>NC_135885.1:26918563-28118563 GCF_964194155.1 Cetorhinus maximus | reverse complement strand
TCACCTGCTTTTGAGATGGTGGGGTTGGTTTACTGTTGTAGGAATTTGCTATAAACATAATGGTGGCCATGCGTGAATGCACTCGTCACTGCGTGAATGCACTAGTCACTGCACTTCAAAATAACTTGTGTGTTTTAAAATTTATGAGAGACATAATCAGGCAGTGCATAAATGCAAGTTGTTTTCTTTTTGCTGTCTTCCATTGCCATGCTTCTGAAATTATAGGCATGTCTTTCCCTTTTTCACAGCTGGCTCCCAAATATCATCAATGAGAGTCTTTTATTCTACCTTGAACTGCAGCCAGACATGAATAGAGAGCTGCTGAAGAATGTCAAAAATGCAGCTCTCATCACTTGGTTTACAATGGTAAAGTAGGATTATGCAGATGGCTCTGGTCCTAGAACTGAAACGCACCTTAATGGAGCAAGCATCCTTAATAAGTATAAAAAATTAGAGTTAACATTGGAAGACATTTTGCTGTTGGCTTTATCTTAATTTATTGTATTTTTCCATTAAGGGAGCTCGTCTTAGTATGCTTTAGGAATCCACTCTGCTAATTACATTACCGTGCATGAAAACATTGTGCATTTCCTTTTCTGGAGAGGAAAGGATGAACAGAATGTTTAGTTTTATATGCTTTTCTAGAAAATAAGGAGCTTGTAACTACTTACCTATTATATAACCCCTTACAATGTCCCAAAGTGCTTCACTGCAGCACCTGTCTTGGTACTTTACCTACATCAATATACAAGGAGTCATTAGAGGAAATGCGGGCTGTGTTTAAAAAAAAATGTGATTCTTTGAGTACAAACCAATTATCCTGTCATGAATTCATAATTTCTACTCATTTATGAAAAGCTGATTATAGACTATAGTGGATCGAATGCCATATGCAAGAGACCAGTTATTCTAGTGGTTGATTACAGTGTGACAGGCTCAAGCTATGAGTGTGGATATATGGTGAAGCAAACCATGGGTCTGATGAGTTATTTGAAGGAACTTTTGCCGAGCGCACCCAACATAATTATGATGCTACGACCGAACATCTTGCAATAATGTGTTATATATTATGTACTAGGAGGAAACTAAATGCAAAGATTTTAATATGCCACTTCATTACCAATAGGAGATGGCAAAACCCAGAAAACTTTGTGAACTTGAAAGGAGAAATGTCAACACTTTATCCCTTTAATTTTAAAAGGACAAATTGGTAGGACAGGAATGTCCCAGTTTGGTTTGTGCTGAGTCACCTGAGTCTTGGAGCTGAGCTATAGACAGAGGAAACCAGCCTAAATTTTTTCTACGTGTGTGGACATTCGGTAAAGGCAGTATCTGGGTCTGTTGTCATTTTTGAGTAACAGGCTGACCCTCACTCTCTAGACTCTCACACTGGGGAGTGGAAAAGACCATTTTATAATGCAACAAAGGTTTCCTGGTACCCGTGGCAATGGATTGAAAGGTTGTTGGTACTCAGGGGGCAATATCTTGGCGAGTATCAACTTCTAACTCAACAATGAATGTTGAGGCCTAATGGATCAGAATCCTAGTGTGAATTAGCCAGTGACAGGCAGACAAAACTGTTGCAGACCTTTTGTATTTTTGATAACTCTTTTTGATAGTAATGTGATTATGGCAAGCCAAGTAGGACACTTAGTACTGATTGCATTTAAAAACCCAAACATCCTCTTTTACATAATAAACAACAGATCACTTTGCATGCACTATCATGTGCAACTGTGAGTTGCCCACTACACAACTGTTCTCATGCATTAACAAACTGTTGTTCTTGTCAGTCCCTACACATGCTTGCGGACAGTCCTTAAATTATGCAGGTGTCCTAATGGTACGCGAGCGGGTTGTCATCAGTTGTTTGTCTGGGTGGTGTTCCCTCTCTGGCGAGTGTCGTTCCCATAGCACTTGGATGTTGCCGTTTTAACTGTTGTTGTTGTCCCATTTCCGTTGTTGGGCACCAGTGGACCTCTGGGAGTGATGGTCATCCTGTACTCTGTACAGCTGGTGAGACCCCATCTTCCTAATTGGCCACCTGCAGTGAAGGAACAGCTTCTCTAGTTGTGTGTATATGCCAGTGGTTGCGCTGGCATTTGGTCGTTCACTTCCGCCTTGCACGATTGAGGTAACAACTGCTCTATGCATGTCCCAAGTTGCCACGTGGGCTGACTCCTGTTGAGAACATTGAAGGTTTGTACCCTGACTGGCTGTCCAGTGCTCAACTCTGACAATAATTTGACAGTCTTGTCAAAATGCAATTTGGCTTTCTGCTGTTTCAACTTGATGTTTTCACTCACGCCTGTTACTACTTGTGGTTTCAGCAGCTTTTTTGCCATTGGAAGAGTAGTTTGGGTGCAATATGACAATAGTGTTTGGACTGGACTACTTTCCATGCCCTCAGTCATTGTGTTTCTGCACTTGAGCATTGCCTTATATACATCTGTGCTAGATTTGCTGGATTTCTTGATGATCCCTTTGGTGATTTTCACCATTGCTTCAGCCTTTCCATTTGACTGGGAATAATGTGGAGGTGATGTATAATATTGAACTTTCCAACCCTTTATGAAGTGGCTAAATTATTCACTCATGAATTAAGGGCCATTTTCCCACTCATCACAATGTAGACATCCAGACCCTGTAAACACATCTTCGTACTCCGCTAGGGTCTGTTCAGCGGTCAATGGTTTTGTATGCTATGTTGTAAATCTCTGGCATGTTTAGGGTTACCAGTCCAAGCTTTAGACTTGTTCCAGTTGAGATAACTGGTTGTTGTGTACCGTCTATGACCTGGAACTCCCAGGTCTTCATTCTTGCCATTACATTGGGCTCTCAGACTAATTTGTCCTCTCTGTATGAGTATCGTGCCATCATATAGCTTCAACCTTACTTTCGAGGGCTTCGTGTTGAGCCACTTCACGCAGGTTTGTGAAGGTCACAATTTCGCATGACACATGAAGAAGGTACTCTCTCCAATCCAGCAACTACCACATAGGCCAGTTGAAGAGGAGAAATTACAATCCCCGACCACACAGTGACCACAGAGACTCAGGCTTCCTTTAACCGGTTTTATTCAAACATATGCAAGGGAGCCGCAATCATTCCTAAGAATGAAGACCCAACTCCCTGATTGATTACATTTCATTACTTTTGTACTTTTTCTTATCATAATACATTTGAATACATCCAATCGGTAACTGACACACAGGTCCCATGTTAACACTATCCTACTGAGTACATAAACATGTGATTTTGCTAACCAATTATTCTAAAGGATGTATACATAATTATATTATCCAATCAAAATTAAAACACCTACGCAAAGACCTTGGTTCCCACAGCTCAAGACTGTTTGTGTTTCATCAAAGCCCCCTCTTTGTCCATTGTATGCCTTCCCATATCTAAGCAAAAACCATCTGCCCCATCTCTATGAGAGGGGAGTACACCTAATCTAACTTATGTCCTTTCTTGTGTCTCTAGTCTGACTCTCAAGGCTGTGCAATGTTCATCTGGTAATCATCAACTCTTAATATGCTTAGCAGCCATGTCTGCCTGAAGATTTTAAGTGTTCTTCAGTAAATTCTTAGTGTACTCTTTTAGCATTTTTAATTTTCCCCTAACAATACACCAGTGTCTTTCTGATATTTCTTGTTTACTTGGTGCTCTCCTTCTGTGATCATCATTGCAACTACCGCAAACCATTTATCACCTATAGACTTGACGGAACCAACTTGTTGCATGGTGTATAGTGCTTCAGCAGACATTCAGTTGATATCTCCCTAGTGGCTACCTGTATAGTCTTGTTTTGCTACTTTCTAGCCAAACAAAATGATTCAGCTTCTTGCAGTTAAAACACTGCTTTCCCCACGATGGACAATCCTTCTTTTCCTTTGTATGATGTCCTACGCAATATTTGCATATTGCCCTTTGTCTGTGATTATTCTGCTCTTTCGGCCTGGAATGTCTATCAGCTTACTCTATCTCCTGGTCTGTTGTGCCATAGATGTACTCTAGCTGACGTTTTACAACCTCTGCATTTTCAAACACATCTATCGCTTTCTTGAGAGTAGGTTTATCCTCTCTCAGTTGACTTGCTCTCACTGCAGAATCTCTTATTCCTAAGATAATTTTATCTTTAACGAGATCATCTTTTAGTTGTCCAAATTCACATGATCCTGCAAGCTGTATTACTATAGTCACATACTGATCAATGGACTCTTTTTCACTTAGCCCTAATGTTGAACACCATACTGTTCATAAGTTACGTAGCAGTCTCTCCCCAGCAGTGTTAAAGGTGTTGCTACTCGTATTGGCTTCGGCTTGTTAATTAAATCTATTGCAATCTTGTCATTTTGCCATTGCAAGTGGAAAAATTGTCAGTTTTGCCATGTATCTCCTTTTATTTCAGGAGCTAGGAGTAGAAAATTTACAGCCATTTTTGTCTCACCCAGTATTTTACTTGCAGCCTTCAGCTTTTGTGTTAGCTTTTCCTTGTCTGTGTTTTTTTTTCTTCAGCAGCTTTTAGCAGATTGGAACATTTCAGTGTTCCTCTTTCAGTAGCTGTGGCTTCCCTTCTAGCTTTTCAAAACTCAATCTCCGCTCCACTCCTGACACCATGTTATGAGTTCACAGACTACCGTGTGTCTAGTGTAGTGTCTTTATTGAACTGAATGTATCTTGGCTGTCCCCAGACATTCCTTCATGGCAGAGGTCACATGACCATAGCAAGCCAGGTAGGACACAGTAATGATTGCAGTTCAAAACCCAAACATGCATCCTGCCTGAGGGATAGGGGGGGAATTGAAGATAGGCAGGAACCGAAGCCTGCATTCCCCTCAGCCCAGTGTCCCAGCATAGGAAGAGATTATAGACTAAAAATTCAACATGGCTGATTTCCAGGCACAGGGATTATGATGCATGGTGACCCCATGCCCCATCAAGTTGATCCAGGGAGTGTGCAAACTTTGCAATCATCTCCATGATTGGGGTGTGCAGTCCACCATTAAACGCGCTGCAGACTGACTGCACGCTCAGCAGAGGGGGGGGGTCAGGCGTGTGCGAGACTAGCACCAATTACAACTAACTCACACTTCTTAAAGCCAGCCTGCACTTCTTAACTGAGAGGCGCATTTTAGCTGCAGCAGGTGTTGTAACTGAAGCCGGAATTTTCCGTGACCAGTGGCATCGGGCATGCTCAGTTGCATGAGTGGTCAATATGGTGTGATCGGTTTCACGACAGCCTGAAACCAGTTTGTGATCATCCGCTCAGCTCGCCGATGGCGGGCCGTGTTTCCCGCCAACGGACGTTGGGAACCTCATTGCACATCTGCATATCAATATTAGGCCAGCCTGTCAGAATCGTTCCCCCCACCACCCCCTTGCTGGATCACCTGCCTTGCTGACGTGTTTCACAACAGCACACAAGCAACCAGCACCTGGCGGACTGCACTTCGCTCAAGACTTCAAGGTTTGTTTGCCTGCCCTGCTTCAGTCAGCACTCAGTCATCAGCGCCAGGCTTCACAGACAGCATCACATCACTGT
This sequence comes from Cetorhinus maximus, assembly GCF_964194155.1. Classification (NCBI taxonomy): domain Eukaryota; kingdom Metazoa; phylum Chordata; class Chondrichthyes; order Lamniformes; family Cetorhinidae; genus Cetorhinus; species Cetorhinus maximus. Next base: position 28,113,015 of record NC_135885.1, on the reverse strand, counting down.
TAGGGGACTCACGGGCAGATCCCTACCTACCAGATCAGCCATACATGGGTGGCTTTTCAATGGCTGCAGGGCTAGGGCTTGCTTGGGGAAGGGGGAGAAGTGGCCTCAGGCAAGGGAAGAGACTGCAGGATAAAGGCTGTACTGGGGAAGGATATCCCAGGGTGTGTGTGGGGCACATGTTGATTTGTGCAAATAGCCTCAAGATGGTGAGGGCTGAGAAGGCAGTCTCCAGAGGAGATGAGGCCGGTTGGACATTAGGGTATGTGTGTGAGAATGGGTGGTGATGTCCCTTGAGCTGGCAGTGAGTGAGATGCCAGTGAATGTGTGATGGGCTTGAGTGTGTGAGTTTAGAGTGATGAGATGGTCGCCATACCCTGGCTGCACAGATGAGATCATTCATCCTCTATCTGCATTGGATAGCCAACCTCTTCTGTGTAGCATTGGCACTGATCATCACTGCCACCGCCTGCCAAGCCAACGTGGTAATGTTGCTGCCCCTTCTGCAGCCAGAGTGGGGGTAGAGGACATCACAGGGGGCCTCCATGGCATCAAAAATGCATTCCAGTGACACGTCACTAAACCTGCAGGCTGCAGTCTTTTTGAGAACTTTCACAATAGTTGTGGGTTGGAAGCACTGAGATGTGTGCGTGCACCTGGACTTTAAATAAGGCGCCTGGTGTGATGAAAAGCCGCCATTGCGGCCAGCGGGTAAAATGTCGTTTTACCCACCCGCTACCGCACTTAGTGCAAATCTGGGACGAGTCTGTAACAATTTCTCAGAAGAAATGAAGAGGAGCAATGGAGCCACACGCCAGTGGGAAGGCTGCCAGATTCTCCAGTGCAATGCTGGAGACCTTCATCCAGGAGGTTGAAATTAGGAGAGAGATCATAGTTCTACAAGAAGTCTTCCAGACACTTGCTGTGAAAGCAATGGGAGCAGGTGGCAATGGAGGTTAATTCCTGGAATGGGTCCCAAAGACCTGGCAGCAAATATTGCAATGGCCTCACACAAGTGGTCAAGATCAGTGAATGAATCTTCAGATTCTATTTCGTACCCATTATACCAGAAACGCTATACACAATGCACCACACTCTCATTACTCACCCACCAGCAATCTCCAGCAATTAGGACTCACCCCTAACATTCATATTCTCCCCCTCGCCTAGTTACTACAGCTGCAAGCCTCATGTCAACACCGTAGCTTCTACATACATCCAGCTATTTGGCCCTGCCAGGCATACCCCCCAAACACATTGCAAAACATTCAATGACACACTCTTCCACCTCTCTTGCAGGGCAAGGTGGCACAGGGTGGAGCAGCAGAGAATTGGCAGGGGACACGCACGCCTGAATCTCCTGAGCCTCTTTGAGGAGATTGTTCTCTGAATTATTGGCATAGCAGTGACTGAGGCCATTGGTTTTGGTGATGCCAGTTGCATTCAGGGTGACAGTACATCCATGCCTTACACACCTTCTCAAAAACCATGATACCTGTATCCTGCAATCTGGTATGAAGTTGAGATGGTGTGACCGTGGACAAAATGCCGTCCACCCACCTCTTTCACCCACTGCCCTTTCCCTCACCCCAACCTTTCCTTTCTACATTTATGCTTTCAGATACCCAAGAACTACTACAAAAACAAAAATACCTGGAAAAACTCAGCAGGTCTGGCAGCATCTGTGGAGAGGAACACAGTTAACGGTTCGAGTCCGAATGACCCTTCAACAGAACTAAGTAAAAATAGAAAAGGGGTGAAATATAAGCTGGTTTAAGGGAGGGTGGGACAGGTAGAGCTGGATAGAGGGCCAGTGATAGGTGGAGTTAACCAAAAGATGTCATAGACAAAAGGACAAAGAGGTGTTGAAGGTGGTGATATTATCTAAAGGGATGTGCTAATTAAGGGTAGAAAGCAGGACGAGCAAGGTACAGATAGCCCTAGTGGGGGTGGGGTGGGGGGAAGGCTACCAGACCCAAGAACTACTGCCTGACCCACCAGTGCAGCTGGATAATGAAGGGCAATAACAAGGTTTGATGAAGAAGCACTGTCACTTGATCTGACAATGGCAGCTCAGGGATTCACATTGTGTATAGCTTAAAAGATAGCATAGAGTCAGGGTCAGCATGTCGTGAGCTACAGGGCACGAGTTGGCTGCAGCAAGGCTGGAGGGTAAGGGTAGCACCTGTTCAGCTTCGTGGAGGCCAAGTCACAGACAAGTTCTGCATCTCAGGACTCTGATGAGGACTTTGGGTGGTTTTGTTATGACCGTTGGACTTTATCGGATGGTTATGTTTTAAACTGTCTCCTTTAGTTCAGTTTAAAATGGAGCAGTTTGGAGAGGGGGCTGTGGCCTTCTACAAAATATACTTGGAGACAAACGCATGTGACCCGTTGCCATGGAGACAGAGGCCCAGATCAAAACTTATTCAAACTTACATCTTACTTTCAATACATAGAAACATAGAAAATAGGAGTAGGAGTAGGCCATTCGGCCCTTCGAGCCTGCTCCGCTATTCATTATTATCATGGCTGATCATCCAACTCAATAGCCTGCTCCCGCTTTCTCCCCATATCCTTTGATCCCTTTTGCCCCAAGTGCTATATCTAACTCCTTCTTGAAAACATACAATGTTTTGGCCTCAACTACTTTCTGTGGTAGTGAATTCCATAGGCTCACCACTCTCTGGGTGAAGAAATTTCTCCTCATCTCAGTCCTAAATGGTCTACCCCGTACCCTCTGACTGTGACCCCTGGTTCTGGACTCCCCCGCCATCGGGAACATCCTTCCTGCATCTACCCTGTATAGTCCTGTTAGAACTTTATAGGTTTCTGAGATCCCCCCCTCATTCTTCTGAACTCCAGTGAATATAATCCTAACCAACTCAATCTCTCCTCATATGTCAGTCCCGCCATCCCAGGAATCAGTCTAGTAAACTTTCACTGCACTCCCTCTATAGCAAGTACATCCTTCCTCAGATAAGGAGACCAAAACTGCACACAATATTCCAGGTGTGGTCTCACCAAGGCCCTGTACAATTGCAGCAAGACATCCCTGCTCCTGTACTCAAATCCTTTCGCTATGGAGGCCAACGTACCATTTGCCTTCTTTACCACCTGCTGCACCTGCATGCTTACCTTCAACGACTGGTGTACAAGGACACCCAGGTCTCGTTGCACATTCCCCTCTCTCAATTTATAGCCATTCAGATAATTATTTGCCTTCCTGTTTTTGCTACCAAAGTGGATAACCTCACATTTCTCCACATTATACTGCATCTGCCATGCATTTGCCCACTCACTCAACTTGTCCAAATCACAATGAAGCATCTCTGCATCCTCCTCACAGCTCACCCTCCCACCCAGCTTTGTGTCATCTGCAAATTTAGAGATATTACATTTAGCTCCCTCATCTAAATCATTAACATATATTGTGAATAGCTAGGGTCCCAGCACTGATCCCTGCGGTACCCCACTAGTCACTGCCTGCCATTCGGAAAAAGACCCGTTTATTCCTACTCTTGTTTCCTGTCTACCGACCAGTTTTCTATCCATCTCAATACACTACCCCAATCCCATGCACTTTAATTTTACACGCCAATCTCTTATGTGGGACTTTGTTGAAAGCCTTCTGAAAGTCCAAATAAACCACATCCATTGGCTCCCCCTCATCAACTCTACTCATTACATCCGCAAAAAATTCCAGTAGATTAGTCAAGCATGATTTCCCTTTCATAAACCCATGCTGACTCTGTCCAATTCTTCCACTGTTTTCCAAATAGCTGGATACAATGGAGGAAGTAACTGGTCTTGCTGCGTATGGACTCTCAGACTCACGGGGTTAGTCGGATTGAGAGATTTGGGGAGCTACGACAGGTGCTGCTATGCCAAGCAGAATAAAAGAGGGCCATTTTTGGGTTAATTGCCAAGCAGAATGCTGGTGAGAACAGATACCCTGTTGAAAGAAATGAAGCTTGTGGAGGGTAAAAGACCCAAGAGTTGTCAGAGGGTGCTTAGCTACTGGAAGACCATTTGAGTATGTTCAGAAGATTAAGTGAGGGGAACTTTGTTTAAAAGAACATTGGATGATTCACACTGGAGGGGCAGGGAGAAGAGATCCTATTAAAGCCAGGTGCTTGGGACTTTAAACACTAAACTATGGGCTGCATTTTACGTGCCTCCGCTGGGTGTGTTTTCAGAAGGAGGGGCACATAAAATAGGGTAGATGCCCACCCCACCACCTTCCCACCCACCCACCCCCGAGCTCACCCACATAATATAGGTGGGTGGGCACTGAAATCGGCAACCCGCCCACCATATTAAAATAAATAATTAGAGATAAATTGAGCTGCTTAACAAGCCAATTGAACCCAGTAATATGCTGCTCACGCCATAAAACAGTCAGCCTGGGCAGGCCACTTTTTGAAAAAGATTTTTAAGGGCAGGAAGGGAGGGTACTATATTTGTTGGGGTGTTTGGGCTGTTGTGCATCGGGGGGCAGCCCTCCTAAGATAGTATCCATTCCTGCCTGCTCTATAAGACACACCACCCCCTTCCTAAACCGCCCAGACTCTCCCTGCCCAAGACCCTGCTTACCTGGCTCCAGGACCCATGAGATTACTTCTTGCTCCTGGTTGCAGTCCCAGCAGCAACCACTATTATGCCCTTGGTGCTGCTGGGACTGATGGAGCTGCTGGCTGGCAGCACCCAAGGGTGGGACTTCCTCCCCAGTGAGGGGCAGAAGTCCCATGCTGCCCTTATTTAGCCTGCCTGCAGTGTGTTACAGCTGTGGGCACGGAGCAAATCGGCTCCATGCCAACTTTGCTTCTGGGAGGTGGGAAGGGGGTGGGGTGCAGTTTGCCCATCCTCTTATAATATGCTGCCTGATATTTCTGCAGTGTAATGTATATATGTGGCATGGGATTTTCAGTTCTGTTAAGAAATTAATGGGGTATAACTTTTTCTGTAGTTTAGTGCTTTAGTTATCTATCGAGCAATGAGTGTCGATTTTAGTTTGTTATGGTAGCAATCTTAAAATGAGAAATCTTGTCATGCTATTCTTTGCTTTGGTCACTGGGAAATTCATATCCCATCGACCTCTTTGGGGATTGTAACAACATGCGCGCACACACAAGGAGCTTGGTGCAATTGGCAGACTCGCCACAGAGCCTCTTGTCACGGTCAAGGAGCTTGGAGGATTCAGCTCCAACTTCACACATGACTTCATGCAGAACATGGAGGCTACTCTTTCCAGTTTGGGCGTGGAGGTCATTCAGCATCTAGTGGCTGATATCTCATCTTCCACTGCAGCACAGCAGAAAACCGCTCAATGTCAAGTGGAAGCTCAGACTGCGGACATGAGAACCCTGTTTCTTCCCATTCAAGCCCAGTTTGGTCCTGTGCAGGCTCAGGCTACTGCCACCATGGCTTGCAGGCTCCCACAGCAGTCCGGCCGTGTGTGCTGCAGCAGGTTACTAGGATTGTTGAGGTGCCGGCCTGGGAGCATGTGAGTGGCTCTGTGGCGCATGAACCTGCTGTTCACTCCTAGAATGTCAGTATTTCTGCTCTCGCCACTGCCACACCAGCAGTGCCCCCGCTGCAGCCTTTCAGCCAGCCAGCCCAGACTGCTGCTACGCTTGCTGAGGTGGTGCAGTCCGAAGCCAGGTCCTTAAGGACCAGAGCTACTCAAGAGCGTCATGCAGGGCTCCACCACTAAAAATCAGCAGCCTTCTACCAGCCATGCTGCAGCCACTGGGTAGCACTGCATAGGAGCACAAGGACAGACAGAGGCATCCACAAGGAAGCCACTAAGGGAATGTACAAGGGCAAACAGTTCAGTTTTGCCTGTATTATTTAAAGTATTGGATATGTTATAAGTTTTTATGGAAAGGCGTTTTTGTGATGTCTTTTATTTCAGGATTTTGGCCAAAAGGACCCTGTGACGGTCCATGACAGAGGGATGGAAAGGTACTGATTTAACCGGAACCAGAGTCTGATGAGCTGCTCACAGACAGCTCATCTGGAGTGGTGAAGTGCTGGGGTCATACCCCCTGTCCCCTCGGAAGGCCTGGTGGCCCGTGTGATTGCTAGGTTGTGTAGAACTCTATAAACTGCCACAAATTTGGAGAGATGCTGCCGTGAGTATTAGAGGGCTCCCTGAACAGGCAGAATTGCTGTTTGAAAATGCTGATAGTTTGCTCCATGATGCTCCTGGTCATATGTGCTGTCCACGTGTGTTCAGGTGGTGAAGGGGAGTCACGAGCTATGTGTGGAGCAGGCAGCCCTTGTCACCAAGCAGCCACCCTCTGGTTCAATGATGGAAATGGCTGACTGGCGCAGGATAAAAGGACCAGTGCTGTTGCCAGGATAGCAGGCATTCACCAACGTGATGCCTTGTCCTTGGTCATACAGCAACTGCGCATTCAGGGAGTTGCAGTACATCTCCTCATCGTGATGTGACACTCACAGAGCTATGTGCGTAAGTTAATGGCTCCCTACAGCATAAGGATGCCTACTCTTCACCTAAATCACATTCTCCGCTCTTCCTGCTTCTCTCTGCTTAAAGAGGAACCTTTTGAAGTTCCCTCTCCTTGAGTATGAGGCTCTGACCTTCCTGATGCAGCAATGTATGATGAACTAAGAGACATTGGTGACGTTGTTGGTTCCAGCCTGGAAGAATCCAGAGGCGTAGAATTTGAGGGCTGATGTGACTAGACAGCCAGCTGTAATGCTGTTGTCGTCTGGCTCTGTCATCTGGCTCTGTGGCTGTAGGTCTGGTTGGGAGTTCAGTGACAACCTCCTTGTGAATCTTGTTACCTCAGACACTGCTCCTAGCTGAAGTGGAGGTAGGAGAAGTGCTGTCTGAATACCCCCTTAGGTGGGTATGGTTTTCTATTGAGAGCCCTCCTCCTCCTTCCTCTTTGCTGCCTGTGCTCCATCTCCCTGTTGTGTTGCCACCCAAGAGGAACTGCAACTGTAAGAGTGCCTGACAGCAAGTTTTCTGCTCAGTGACCGTCGAAGTCCACTCCTTCCAAAGGTCCAACAGCACTCCCCTTTGAGTCAAAGAACCTGTGCGAGCTACTCCAACAACGCACAATATTTCCACTAACTCTGCAACAGCAAAGGAAAGACAGAAGCACCTCTTCTGAAAGTCTCTTGCTGATGCCTTTCAATAGCACTGGTGGGGGTTTGTTGTGCAGAATGTTCAGCTAGGAGTGTTTAAGAGAGGGCATTAACAGGCTTGTGAGGTTCAAATGGCAGTCTGGTCAGCAGTGTTAGACACTGGCTGACACCACGATCTACCCACTCTGGGTGTTACTGATGTACGCACAAGGTGACTGAACTATCATCCTTCCTAAAATGGTGATGGGTGCAATCTGGGCTATAATTAGTCAGTAGCAGACTGGTTGCTATTTTTAGCCTCTCTGGGCTCCCGTAGTGCTGAGACCAGTGGTGCTCCAGAGTGGAATTTTGTTGCCAGTCTTGTTTCGCTTCAATGAAGACAAAAGTAGAGCAGCACAAGTATGAAAACTGCAATATGTGAAAATTCAAGCTGTTCTCTGCATCATTTGCTTGCTAGTCATTCTTCACTTTATTTATTATCCTGCAATATACTAACTCATATTTATTTCATGGAATAAAACCATTTGAAAAAACAGTCGCTTAGCAGTACAGAACTTGAGTCTTGTTAAAGAAAGAGGCATGCTGTTGAAGCTTTTCATCTTGCACTCAGCAGGACAGGCACAGGAATCCCTTTGAAGTTTGACATTCTTGCATGTGTCCTGATGAGTGCCAGACAAAAAGCTTTGACAGCATGTCTCTTTTTCTTCCAGAAATACTCATTTCTAAAAATGTTAGGTTTTTAAGTTTTACAGAAAAATATATAGAAAAATATTGAGAGGAAAGCAGTACCCATGCATAATTCATATAGAGAATTTTGGATCTGTGGCATCAGGGCAAACAGCAACTTTCCACTGAAATTGTTATCCCATGCACCTTTGTGCTCAATGTGCAAGTGGAGAATTTATGGACACCAGACACCAGGGGGTGGACTTGAGCTGTCTTTGGCTGCATTCATGAATGAGACTAACAATATCAGCTGTGATTTGCTGAAGTCCCAGTTTTCCTTGTGCCTGGTGCTCTGGGGTAGCATTTCTGCAGGAGCTCCCAGATCTGTTCCATACTATTGGTGAAAGATTGCAGGAATTTCCAGGGAAACAGCTTAAATGATGCTACATGCTGTTTCTCTGGGGTATCTGCTCATCTTCTGCCAAAGGGAAGGCAGATGATTGGGAGAACCCTGCTCAGAAATTACTGGCGTATATCGCCAGAAGGGGATTTACAGCATAATTCTCCCCCAGATGATGTTAAAGATTGGAAAGGCAATATGTTCCTTTAAGTTTGAAAGGCAAACTTAAAGAAACTATCTCAACACCTTGAACTAATTTATTCTTAATGCCAATAAAAAATGACTTATGTCTGCTCTGCAATTGTTCAAGAAAAGTATGATGGAGTGTATGGAAATTGGAGTGCAGTGGTTTAAGGAGACAGTTTGAGCTGAACACTTCAGTAGCAAGCTGTGGAATAAATCAGTGAAGGAATCTGTAATATTTAGCTCATTCACTTGACTAACTTCACTGTTTGCCTTGTCAACCTGTTTTTCTGACATTTCCAAATATGTACAACAGCCACCACTGGAAGAAGCAGCCAGGCATGAAGACCACTGCGTTTTTACAGACTCTCACTTCCGACCCCTCCTGGTGGAAGTATAATGGATGAAGGTACCAACTCCCAGGTGATCTGTATTGGCAAACCTTTCGTTTGTGTGGGGGCTGCAGTCGCACTTAGTTCTGCGACTGCAAACCAGTGCCACGAGGTGTCGAATGAATCTAGCAGGACACAGGAACAGGAGCAGGCCATTCGGCCCTTCAAGTCTACACTGCTGTTCAGTTAGACCATGGCTGATCTGCGTCGCCACTCTCTTTATCTGCCTTTTAGTCCTTCTTCAGGCAAAGCATCACACTGGATATTGTCCCTGGGCACCAGCACACTCCTCTACCCTCTTAAAGAAACACCTGTATAACTAAGATGAAGGCAAAATACTACGGATGCTGGAAATCTGAAACAAAAACAAAAAATCCTGGAAAAACTCAGCAGGTCTAACAGCACCTGTGGAGAGAAAGACAGATTTAACATTTCGAGACTGTATGACTTCTTCGGAGCTAAAGAGAAGTAAAAATGGGAATTGTGCAACCTGTATAACTAACCCTTCACAGTGTAATCTGGTTAAGGGGGCTCAAACTGAGGATATTTCACTAATGGGTGTACAGCAGCCCTAACAGCAATTCATTTCACACACGCAACCCTAAAACTCACTCTCTTCACTAAAACAGGATAATGCAAACACATCTCTTCAACTCTCCCACATCACGGGGCACACAACTGCTGGTGTTCCCCTGATTCACACTCACGGGAGTACAATGCCTGCAAGAGAGGATGTCCCTACTTTAAATCAAAGAATGCCCTGCAAGGAGAAAGTGACAGAGCTCATGGGGAAGCACTCTGGTCTTGTGGGTGATGATAAGGGCAGCAACATATTTCCAGCACCAGCTTAGTAACTGAACACCTCTGCTGCCCTGCCATTGTTCATTAACATTACACCAGATAGAAGCTTCCACATCCTTTACCGTCTCTTTGATCTCAGTGGGGCGATGCTGTTCAGTTCATTGCTCCTCCCCTCCTTCACTGAATTATAGAATGGTTACTGCACAGAAGGAGGCCATTCAGCCTGTTGTGCCTGTGCAGGCCCTCTGTAAGAACAACTTGCCTAGTCCCACTCTCTTGCCTTTTTCCCATAGCCCTGCAAATGATTTCTCTTCAGATAATTGTTCAATCCTCTTTTCAAGGCTTCGATTGATTTTGCCTCCACCACACTTTCAGGCAGAGCATTCAGATCGAAATCACTTGCTGTGTAAAAATGGTTTTTCCTCTGGGGCCATTGCCTCTTTTGTCAGTCCCTTAAACCGGTGTCATCTTTTGGTTCTTGGCCTTCTGCCAATGGAAACAGTTTCCCCATATCTGCCCTGGCCAGATCCCGCATGACTTTGAGGATTTGTCATAGCATAAGGAAGGGGGAGAAACAGCATTGGTTCAACTGCCTCCTGAACAACCATGATATTGATGAAAAGGAGGAAACTTGAGAGAGATAATGGTGAAAAGGGAAGGCAGGCTGATGCCCATCCATATGTTGATACATGGAACTCCTGATTCATGTTTCTCGGGCGTAACCCCCTCCATCACGCTCTCTGTGTCACTTGCGTCTTCACCCCAGATACTAGGGAGAGTGTGAGCTATCTGCCCATCGCAGGCTGAGGAGGCAGCTACCTCGGACTTTGGTGTCTTAGGATCCAGAACTCGTGGGTACTCCCTGGAAAGAAGAATTTTCAAGGAACATTATAAACTATGTACAGACTCAGAGGTCATTGCCCAAGGATGTGGGGCAGCAGATGGCTGTGAATCCTGAGTTTATAGCTCTCATTATGCAGATCCCCAGTTACAAATCTACAGACTGAAGTCCTAGTGGCAACGGGAGAGAATAGAAAGCACTCTATTCTGGTGGCCGTGGTGAATGTGGCTTGTCTGGGACTTTTGGGCCCTGAAAGATGTGATTAGATCGGCCATCATGTTGAATGGGGACGCAGATGCATGGGCCAGTGGAAAGGGGCAGTGGCTAGTTTCAACTGGCTTGGTGTGTCTCAGGACAGTACCACATGCCAAGCCTCTAGCTTCACCCTCTGAACACCAATCAGTGGAATGGTGGAGATTGTTCCTTGGCTGCTGGTGCTATCACCAGACATGTGGTTTGGTGCTGGGAGCAAGCTACTAATCAGAGTTCCCATGACTTCTCTGATACAGAATGAATAGCCAGTCTCAGTGTGTGATACTGGCCCTTGGACTTCGCCAAGGTAGAGGGGAAAGATAAGCACATGCAGCCGCCCAAGGCAAGAACACAGTTAGGAAAAAATTGGTTGGCTTATGTTCACTTTGAACTTCATTGTAATAAAATATAATATACACTGCCATTGTTTTTTGTCATTCATGGAGGTTAGATGTGTTTATTTGCTGCTAGTTATTCACTAAGATGCTTTCTGTCAAAAAAAATACTTTGGGGCGGGATTTTCCGCACCTGCCCGCCGCCGGGATCTTCCGGTCTCGTCGCAAGTCAATGGACTTCTGGCTGGGGCACCGCCTCAACCACAACAGGGCCGGAAAATCCCGGCCTTTGTTCATAAAATTTGTAGAAGTACATTACATAGCAGTTCAAATTTGACAATACATTTAAGTACAATGGAGTTCAATTTATTTTAGTAAATGAGGTATCTGGCTCCCTAAGGCGCTTCATTACATGTGCAATTGTGGGTTAAATTTACAATTTTCATTTACGTTTTATGTCAAACCTTCTCTGGTGGATACAACCTGAGGGGTTTCCATGGTTTCCAGCCCCTCAACATACTGTGGTGCGAGGGCTTTAGACTGTGTTCTTTCCCCATTGAGCCTTTGCAGCAGCCGCCCCAAGCGTTAGTGCGTCTCTCAGCACGTAGGCCTGCAGCTTGGAATGATGCAGTCTGCAACGCAGGGCCGTGGACCGCTCTTTGCACTGGAAGACCAACAAGTTTTGGGCAGGCCAAAGAGTGTCTTTCACCGGGTTGATGATCCTCCAGCAGCAGTTTGTGTCTATGTGTGTCCCTGGGAACATCCCGTAGTGCAGTGAGTCCTGCTCAACAAAAACTACTGCATCTCTTTCCAGACCTCCTTTGCAAAGGCACTTTCCAGAGTGAGGTGGGTGACAGTCTCTTCCCCCATCGCAGCTGCTATGAGGGCAGTGTGTGGTGGTGCTGAGAGCATGGGTGTGAGTGAAGTGTATGATAGGCAGGGCCTATCTTGCCATCAGCCGAGCTACATCTTCCTGCTTGTTTGAAAGTTCTGATGATGGGGGATTCTATCAAATCATCTAACAGGATCCACCACCTCCCTTTCCCTGCTGGGTCTTGAGGATGTTACATGCAGACCACTGCCTGAAGCACTTGTGGGAAAAGGTGTTCTTCTGCATCAACTTTTCCACGAGGGACAGATGGTAGGGCACAGTCCAACAGAATGGAGCATTCTGCAGCAATGTGACCAGACCCATTTATTGCAACACGGGGACAGATAAACCTCAGGATGTAGTGACACTTGGTGTTTGTGTACTGAGGGTCTATGTGCAGCTTGATGTAGCTACAGACCAAGGTGGCTTTCAGGATAAAGGTGGTGTTGGGTTCATTTTCACCCCCCTTTTATCTAGAGATTTGTACATTGTGTCCCTATGGACACCATCCATCTCTGGTAAGATGTTGATTAATAGCTCTTACTCATGTGGGGGAAAGATTACTGTTACAGGATGAGGGCTGGATTGAGAGAATATATCTTTTACTTAAAAGTGGAGAGAAAGAGGTAAGGCTCTGCTAAAAGTAGATTGCATTACACCAAAGAGAAGACTTCAAGTATGTCAATCCCTCTTGTTGGTTCCCTCACCAACTGCTGCAGACCCAGTCCAGTAGCTATGTCCTTAGGACTCGGCCAGCTCGGTCAGTAGTGGTGCTACTGAGCCACTGTTGGTGATGGGCATTGAAGCCCCCCACGCAGAGTACATTCTGTGCCCTTGCCACCCTCAGTGCTTCCTCCAAGTGATGTTCAACATGGAGGAGCACTGATTCATCAGCTGACGGAGGGTGGTATGTGGTAATCAGAAGGAAGTTTCCTTGCCCATGTTTGACCTGATGCTTCATGGGATCCAGGGTTGATGTTGAGGATTCCCAGGGCTACTCCCTCCCGACTGTATACCACTGTGCCGCCACCTCTGCTGGGTCTGTGCTGCCGGTGGGACAGGACATACCAGGGATGGTGATGGTGGTGACTGGGACATGGTCTGTAAGGTATGATTCCGTGAGGATGACTATGTCAGGCTGTGAGACAGCTCTCCCAATTTTGGCACTAGCTTCCAGATGTTAGTAAGGGGGACAGGGCTGGGTTTGCCATTATCGTTTCTAGTGCCTAGGTCGATGCCAGGTGGTCCGTCCAGTTTCATTCCTTTTTTGAGACTATGTAGCAGTTTGATACAACAGCCATTGCTGTGGGTGTGGAATCACATGGTATGTCAGACCAGGATGGCAGATTTCCTTCCCTAAAGGGGCATTAGTGAACCAGGTGGGTTTTTACAACAATCGACAATGGTTTCATGGTCATCATTATACTCTTAATTCAAGATTTTTATTGAATTCAAATTCCACCATCTGCCCTGGGTCACCAGAGCATTACCCTGGGTCTCTGGATTACCAGTCCAGCGACCATAAAACTATGCCATTGCCATGCTGATGACATATATGCTGAGTGGACTGTAAGGTTAATTTGTAAGACCTGTTTTAGTATTTTCTGTCATTTAATGTGTAATTCATAGCTTTTAATCAACTGTAATTTGCCTGTTAATTCATATTTAACCTATGTTGATTCTGGGTTTTAGAGCATAGGTGGTTACCCAAGATGGTATTTAGTGTTTGCTTTGTTTGACTCTTGTATAGAAAAAATTCATTTGTTTTAAACTGTGGAACATTTTGATTTCATTCTTTCAGTAAATAACTGGGATTTTGGATTTCTTTTTTAAAAAAATTGTTAAATTGTTATGATCTTGGTCTCAAGACCAGTATTAACATATATTTTAATGAGGGCATTCAGGACTCTTCAGGTGGATTATAGAAGAGCCAAAAAGTGTGAGGGGAATTTGGAGGAATTGATTTCGTGACAAAGAAATAGGAGAAATAACTACAGCACAATTTTTAATGTGGAAAAAGTGTATTTATCTCAATTATGGAAGTATAGCAGGATTGGCAACAAAACCATCCCCCTCGTGTTTTTTTTTAAAAATTGCTTTGTCTCCTTACCTGAGGATTGTTTTCGTTTTCATTTTGAAATGAATGTGTCTTAAATTAATGTGTCCTCAGATTTCACCACAAGCAGGAAGTGAGTGCATTGCGTAAGGACTGATATGGTCCAAGCACCATTCCTTTCCTTTTGCTCAGTTGCAGACAATGTTCACCTGAGCTGGATCGAGAATGTAGGCTTGGCAGAGTGGATGAGGTGGCTGGGATTGTTTGTCATTCAATTTATTTATAAATGAATACGTAAATAAATACGTTTGTTTTTAATTCTGAGGGTGTCTTTCTATGGGGCTCCTCTGATTGGTTACTGTAACTTCAGAAGATTGGTGTGATTTCAGCCAAATCCATGGTGGCCAATTAGAACCGTCAAGGACAAATAAGGTTAAAGGTTACCAGTGGATTAATTGTATAAGCCTTTTTTTTTTGCCGGTGTTGGGAAAATTAAGCCTTTTCAAATGGTATCTCTGTTTAGAATAGAGGCTGCAGTGCTCTGAAGGTTAAGCAAATGGTCCTTGAATGCTATACATGGTGATAGTACTGTTGTGCTCAGTGTATATTTGTAAACCTAATCTTGTTTTCATTTGCAGAGTATCTTGAATCCAATGCAAGGCTTTCTCAGCACGTTGGCATTTTATGGCTGGACTGGGTGGGACTTTGATTTCTGGTTTCAGAGGCACGAGATACCTTGGGATTTGCCAACAACCTCTGCTACAGCAGAAAATGCTTATGAAGACCCTGTGGCAGCCTCACTCAATTATCCCGGATATCTTCAAGAACATGAAAAGATGATAACTGAAAATGGTCACGAAAATAACGATGAGCTTTCTGTCCTCTCAGAAGGTAATGGGAAAGCAAATGGTTTCTTTGTAAAGATCTCCCCCATCTACCAGGGGCTGTAACTGGCTTCCTAAAAATATCAGGAACAATTCCATAACTTCCATTGCTACCTATCCTTTGTTTAATCACCTTGAAAGTTTTGATCTACGAAAGAAGAGAGTCTAGGTTATAGATTTCTCTCTGACTATCAATATTGGTCTATGATCAACCAGCAGATCGCCTGACTGAAGTGAAAATCTCTGTTTGACCCTCCTCCCCACAACTGGGCTGACATCAAGATATATTGCACACTCTTTCGTTCTAACTCATTGATTCCCACTACCTATGAGTTTCTAAAATCCAATCCCGTGTTAACACTACTTCATGATTTATTGATCATTTTTGGCACTCCTTCAATCATGGCAGTGTCTCATAGGTGAGTTATCCCCGGTGTCCTGGTCAATATTTATCCCTCAATCAACATCACAAAAACTGGTTATCTGGACCTTATCATATTGCTGCTTGTGGGAGCTTATTGTACTTTCTTTCCTTTCTTTCTTTCCTTCATCCTTTCCTTTTTTATTTATTCTTTCTCTCATTATTTTCATTCATTCTTTCCTTCCTTCCCCTTTTCCATGGTAGAGCTTGGCTGTAACTGCCACCCCCCGCCCACCCCTCCGCCCAAAGCCTCCAGGCAGGTCACATCTTGCCCCCAGTAAAGTTGAACCCTCTTGAGATATCTGCGCTCCTCCAATTCTAGCCTCTTGAGACCCCTGATTTTAATTCTTCCAGCATTGGTGGCCATGATTTCAGCTACCAAGGCCCTAAGCTCAGAACTCCTTCCCTAATCCTCTCTGCCTTGCTTTCTTTTAAGGTGCTCCTTAAAACCCACCTCTTTGACCAAGCTTTGGGTCATCAGCTCTAACATCTCTCCATTTGACTTAGTATCACATTTTATTTGATAATGCTGTAGTGGAAGTACTTTGGCACATTTTACTATGTTAAAGGTGCTATATAAACACAAGTTGTTGTCTCTCAATGTTTGATGCTCCATGTTGTGGTAGAGAGAACATTAACTCAAATGACAAAAATGCCTGTGTTCAAACTCATGAGATTCTTGTTGGAAATCAAGTGGCGGTGTGTCGTTTGGACTAATAGGCTAGGTGCTACCCCCTTCTACTTTTAATTATACTTTCAAAATCCAAGAAGAAAAAACACTTAGCAGAGCAATACTGCATTTTATATGCTGCATTTTTGAATGAAGTATTATCCCTTTTTAAATAATCTAAATAGATCAATCTCAAATATAAATAGATGTTCCTCAAAAACTTGCTTATTGTGGATGCTGGAAATCTAAAAACGGAAACTGCTGGAAATTCTCAGCAAGTCAGGCAGCGTCTATGAAGAGAGAAATGTGCGAAGATGCGTGGGAGTTTAAGACATGCCTACTCTTTGTGTTGGATGCTGATGACATTTCAAAATGGTGACCACCACACCCTTGCCAGCAGTTCACTTTATACTTGACGTATAAGTTGAACCCAATTTTTGGAGGGATTTTTCGAGGCCCCAGAGGTCGACTTGTACTCTGGCATCTATGGTACATAAGAACGTAAGAAATAGGAGCAGGAGTAGACCATTTGGTCCCTTGAGTGTGCGCCACCATTCAGTAAAATCATGGCTGACTGATTGTGGACTTAACTGTACTTTCCTATCTGCTCCCTCATAACATAGACTACCCTGTAGATCAAAAATCTGCCCGACTTAGCCTTGAATAAGACCCAGCCTCCACTACTCTCTGGGGCAGAGAATTCTAAAGATTAACAGGCCTCTGAGTGTAGAAATTCCTCCTCGTCTCCATCTTAAATGGAAGTCCCCTTATTTTTAAACTGTGCCCCCTAGGTCTAAATTCCCCATGAGGGGAAACATTCTCTCAGCATCTACCTAGTCAAGCCCCTCAGAGTCTTTTATGTTTCGATAAGATCACCTCCCATTCTTTTGAACTTCAGTGAGTATAGGCCCAATCTGCTCAACTTTTTCTCATAAGACACCTCCTCATCCCAGGAAGCAGACTAGTGAACCTTCTTTGAATTCCCTTCAATGAAATCATATCCCTCCATTAGTAAGGAGACAAAAACTGTATGCAGTGATCGAGGTTCTGTCTCACCAATGCCCTGTACAGTTGTAACAAGACTTCCTTACGTTTATATGCCATTCTGCTTGCAATAAAGGCTAACATTCTGTTTGTCTTCCTAATTACTTGATGTACCTGCTTGCTAACTTTGTGATTCATGTACATGAACACCCAGATCCCTCTGTAGCATTCTGCAATCTCTCTCTATTTAAATAATATTTGCTTTCCTATTCTTCCTGCCAAAGTGGACAGCCTCACAGTTTCCCATACTATATTCCATCTGCCAAATTTTTGCCCACTCATTTAACTTATCTCTATCCCTTTGCAGACTCTTTGTATCCTCCTCACAACTTGTTTGCCTACCTATCTTTATATCATTGGCAAATTTGGCTACAATATACTCAGTCCCTTCATCCAAGTCATTAGTATGGTTGTAAATAGTTGAAGTCCCACTACTGATCCCTGTGGCACTCCACTGGTGACAGTTTGCCAACCTGAAAATTACCTATTTATTCTGACTCTGTTTCCTGTTTGATAGCCAATCCTCTATTCATGATGATATATCACCCCCAACACCATGAGCTTATCCTGTGTAGGAACCTTTTATGGGGCACCTTATTGATTGCCTTTTGGAAATCCAAGTGTACTACATCTACTGATTCCCCTTTATCTACCCTACAGAGAACTGTAATAAATTTGAGGAACACTGTTTCCCTTTCATAAAACCATGTTGACTGTGCTTGATTGTGTTATGCTTTTTCTAAATGTCCTGCTACTACGACCTTAATAATGGATTCCAGCCTTTTCCCCCAGTGACAGGTGTTGGGAAACTGTAGGCCAGTTAGTCCTTTTAATTCATTCATGGGATGTGGACTTCACTGGCTGGGCCAGCATTTACTGCCCATCCCTAGTTGCCCTTGAGAAGGTGGTGGTGAGCTGCCTTCTTGAACCGCTGCAGTCCATATGGTGTAGGTACACCCACAGTGCTGTTAGGAAATGAGTTCCAGTATTTTGACCCAGCAACAGTGTAGGAATAGTGATATATTTTCAAGTCAGGATAGTGAGTGACTTGGAGGGGAACTTCCAGGTGGTGGTGTTTGCTGTCACCTGTTTGCTGTCCTTGTCCTTCTAGATGGTAGTGGTCGTGGGTTTGGAAGGTGCTATCTAAGGAGCCTTGGTGAATTCCTGCAGTGCATCTTGTAGATGGTACACACTGCTGCTACTGTGCGTCAGTGGTGGATGGAGTGCTATCTGCCTCCTTCTCCCCTTTCTTGAATTGCCTATCCATTAGGACCTCCCCAGAATCTGAGGAATTTTGGAAGATTACAACCAATGCAGCCACTTTTTTTTATTTGACCTATATTTATTGTCCAACACAAATCAAAGATTTGAATACATCTCTTGCTGCACCATTGCCATATTGTGTTTCTCATTGTCATTTTAAGTGCTCAGAAAAACTTTAATATGATGTTACATGATGTGCCAAATCACCAGGACAGTGCTGCTGACTGGTCAGGTCACTGGTTGGTGAAACATCAATGGGTTTAATTTCTTCTGTGCATTACTATCATTGCGCAGGTTGACAATTATGCATATATTCATCAGAAGCCTTTTACTTTCTCTAATGAGAATGTCCTTTTGTAACACCATTATCACTTCTATTATTTAATCATCTCTTTGTACTGTACCCAATCACAGACCTGTTTCTTTTTTCCCCTCACTGTTTTTCCCTGGCTCTGTTCCTGTTTATAAGCTGTTCATCCATAACATCTGCTGGTTCTGACAAAATTGGTCATTTTTGGACTTTCCCAACATCTTTTCTCTTACAAATAACTTGATAACAGTTTTAGTAAACAGGCCATGACCTTTGCTCTCTGATATACTGAGTTAGCAGAGCCTAGATCTACTGAATAAGCCTGATCACAGTAAATTGCTTATTTGGGTTCGTATAGGATGTACATTATGTTTTCAGTCAATCTGAAGGTAAAACTTTAATCATGCTAGACCATTTCATATAGACTAAACTAATGACCAAATTCATTCATGTGTAAATGATTCACAGAAGCAAATACTTATGCAAAATGCTTTGGAGCAGTAGTAATAGTTTGCAATGTAAACAGCTGAGATGATTGTTTGGTAAAATGACCCTCTCAGTTCCTTCTGGTAGCTCTGAAGACGAGTCAATCGGACTCGAAACGTTAACTCTGTTTCTCTCTCCACAGATGCTGTCAGACCTGCTGAGTTTTTTTCAGCATTTTCTGTTCTTACTTCAGATTTCCAGCATCCACAGTATTTTGCTTTTATCTCTGAAATGTCAGTCTTTGGTGGTAATACAGAAGCTCTTCTCACCAAATTGTGTACACCATCAAGCATGTAATGGCACACTAAACAGAACTAACATAGTCATCAAGGCTGACATTTATTCATTGGATTTATTTGATGTAAAAACAATCTTCTTTAAAAATTGTCTTTTGTAAACAAAATCTTAATAGTCTAAAGTCTGCCGTCTACCATCCCAGTAAACAGTGAGATGATGGTCTGATATTTTTGTGTCTTCTCTCTTTGTATGACTTTCATACATCTCCAATTAAAAGACCTTAATATTTGACACAATTATGAATTACTTATTGTACTCTACATACAATAGCCTTGTTTGTCACTATCTTAGTAAACTGCCCACAAACATTTCTAGCTGCCACTTCACACTGCTGAGGATAATTTGTTACCTTTCAACCAACTTGACTAATTATGCTAATTCAAGATTCTTTGGACCTGATGGCAACTATAATATACTTTAACATGTCAGGCATATACTCCTCACATCAAAGGGAGCTTTTATCTTAGTTAAGTGGCCAAATGTTTCTTCTTACAGTCTATGGAACTCGGGCCAGCTACTTTGACAAGGGGGCAATCTCTATTTTAAAAGTAATTAACCTTGCTACTTAAGGCCAAAGACAAAGCATTTATTATTTTGGCACGGAATAGGAAAGTTTGAAGCCTGTGATGTGCTGTGTTAGATAGTCAAGGCAATAATAATAATATTGCAGTTTGTCTCATCACTTGTGATATGAAAGAGGAAAAATCAGCTCGGGTGCCTGCCCCTGCTTGTTGTCCAGTGACTTTCCCAGAGATTGCACATGGGAATTCTACTTCAGGGAAAGGGGGATTGGGCTTGATAGTTTTAGCCTCCTTAGTCAAATATCCTGCTAACACTTAGTCCAAGCTCACACTCAACAGAGCATCTAAGGTGACTGGTGCCAGGAAAAGGCACTGTCTTTGCGAAAGGTGGAAATATTTAAAAGCACTGCAGACTGCTTACTCAGCAAAAATTGGCTTTTCCTCAAAAGTTTTGACAACAGAAAGATTATTCTGGCTCCCTCTGAAATGCAAGTTCTGAAATGACATTATAGTAAACTAGCATTCAAAGGCTGTCTGAAAATTTCTCTCTACTATTTTAGTAGAGTTAAATAAATGGCTTAGCAACTGTGAAAAATTCTGATAAATGTGTGGAGCGTTAGTATAGTATTAGCCCATTGAACATCAGGATCATTATGGATCTGTTGTGGGCCTAGTGCTACTGAAAACAGCTGCCTGAATGACCTAATGGGTCAGTCCCATCCAGCTAGTCAGTCTCAAAATAGTCCTTTAAGACAGTTACACGGAGTACAACTGGGGCCAGTTTAAATTTTTAAAAATCTGAATTAAATGACTGTGTAATTGCCTTGAATTCACTCACTGTGGTTACTCTTGCATTGCTGAAAAGGTTTTCTGTGTGGTTTTCTTTTATTCTGAATGAATGCAGGCGCTTTCTGCTGTTCAATTTGATGTCAGTGAGTGGAAGTTATCAATCCAGTGACAAATTTTGGCACCAGTCAATGAAAGTTACTGTTTGGGGGGAATTATATGATTTCTGTGTTTAATGCAGTTAAATACTGCTGTTTAACTCTTTGTTAATTAAAGTTGCATCAGCCTCAGAGCAGGGTTCAAATCCAGTCAGGGCTGATAGACAGTAAGAGGGAACTATGTGAAATACTGGACATGCAAGAAGTCACATTTCAGTTCTTTTGAGGTTGAGATTCTACAGCACAAACAACACCAAAATTAACAACACATAGGCAGTCAGTCTGTTATGACCAGGCGAGAAGGATTGAACCTTTATTCAACCTCCTTGGTTGGCCACGACAAAGGTTTTAAATGTCTACGTTTCAGAATCTATTTAACTATTTATGCAGAATGAGCAATAAGGAGCCAATCAAACAAGGTTTTCTTGAGTTAGAGAAAGAACAAATTTATTAACCACTAAACCCGAGGCAAAAAGTAATAAAAACACGTCTCACACATACATATACACACATCAGAAATAAGGGAAGTTAGAGTCCAGTAAAAAAAAGTTAAAAGAATATGTGGTTAAATGTCCTTTAATTGTCTTTGAGGTGTAGATTGTTAAACGTGTGACCAATTTAGGCTAGCTGATTTCGTAGATGCTGTCAGATGTAGAAGATGTTGCGATTATTACAAGATCTTGGTTCACTGGTAAGTTCCTGATAATTGACTTCTCAAAGCGGGTGGCCAAAAGAGAGGGGGAG
Organism: Cetorhinus maximus; assembly: GCF_964194155.1. Taxonomy (NCBI): domain Eukaryota; kingdom Metazoa; phylum Chordata; class Chondrichthyes; order Lamniformes; family Cetorhinidae; genus Cetorhinus; species Cetorhinus maximus. The sequence continues at coordinate 28,091,515 of NC_135885.1, read as the reverse complement.
AGAGAGTGCAGCTTTTCAACTGGTTTCCTTTGCTCAAAACTTTCTTGACACTACCTGTGTCACTTGCAAATTCTTTTTGCAGTATCTGCAGCCTGGCCTGTTATACTTGACCCATTGTATATTTCCAAGAGGTTTTGGGTAGGTCTGTTTATGGCAGCCATTGTTTCAATATCCAGCACTTTGAATTTTAATGTCTCTTCCTTAGATAGTGATGACTTTCGATGGGTCCGAAGGTTTGTTTGTTTTTCATCTTCACCTTGGAATATGGCTGAGCATTTTAAAGCAGTTTTCTCTGTCTCAGTTCAAATTGCAAAATTTGAATTGTAATTCCACATCTCAGCTTTCCAGAAGCTGGTCAATTGGCAATGCCAGATGTTAGGTGACTTGTGGCAGTCATCATCAGTCAGTGTCTTTTCTTGTCTTTAAAACATCCTTTTTGAACAGTTATATGTTTGGTCAGCTGGTGAAATTTCAGATTTATCACAGATGTGCGAGTCACAGCATTGTGACAACTCTTGCTCCAAATCCACAAAAAGTGGAAAATGTCACACCGGAGCCAATAACTGCAATCTATGGTTGTGGTTAAAGTTTAAGGCATCTAACCATGCCCCCCTGATGTTCGGATGTCCAAAATATGATTCTCCCTCAACATTCTCCCCCAACAGCAAGCCTTCCCCTGACAAGCACAAAACTTGCCACAAATAATGTCAAAAATATGGTTGAGAATTTCCTTGGAGCTGCTCTGAGGAAATTTGCAGCTATGGTGTTAAAAGTTGCAACAACTCAAAAAAAAAAGGATAATTTTACTGATCCCATACACATGCTGGAGCATGGGTTGGAGTCCTGTGGTCCTAGCCTCCTGTTCTGATCCCCATAGGGACCGATAACTTTTAAAATGTGATTTGAATTCCCAATGACCAATTGAAAGGAATTGCACAAGATTTCATGTTTTAAGACTTTTACTGAAACAAACAAAACGAGAACTCCACATTGCATTCATACATTACAGCATGCTCTTTGCATAATTATAGTCTATACAGGACCCAGTTCAAAGTCACTCCCGGCTTCTGATGGACTTGCTTCTCCCTTTTCGATGGGCTGTAATGCCCAGTGACCATCTAAGGGTCTTTTCCTTAGTTCAGGATTTTTCAGGAGACTGACCTCCAGCAGCCATGCTCGCTCCAGTGATTTCTCTCTCCCTCTTCCTCTTCCTCTCTTCTCCCCCTCTCTTTCCCTCCCTCCCCTTTCCATCTCCCATATGGCATTGTGCTTTATGATGATGTCAACATGCTAAACCTCACCTTTTTATGATTAGCTCAGGATGAATTTTGTCTACATATTTTAACAATTATTTTAGAGTCCAGCCATGTCATCCTTAGAAATAACATTTATTTTGGGTAGTTCAACCTTCTATGGGGAAATAAGATCCCAAATTAAATTCTCAATCCAATATGTTTTAAGAATGAAAATATATGGCATTTTGTGGAAAAATTACGTCAATGAGTATTGTTGTGAACTGAAATTTTTAATTTCCCCCTTCGTTTAAAGGTATGCCTTCTGCAGATATAACTGGAGACCTTTACCTTTCATATTTCATAACCACCTTGCATTGTGCCAAAATCTTAATTTAATTTGGTCCATAATATTTTTTAAATGTCAAATTTCTGCACGCACACTAACTCTATGTATGTAATAAAGCTGGAATATCATCTTAACCTTTCTCACTAAATAAATAAGGGCAACTGTGTGGGCATGAAAGCTGAGCTAGCTGAAGTGAACTGCGATACTAGGCTTGGGGATCACTCAATAGAGATTCAATGGCAGACATTTGAGGAGAAATTTCAGAATACTCAGAGTAAGTATATTCCTGATATAAAGAAAAATTCTGAAGAGAGGACCCACCATCCGTGGTTAAATAAAGGAGCTAAGGAAAGCATCAAATTGAAGGAAAAAGCATATAACTTCGCAAAGATGAGTGGCAGGTCAGATGATTGGTCAGAATATAAAGAATGGCAAAGAATGATTAAAAGGTTAGAGTATGAGAGGAAGCTGGCTAGAAATGTTAAAACAGATAGCAAGTGTTTCCACAGGTATTTAAACAGGAAAAGAGTAAGTAAAATGAGTGTTGGTCCTCTAGAGAATGACAATGAGGAGTTAATGGTAGATAATAAGGAAATGGCAGATGAAATTAACATATTTTGCTTCTGTGTTCACTATAGAGGATACAAAAAACATTCCAGTAATAGCTGCAAATCAGGAGGTGGAAGGGGAAGGGGAACTTGGTGAAATTACATTCATTAGGGAAGTGGTATTGAGCAAACTGATGGAGCTGTGGGCTGACAAGTCTCCAGGTCCTGGTGGACTTCATCCTAGGGTATTAAAAGAGGTATCTAATGAGGTAGTAGATGTGTTGGTGTTAATTTTCCAAAATTCCCTAGATTCTAGAAAGGTTCTAGCAGACTGGAAAGTAGCAAATATAACCCCTCTATTCAAGAAGGGAGGGAAGCAGGAAACTATAGGTCAGTTAGCTTGACATCTGTTGTGTGAAGCTGTTAGAATCAATCATTACGGAGGTTATAGCTGAGCACTTGGAGAAAGTCAAGGTAATCAGACAGAGTCAGCTTGCTTTTGTGAAAGGGAAATCATGTTTAACCAATTTATTGGAGTTCTTTGAAGGAGTAACATGCACTGTGGATAAAGGGGAGCCTGTAGACGTGCTGTACTTGGATTTCCAGAAGGCATTTGATGAGGTGCCACATCAAAGGTTATTGCAGAAAATAAAAGCTCATTGTGTAGGGGGTAACACATTGGCATGGATAGAAGATTGAACCAAAAACAGAAAATGCTGGAAAATCTCAGCAGGTCTAACAGCATCTTTGGAGAGAAAAAAAAGGAGTTAACGTTTTGAGTCCGTATGACTCGTCTTCAGAGTTAAAGAGAAGTAAAATGTGATGAAATTTATACTGTTTAAGGGGGGTGGAGCAGGTGAAGCTGGATTGAAGGCCAGCGATAGATGGAGGCAAAGGAGAGATTGCCAGAGATGTCATAGACAAAAGGACAAAGGGGTGTTAATGATAGTGGTACTGGCTAAAGGCGGTGCTGATGATGGCATTAAGGTCAGAAAGCAGAATGTGATAATAGCATGACAAAGGTAAGCACTCTGGAAAGAACAACATGAACAAGTGATAGATGGTCCTTGTGGGGGTGGGGTAGGTGGAGAAGACGGTGGTGAGAAAAAGATTGAAAATAGGATAAAAAGTGGGGATAAAACAATGAATAAAAATGAAAATAAATAAAAATAAGTGGATTAAAAAAATAAGAATGAAAAAAATAAAAATTAAAAAATGAAGATGAATATTGAAAAAAGGGGATTTAAAAAAAAAGAGTCAGGCCAACATCAGACATGTGGGCATGAGAGGAGGATGGGGTGTTGAAATGGCAAGCGACTGGAAAGTCTGGGTCATGCTTGTGGACAGACCAAAGGTCTTCTGCAAAGCGGTCACCCAATCTGTCAACTTTTTACAATTTATATCAATGACTTAGATAAGGGGAGTGAAGACACAATAGCTAAATTTTCAGATGATGCAAAGATAGGTAGGAAAGTAGGTTGTGCTAAGAACATAAGGAAGTTGCAGACAAATGTAGATAAGTTGAGTGGGCAAATATCTGGTGGACAGAGTATAATGTGGGAAAATGTGAAGTTGTTTACTTTGGCAGCAAGAATAAAAAAGCAGAATAATACTTAAATGGAGAACGGCTGCAGAATTCTGACCTACAGCGGGATCTAGGTGTTCTAGTGCATGAGTCACAAAAAGTGAGTATGCAGGTACTACAAGTAATTAAGAAGGCTAATGGAATGCTATCCTTTATAATGAGAGGATTTGAACATAAAAGAAAGGATGTTATGCTTCAGTTAGGCAGGCATTGGTGAGACCACATCTTGAATATTGTGTGCAGTTTTCATCTTATTTAAGGAAGGATGTAAATGCATTGGAGGCAGTTCAGAGGAGGTTTACTAGATTGATAACATGGAATGAGCGGATTGTCTTATGAGGATAGGTTGGACAGGCTGGGCTTGTTTCCCCTGGAGTTTAGAAGAGTGAGGGGTGACTTGATTGAAGCATATGAGACTCTGAACGGTATTGACAAGGTGGATTTGGAAAGGATGTTTCCTCTGGTGGGTGAGTCCAGAACTAGGGGGCACTGTTTTAAAATTAGGGGTTGCCATTTTAGGACAGAGATGAGGAGAATTTTTTTCTCTAAGAGGGTTGTGCGACTTTGGAACTTGCTGCCTCTGAAGGCAGTGGAGGCAGGGTCATTGAATATTTTTAAGGCAGAGTTGGATAGATTCTTGTCAAGCAAGGGAATCGAAGGTTATTGGGGGTAGATATGAATGTGGAATTCAAAACACAAACAAATCAGCCATGATCCTATTGAATGGCAGAGCAGGCTCGAGGGGCCAAATGGCCGCCTTCTGCTCCTATTTCGTATGTTCATAAATAGGCACTCCAAAAACAAAATACATCAAATATGTCTGCAGGCAAGCTTTTGAGCTGTTAGCATGTAACAATATGGTGCTGGAGGTAAAATAAATGTCTGTTGTGTGGTACTATCAGGTTACAGAATTTAGGGGGAGTTTTAACTCCCTCTGTCTGACAGAAACTGGACAGAAATGGAGGAAGTGTACTTGTCAATTCTTTCCCATCCCACACCCATTTTAACACCACTGTTCCTTCAGGCAGCTTTAAGTTGCCCACCTCTTCATAACATAGGCCCTGTAAAATCAGGGCCTTCTCACTTAGGCCTGAACCAGATATAGTTTTAACAAGCTACTGAATGGGACATCCAATGCAAGCCTCAGTAAAACCTGGCAAGCAAGAGTAGAGTTGCAATAAGGTAAATTATAAATGTTTTCTTTGTGGGGTCAGGAGGTGCAGAAGTGCTTGTCAAGACGCAACATAGGAAATTTGGGCTGCTTCTCTTCCCCCACCCCTCCCCCACTTCTCATGTGGAAACCTCCTGCATTTCAAACGCCACTCCTGTGACTAATCTTGGTGAGCTCTGGGCCATTTGATTTTCATTGACCCAGAGACGGTGCTACCACTAGTGTGCAGCTGGCTAATGCATGGTAAGTAAGTCCCGACTGTTAAAATGAAACATACCTCTGCAGCATGGGTGGGCCGCTTGTGTTTCTTGCCTGCCTCCTGCCAGTGAGCTGAGATTCCTCCTTTTGTTATCTTGTCTGTGCGGTAGGGGGGCTGCTCTTGTGTTTAAAAGAAAGGCTGGAGCAGCTGACAAAAGTGTTGGATGTCCTGACCATGTCTCCTTCTTGCCTGCCTGTTTCTTTTGGGTTACTAATAACAATGACTGGCTTTTGTGTAGCTCCTTATTTAACAGAGAAAAATGTCCGAATGCACTTCACAGAGGTCTGATCAGACATAGCTGGAGATTGAGCTGGAGATATTAGAAGGGGTGACCGAAAACTTGCTAACAGCAGAGATAAGACTTGGGAGAAGCAAGAGAATAGCTTGTACTTGCCCTCAATGACTAAAGAAAATGGCTGCCACTCTGAAGAAAAGCATTATGGGGGCATTCGTTCTAATTTGGGGAATTTATTTAAATTTGAGGTTTACCCTTCTCAAGTCCAAGGTTGACATTTTGGAAAGTAATAAATTTATTGTTGGCTGCTTTTTCTTACCGTTGGGACAACCTTGACTTGCTGTCGTTCAATGGTTAAATTCGTATTGAATATTTGAATCCTCAGCGTTCTTTGTTTCTGTTGGTAGGACAAACATTGTTTTGTGTGAAATGGAATTTTAAATGTTTTATGGGTTTGAAGTAAACATTTAAAATCAAGTAAAGTTATTGCAAATGCAAATACAACTAACAAAGCACATTGCATTTGGTTTTGAGTTCATTGCTCAATTAATTGCCCAGAGGGTGGTGATGGTCTGGAATGCACTGCCTGGGAGGGTGGTGGAGGCAGGTTGCCTCACATCCTTTAAAAAGTACCTGGATGAGCACTTGGCAAGTCATAACATTCAAAGCTATGGGCCAAGTGCTGATAAATGGGATTAGGTAGATAGGTCAGGTGTTTCTCACGTGTCGGTGCAGACTCGATGGGCCGAAGGGCCTCTTCTGCACTGTGATTCTGTGATTGCGCACTGCAAAATCAGTTCAGATCTTATTTTAACAACTGAGACCGTTAAATACTCGTTTATTTTGGTTGGGGAAGGAGGGTTAGGCACTGCTACTTCTGGGCAGAACTTTCTGAATATAAAGCTGCTGAAAGGCTGTTTCTCCTGTCTGGACAGTCTAGAACTAGTGGCCAGACTCTCAGGATAAGGGGTCAGTTATTTAGGCCTGAGCTGAGCAATTTCTTCACTCAAAGGGTTGTGAATCTTTCGAGCTGTCGGCCATAGCAGGCTGTGGATGCTCAGATGATGAGTCCATACAAGACTGAGATAGATGTTAGGGTAGGAAGGGATATGGTGGTTACAAGTGAATTTTCCCAAAGGAAACAGCATTTTTTTTCCACTTTAGTGTTCCATCCCAATACATGGATACAGAAATTGACAAGATTAATTAAGTTTTTGAATTAATTTCCAATGTCAGAAGCTCATGGCCAGAATTTTTGGCTTGGCGAGCAGGGGCGGGGCCCACTCACCAAGGCATAAAATGACACAGGGTGCCGTCAGGCATGCGTCCCGAAGTCACCGCGCGTCATTTCGATTTTCAGTTCGGCCGGCACGCAGCCAACGCGACTGTGCGCCCGCCGAACTGTCAAAGGCCTATTAAGGCCATTTAAATATCAATTAAAGCAATAAACTGAGCTGCCTGTCCAACCTTAAGGTTGGCGGGCAGGCGAAGAGCCCAGGCGGACTTCACATTTTTTTTCATGGAATTTCATCCATGGGTGGGATGAGGTTTCATGAAGGGTTTATAAATTAAATAAATTTTTTCATTAATGTTCCTTGACATGTCCTAGCTCATGACATTGTCGTGGGAGGGGACATGTCTTAAAATATTTTAGTTTAAGGTTTAAAAATTTAAATAATCTCCCTGAGGCCCCCCCCCCCAGCCACACAGGGAGCGCACAGTATTACTGAGCGCACGTCACGTTGGACGGGCCTTAATTGGCCTGCCCACGTTAAATGGCAGTGCAGACCTGATCGTGTTCGCGCCCGCCCCCGATGGGGGAAAGTTTTCCCCCGTGCCTCTATCCATTACCTCACTTCTGTTATATCCCTCGTTGGACATGGGAAAATCTGGCAGTCCTATTGAAAGTTGCCGTACCTTATTCCACTGTACAGAGTCATGACCTCACATTAATGCTGAAATACTTAGAAAGGTTTAGGCATTAACTGAAAGAAACAATTGTACATTCTATCGATTATTTGAAAGGGGTGAGATCATTGCAATTGATTTTAATTTAATATCCTGGAGTTAAAGTTCTCTGATATTTTTCATTATTTTCTACAATAACAATGTTAAGATTGCTTTGCTGTAACTGAAATTGTGTTTTGACTAGATAAGTGTTTGAAGCCTTCAGAATTCAATAACTTAATGCAATAATCCAATACAACATTATATATTACGTTATGCAACAGTGACCTGCTGCTGAAAAATCCCTCATTTGGTCACATGATGTTATGCACCTTCACATCAGCAATAATATTCAAGGTCTTGCACCAGATCTTATCACCATCTTCTCAGATAACATAAGTATTCCTTTCCAAGGCTTTGAACGCCAAACCACTTCCTTACAGTTTTACAGGCTTTTAACATTCAATTTTAGTGACAGCTAAATATCTGTTTGTTTTGTCTTCTCTTTTCAACCCTGATGGTGTCTTGAGCTATGCACTTGATGCAGATTTCCTAATAAAAAAAGAAATGAAACCGTACTGAGCAAACCTCTGAGTTTGATTCTTTCTGTTTGATGTTTGAAGCCATTGGGGATAAATGGGTGCGAATTTTCTTTGGAGTTGCGCCTGCTCTGCCACTAAGTGGGGTTTGCGCCAACATTACACCTGTTCCGCTGCACCTCTTATTAGTTATGGCAGCAGAGTGGGAGGAACCCTGAGGAATTTTCCAGCCATCAGCTTGTAACTCCCTTCCAGGAGTTAATAAATAATAAATTATTTTCTGGCCTTTGCTGCTACTGCAGCCTTTACTCTTGTAGCTTAATGAGGCATTGAGGCATTAGCTTCACTTATAAAAGTCACAAGCACACAAAAGGGAACCCCCTGCAGCTCCCAGTAGTTCTGGGAGCAACAGATTACAGAAAGTCAAACAGGCGACAGCCCATGGCTGCAAAGACCCTACATGATTTAAGTGGAACAAAATCAGGTTGAACTCTTTTTTTTATAGCTATGTACCTTAATTCATGATTGGGTTGCCCTCACCCTCCCACACCACCTCTACCCTCCCCAAGTCTGCTGCATTCACATGATCCACTGCCAATCCAGGAAAATCTCCCTTAGTATATCACCTGGTCAGGTTTGTGCACTATGCTATTCCAGACAACGAGTAACTCGAGTGAAAAATGAAACCAGACCAAGTAAATCAACCAAGGAAAAATGGTGCTCAGTGCAAGAAATTAACTCAAGCACCACATTTGCTTTATATAAATTCCTGTCAATACTTATTTCATATAATGAGTGTTTCTTTCTCTTCTGTATTTAATGGGTAGTTCTAACGAGAAAGGTCAGAGATGGATTCCCAGGTTGCAAACCTTAGTTTTTTTATTTTATTTTGAAATCTAATTTGAAGCCATGGAAAACTAAATGATCGGAAGTGTCAATTACTTCAGTTTTGTCTGATACAATTTGTTACCAACTTGACCACAATAATCTTTCTGGCCCCTTTATGTTCACATGTGTTTCTTTGCAACAATGTTGGCAGTGCATAGGCATGGATTGGGGAGGAGTAAAAGACAACACACAAGTAGTTTTCAAGTATAAAAACTGCCATCTTAAATGGTTAAGTATAAGGTTAAAACTGGCGTAAAGAAAAAAAGCAAAATGTATAAAAAAAGACTTGAAGCAACTTGAGGGAGTAAAAGAAGAAAATTCCAAAATATTAAATTACACAGTGAAATACATCAAAAATAACAAGATTTGCCCAGATTTTGCAGTTGTAAGTAATACTGAGGCTAATAGCGCTCACTGTTATTTTGGAATAAATCGAACAGCAACTTTTAGAGATCACCAAGCATTCAGCTGAATGTTGTCCATGTTACCCTGCTCCTCCATCTCGCCAAGAGTCTCAGCATTGAGATGCATGAGTGTGAATTTGTAATACGTGAGGGATACCCACTGAACTCAGCAGAAGTAGTTGAGGTTTGTCCATTCCCATGTAAGTAAATTTGGAGTGACATGTCCGGCCAAACAACTTCCCCAGCACTTAAAATGAACTTTTACAAGTACGACTCCACATTCTTTCAGACCTTAATTATTGTTGAAGCTTTAAAAAAAAATTCTTGTTACCTTTTCTTTTCCCTCTTTCCTAATCCAGTTTTTCTTTCCCTCGCTTTAGTTTTCTTTCTGGGTATGATTTGGTATTGAATTAACTATTCTGCCTTACACTTCCTGATTCAGGCCTTCTTGGCAGGAGTTTTCCAGTTGAGAGGAAGTTCCAATGCAGGAGTCAAATTCAGGTCGCACGGTCAGGTGGTGGGACATCCTCAGGGATTTTCCTGCCTGCAGCTAATTATTGCTGGCAAGAGGGGGAGCCAACCAATAATGGCCAATAACGGTGGGTGGTGGGAAGGTCTAGTAGGTCAAAGTGCTCTAGTTAAGGGACAGTCATACAGCTGCACATATAGACGGCATTGGTAGGGGTGTTGAACAAGGAGGCTGTGCAGGAATATATGGAGCCAGACGGAGTGTGGCTCCATGGTTCATTGATGCCTCGCTGGAGGTGTTTCCGCAAGAGAACAGCGAGAGGTCCTGTTCTGCAGTGGCTGGGCTGAAGAGGCCAGCAAGGCTCAGAAAACAAATGCCTGGTTGGAGGTGGAAGAGGAAGTCAAGAACCATGGAGTGTTCACACAAACAGGTAGGAACTTTATCAATGATTTCATACGGTGAGTGGCATTCATACTGGCAAGCTTGCAACTCTGCATGTCATAAATGGCAACCATGGGTTGTGAGGCAAGGTGCCCAGCCCATGCATTGGGCGTGCCTAAGGACCAGCATCCACAGTTAGGTGCAGTGTTTGGAGAGAAGGTGTCATTGTGGTAATGTCAGTGGACTAGTAATCCAGCGGCCCAAGCTAAAGCTCTGAAGAAATAAAAACAGAAAACGCTGGAAAAACTCAGCAAGTTTGGCAGCATCTGTGGAGAGAGAAACAAAGTTAATGTTTCCAGTCCGTGTGACTCTTCAGAGCTGAAGAAGAGTCATACGGGTTTGAAACTTCAACACTGTTTCTCTCTCCGCAGATGCTGCCAGACAAACTGAGTTTTTCCAGCATTTTCTGTTTTTATTTCAGATTTCCAGCGTCTGCAGCATTTTGCTTTTATCTTGATGCTCTGGAGACATGGGTTCAAATCCTATGGCAGCTGGTGGAATTTAAATTCACTTAACAAAATACTTGAATATAAAGCCAGTTTCAGTAACGGTGACCATGAAACTATCACCAATTGTAAAAAAAAAAAACCCATCTGGTTCACTAATGTCCCTTTAGGGAGAGAAATCTGCCATCCTTACCTGGCCTGGCCTGCATGTGACTCCAGACGCACAGCAATGTGCTTGACTCTTAACTGTCCTCTGGAATGGCCTAGCAAGCCACTCAGTTCAAGGACAATTAGGGATGGGCAACAAATGTCAGCCTTGCCTACAACACCCACATCCTATAAGAAAAAGTTGCCTCGTGCCAGCAGCCCATGGTCAATTAGAGGTGATTGCTGTATTGTCAAGAGGTGATGGCTGCTTGCAATAGGCCTCCCAGTGGTGGTGATGCTGGACATGGAAAGTGGCAGCCTGACAAATGCAGCTCTGCTTTGAGGTGAGAGTAACACTGTACTTGTACGTGTTTTTAGAAGAGGCATGCTCATAGTGCTAGGGAGCAGAGGAGAACTGAAGGTGGTCTATTGCTCATAGCTGTAGTGACTCCAATGGAAGTGGAGGCAGCGGAAATAAAATGGGTTGTAGTAAGGCAGCCTGTCGCTGAGGGCAAGGTGGGTGTGGAGCCCATAGAGAGTGAGTAACATGATGGATGAAGGCATCAAACATTCTGATGAGTACTAACAGCCATGTGACAGGAATCTCCAGATCAAGGACAGGCAGGAGGAGGTGGTTGAAATCCTAACTCGTTAACATCACTCATTCCCCTTGCAGGTCCAGTAATGGTTGAGGGACCGACAATGGCTCCAGGACCACATGACACTCAGGCGAGGATCCACCATCTGAACAGACAGCATCACATCAGTCCAGAGCACCTCCGCCAGCACAGATACTCTCACGTCAGTGGGCATTGATGCATGGTTACAACAGTTGATGAGCATAACTCAGACGCATACGAATAGGCAAGGGAGAGGAGGCAGTGACAGCTGTGGACACTCCCCTTTCGAGGACTGAGGAAGAGCCCTCGGGGGCAGTCAGCAAAGCAGCATTGTGAAACGTGTGGATAGATTGTCGGTAAGCAATAGGTTATCAGGAGTAGGTGGGATGCAGATTTGAGGTTACTATCAGATCAGCCATGATCTTATTAAATGGCGGAGCAGGCTCGAGGGGCCAAATGGCCTGCTCCTCCTTATTCGTATGTTCGTATTGCATGTATGGACCTCTGCCAGAGTTCCCAGAGGCTGCTCCCTCTCATGGCGCAAACGATGGGAGGGGTCCAAACGTGATAAGAGTGGCTAGAGATGTGGTGCATGTGAGTGCATGGCCTCCTTCATTGAGAGAGTGGTGACCTCGTGGAGAGACACGTGAGGCAGACCACAAAGTGGATGCAGCAGAAGAGCACCAACCTCCACAGTTTGGCCTCACCCATGAATATTGGGTAGGCAAGATGAATCCAAAATGCATGGACTAGTTGAACCTCTACAGGTAGGCAGGGAAGGGCAGGTGGTCCTTGAAAGGGTGGAGGACCGACTGCTAAAGCTTATGGGGGGCCTTCATGGATTCATAGTGAATCCTCGGCCCATTTGACAACACAAATGCTTCATGAACCTCAGTGGCTCCCCAGTGGGCTAGGCCCCTCTGGGCTCAGGCTCCCAGAGGCCCCCTGCCGAAGCCATCTCATGCGCAGGAGCAGATAAGGCAGCCTCTGCCTCAGCGTCAACTGCAGGCACTGGGGAGCACAACCTAGGAGCACCAGAAGTGTTTGCGTAAATCTTTGTAGTTGTACTTGGGGCCTCATTGGGTGATAGTATTTTACTGATTACCAAAACATTACGCGTATGTGCCATGTTAAAGGCCTTGTAATGCAATCTATAATGGTCCGTCCATTCATTTCTGCACCAGTGGGCCTTTATCAGATGGTGAACAGTTGAGATACAGAACATGAAAAGGAGTGCACCAGAATGAGGGCAATTGTGAATGTATCCCTCGAAATGCGGTAATGATGGGGTCACCGAAATGGTAATGGCCTTTAGTGAAAGATCATTAAGGCTGCCTCAACGAGAAGACTGAATCATCTCGGAGGAATTTTAAAGGGCTCTGAGAAGAAGTGTGTTCATGAGTGAGTCGTGTGTCTCCCTGGCATTCATGCCGATGCCTGTTGACATCAGACTCGGGTATATTTCCATTGCCCTTTTGGTCTCAATCCTATTCCACCTCATTCTCTTCGGAGGAGGAGGCAGCACATTTAATATGGTTTCCATTCTCAAATGCTACTCCCCTCTGGAGCATCAGTTTGTACGCTGCACTCTGCACAACCATAATATGTGAAACCCTTGATGGGCATATTGCAGGGCTCCCCCGGATCTATCTAGGCACCTGAACTTTATTTTCAGAAGGCCTATGTGGCTCTCATAGTTACATGGCAGCAGTTGTCAGTTTTCTCTGTGTCTCTGTTAGACCATAAGACATAGGAGCAGAAGTAGGCCATTCGGCCCATCGAGTCTACTCCACCATTCAATGACATCATGGCTGATCTGATAATCCTCAACTCCACTTTCCTGCCCTTTCCCCATAACCATTGATTCCCTTACTGATTAAAAATCTGCCTATCTCAACCTTGAATATACTTAACGACCCAGCCTCTACAGCTCTCTACGGTAAAGAATTCCGCAAATTGACTAGTCTCCAAGAGGAGAAATTGCTCCTCATCTCTGTTTTAAATGGATGTGCCCCCTTACTCTGAGATTATGTCCTTTGGTCCTAGACTCTCCCACAAGGGGAAACAGGCTCTCAGCATCTACCTTGTCAAGCCCCCTAAGAATCTTATGGCCTGCATCTTCCGGTCGGTGAGCAGGGGATAGGGCCCACTCGCCGACGTGGGAAATGACATGGGGTGATGGCGGGCAGGTGTCCCGACGTCACCCCGCGTCATTTACATTTTCAGGTTGGCGGGTGCAGAGCTGAGTCGTCTGCACACCCACCAACCTGTCAACGGCCACTTAAGGCCATTAATAAAGTAATTGAGGTAATCAATGGACCTGCCCGTCCAACCTTAAGGGCGGGATGAGGTTTCATGGGGGTATTAAAATTTAACTGAAATGTATAAATAAAAAAAATTGACATGTCCCAGCTCATGTGTCAGTGGCACATGAGGGGACTTGTGAGTCATTTTTTTTCTGATCTTTATTCAATCTTTCAAACCTGAGCTGATCTCCCTGAGGCAGCACTTTGCCTCGGGGAGATGAGTGCGCTCTATCGTGCGCATGCGTGAAAGAGCGCACTCCCAGCTCAGGGAATTCCTCCCCCCCTCCGTCTGCACAGGGAGCGCATAGCACTTCCTGGCGGACATCACGCTGCGTGGGCCTTAATTGGCCCACCTGTATAAAATGGCAGAACGCCCCCAAACGGGGGCGCCGATTGGGAACCTGCCTGCTCCCGCACAACCCCCCCCTCCCCAAACGGGGAGAAGATCCTCCCCTATATGTTCACAGTATTGTAGGTGTGGTCTAACTAGTGTCTTGTATAGTTTTAGCAAGACTTCCCTATTTTTATACTCCATTCCCTTTGAAATAAAGGCCAACATTGTTGGGGTTCTGCAGAGGTATAAACAGCCATATCTTTAGCGTGTACTCCTAGTCATGCAGGATCCATCCACAAAGGCGTTCAGGGGGCTGGGAGAGCTGAGGGAGTGTCTCAGGATGAACGAGTCGTGGCAGCCTTCTGAAACCATACAGAGGATCCTCTTGCGGCAGCCACAGGCTAATTGAACATTCAGCGACTGGAAGCCCTTCCTGTTTGTGAAGGCACCTGGCAGCTCTGCGGGAGCTTTGATGGCCCCACGTGTGCAGTCGGTTATCCCCTGAACCTGGGGGAATCCAGCGATGGCCCATGGCCCTCATAGCCTGACTGGCAAGATCAGTGTGATACCCGACGCAGTGTGATGCCCTTCTGTCTGGTATGTGGCATCCGTTACCTGCTTGACACAGCCGTGGGCTGACTGGGAGACCTCACCTATGTCTCTGAATGATCCCTGGCATGTTCCTGAAGTGTAAATGATGAGTGCCTTTGTCCCCTTTGCCAACACAGGCAATGGATAGCCACCACATCCCAGTGGCCTCAAGTCCTCCCCCAGCATTCTGCAGCCTTCAGAGACATGAAACTGTGGAACTTTTCAGGTGGGTAGCACAATATATGTAGGTTGGAATTGCTTGGTTACTGTTCAGTTTCTGTTTGGTTATTTTGGCCACCACTTGATTTTCTTGGAGTTATCACAAACTCACTTTCCACAGTGAGTTAGGTATGGCACTTACACACAGCTGCAGAGTACGTATTAAACCAGCCACTATTTTTCACAATCATTTTGTGTTCTATAGTGTACGTTTGAAGCAAGATTTAATACCTTCCATTGTGTTCTAGGAATGCTTCATTACAAATCTGCCACGTATTCTGCTGCAAACGAAATGGCCATGATTTGTCAAACCGTTGTGAATTATTTATTGTTATGTTGCAATTAGAGGCCTTTGAGAATTTTTAATGAAGCTCTGATTTTGCCAAGACACCTATAATGATCATATTACACTTGACTTAAAGGAACACTAATATGAATATGACAGAAATAGAAACTATTCTCTATCCAATGATTTTTTAAAATAAGTATCTGTCACATGGCAAACAAGCCTCTTAAAACATGAAGACGTACAAGGAAATTAAAGTCAGCAAAATGTGGAAATACTGAACAATGGACTTGAAACATTCTCTTTGACATTTTTCTTTTTACTTAAATTTGGAAAGGTGTTTCATTTTTGGCAAAGATGAATAATTTTGATGTAAAACAAAACATTCAAAAAAAATCACACATGTTAAAAAAAATATTTAAAATAATATATTGTCTTCAGAGATGAACTCTCAAAGCTCTAAGCCTAGAAACTGATATATGATGTTGATGGACAAATGATTAATGCAAGCACCATTCCTCCCCCATTTCAATGAATCAGCATAAATCCATCGCTAAAGTGATGGACAAGGGATGCCATAAGAACACATCAAGTGTTTATCCCCTAGTAGGGTCAGCTCTAATTTCTACTTCTGGATACCATTTTGGAAGAAAATACAAGGAATTCCCCAGGGACAGCTTTTGAGATGCAGATTGCCCAGGGCTCCCCCAACTATTTTGCATGGTTGGCCATTAATGTGCCCAAAGGTGTTTGCAGGACAGTGACTGGTTGTAGTCAACAGTTTGAGGAGAGACTAACTCAGCTAATGGTACTGAGGCAATTTACATACTGTGATTTTAGTATGTTCTGGGGAGTGGATGGAGAGCTTGAAATGGAAATTCTATGCCCTAATGTTGTACATGACATTGAATTAAAATGTTTGGCTGCAACACTTTTGATGAGAGTAATGCATTTGATGCGGTCTACATGGACTTCAGCAAGGCTTTTGATAAGGTCCTTCATGGCAGACTAATCAAGAAAGTAAGAGCCCATGGGATCCAAGGCAAAATGGCATGTTGGATCCAAAATTGGCTGAGAGGCAGGAAGCAGAGGGTGATGGTAGAGGGATGTTTCTATGACTGGAAGTCTGTTTCCAGTGGGGTTCTGCAGGGCTCGGTGCTGGGGCCCTTGCTGCTGGTGATGTACATAAATGATCTGGACTTAAAAGTAGGGGCTATGATCAAGAAGTTCACGGATGACATGAAAATTCGTAGGGTGGTAAATAGTGAAGAGGATAGCCGTAAACTGCAGGAGGATATCAATGTCTAGTCAGGTGGGCAGAGCAGTGGCAAATGGAATTCAACTTAGAAAGTGTGAGGTAATGCACTTGGGGAGGGCTAACAAGGCAAGGGATTACACTATGAATGGTAAGACCCTGGAAAGTACTGAAAATCAGAGGGACCTTGGTGTGCATCTCCAAAGATCCCTGAAGGTAGCAGGGCAGGTAGATAAGGTTGTCAAGAAGGCAGATGGGATACTTGCCTTTATTAGCTGAGGTGTAGAATATAGGAGCAGAGAGGTTATGCTGGAACTGTATAAAATGTTGATTAGGCCACAACTGGAGTGCTGTGTGCAGTTCTGGTCACCACATTATAGAAAGGATGTGATTGCACTAGAGAGGGTGCAGTGGAGATTTACCAGGATGCTGCCTGGGCTGGAGGGTCTGAGCTATGAGGAAAGATTGGATAGGCTGGGGTTGTTTTCCTTGGAGCATAGATAGGGTGGATAGGAAGGCACTTTTTTCATTAGTAGATGGGTCAATAACCAGGGGGCATAGATTTAAGGTAAGAGGCAGAATGCTAAGAGGGGAGTTGAGGAGAAATATTTTCACCCAGAGGGTGGTGGGAGTCTGGAATTCACTGCCTGAAAGGGTGATTGAGTCAGAAACTCTTGTAATGTTTGAGTAGTATTTAGATATTCACTTGTGTTGCCATAGTTTCCAGGGCTATGGGCCAATCTTTGTTGACTGGCGCAGACACGATGGGCAGAATGTCCTCCTTCCGTGCCGTAAATGTCCATGAGTCTATGTTTGCAAAACTTAGTATGAAAAATGAACAAATGTAGTGTTATTTGTTACACAGTTTGCTATTGGCATTTGTGTACTATTGCACTAGGTTGATATTTCTTATGGAGTGAATTATTTGCAGGGATATCATATACACTGGGACAAATCAACACACCAGAATCAATACAATTACTAACCAATCCTGTTTACATCTACCCCCTTCAGAGACTGTAGAAAGAATTCTATTCTGTCCTCTGATAGGTTAAGTCTATGGGCAGAATCATGCCCTTGTCAGGTGGAGCCGGTCGGGAAGCCACCCGCCGCCCGCAATCGAGGACGGAAGGTGATTTCACACTGGTCGGCCAATTAAGGCCCGCCCAGCGTTTCACCTTAAATTTGTGCCCCCTCGTTCTTAATCCTTCCACCAGTTAGAACAGTTTTTCCCTATCTACTCTGTCCAGATACCTCATAATTTTGAATACCTCTATTAAATCTCCTCTCAACTTACTCTTCTGAACCAGTGTAACATAGCTTCCTTGCTTTTATACTATGCCCCTATTAATAAACTGAGGATACTGTATGTTTTATCAACCATTATGTCAGCCTGTCCTGTCACCATCAATGATTTCTGCACATTTACACACAGGACCCTCTGCTCCTGCACCCCTTTTAGAATTGTACCCTTTATTTTATATTGTCTCTGTAATCTTCCTACCAAAATGAATCACTTCCTCTTCCCGCTTGTTCTGTAACTCTTAACTTTGATTCTTTTATAACTTACAGGGATCTTTTGAATTAAGCTGCTTCATCCTTTTGTTCATTTTAATGGCTTCATTTGCCATCTGGTCAAAATTACAAAAAATAGTCTGACTGAATTGGACCAGACACCATTTTAAAACTGTTGTTAAGGACTTATTGTATTACCACCATTATTTTTTCACCTATTAGCTAACAAAGTGCTATTCTTGAATTTTGAGGCTACCAAGCATGGAAAAATGCAAGTTGCAACCAAGATTTATAAATAAACGAGGATAGCACATTTAGAGAGGTGGTCACACCGCAGCCAAGAAGTACACAGGCAGAGAGGGAATGGGTGACCACCAAAGTATCTAAGAGAAATGGGCAGGTTGTGCAGGAATCCCCTGAGGCTATCTCGCTCTCTAACCACGTTTCCGTTTTGGATACTGGTGAGCGAGATGGTTCCTCAGAGGACTGTAACGAGAGCCAAGTCCGTGGCACCACAGATGGCTTAGCTGCACAGGTGGGGAGGAGGAAGAGTGGAAGTGCTATAGTGGTAGGGGTTCCATAGTTAGAGGAGCAGACAGGCGTTTCTGTGGCCATAGACGTGACTCCAGGATGGTACGTTGCCTCCCTGATGCCAGGGTCAAGGATGCCACAGAGCAGCTGCAGGACGTTCTTTTGGGGGAGGGTGAACAGCCAGAGGTCGTGGTCTACAATGGGACCAATGACATAGGCAGGAAAAGGGATGAAGTCCTGAAAGTAGATTTTAGGGAATAAGGAAGGGAATTGAATGCAGGTTCTCAAGAGCAGTAATCTCAGGATTACTCCCAGTGCCACGTGCTAGTGAACATGAGAATAGGAAGATTAAGCAGTTCAACACATGGCTGGAGAAGTGGAGAAGGGAGTAGGAAGGAGGGCTTTAGATTTCTGAGGCATTGGGATTGGTTCTGAGGCAGGTGGGACCTCTACAAGGAGGACGGGTTACACCTCAACAGGACAGGGTCTAGGGTCCTCGCAGGGAGGTTTGCTGGTGCTGTCGGGGGGGGTTTAAACTAGACTGTCAGGGGGATGGAAGCTGGGGGGGGAAATTCAGAGTGCGGAGGAGAAAAACTGGCAGTGTGAAGTATCAACTGATAATGAGGATATATCAGAGTTGCATCAAGGCAGATAGAATACTTGGAGTGTTTGATAGTAATCAGAGTAGGCAACAGTGTAAGGCATTAGATTGGGTCAGAATAAGCGGGACTGTAAAAAAAGCTTAAATCAGGGCTAATGTGCATATATGTGAATGGATGTTCCAGAGGGGTCAAGGACAGAATCTCTCTGGCTCGAGGTAAGGAATGGGAAAGGTGCAATAACATTGATCGGTGTAGTATGTAGACCACCAACTAGTGGAAGGGATGTGGAAAAACAAATTTGCAAAGAAATTAGAGATGCAAGAGATATAGAGTAATCATAAAGGGGGACTTCAATTATCCAAATATAGACAGGGATAGGAATAGTACAAAAGGACAAGAGGGGCAAGAGTTCCTGGAATGTGTTCAAGATAACTTTCTGCAGCAGTATGTTTCCAGTCCAACAAGAGGACATGCACTTTTGGACCTGGTTCTGGGGAATGAGTTAGCCCAAGTGGAGAGCCTCTAGGGCACAGTACCCATTGTATCATAAGGTTTAGGTTAACCATGGAAAAGGACAATGAACAATCCAGAGCAGGGATAATTAATTGGGGGAAAGCCAGCTTCGATGGGATGAGAATGCACCTGAGTCGAGTGAGTTAGAATCAAATGTTGGCAGAAAAGACAGTGGGTGAACAATGGACCACCTTCAAAGAAAAAGGGTCGTAGACAATATCAAGGTAAGAGGAGAAAGGTAGGACAAATAAATCCAGAGTGCCCTTGATGATGAGAGAGATAGAGGTAAAGATGAAAAGGAAGAAGTATACGTACGACAGATGTCAGGTAGAAAAGAAAGAAGAGAGCATGAAAAGAGACTGGCAGTGAAATGGAATCCCAGGGTCTCCTATAAGCATGTAAATATTAAAAGGGTGATAAAAGAAAGACTAGGGCTGATTAGGGACAATAAAAGGGACTTGCATGTGGAGACTGGAGAAATAGCGGAGGTGTTGATCAAATACTTTGCATCTGTCTTTGCAAAGGAAGAACTTGCTACCCAGGCTGAGGTGAGAGAGGGGGTAACTAGTACACTAGAAGAACTTACAATCGAGAGGAAGGAGGTGTTGGAAAGGCTATCCGTACTTAAAATAGATATGGTACCAGGAACAAATGAGATGCATCCAAGGGTACTGAGGGAAGTGAGAGTGGAAATTGCAGAGGCACTAGGGATAATCTTCCAGTCTTCCTTAGACACAGGGGAGGTGCCAGAGGACTGGAGAACTGCAAATGTTACACCCTTGTTCAAAAAGGGTTGCGAGGATAAAAAGCTGGCAACTACAGGCCAATCAGTTTGACTCAGTGGTAGGGAAACTTCTGTATACTATAGTATGGGATAAAATCAATAATCACTTAGACAAGTGCAGGATAATTTAGGAAAGCCAGCATGGATTCATTAAGGGAAAATCATGCTTAACTAACTTGCTGGAGTTTTTTGAGGAGGTAACAGAGAAGGTTGATAAAGGAAACGCTGTTGATGTGGTTTATATGGATTTTCAAAAGGCATTTGATACAGTGCCACACAACAGACTTGTGGGCAAAATTCTAGGTCATGGAATAAAAGGGAAAGTAAGCACTTGGATAAGAAATTGGCTGAGTGACAGGAAACAGAGAGTAGTGATAAATAGCTGTTTTTCAGATTGGAGGAAGGTTTATAGTGGAGTTCCTCAGGGGTCAGTGTTGGGACCCTTACACTTCCTGATATAAATTAATGATTTCAAAATTTGCAGATGATACACAGATTGGAACTGTTGTCAACTATGATGGGGATAGTCTTGAACTTAAGGACCTAGACAAGGTGGTGGATTAGGCAGAGAAGTGGCAGATGAAGTTCAAAGTAGAGAAGTGTGAGGTGATTTGTTTTGTCAGGAAAGATATGGTGAGACAATATAAAATAAAGGGAGAGCCTCTAAAGGAGGTGCAAGAACAGAGGGACCCTCGGTGTATACGTACATAGGTCATTGAAGATGGCAGGGCATGTTGAGATAGCAGTTAATAAAGCATATAGTATCTTAGGCTTTATTAATGGGGACATTGAGTACAAGAGTAAGGAGGTCATGTTGAACTTGTATAAGTCACTAGTTAGGCCTCATCTGGAGTGCTGCATCCAGTTCTGGATGCCATACTTGAGGAAGGATGTGAAGGTATTGAAAAGAGTAAAGAGCAGATTCACAAGAATGATTCCAGAGATAAGAACTGTAGCTATGAGGATAGATTGGAGAGGTTGGAACTGTTTATCTTGGAGAAAAAAAGGCTGAGAGGAGAGTTGATTGAGGTATTTAAGATCCTGAGGGGCCTGGACAGAGTAAATAGTGGGAAACTGCTCCCTCTCAAGAGAACATCAAGAACTGGAGGGCACAGATTCAAAATAATTGACAAAAGGAGTAAATGTGATGCATGGAAAAATCTTTTCACCCAGTGGGTGGCTGGAGTCTGGAACAAACTTCCTGAAAGGCAGGTTCAATCAGGGTATTAAAAAGGGAATTGGATTGGATTGGATAAGGCAGGGGAGTGGGACTAGGTCGAATGCTCTTTCAGAGAGCCAGTGCAAGCTCGGTGGACTGAATGGCCTCCTTCTGCACTGTGACACCCTCTCTAATTGAAGACCTTTTTTATTATTAACATTATGGAGTTTTACATTCGCTGTCAGTTATGCAGAGTGTCAGAGTCAATATGGTTAATGAAAAATTGCAATTTTCTTACAAACTGAAGTATTATCAAAAGGGGAACAAGTGCCAGAAAAAAGAAATTTGCTTACATTTCCATCCAGTTATCTACATATTGATCATATTACAAACTGAAAATAAGAATGTTTTACCCTGTTAACTCTTGGTTATTTAATAACCTTACAAGGCTTCAGACTAATCTGGAAAATGCCTCATACAATCATTTGCATATTTTGATCCTTTTTTTAAAAAATGGAGACTGAGATTCTGACCCTTTTCAAACCTATGATGATAAATACTATTATGATGCTCAAAAATTGCATATGAAAAGATAAAAGAAGAATGTGGGAGCAGAATTTCCATGGGGGTTTTCCCATTCTCTGTCTGTAACTTTGGCAGGCGCTTGTCAGCCAAACAGCTTCAACGGTCGCTTACATCGTTTCTCTGGGATTTCCACCAATTTTCTGCCACACTTTCAGAGGTTGGAAGAAACCCTGTGGTAATTCCAGGAGATAATTTTTTAATCAAATTTTGCAAACAAGTGATTCAACATTGTACTGTTTCTTAACTAACTCTTCAGCAAATTGTGCAGAACTGGCTTGTGCGTTAAAGAGCATTCCTAAATGTGACTTGTTTGAGGCATTTTCATTTTACTAGCAAAGATTAAAAACTGGAAAATATCCTTAATACTTTAATATAAAAGCAAAATACTGCAGATGCTGAGAACCTGAAATAAAATCAGAAAATGCTGGAAAAACTCAGCAGGTCTGTCAACATCTGTGGAGAGAGAAACAAAGTTAACATTTCAGGTCCACAGGACTCTTCTTAAGATTCATGCGGACTCGAAATGTTAACTCAGCATTTGTGGAGAGAGAAACAAAGTTAACATTTCGAGTCCCTATGAATCTTAAGAAGAGTCCTGTGGACCTGAAACGTTAACTCTGTTTCTCTCTCCACAAATGCTGTCAGACCTGCTGAGTTTCTCTTGCATTTTCTATTGTTTTTATTATCCTTACTACTTTGTTTCCCTTCTTTGCCCTATTACAACATGTGTATAAAAGCCCCATATTTTATCTTACAGGCTGTTACTAAAATACAGGTATCTTGATAACTAATATTAGGAAGGACTACTTTTGCCAGTCAGATTCTGTTATACAACATAAACAGAAAAACATGTAGCCATGGTTCCCCTAGATCTTTAATGGATACTTTCAGTAAAGGAAATTGAGGGAAGAAGTGTGGTGGGTGGAATCAATGTTTAAAATTATTGAAGAGTTTGAGGGAGTAAATAGTAAAAGACCGATTCCATTCATCGGTGAATTGGTAACACAGGGAATAAAGACAATGCTAGAAGCAAAAATGATTATTAGACTGTGGAATGCCTTAATGCAAAGGGTGATTGAAAGAAATTCAATACACTCTTTAGAGGGAATAGGATAAAATTCTGAAAGAGAGAAAAACACTAAAAGGTAGGGAAAGAAGTCATCGAACACTAAAGTAGATAGCTCTAACATAAAGCTAGCAGAAGCATAACAAAGCAGAGGCACAGCATGCTGTACAACCTTCACTGTTGCTGGGTTAAAATCCTGGAACTCCCTTCCTAACAGCACTGTGGGGTATACTTACACCACATGGACTGCAGCAGTTCAAGAAGGCAGCTCACCACCACCATCTCAAGGGCAACTGGGGATGAGCAATAAATGCTGGACTAGCCAGTGACGCCCACATCCCATGAAAGAATAAATAAAAAATAAACCACCTGTGCTGAAATTTTTATGATGTACTATTTTTATAATGTTGGAGGCATATCCAATTTTCCTCCATTTCACTGCAGCCCATTCAGGAGTGTTTGATGGTCTGTACTGTAAACTGGACCAATGGTTCTACCACGTATATGAAAGGTTAATGGAATTTGACTCGAGATCTGAACAACCCAATATTATCACATCCACGGCCCAGGATAACATGGAACACAGTGCTTTCAAGTAGTCTCTGTATAGCTCAGAGATGAATACACTTGTTAAAATTTAAGCAGATTAGAGTGAGAAACAGCTTCAAGCATTTAACTTCCCATTTTGAACCAAGCATTCTAATTTAAGGCCTCAAAGGGTTTTAATTAGTAGGAAAACCTTCAATAAGGTTTGAAGATTTTCAAACCTTCAAAGCGGTGCGTGCTCCACTTTATTCATTGCAACCTCATAACAGCTAAAGTACAATGTACTTGGATTGTAAATAAATAAATATTTTATGAAGTGTTAATTAGTTTTATTTCAAAAGCATGGCTGTTAGCTACAGTTAAACAAAAATGAATAATGAAGTTATAAAGCCATAAGATGACATTTGCCACCTACAAAAGATTTTTAAATGTTTAAATAAAACAATACTATGTCAGAAGCCATAAGCATTTTAATGGCACTACAAAGGCACTTTCCTCATTTTTTTTGCTAGGTTCTGAGACCAGTACATTTGAAATGAACATACCAAGTGAACTGCACGACGTCAATAGCAATGATGCCGATGGTGACTCATTGGAAAACACTGAAAGGGCATAATGTTGGTGAGATGAGTAAACTCTATACAAGCCTTAAAATCACACTGCACAAATTATTTTATTGAAAGTATTTGGGTCTAACTGAAGTTCCACTCCTTACCATTCAAAACCAGAAACAGAATCTGTTCAAAATTATTGTCATATTCAACATAATTAAGAAATTGGAAGGAGTAAATGAAAAATTCACAGGAGTGCAGAGTTGGTTTGAGGCAGTATAAGGCCATGTAAGGCCCAGACATACAAGGAGTAAACTAGCAAAGAATTCCACACACTACATTGATTATGTTCTGAACTATGTTTCATAAAATATACATTTTTTAAACTGAGTAATTTCCCCTGTACATTTCTTTGTCATGAAGGACAGCTAGAGGTGCTGAATACAAAGGATGTATTTTAGGAGAGGCAGAAATGTAGAGATGTATGCATTCTGTTACCAGAATGGAAAAACCTGAGGTTATTTTTAACAAAATAAAGAATCCATTTTCCATATACTGTACCATCACATTGGAAAGTAATCCCAAAGTAATAATTCTTTTGAGTGATTTTTATGATGTCATTAACTATGACACCAGCTGTAAATGGTTTATTAATGTTATCTAAACCCAGAGAAACAATTTACAAGTATTGGCCAACATTTCAAATTCATTCTCATTAAGGTGTGGTCCAGTTTGTTTGACCTAGGTGGTTTTCTGAAATTGTTTGAACCTGAGACTAATGTCACCTGATTTTACATAAAGATACATTTATTTATATGCCAAAATGATAATAGAGGAACTCACTGCTTTATACACAGAGAAATAGGTGAATGGAAATGATAAGAGAAAATAATTTCAATGGAAAGTTAGGTTGACTCCCAAATGTAATGAATTCTGTGGTTACTTTTTAAAGTATAATGGTGCCAGGAATTTTACTTAAAATTAGTTACTGCAAACTAATAGGAAAAGTGGTACTTTGATACCTACCTATAGGCAATTCCTCTGAAATGATACTATTTTGGTGTGATCCATGACACATTTGTGTACGTGAAGTTTAATTTGTGGGTTTCACAACTGTGCCACTTGAGGTGACAAACAGTACAATGTAAATTTACATTTGGTGCCATAGAAAGCTAGGAATGCCAATGCTATTAACTGCATAACTAATGAAAACTACATACACAAAATACTTTCCATCAATTGTAACCTTGCAAACATGCATAGCATGTGTAGATTTGTTGATTGCACATTAACCATTAATAGTGGAATTGCCAGCAAAAAAGAAAAATTGTTCAACTGGTATGTGAATATTTCCAACAGTACAAGAACAACGAATGAGTTAGACATTTAGAAATGCTTTTCTATTTACTTGCATCCAGTTTTGACACTGTGCTATCCTATTTTTGTATGTAACTGCTTAACCATGTTTATCATTGTTACAGTCAGTGCTTTAACGCACATTGTTTGTAGTTACTGTTCTGCATCGTTCCAATAGTCTAGCTTTCAATTTTTCTTTTAGTGATGGTACACAAGAGTGGATCATACCCGCCATTTTTATTTGTGTGCCTGAAATGTTCTTTTAAGTCAAGGCATCAGAGTAATTTTCAGTCTACAAATAAAGTAAACAATAATTTTGTTTTCCCCTCAGGAGTGTATCTTATTGCAGCAGCACTCTCTGGAAAGAATACTGCAACTTTTCACGATTACCAAAATACTAAAAGTGATACTCTAATAACTCTGAAATGACACTATTTCAGTGCAGTCCATGGCACATTTAATTTACTGTGTGCCTGAAGTTTAATTTCTGGATTTCACAATGTGTCATTTTATGTTGAAGAGGTGACAGATGGTTTTGCGTTAAGTTTACGTTTAATACCACAGAAAGCTGGGAAGAATAAGGCTTTTTGTTGCACAATAAAATCTTCATGATACCCAATACCGTCTGTTGGTCATTGATTCTGCTGGATTTTAAAATGTTGAATGCTGTCCTTTTGTTAAGGGTGAAGTATAAGGCTGATTTCCCAATGTGTCTGCACTGGAGGAGAGTATCACTTCACTGATAGGCACATCCTGAAATGGTAGGTGTGCTGCCCAGGATTTTCTGTCCATTAAAATTAGTGGATAGAAAATCATGGGTAGTATATCTGTAATTTTTTGATACGTGCAGCTAGTGGGAGAGGGCCTATGCTTGGAAAAATTGACCTGTAAGTATGTGAAATGTTGTGAATAGTGCAAGTATGCAAGTAACTACAGTAAACGATATATATCTTCAGGATCAATGGGTGTTGTACGCATGCAAGTTCAATAAAGACATATGGGTGCAAGTATAAAGACTGATTAATGTATATACTACAGGCAACTTTCAGCTTCAATAGGAGAATTAAACTGGTGATTCCAAGTCTGCCACCCATTGTACACCCCCCAACTGGATTGAAGTTAATGAAGATCAGGCAGGATATATAACAAGTGACAAATAGTTTTAGACCTCAGCTGCATATACAATGAATGATGCATATGTGGAAATACCTTAAATGTCACAAATATGTAAGTACAATGAACAATGTATGTACATACAAGTACAATGAATGATCTGTAATAATGTATGTGTGGATTCACAATTAGCGTGCTCATGGAAATATGCTAAATGATGGCCATGTCCAAGTACAATAAGTTATATATCTATATCATTGTATTTGCATACATTGAAACACCCCCCATTCTATTTATATGCATACCATCAAATATCCATACATACACTGTGTACCTTTGTACCTAAATCATTGGTATCTGTATTATGTACATGTCATTGCACTTGCATGCATCATTTGTTGTGTTTACATCTGTAATTTGCATGTGTTTTTTTAATTATTCTCCCAGTTTTCCCCCTATCCTGAAGGCACTGACTCAGGCTGGAATAGATGTCAGCTAGCCTCTAGCATTTCTCCAAAATGGCAATTCTTATTACACAAGTATGGGGAGATGGTAGCATAGTGGTAATGTCACTGATCAGTAATCCAGATGCTCTGAGGACATGGGTTCAAATCCTACCATGGCAACTGAATTTAAATTCCACCAGATAATTAAACTCTGGAATTATGAAGCTAGTCTCAGTAACTATCTTCAAAACCCATTTAGTTTACTAATGCCCCTTTAGGGAAGGAAATCTGCCATCCCTGGTCTGACCTACATGTGACTCCAGACCCATAGCAATGTGTTTGACTCATAATTCATAGCAAGCCACTCAGTTCCAGGGAAATTAGGGATGGGCAACAAATGCCAGTGATTCCAATGTCCCATGAAAGAATAAAAAAAAGAAACAAAAAGCCTGGAATAGTGCCTGAGTGTCACAGTCAAGTTCAATCCTGTTTTCACCAGTGTTGACATATGCACGCTTTTCAGCAAGACCCATTAGTTAACAAATCAGGTGTATACTTCCCACCTCTCTAGCCAAGGAGCACTGAAAGCAACCACAGCATCCCCAAGCACCAGCTCAGCTGATTGAACCTGGGTCCTTCCTGATCAATCTGGCTCAGTTTGCAAACCAGCGAGTGAACTCAACAATTGAGTAATCAGGGGAGCTCAATATTCTGTGTACATTCATGCTCCAGAAATCCAGATATTAATAAACGAGGTGGTCAATCGTGACCTGTTAGCAATACTACAACCACATGTAAACACGCAAAGTAAACCTAACAATTTTAAATTAGGAAAAAATAAAAATCACAGAATCATATTTTCTAATATCAAAATATAGCAATTTATTCAAGACATTGAATATGATTTGATGATTTGTTTTCTTTAATGAGCACATGAGCTACATCACACATTCTGGATTAGAAGAAACAAAAAAGGTCACGTGATCTCCTCTGACCTAAACTCCTGAGAGGCTGCAAGGAGAAGGAACAAAGTCTGGCTGACAGTCTGACACAGACAATAAAAGCAACGAAAGCCAGAACACAGATTTTAAACAAATGAACTCTCTGCGTATGACAAGGAACATATTCAAAAAATCCAAAGAACAAAACAAAGCAGACCCTTACATTAGACAAAGTGCACCTCACCTGGCTCTAAACAGCTTTGTTAGCAAATATTTTTTTTTTAAAAAAAGGACCTAAAGCATGGCAATGAGATTAAAGAATTTAAGCTCTTGTACAGTGTTAAGATGTCTCGTTTCTCGCATTTCTTTAAAACGAAGTGTCTGCTAGGTTTGTGGTTTGCCGTTCTGGCTTTTAAGGTCTGGTGTGTGATTAAAGGTAAAAATTACAAATATTTCTTTTGCTATTTTTTTTTTCAAAAATACACTGGGGATCTTCCCGTGAGTCTTCTTTCCCTGTATGAAGCTGGTGACATGTTCACCTTCTCAAATGTAAAGCACTTTTTATATGCAGTTCTCTGAAGAAGTGCCTTTTCAAAAGATCACGACCTGAAGCACAGTAATGTAAGCAAGTCTATCAGCAGTTCAGAAAAGCTTAAGTTTTAAAACCCCACAGATTCCTCCCTGCAGCTTCTAGAAACAAAATCATTCACATCCAACCCTGGTAAAAGCTTCTTTTAGGAACCTACATAATACTCCAGCGTCCCTAAAACATTTCTTTAAACAAAAACAAAAAATCCAGAAAATATAAAGTGTTGCTATTACAAAGTTGCAGATTATTTCGCTGTGACTGCACACAATGTTATTCTTCATTTTCAGCAGCACTGTAGTGTCCAAACCAGAATGAGGAAAGTACATGAAGGAAGGAAAATCTACATTATTTCCTTTTTTGTTGGTCTGTTTGTGTTCTTTTTTTTTCCCACTTTTTTTTTTGGTACATCACAGCATCTGCAGTTTGGCACAATGCTCTCAGTCACGAACATAAATTGCCATCATCTGTCCTGTTGAAAACCCCAAAACATTGACTGACGCAGTCTCCTTGCGTGACATTCCAAGGCTGAAGAGTTCAACTGGTGAAAATGCCAGCGCATGATTGGGTTTCCATTTGGGGGACTGGGGTGGGGGTTTGCAGACAATAAAATCATATTTTTTTTTTTGAAGGGGGTGGGGGGGAAAATTAGAATTAAATGGACAGGGAGAGCTGGTTTTAACCATTTCACTTTAAAAGTCAGGTTCTTGTAGTTCTGGAGCTGACACACGGTGAAGGAGCGTGTTTGCCACCCACACATTCACTGCCGGTCTAATCTTACATCCTGTTATCCTGCTATTTTGCTATTTCCGTAGATCTAGCACACAGACCTATGAAAATCAAAAGAAATACAAATTAACAATTGTAGATAACAACTCTCCTGCGGAAAAAAAGAGCATTGATTTTTAAAATACATAAAGAAAAATCAGAATGCTGGAAATCTGAAATATGTACAAAAAATGGAAATGACAGCTTAATATTTGAAAGGGAAATAGATTTGCATTTTGGTTGAGCTCTTATGTAGAATCACGCCGGCAACGTTAACATGTTGTGCACTTGCTGCTTTCATGCCATGGTGTCATTTTGTTTGATTTGATTCACTGCTTAATATTTTTATTTATTGGGTTAAGTAAGTCATAACCTATGGGAGTGTAGTTCCGATAATTTATATTGCGGTTAAAAAAGTAGGGCTAGGAAGAACAGGGGGACATAAACCATTGTACAGTGGGTAACTATTTTAAATCGATATAATAAAAAAATAAAAATGGTCAAATATTAAAGGATATGGGGTGGGTTTTCTTGGGTTTCTCCCACTTTGCTGCTGCAGCTTTTACAGAAGTACAGCAGAAAGCATGTTTACTTGTGTAAATGGCATTTCTGTCAAACTTCTACTGGTGAAGCACGAGAAGAAAACATTTGGGAAATACATCTCCAAGGTGTAACAATGGGTTATAGCATCTTTTCTTTCACTGTGGGACCTGGGATCAAACTTGGGGAGGGAAGGGGAGGGGGGGGGCGTGAAAACAGGGGGAAGCCACATTAGTATTGGAGATTTTCACTCTGCAAATACTCTCACTCTAGACTTGCCATCCTATTAAGTTTTCAAAGTATAAAAATCCAATAATAACCATCCCTTTCTCAGTGCTGACTGAATTTGGAGTATTTTGGCTTAACAGAGCTCAAATTCTTCCCTGGTAACTGCAATAGCAATTGTTAAGTACAATCAAAAGTACTAGATGTGTCCTTTCATTACCTATTTTAATATGGAATAAAACATGCTTAATATAAAGCGTAACTTGGCATTATAATTTGCCAATTTTGAAAATTTCAGTATGAATGGCAAATTAAGTTCCACTTAATCTTTTAGTATTTAATAGACAACAGCTGTAAATTTCTTAAAACCAATGTACTTTTTAAAATTATCAACATGATTGTGCTTGCGGCAGTAATTCTTGCTGTTATAAACTGCATAAAAGGTACTTCTCCAACTGCAATATAATCAGAGGATCAAATGTCCTCAAAGATGCAGAATACAAGACAAGCTTTAATGAGTGTCATATGAACCTTGAAGTTTTGCTTCCAGCCTCATAAAACTACTTATTAGGTACATTAAAAAAATATACTATACTATATATACAAACATAACATTACTGGGCTGAATGTTCATTAATGTATCAAATCATTGATAGTCTGCTGAAATGAGAATCATGGCAATGTAAGGAGGTAGTTTTCTCTAAAGTAGGTGCTCACAGTGATTCTTAGTCCACTTACTTGAATTGGCCTTGTAGGATTAAAGTAAACATCATATCCAATTGGTCTAGAAACCAAAGCCAAGGTCTAAATGGTTATACAATGACCATATATAATAGATAGCTTCTAAGTTTGTTCCTGTATAGTACAACAGATTATCTGATAATCTATTGACTCCTTTACTGGGTAAGAACAGGATAAGGCTATCCCTTAAAACACAACAGTAAAGCCCAGTTTGTATGCAAATGCCTGAACTCTAATAAGAGTTGTGTTACAGTTTTCTAAAAGACTCTGGCCATTTATGACTTTACAGTGTAACAAATATAAGCATGGCTTTAGTTCTTATAAATGAAGCAAGCACCCAGGCTCCAGTTTCAACTGTTTCATGGAGACAAATGAAAACTCCAGAGAAAACTTCTTCCAATCTTTCCCGGTTGGTTAAAGCCATTCCTATTATTTCCCAATGTATGGTGATATTAATCATGGGTCTCTATCTT
The DNA here is from genome assembly GCF_964194155.1 of Cetorhinus maximus. NCBI lineage: Eukaryota > Metazoa > Chordata > Chondrichthyes > Lamniformes > Cetorhinidae > Cetorhinus > Cetorhinus maximus. The sequence goes on along the minus strand of NC_135885.1, from coordinate 28,060,203 downwards.
TCTCAAATCTAAATCGTGCTGAAATCTTAAATATGAACTATTGCTCCCTTCTTCTTTAGATTCCCTGTAAATAATGTTTAAATTTTTCTCCAACTCAGGTATTCTAATGCCTGACTCATCCATTATATAAAATAAATTAGCCACAGCCTTGGTTTGTTTGACAGCTGTGTCTCTCTCAATTAGTCTTGAGCAGAGCACTTAAGTGACATGGTAAATGCAGTAACAAAACTTCCTCTACAATTTAAAATATGGGTAATCCAATTTCTTGAAACCTGTCCCAAATACATTCTAATATCCATTCCCTTACTACTTAAGCTGTTCTGCTTCTCCCAGTTGACGTAATAATTAAAATCTTCCAATATAACCACATTGTTTTGGCAGCTTGCTTCCCTGATCTCTGTATCTATACATCCACCCACTTGGGAGGTCTGATGGAAATGGCTACCTGAGTCTTGCACCCTTTGCTCATCCATTGCTCTACACATTGTGTGTTTCCACAGCCCAATGGCCCTTACTGAAATTCCTTCTTTCTACAGTGGTAATTTGGCTTGAATCAACAGAGCTACTCCCCCCTCCATTCCCAATTACTCTGATTTTTTTTAAAAGATCCTATTACTTTAAAGCCAAATTTCTATAATGGTTGTGGCTGAAATTATGCTTTGAACTCACTTGTATTATTTATTATGCTACATGCATTCATGTATGGAACTCTTATCCAAGTGACCTTTCCTACCCTGTCTGCAATTCCTGATGATCTTTTACTCACTCTTTTAGATCTACAGTGTTTATTTAACCTCTAGGGATATTAAGATGTATTGATTCAGCCATTAAACTGTGAGATAACTGGAGATTGTGAATGAGTGTATAATAGTAAGGAGGTTGATAAATGTTGAGTAGAATCATTGGCAAAAAGATGATGAGAGTTTTAAGCAGAGTATTGATATTAAAAATAAAACAGTATTGGGCAGAGACAATGGCTTTGGAGAGCCACTGAGTTAATGGGGGGGGGAAAAGAGTCAGAGGATGAGCAATTGATTAAAACTAAATAGCCAGATGTTCAGTTTGGAGGGATGCCTTTTGATGGTAACTTGTGTCAGCTTTGGAGCTGTCAAAGGTAATGCAATAAAGTATTCAAGAATTCTTTCAGGCTACTACTGCTAATACAATGCTGTTTCCTTCTTTATTCTCATTATATACCCTCATCAATTGATGCAAGTTTCAGTACCAGTGGCAGAGTGCATGCTTTTCTAATTGGTACTAGGTATGGACAGCTTAACCTTATTGAGGCTGCTACAGGCCACTCATGAAAATGGCAAGTGTTCGTGTTTTTCAAAAATAATTTTTGTTGGGTCAGGATGAATGAATGAAAAATCTTCCCACCTATTGCCAGTCCTTACATGCCTACTCCTCTTCTGATCAGTTCGTCCATTCCCTTTAAGCCCCAATTTCTGGCTTTACTCTGTGGATGAGCTGCTCCCCCAACTGATCAGCTTGTGAGTGCTGATTCAGCATTTGCAGCTTGTCAATCAGATGCAACTGAGGCCCGACCATCAAAATGGCCCAGGCCTCTTGTCAAGGACATCGGGCAGCTGGGTGGACACCAATCAATGATAAAGAAAATCAGCCTCCCAGTCTTAAAGGCTCGAGTTATGAAAAAAGATTGGAGAAGCCTGGGCTGTTCAACCTCAAAAGGAGATATCAGAGAGAGTTCAGCATGTATGTAGTCAAGATTGCAAACATGGAAAAGATAAATCAGGAAAATTACTTTAAATGAAATTCCTGAATTAGGACAAGTGTTCCCAGGATGAAACTAATAACAAAGTAAATTTAGTCCTGATATGAAGAACTCTTTCTTTATACAAGAGGAGATCAACACATGTGGATGGAATTCTGCATAGAGAAGTTAAAGGTGAAAACCCTGGAATCATTTAAAGAAAATTTAGATGCTGAACTGTGTTGCGGGGGCAGGGTTGGGAGTTGGGGGTAGAATTTGTCTGTTTTTTTCTTAAACATATATTTTTTGTGCAATTCTAACACAGAAACAGACAGTACAACCTCGAAATGAGCAGTATTCCTAATCCGATGTGCCCAATCTGTTTCTATGTCCCTTTATCCACCTTTGCTTGAACTTTGCTATTTATTCTTAGAAGTTAACACAGTCTCTGCTTCAGTAACTAATAGATTGGTTGGATTATCTTAAAATGAGCCAGATTGCCTTCCACATCCATAATTATTTTGCAGTAACATGCTTTTGTTGAATATCTTTTAAAAAAAGTAATTTTATATGAGGCAATGTGCTATTGCGGGGACCTCGCACACATTTTGAAACAACGCAAATGTCTGTTTTGCGTCACCTGTGTGTAAGGTTCACTGATAAACACATGGGCTAAAAGCCTTTCAGCCACTTGCGGTAGAGGGTGGGCACAGAATCAAAGCTGAACAGTATAAATACTTACAGAACCATCTGATGCACTTGCTCCCACTTTGTCCCCTGATGCATTCCAGCAGACTTCAAAAATTCCCCCAGTCCCTCTGTAGCTGTGCACTAGAGCTCCCGTCTATGAAAACAAATACACTGATCTGTTAGAATACAGAGAAAATATTTCAGATGCGTGTTTTTGAAATTGACATACTTCGATTGCTGATATTTTTAAATGTCAATGATAGTCTGACAAGTGCCACATTCAGCTCAATTGTGATCCTGACCAGTTTGGCCGATACGCCGTGTTCCTTTTAACTAGCGTCTTAGTTGTCTCCATCAAGTGTTTAGCAATTTTTTTGTCTTTTTCATCACAAATTATTTAAAAGTGAGGTGATACTGTCCATTTATATTCAGAAACAATTGGCTTCCCTTTATCAACAATGTTCACATGGAGAGAGTCTCTGCAACAACATGGCCAAAATCTAGCTTTTTTAAACAAAACACCACTGTTATTCTAAAACAACTCAATGATTTCTCAAATCTGATTGTGGTCAATGTTGTAAATAGTATTGTCCCTCTTACCTGAGTGTTCCATATGTGGACACATTTGTCAAAAGACCCACTGGCTAGATATTTGCCATCAGGGCTGAAAGCTACACTATAGACAGGTTCTTGGTGCATGGTTAAAGTATGGAGGCAAACTCCTCTTTCCACATCCCATAGGCGAACAGTAGAATCAAATGAAGCACTGAAAAACAAAAGATAAAAGTAATCTGGATTAGATGGTAAACTATCTAACTACCACACATGGCTTTAAGGTCTATTAATGTGAAAATAAAATGTGCCATTGAAGTAGACAGGCAAGAAAATTTCCATTTTACTGGTAAACCACCAACAGTGCTCATTGTCAAAGATCTGGAGGAGTCATGGACCTGGGCTATAGAAAGGAAAAGTAAGCTCGGTCTCCCACTCTTGATTAGTATCTAGTGACCCGAGTGAAAAGTGCACATGTGGATGTCTGGTGAGGATAAGATTGAGTTTAGCTGAGATGATTGAAGGGCCTGTCAACACTTGCTATTCTGACTCTCACATCCAGTGCAGCCACTTGGGTGAAGGTTCAGAGACCTGTCAGCCTACTTGAAACTGTCCCGAGTAAAAATCTTGTGCCTCAGTAAGAAGTTGAAAAACAAAAGCCTGGAAAAGGAGATTATTTCAGTTGTTGAATGAATGGTGTTTAGATAATGGTTGGGTATTTTAAAAAAAAATGTGGCAGCTGATTAGGACTTTCATAGTATGCTTATTGGGTAAGCCTTTAACAGTTGCTCAATGGTGGGTTAACACACTTATTTCACTATAGATTTCGGCTCACATCCAGCCCAAATTACAGGACACAAACCATTTTATGTGAAATGTGCTTTGGTGCCATCAATCCAGTTCTTATTGGGTAAAGACCTACTTAAGAAACAGCCCATAATTCACTGAGAAAAGATTTTTGAGACTTCAAACTAAAAACTGCTTAGTTCTTGCTCTGTCTTTGTGCTAATTCACTTTTAATTGCACTGCCTATTCTGTTTAAATATCCTTATTGTTTTACACTTTACCTTTCTCTATGCCAGTTAGATCACATTGTCAGTTTTGGAGATGGGACTCACTGAGGTCAAATATGGCCTTTGATTGGCCATAAACTGTCTCTAAAGATGTGCTTTGCCACCAATCAGGGCCTAATGCTCTAAAGACTGATCAGTCTGCTCATAGATGTTACCAGGTCAATTACTAATTTTGAAGTTCCGAACAAGTACACCAATACCCAAGAAGGGATGGGGTGGTAAGCTGCCAGACCAGATGGTCCAGCTATTGTAGAACTTGCCAATTTTCATTTCCATCTGACTTCAATGGAGGTGAAGGTGAAAGTTAAAGTTATCTTCTCTATAATACTGCACCCGCTTTCCTGGAGTGAAAATAAAGTGTAAAGGGGCACTTTATACTGAGGCGGGTCTGCCGAGTCCGGAAATTTCCCAGCCTGAGCTAATCCGGCTCAATGTTTCATCCCATAATATATGGTACTGTTGTAATAGTGATTGATACATCACGATTCAAGTGTCAGTTTTCTTTCGAACTCTGATCCCCAGTTTAATCCCACAACGAAAGTCATGGTTGCTCTCAGGTACCACTGGGTTTAGCATGGGCATATCTAGCAGAATTGCTGAGGCAACTGCCTTTCTGTCAATTGGGTGGAGACCCAGCAGATCAGGGTTCAGCTCTATTTTATGAACAGTATCTGGCTTTACATTGAAATTCTGTGCAATTTAGGTTGCAAAATTTCTCCCCTGAAGTGTTTTTCTCACAAGTCAAATGAATAGTTTCAGCTGAGGGTTGTGTCTGCGGGTGTTGCAGTAGCAAGATGGCACCTTTTCCAGTCAGCCTGAAACTACAATTGCTCAATGTCTTGTGTAGGTGGCAAAAAATAGTTCTTCATGACCTTGCACATTATGCACAAGTTAGACCTCTGTGCCATAAGTGCACTGTTTTTACTGAACACGTATTTCCTAATTCTCAGTTACCTTATTTCTTCTACTACAAGCATACTCCATACATATTAAAAAAAGGTTAATCTTACCTGGCTAACATGATATAAGAATTTGGGTTGTTGGTGCATGGACCAGTAGGACTCCATTTTATAGTGTAGATTTCTTTATTGTGGGCCTGTAAGTCGTGTACACAAGAGTCCTGCTTCATATTCCATATCTATAGGAGGAAATACAAATAATATAGTGATCTGTGGTGATACATACATCATCTATATGAAAAATAAATTTAACATAAATTCGAAGGTCAACTGTACATGGAAGACAAGTTATTTCCTGCATTGTTCTTAGGCTGTTAACACATTATCAAAGTTGAATTGAAGGAGGAATGTGAAATTATATGGTTATCACTGTCATTCCGTGATTTTTGTTTTGTAATTACATGTTAACAAACAAGATGGTGTTCTTCATTCTACCTTTCAAACGTTTTAAATTTAAAATCATTACATACAACATGGCATAGACTGGAATTGTTGTTACCCCAGAACTTGCTCCAGTAGCCGATTCAAAAGTATTAAATTGCGCATCAGTGCAGCATATTAATCAGATTATTGTATGCTATTTGAGTAAGGGTATTGCTATTGTAGTAAGTCAGAAGCCAAGTCATCTCGAGGTCCGCTATTTCACAGTATAACTTGCTGAAGACTGAATTGTAGTCATTGGTAAAATGACTGCCGTAGTACCACTTTGAAGCATTCAGTGTAGTTGGAATGTGTGATCCTATCAGGGATTACTGCTTGCTTGTCAACCATTCTGAATATGTATAATCTGCTAATAACTATTGAATAAAAGGCCATTGTACTGCACTACACAGGTGGGATGATTATCCACTGATAGCTGTTCAGCTATGTGGCAAGCCTATTACTTTATCCACATAACTCCATCCCAGCCAGCAACGGAGCAATAGCTGGAATTTGTGGTAATAATGAGCTAGTTGTCCTTTGACATCTCAGAATAATCAATCCTATATTATCTTCTCAAAGCACAATAAAATGAGTAGAATCCATGCTGAATTTGAGCATCCCACTGATGTTATTTATTACATTTCTTCTTCTCGAGTTCTCTACCTGAAGGCAGGAGCTTGGTGATTGTTCACTGAACCACTGCTAAGCGCTGTGATTTTGTTACAACGGGTAGGGTGCAAAGGCAGGCCCCGAGTCTGCCTCAGCCGGAATGGAGACCGAACTTTGTGCTGTGTCAGCTGTGGTTTAGTTGGTAACACACTTGCCTCTGAACCACAAGGTCCTGGATTCAAGCCCCAGTCCAGGGCTTGAGCGCATAAAAACCAAGGCTGACATTCCAATGCAGTACTGAGGGGGCACTATATTGTTGGAAGTGCTATCTTTCCGATGAGATGTTAAACCTATTCAGGTGGAAGTAAAAGATCCCATGGCGCAATTTTGAAGAAGAGCAGCAAAGTTATCTCTGGTGTCCTGGCCAATATCTATCCCTCAATCAACATTACAAAAAGCAGATTATCTGGTCGTTATCATGTTGCTGACCACATTCATAATTTTTAAAAAGTTGACAGAATATGAATATTAGTCTGTGATGCTGACAGCACCAAAGCAGAAGTTACAATGATCCACACTATAGCCAACTGAGCTAACCAGCCCCCAATATTATATACATCTAAATAAAAATAATCTATCAATAACTATGTACCATTAAAAACATAATCTAATATAATTTGCAGGGTTTTTTATACTGGGATTAAAATCAGAAAGCAAAGAGTTACAGGCATTGTCAAGTTAGGCTATTTTGGAGTTGATTTGCTCATTACTATTTCATGAAAGCCGTGCAAGTTTCTCACCTCAGTCTATATTTCTTAATAGATCTTAAGTTTAAACCTTTAGTCTAAAAGCAGAAAGTATGGACAATGCAGATTTGAACACTGGACAAAAGATAAACGTTCAAAAATTGAGGTGCAATTGGGTTGGGGAGGGATTGAGAAAGTTTCACAGATACTGGAATGATAAATAGTGATACAATCAAAGTAAAAGCATTGTCTGAGACTCCACATCGCTATGACATAGATCAACTTTTTTCATGCCATAAATGAAATTTTGATGGGAAACCCCTCTTCTACGCAGAGACAAACTGTCCTTATTTACAGCTAATGTGTTACTGAGAAAGCATGAGGATCTGTCTCTTCTCATGTATCAGATGAATGAATCTTAAAAAAGACATTGGATAACGGACTTAAAGGAAAGCTTGTCTATTAGGAATGTCTTACTACATGGTTTTGTTCTTTGGTGAAATGGCTAGAAGCCTTTAGCTTTTCAGTAAATAATACCTGATGCAAAGATTTATTACCACAGTTGACAAGGGATTCGAGCCATAATTAGGTTTTCCTACCTTCAGTGTCATGTCATCTGAGCAAGATGCGAGCAGCATGCCAGATGGGTCCCATTTGATTGCATTTACTTCATTCTGGAATGTAAAAGAAGTGCAAATGAGCATTGCTAACATAAACAGCAAACAATCTGTGTCAACATTCTCCTGAAGATAGCACTTGGCTATGATTTCATCTGCAAAATCCACTGGACACGACATGAACTTTGGCTGCAGTTTCACAATCTTTTGGGGAGCATTCCTCGAACCTTTAGTTTGGTCTGTTGCAATCTTTTCCACTTCTTTAATTCTGATTTCTTATGGGTGCATTTTTCCCTTGATTATTTTTTTCCAAGATGATTTTCCAAGTTTTGCTTCTCATTTACCAAGACATCAATACTTTCTTTCTAGCATTTGTATTTTTATTGAAATCTGCCTTAGTCTGTAACAGTCTGTACATAGCCTAATATAGTTTTGTATATTATACTAGTGAAGAAGTGTTCTTGAATGGCTGTAGTTGTGAAAGATCCTGGAGATCAATTCAAGGGAGCGGTGTGGTGTTAATGTGTACTGTTGTACTTTTTATTCTGTTCAATACTCTTTATTTTCTTTATTTCACTCTGCCTTTCTTTTCATTTGCTTTAAATTTACCACACTCCTGATCCACAAATTCCATTTATCTGTGTTTGCACATGCAAGGTTTAAATCCAACCACAGAAGAAATGGAGGTCATCAATTGTTGACAGTTCAGAGGACAAAGGCACAAGGAGTAGTTGGGAGGAATGGTCAACTAAAACACAGTGCTCCTCTAGGTCAATCTCATTAGTAACCATGATCTCCCTCACAGGATTGCAATAACAGTGACACGCTCAAAGGTTCAAGTCCCAGTGCCGCCTGATATTCAGATCTATCAATTAGCATGTTTTCCACTAGGTAATTTGCTTCACTGCCAGAGAGTTGTCAACATTGCACAACTCTTAGCTGTGAGATTCAGTCAGAGTTAGTCACCTAATGGATGCATTCTATCATGCTAAAACTAGAAAGAAATGGCAATAAAGACTCTGTTCCGCCTATTCCTGGTGCATGAAGTGAATGTATAGCAGAAAATTGCAGGCTCCCAGTCTGTGATTTTACGTTCATTAAAGTTAAAGAAAGGGAAATCACAGGCTATGAGTGTGCAATTTCCTGATATGGGCTCCCTGCACCTGCTAGAAGCAGGCGCAGAACAATTTTACCCCATGGTGAAAAGCAGCGAGTTAAATCCATCACATTATTAGTAGGGGACAACCTGTCTGTGTTTTAACCATGTTCACTGTCTTGTTACCAGCGACGCTGTACGTTTCAGCAGCCAAATGATGAACCCATCAGAAATCACCCTTGTTGAGATAGTGCAGCATGGAGAAGCATCATAAATCAACTGCACTATCAGTGGCATCGCTGACCTCAACTTTATGCCACAAGACGGTTGCTTAGTCTTTCACATATACTTCCCCCTCACAAAACAAACTGATTTTCACATCTCCTTTATTAAATGCTGGACCAGCAATTAAATTTGTACTGGATAAAATGAACAAAGCAGAGATTAGAAATAGCAATTTTTTATTCAGAACATTCAGAAAATTCTTTGATGCTGAAAGTTACTTTTAGGCCATGAAAGGATTTTTGTCTATAATCATGCTTGACATATTTACTTAAGTATTCTGTCACAAAGATGCATATCCTCGTTAACGCTAAACTTTTCAATGCACAGAGTAACAAATAGAGTCAGAAATATTCCTTCTGACAGATGCTTCCTGTACAGAATTATCCAATGCCAATAAAATACAGAATAGAATACTTTGAAGGTTACATAGCTTTGGCACTGCACAAAAATATCTTTCACACTCACTCAAACTGGAACTTACTGTATGCCCTTGGAATGTTTTGACTGGACGATCACAGCCAAGCCTGCACACGTGAATGCACATGTCTGTGCTGCAGGATGCAAACGTAGTGTTATTCTGCCAATCTACATCCAAGGCAGGAGCTGTGAAAATAGCAAACTAAACATAAGCAAGAAAGTCGAAGCATAGAAAGATCACACCAACACCACAAAACAAGAACAATGCGGTAGAATACCAAATTGCTAACTGCATGTAGAACTAGCACTGTGGGTCGACATCCTGTTATAGAAACAGCAACTTGCACTTGCATAGTGCCCTCAACATAAGTAAACTTCCCCAAGGTGTTAAACAAAAGTATAATCAGGCAAAAATGGAAGTCGAGTCAAAGAAAAAAAATTGTCAGGAGGGGTGACTAAAAGCTTGGTCAAAGAGGTGGGTTTGCAAGAGGATCTTGAAGGAGTGAGGAAAATGGAGTGACAGAAAGGCTTCAGAAGGAAGTTCCAAAATTAGGGGCTAAAGAGCTAAGGCATGGCCACAAATAATGGGTGTAATGAAGTGGGTGCTGCACAAGAAGCCAAAGTCTGAGGAATGCAGAGTTCTTGTAGAGCTGGAGAACGCTATAAGAGAAATAAGAGGAATCAAGACCATGAAGAAATTTAAAAACAAGAATGAGAATTTGAAATTGAAAGCATTAAGGGGGCAGAAGCCAATGTAGATCAGCGAGCATATGGCTGTTAAGCAGGACTTGCAGTTGGATAGGATAGGGCCTATGCAGTTTTGGATGAGCTGGAATTTTATGAAGAGTGGAGAATAGGAGAGCACTAAATAGTTGAGTCTGAAGTGACAAAGGCATGGGTGAAGATTCCAGTAACAGATGGAATAGAAGAGCTGTTACCATTTACACCTGGTCTGGATCCATCTTTTTCCTTACCTGTCCCATTACCACCCTCTTTTTCCTTGCACCAACATCCTTTTTAGCATTAAATCACTCCTGCTCACCACCCAATCTCATACATTTCCCTTAGTTTATCCCCCCATTCTCCCCCACACGTTTCCCTTGCTCTGGGATTTCATTAAAATCTGTTCCATCTCCCAGTTCTCATGGAAGCTTGTCGACCTGAAACATTGGCCCTGATATTTGAAGGAGAAAGCAGGGAGTGTGATTGTAGGTTGGGGGGGAGCAGCCTGGGACCTGGAGATTCTGGGGTCCTGAAGATCTTGCTAAATTTAACAGCAGGAAGCTAATTAATTCCTTATTCTGGTTCCTGCCCAGGTTGATGGGTTAGCAGGTGGAAAGCTGGCAGCAAAAGGCCACACCCAGGGACATTCGGACAATCCGCAGTAATTGGGATAGATCAGAGCAGAGGGATGGAACAGAACAGTAACTGGGAGGAAAAAATTGCAGGATAGCAGGAGTAAGGGCAGGATTGCTTGGTCTCTTGCAGTACCAACAAGAGGCAGCAATTAACAGACAGTGTGTTTGAGGGGCTGGGGGATATCATTTCTTCCCCTGGCTTACAGGTGGTGCTATAAAATGCACTTATCAACGTGATCTGGTTGCTCCTGCCTCCATTTTGCTGCCAGGTTTCTGAGTGCTGGGGAAAAAAACACAGCCACCCAGCATTAAATTTAAATCAGGCTCCCAGCTGTGATATCATAGTGAAGAGTCCTGCCTCAAGAGGGAGGCAAAGGCATATCATTCAACTTACCACCAAATGAATGGCAGCAGATGCTCATACAGCTGCACTTTGCTATCTAAAATTTTTAACACCTCCCCGACCCTCTTGTGCCCATTGCGGGAGTGTGTTTAATATCAACTCCATCAACTCTGTTTCTCTCTTCCAGCATTTTCTGTTTTTACTTCAGATTTCCAGCTTTGGTAATATTCTGTTTCTCTTCTCTATTATTGTCGTCATTTTTTTCATAAAGCCATTCAAAGACCTAACATTTCTTGTGATCATAAATGGGCCAATCTTCACTGCCTGAAAGCTCTGATAACATAGCATGATATTCTACCATGGATGAAGGGTTTTTTTTTAAAAAAGTTTAAATAGGCCAGATTTTAAATTTCCCACTCTCCCTACAGCAATTTATTACTCTGACTCAAAACTTTTTGCCCCCACCTCCCCCCCCCCACATCCTAACAACATCAAGTAGAGGGAAAATAAGCTAGAACTGGCAGAAATTTTGACAGGTGACATTTTCCTGCTAGTCCTGTCTCTGCAGACATTGCAATGTAACAATAAAGAGGAAAAGATCTGCTTGTTTAGGTCCTGTCCCCAATTTGCCTCTGCCTACCCAGATTATATGATTTTGGCAGTCCTAAAATGCATAATGAACACGGATGAAGTAGATTTTAGACACAAAAAAATTTCATAGTCCATAGATAGACAAATGAAAAGACAGAAACAAAAAGTCACTAAAAGTTTTAACATAAATGCATTACTTGGACCTAGTTTTAAACAGCATGAATATAATAGTCTAATGGTATGGATATATTAGTTACATCATTTATTAAAATGTCAGCTAACGTTTCATCATCAGCAAATTAAACTTCAGAGCTCAAGGATGATTCATCCTGACCCCTGATGAGTCCTGGAGCTGGCAAAGACAGCAACTCTCTTGGAGATTCTATTCTTTCTACTCTTGAACAGTCTGACATGTTGTTCATGAGCTGGAAAGACAAGCTAGCAATTTACCCTTAGGTCTTCAATAGGATTCTAATACTACCCAAACCAAAAGATTAAAGCATTCTCTCTCTGCTCGCTATTAGCATCCTATGTGAAATGAATTTGGGCAACCTTAATTTAGTTCCTATCTGTCAGAGACATATAGCACCAAATTGCCCCTAATTTGTTAATTGCACTCAAAGAGGTCACAGAAATGACTGGTGCTGGAAATGAAACCTTACACTATTGCAAGAAAGGGTGCTTTTCACTGGACATCGTTGGGGGAAAGTAAAGGGAATGCTTTGTTAAATCCGACTTTGTAGTCTTGATAAATTCACAGTTGACGGAGATTGAAACATTCATTTTCTAGAACTAACGTGTCTAGCCTTGATGAGCAAAAACAGTTTTTTTAAAACTCAATACATGTGCAAATCTAAGAGATACATGTTAAAAGGAGCACCAGCCTATTACTCATTTACAAATGGGTAATCAGCGCCTGATTTGCATTGCAGGTTTTAAAACTTTCCCTAATTCATTACAATAGTCTTTGCATTCTTTTTTGAAGAATCGCACAGAAAGTTTCATTATTGGTGCTTTATTCAGAAATCTTAAATGTGTGTTTTCTAGGAACATTGACTGACAATGTTTAGAATACATCACGTAAGGTTCTTTTTTTCCCCAAATTTATGACAATTAACATGTAAAATTCAGTTGCAAATTCTACACATTGTAGAAAATTCTATGTATAAAATAACTTTGTTTTCCATCTGAAAATCTAATAATATGATTACAAGTAAATGGGCAGTACCTTTTACGAAAAGAAAACTTGCATGTATCGAAAACCTTTATTATATCTCCAAGAAATGCTCCGAACAGCTAAATTGGCTTTGAAATGTAGTGACTACAGGAAATTGCACCTGCCATTTGCAAACAGTAATACCGCACCATCAACAATGAGTGCTCAGTCAATTCTATTGTTGATCATTTTATTTAAGGGAAGAATACTGATGAGGGAATTTGAAGAATTTCCTAAACTTAAAAAGTTGGCCTGGATATCCCTGACAGTGGTGAAGCTCCGGCAAAAGAGTTATTTCCCCACCATTAAGTGCAGTTTCCAACATTGGCAGGACTGAGGCACTGTGGGAGAGTGGAGGGATGTGAATAGTGAGTGGGGAAGAGCCAAAGCGGAGCTGGGGGGAATAGGGGAGGGGCAGAGGAGAAGGGTGTAGGGGGAGGATCCAGGATATGTCAGGGGAATCATGAAAATCTTCTTAATTCACAATTAGCAATATATTTATTACCTTCTCTTTATTTTGTGGATGGGGACATAAACATTTGGAGGGTTTACTCTTTTGATTTATGCCTGTGATGATCAGCCCTAACATTTTGCACGGAAAAATCTAAACAGGTAAAAAGTTTTCGAACTAATGGTACCTGCCACTTTAAGAATGCGAACTGCGGGACCATCAGCGTGAGCTCCTTCAGAGTTTCAGGTGCAGCCTCTGGATTTCAGCATAAGTGAGCTTGTCAGAAATTGTAGTGCCATTGCACCCCTCAATAACAACGAACTTCAGTGTTCGCAGCAATTGGGACTGCAAAATCCAGGCTGATATCTTTAATGTCCACCTGAATCTGTGGAATAATCACATAAGGGGCACAGACGGAATAGGGGGCTAAATGCCAATTAGGTATTTTTAAAAATTCTTTCACGGGACATGGGGGTCGCTGGCTATTTATTGCCCATCCCCAATTGCCCTTGAGAAGGTGGTGGTGAGCTGCCTTCTTGAACCGCTGCAGTCCATGTGGTGTAAGTACACCCACGGTGCTGTTAAGGAAGGGAGTTCCAGATTTTGACCTAGCGAAGGTGAAGGAACGGCATTAAGTGTGGACGGTATGTGGCTTGGGTGGGGAGAGCTTGCAGGTGGTGGTGTTCCCATATGTCTGTTGCCCTTGTCTTTCTAGGTGGTAGAGGTTGCGGGTTTGGAAGGTGCTGTTGAAGGAGAGAAATTATGTTGTCGAAGATTATGGGAAAGATTTCCTACTGTGGCTGTTCTGGTAAGTTACAGCAGTGGAAATTGGGGAATTACACAATAGTAGCCTGAAGTAGACAATTCTCTCTTTATAGTCCAATGCATATCCATACTGAAACTTCTAACATGATCAATGGATAATAAAATTTTTGCATGATTTCATTACCCAGCAGAAACATTTATGCTCACTCTAGGACCATGAGTTTCAATTTCCCTCTGTCAATTGGATCCTTCTTTTATAATGATCTAATACCTTGGAACATTCTGAAAACTTCAAATACCAGGCATTCTGTTTAAGCAGCCCAAATGCCAGCTGTCTTTTTACAGCTCCTGCACATTTTTGTACATATTCAATTGAGTTCAACTGTTTTTAATTAGGCAATATACGACAATTGGGTTTTAAATAGTTTCTAATTTCTTGAGTTGAGACATCATGAAAATTCTGCACTCTTTCTAGAAGTGCTCCTTGCAAGTTGGAAACTTGAAGGGCTTAGTTGATGAGCATATTGGTTCAATATTTAGTTGAAGTAAAGACACCTTGGAAGTCCAAAGTTCAATCAGGGTCTGTGCTGAGGCAGGTGTTGAGCACTTTAATTGCCCACAGTGCCCTGGGATGAAGAAGCAATCAGGGTTTTATCTCTGAGCACCCTACACAGATCTGTATAGCATCAACATCCAATGTAGATGGCTCAGGCTTGGCTCATCATGCTGTGAAGCTCTTCAGGACATTTCTGAGACATCTGACAAGGTGTTATATAAAATGTGCATTTTTTTTGTCTTTCCAGAAGAATCGTTTGTGTATGAACTAAGAACGAGCTCTCAAGAGCTCAATAGCACTGATTTGAAAGGAAAGGTATTTCTGGTGTATGCTATATTTTTGCCCCTGTTGATCGATCGCTAGTGTACTTTTAACCTTAAAGACAATATAAAAACACTAAATGTACCATTAGATTTTTTTCAAATTAATAGAATTTAGATTATGCTGAACTCACTCGAAATTAATGGTAATTTAGCATGTGAATTGAAAGAAAAACTTTTTTTTGCTATTAGATAGTTAAATAAATAGTTTCCCAAGCAATCAAAACAACTGGTCTGTTATGAAGATCAGAGTCATGTAATAATCACTTAGCAATAGGATAAATTAAAACTTGGAGTCATATACTCTTAAACAAACTACACAGTTATAATTAGTTTGATTTAAAAACAATTTCACAACTCACAAATGAGTTTTTAAGCTGCTATATTTTTAGAATGATGATCAGAATGATTTGTTAATTGCTGCATCACAACCAACCAATTAGAAATGCTCAATGTGTGTGTAAGGTAAGTGTTCTTTTCAAAAAAAAGTGTTGCCCTGATCTGCATTATTAAAGAACTGTGCACTTCAAACTCAAGAACAGCAACTGATCCTAACAGGAACATTCCATCTTGCCAGGCTTTAATTTGAAGGCACTTTATATAAAAACTAGCGGGCTGATTTTCAACTTTGCTCTCTGGGCATATAACTGGCTTCCCCATATAGGCTCAGGCCAGCTTTCTTTTCTAGTGATTTATCTTTATTCTTCAATCTTTACTTCATACTATACTCAATATTAAAATATATTTTGCAAGGAATGGTACATTGGGATTCACACACTAACCTATGGGACCCAAATTAGAATGCAGTGTAAAATGAATAGGATAAAAGTTTTCAATATGAAATGAGCATGAACAATCTGAACCTAGTTCCCTTTGGAACTGACCACAATTTGAGTAAAGGTCATATAAGTTAGCAATTTAACTAAAGATGCCTTAAAGATTGCTGGTATTGGAATTGAGAAATATCAGAATGGTGCTGAATGGATGCTCTGCTGAAGTTGAGGTAAATTTGTGAAGCAGAGTAAAGTGAGGTTTAATCTGATCAAACTGTTTTTTTGATTGCTTGATATTGACACCGGCTCAACATACTGACAATCCTTACCTCGATGAGCACAACAAGCCAACAATTTATTTAATAGCAAAAAAATATGTTTCTCGAGTTATTTTAAAGGTTCAAAAAAGAATATCAATAGTTGAAGAGCTAACCTATTTCTCAGGCTTTAGAACATATTGCTGAATTCACAATGTTTCTTTCTGCAAAACACTAATCATTTTACAATAATATGTGGCCTTCAGATTTTGCAGATGGTCAAGGATGATGACTGAGGTCAAATGAAAGGCTAACAATTCAAAGTGGCACTGTGGGCACACAAAGACATAAGAAAGTGATTATACCACTTAAATGTCAGCTCATCCATAATGAACCCTTCTAACTTGGGTGGTCAAGAATATGAATTATGCATCACCATCACTGTAAACGTCTCTGAATGAAGCAATCACTGATACGGTAATGCCACCTATGGTACCAATCATTTCTACACTTTAAAAGCAGATCTGAAGAAAATAAATACCATAGGCTATATTTTTGTTAGAAACAGGAATCAGGAATTTTCCTGAACCCACAATCCCTTTTCTGTCCTGGAAGTGCCTTGCTGCCTTATACTCATGAAGGGAGGTAGACATGAACTGGAGGTGGGACCACCACCTCCCGAGGCAGCAGGAGAATTGCGAGGCCATTCACAATGGCCTCCACTCCACTCCCCATGCCCCTTCCACACCTTGTTGTATCTCCCATGTGCCCTCCATGCCCATGCGCCCAGTATTCAGTAGATGCAGACTAATGATGTATAATAATGGCATATAATAATAACATATAATAATGGCAAGTCTTTAACATGCTCATGAAACAAAAAACACCCATTCAAAAATCCATTTGAAAAACACTGCTGGTATGACTTTCTCATAAAGCTGTCCATTTTGGAGCTCAGCCAAGCCATAATGAGGCCATCCAGAAAAACATTATTCTGTTGATACAGTTGCCAGATGGCTTCATTATAAATGCTTGGCTGAGCTCAAAGAATAACTAAAAGCCTCAGCCCAACAGGGTCTGTTTACTCAGTTGCAAAGGAGAGTGCTAGATTTGTTTGTCTGACATCTTTATTAACTTTTATTAAGTCAATCTTTCTTTGAAGAGGTTTTTCAAAGATTGTGTGCTTATTGAGACAGGATTAAGAAATATGAAGTGGATTAAAGATTTCTTCAATGGGACTTTCAATGTCCGTATTTTATTGACAGCTTTAGGAGAAGGTAAAAGGGCAATGTTTTTCACAAGGAATGCCGAATGCCTACTGGTTTTGTTGCTTCCCAACTCCAGACTAGGATTTCCCCATAGTTGATGACTCCTCTGAGGAACGGTGAGCCACGTCTCTTGCAAAAGCCGTTCGAACACCATGAAAGTAGTTGGGGGGTGGGGGGGTCTGGAATTCCCACACCCACAATGGAGCAGACAGGTTCGGGAGTGCTGCGTGCAGGCTTGCTAAGTGCACACCTAACCCGCGCCATAGGGCAGGAATCCAGAATCGGGTCCCTCCTTACATGTTTAAAGCCCTTCTACCTCCATTCTGACATGAGCAGAGGCTGAAATCCCAGCCCATGTCTCCACAGAAGAAACAGCATGGCACGATCGACGCTTTTGGCAGCCAAAGCTTATGTTCCAAAACAAATCGTGCAAAGCATGGTGTTCCAGGCACTTGCTAAAATGGCAGCCAGACCCCTTTGATAGAATCACATAGAATCTATGTAACTGTATGTAACAGCCTTGTAAATACCTGCCTACACTACAACACTTTCAATGCTTACAGGCTATCAAAATACACTACACCGTTTCTTCTTACCTGAATGAAATGGAAATTGCTGTTTAGCTTCGCCTGTATGAGCATCCCAAATTATTGTTGTCTGTGGAAAAAAAATGGAGTTCTTAGTCTCAGAGAAAAAAAACGACAGACTGGAAGCGAGTCTGAAAAAGTAAAAAGCTACTAGCTGGCAACTGATTGTGTTGCTCCTATTTAAAAAAAAAACAGTGCATCATGTTTTTCATTGATTATAATGAATTGGAGATGCAATGCTATGATGTGAAAAAATGGGTCCTTGATCCTCCATGCTACAAAGTCCCAATCTCAGTTGCATCACCAAGGGGAAAAAGCCAACTAGTGGCCAGATGCTTCTGCACTAGTTTGGATGGGCTACAGCAAAAGAATAATTATTCCTAAACTGCTAACATTCATCGCTCCACTGACAAGTCACAAGACCAGTAGCAAAAACCTTGGAAGCAGTTGTTGCGGTTGGTGTGTAATGTTAGGAAATAGAGATCGTTATATTTGTATTTGTGGGTGTTAGGAATGAGTTTTAGCTTTAAAGTTTAAGCTTGATTTGTATTTCTGTATCGTTATGTTAAGGAAGGTCAAATGGAGCTTTAGTTTCACTTTAAAAGACTGCTTGCATTTCTAATGAGAAGTTTACGACCCCTATAAAGAAGGGCTAAACACACAGGAGTAGAAAGAATAGTGCTGTTGCCTAGCAACAGGTGGACCAGATAGGCAAGTTCCTCCTACAGATTTACACACAGAACTAAAGAAGCAGCAATTTTTTTAAGTTCAGTTGATGCCAGGACCCCAGAGAGACTGGACACTGGGAGAGGGAACTGCAGATTTCCCAAAAGGACAAAAAGGTCCCAAGCAAAGAAAACCCCAAAAATCCAGGAGAGTGGAAGAGGGGAAAGTCCAAAGAAGACCTTGTAGTTAAAGAAAGGACAGGAGCCTGGGAAAAGGCCCTGTTAAATGAAGTTAAGAGTGAGGGGCAGAGAGAAAGGCCTGAGGCTTCAGCTTTAAAGTGAGAACAGCTTGCAAGAAGCAAGAAGGTTCAAAGAGACAACTGAAGGTCTGTAATTATTTGCTATGGGCATGTGAAGCCATGGTGTACTATTATTCTTGTTGAATAATTGTTTTATTAAAAGATAATCAGCTGACTCCTGTGACTCTGTTCAGTTGCTACTCTCCACGTATTTAAACAAACAAATAAAAGTTAGGATGTATCAAGCTGGGTTCCACTCTGGGATCAGGCTTGTCCAGGGCTAACCTCAGCGGGGATCATAACAGTACATAAGGTAGACAAGAGAAAATAACTAGGTAAAAAGTGTGGCAGGCCATACGCTCAGAAGTTGGGAAAATCAGTTAAATCTAACAAAAAGGTCCAATATTTGTTTCTCTGCAAACTATTCTGTTCTTACCTTATCAACACCTGCACTGAGAATATAGTTTCCCTTCTTGTTCCATTTTAAAGCAAAGATGGGCCCTTTGTGTTGTCCTAGGGTGCTTGCGAGGTTGCCTGAAAAAAACATTCAAGTTCACTGGAAAAATTCAATAGGAATCTGACATTTTAAAAGATATATTCATTTGAACTCATGACTCACCATCCTTTGTCCATATTCTTGCAAATCCGTCATATGATCCTGTGGCCAACAGTGTTCCATCGCTCTAGAAAAAAAAAACAACCATACAAGTAGTGACTTCCACCACGAACATACTGGGCAGAATTTTGCCCTTGGCATGCAGGATTGGCGGGGGCGGTTGGAAAGCTGACTGGCGCCCACGATCGACAGCGCACCGCGATTTTATGCGTGCGGACCAATTAAGGCCCGCCCAGCATGAAACGCAAGCGGCAGTGCTCAACGCTGCCTGTGTGGGCAGGGGGGAGGAGGGCGAGCAGGCCTAGCGCGAACTTCACGCACGCGTGTGAAAGAGCGTTTCAATCTCCCTGAGGCGCAGAGCTGCCTCAGGGAGATGAAGTGCTCTTCGAAAAAACTTAATGAACAAAATAGAAATGTCATAAAACATGCCCCCTCGTGTGACTCTGTCACATGAGCAGGGACATGTTTTTAATTCAAGTGTGAAATTTTTATTTATTTTTTTTTAATTTGTTTTGGGAAACCTCATCCCACCCGTGGATGAGGTTTCCTAAAAAGTGCAGAGGCCGCTTGCTATTTTCGCCTGCCCGCCAATTGTTAGGTTGGACGGGCAGCATAAATTTGACATTAATTACCTTTTTAATGGCCTTAATAGGCCTTTTAATTGTCAGCGGGCGCGTTCCAAACTCCGGCGCGTGCCCGCTGAACGAAATATCGCGGGACTATGCGATGACTCGCCCGATGTCATCAAGCGTCATTTTACGCTCGGCCCGGGTCAGGCATGCGTCTGCCCGCTGAGCTCAATATTCTGCCTACTGAGTTCATCCTCGTAACAAGAACAATGATCTGTAAATACCTTTAACACAATATATACCGAAAACATTTTTCAGAATGGGAAGCAGATGCTGGGTAACAGTTAGAGAGACAGGGAAAGAGACTGAAGGCCTGATCGAAGAGGTAGGTTTTGAGGATGTTTCTGAAAAGTTGAAATAGCAAGCTAGAGAAGTTTCAGGGAGAATGTTCTCGATTATAGAGCAAGATGGAGTAAAGCCCTGCCAGCGGAAGGAGGGCAGGATGCAAAAGAGGCCAGAGTTGGGAGAGGGTGTGCACTGATACATAGGGCCAGAGGACATCAGACAGAGACTGGGCAAACCATGGAGATACTTGTAAAAGATGACAAGGATTTTGAATTCAATGCGTCAGGGGAGAGGGAATCAATTCAGGTCAGAGAGGACAGGAGTGATAGACCATTGTAAGACGAGATGGGGAAGTTGCAGGATATGATCAGCTGGAATTTATATAATCTGGAACTCAACATGCCAGCGAAAAAAAAACCTGGGATATCTCAAGACTGAAATTGAAACAGACAGTCTTGGTGATAAAAATGATATAGCATTTTACACTCCTCTCAGGGTTGGTGCTAGGAACGATGTAGAATCTGGGGTAGAGTGTGGAATTCTATTGGGAGCTGAAGAGGATGATTTCAGTTTTACCCGATGTTATCTCTCTACCGTTAATCCTGTAATAAAATGGAGCAAGAGGCCTGGTGCTGGATAAAGTGGAGTGGGAAACCTTGTTCCGATTAAGGTGGAGCAGGAAATCTAACAGTTAATGACGTGGAAGGGTAAACCAAATGCTGGATAGAGTGAAAGAGGAGAGCTAATGTTAGATAAAGTGGAAGGGTAGACCAAGACTTGGATGAAGTAGATCAGGAAATCAGGTTCAGTATAATGTGTAACAGAAGACCAGATCCTGTAGCAAGTGAAATAGGAGACTAGCTACAACACGGCCATTATAGTACTCAATCTCTAGTCTCTGTAGAGCTGTTCACTTCAGAAAACCAATGATAAAATGTCAAATTCTCCCATTTGTTATTTCCCAAATGACTTCCACCTAGCACATCCTATGAAACGGGCCAGAATTTAGATCGATTTTGATTTTAAATTTGATTCAGAATTCTTGCCAACTCTGCTCACATCACATTAACTAATCCTATACTCAGGATATCATTAACATCTTCACTGCAGTTTCTAGTTCTGGAAACCTGCCAGATTACATCATAATTGCAGCTGTGCAGAGTGGATGTAGAGTAAAGCAATTGCACTCACAGCAGGTTCATGGGCCCCCAAGATGCCTGCATCTTTTGCGGCCTAGCGGAGTCCATGGACCATGTTTATATAGGGTGTCTTAGGCTGCCCCTTTTCAGTTATTTGAAAAACCTTTTACTGTTGTTTTGTTTGCACTTCAATCCCACCCTCCTGATCGATGGGCACCCGGTGCGGAAGGGGGCCAGGAAGGAGAAGGGCCTCCTCATTAATCTAATCCTGGGGCTGGCCAAGTTGGCCATTTACAGGTCCAGGCAGCAGGTGATTGAGGGGGTCGTTCAACCCGACTGTCTGCCCCTCTTCCGCGGCTACGTTCACGGCCGGGTGTCCCTGGAGAGGGAGTATGCGGTGTCTGCCGGCACCGTCGAGGCCCTCCCTGCTCGGTGGGCACTACGGGAACCGGGTGATTTATAGACTCTTTTGATCACATTTTGATTTAATGTTGATACGTTTCCTTTGAATTTTGTCTTTGTTTTTTCCAGTTTTTTTTGCAGTTTCCCTTTAAGGGGCTACTTTTACTTTATCCCTGATTTTGCTAGTTTAATTTAATTGTTCACTCAAGAGTTACAGCCATGAATTTCACCTTCTTAAACAGGGAAAATCCATTTCATACAGTAATCCTTATTAACAATGTGCACTAATGCACACTTGCCACCAGTTTGGTCTGAATCATCGCTGAGATCAGAGTAGGCATAACTGTTATTTTCTCACATGCTGGTTAAAAATTTCCTTGAAAGTCTCGTCTTAAAATTCTCCTCATTGTTTTCAAATTATCTCCATCCCCTCACCCCTTCCTATCTTTGTAATCTCCTGCAACCCTCCAAGATATCTGCACTGCTCCAATATTGGCCTTTTGAGTGTCCCCAATTTTAATTGCTTCCCCACTGGCACTCACGCCTTTGGCTGGCTGGGCCCTAAGTTCTGGAATCTCCTCTGCCTCGCCACCTCTTTTTCTTCATTTTCTTCCTTAAAATCTACCTCTGTCAAATTTTTGGTCATCAGCCCTAATACCTCCCGATGCGGCTCAGTGTCAAATTTTGTTTGATAATACTCCTACAAAGTGCCTTCGGGATGATTTATCACATTAAAGGCGCTATGTAATTAAATCTGCTGTTAGACTTTACAGACACACCAAGGAGGAAAATTGCTCTAATATTTAAGCATTGATAAGAAATCTTAAATGTATGAATTTAAACCAATCAGCCAAGCTGAAAATTTAATTGCAGAAATACATTTTGTAGTTAACAATGATTGGTCGATCTACTAGTAAGGAGGGAGCTTTAGGGAAACAAAGCTGAAGAGTTATAGTATTAGAAAGTGGCTGGCCATTAATTTTGCACTGCATGGGGCATTACATGAATGCTGTATCCCACATTGTGGAATGCAAGGGTTGTTTGAAGAAATCTTGCCAAAGCAAGATGTTATTCAGTAATTGGTCTTTTTCAACCCAGAATAATACAAATGATACTATGCACTATTTTGTAACTCATTGACTTACAAAGGCTACTTATTTGAGAGCATTATATCAGATTCCTAATGAGGTTAAGGTGTGTACTTTCAAAAATGAAGGATTGAGTTAATGGTTAAAAGGGTTTCATTAGGAGTCACAAAAGGGTTACTAATTGGTTTTACAACCATAGCAACTTACATTCCAGTCGAGTGATGTAACATCCTTATTGCTAGGAACATCTTGCCCGCCTTCTCTGATACAATGCCTTAGTACTAACTGAGTGGGGCCACTGTTGCTGTTTTCATTGAGGTTCCATATCCTTGCAGTTGAGTCTCCAGAACTATAAACATAAAAAAGATACTTGTTAAAGTTTCTCCCACACCCTTTTTTTAAATCACCGTTTCTAATTTGGGCATTTGGCATTTCTAAAGCAGTGACGACTCACGTAAATTATAGTCTCCCAGTGTATGAGAGGGGATGGGGAAACAGCAAGTTCTACAGCTAAACCTGGTTACACCACTAGGTGGCAAGGTGGTGTCACAAGTGGCTGATCACAGCTTCAGGGCTCCTAATCTCGGTCACCTTATTGTGGTGACATTATTGGCAGAAAAAAATACTATTTGTATTGTCCACATTGTGATGATTAACTTTGTTTTATCAAAACCTCTTCCTAATTGAAAATACTCATCTTAATATCTCTGTTTTAGGTTATTCATTGGGTTTAACATTAAAGTTTCTTATTTATATAGTAAAACAGATATAGTTTTTGGCATATTTATCCCTGAGAGTTCCAATTAATGGATGATCTTATTTTTGTACAATAAACTAGATACATTATTTGCAATAATTTAGATTGAAAACATATTAGCATTGTTGAGATTCTTAGTCATATATACCAATACATCAAAATAACTTGACAGAACATTTCATGGCTTTTGTTTCCCACTTTTACATTTTTGCCCATTTAAAAAATATTACGATGTATTAAAATGAAAATGCCATGCTTACACTTTGTGTAAAATGTTTAATTGGTTGTTATTTACTGAAATCATTCATTAACATTTTAAGTTTCATCTCTTTGCGAAGTGTTTTCTTCCTGCTGCAATGAACAATATAAATGAATGTGCTTGGTTGCAAAAACTATTAGCTTCAGCGTACCCCATGGAAGAGGCCGCTGTGCTCAAGTGTGCATTTTACCTTCGGGTGATCTTTCCATTATAGCAACACAGAAACAACTTTGAGCATGCACAGGTATCAGTGATGAACAATGTTTCCACCAATTTAGCGGCCTAGAAATTCAGCCCTTTTTAAATTGGGCATGCAGGGGAAGAGCTGTTCGCTGCATACATCTGTTCACGTGGGCACAGGAACAAGTTTAAATTTTGTTTAGAGAAGCTATTACAATGACTGAGTTGTGCAGCCAGCACTGGTTATTTGCTGCGCACCTGTTTGGAGCAAATAGAAATCAGGCTTCACTGATGCCACTTAAACAGAAAGCTCTCCAGACCACACCTCGGCCAGCAGTGGGAAGGGGTCACTGAGTAGGTCAATTCCAGGAGCTAACCTCTCAGATCAAGGCCAGAAAGCTGTAAAACATTTCACAACCTCACCAGAGTTGTCATGAATGTTAACTGTCATATCAATTACTCTCTCCTCATACCTGCAGCCATATTACTCTCTATACTCTCCTTACAATCACTGCACCACACCTCACTCTTCCCCCTTCTTCTCCTGCCTACACACTCTGCACTGCTTACACTCACAATGATTGCAACCCTCACTTCCCCATACCTCAATCTTCCACAAGCACATCTCAAAACACCCCGCAAGGCAGTAGCTAATTTCCTCTTTACAGGGGAAGGTTGCACACAGTATGCAGCAGGTAGTGTGGACCACAGAAGCCTGTCCTCTCCTGTACACCCTTTCCACTCCGGAAGACAGCAGCGGCAGGGTGTTGAGGGTGGGAGAGAGTTACAGCCATGGTGAGCACAATGCTGGCTGAGGTACTGCATAGGGTCTCTTCACATTTTATCCTCCTTTTCCCTTCTTACTTCTAAAGCAACTCCAAGGACACGACGATGATGCACACCATGCTGACAGCTGTAATAGATTCCATGGCAGCTCACACTGTCGCCTTAGAAAACAGATGGCTTCCACCTTAATTCCAGCTGCCAATGCTGACTCGGGCTTCCAGTGTGTTACCTTTCCTACTGCCCTGATGGCTTAGTTGGAATAAAGGCAGCAGAGAGGACTGGCAAAGGATGAATGAAAAATGATTGCTGCTAGGATACTGGAAACAGATCTGTACTATGTGTTGTAAACAAGCTGGTCATAAACAAAAGCTTAGGGAACAGTGATTCCCTGGTTCATTCCCTAGGGCAATGCCGTGACCAGAGTTGACCTGCCCATTTTGAATTTGAATAAAGCTGGACAGTTTACTGTCCCATGTTGCATTATCCATGGCAATGCTTCCACCAATAAGAATCCACTTGTCAACCAATCAGCACTCCCTTCTCATGCAGTATAAGTTGTTGTTTCCCCCATTACAGTTTGGTAATTTCTTGTAAGCTATTCCGATAAGTGCAAAACGAAAAGCTTTGAAAGCCTGTCTCTTTTTTTTTTAAGTAAAACAAAAGTCATGCAGTAGCAGCAAAAAGAGGTCAGCAGGAATAAGAATGGAGTTACTAATTAGAGAGTAACAACCCACAAAAAATGCTTAGAAATTAACTAACAGCCCATGAAGACAAACCAGCAACTACCCCTGTAAGAGGCGACTGAATCTTTTAAGTAGTGCTCTTGCAGGGCCCTTACTGCCCATGATTTGCTAGGTAAGTTTACTGCATGGCAAGTCAGGCACTGAGCAGGACAATTTCACAATTCTTCCTTAAATATTATAGTGAGTGTTTTTAATATTTTTAATGTTTCTGTGCTGTAGTGTTCTATGGTTCTAATACCATTGGCATGCTCCTTGGATGCTTACATGGAGCCCAATCCAATATGACAATGATGCACTTTCAGCATGGAACTTAGGCATGCTATCTGCCATGTTGGACCCGTAGATGTACCTTTTACACAAATGGTTGAATTTCTAGGCGAGTGTGTTAAGATGATTCTAAAAATCTTGAGGCTAAAAACTTAATTTAAACCCTGGCTGAATTACACTTCATTGTTTCCATCCCACCAAAAAGATGTCTTCCAGATTGCCACAGGATATTGGCCACGCAATTATAAACTGGCCATTCCTTACGCAACTCTTGCACGTCAAGCAAATATTTCTACAGGGGTAAAAAATTGCTGGATAGCCCATTATGCAACACGGCTGTATCCTGCCCCTCAATGATGGCATGAAAATCCATTAAACGGGTCAGGAAACTAAGCGCTGCCACACATTTGTACATTGCTAACCAGCACATCATGGTTCTAACATTATATGGTAAGGGTGAAAGAGCAATATAATCTTAAAATCAATATCAGGACAACAGAATTACAGTATAACTTTTGTTACTTAACTTGTTCCAAATGATACCTACCCTGAGGCCAAAAGGTCACTGACTGGGTTCCAGGCACAAATGAATACTTCAGATTCATGACCCCTTAAGACTGTGGATTTGTTTGAAGGAATTTCAACATCTCCATCTATTTCCATGGCATCAGAGTGATTATCTGCAAAGAGTCATTTAAAATTTCAGCCATGCAGAACAAAAAATTAATCCAAATTCACTTTGCTTAATAGAACAAGACCCAGACACAATTAAGTTTCTAATACTAATCACTAGAAAAGTAACGTTGTGTCAACCAGAGTTTTTATTCTTTTATTTAAGATGTAGTTCTAAATTTTCAAAATTGTCCCCTACAAAAGGGGCTGCAGGAGCAGAGGGATCTGGGTGTACATGTGCAAAAGTCATTGAAGGCGGCAGGACAAGTTGAGAGAGGTGTTAATAAAGCATTATTCTTGGCTTTATTAATAGGGTCATAGAATATAAGAGCAAGGAGATAATACTGAACTTGTATTAGACACTAGTTCAGCCTCAGCTGGAGTATTGCGCCCAGTTCTGGATGCTGCATTTTAGGAAGGATGTGAAGGCATTGGAGAAAGTGTGCAGAAAAGATTCACAAGAATGGTTCCAGGGATGAGGGACTTCAGTTAAGAAGATAGATTTGGAGAAGTTGGGTCGGTTTTCCTTGGAGAAAAGAAGCCCGAGGAGACTTGATATTTATATTCAAAATCATGAGGGATCTGAACAGAATTGATAGGGAGAAACTGTTCCCTCTCGTAAAAGGATCGGGAATGAGAGGGCATAGATTTTTAAAAATTGGCAAGAGGAGGAAAAGCAATATGAGAAAAAACCTTTTCACACAGTGAGTGGTTAAGGTCTGGAATGCACTGCCGGAGTGTATGGTGGAGACAGTTTCAATCGAAGCATTCAAAAGGGAATTAGACTGTTATCTGAAAAGGAAGATAATGCAGGATTATGGGGAGAAGGTGGGAGAATGGCATTAAGTGAATTACTCCTTCTATGAGCCGGTGCAGACACAATGGGCTGAGTGGCCTCCTGTGCTTAACAATTCTGTGATTTTACAGCTCAGGGTGTCTTCCTTGTAAGCAGAAGAAGCATAAGGGACTAATCATCAAGTGGATTACAGATCCGATTTCCAGCCTATGCTGAGCTAGCTGAACTCAACCGAAACAACAGAAGCGTTAGAACTAGCCTCACCGTCAATACTCTAGAAAAGGGGAAGATCGCTTTGGATTACTCCTATGATCCCCATCATTCTGGAACTGCAGCTGAGGATTGAACTGAGTATGGCTTTGATGCCCTCTTGGTTGAAGGATCTGTCAATTGTCACTGTCAAGCCTCACATCCATGAATAGATGAGCTACTAAAAGGCATCTGGCCCCATGAAGCTGTACCTTGAAAAGCGTCAACACTTGACAGCAGGGGAGATAACTGGCAAGAAAAAGATCCTTCCCCATATCAATCTCTACATTAATATAACAGTGCTATTTATAGTAGAATCAGAGTTTCTACAAGCACAGGAGGCTGCCATTTGGCCCCTTTGTGTCCATGACAGCTCTATACAAGAGCAACTCAGCTACTCCCCCTCCCCCACCCTTTATCCATAAGCCTTGCAAATTTTCTGTCTTCAGGTGCTTGTCCAATTCCCTTTTGAAAGCCCCAATTGAATCTGCCTCTGCCACACTCTCAAGCAATGCATTCCAGATCCTAACTACTCGCTGCATAAAAAAGCTTTTCCTCATGTTCAGTGTATAGAATTTGGTGATATTTCTGAACTTGACATTTTTACGTCAAGATACGTGCCAAACTAAATTTTGATTTGGGTCTCTAGTGTTTCTACAAGTGATTATATTGCACATGATGAAATATTCTACCCACCTTTTGAATACACTGTGTACATATGTAGGTTGTGCAAATATACACACATACAGAGGCCAATGTGATTAGTCATCTAGGATGAACTGACTGCTGACCAAGGTGACATTTTATTGACACACCAACACTTAAGATGTGATTAGTCATATTTGTCCAGTGTTTGAGAAATACAGATAAAAGATTTCCTACATATCACCAAAATTATCCTTACTATTAAACATTCAGCAATTAGGCTTCAACAAATGCATAAGGATTTATGCATTTTTATCTAAAATAAAAATAACTTAAAACCAAAAAAGGTGAGCACCAATTCTACACTTTTCACTTTGACATAACTGATCAATTTCTGGTTATCCAAATTTACTACATTTTTTTAGTATTCAGCTTTTAAGTTTGTTGAAATATGATTCCTATTATATACAAAAATATTGTTTATTTTTAATTTATTCTTTCATGAGGTGTGGGTGTCGCTGGCAAGGCCAGCATTTGTTGCCTATTCCTCAATGCCCTTGCTAGGCCATTTCAGAGGGCAGTTAAGAGTCAACCACATTGCTGTGGATCTGGAGTCACATGTAAGCCTAGAATAAGTGAGGACAGCAGATTTCCTTCTCTGAAGGACATTAGCCTCAGTGTTAATGCTAGATATTTTATTTTTAGGTTAAGAAAAATATGGTGCAATGCTTACTTGTAATGGTGTGTGCCCCATTTTCGTCCCCATTAACAGTGGCTTCTCCATTCTTTGGCGTTGGCTGCTGTGGAGCTGAAGATGCAGCTGCTGCTTGCTGCTGTTGTGCTAGTTTATCTCTGAACGCTTGCTGTCGACTCTGTACAACATCAGGCATCACAGCGTCTATTAAAGACAGTGACTCAATTGGCCTGCCATCAAACACTGTGCCGTCCTAAAAAAAAAAGGTGGTTACCAGCACATTTTTAAAATGAACAAATGAAATGGGAAATTCAACAAACCACACACACATAAATCTTTTGAAACCTCCAGTACCTGTTAGCACTGAAGCCTCAAAACTCTTTCCTTATAATATTTTCTGAAAAACCACTAACACAAAAACTTGGATCTGGTTCCATTAAAGCACAAATGATAGAGGGGTACTTTGGCAGAACAAGATTGCACACAAATAGTAACTAGAATGGAGCTTTGCTACAAATTTGACATTAATGAATAACATCTGAACCTTGACACAAGCTATAGAATTTAACATACTCCAACACCACTGTTACCATAGTTATGTTATTTTATTTGGATTTTCAAAAAACTTTTTAATTTTAGACTTTTTTTTATTATTGGTTCAGATTATAAGTGAGCTTTTATTTCCTGGAACCTCAACCGAATATCTAGACAATTTATAGTATGCGCTTGCTGGGATTTTATAGTGAGCTTTCTTTGCTTTATTTTAGTTTGTTGGTTTTATTCATGTGCTTTCACTGATCTTCCTTGAGCTTAGAAGGTGGCAGAATAACATTAACTGTGACTTAGCCTTTAACTCACATTATATTTGACAGTAATTATGTCTAACTATCTTTTCAAGTAAGTAGAATAAAATAGCAGTGACTGCTGTGCTAAACTACAACCTGCATAATGTTCTCGCTTGCCAGTTTTTCATCTTCCTCATCATCCACAAAAGATCTCTGTCCTAGCTCTCTCCGTCTGAAGACTGAGAAATGTTATCTAAATAAATGACTGGAACCAAGCACATTTAAATAACTATCTATTAAGCTGCAATCAAATATATGTTTTAACCAATTCTATATAAGATGTTTGTATTAAAATAGAATAGATTAGTTCCCCTCCTGTGGATGCCTGGCTCAGACAGGAGTGATGAACTGCAACTATTATTAGAAAATAAGTGGAGTTTTAGCCCCTTATACACTATGACAGAATTGAAGATATCAATATCAGGCTACAGCTTAGACGTAAACACTTTGGGCTAGAAGTTGGTCTGTGCCGCTTGGGCGCAGGGATCATGAATTGCAACTTGTCCACAGCTGTTGAGGTGGAGATAGGCAGCACACAAATTTGGTGCTTCTACCTCATTCACCTGATTGAGTGTCGGGCTGAATGTCACCGTGCTGCTGGTTGCCTCAATGCCCAGAAGGGAGCCAAGCAGCATATGTTAATAGAATGTTCTTAAAAGGCCTTTCCAGCCTATTCCTAAATTCCTCACTACTGTCGGAATGCTATTTGTGTATTCTACGGCGAAGGCAGATAGAAAGTACTTGTTTAATGTCTCTGTAATTTCCTTATTCCTTATTATAATTTTACCTGCCTCTAAGGGACCCTCATTTACTCTTGCTAATTTCTTCCTTTTTGCATGCCTATTACCTATGCCTATTTACATTACAATCTGTTTTTAGGTCTCAGTGGTTTACTTGCATCGTACTTTTTCCTTTATATCAATTTTTTGGCCATCTTTGGCTAGATTCTAAAATCCTCCCAATCCTCAGGTTTACTCATCTTTTGGCAACATTATAAGACTCTTCCTTTAATCTAATACTATTTTTAACATCTCATTAGCTACTATCGGACCACTTCTGTGACATTTTTTATTTCTTAAGTGAATGTATATTTACTGTGAATTATTAATTATAAATTTTTGCAATTGTTTGTCAGCCATCAGTAACGTCATATCCCAACCTACCTAGCCAACTCGCCCCTCAAGCCCACATAGATTACTTTGTTTAGATTTACCATTCTAGCTTCGGATTTAACTAATTAACTCTGAAAGACAGTATAAAATTCCATCATATTACGATCACTCTTCCCCAGAGGTTCCTTTACTACAAGATTATTAATTAACCATGAGTCATTGCACAACAGTAGATCTAAAATAACCAGTTCCCTAGTTGGTTCCTTGACACATGATGTAGAAAACTACTGTGAGTGCATTCCAGGAACTCACCATCCATGCTATTACAGCAAATGTGGTTTATGTCTTTGTGAAGATTAAAACCCCCCATATTTATTGTATTACCTTTGTTATATACAGCTCAAGTTCCTGATTTATTCTCTGCCTGACACTACAACTACCGTTAGGAGGGCTATGAACTACTCCCACTGTTTTCTCCTCCTTGTTTCTTAGCTCCACCCAAACTGATTCTACTATCTGATTTCCCTTTCTCTCTACTTTCTTTATCCCATCCTTTATTATCAGGCCACCCCTCCTGCTTTTCACTTTTGCCAATCTCTTCTGAAAATCAAGTATCCTGGAATATTTCGTTCCCAACCCTGGTCACTCCACCACTATATACCTATAATAGCTATTAGTACAAACCCATTAATATCCATCCATTTTGGTACAAATGCTTTGTGCATTCAAATATACTGCCTTTAGCTTTAACTTTTTTTCTATTTGTCGCTGATGTCACCCTAGCCACTAATGCTTCATTACTATTGTTAAGTTCTCTCCCCCTTCCTGACCCAAACTGCTTGTTTTAACCCAAATTGCTACTCTGCTCTACAATTTCAACATTTCTCTTACTGCTTTTGAATTTACCCTTTCCTAAATTCCACCCCCTTCATTAGTTTAAATGTTTCTGATTTCTGTATTGCTTAAAAACAAAAACTGCCTGTCTGCAGTTTCCATAGATACACACTGAAGTGATGCAGCATGCACTGTGCGTGCAATCATTACCATTCATTATATCTAAATTCTCAGAATTCTCACTCCCACGCCCTTCAAATGTACCACCTCCTAGGGGAACAGACTTCTAAACCTGGTTTGTACATTTTCACTAGGTCCTAGGTCCCATAGCATTGCTGCCAAGTGGAAATCTATTGCTACAGCAAGTTAAATGATTAATTTAATCTCACTCTAATGCTCTACCTTTTCCATCAAGTTTCCCCTACACCTCAGCCATCCTATGTACCAACCAACAAAACTTAAAACAGACTACGAACTACAGTTGTAAATAAAAATGACTTAGACAGTTTCTGTGACATTTTTTTGTTGCTAAAATCCTTATAAAACATTCCGACATAGAAGTTGCTCCAGTAAATAGACAGAAAACAAAAACATACGTGATGGCAGAAATTATATAACATATTATGGTAATAAAATTCAGAAGTGACTTCCTATTGTAACTTTGCAAAGGCTTCGAACAGACTGGCCACTAATACGTTTATCTGTAAGGAGCCCAATGCCTGTTTCAGGTGGGCATCATGGGCTTCTGAGCTGAGCTAACATGTTAATACCCATAAGTATTAATACATCTCCGGTGATAATTTCGCATGGGCTGTTGCTCTCTGAAATTGGTCCTCATTGCAGCCATTTCAAGTACAGAATTGATGCTCTTCACACATTGCATACGCACTTACAAATGCACTGACCTCCACAGCAACACAGGATCACTTCATTACAATATTTATGTCCACCACGTTGCTCTCGGTACACAGAGTTCAAGGGTGGAAATTAATACCCTACCCCCAAGGCGAGTTTGGAGGCATGGGGCATTTAATCAGTGCTGGTCAGGACCACACCGCTTTCCCACCTCTACCCCGAATAAGTCTGGGGCGGGAAAGCTCATGGATGGCCTTCCCATTCTGCTGCTAATTGAGGCCCTTAAGTGGGCAGTTAATGCCTCCTCCTATCCAGTCACCAGGCAGGGAGTCCATTGTTGTCAGGTGCTCAGTGCCTGATCAAGGGACCTGAAATCAGTTTGGGGAGGGGCTGCTGTGATGAGGAGGGGGTGGGATTTCCACCCCTGGGGTCATTGACCCTGGGGATGACCCACTACTGGCCACTTATGTGCCTGAGAGACACTTATTTCAGTAGGCCCTCCCCAAAGGAGGCAATGCAAGTCTCCTAGTAGCTCTCCAGCTGGTGGCCGAGACCCTGTCGCCTTGATTAAATACCAGCTCATGAGTGGAATTTCCTGTGCCTGAAGCATATCAGTAATTTTCAGTTGCCAAAACAGTTATAGATCTTTTCCTTTGCAAAAAAAAAAAATGATGTGGTAGCTGATTAAAAACTGGCCAAGCATATCAGCTTTTCAGGCCAAATAGCTCATCTGTAGTTACTGGACAGGTTGGGAGGGAAATTTTATTTTCCCGGCAGCCCACCCGTGTGTTATTTATTTGTATCAGGTGCAGCAGCTACATTATAGAGTTAGGGTCTCATAGTTATTTAAATAAATTCTACACCTCCAATGATCTCAATGCACACTTTTTGCACAGGCCCCCAGGCACAGTGTGCACTGGCTGGGGCCATGCTAGACACAATGTAGGCCTCAGGTGTTAACGACTGATATGGCCGGGAGCTGGTACCCGAAGCACATCAGCACTTTGACACAACCTTACCAGCCACAGAACTTCAACCTGGGTCAGTAACTAAACTTGTATTTTGGCATCACAGAGAAAAAGCAGTCTTTTCATTCGCCACACAAAGTACAAGGTCTGTTTAATCTTACTCGCAATGCTGAGGTCTCTTTTACATACTTACCCTCACTGAGTCAGCGAGCGGTGCTAGGGTAGGTGGAGGGTGTTAAGGACGGGTTGAAACATTCAATCACCAACAGAGAAGCAATATAACATTTGACATAGCTCTAACTGAATGTGATCCTCTTAACAGCCCTATAGGCAGCACTTTTGCCAGTATGCAGCCTGTATTGTGTCATGCATCAGCAGGCTGGCCCCTTAAATGCAGTATAACACCTGCTCCTGGCCTGGACTAATTGCAGATTTTTGATTGTGACAACAGCTGGAATTAGGAAGCGGCGAGGGGAGGTGACAACAGCTGGAATTAGGAAGCGGCGAGGGGAGGTGACAACAGCTGGAATTAGGAAGCGGCGAGGGGAGGTGACAACAGCTGGAATTAGGAGGCGGCGAGGGGAGGTGACAACAGCTGGAATTAGGAGGCGGGGAGAGGTGACAACAGCTGGAATTAGGAGGCGGGGAGAGGTGACAACAGCTGGAATTAGGAGGCGGGGAGAGGTGACAACAGCTGGAATTAGGAAGCGGGGAGAGGTGACAACAGCTGGAATTAGGAGGCGGGGAGAGGTGACAACAGCTGGAATTAGGAGGCGGGGAGAGGTGACAACAGCTGGAATTAGGAGGCGGGGAGAGGTGACAACAGCTGGAATTAGGAGGCGGGGAGAGGTGACAACAGCTGGAATTAGGAGGCGGGGAGAGGTGACAACAGCTGGAATTAGGAGGCGGGGAGAGGTGACAACAGCTGGAATTAGGAGGCGGGGAGAGGTGACAACAGCTGTGATCCGCACAACTTTTGAACATTCTCTATTATTGTAAATTTACAATATCCACTTCTCTTCAGATTCCCTTATCTCCCTTTACTGGCCCCAATTTTAGCTCAAAACAGGAATCGGGCAGATAGAGACTGAAACAAGTGCCACACCCCGCCTCCATAATTTCAGCAGCAGGAGGCCTAGGAGATTCTAAAACCTGGCTCTCATTCACATACCTTGCCAATCAGTTGCCACTCGAAACTGTTCCTCCCAAGTGCTCATTCTGCCCCACAGAGAATGAAAAAAGCAAAGAAATCTCTGCCCCCAACTTCTCTTCCCACTGGCTTCATCTGGCGTGAAAACCACAACAGCATCCCCACTCAGACCATCAGTTAAAACAGCAGTCAGGGCTTGACAATGCTAAGGCCCTGATTTGCATACTTAAAGGAGGATCCTTAGCACCTGATCAGAAGACTTGGGGAAGGGAAAAGGTAGTGTTAGAAATGCTTCTGTGGAGTTCCATCTCAGAGATGGCCTGACATCCTGGAGAATTCCTAAAATGACATTCCAACAAGTGCAGTTGAGTCTACCAGTAAGGTCCATTAAAACATCAGCTCCTGGATTTTTCTGCAGTTACAAAGATATTGTTCAGTCTTTTGCCTCTCCTTGAATGCACTGTAAATGGCTTCAGTAAGGAAATCACAGCAGAAGATATGGGACTTAGAAACTGGATGACAAGCTGGTCAGGGCTCATGTCTGCATGCACAAATATGAGGCCAACGCCTGTTTGAAAGTTGGATTGCTTTGAATGCATCTGGTGTAAGCCGGCTGCTTTCAGAAAAATATGGTCTTCATGCAGCCTACCCAGCAGTCTTTTAAAAGGGACCACTGAAGACCACTATCAAAAAGGTAAGTTTTTACAAAATACTTACTTGAATGTGGAGATAGCAGGGATAGAAGTGCTTCTTCCAGGTCCACATCAGTCCAACAGCCTGTTCCAGGCCCCTGTTTCCCTCCCAATTCCCCTCTTGGTAGTTTTCTTTTCTGGTTGCCCCCAGCAGCTGCCTTCGCAGTCGGTTTGCAACTGCCCCCCGACCACCGCACCCCTCCGCCCCCAATCATCTTCCCTCTCTGTCATACGACCCCAATGATCACCTTCCCTTTACTTTAAGCACTTATCTGGGGCTATTACCAGCGAAACAGCAGCCCAAAATCCCATGCCCCTTTGCTGATGAGCTTCTTGGGAAGGCCTCTCAGTTAAATGAGAATGGAAGCCCAAAACAGGTGCCCCTCCAGCCTACTTGTTCACAAGGCAAATGGATTTCTTGGGCATAGAATTTGTTTTTAAAAAATGAATGATAACACAGTGCCATATATTTAAGAGTTAAATACAACCTCCTTTACAGCTTTATACTGAGTGTTAATGGCTTGCTGATTATGTTGTTAAAGGTACGCAGGTGATGGGTATTGTTTGATTAAGGACAGGGATCACATAGTGTTAGGAAACAGAGATCGTTTAAGTAAGTTATATTTGTATTTGTGGGTGTTAGGAATGAGTTTTAGCTTTGAAGTTTAAGTCTGATTTGTATTTCTATATCTGTGTGTTAAGAAAGGTCAAATGGAGTTTTAGTTTCACTTTAAAAGGTTGCTTGCATTTCTAATGAGAAGTTTACGACCCCTATAAAGTAAAAGAAAACACACAAGAGTAGAAAGAATAGTGGCTGTTACCTAGCAACAGGGGGGTGCCAGATAGGCAGGTTCCTCCCACAGAACTAAAGAAACAGCAGTTTTAAATTCAGTTGATGCCAGGACCCTAGAAAGACTGGATACTAGGAGAGGGAACTGCAGATTTCCCAAAAGAACAAAAAGATCCCAAGTGAAGAAAAAACCCCCAAAAATCCAGGAGAGAGGAAGAGGGGAAAGTCCAAAGGAGACCTTGTAGTTGAAGGAAGGACAGGAACCTGGGAAAAGGTCCTGTTAAATGAAGTTAAGAGGGATAGAAAGGCTCCAATCTTCAGATTTAAAGTGAGAACAGCTTGCAAGAAGTTTCAAAGAGACAACCGAGGGTCTGTTACTCTTTGCTGTGGGCATGTGAAGCAGTGGTATACTGTTAAGGCTGAGTTGGTGAGAGAGAGTTCATGGAAGACTGCTTGAAGGCATGTGGTGATCCAGGGAAGAGGAACATCAGAAGGAGAGTTCGAAACCCTGGAGGTGAAACATTGTGGAAGGTGTCTGAGAGATAACGTCAGTTTGGGAGAAGATTTCAAGGCGAGTTCTTGGAGAGTGGACATTGGAAACCCTTGTGTGAAGGGCGGAATTCAGTGAGACTGGTTGGCTCATGGTGTGACAAGCATCCAGGGGGAGTTGAGGAGAGATCCATAGCATCTGGTTGAGGTGACATGAGTTACTTGGTTTCAGGGTGTGCTGTGTCTGACCATAGGGTGCCTATTGGTACATGTACTGTGTACTTACTGTGGACATTAGAGTATAAGATAGCTTTAGTAACTTCTGCTACCCTTACAAATCTGTATACATCTGTAAAGTTATAGTTATGGATGAAGGAGTATTGTAATATAGTTCATCTTTTCTTGTTGAATAAATGTTTTATTCTTTTGTTAAAAGTTCATCAGCTGTCCCGTGCCTCTGTTCAGTAGCTACTCTCCACGTATTTAAGCAAACAAATAAAAGTTAGGATCGATCAAGTTCTACTCTGGGATCAGGCTTGTCCAGGGGTAACCTCAGCGGGGATCATAACAATAGAGAGAGTCAGCTGGGACACTGGGGAAGTAGTTAGGAGGCAGAGATTCGGAATGCTGCATCCTGTGAATACATCTAGTAACAAGGAAAAGATCGGCATCTTGTTTCGTACTTCACCATTTGGCTTGGATCCATTTAACATGGTAATAGAGGATGGTTACCTAAAGGTGAAATCTGGAAACTAAGAAGAATTGTTTTCAGACAGAAGATTGTAATTGGAGTTACTTTTCAGAAGAATGGCTGAAACCAAATGTAAAGTGTCAGGGTATGATTTCTCACTGTTGTTCTCTGAATTTGAGCCTTATGAACAATGGAAAAATTAATGAAATATGTAGACACGGGTTACGTCCTTACCAAAGGAAAAAGCAAGGCATAGCCCTTGGCACTGTCACTTCCTAACAAAAGCAGGATCAGGTGCAAAGCATTTTCGGAGTTCAGATGCTCGTCAGTTGGACACTGAGGAAGGATTGGATGTTCTATTAAAAATTATGGATAAAATTCATAAGATGATCTAATAGATGCATACGAGTCATGGTGAAACTTTATTTTTAGATTTGGATTTAAATTTGGAAAGATGGATGATTATCCCATGGAGGAATATATCATGGAATTTAACAGACTATATACAAGATTGCAGAAATGCTATTTGGAAATTCCTGATTCAGCGCTTGCTTTCAAATTGTTGGATTGTGCTTAAGTGTAGCACGTAGATAGACTTGAGGTCCTAACTGGAGATAGATTTTCAGGAAGAGACATGCTTTTGGATCACGATCTACGTACCTGTGCATGAACAGCACTTCAATCTCCCTAAGGCACAGAGCTGCCTCAGGGAGATGAAACGCTGTTTAAAAAAAATAATAAAGGTAATGAAATTGTCATGAAACATGTCCCCTCATGTGACTCTGTCACGTGAGCGGGGACATGCTTTTAATTCGAAAATAAAATTTGTATTTTATGTATATTTGCTTTAGAAAACTTCATCCCGCCTGTGGATGGGGTTTCCTAAAAAATGTAAAGGCCGCTTGGCCTTTTTGCCTGCCCGCCAACCGTTAGGTCGGATGGGCAGCGTAAATTTGAATTTAATTAGGTTCTTAATGGCCTTAATAGGCCTCTTAATTGTCGGCAGGCGCTCAGCCGACTCCGGTGTGCGCTGCCAAATGAAATATCGTGAGACTGTACGATGACATCGGGACATTCGCCCTACATCATTGCGCCTCATTTTATGCTTGGGCGTGTTGGGCACGTGCCTGCACGCTGAGCGTAATATTCTGCCCCAAGTTTCAATGCGAAATACACTAACATTCTGAGTTAATCATAAAGAGAATTTGCTGCATGTTACCCATAAAATTGGACCACACAAACTGAGTGTTTGGGTAAACGTGTCTACTATAATAATACTTCAAAAAACACCTCTGCCCATGGACAAATGGGGAGTGATAAGGAATTTCGGTTTGCCTCTGTCCTGTCTGTAACAGTATACTCTGAAGTGCTAGATAGGGGACAGCTGGCCTTATCACACAGGTGGTTATGTATGGCAGAGGTACTTCCTGATGGGATACATATGGCTAAAGTGAGACTAGTGGCTCGGGGTTTCAAAGAGACACTTGGTAATCAAGACGTTAGAGTGGACACCCCACTGCAGGAAAAGTGATTTTGATGATTTTCTTAGCTCTCTTAGCCACATATTCTTGGGAATGTAAGTTAATTGATTACAAAAGCCACATTTTTGCAGAGTAAAAAATTTCAAAGAGAAGCGTTTTTGAAACCTCCTAAAGAATGGGATGATGTAGAAAGGAAGCTGTGGAAATTAAACTAATATGTGTTTGGATTAAAAGATGTGTCAAGGGTATGGCATTCTCCATTCGGTCTGTCTTGCTGAAAGTAGGCTGTATTCAGCTGAAAGCAGACGCAGCAATGTTTTTACTGGCATCACAAAGGATGTCCTAGAAGAGGGGCGTCTTGTGTTATGATGAGTTAAGAATTTTGGAAAGTCATTTTTATTCTCTAATTGCTTTGTATGTTAAGTATGTAATAAAGTTTTTTTTATTAAAAAGAGGGGAATCTGTTAATGGTTTGTCGATTATGTTGTTAAAGATACGCAAGTGATAGGCATTGTTTGATTGAGGGCTGGGATCACATATAGAGAGTGTCAGCTGGGACACACTGGGGTAGCACTTAGGAGGCAGAGATCTGTAATACTGCATCCTGTGAATAAATCTACTAACAAGGAAAAGATCTGTATCTTGTTTCATCCTTCACCATCTGGCTTGGATTCATTTTAACACTGAGGGCTTCCCTAGGAAATAGTAAATTACCCATAAAATACCAAGGGGCCAATTTGTGTCTCCACTAAATTCTGAAACTGGGCAGAGATGGGGTGTAACAGAGCTCTAAGATTGGAGGGATCAGTTACACCTGATCTCTTTTCAGCATTCTTGCATTGGGTGGGTGCACAAAACAGATGGAGGCATCGTCATTGCATTTAAAAAGGATAGGGACACCCTCCATATGCTTCCTGATTTGCAGACATCTAGGAAACCTAGTGTCAAGGACTGAAAGCTCAAACTGAAATTATTTTAAAGGCCATAGGATGGACAGTTTTTAAAAAAAAAAAAATCCCCCTCCCCTCCCCACCATGGTATGTAGGTTCGCAGAAGCTCTTGTGCCAGTTATTAATTTTTGCCTTGAAGTACATTCTCCAAGTTCATATGTTTGGAATAATGGCAGCATATACATAGGGATGGATGCCAGGGAAACTGAGCTCCTTGTCAGGCATGACATTCTTTCTGCCTCTAGAACAGGCACGTCCACATTTACAGAAACAGGTGAAATTGCCTCACTTTGGCAACATTAATTGACACTCTTCTTCCCTTATGAAAGCTGTGACAGCAAATTCCCAGGTGACATCACTGTTAATGCTGAGTATTTCTTCAGAAGCACCCCAATCACATTATGGCATGCTTTAGGCAGCACGATGATCAAGAGCCAGTGCTGCCCAATTGCCCATCTTCCAGATGCCATTTCTGAAGTGCCTGGCATGCCTATTTGACACTGACACATCTTCTAAGGTTTGGGTCAGCTGACAAGCAGAAGCAGAATTGTGCCAACTGCTGTGATCTCAAAATTGGCTGCAAGACTAGCCTATGGATATGGCAATGAGGTGTGGCACAGAGGCAACTGCATGTTACCTCATGAACAAAAGTTTGTATTCATATAGTGCTTTTAACAGGAAAACGTCCTAAAGATTCTGAAGCACCTTCTTGACTTCAGCATCCTTCAAACATATGCCAGGTGCTGGGCTGCTAACTCATGACTCTGTGCGGGATTCCCTCTGTTTTAACCTGCCATTTTGAAATCACCTGCTCGTTTAGCTCTGGAAATGGATTGAGATTGCTTTTGAGACTTTCTAAATACTTTCTGAATTTTTGACCTCTTAATATGACATTCCACTTCAAATGTCCCCAGCACTTCAAATTTGGCTTATTTGCAATATTTCCCTACTAGTTTGTTCCCAAATTGTGTTCGAGTCTGCACGGGGTGCAGTGAATAATTATGCAATTATGAGCCTAACTTTATACTGATTGGGTAAGTGCTACCAGCTACCAGCACTTAACCTCACATAATAGACCCCAATACTCGAGATTGGTATCAGGATGTTTATAACAGCCAGATGCAAATTTCAGATTTCAACAGCACCAAAGGCAAGATGTAGGAATTTCTACTTTGATATGCACTCATCCCTGCTTACACTGTATTTGTGAAGAGCATTAGCTGTAACATTATACCTATGGTACAGACAGGAATTACATGAAATACTGTGCAAAAGCAATACATAATATTAAAAGATACATGAAGATACTGTGTGCCATGAAAGTTAATTTGATTGAGTGTTTCAGTATGGGTGTGAGACAATTGCTTGGTTTTGCTTACAGAAGCTTGTTAGTGAGAGTGGGTAGTGCTAGGGAGAATATCTGATGCAATATGATGTAACTGTTTTCTAAATCATGGGTTCATGCTTAGCTATATCTACAGTAGAGACACCCCAGCCTTACTTGCAAGGCATGGGCTGAGAATTATGTAAAAGTAGTGGCTGAGCAGCAAAAATAAATATGTGCTACACAGTCCTTTGATATTTTCTTTTCCCCTTTTATAATCTTTTGTCAGGCCTTCACAGGCTCAGATTAGAAACTTAATATCCAATTCTAAATGGTGGCTGTAAGAAAAAAAATAAATTAATAATCAGAAACCCCACTCCCCTTCATTCATTTTTTAATATATATTTGACCCACAACTTTTAAGAATGTTAAGTATCACTATTGCCATCTGCATATTTGCGAACTTACGCATCTGGTCCTACGGTGGGGCCTTTCAAAATGCTTACAAAAGCATTACAGTTCCTACTAGTTTTGCTTCCGATTTGATTTTTTTTTTGCAATTTTAAAATAAATCCAATCTTTTAGATAATCTGTCTAAATAGATGCCTATTCAGAAAGTTGTATTAATTGTTTCAGTAGTTTCATTGTTAGATCAATGGCATTAGACAGTCAGTGGCATTACCATAACTGGATCCCACACTATCAACATCCTGGAGGTCACCAATGACAAGAAACTGAACTGAACCAGCCATATAAGTACTGTGGCTACAAGAGCAGGTCAGAGGGTGGGAATTCTGCGGTGAGTAACTCACCTCCTGACTCCCCAAAGCCTGTCCACCACCTGCAAGGCACAAGTCAGGAGCATCATGGATTACCCTCCACTTGCCTGGATGAGTGCTGCTCCAACAACACTGTGGAAGCTCAAGATCATTCAGGACAAAGCTGTCCACTTCATTGGCACCGCATTCACCACCTTCAACATTCACTCCCTCCACTACCGACGCGCAGTGGCAGCAGTGTGTACCATCTATAAAGTGCACTGCAGCAACTCACCAAGGCTCCTTCGACTGCACCTTCCAAACCTGCAACCATCGAGAAGGACAAGGGCAGCAGATGCATGGTAACACCACCACCTTCAAGATCCCCTCCAAGCCATGCACCATCTTGACTTAGAACGATATCACCATTCCTTCACTCGCTGGGTCAAAATCCTGGAACTCCCTTCCTAACAGCGCTGTGGGTGTGCCTTCCTTCACCACATAGACTGCAGTGGTTCAAGAAGACGGCTCACCACCACCTTTTCAAGGGCAATTAGGGAAGGACAATAAATGCTGGCCTGGCCAGTGACACCCACACTCTGTGAAAGAATTATAAAAATATTTTAAAATTTCACCACAATACCACTGCAAGGAAAGTAAACAGTGTTTCCAGGACACTTCCCTCAAGCAAGGCAGCAATCACATGAAATCACATGGAGTATAATGTGGGCAAATGTGAAATTGTTCATTTTGGCAGGAAGAATAAAAAGGAAGCTTATTATCTAAATGTGAGAGATTGCAGAGTTCTGAGATTCAGAGGGATCTGGGTGTCCTAGTGCATGATTCACAAAAGGTTAGTATGCAGGTACAGCAGGTAATTAGGAAAGTGAATAGAATGTTATCATTTATTGTGAGGGAAATTGATTACAAATGTAGGGAGGTTATGCTTCAGTTGTACAGGGCCCTGGTGAGACCACATCTGGAGTATTGTGTACAGTACTGGTTTCCTTAATCTAAAGGAAGATGTAAATGTGTTAGAAACAGTTCAGAGAAGGTTTACTAGACTAATAGCAGGAATGGCGGGTTGGTCTTATAAGGAAAGGTTGGACAGGTTAGGCTTGTAGCCATTGGAATTTAGAAGAGTAAGAGGTGACTTAATTGAAATCTTTAAGATCCTCACAGGGTGGATGTAGAGAGGGTGTTTCCTCTTGTGGGACTATCTAGAACTAGGGGTCACTGTTTAAAAATAAGGGATGCTCATTTAAGACAGAGATGAGGAGAAATTTTTCTCTCAGAGGGTTGAGTATCTTTGGAACTCTTCCTCAAAAGGCAGTATGTTTTTAAGGCACAGCTAGATAAATTCTTGATTAACAAGGGGGTGTAAGGTTATCGGGGGTTAGGCAGGAATGTGAGGTTGAGGTTACATTCAGATCAGCCATGATCTTATTGAATGGCGGAGCAGGCTCAAGGGCTGAGTGGCCTACTCCTGCTCCTAATTTGTAAATTCGTATGTAAATACAAGGAGGATACACATTGAACACTCAGATTCAGTGAGGCAGCTGCAGCATATGTATATTGTAAGGCTTTGTTGATTTATTTTAATTAAGAAAAGAATCTAAGAATTATATTTTTGACCAGTTTTTGAAGTTCAATAGATTAATATATGTCAAGGGCGACATTGACCTTTAATTTCTGTAGCTAAAAGCTGGTAAAGGAATGATCACAATGTTGTAAACGCACTTAATGTTGAGTACTTCCAGTAAATTAAAAAAGTATATCACAGGAGGATTTGGATCCGTAGTATTCCGTGATTCCAATTTTCCCAAGTTTCTTATTAGATCTAGCAACTCAGTGGCTTATTAGGTAAGTGCTCCACATGGATTGGCATTAAGCTACAGAAGCCCGAACGGTCCAACCACAATCCCTGGTCTTAATTAGCAGATTTTAGCCAGAGCAGTAGTATCAGGGATAGAACTGGCCTAACTGCCTTAGTCAAATGAGGAAAAAGTTACATCAGACTCCTGCTGATAGCTATATACTGAAAAGCGCATGTGTGTCTGAGTCACAAGGTTCCGAGTTCAAGTCCCACTCCAGGGCTCAAGTACAAAAATCAAAGCTGACACTCCAGTGCAGTACTGAGCGGGTGGCACTGTCAGAGGTGCCATCTTTTGGATAAGCTGTTAAACTGAGGCCCCACTCTGTTTGCTTTGGTAGATCTTAAAAGATCCTATGACACTAATTTAAACAAGAGCAGGGGAGTTATCCCTGGTGTCCTGGCCAATATTTATCCCTCAGTCAATATCACATCAGATCATAATCACATCACTGTTTGTGAGCGTTTGGTGTGCACAAATTGGCTGCAGCATTTCCTACATTACACCATTGACTCCACTTCAATAAGTACTTAATTGGCTGAAAAGCGCTTTGAGCGCAAT
Source organism: Cetorhinus maximus (assembly GCF_964194155.1). Classification (NCBI taxonomy): domain Eukaryota; kingdom Metazoa; phylum Chordata; class Chondrichthyes; order Lamniformes; family Cetorhinidae; genus Cetorhinus; species Cetorhinus maximus. The sequence continues at coordinate 28,015,992 of NC_135885.1, read as the reverse complement.
ATAAATGCAAGATTTTTTTTGTTGTTAACAGGTAAGGGAGGATTTGTCTCTAGTGTTGCACCCATGGTAAATTGCCTGATGACACAGTGCCTAGCCTTGTAAAATAAAAATGGCAATTTTGGTGAGTTCCCAGAGGGCTACATCACTAGTGGAACTTCACCCCACTACCTTGAAAAAAGGTTAGTAAACTGGGGTATGGGGAGAAGAATTCTAGGCAGTTTCAATAGGTACAAGACACAGGATTTAAGCAACCCTTTAAAAAGCAGCTCATGGTGCTTACCTGCATCAGTGAAAACGGCTTCTGCTGAGCCTAAAAAAGGGTGCGAGTTGGTGACTTATAATGAAGAATTAATGGTGAGCCAAATGTAAATGTAATCAGGAATATTAATAAATTATCAACATAGTTCTCACACTGACCTATCTTTAGTGTAATATGAATATCAGGAAATAATCTGCCTTAACTTGGAAAAATTATTTACAGCAACTTAATATGCTACAGATGTATCAAGGCTCACTATACACACACAAAAGTTTCTCACTCATGACTCAAAAGTATTAACAACTTTGCAATGCAGTGGGGATGCCAGATCCTGTTTGTGTGAAATGCATGCTGCATTTGGACTGTGCAGAAATCTCTTCTCATGCATGTGCTCCTGGAATGTCCCGACAAAGGTTTGCCCAATCCTCATTTAAATATTTGGCTTGCCTGATTCCTTAATAGTGTACCCTACTTAAATTCACTTCAACCTCATAATAACTATGGGTGTCCCATCCCTGGTATCTTTAGGGGCCATTGCGTTTTCAAAGAGACGGAATATTTTAGATATTAGCTAAAGAAAAACCCAAAACATTAAAAAAAAAGACTGAAAAAAGTTTTAAAATAAAACCTGGAATGTTATAACCGCAGCAATGTCAAATCATAAGATGTGAGCTTGATTCCAGATATTCCTACACCGCAGTGTTGAAGAGGGGAAGGTCACGATGGGGAGGAGACAGTGAATTTCTGATTTCTGTGTCTCTTTTGTTTAAGTAATGGACGACGTTTCATAACTTCTTTGATGCTTACTAAAACTGTGGACCGATATGGCCTCATTGCAAATGGCACCCAATTTCTGCTGACACTGCAGCACTATCTACCGCATTGAAAAATTACTGTTCCATGGGGTATGTCTGGTTTGAAACCCACAGCAGTGCAGTTAATTACTGCAGACTGACATCTAAATTTAGACACTCTCTCCAGATATGCTGCACACATTAGCAGAGACCATTCTGGAAAGCCCTAAACGATGATTGCATTACACTGCCTGTGGAAGTTACACTGGAAATCGACTGGAGTTTAGATTTTTGGTTTTGATATTAATGAGTCTGAATACTGCCATTGCCACAGGTGCTAGAATATGCTGTGGGATGATGAGCGTGGAGATAATATCAAATGGTATGAACCAACAGTCAGTATTACTCTTCAAAATGTTGGTGTGTGCAGCTAGCTAACTTGCAGAACTTAAATCTGTGTACCAGTACCTCAGGGCACTGACATGTACACTAACATCTTCCCTTCTAGCTGAAGCAGTATGAATTTAATAATAATTTATTACAAAACTGTTTGGATATGTAAAAATCAGATGCTTGATATAAGAATAACGAAATACATGCCATTTTAAAAAAAATAGATGGCGACATTGTAAAGGCATTTTCAAATTTTTATTTCTTAGAAGTACTTCTCATTCACTTTCAGTTGGGAAATTTGTGGGCAAGATTGTCTTTCAGGCCCCATGCATTTCTTTGCACATCCCTCCCAATTATATATCCACCAAAATGGTTAATTTATTTTAAATATCTACATGGGATAAATATAGACCAGCAATAGAAAGAATATAAGAAGTTATTGAGACATTGTTGAACTGGAAATCGCTACATTCTACAGTGACATCACATACTGAAATATATAAATCTGACAAATCAGTTGCATCTTTGTACTGGTCAAGGCTTGAGGTTTATAGTAGACAGCTAACTGACGAAAAGCTGAATCACACCAACAAACCCACAATCTGCAACAGCACAGGATCATGATGCCAAAAATTAAAAATTCCTTGAATCCCACAAGCCCTGTTTCTCAGTATCTGAAACAACAGGAAGTTATTTAGTTTGTCAATTCTAACACTTGTTCTCATGCTGTTCAGCCTGGAGCTTAGAAACTGAGACACAGCTTAAAATTGAGAAGCTATATGTCCCTTGAGTACAGATTTAAAAAAAAATTTGGTTGTAACAGCCTCATGCAGGTTCAAACTCGGTCATTTTTATGTTAATTTATCTCCACATAGTAACCAGCACTTCAAGCATCAAGGCAACTTTGCTTGTATTAAGTCCAGTTTCAAACTGCAATGTAAGCTTAATATTACCAGTAAGTTTTCCATGCTGGTGGATTAAAACATCAACAGCTGGATAAAAACAGTTCCTGAGTTCCAATTTTGCAATCATGGAATGAATGTGTTGAGTTGCCCCAATACACGAGATTGACTGCACAGGCAGAGCATAGAATTGACCCAGTTCAATAGAAGTACCTCCCCTAATCCAAATCAGCTATAGACATAGGAAAGTTTGCCAGGAGAGCACAGTCTTAAGTGGTTGAAAGTCTGTTGTACCATATGCAAGCACTTACCTCAAAGAGCACGTATCCCTTTAATTTGGGCTGCTGTAGCCTGGCGGTTATGGCACTGGGCTAGCAACACAGAGTTGGTGGTTCAAATGCCATTGTAGAAACTTGGGACATTTAACTTAATAACAGATAATTGGTGAGCTAGCACCACATATTGACCATGAAAGGTGTCAGAAAGGTATAAAACCCCAACTAGTTAATTGTTCTTTAGGGAAGGGAGTCACAACCCTATCCTGTCTGCCTGTATATGACAAGATTCCCATGCAACTTCTGGCTCGAGGTCCTCCGGTGTGGCACTGTTGGTTGTAATGCTGCTGATGGATCTTAGCATGGACTTCTGTTTTTTTCACTTCTGGTACTACTCTTGGGAATTTCGTGTTTTTTTTAAATTTCCTGCCATTGCTTCTTTGGCACGGAGGCTCCTTTTTTGTGCGTCTGTTTTGTCTGGCGCATTTTGCAGGTTGTGGGCATATTCCTGCCGATCCTGTGGGGGGGACAACTGCCGTGGTGGAGTACCCCGGCTGTGTCGGGATGTGACAGTCACTGGTGGGCGTGTGCATGGTGCCTGGTGAATTGGGTGCCTGTTTCCCACCAGGATTCGTCGCCTGCCTGGCTGTGTTCTTGCTGCTCTCTGGGAGTGTGAAGTTTCATGCCATGTGTTGAGGCAAGGATGATGCCACTGGTGACAGCAGGGATGCAGAGCTAGAGGTCATATCAAGCACCTTGTGTTGACCATCGTTGGGAAGCATCCAAATGCCATTTTTCTGGATAGTGTTTGTGTGGGAATCTCGTTAATATAATAAATGAGCCTGAATAGCCATTATCATCATTCAATGCTGGTAAAGTTTACATGTTTATGAATTCAATGTAATTAATTTGTTTTGATTTAACATGTTGTTATTTTACTTTGTTCTATCATTTTTTTGTATTTTATTTGAATTGATTGTAAAATTTACCTCAATTCGGCCCTTGGCTGTGACGGACGTTAATTTTAAAAAAACCTTTGATTGGTTGATACTACATGATTGACTCAATGCGCTCAGAGTCTCAGGGATAAACAATAAGTACTGCTTTGCCAGGCAAACACCTTAAGTAATTTTAGATCAATGTAGCCGCATAATATTTACTGACACCCAGGAGTGACACACACATTGTGCACATATTTGTCAGTGTGTAGGTGCACCTTCAACTTCCAACAGAAGTCAACTTCACTGCTGGTACAATCAAAAGCCACCTTGAGAGCTTAAGCCCAACCCAGGGGGCAGGATCCTTTGTTAGTTCTTCTATGACATGTGCCCTACCAGGTTCCGTGAACTTAAAACCTGGTGCAATTGGCTGTTGCACTTGAAAACAAAGGAGCAGTTATCAAACAAAACCAGGGAGGGGTTCAGTTGAAATGAAATAGATGGGGGTGGGGAAGACTGGATTAATGGACTTTCATGCCTTTCACACCTACTGCAGTTTAAAATTGCAAGAAACAGCTACACACGCTCAAAGCTAGTGGGGTCCTCTTTAAATCGGCACATTGAGCTCTCTGAGTGATAGCTTCCCCACCAACCTACACCAATTGAAAACACTGAAAAACCCTCAATGTGTAAAGATATGACAATTAACAGTATAAACAACGATTGTGGCAATGTTTACAGAAAATGCAAGCAACTAAGAGTCTTCTCAGCTCAATACAACATTTAAACAGCCTGAGTGAGAAGATTAGGTCTCCCAAATCTCCAATGCATCCATTTCAACTGGGCAAGCAGCATGAGGTGGGACTGCATTTGATCCATTTAAATGGATCAAGACACACTGGTAGGTAGCCTCATATTTTCAGAGAGTTACTGGCCAGATAGTCTGTGGCACTGCGAAGCGTATTTTGTTTTTGGAGGTCTGGTTCAGCCACCTCTCAGTTCATTCTCCCCAATTCACGGAGTGAGGGAATGAGCCCTGTCTGAACGTTGCAAACATTTTTGGTCACCGTCACCACAGTTACAATGAATTCAGACTACATAAATCAACCTTTCTTGTTTCATGGTGCTATGGCTGTCATTGTGCAATTGGCTCCACTAGTATAATTCCCAGAAACTTACTTATAGGGGCTAAGCACCTCCAATTCCTGCTCATTTAGGTGCCAAATTATCACCGCAGCTGTGCGATGATTAGTGTTGTTACTTGCTACATTCTGTAAGTAAGATGTTATAACATTGAAACTCTTTCGAGTTATCAACAGTCACAGATTGCAACTCGTTCGAGTACAATCACAGTTCTTGGTTTCCGGGAGTGGGACATGAACCCACAACCCTCTGATTCAAAGGCGAGGGTGCTATGAACTGAGCCACAGCTGACACCTCCATGCAGCATTCCCAACAGGGTAGTAACTGAATGCACTTACAGCCACTTAATGCATAACACTAAGAACGTTATCATGTGCTGATCCTTCAATTAGGAGTCAAATATTTCAGTTTTTTTTCTTTCCTCATCAATTTTCTCCTTTTATTTCTAACCCTGAAAGCACTGAACTTTCCGCTGAACTATTGAACTGTGGGTACCTGGCAGCTGCTGATATCCCAAGACCCATCATTCTTCTGTGCACCCCAACAGTGAGAAGAGAGACTATTTACCAAAGGGGCGGCAGAGCCAAACCCAATGTGCACAAACTCACACTTCCAGCGGCTGAATTTTCTCCTGTCTAACCCGAGGTCCCGAGACCGATGCATCTATTAGCATCAGCTTGGCTGAGATCAACTCACTCAGCTCAGGGCAGGAATCAATCGTGTTTAAATACTCATTAGATAAATTCCCTGAGCCATCGGGGGAGCCTTATTTGCTCTTCCATAATTGAGCCTTAGGAGTTAATTACGAGATGGTTGAAAACGGTTTCAGGCAAAGTGATGAAAAAGCATTTCAGCTCTTACTGGAAAGGATGAGTCCTGCAAGCATCTGCATTTTGAACTTTAATTGCTGCATATAATCATCCTCTTAAGTGCACTATCTGGCTCATCAGCAAATGTCTATTTTGATGAACAAAATCAGATATAAGAAGCACTATTGTGTTTTAATATGGTTCATTTAAACCCTTTAAGGCTGATTTTTACTTGCCACCTGCAGGAAATGGAACAAGGTGAGATGGTGGCACAGGGTAATATTGCTGGGCCAGTAATCCAGAGACCCAGGGGACGTGGGCTCAAATCCCACCATGGCAGCTGGTGGAGTTTAAATTCAATTCATAAAATCTGGAATTGAAAGCTAGTCTCAGTAATGGTGACCATGAAACCATCATCGATTGTCATTAAAAACCCATCTGGTTCACTAATGCTCCTTTAGGGAAGGGGATCTGCCATCCTTACCTGGTCTGGCCTATGTGGTTCACTCTTAATTTCCCTCTGAAATGGCCTGGTAAGGCACCCTGTTCAAGGGTAATTAGGGATGGGCAACAAATGCTGATCTTGCCAGTGTTGTCCACACCCAATCAAAGAATAACAAAACAGTAGAAGGGAGGGGTTACAATCCCTGTGTATTAATCACACTCTACACATCCATGCTTGCAGGACTGTCTACACTCTACCATCATTACTTACTGGGAACTTCCGTCATCAGCCAACCCCCAACTACCCCTCCTCGCCCCCACCATTTATATTTTGTACAAGATTTATACAATGAGAGGAAGCTAGTGGCACAGAGCCCTGCTCATTTTTCTGCCCCTGCCCATTAGAGTTATGCTAGGCAACTGGCATAATTCTAGCAAAACATCCCAGTCTCATTGTTCAGGTCAGCTTATAAAGATCGATCACTTGAGTGAGGCAATGAAGAGTAGTAGCATGGTGTCAAATACTTCAGGTAAGGAGATAAAAAGAGAGAGTGGTGGGGGTGTGGACACTCAACTCATGCCTCTGGTTTCATGGACATTCAGTGCACACATAAAGGCTGTTTATAATGCAAAGCTACATCATGTTACCTTCCTGAATTTCATTTCAGCTTAAGGGTTAAATACAGCAGTGAAGCCCCAGCATGCATTAAATTGATGACATCTGATAAAGGAACTGCACCTGCTCTGAATAATTCAGTTGATCCATCTACCAATCTTATTCACATCTCCTGTTTACTTCAAGCTTGATTTAATTGAGCCTGAGCACTATGATGTAATGATTTTGCTGTTCATTTACTGAATTTGACACAAAGAAAATAGCAAAGCACATGTCAGCAGTACTGCCTCGGCAGCCACCTTCTGCCAAAAACCTTCTCAACCAGAAAATAAAACTGGGCTAAACTAGATGGACAGGCATAGACACTTTTCTGCAAGAGCTTTCTTTGCAGATCACATAGCTATTTCCACATTAGTGTACTGATTGCTAACCCAGGATTACAATTATCCAAATTATACACTACAGTGAAGCTGCAAGACTGAAATAGCTGCTTGATTGATTTGAATGTACATGCTTTTCCAAAAAATTGCTGAGCTCATCATAGGGAAATGGACACTGCATACTAAGTGAGTTACATTGAAAATTTCAGCTTTGTTTCAGTTGTGCGTTGAAAGCTCCTTTGTGCACAGAAGCGCGTCCTAGCATTCCTCCAGTTTTTATTACTTTTATATTTTTAAATGTTAAAATGCTGCTTTGTTTACATAACAGATAACGCAGCAAGGCCTAGGTATGAATACATTTTCAGCTGCAACATGGTAAAATCTGAAGACTTTGCTCCAACCTATTTTGTACCAGATAACAGAAAGTCTCTGAATTACACCCATTAGTTCTTTTACCATTCAGTGACTAAGCCAATTTTTTTTCCTCCTCGTTTTGCCACACATGAATGAAGCCACAACAAATGCAAATATGGAGGGACCAAAAATCTAATCAGTGCTTGCAGCCTGCCACTGTACACATACTATGCTCAGCGTTTTACATTTAGTGATATATGAACAACTGCCCATTAACTTCTTAGCAGTAATATTTAGTACAGCAATAGCTCCCTTCTGGATTGTGTAATGGCCATCCTGAAGCAGTACTCAAACCTTGCCTAATCTCGATATGATTTCTTAAGGATTATCAGAAAGTACCCAAATACATAGGCTATCGACGGTTCTCAACAAATGCTAAAATGCTGCTAATTTCAATCAGTAACAGCTTGGATTTAAGTAGCACCTTTAACATTGAAAAATGTCCCGAAGAGCTTCAATAAAATGGATGCTGAGCCGAAGAAGATAATACAAGGAGATTGTTTGAAAAGCTTTGTCACAGCACATTTTTACAGCAGGCTTAAAGGAGTGTTGGTGATGCAGGGAAGTGGGGGGAACTTTCAGGAGCTTACAGAGATAGGGAGGAGCAAAGTCACTGAAGATTTAAACGTAATGACAGAATTTCAAATTTGACATATTTGTGGGAGATTGAAGCCGACGTAGGTCAGCAAGGACAGGTACGTTGGGCGAGTAACACTTGATGTAAGACAGAGTACGGACAGCCAAGTTTTTTTATTGAGTTGACGTTTTTTTGGACGATAGCTAGCAGAGTGGAATAAAAACAATGCTGGAAAAACTCAGCAGGTCTGGCAGCATCTCTGGAGAGTCTCTCCTGCTGAGTTTTTCCAACACTTTATGTTTTTATTTCAGATATCTAGCATCCGCAGTATTTTGCTTTTATTACAACAGAGTGGAATAGTTGAACATGGAGGTGACAAGGCACAGATCAGGGTTTCAGTGCTAGACGGGTTGAGGTAACACAGCAGGTGTGCAATGTTACAGAACTTATCGTATCTTAATGCGATGGATTAGAAGACCTGTTCTATTTCATTTCACTACAGCAATCTCTATTTTATATATAGGAAATTTTTGATATGACTAACATTGTATTATTTCTGTAACTGCATTCTCAGATATATTTCTGTGGGTCTTTGGGTAGGAGAGAATCAAAAATTTGTCTGGCTTTGACACTGAATTGCAGAATGCTGGAGGTAGGGGGATAGAGTGGGATCTATTTTCCTTCTGTTCAAAGCTTTGCAAACAGCCCCTCAGCAGGTTCAGACTGGTTGGCCAAGTATTGCAGGTTTGAGATGAACTAATATGTGACGTTGCCATAATTTCTAATGGCTGAACCAGAAGCTTATTTTAACAAATGCTAGTTGGATGTACTTTGAATTATCATCTAGTTCAAGCAGATTATAGGGCATAATTGTCAACGTGGAATTGAGTGATTGTTCTTATACTTGAGCGACAGTTCTTTAGCCATATACACCCTGAATCCAAGAATAAATTTGACAAGCCTTCCCTAACTGTTTAACTTAATTCATGCCGTTCCCTCACATGTACACAACTCTGAACACAACAGCTAAAACTGACAAATGTTTATGTTATTTTGGTTTGGGGAAATTATTTTAAAGTAGCAGGGGGAATTAAGAACTGAACTGGTATAACTGCATTTTTAATAAATAAAAAAAATATCTTTTTTTAGCCTGAGTTACATGCCTTTCAGAGGGTGATGGAGCATTTTTGGTTGAAGTCCTATTTTCAAATGGATTGGTAATCATGGTTATAACACTATACATGGCTAATAATATGAAGGTTCTGCATGTAATAAGTATTTTAATAGTGTTTTTAAGAAAACAGGTATTTATTTACAGATATCAGTGAGATGGGCGAGTCTGATTCTCACTGCACAGAGTCTCCCTATCATTGGCAGGAGTATGGAGAGAGCAAAGCAGAGAGAGAGCATTTGGAAAGCAGAAGGTAAGCAGGAACATTGTGGGTGGGGAGGGGCTGCAGAACATGAAGAAAGCAGGAGTATGGGTGGGAGAAGAGCACAAAGAGAGTACTAGGGCAGTGGAGGCGAGAGTGTGGACGGGAAAGTAGGGGGGGAGCAGCGGGAGCGGGGTGGGGAACAGCAGGAGCGGGGGGGGGTACACAAGAGGAAACATTTTTTCACCCTGTCAAGTCCCCTCAGGATCTTTTATGCTTCAATCAAGTTGTCTCTTACCCTTCTAAACTCCAGCAGATATAAGCCTAGCCTGTCCAGCCTTTCCTCATAAGATAACCCGCCCATACCAGGTATTAATCCAGTAAACCTTCTCTGAACTGCTTCTAAGGCAGTTACATCTTTCCTTAAATAAGGTGACCAATACTGTACACAGTACTGCAGATATAGTGTCACTAATGCCCTGTATAACAGCAGCATAACCTCCCTACTCAATTCCCCTTGTAATAAGTGATAACATTTTATTATAATTACTTGCTGTGCCTGTATACTAACCTTTTGCGATTCATGCATTAGCACACCCAGATCCCTCTGCATCTCAGAGCTCTTCAATCTCTCATCATTACAATAATATGCTTCTCTTTTATTTGTCCTGCCAAAATGGACAATCTGTCATTTTCCTACATTATGCTCCATTTGCCAGATCTTTGCCCACTCACCTAACCTATCTATATCCTTTTGTAGTCTCCTTATGTTCTCAATTTATGTCCTTTATTAGATTAAAGGTGCTATATAAATACACGTTGTTGTTGCTGCTGTAGCAGTTAATATAAACTACTGATGGGCTTGGTAGTGTCTTGTCACAGGTTCTTCAATTGCAGGAACATTTGAAATTGTAGGTGGATGGGCTGGAAATGGATGCTAGGAACACAGGAACAGGATACTGTAGAGGGAACTGTGCTATTAAAGACTATATGGAAGATGCTCATGACAGATGGCAAAATCCAAGATGCTGTAGCTATTGGTTAAGAGGTTAGGATGGATGATGTTGACAACATTTGTTCCTGGTACTCACCTGGAGTATAACAAGCAGCTCCAACAACACAGCCAAAGTGATCTTATTACGGTAGCCTTTAACCCAGCTGACATAGGTTTTCAGCTGGTCCTACCAAGTGAAGCTTTAGGCACTTAAAATGACCAATATATTTTATTATTCTATACAGGTTCTTAATGCAACTATCACTGTTGCAGTGTTAAAGTATCACAGAAATTCAACCATCCTTCTTTCAAACACTTCCTACTTTGTGCATTCATATGTAAATGTCAAAATTTAACACTGAAGCAAGTCAATAAGCTGTCAAACCTACAAACTGTTATCTAGCAGAAGCCAGGAAGTGACTGGGTTTAAATGCGTTACACACTGTTTGCCATCATATTACCTCATTGATGCTGATCTCTGCCTCAACATACTGCAATCCTTTCTGAAGGATCGAGATCAGTGCTGCAGGTGGCACTAGCGTCCCATTGATGTTTGACTGGCTTATGTGACTTTCTATTCCAAACGTGAATGCTGAATGAGAGAAACCTGAAAGAAAAAAAAATAGCAGCATTAATTAAAAAGTTGCAAGTAAGCATCATCCACAGAGGTCATCCATGTTTATAAAGAAAAGTACACCATGGTCTGCCCGGATACAATCTTTAACTATCTGCACTTTTTTCCAGATGCTGAAGATTTTTTCAGATTTAGAAATATTACATCTACTTCTCACATTTTCACCTCGCCCTCACCATCCTTGATTCTGACTGGCACTAGGCTATCTGGCTGCTTTCCCTAAGGCTAGCATGACGTGGAACTTTCTCCTGTTCATCACAGCCAAGGTCTGAGCTTAAGGCCCACTCTGGAACTCGAGCAGAAAAGTCAGGGATGACACTCCGGTGCAGTACTGGATGGCTGGTTTGTGATGCAGAGTGACGCCAACAGCGCGGGTTCAATTCCCATACCAGCTGAGGTCATCCATGCCGTCTCAACCTCGCTCCTCGCCTGAGGTGTGGTGACCCGCAGGTTAAACTCACCGTCAGTTGTCTCACTCTAATAAGAGAGCAGCCTATGGTCCTCTGGGACTACGGCGACTTTCACTTCACTCACTGAGGGTGTGCTACACTGTCAAAGGTGCCATCTTTCAGAGGAGACGTTAAATCAAGGCCACACCTGCCCAGATGACTGGGTCCCATAGCACTATTTCAAAGAGGAGCAGGGGAGTTATTGCCAATATTTATCCCTCAATTATTATTACGAATATTACGATCATCTGGTCATTATTACATTGCTGTTTGTGGGAGTTTGCTAAGCGCAAAATTGGCTGCTGAAATCCTTACATTACCAAAGTGACTACATTTCAAAAGCACTTAATTGTCCGTAAATCACTTCGAGACGTCCAGCAGTCGTGAAGAGTGTTTTATAAATACAAGTCTTTCCTTTATGATAGTCATCTTGCCTAAAATTTCAAACCTTAGGGCTGAATTTTCAGCTTGGCGAGCGGGGGTGGGACCCGCTCCCCAAGGTGTAAAATGACGCGCGGTGATATCGGGTGTGCGTCCCGACGCGTCTTTCAGACTTTCAGTTCGGCGGCTGCGCACCCAAGTCGGCTGCGCGCCTGTCGAACTGTCAAAGGCCTAGTAAGGCCACTTAACTCTCAATTAAAATAATTAACTGAGCTGCCCATCCAACCTTAAGTCCTTGGGAAAATCTTCAGCTGCTTCCCTACTCTACACGTGTCTCCTGCTCAGGTCCGATCCCCTCCCAACTTTGCCTCGTGAAAATTCTTTAGATGTTTTGCAGCATTAACAGCAGCAGGTAAAAGTGAATGTTATTTCTCACTTCCTATTTTCGAAAGTATCAGTATGAGGAATTTCAAGGAAATAGTTTCTGCAAATATCTACAATAGGCGCAGTTAATGATGCAATGCCTACTCAAAACAGTTTGCTTTATGGTTGAAACTTCGGACAAAATACCACATTTAGCATAAAATACATTTACATTTCTGTTACGTGTCTGCATGAGAGAATGCATGATTTCTAAATGACAATGAAATGGGGGTCCTGGCTCTTTCAATATTATTGTTTGGAAATAATGATGATACAAGATATATATCAACACAGCCTGTAAACAACAGATGGTTTTGTAGGCAACCCAGTATCAAGCTGTAATGCCTGTTTTGTTTAATAGCACTGCTTAATGGTGTAGTTGAAAGGTGCTTTGGGGCACTGCAGTTTCAAACCAAATTGGCTCATTTTATACATCTCTTCTGCTCTGTGGTAACTTTGGCAGAGGAGCCAAGGAAACCCTGAACCACCGGCAGACATGCCATTTTGCCAGGGCTTCCATGGCTCTTCTACCAGAGTTTATAGATGAACAGGACAAACTCCATGGAAATTCCCATCCATTTTTTTGACAAAATGCTTTCTTATTTGATTCATCAGTTTTTCCCCTTAACCTCTAATACTCATATGTATACAAGAAATAAAATTCCACAGTAAGTGGTTTAAAGCACACTAACACCAGGTTCATACAAGAACAGGTTCCATGTAAAACTACCAATTGCATATATAGTAATTAATAGCGGAATATCAAATTTTTAACACTCCACTAATATAAGCATAACAATAGAAGGGTGTGCCGGAAATTAACATGGGCCAAAATTTTTAGCTTGTCGGGTGGGCGCATGCCTGACCCAACCACGCGTAATATGCTGTGCAATGATGTCGGGCGAGCATCCCGACATCATCACGCATTCATGTGATACTTCGGTCGGCGGGTGCGCACTGGAGTTAGCAGTGCACCCACCGACAATTAAAAGGCTTATTAAGGCCATTAAAGTTATAATTGAAAGAAATTTTTCACTGCCCTTCCAACCTTACGGTTGGCGGGCAGGCAAAAAGGCCAAAAGCGGCCTTTGCATTTTTTAGGAAACCTCATGCACGGGCAGGATGAGGTTTCCATCAGCAAATAAAAAATTCAACATTTCATTTATAACACGTCCCTGCTCATGTGACAGAATCACATGAGGGGACATATTTTATAACATTTTTAAAATCTTTATTTTCAATATTTTAAACTCTTCATCTCCCTGAGGCAGCTCTGTGCCTCAGGAAGCTTATCCAGCGCGCACCCGCATACATGCGCGAACTTGCATGCTCGCCCCCCACCCCCACAGGCAGCCTTAGGCGCTGCCACGCGTGATGGGCTTTAATTGGCCTGCCAGTGTGAAATTGCAGTCCGGCCCTGATCGTGGGCAGCGGTCGGCTTCCGACTGCTCCCGCTCACCCCCGCTGAGCCCACCCGACGAGGGAAAAATCCTCCCCATGGTAATGTTTAGATCACTGAAGGTGAAAGTTATAATCTTGTTTCTGAACTCATACGCCTATTTCTGCAACATAACATTTGAAAATTATTTTGCTAATTTCAAAAGTTAAATATTTCAATATATTGTTAAGATAATCACAGATTTAAAATGTATTAGAGTAGGTTAATTCAAGATGGGAAGGTGCCATTTAGGAGCTATGAAGAAACATCATCAGTGTTCCAATTGCATTGTTTAATGTCATAGGCAAATTTTGTATTTGTGCTCAATTACCTTCTTACTAAGTATTTATAGCACAGAAACAGGACATTTGCCCCAATAGGTCTATGAATGTAAGCTCCATACAAGACTCCTTTTACCCTTTCTTCAGCAAGATTGAAAGATATTCCATTGGGTCATGTTGGGTCTCCTCTCTGCTGTTTGTGATGGTTTAGGCAGGCACTATTGATGAGTTTGTTTTTAATCATGCAGTTGACCCCGTTACTGGGAATTGGGATTGGGATTTGGGGGCGTGGGGTTCTGCTCTCCTGCATTTGCATTGGTGGAGCAAACCCAGAGTAATTTTAGGGCCCAAATAAGGCCCAAGTTTTAAATGTACTAGCCATGCATCCATCTGACCAAAGATGCAAAGGTAATATGGCAAAATTTTAAACTGCAGCCACAGACATTTCAGCGTGCATGGGAATTAATGTTTTAATTAACAGGAAAAGACACTATAGGCCCACGATTTTACACCAAATATTGGCTGTGTAGGTAGGCCCTTGTGACAAATTGCAGGACCCAAGTAATATTGCAGGATCTTGTAAAAATTACAATTATAATGCAGGTTTATCCAGGATCTCATCATAACTCAGTCCCTCTACTTCAGGTGTAATCTCAGAGAATTATCAATTTTCTCCAAGGCCAGTATATCCTTTCTAAGATGAAAAGCCAAAAGACAAAACACTATGGGACTGATTTTTAAAATCACAAAAATCCGCATTAACAGGACAATGAAGGCCTCAAAATAGTGTCAGTAGATTTACCACCTTATGAACATCAACACTTCAGGAATCACCATTTTTTAAGGTGGTGTACCTTTGGGCAGCCGAAACACCTGTTTGGTTCAGGTGGTGGTTCCCTCTTAATATGCAAATCGCTATTTTAAGACAGAACCGAGTGGAGTGCGCTTTGGGCATACTTTAAATGGTTTTGCTGACGATCCAACCGAAGAGGCTCAAAAAAGATTCGTTTTAAACAGTTGTTGAGAGCCCAGGAGAGGCAGGAGTGTTCCTTTGAGGCTCCTTTAAAATAATCTGGGCCATTGCTGCCCTGGGCTCTTCTCTCCCTTCCATAATTATGACCTCCCCAGGACCTACTCTAGGCTGCCCAACTTTGCCTGGCCCCAAATCCAGCGAGCTCTGCCAGAACACCTTGGCGCTATTTCACTGCAGCCTGAATAACCTCTTCACTGAAGAACAGTCAGGTGGCTGCCTAAAAGTTAAAATCTACCTCCAATATTGCAAATTGGTCTGTCCAGTGCTCTGCACAGCAGATTTTTGCTTTTTCATTCTGCACCTCTTCTGATTAAGCCTGACATCTAATTAATTTTTTACAATTGCTTTTTGAATCCATGAGCTCGCTTTTAATGTCAAGTACCTGGGCTCTAAATTGCTTTGCTCATCTACTGCCTAGAGTTTTACCATTTAAGAGTGTCCTCCCTTCTGTCAACTGTATTACCAAAAATAAATTTTTCACTAATCTGCATTGGCCATTATTCGTCCCACTCAATATTATTGCTTTCACAATTTTCTGTTCTCTTCTTTGTAAGTTGTTCTATTTCTTAGCTCAGTAAATGTACTTTTAAAAAAAAATACTTTCACAGGATGTTGGCGTTGCTGGTTAGACCAGCATTTATTGCCCATCCTTAATTGCCCTCGAGAAGGTGGTGGTGAACTGCCTTCTTGAACCTCTGCAGTCCATGTAGCTACATGCACAGTGCTGTTAGAGTGGGAGTTCCAGGATTTGACCCAGTGACAGTGAAGGAACGGCGCTATAGTTCCAAGTCAGGGTGGTGGATGGCTTGGAGGGGAATTTGCTGATGGTGGCGTTCCCATGCATCTGCTGCCCTTGTCGCGGGTTTGGAAGGTGCTGTTGAAGGAGCCTTGGTGAGTTTTTGCAGTGCATCTTGTAGATAGTACACACTGCTGCCACTGTGTGTCAGAGTTGGAGAGAGTGAATGATGGAAGCGGTGGATAGCGTCCTAAACAAGTGGGCTGCTGTGTCCTGGATGGTGTCAAGCTTCTTGAGTGTTGTGGGAGCTGCACTCCTCCAGGCAAGTGGAGAGTATTCCATCACACTCCTGACTTGTGCCTTGTAGATGGTGGACAGGCTTTGGGGAGTCAGGAGGTGAGTTATTCCCCACAGAATTCCCAGCCTCTCTCTATTCCTTCCCTCTATTTCTAAAATCAGACCATTTATGTACAACATGACATCGAAATTTGCAGTATGACAATCTAGTGAAATGGACCGAACTTATCATTTTTAGGATAGTAAAACAGGTAACTAGATAGTAACATAACGATAATCAGAAATAGAGTGTTATTCATAACTACTCATTTGTTATTATTCATGAACTAATAATCAGATATTGCCTGACATTCCTGACTTATCACCCCTGGTGCAGTCAGTTGTTATCCCCTTTTATTGCGCTGTATTTGACAGCGTGTCAAAAATGTTTGTTCTTTGATCTGTGAATGTATAATGCACCTTAAATCCAGATTGTGCAATATGCAAAAATTGCTAAGTTTTGGCAGACTGATTTCAGGTCATAATGTAAAGCACAATTAGTATCTTATTTATTGAAGCTTGCTATAGTGCCTCTCAACCTCAGTTGTGTAGCTGCCATTAGTTCAGGGTTTATGTGGATCATTTAGCAACATTCAATTAAATGGTTATCTTCTGGAACCTTTTTATTTTCTCCCATGTTCCTGGAATTTACTCCACTTTGCAAGCTTTTGAGCTTTAATTTCTACTTGTCTTATTCCTTCAGCTTTTCACACTTCCAATCTACCTCATAAATATGCTAACCTTCTCCAATTTCTTTCTTTATGCTCTGTATTGTCTTATGCTAATATTTCAGTATTTTACAGATACTGTAATTATACTTATTTTCTAGGGTGTTTTTCCAGCCTCATTCCTCTGTTCAATTTCATTATGAATGTTGTAATACCTTCCAGTTTTGATGGAGTCCATACCTAAACCTTAACTCATCTGATCTTTCTAGATGGTAACTGACCCGGGTGGCTCCAGCATTTTCTGACTTAGGTTTCCAGCTTCTGCAGTTTTTTGGCTTGGCATGATCAAGTGTTTGTCTATTTTTTTTCCAATTGTATTCAGCAAGTGATTCTGATTATATTCTTAATAATAGGATATTTTCATAATTGAAATAGATCAACATCTAAGACTGTTGCACACGAACAAGGGAGAGACCTCATCATGAGTGAGACACAGCCAGAGTGAGTGTGGGTATTGGCAATTTGATGCACAGTGGGAATTCGGTGCAGAGGGGAAGAGGTGCTCTTTGCATTTTTTTCTTTGCTATCCAACTTCTTAAATCTTCAGAGAGTGGTCTTGCCCTGCTGCAGTAGTAAAGGCTACAAGGGAAAGGAATGACTGGTAAGTAGTGGGTAAGGTCGGGTAAGTATTTACTACTTTTATCACTTACAGTTTAAGGTCTTTTTGTGGTTTATAGTTTGTGTATTCTGTGGTAATGAGGATTAGGAAAGAAGGGCCCTAGAGTAATTGATTTAAAAGGTTTAATTTAAAGGGATAAGTCATGGCAAGAGAGCTCAAAGCCGTGGTGTGCTCCTCATGCTCCATATGGGAAGCCGGGAACGTTTCCAGTGCCCGGGACCAGCATGTGTGCAGAAAGTGTGTCCAGCTTGGGTTTCAGAGCTGGAACAGTGGCTGGGGACACTGTGGAGCATCCGCGAGTCTGATAGCATCGTGGATAGCACGTTTAGAGAGGTGGTCACACTGCAGATGAAGGACTTGAGGAAGGAAGGGAATGGGTGACCACCGGGCAGTCCAAGAGAAGCAGGCAGGTAGTTCAGGAGTCCCCTGGGGTCCCACTCGCAAATTGGTATTCCATTTGGAGGCTGATGAGGGCGCTGGTTCCTCCAGGGAGTGCAGACAGAGCCAAGCTTCTGGCACCACAAGTAGCCTGTCTGTACAGGAGGGGAGGAAGAGAGGAAGAGCAATAGTAATAGGGGATTCTATAGTCAGGGGAACAGATAGGCGCCACTGTAGCCGTCTACGTGACTCCAGGATGATGTGTTGCCTCCCTGGTGCCAGGGCCCGGGATGTCACTGAACGGCTGCAGGGCATCCTGAAGGGGGAGGGCGATCAGGCAGAGGTCATGGTACGTGTTGGTACCAATGACATAGGTAGAAAGAGGGATGAGGTCTTGCATCAAGAATTCAGGGAGTTAGGCAGTAGACTAAAAAGCAAGGCCCCTCGGGTTGTAATCTCTGGATTACTCCCAGTGCCACGTGCTAGTGAGCTCAGAAATAGGAGTATAGCGCAGATGAATACGTGGCTTAAGAGTTGGTGCAGGAGGGAGGGTTTTAGATTCCTGGATCACTGGGACTGTTTCTGGGAAAGGTGGGACCTGTACAAACGGGACAGTCTACATCTGAACCAGAGCGGGACTAACATCCTTGCGGGTGGATTTGCTAGTGCTGTTAGGAGGAGTTTAAACTAATTCGGCAGGGGGAGGGGACACAGAATGTTAGCAGAATAGGGACACATCATAATACAGTAAAGCAATCAAGTCAGAGGGAGTACAGCTGCAATAAGCTTCAAGGGAGTAAGGCAAGGCTGGATGGCCTCTACTTTAATGCCAGGAGTATTACAGGTAAAACGGATGAGTTAAGGGTGAGGATTGACATGTGGAATTGTGATATAGTAGCCATCACTGAGATGTGGTTGAAGGAGGGGCAGGATTGGCAGCTCAACATTCCAGGATATAGAATCTTCAGGCGAGACAGGGGAGGGGGTAAAAGAGGAGGAGGCATTGCATTATTAGTTAAGGAGTCAGTTACTGCAGTAAGGAGAGATGATATCTTGGAGGGGGCATCGAATGAAGCTTTGTGGGTACAGCTTAGGAATAAAAAAGGGGCAGCCACATTGTTAGGTGTTTATTATAGACCCTCAGATAGTCAGTGGGAAATTGAGGAGCAAATATGTGCACAATTTGCGGAGGTGTGTAAAAACAATAATAGGGTAATTATATTAGGCGGTTTCAACTTTCCCAACATTAATTGGGATAGACATAGTGTTAAGGGCTTGGATGGAGTGGATTTCTTGAAATGGGTACAGGAGAACTTTTTAGGTCAAAATGTAGAGGGTCCAACAAGGGGCGGCACAGTGCTGGACCTAATTCTGGGGAATGAAGCCGGACAGGTGGCTGAGGTGGTGGTGGGGGAGGATTTTAGTGATAGCGACCACAACATGGTACAATTTAAGCTTGTTGTGGACAAAGAAATTGATAAGCTGCAAAAAAAAAAATGATTTGGATCTACAGAGGAGCAGTGGGGGGCGTTCAAAAAGGAAATGGGGAGGGTACAGACTCAACATGTTTCCTCTAGGGTGATAGGAAGGAGTAACAAGCCCAGAGAACCATGGATGACCAGAGATATTCAGGATACGATGAGAAGGAAAAGGGGGGCTTTTAGCAGGTACAAGGGGAGCAAATCAGCGGAGGCATTAGTGGAGTACAGAAGGTGCAGGGCAGGGCTTAAGAAAGCAATTAGGAGAGCAAAGAGGGGATATGAGAAAGCTCTGGCTGGTAAAAGTAGGGAAAATCCCAAGATATTCTATAAGTATATCAATGGGAAGAGGATAGCCAGGGAAAGAGTAGGGCCCATTAGGGACCAAGGGGGCTATCTATGGGTGGAGCCAGACAACATCGGTAGATGTTGAACAAATACTTCACATCTGTCTTCACCCAAGAGAATGATGAAGGTATGGAACTTGAGGAGAGAGACTGTGAGGTTCCTAAGCAAATTGATATAGGGAGTGGCAAGGTATTGGAGGTGTTGACAGGCTGAAAAGTGGACAAATCTCCAGGTCCCAGACTGCTGAGGGAGGCAAGGGAGGAGATCACAGGGGCTCTGTCCCAAATTTTTAATTCCTCTCTGGCCACGGGGGGAGGTGCCAGAAGACTGGAGAACAGCTAATGTGGTTCCACTATTTAAGAAGGGTTGTAGAGAAAAGCCAGGGAACTACAGGCCAGTGAGTCTCATGTCAGCGGTAGGGAAAATATTGGAGAAAATTCTGAAGGAGAGAATCTATCTCCACTTGGAGAGGCAAGGTTTGATCAGGGATAGTCAGCATGGCTTTGTCAGAGGGAGGTCATGCCTAATAAATTGGATTGAATTTTTTGAGGAGGTGACCAGTTGTGGAGATGAGGGTAGTGCAGTTGATGTAGTTTATATGGATTTCAACAAAGCCTTTGACAAGGTCCCACATGGGAGACTTATGAAGAAGGCAAATGTACATGGGATACAGGGTAATTTGATAAGGTGGATTCAAATTTGGCTGTAGGAGACAGAGGGTGATGACAGAAGGATGCTTTAGTGACTGGAAGCCAATGTCCAGTGGCGTACCACAGGGATCTGTGCTGGGTCCCCTATTATTTGTCATTTATATAAACGACATAATGACTATGTGGGGGGTAGGATTAGTAAGTTTGCGGATGACACAAAGATTGGCCGGGTGGTTAACAGTGAGGTTAAGTGTCTTGGGCTACAGGAAGATATAGATGGGATGGTCAAATGGGCAGTTAAGTGGCAGATGGAATTTAACCCTGAAAAGTGTGAGGTGATACACTTTGGAGGAGTAATTTGACAAGGAAGTATTCAATGAATGGCATGACACTAGGAAGTTCTGAGGAACAAAGGGACCTTGGCGTGTGTGTCCATAGATCTCTGAAGGCGGAGGGGCATGTTAGTGGGGTGGTGAAAAAGGCATATGGGACACTTGCCTTTATCAGTCGAGGCATAGATTACAAAAGTAGGGGGATCATGTTAGAATTGTATAGAACCTTGGTGAGGCCACAGCTGGAGTCCTGTGTGCAGTTCTGGTCGCCACATTATAGGAAGGATGTGATTGCACTGGAGAGGGTGCAGAGGAGATTCACCAAGATGTCGCCTGGGATGAAACATTTAAGTTATGAAGAGAGATTGGATAGACTTGGGTTGTTTTCATTGGAGCTGAGAAGACTGAGGGGCGACCTGATCGAGATGTACAAGATTATGAGGGGCATGGACAGGGTGGATAGGGAGCAGCTGTTCCCCTTAGTTGAAGGGTCAGTCACAAGGGGACATAAGTTGAAGGTGAGGGGCAGGAGGTTTAGGGGGGATGTGAGGAAAAATATTTTTACCCAGAGGGTGGTGACGGTCTGGAATGCGCTGCCTGGAAGGGTGGTGGAGGCGGGTTGCCTCGCGTCCTTTAAAAAGTACCTGGATGAGCACTTGGCACATCATAACATTCAAGGCTATGGGCCAAGTGCTGGTAAATGGGATTAGGTAGGTAGGTCAGGTGTTTCTTACGTGTCGATGCAGACTCGATGGGCTGAAGGGCCTCTTCTGCACTGTCTGATTCTGTGATTCTGTGAAAAACTATGTATGTGTTAATTGCCAAATTTTATAAATGGGAAAATGGGGTGAAAAAACACTTGAGTCCAGCTTGCTATCTAATGACTGCTAGAAAGTGAGTGCGAAGACATCAGTGGAGGTAAAAAAAGTGTTCTTTCCAGTTCTGTCCCCACAGTCAAATAACATGGTGATACTGAAGTGTCTAGAATCATGCATGAGGAGTGGACAGTTGGTGAGAGCAGCCAGTACTTACAGGACCACACTCCAGCGTGGGTAACCACATTGAGGGAGGAAAAATTTAATTTAAAAAAAAAGCACATTCCAGACTCTTGATACAATGTAAAGTGGAAAATTATTATAACAGCTGAAGGTTTGGAACAACTGCATTAAATTGGGCACAATGCTGGCAGCCGTTCCAATGTGCATGTAAGATTTTAAATTGGCCAAACCGTACAATACTCTTGACAAGCTCCCATTGTTTAGGATCTTAGCAATGTTTCATGTTCCAAAAAAAGATCTCCATCAATGAAAGGTGGGGAATAGCCAATTTATGTAGCGTTTTCCTGCAGCAGTAATTAAAGTAGCTATCACTAGAAGCTTGATGTTGCAAAGCTCTTTTAGTAAACTGACCTTTAGTTAAGGCTTAAAACCAGGCATACTATAAGCACAAGTTAAAACATGCAGATATAAACCAAGATTGGAATAAACAACACTCCTGTTCATTTTGTAGTATATTTGCAATAATCAGGCCTTCCAATTTATACTGATCTACAAATTCAGATCACTGGAAGGAAAATTCACCAACCAGCAACCATAAAGATCAAATTACTCATGCTATCGAAATCCCCACACACAACTGAAGAAAATAACAATTTTTGCTGTAGTTTTACACAATTGCATCGCAATAGACTTTTGGATCCAATTGTTGGCAGATTTATTAAACAGATAACTTATTTATACTAAGAAAACGTTGGCGGCAGTAAAACCTAGTATGCTAAGTCCTACACCAACTATTTTAAAATAATGGCCTGTTCAAATACACCTTTTAGGCCACACAGAGAAGAGACCTTTCCATTGGCTACATTATTTCTTATATTAATTTTCTTTTTAAAGTGGATTGACACCATTTATAGATTCTTGAGACCAACCATTGTTTGCAATCATCTATTATTGGCAAAGACCTTTATGCCATTTAGTACTGAGGCATTTGCTAAGTGATTTTGTTTAATGAAGAAAGATTGCAAATTTCAAAAATGCTGTGTAAATGTTTTATTTGGCGATGTGGGAAAACACCCCAAATTGAAGTATATTGGTAAAGGTGAGCTGTCCAGTTGGAAGCAGCCAAAAATAACAGACGTTAAAAAAAGTTAAAACGTATATTTGGCATTTCCTGCCAGTGCCATGGCCAGTAAACTAGGAATAATTTAAGAGCTGCACTGGATGTGATAACACTGCAAAATACAACGGCAGATAAGGCATTGATAGATAAACACGAGGGAGAAAGGAATATATGAAAAGGGTTGGGAGGGGGCTCCAGAGGAGCAAAACACCGGTCTGGACCTTTTGGACCAAATGGCCTGTTTCTATGTGGTACATACAACAAAGACTACAAGGAACATTGTTGGGAGATAGGAATTTTAGAAGGATAAATGAACCATGTGCCAATTTAGGATTTCTTGCACTGAGGAACCTAATATTCCATGCATCACAAACAACACGCATTGGAGAAATGGAATTCCTTCCGTTAATGTAGGCCACAAGATTAATACAGGGTTCCCATATCTGATTGTGCAAACACTTCATAACATCCTGCAAGTGAGGATATCCTGCATGCAAAAAACCTTTGGTGTTGTTACCTGTTGGCTTTCTTTCCTTCCTGTGTTAGTGACATTATATCACATTTTGATTAGGAACTATAAAAACTGTTAGATCGTGCCTGGTCTTCGATCAAAACTTTGGAAACATTCTGGGGTAGAAATTCTGCTTCCTTCAGTCTATTACCTTTATTCTATAGAAGTAAATGGGTAGAAAACCATGGATTGCCAAGTGCAGAAGAGGACTTCCTACCCCATTGTGCTTAACATATTTAAGGCAGATCTACTGTTAATTGCTCTGATACATCCAAGTAGTTTGGTTGAAGTTAATTTAAATTTGTAGCAATAAAAGCACAAATCTTAGTAATGGTCTCTTGCCTGAAATTCTTCAGACAGTACAAGATTAATTAATTGTGCATTTTTCATGTTTTCCAGGTCTGATAAAAGGTCATCAACCTGAAATGTTAACATTATATCTCTCTACGCATATGCTGCTAAATCAGCTCAGTATTTCCGGCATTTTCAGTTTTTTATTTCAGATTTCCAGCATCTGCAATATTTTGTTTTTGTATAAGGTAATTCATAGTTGACCTACATAATCTTCTCACTGAAACAACCCCTATGGCTCAGGTGTTCCAACAGGCTAATGGATTTCTAGGCTTGCAGACAAGGCTCATTATATATTCTTCGCTGAAAGTTAACTGCCAAACATTGTTTGAAATTTTAAACCAGGCAGCTTGATTCTGATTGGTCATGGCATTGCCTGAAGAATGAACCAGTGAATGGCTATCACATTTTATTTAGCTGAAACAGGCACAATATGTGCACTTGTTCTTTCTGTCTGCAAATAACAGGGCCCTGTGTATTAATACTGGAATATATGTACCGGAAGCTACATTTATTAATACACAAGGCCCTGTTCTTTGCACACAGAAAGAACATGTACACAGTGCGCCAGTTTCAGCTAAATAAAATAAGTGATAGCCATTCGCTGTTCATTCCTCAGGGCAATGTCTTGACCAATTAGAGTTAAGCTGCCTGGTTTAAAATTGCAAACAATGTTTGGCAGTTAACTGTCGGTCACCATTAACTGGTGCATTCTCCCATGTCAACATCTCTACCAGAGTCCACTTGCTAACCAATCAGCACTCTCTTCTCATACAGTATAAAGTTGTTGCTACCCCCGACATTGGTATTCTTGCAATTGTCCTAATGAGTGCAAGACAAAAAGCTTCAACAAAATATCTTTTTTCAGCTATACTCAAGTTCTGAACTACCAATGAATATATAAAAAGTTCTGCACCAATAATGCGAATTCATAAAATTAGAATTAGATTCAAAATTTAATTAACCTAAAAACTTAAACTGACTCAGAGGTATTTATATTAGCTATTTACTCAGAAAATGCTGGAAAAACTCAGCAGGTTTGGCAGCATCTGTGGAGAGAGAAGCAGAGTTGACATTTCAAGTCCAACATGACTCTTCTTTGTTCTGTTTCTTTCTTTTCATTTTGTTTTTATTTCAGATTTCCAGGATCCGTAGTTGTTCGCTTTTATTTTAAAGATTTTTTTTTGCCTCTCTTGTTCTTGATAAATGGGCTTCTCTGTTTTTAGATTACTCTCATTGGTGAGTCTTAGTTGTCCAGGTCTTCTGAGTAAGTTTGTGCAAGCGTGCCCAGGAGGATGAACAGAAACTGTTTTTCTCCATTATTTTGTTTACTGGATCTGCCCTGGATCTTGACAGGAAGCTTCTTCCAGCTCTGATTGTGACAGAGCATCACAAATCTGTTTCAAACCTTAACATTGAAGCAATTTATCTCACAATAATAAACAAATAAATAATAGGGCAATCTCTACTGTAAGTATCCTAATTCCCTGAAAGCAATTTAGCAAATGGTTGTAATCTCTGTGTCAAGTGATAATTCTTTTAAACCAATTTCTTATATGCACAATAATTCATTTCTTATTCTTTTTCACCGCTGTGGGAGCTACACTGTCCTAACTTCAACTCTCAAAGGTTCTAAACTATTTGCTCTGATTTCAACAATTAAGCCTACTTAAACAGAACATTTATTGGGCACCATGGGTCTAAAGAACAACTCAATCCACATCCATAACTTGAAGCATTCACACAGCATTGTTTACTTTTGAATTATGTGGCTTAGTTTGTCTCTCCAACCTGCAATCTTAGAGATAACCAACAAACTGTAACATTTCTATCGGTCTAGGACAAGGAGATAAAATTAACTGCAGGTGGCTTTTAAATTTTTTATGTATTCTGACTTGATTCAAAGGGAAGGTTACTAACCCAAAACTGGACAGAAATGTGTCATTTTGTTAGAAAGATATTGGTTACGTAGCCTGGTTCTACAAAACATTTTCAAGAACTTGTAACATTTTAAAGGGGCCAAAATGCCAGGTGCAGGCATCGCGATGCACGTTTGGCCTGCGCCTGTTCAAACAATGCAGACAACATGCAAACTTCTTGCTGCCAGCTAATTATAATAATTGTGGTGTGCAGCCCATTGCAGTACGTGCTGTTGCATGGCGACACACTTCAGCAGGGGGCCTAAGTTCATCTGAGGCTAGCAGCACATAAAGCTTGCCTGTACTACTTAAAGCCAGCCTGCACCTCTTAAAGGCGAGGTGCATTCTGGCTGCAACAGGGACTAGAAGTAATGAAAGAGAAGTCAGAGACCAGGAAGAAACCTCGGAAAAATAGAGATCGTGCACCAAGATTTTCAGATGCTGCAATGGAGGCCTTGGTGCAGGAGATGCAGAAGAGGAGAGATATCCTTTCCCTTCAGGGTACCATGGAGAATTCCAGGCAGCAGCTTAAGAGTGCAGTGGGAGAAGTGCCTATCACAATCAATGATAGAAGTCTAAGCCCCAAGGACCTGGATGCAGTACCGGAAGAAGTTCAATGATCTCACATGACTGTTCAAGGTCAATGAATGCATCGTCATATGCCATAACCTAGCAACTGCACCACTAGCCTTACACAATTCTCCATTCACCACATCCCCTTCACTCATCTACCAACAATCTTCATCCACATGACTCATAGCTCACACTTGTAGCCTCACCTCACCCTCACACACTTCATACAGCTGCAAGCTGCTCACTTATTTCACAGCTTATGCACACTAGCAGTTGCACCTCATTCACTGACACACCTCCCTCTCTCTTGAAGGCCAAGGTTCCCTACAACTAGAGGCAGTATCTAATCAGCAAGGATAGGCACAGCTGCATGTCCTCACCCTGATGGAGGATCAGGTACTGGAAATCATTGCTGTGGCCACAAGGGAGGCTGTGGGGTTTAAACCATTGAGGGTGACAGTATGATCCTATCCAATCCATCTTCTCAAACTCCATTCCCACCTTCCACTAGAATCTCTTCTCATTTACAAGCACCAGATGGTGTAACTCTTTGCTTTCCCCCTGCTCCCTCACCACAACCCTACCGTCTGCCTCTATGCTTTCAGATATCCAAGAACTGTTGCCTAGCCAGGCAGTGGTGCAGGAGACTCAAGTCCTTGAGCAACAAGAGACTGAAGAAGTAGTTACAATGGATCTCACACTCAGCAGATACTGGTACCATGCAAACTTTAGAGGGGAGTTAGAGGTGGGTCTACATGTGATGAGTCACTGGGCACAAGTGGGCTGCAGCCAGGCTGGGGGCAAGACGATGGCACATGTGCCAGTTGTCTGGCAGCAAGGTCATAGATGGGCTCTACTGTAAAGGGCTCAAATGAGGACTTTGATTGGGCAGTATATAGAAAAAGATTGATGGGCATGCTTGGTGCATTGGCAGGCTTGCTACTGTCAAGAAGCATGGAGGAGTCTAGCTCCAGCTTGGCACTGGGTTTTGCAGGGAGTCTGGAGCCCATTTGCTCCAATTGATGTGGTGGTCAATTGCATGAGAGAACTTGAGAACCTGACCATGATGCAGCATCTGATGACTAATGTCTCAGCTTCCATTGCAGCACAAGCAGGACCCACCCAAAATCTGAGTGCTACAGTGGAAGCTGATGCTGATGTCATGAAATCTCAGTTTATTGGCATTATGGCTTTGGATATCAGTGTTCAAAGCAGTTTTCAGAGTCTCTCAGTCCAGCAATCTGTGCTCTGGCAGATTACTCAGATTGCAGAGGTCCTGGGGAAGTAGCAGTGGCTCCGCAGAGCACCAGCCTGTTGTTCTCTCTCAGGGTGACACCATTCATGCTCCCCCACTTCGCCAGTGTCCTTGCTGTTTCATCTCAGCCAGCCAGCCTGGGCTTCTGCCACCCATGTTGAGTTGGTGCAATTCATAGCTGGGTCTTTGAGGCCCAGAAATGCTCCAGGACATCCTGAAAAGCTGACTTCAGTCTCCCCCAGTGCAAGTCAACAGCGTTCCACCAGCCATGCTGCAGCCTCTGGGGTAGTTCTACATTGGGGCACTAGATCAAGCAAAGGTGTCCACAAGACAGGCATAAGGGAATGCACAAGGATGATAAGTTAAGTATTGAATGGAAGATTGGATACCTTGTTGGATAAAGTTCATATGGAATGATTGTTCAGTGGTGCCTTTTATTCAGAACTTTGGCCAAAGGAACGCTGTGATGGTCCATAGTAGAAGGACAATAAGGTGTGGGACTGTTGTCCACTGAGGATCTGGGGTTGTATTCGTGGCAACTGCTGTCAAATGATGCACTGAAGGTCAGCCTACCTGGCATGTGGATGTGCCAGCTGCCTCCTCACTTCCTCCTCCTTCCAATGTGTTGGTCAAATCACTGGTGGCAAGGGCTGTGCCCTCATGATGACCAGGTGGTGGCGATTGCAACAGTCCACCATACATCGGCACACCCACTTTGGCGAGTTATGGAAGGCTCCTCCAGAGCAGTTGAGACAACTGAACCATTGCTTCAGCACCTCAATTGTCTGCTCCATTTTAAAAAATCATATAACATTGTTAAGGGCTTAAACAGGGTAGATTCTGAGAAGATATTTCTCCTAGTTGAGGAATCTAGAACACAGGGTCACGGCCTCAGAATAAGGGGTTCACCATTTAGGACAAAGATAAGAAATTTCTTCACTCAAAAAGGTTGTGAATCTTTTGAATTCTCCAATGCACAGAACTGTGGATGCTTAGTCATTGAGTATATTCAAGGTGAAGTCAATAGATTTTTACGTACTAAGGGAATCAAGTGATATAAGGATATTGCGGGAAGGTGGAGTTGGGGTAGAAGATCAACCATCATCTTACTGAATATGACTCTATGATGTTGCAATTGTCGGCACACAACAACTGCACATTCAGCAAATAAACATCTTTGCGGTTACGGTACATCTTGTCGAGATGCGGTGCCCGCAAAACCACATGTATTCAATCGATGGTGCCCCTGCACCATGGGGGAGCTCGCTACCTTAGCAAAGCCCCTTGCCTGTTCCAGCTGCTTCTCCTGACACAAAGAGCCTCTGTCACCTCTTTGATGCAGCAATGGACAGTTAACTGGGGGATGTTATATATGTCACCTGTTCCAACCTGGAAGGATCCGGACGCACAGAAATTGAGGATCATGGTCACCAGCAAGTGCTGTCCTCGCGCTGCTCTGAAATTGTAGGTCTGGTTGCAGGAGGCGGCGAGGCTCCGTGAGCACTTCCTTTGTGAATTGCAGATGCGGATCACACCACTCCTGGCTTAGGTGGAGATAGAAGTGCTCCCGAAAGACCCTAATTAGAGAAAGCCTGCTGCTGAGAATCCTTCTCCCCTCCTCTTCCCAAGCCATTTATCCTCTTATTTGCTGCCTCTGCACTATCTCCCTCTCTTGCTGCAACTCAAGGGGGGCTCTGCTATAGGCCCCATGGCTGTGAGCAAGTGGTGTGCTCAGAGCCCTTGTAGCCACAAGCAATGCCTCCCCAGGGGCAGTACCACTCCCTACAGACTTTGCAATCTGTAAGTAAATCCTCAAAACATCTAGTACTTCCAAAACCTCAAACAGAGCCAGTGGAAAGCAATTAGCAACTAACCTTCAAGTTGTTGATGATCTCTTTAAATAGTGCTGGCGGGGAGGGGGAGGGGTCCTTCATGCTGCTGAATGGATGTTCATATGTGTATGTTTAAGAGGTGTTAACTAGAGTAACGAGGTTCAAAATGATAGCGCTGGTGTCAAATCAACAATAGACTCTGACTGATGTCACGATCTGTCTACTCTGCGTACTTCTGGCACCCTCATCAAGACGGCGTTCAGTGCAAACGCCAGCTCTGGAAGTGAGCGACATCAGTGCAAACGCCATTTTTGTACCAAAATGTCATCCGCAGCTCTGGAATTACTGGTGCTACTGCTTTGCAACCAAACGCTCTTTGTGCAATTTTGAGCATCAGTTTCTGTTGATGGCATAAGGAACATCCATCAAAGCTTTCTGCTTGAATCTTCAAATTGCATTCACATTAAGCTTTTAAAGCTAGGACACACAGGTTAACAAATGGGGATTTTGCAGCTTCCATGCAGTAAGATTTGTTTGGGCGAAAGTTTCCGTTTAAACAGCTGCATCGTCTGGTATTTCAAACAAAAGATGATGAAAACCTGTGAGAGAAATTCCTTCATCAATCACTGAGATTTTCAACTTTGTTGCAGTATAAAACTTCTCTTTATGGTGATATTGAAAGTGTTCGCTTGTAGCTTACCTCAGCAATTACTTTACTATCAGGACTCCTGGCAAGTTATGTTTCATGAATCATAATTTTGCTGAAGCCAGTTACTAAGGTATAAAATGAGTAGAATGTTTCTTTCACAATTGCTACTGAGCAATAAAGATGATCTATTTAATTGCAGTTTAAGAACTACTTAAGAAGACTGGTAAGATTCTAGAAACAGTAGGGCAGAATTAATGATGTATTATATCAAGCTGAATTAGCACCAAACTATAATGAGGATCATCATCAATTGGAATTCAGTAAAGACTAGTGTATTTTTATGCTGCCAGTGTAAACAATTTTTCCAATGGAAAATAAATTGTAAAAGAAACATTACAGACACAATAATGATCACTGCAACATATTTACAATAGGTCAATCCTGGGAGCTTGCTTTATTATTTACGCTATAGAAAGAAACGTGAATTCATTTTGACGATAGCTGCCTGTGATGAATACTTACCTTGAATTCGACATAATGTGAGCTTTCAATAAGGTACTTAATAAAATAACTGCAGATATATAGAGTGGTTAATTTTGCACGGAAGCAACTTGAGTAAAGTCCCCACTATGATATTGGAAGGTGCCCAAATTTTGGTCTTAGGTTTATGGTACTGCGATACCCTAGGCATGAAAATGAATATAAGTACTTTACAAAGCTGTGCTATGAGGTCTTTTCTTGCAGAAGGCTTTGACTTGAGAAAATTCAGACAGTTGATCTGGAGTATAAATAACAATAGTGTGGATAATGGAAGGTGTTTGGATTCCTGCACTGGATGCGTAGCAAGATGCTGCCTGTCAAACTATATACAGATCCTTGAAAGGAAACAATATGAAGGTTGGAACCCACTTTACTGAAGCAGTGACAGACAGACATGACGCCACTTAATTGACCAGCAGATAAATTGTTTATTACAAATGGATGGAAACTCAAAATACTATTCAAGACCTCATGTGTGTGGCAAAATGATTTATGAGTTTTATTCCGATAGATGCACCATTATAACTGCCATGATTCTCAATTTCATTCACACATTATAGTAGCAATTGCAAACCTTACGTCCTCACTAGCAATGAAACAAGTAAAACAAATGAGCTAAGTTCACAAAACCTTTTCTTTCATTTGGCCAGGGTCACTGTGATTTCTATTGACATTCACCATCGATACTCACGTATGAACAATGATCTCTTAGCTAAGGTACTTGCGAGGGAGCTGGTGTCGTGGAACTAGATGTCATGTGTCTTGGCCTTCAGTGAGGGGAAATAAATCCTTATCTAGCGCAGACATTTATGAAACAACTTCATAAAATTTATGAGAGAACATTATGTAATATAAGCAAGTTTATGCCAACAGCTAGTTTCCAGCCAATCTTTATTGTATTAACGTAAGGTTATGCCTTTTACTTCACCTGCTAAACATTGTTCTCCAAATTATTTCCAACAGTTGTTTACAATCTGTTTGCGAAGTCAAGGTCGTCAGCCCCATCTTTATGAAATGTGCCACGGGTCAAACAAGATGGCTTATGTTTTCTAAAAGACTCTAGCTGTGTTGTGCAACTCCTTAGGTGACCTTCTTAAGTACAAATGCTGCACTTAAAAAGCTGATGCATCACCTATGCCAAAAGTATATTTTATTTGGAAACATTGGGTAATTTTTTCTGTCATCACTTCCATTAGGTGGTAGACAAACAGGTTGTGTCCGGGGACCCAAACTATTTAGATAGTCAGGCCTCAAATAAATGTAAATCGGCACACACTCTGTCCATTGATGCTTCAAGATTGCGTCAGGGTCTACTCATGTGATAGCATCTGATCTGTGTGGGCCAATTGAGGTTTCCTGTGAGCACTTGGGTTGCCCATTTCAAAGCCATTACCAACATAGCAGTGGCTAGAGCAGCAGCAGGAACAGGGAGGTAAGTGATGCCCCAAGATTTTCATTGTCAGATGCCAGGAAGATATAATAATGCTATTGGAATTTATTGTAAAATCATGATATCTGTGTCTATATGTGTCTGTGTGAGAGACTTAATTGGATTAAAGGCAGCTGGTCTGAAGGCTTTGATGTAAACATGATAAACATGGGGGAAGTTTAGAATGTAAGGTGTAAAAGGACATTTGCATTTTTAAATAAACCATACTAGATTGTTTTCAAAGGAGGGGTGAAATGTGTCACTTAGCCAGGTGAAGTTCAGAAACAGCATTTTTATTTTTCCCAAAGATTACTGGTAAAACTTAGCGCTATGACAGATTTTTATCATGAGAAAGGTAAAGTCCAAAAACAATGAAATAATGGGTATTTGCATTCAAAGGGGAAAATATGCCATATCACGCACCATTCCACTCCCACCTTAAAAGTAAACATGCTCCATTATTTTCACAAACTATGACAATACACAGCACTCTCTACAACAGTGTCTTTGCAAGTCATAATGTATGAGACAATGCTCAATGTGACTGAGCTATAGACATAGGGCTTATTTTCCTCTACTTCACACCTGAAAGTTGTTTTCTTCCAAGGTGTAATAGAGAGGAAAATGGTGTGAGGATCTATTATGCCAAGTTTCTATCCCTTCGGCAATCCCCTCATAACATTGAGGTTTTCCTTGAGGACTGGTCAACTGCTTGCAACCTAATGTTGTTGCCTGCTAAGGAGTGTTACTGTCCATGGGTTTGAAATGCATCCATTTGATCGGTAGTGAAGATGTGATGCAGGGGAAAGAATTGTTTAGAGTGCTGTGCCTCGGAGATTTCTGTGCTCTTTCGCGCGCACAGGGAGCGCACAGCGATTCTGGGTGTGCGTCACGCTGGGCGGGCTTAATTGGCTCGCCCACGTAAAATGGTGGCGCGCACCCAATCGGGAGCACCGAACGGGTTTACACTCGCTCCTGCCCGCCCCCGCACAAAGCCCCCCCAACAGGGGGAAAATTCAGCCCACCGAACCGGGGCATGCACGCGAAAGAGCACAGAAATCTCACTGAGGCACATAGTTGCCTCCGGGAGGTTAGTTTAAATTATGAAAAATTTAATTAAAGAGAAAAAAGTTTTTAAGGACATGACCCCTCATGTGAAACTGTCACATGAGCTGGGACATGTCCATTCATTTTTTTCAAAAATTTTAATTTAATTAATAAACCCTTCATGAAACCTCATCCTGACTGCGGATGAAGCTTGGCTGCGTGCCGGTCGAACTGACAATCTGAATGATGCGCAGTGATGTCGGGACACCTGCCCACTCACCGCACGTCATTTAACATGTCGGTGAGTGGGCCCCGCCCCCACTCGCCGACTGGAAAATTCTTCCTCTGGAGCTGATAAACTTCATCACCTCTCCAAGTCTGGTGTATATCAATTGTTTCAATTTTTCTACTACTTGTGGACAAGAGGACATCCCTTCCAGGCTTCACTCTTTCCACAATGACCTTTAAAAGAGAAAGCCTCAGAGGACCTAAGGGCTTGTTTCCAACTCCCTGCTGCCAAAAATCTTGCAGCAATCTTGCAGAGCAATTTGCCAGAAATACAACCTCTATTTTAAATATACTGGAAATTTCTGTCAGCAGACGGGCAGGCTACCTATAGCCAGCAGCTTTAGGTGCAAAGCCCACCGTAGATGTCATTGCGGGTCAACAGCCCCCTCCCGCAACTCCCAAAACCTGCTCCTGTTAAAATCGAACATGAACACTTTGACCAGAGTCTGTTGTACATTTCTCAGCTCTGCTGTTCTGCGAAATTTAATCCCACTGAGCTATATTTAACTTAATAACAGCATTTTAACATAAAGCACACCATGTCAGAACACCAGTCATACAGTGGTACACCAGTAGCTTTGATCTCCTGCGTTGTGCTTCTGATCTCATTGCTGTTCATTGACACTGCAGTACCAAGGAACAAACTGTAGTGTTCCTTTCCAGGTCACTCTTGCATAATCCTCTTGGCAGCTGATTCAAAATGGCACTATTGAAGACTTTAGTGCAGAATTATTATTTTTTTTGTTTTTCATCAGGTCTGAAGTTGGTATATGAATAGGGAATCTCCTCAATTAAGTAAGCAGCACGTTGACCTTGAGTTTAAAATGAAATAATTAATCCCAGTGCCATGTGTCCTGTTCACATCAGTTACATCCACAGTAACCCTGAACATTTTCTGTCCTTCAAGGTTAATACACTTTTGGGTTTTCACATCAGATATTCTTTTGAGTTCTGCCACATCCATGCCGTATGTCTCCAGAATGCACCATATCCTGCCCAATATCTTGGTAAACAATTGTCTAACCCAGACATCATAACAGAGAATCATTACTGTGTACACTGGCCAGTAGAACGCATCACATGGTGACACATGAATTCTCCTCTGTCTGAATAGTAGTCTGGAAATTCAGAGACATTGGATAGATGAACAAACATTACAGTTTAACGCTGTCAAATGTACATTTCTTCACACACTTTGATATATAAAACAAAGATCACAACATACACTCTTGCTAAACTTGGACTTCTAAACAGAAGTTAATCTACTGCAAACTCAAATTAGCTTGCTTACCTGGGTGGGCTGGTACTAATTTTAAAACCAAGTAGTCTGGCTGTAAGTTGCAAGTCACTAGCTGCTCTAACTGACCGTCTGTGGGCTGTGAAATGGAGAGTGGAGTTTTAACGTGGTGAGCGGGCTTGCATGCAGGTCAGATGTTAAGTCCTTAAAAAATGCGACTGTCGGAAAGCCAGCCCTGACTTGTCGATTTCTGCATTTAACTCCGGCTGACCGCGTGCAACACCCTTGCAAGAGGTGGTTGTCAATTTCAATATGTTGATCACTCAATTTTAACATGACTTTTGCAAATTTTACAGTGGGTCCACACGTTTCCTGGGCTTCTTAGAACTCACCAATGAACACAAGGTGAGAACACAG
This sequence comes from Cetorhinus maximus, assembly GCF_964194155.1. Classification (NCBI taxonomy): domain Eukaryota; kingdom Metazoa; phylum Chordata; class Chondrichthyes; order Lamniformes; family Cetorhinidae; genus Cetorhinus; species Cetorhinus maximus. Next base: position 27,981,271 of record NC_135885.1, on the reverse strand, counting down.
AACTAACCGAGGGACAGAAGACATGAAAGAGAATTATGCCAATAAGTACTGACATTTCACAGCTGCTTTCTTCCCTGTTTGTGTGAAAGACTTTGTTCACAGCATTTGTGCTGAGAGATTACCTCACACACTTTAGGAGTAACTTTTATAATTTTTGAAGTTACGCTAACTAACTGTAGTTGTCTACACCTCAGAGGTTTCTACATTTGACCTGCACTTTCAAGCTCTGATCTACCAGGTCAGATGCCTCTAACAATGTCATTAGCACAGTTGCCTGTAACCACGTATTACCTTGGAACACAGATGAGGTGTGCAGCAACCTGCTGCATACAGACCTACAGCTCCACAGGAGAGAGGATCAGCAAAGAGGTGCAGCTCACAGGCAGCCATACCCAGCACACAGGGCCTACAAGCAGAGGATTAGAGGAGGTGGGCATTGCTGACAAGGCCAGCATTTGCTGCCCATACCCAATTGCCCTTGAACTGAGTGGCTTATTAGGTCATTTCTGAGGGCAGTTAGGAGTCAACCACATGTAGGTTACACCTGGTAAGGACAGCAGATTTCCTTCCCTAAAGGACATTAGTGAGCCAGATGGGTTTTTAATTTAATGACAATGTTAGTTTTATGTTCACCTTAATTGAAACTAGCTTTTTTTTAAAATATAAAAGCAAAATGCTGCGGATGCTGGAAATCTGAAAAACAAGAATTGCTGGAAAAACTCAGCAGGTCTGACAGCATCTGTGGACAGAAAGACAGAATTGACTTTGAGTCCGTATGCCTCCAAGTTTTCCAGCAATTTCTGTTCTTGTTTTAGCTTTTTTTATATATATATTTCACTTTTATTAGTTGAATTTAAATTCCATCAGCTACCATGATGGGATTCAAACCCCACCCCCCTGCCCCCCGAACATTAGCCTGGGCCTCTGGATTACTAGTCCAGTGACATTACCACTACACCACCATCTCCCCATAGGTGCCAAGCATTTTCAGCCTGCTGGAACAAGACTTGTTGCCAGCTGCACTTGGTGGCCATACTTTAGCAGTGACTGTCAAAGTTAACACAGACCTTAACTTCTTTGCTTCTGGATACTTCCAATGCTCTCCTGTAAACATTGGCAGAATCTCACAGTTGACGGCCCACAAATTCATAATACAGACGAGGGATTGTTTCTTTGCCAGGGTCATCAATTATGCACACTTTTCCTGCAAAAATGCCCATTAAAATGAGCAAGCATTCAGGTTAGCAGCTTTGACTGGATACCCATTGGCTCAGGACATCTTTGACTAGAAGCACATCACAATTAAGACACCCCTAGGTCACCCAGGAGTATTCATCAGCAGCAACAGCTTCCACTCCATCAACGTATGGTTGGTGTGCATCCACAAAAAAAAATGTTTAGGCACTTAGTGTAAGATTCCTGGGAACTGCCATGATGCCTTAATTATGTGGCAGTCTATCCTTGCTGCAGGGTAACTTGGTGTGTGAGGGATGGTGAGCTGGGTAGGCTTGAGAAGGTGGAATGATGTGCACATAAGGATGCAAGTGAACGTGCCATTTTGCCTACATTTCCTGCCCTGTTCAGGTCGTTTTAAGTACTTTCAGCATTGAATCCATGAGCATGGCACCACACCCCAGCTGCTGGCCTCGTAGGCAATCTCCAGCCACACCTTCTTTTATCTGCAGGGTTTATTGCTCATCAGCATGATACAGTACCTCCCTGCTGGCCCTGACAGCCCCGAGCAGTACGTCCAGGGAGGCGTTACCAAAACGAGAAGCAACTTTTGAATGTCTGGCCCACTGTTCCCTCATTCTTATTTTTAGAGTGCCAGAGATGTCTTTAAGTGCCTGGCTACTTTAAAATTTTTATGTGCAGCCGTGAGGTAATTCAAAGGACTAACTCACACACAGGGACTTTCCAGTTACTGGGCAGCTCTGTGGCTTAGAGCAAACATTGGTTTGGACTCCATTCTGCTAATTCCTTCTCTTGTGGCCTCAACTCCAAACTCCATCAAACTGCATAGTTGGAGCGTCCCCTCAAATACTGGAGTTAAATTGCAGCTGGCCAATACACCCGCTCACACTAATTGGTCAGGGCACCCAGAAAAGATATGGTAATGCAGTGGCTGGGTTAAAATGCCACTGACAAGCATGTTCCACTGAATTCTGGGTTTCCTGCGTGCTACCGAAACCCCCCCGGCCCCACTGCATGGCGAAGCCTGAAGTCTCAGTCTGAGCTATCAATCACAGGTGGGTCCAGCAAGTCATGGTCCTGCCCTTTGCCCAGCGGTCCCAGAAGAGCTGCCAAAGTCATAACTCCAGGCCATGTCATCCTTTGAAGGTGATCGGGGTTTGCGGGTTGGGCTTCTTATAGCCTGCTTATGTGCCATAGAATGTGAGCAAGGTGTCTACAGCTAATTCTGAGGAACAATGTGAACTATCTTTAATAACAGCAACACAGTTTTGATATTGTGGATGATGATTTCCTGCTTCAGACTATCATTGTGTTGACCAGTTGTATACCCTGATGAGTACTTTTCTGGACATCTGTCTGTTCTAAGTTGATAGCCCTCCACTGATACTGTATAAACGCTTTGGGCTCAATTTTAACTCTGAGCCAGATTTGGCTGGGTGGGCAGCAGTGAGAGCTAGAAATTCCTTTGCTGCACCAGAAAGGAGACCCAGATTTCTTCAAGCTCTGGCCTCGTTTAAGTCCTTCCAGCCAATTTCGATGGATATACGTCATGCATAGTACAGGCATGTCATATTATGAACTCAGTCAATACTTCTAAAAATTGGACAAAAACAAGCTCTTAAGATGGCAGCTGCAAATCATGTGACTTTCAACATTTGGACTACAAACAGTATCAAGTCTCTGGGGAATACCTAATTAAATATGGACATAGGTGAGGATACCTCACAGCCATTTATGGAATTCACACATCTCATTGTTTAAGGATGGGCTAATACCTACAGACTATGGAGTTTCCAGGCTGCCTGTATCCATGGGCAGAATTTAACCCTTGTCGGGCGGGCTAGGCGGGACGCCGATCGCTGCCCACAATCGAGGCCAGAAGGTGATTTCACGTTGGTGGGTCAATTAAGGCCCGCCCAGCGTGAAACACGAGCAGCAGCGCTCAGCACTGCCTGTGCGGGGGTGGGGTGGGGGAGGAGGGCGAGCGGGAACTGCATGCATGCGTGCAAATACACGCTTGAGAATCTCCCTGAGGCACAGAGCTGCCTCAGGAAGATGAAGAGTTTTTTTTTAAATAATAAAGATGTGAGAAATGTTGTAAAACATGTTCTCTCATGCGACTCTGTCACATGAATGGGACATGTTATAAGTGGAATTTAAAACATTTTATTTGATGTTGGAAACCTCATCCCGACCGTGGATGAGGTTTCCAAAAAAATGCAAAGGCCGCTTGATCTTTTTGCCTGCCCCCCAACCCTTACATTGGACAGGCAGTGAAAAATTTAACTTAATTGAGATTTTAATGGCCTTAACAGGCCTTCTAGTTGTTGGCGGGTGTGCTGCTGATTCCCACACGTGCCCGCCGACCGAAATATAGCGCGACTGTGTGCTGACGTTGGGACGCTCGCCTGACATCAGCGCATGTCATTTTACACTCAAGTGGGTTGGGCACTGCCCACCGAGGTAAAAATTTTGCTCATGTTTCATACTGAACAAAAAGGAAGATCGAAACTCAATGGCCAATATTAATTTCTCATTGTAACGTGATGGCCTCTCCCAATTAAACCCTACTGGGTGGGCCCCAGAATAATGACAAAAACAGAAAATGCTGGGAAACTCAGCATGTCTAGCAGCGTCTGTGGAGAAAGAAACAGAGTTAATTTTTTGAGTCGAGTCCATGTGACTTCTTCAGAGCTGGAGAGGTAGAAATGTGATGGATTCTATACTTTTGGAGGGGTGGGGGCGTGCGTGGAGCAGGTGGAGCAAAATAGAAGGTCAGGGATAGGTGAGAGCTCAGGAGAGATTTGACAAGGCAAGGGAAGTATTAATGGTAGTGTTAAAGTCTGAAGAAGGTGCTTATAGTGGCATAAAGGTAGGATAGCAGAATGTGATAATAGCAGAACAAGGGTCAGTGCTATGTGAAAGCAAACATAAGAACAAGTTACAGACAGCGCAGTGGGGAGAGGGAGTTGGGAAATTATAAGATCAAAATGGAGGACAGTGTTCATGGTCTGTTGCTGAACTCAATGTTAAGTCCAGAAGGCTAACTGCCTAATCGGAAGATGAGGTGCTGTTCCTCCAATTTGCGTTGGGCTTCACTGGAACATTGCAACAGGCCAAGGACGGAAACATGGGCATGAGAGCAGGGTGGTGTGTTGAAATGGCAAGCGACAGGAAGGCCTGGATCATGCTTGTGGAATGAGCAAAGGTGTTCCTCAAAGTGGTCACCCAGTCTGCAGTTAGTCTACCCAATGTACAGGAGACTGCACTGTGAGCAGCGAATACAATAGACTAAATTAAATGAGGTGCAAGTGAATTGCTGCTTCACCTGGAAAGTGTGTTTGGGGCCTTGGACAGTGAAGGGCAGAGGTAATAGGGGAAGGTGTTACATCTCCTGCGATTGCATGGGAAGGTGCTGTGGGAAGAGGATGAGGTGTTGGAGGAGTGGACCTGGATGTCATGGTCCCTATGGAATGCTGACAGGGCAGGTGAGGGGAATGTGCATTTGGTGGCGGCATCGTATGTTGGCGGAAATGGCGGAGGATGATCATTTGAATGCAGGGGTGGGTGGGGTGAAAAGTGAGGACAAGGGGAACCCTATGATAGATCTGGGAGGGAGGGGGAGGGGTGAGGGCAGAGGTGCAGGAGATGGGCCAGATGTGGTTGAGGGCCCTGTCAGCCATGGTGGTAGGGAAATCTTGGCTCAGGAAAAAGGAAGACATGTCGGAAGCGCCGTTTTGGAAGGTAGAATCATCGGAACAACTGCAATAGAGGCAGAGGAGCTGGGAGAATGGGATGGAGTCCTTACAGGAAGCAGGGTATGAAGAGCTATAGCCAAGGTAACTGTGAGAGTTGGTGGGTTTGTAATGAATATTGATAGACAGTCTGTCATCAGAAATGGAGACAGAGAAGTCAAGGAAGGGAAAGGACGCGTTGGAGATGGACCATGTGAATGAGAGAGAGGGGTGGAATCGATAGATTTTTCCAGATCCAGATGAGAATATGAATTGGCACCAAAAAGTAATCGATGTACCAGAAAAAGAGTTGTGGGAGGGGCCCTGAGTAGGACTGGAACAAGGAATGTTCCACATGCCCCACAAAAAGACCAGCAGTCTGGTGATCGAAACTGGTTTTGGGGATTGCATCCTTTTTACCCCAGGACCTGGCAGATCCATCAGAACCATCAGGTGTCAGCCATCCAGAGAGCCAGACTCAAACTTGCTGCAAGTCATCAAGCAGCCAAAGTATTTAACCTGCTCCAGTTTCAAAGTTCACCTGAGAGTCAACCTCCTAGATATTCAACTACAAGAAACCTCACAATCTGCTGTGGATCCATTGCTTTACAAGATCCTCACTTTAACTTTAAATCATCAAATCCAGTCAAGAAACCACGGGGCTGCTACATGAGAGACCAGAAATTGTAAATCAGAGACTGAGTTAACTGTAATCTCTAAAAGTGCACTTCCTTTATCTGAATCCAAAGTGTGTGTGTGTGTGTGTGTGTGTGTGTGTGTATACGCGCGATGTTGCATTAATTCGGGGTAAGTGTGTGAGAACAAATGACCACCTTTATTTTTTAACACATGAAGGCTTGCTGCTGACACATTTAATTGTAATACACACTCCGAGGGTGAGAAAAGACACACCTCTTTCCATATTGATTATGGGCAGTAAGAGTGTATATACTGAATACATTCTATCCATGACACAAATATGTTGCAAAACTGGCTTTCCAGGCTGTCATCTTGTGGATCTTATGGTCAGGAAGTGGTCACAGGTCTGTGACCAGAAACCTACATGTTTCTTATAGAGCTCAGAGGTGTGCAATTGCTCTTCCTATTCCCACAAAGAAAGTAAAAATAAAGATTCTTGTTTGGTCCGCGCCTGACCCAATCCTCTTCCCCCACAGTGGAAAAGCCACTGAGGCTTCCCAATCTGGCTAGTTAGAATTGCCTTGATTCTAATGGCATTGTTGGGACCTTATTTGCATATGGATGAATAGAACCCCATCAGCTTTGGGAAGGTGTCCTCGCCACCTGCTCAGTAGAACATGTTAAACTTGGGAACAACCAGCTCCCAGCAGCTCCATGGCAAATAACTAACCTGGAAGGATTTTAACTGCCCGCTTGTGCAGTTTTTTCCAGGTGGATAGGGTTAAAGCCACCCCAACCCCTTTGTGTAACCCTTTACTTCTTGATTCTGGCATTACAAATGTGCAAGCAAAAAAAAAAACTCAACATTGGGAAAAACAATCCTGTTTGCCACCAAGATAATAACATCCCTGTAACAATTCAAGTGTACACAACAGCAGTTTCGATTTATATTTTCCCAATATAGTTAGCTGATAGGAAACAAACATTGCTGTGTATTAAAAATGCTCAATATTGTAACAAGTTCAGAGACCATTGGATCATAAGTACTCAAAACTTGCTTACTGAAGTCTGGGCATCTTATTGCAATATATATTTACGATTGTACTATAAAATAATTGAGCTCTATAATTAATAAGAGCACTGTATTTTGTTACTACTCTGTTCCTTTATGCTGCTCATCTGTTGCCAGTAGTGATGGCCTAACAGCAAAGAGAAATCAAATCCTCAGGGACTGCCTGGCCTACCCAATTAACTTCATAAATCAATGTTGAAGAAGAATTATTGATCAGACAAAGTGAGGTTTTGAGCTAACGGTTGTAAAGAAGAAACCCTTGAGCATACAAATCGATTACGTAGTTAATATGGTAAAGCCCCAAATACCAACAAATTCTTTTATAACTGTGAATATGTAAAGTCTGCCTAAATTTATGCCAAAGTATGCGGAACAAAGCTATTATTGTATAACTCCCGCCCACACATAACAGCCACCTGCATGACATGTGAATGCCCTCCAGTTGTAAGGGCTTGCCTGCATATGTTTACAGTCCATTGACTGAGCCAAAGTACAGGAGGAGGGCATGTGAGCCTCATTTTTCCAACAAATCTGCCAACCCTTCATAAAAAGCTGAACTTCTGAGATCAGAGTCACTGGGTCCATAACAAAAACAAGTCACTTAATCATAAGGGATCATATATGTAGAATAAAAGATTCACACAAATCAGCTGCTTCACACTCATGTGGTGCGTATTAACATTCTTACCTGATTCTTGGAGATATCGATAAACCAGGAAGTTTACTTCGTCACTAGTTATGCTCATCTTAGCCCCACCTCAAATTATGAGGTTTATAAACACTGCAGTCTATGCCCTGTTGGATAAGGACACACAAAAAAATAATTATTTCTCATAAGTTTAGCAGACAATTAACTCCACTGGTTATAAAATAAAACAGCTTCAAATAACATGATGACTAATGTTCATTTTTTACCCCCAATGATTTCTGAATAAGTCAAAACATCCAAAATTTTAAAATTAGAATCTATTTTATTTGGGAACCCTCAACTGGGTCAAAGAGGCCTTCTCTATAGTCAATGGGGCAGATTTTCCTGTTCCTATACCCGTGTGCATTTGATCACTTGGACACAGTGCAGAAAGGAGCTTTGTATTGATTGTTTACAACCGAATGGCTTCAGAGGACATTAAAAGTCAACCGTGTAAGTGGGGAAGTAGAACTGTGTGTAGGACAGACTGATTGGGCTCGCAGCAGCTCTCTGAAAGGTATTAGCGACCCAGTTAGGTTTTACTGGCAAGCTAGCAGCTTTTAAGCTTACCTTTCTGACGCTAGCCCTCGGATGATGAGATTTACTGAATTCAACTTGATAGTTTACCATGGTGAAATTTGAACACTTGGTCTTTGGGTTGTTAGTTTGGCACCATAACTATTAGGGACATTAAGCCCCAATTAGAAAACAGCATGGGTTAAACCTACTTCATCCAAAGTCCATGTCTGATTGTTCTATCATGAAATTCTCCTAACCCTTCACCCTCACCTTCACACTGGGAGCGGCTTATGGGCCTTTACATAACTCTTACCTTTTTGAAAATCTTCTTCATTTGAAAAACTAAGGATCAAATGGTGTCTCTACTCATCTTTCCCCCTTTCAAAGGCACCCATTATAGAATTATAATTGCTTTTTGAACATATATAACCTGCATATACAGCATTAATCCTTTCACCTGGAAGTATGCTTTCTACTTGAAATTCATGACAATTATGGGCAGCCCTAACCTACAGATAATAGGGTAAATTCTTCAATGTGACATTTGGTCACATACTAATGAACGAGTGTGTGCAAGAGGTCTTATTAGTGCAATATGAATGCATGCTTTAAGATCACAAAGTTTTCAGCAGTACAATAGATCTTAAATCTTGTTCACACCACAACTGCAAAATCACTTTTTGATGTCAAAGGAATACTCCAGAGAATGTTCCCAAAAATTTGCAATCCTGCTCTCACTTCAATTTTAAGACAGCGAGTTAAAATTGCTTACCCTTTTTAACATTATTTTGTTTACCAATTTTCCAAACATCAACCATTGCATTGTGCTAGTTTATAGCCATTTACATAAGCATGACTGGCTCACTTAGATTACAGCATTAAAACCAGTGATTATTGGACTTGATGTACAACTTTCCTACACTTGTATACATTATTCCAATGTACTTTACTATTCCCAAAATAAAACTGATACCAGAAGAATGGCTGTAGTCTTTCCAGTCGCAAAAACCTAGATTAGAGGGGCATTCAGCTATTCAGTCCACCATTCAAATGGATCATAGCTAATCTGTGCCTCAGCTTCATTTACTCCCCACTCCCCCATTTCCCAATATCTGATGACATTGTTAACAAACAAAAATCTATTGATCTTTTGGGATTGAATGGTGCAGATTTACACTATCCTTTGTGTGAAAAAGTGTTTCCAGATATCACTCCTACCTTGATATGGATTTCAGCCTAGAAGAAACTGTTTCTCTATAGCTACCCTAAATGAATACCTCATTTGAAGTACCTCAATCAGATAACCCATGGACCATCAACATCAGGAAAATACAAACTTAGGTAACCTGTCTCCATAATTTAATGCTTTAAGCCCTATTGAATTGTATTGCACCAACATCAATATATATCCTTCCTGAGGAACAATGGCTAAAACCGTACATCAGATGGGGTCTGACCAAGTTTCTGCACTACTCAAACATCACTTCTTCACTTTTATATTCCAACTGCCTTGTGATACTGGCCAACATTCCATATCTTGAAATTTTTTTTGTATCTGTACGCTTTGTGATTTGTGTACATGGAACACCTAAAGCCCTTTGCTCCTCCACAGTTCCTAGTCCCTCACCATTAAAAAAAAAACACAGATTCTCAGATTCAAAGTGGATGACCTCACACCTTCAAACACTGAACTCCATCTTCTAATAGTTTTGCTTACCTATTTAATTGACATCCCTTTGAGTAAAATAAAACCTTTGCTCCCATCCACCCAAGTAACTCTGCTTCCTAATTTAAACATCATCTGGACTTGAATATGCTGCTCTCCATCCTTTCATCTGTTGTAAACATAGTCACTGAAATACCAAAGAAACTATTTAAAGATTAAGTTTAAATACTAAATTTTTAACTTGGTGTCTTGCAGTTTATGGTGGAAGCTTCATAAATATTACTATTGAGAGCATTCTCTGGCATACTCCTTCCATACACAATTACCTTGCATGAAAAATCGATAAACTGTTTTCTTTAGAAGAGATTACAGTGCGATAGCCGAGATATGAGACAGAGTAGATAGAAATAAATTGCTTCCAGCGGTTGATAATTCATATTATGGGGACACAGATATAAAATTAAATGCAAGAGATTTAAGTCAGAGACCAGGAGAAACCTTTGTTTACACAATGGGTTGTAAGGTTTTGAATGGACTACAGGAATTAGGTGATTGAAGTTCATGCTAATGTTTAAGCTATGTGGTTGAAGGAAAGGGAAATTAAGGAATTATGGAAATAGGGCAGACAGATGGTAGTAAAACTACTGTGCATTTGGAAAAACAAAGGATATAGAAACAGGAGATTTAGCCTCTTTACCCTGTTTCACCATTCAATAAGATCACGGTATTATGAGACCATGGCCTACTTCCATGTTGTTCACACTATGTAACTCTATGCAACTCAAAACCTCAAAAACATGAGTATCTTTTTTGTACCCAAAAAAAAAACTTTACCTCTCTTGCACGTGGTCCAGGCCAACAGTCCAGGATCTGCTACATTGTTGGAGGGAGAATTATTAGTTCAAGGTTCTGATCACTCGCTGAGACAGGCTTTTAAAGATTGACGCTGCTTGACAGAAACCCAGTGCCCTACGCATTAAATATACCTGGTGCCATTAAGATTTAAGTGGTGAATCACTTCATTGAAAGCATAGAATGGTTGCCATGTTTTGTCTACAAAATAGCATTCACTATACTCCAAGAAGTAATTCATCATGTGAAGTATTTCGAAATATCTTGATGGCATGACAAAGTGCCACACATATGTTTCTCATTTTGCATGCTGTTACAAGTGTGGTTCACTCTCTGGGAAAATGGGAGGTGTGAAACCACATTTCTGTCAAACTGCATTGCCATCTAGCATATAATGCCCCATAAAACCCTTGAAAAGCAGTATATTACATAAGTACTTTGTTGCAGCAAGGAGGTAGTAATAGATGACACTTTAAGCTCAATGAGGATGATGTTACAATTTTGAGGTTTATGAGGTTGCTATGTTTTGGAACTGTGTCTTTAATTTAAGGTAAAATGAAGGGGGTTCATATGACTTGTTCTGAAGTCCGCCTGAGCGTAAGTTTGAGCGGTTTGTTAGAGGTCAAAGGGAGGCTTAGATTGTTTTACTGAGAAGGTGATGCAAGGTATTTAGATTCGGAGATAATGGTAGCATTGTGTCTGTTAACAGTGGAGACTGAGAGACTCAAAAGTCCCAGAAAAGTGTTGAGAATTTTGGATTGTAAACAGCTGTGCTTTAAACTGCCCATTTAGTACCAAGATGAGAGAGAGTTGGGTCCTCAAAGATAGCTAATTAGCATTTCTAACTAGATACAAGGCCCATGTGATTCACACTGTCATGGGGAAGGATGTAGAGGAAGCATTGTAAATGTCAGGTTACAGGCTGCTGCTATTTGAATATCACAGACAATGATGGGAATCTGCCTGGTTCCAGGGGAGAGAGAGGAGCTAGAGGCCAAAAAAGTCTCTATGGTTCACTGCGCAGGAATGTTTTTTTTAATTCATTCAAGGGATGTGGGCTTCATTGGGTAGGCCAGCGTTGATTGCCATCCCTAATTTCCCTTGAGAGGGTGGTGGTGAGCAGCCTTCTTGAACCACTGCAGTCGATGTGGTGTAGGTACACCCACAGTGCTGTTAGGAAGGAAGTTCCAGGATTTTGACCCAGTGACAGTGAAGGAACGGTGATATGTTTCCAAGTCAGGATGGCGAGTGGCTTGGAGGGGAACTTCCAGGTGGTGGTGTTCCCACGTATCTGCTGCCCTTGTCCTTCTAGGTGGTAGTAGTCGTAGGTTTGGAAGATGCGGTCTAAGAAGAATTGGTATGTTTCTGAAGTGCATCTTGTAGATGGCACACACTGCTGCTACTGTGCATCGGTGGAAGAGGGAGTGAATGTTTGTGGATGGGGTGCCAATTAAGTGCGTTGCTTTGTCCTGGATGGTGTCGAGCTTCTTGAGTGCTGTTGGAGCTGCACTCATCCAGGCAAGTGGAGAGTATCCACCACACTCCTGAATAATGCATTGTAGATTGTCGACAGAAGCTTGCACTCGGATTGAAAAGACCAAATTTATGGGGAGTTAAAACAAGGCTGGAAGAGTTGCCTAGCTGGGAGACTCTCTGGGGAAAAGAAAACCTCACTGTGAAAAACAGTTCTAAAATTGCAAGTTAAAAGAAAATAACAGGAATAAACCATCGGCGATCAGGAATCACTTTGGATTGATTCTGTGAAAACTGAATATCCACATAAAGGACAGTGTAAAGTATCCTTGTAAAGTGTCTTTTTTTTTTGGTTTGGCTAAGAAAACGAAGGCAGGGGTGTTCCATTCTGTGGTTTGAAGTATAAGCTGCCTATAAGATAGCAGTTCTGTGGTTTAAAGTATAAGCTGCCTATAAGATAGCGTTTAGTTAAGAGTGCTTTTAGTCATTTCTTACAGTGAATAACTGAAGGCATGAAATCTTGGTGTGTCTTTATGTCAGCTATTAACCGGAAGTGCAAATTTATTTTTGAAAGTCATCGGTCCATGTGGAGATCATTACAATGATTTTATGCAAAGCTTAGGGGGACTTAGACACGCTTATAAAATTGTACATAGATCACCCACACCGAAATGAATGAAAGCTGAAGTACCAAAGTCAAAGGACGGAATCGTCGGCTCCTGTTTGCGTCATAGCGGACTGGAGCGGAAATCAATCAGGAAATCGCAAGAATCTGTTTCATGTTGTCGTAAAACCAGTTTGCAATTGTCTGCTCCACCCATCAATGGCAGGTTGCATTACCTGCTGCCACACGTCGGGAACCTAATTTCAATACTTTAGCATCTCATTCTACACCCTGTTCACCAGAACCATCCCCCCATGTCGACACACAGATGTGTTTCACAACTATACATAAGCGACGTGCATCTGGCGAGCTGCACTTTGCTCGGGACTTCAAGGTTTGTTTGCCTATCGTGCTTCAGGCAGCACTCGCAGTCATCAGCACCAGGCTTCACAGGCAGCACCATATCACTTTTAGGGGGGCTCAAAGGCAGGTCTCTACCTACCAGAACAGCCAGAAGGTGGGAGTGGCTTTTCAACAGCTGCAGGGCTATGGTTTGCTTGGGGAAGGGGGAGAAATGGCTTCAGGCAAGGGAAGAGGCTGCAGGACGAGGGCTGTACTGGGGAAGGGGGATATCCCGGGATGTGTGTGCGGGCACATGTTGATCTGTGCACGTGGCCTCAAGATGGTGACGGCTGAGGAGGCCAGATGGAGATGTGAAGGTGTGTGAGAGAGAATGAGTAATGATGTCCCTTGAGCTGGCAGTGAGTGAGATGCCAGTGAATGTGTGATGGCCCTGTGAGTGTGTGAATTCAGAGTGATGAGATGGTTGCCTTACCCTGGTAGCACAGATGAGATCATTCATCCTCTTTCTGCACTGGATAGCCAAACTCTTCTGTGCAGCTTTAGCATTGACAACCACTGCCACCACCTCCCAAACTGGAATGGTGAGATTGCTGGACCTCTTGCGGCCAGAGCGGGGATGGAGGACATCAAGGCGGGCCTCCAAAAGGCATTCCAGTGATGGGTCACTGAACTTTTCTTCACTGAAGACAGGGCCATGTCTTCACTGGAGCAGTCCTGGCTGCAAGCATTGAGAGCTGTGTGCGTGGCTGCAGTTTCGATATGGTACCCGGAGTGAGGAAACGGTGAGGTAATGGCGTGGCGGGCAATTCAGAGGCTGCCCGCCAGCAAGACGGCGTGTTTCCTGTGGCTGGATAGTTCATGAGACAGGAAGAAGAAGATACGGCGCGAAAACCCGCCATTGCAGCCTGCAGGTAAAATGTTGTTTTTCATGCCCGCTACCGCACTTAGTGCAATTCTGGGACAATTCCACCCAAAGACTTACAAAATATTCAAATTGACTCATTAGCTTCCAGCTGAAGCAAACTCTATCCGATATTGCCTGCTGCTGGGCTATATGAATACAGAGTAGGCTCGAAAAGTGACAATCAATTTGATGCTGCATTTTTTGGGGCTGGTCCTAAATACTCGGCATGCCTTGCTGTCCGAAAAGAAAGGAAAGACTACGGTCCAAACCTCAAACCAATGGAATGCTAAAGCCCTTTTTACAGCAACCTAGTTTTCCACTTGTGCACTTGCCAGGCCACAATTTTCCCCTCATTCATTTTAATGAACAAGAAATTCACAGACAGACAAACACACCAGCTGAAAATCCTGGCCAACGGCTATGTTTGTGCGAAGAACTGTGCTTAACCTGTTGTTTTTAGTGCACATGGTTTGCAGATTACTTTTGGTGCAGGATCAGAGTCCCATGAAACACTCTCAGGGCAGGTACAATGGGCCTGTAATCAGCTTTGACAGCCCAGCACTACACAAAGAAACCTACAGGTACTTGGAGGAAAAAAAGAATTTACTTATAACCTTTGATCACCAGCAAGACAGTAAGTCATTGTGACAATGTGGTTAACGTAATAACCCACACTGCCACCAACTTATACCTGGTTTCAGTTCCCAACAGAGGAAAAGAAAAGAAACCTCATTGCAGAAGTTAGAAATTTGAAGCTTTCAAGTTAATAATTGATTGTTGCAAACACAGTCTAAATCCTGTTGCTATTTAAATGGTTGAAATGAAACTAGGTCAAAGACTTTTTCCAAAGTAATTACTACATAACAACAGGGTGCAGCCTATTCAGAGTATTGGACAAAGTATTCCACTTTTGCAATGTTTGTAAAAAAAACAATGAGATCATGGTAGGTGTTGTACACTCTACTATTCCCCCTGTGCTGAAACAGACAGGATTTTGCACAATTTATAAGCACTGTTCATATTTACACTAATATTAGTGCTGACAGAAATTTTATTTATACTGCACAAAATCATCTCCTTTGGTAATAAGTCAAATTAAAAATGACCCTCTTCCTGTATCTACATTTCTTTAACCCGCTCCATTACTATGCCTGTCACATTTTTGCTTATTGTATCTGCACTGGAATCTTGGATATTAACATAAACCCAGCGATGGGATGGGGAAGGGAGGTTAAGACCATAAAGCACGGGAGCAATAGGAGGCCATTCGGCCCATCCAGTCTGCTCTGCCATTCAATGAGATCATGACTGATATGATAATCCTCAACTCACTTTCCTGCCTTTTCCCCATAGCCCTTGATTCCCATACTGCTTAAAATTCTATCTATCTCAGCCTTGAATATGCTTAACGACCCAGTCTCTGCAGTAAAGAATTCCACAGATTGACTACCCTCAGAAGAAATTTCTCCTCACCTCTCTTTTAAATGGGTGTCCCCTTATTCTGAGATTAAGGGGAAACAACCTCTCAGCATCTACCCTGTCAAGCCCCCTAAGAATCTTATGTTGCAATAAGGTCGCTTCTCATTCTTCTAAATTCCAATGAGTACAGGCATGACCTACTCAACCTCTCCTCATAAAAAAATCCCTCCAAACCCAGGATCAACCTAGTGAGCATTCTCTGGACTGCCTCCAATGCCAGTATATCTTTCCTTAGATAAGGGGACCAAAATTGTTCACAGTATTCCAGATGTGGTCCCTGAGTCGAAAGAGGGGGTTCCCATTCTAGCGAAAGAGCACAGAAATCTCCCTGAGGCACCTCTGAGCCTCAGGGAGATTAGTTTAAGTTTTAAAAATTTAAATAAAGAAAAGAAAGTATTTTAAGACATGTCCCCTCATGTGACAGTGTCACATCAGGAGACATGTCAAGGAACATTAATGAAAAAAATTATTTAATTTATAAACCCTTCATGAAACCTCATCCCACCCGTGGATGAGGTTCCATGAAAAATGTGAAGGCCACCTGGGCTCTTCGCTTGCCCGCCAACCTTAAGGTTGGACGGGCAGCTCAGTTTATTACTTTAATTGGTATTTAAATAGCCTTAATAGGCCTTTGACAGTTCGGTGGACACGCAGCTAACTCGGCTGTGTGCCCGACGAATTGAAAATCTAAATGACATGTGGAGCTGTTGGGACACCCGCCCGACATCACCATGCTTCATTTTACGCCTTTGCGAATGGGGCCCACCCCCGCTTGCCGAGCTGAAAATTCTGGCCCTTGTGTCATCCTCACACTTGCCTTCCCGTCTATTTTTGTGTCATCTCCACACCTGGCGATAATACATTCACTTCCCTCATCTAAGTCATTGATATATATTGTAAATAATTGAGGCCTCAGCACTGATCCCTGTGGCACTCCACTAGTTACAGATTGCCATCCTGAAAATGCCCCCTTTATCCCCAACTCTCTGTCTTCCATTAGTTAGCCAATCCTCTGTCCATGCTGATATACTACCCCCAACACCATGGGCTCTTATCTTATTAAGTAGCCTTACATGCGGGGTACCTTATTGAACACCTTTTGAAAATCTAAATATATTACGTCTATTGGTTCCTCTTTATCTATCCTGCTTGTTACCTCCTCAAAAGAATTCTAATAAATTTGTTAGGCATGATTTCCCCTTCATGAAGCCATGCTGACTCTGCTTGATTAGATTATGTATTTCTAAGTGCTCTGCTATTACATCATTTATAATAGACTCCAACATTTTCCCAATGATGGATGTTAAGCTAACTGGCTTATAGTTACCCGTTTTTTGTCTCCCTCCCTTTTTGAATAAGGGTGTTACATTGGCCATTCTCCAATCATCTGGGAATTTTCCAGAATCTAAGGATTCTTGGAAGATTATGACCGGTGCATCCACCATCCCTGTAGCTACTTCCTTTAATATCCTAGGATGCAAACCATCAGGTCCAGGGGACTTATCAGCCTTTAGCCCCATTAGTTCTCCTAGTACTTTTTCTCTAGTGATAATTATTGTATTTATTTACTCCCCGCCCCTTGTTGTCCCTTGATTATTTAGTATTTTTGGAATTCTATTAGTATCTTCTACAGTGAAGACTGAAGCAAAGTATTTATTCAACTCCTCTGCCTTTTCCTGGTTCCCCATTATTATTTCCCCAGCCTCATTCTCCAAGGGGCCTGTGTTCACTTTGGCCTCTCTCTTCCTTTTCATATACTTAAAGTAGCTCTTACTTCCTGCTTTTATATTACTTGCTGGTTTAGACTCAGTTTAATTTCTCCCTCTATTTTTCTGGTCATCTTTTGTTGGTTTTTAAAACTTTCTCAATCCTCTGATTACCACTAATCTTTGCCACATTGTATGTTTTTTCTTTCAATTTGATACTGTCCTTAACTTTCTTGGTTAACCATGGTTGGTTTAACCCCTTCCTTGAATCCTTCTTCCTCACTGGGATATATCTTTGTTGAGAGTCATGAACTATTTTCTTTAACATTTCTTAAACATCTGCCATTGTTCATAAACTGTCTTTTCTGATAAACAGCCCACTCCAGCCAACTCTGCCCTCATTCGATTGTAATTATCCTTATTTAAGTTTAGCACAGTTGTTTCTGACCCAAGTTATGCAAAATTCTACCATATTATGGTCACTGTTTCCATGGGGATCCTTTACTCTGAGATCATTTATTAAACCTGCCTCATTGCACATGACCAGATCCAAAATAGCCTGATCCTTGCTTGGATTCACAACATATTGTTCTAAGAAACTGTCCCAAATACACTATGGATCCTTGCTCATGTCTACCTCTGCCAATTTGATATTCCCAACATACATGAAGATTAAAGTCACCCATGATTAATGTACTGCCTTTTTTTACATGCCCTCATTTATTCTCTGTCCTACAGTATAGCTACTGTCAGGGGACCTATAAACTACTCTCACCAGTGTCTTCTTTCCCTTGTTATTTCTTACCTCCACCCATATGGTTTCTACATCTTCTGATCCAAGGTCCTTTCTTGCTATCGTACTTATTCCATCTTGTACTAAAAAAGCTACCCCACCACCCTTTCCTTCCTGCCTATCCCTTCGAAGGGTCACATACACCTGAATATTTAGTTCCCAGCTTTATCTCATTGTAACCACATCTCCATAGCGGCTATAAGATCATACCCATTAACCTCTATTTGTGCTGTTAATTCATTCATTTTATTCAGAATGCTACACGCATTTAAGTAAAGGGCCATTAATTTTACCCTTTTACCATTTTTTCCCCTTTGGACCCTATTTGCTGCTTTTTTTTTAATGCTTGTACACTCTGTCCCTTCCTGTCACACCCTGGGTGTCATTTCCTAAATTTGAGTGGGTGTGACGTGTTTTTCATGCTGTGCCTTCTGCCTTTGACAGGTTTTCTACCTGGAGCCCAGCCTGATTGACATGCTTGGTTTCCAGAGGTGACGAGGATTCTGGAGCAAGCTGCAGAACCAGCTAGGCCTGATCCACGACCTCCGGAAGGGCTGTGGGTTCCATTTCCAACCTTAGGGTCTTTGTATGCGGCGGGGAGTGGGGGGGGGGTGGTGGAATGTTGGAAGGGGAAGGAAACACTCCCACTCCTCCTGGCCTACAAGCTGCACTGTAAAGGTACTTACCTTCTTCCCAAAGCTGTCCTCACCTCCCTTCAGCTGCCAGGTTTCGTGAGGCCTGGGAAACTCAACAGGCTACAGGTAAACTTGTAAAAACGGTTAAATCAGAGGCTACCATCTCATTAAAATAAATTGCCAACCTGCCTCCAGGGAGCAAGTTGGCTGCCCGCCCCTTGCCCTGCCTCCATTAAACTCAGAAGTGGGGAGGTTGGATTGAGTTTGAGAATTTTTGAATTTTAACCTCCAAATCATTTTTGGGTGCTAAAATCCAGCCCTCTGTTTGTCACTTTCTTCCACCCTCTTTCAGTAATTCCTTTCTTGATACCTCCTCTTTCTTGTGATTTTCCATTTTTTCTGCTTATCTCCCATTCTCTCTCTCTCTCACATTTTCCTTAATTGATATACTTAAATTACATCTTTTTTTTTTCAGGAGCAGAGCAGCCAAAAAGTACCAGGTTGGAGAGAAGTACAGCGGTCAGCAGGATCTGGATGCAGCTGGCAGCCATCCAGAAGCTACTGCAATAGGGGCCATGCCCTGGGCTGATAAAGAGTCGAGGAATCAGGCTCAGTTGCGAGATGGAGTGACTCTGGTGCACAACCTGGTAGATAACTCCAGCTAGGAGGGAGCAGAGAAAAAGTTGATGCAGAAGAATACAGAGCTGACAATGAAAGTGTACGGGAGGGGGCATATAAAAGAGAGACAGAGGAAAGCCAAAGGGAGGACATGGAAGAGAAGCAGGAGGAAGAAAGATTTACAGATTGAGAGAACAGAGATACAATAATGGCAAGAAAGAAGCTTTTTTTTTAAATTGCTTTCCCAAGATCTGGCTCTGGAAACACCTGAGTTCGAGAAATATAGGCCTTGTTGGCGTGTTTGTGGGGAGAGGGAGATAGCGAGAGTGGGATCAAGAAAAAAGGAGAACTCCCGACACACCCTGTTAAGGATAAGGCAGAGAAGGAAAAGATAACCATACACTTGAGATGAGGCAGAGAAAGACCTGTGCCTTTATTAGCTCAGTATTCTGGAAAATGGTTTTTCTTTCCATGTATGGATTAATGCCAGCTGCCATCAGAAATTCTAAAAATGGCAGAATCCTGAGCAGGAAATGCTGGTTCTCTCATCTGAAAATTTAAAAAAATAATTAGAGCTCCAGAAGCACTCCAAAAACATAGTTCACTGTTCAAAGTTCATTTGGCCGAACATTTTTTCCTTATTTTTTTCAGTGCATGGCAGCTCCAACTAAATCCCCGATTCTAATTATTTTTGAAGCACTCCTGTGGGTCCTTTTTTAATGTTGCAATAATCAGAAGATCCTAACCAGGGCTGCACAGTTTAAATGCTTAACAAAACAGCCAGCACCAGAAATGACTGCTGGATTGAATTGGCATAAAAACCCAATAGATTCACTATTGTCCTTCATTGAAGGGAACCTGCAATCCCTATCTGGTCTAGCTCAATGTGGCTTTGATCCAACATTGCATGTTGGATTCTTAATTCACTCAGGGCCACTAGAAATGGACAATAAACATCGCCAGCATCACCCACATGCCAGGAACCAATTTAAAACAAACTGCAGAAATGAGCATGGAACATTTATTACCAACACCTAGAGCTGTTTGTACAAGAGCTCAGGCATCCATCTACTTTTTCAAACGTAATAGTTTTACAGAGTTGAATGGTCCATTTGTTGCTTTCTACAATTTGATCAGACCAATAAGATTGCATGGAAAGAACAATGGGGTGCAGGAAACACTACGGTAGATCAGTCAATCCAGCACTAAAAAAAAAATCAACTCAGAAGGGGAAGGGTTTTAGCTCCCTCAGTTGAGGAGAAATCAGGCAAAACAGGAGTTGAACTCAAAATGGTACACTTTTACTCTGAGGCCTTTTTTATGCTGCGGTAGTCCAAACAATTGAGGAGCAATTGTTTCGTAAATATATACAAGTCAGGATCCTGTTATGTAGAAAGGACCTGGGAGCCATTTTCACAGCCTACTCAATGGAGCATCTACCATGGACACTGCTCATTTGAAGCAGTTGTGCAGGGGCAGAAGCTTCTAAGGCAGGTATAAAAGTTATATTTATGGGTTCGGGAGGAGCAAGTGTTTTCTGATGAAGGATATTCACTGCTTTCTTTGTTATCTTGTTCAATAACTATTTTGTTAAGTGCTACAATATTAAAATGCACCATCAAATATGGTACTTTATCATCCAGCAATCCAAATAAATCTTTAGGTGCTGATCCCTCAATGAATTAGGTTGATTACTTTGATGTATTAAAATACGAGATTGATCGCAAAAGTACATTGAAAGGGAAAGATTCTCTAATGCGGCAGGTACAGGCTCATCTCGAAAGTTGGTTAGGCCACATTTAGTATTGCATGCAATTCTGGTTGCCATAATATAGGAATGGATAGAGTGCAGAGGTAATTTACAAGGATGATACCAGAAATGAATGGGTGTAAGCATCAGGAAAGGATCGACAGGCTAGGTATCTTCTCTCTTGAAAAAAGAGTTGAAGGGTGGCCTAGTAGAGATACTTGGAATTATGAAAGGGCTTTGTTAGAATGGATGCAGAGAGAATGTTTCCTCTCACAGCTAGAGGCCATCAATATCAGATAGTCACCAAGAAATCCAATAGGAAATTCAGAAAACAATTTCTCCAGCCGAAGAATGGTAAGAATGTGGAATTCGCTACCACAGAGAGTGATTGAAGTGAATAGTATAGATATGTTTAAGGGGAAACCAAGACAAGCACATGAGGGAGAAGGAAATAGATGGTTAGGTTGTAGATTTAGATAAGAAAAGATGGGAGAAGGTTTGAGTGGAGCATAAACACCAGCATGGACGGTTTAGTTTGAATGAATGGTTTCTGTGCTGAATATCCTGTGCAGTCCTACATAATGTCACTGATCGCAAAATTTTGACAGGTACACTGAACTGAAGGCTGGTGAAAATTTCCACTGGAGCAGAGAAGGCAAAAAAGAGATTTAAGAGGCTTTTATATTTGTGAGGAGTAGTGTTGTGAGTAAATAGGGAAAGACTGAAATCTGGGTTTTCAGGCGGCCAATCCACGATCACCTGACACCAGTGGCAGGAAGCCAACATTTCAAGGCCCAGTTTCAAAAACATACATGCAGTGAGTAGTACATGTTGAACCAGCACGATGATGCAGTTCACTGGCTCCCAGAAAATGCAACATCGGTTGGCCCGGAGGTTAAGCAGCCAGGGATAAGGGTGGGATGGAAATCCAGGGCAACAGCTGGTAAAGTTAATCTCATGCAGCATGGAGGAGAACCCTCTCCTTCTAGCCCCTCAAAAATAATTGCAACATTTACCTTTTCAAGCTTCTTTTGCACCATGAGGTTTTATTGTGCTTAGTATCTATGGTACACGCTTTACTGAGTAAGCTGTTATAATGGGGTCCTGCCTTCACAAGGATGTAAACATTCTTATCTGATTCAAATACATGCTATATAAATGTAAGATTTTTTTTTGTACGATAGACTTCTATGGTTCTACATAACTGAATTGAATATATGCGTGATATATTTAGAAACATTTTAGCACAAGTTATACATCAAAAACAGCTGCTAGAAGTGGTCACAACAACATTTTGAGTAACTTCCCGATACTATGCAAGATTATATCACTGATGAGCGTATGTGCACTTTATTCTCAGCACCTTATTTTTAAACAGAAAAATTGCCCAGGATTTTCCATGTGTCAGGCGGGCTTGGCGGGGGCAACTGCCACCCAACTTCAGCTCCGCACCGTGATTTCACGTGGGCGGGGCAATTAAGGCCTGCCTTGCGTGGATTGCAAATGGTAGCGCTGAGCGCTACCTGTGCGGGCGGGGGGGGGGGGGGGGGGTGGGGAGAAGGAAGAGTCGGGTCCAGCACTCTTTCACGCATATAGCGCTTCAATCTCCCTGAGGCAGCTATGTGATTGAAACGCTTTTTTAAAAAGTAAAAAAAACAATAAAAATTTAATGAAACATGTCCCCTCATGTGACTATATCAGATGAGATGGGACATGTTTTTATTTTTCAAAATAAGTTTTTATTTAATTTTTAAAGCTTTAGGAAACCTCATCCCGCTCGTGGATGAGGTTTCCTAAAAAACGTAAAGGCCGCTTGGCCTTTTCGCCTGCCCGCCAACCGTAAAGTTGGGCAGACAGCGTAAAATTCTGGTTAATTACCTGGTTAATGGGCTTAATAGGCCTATCAATTATCGGCTGCGCGTCCGCCAAATGAAATATCGCGCGACTTCGCGATGACGTCGGGACGCACACGTCATCACGCGTCATTTAACATTCCGGGGTGTCGGGCACATGCCCACACGCCGAATGGGAAATTCTGCCCATTTTTTTTTTAAAGATGTAAATAGCTACCAGAAAAATGAAGAAACAGCAACACAAACTTTTTGTCTACGACATACTTGGTTAACATGTTACTATGTTCATTAACGGTATTAAATGTTGTCATAATTTCTGTTCACACCATTAGGCATCAGTTTTTGCAAAACTGTTCAAATTGCAGGGAAAAATACAAATTTATTTTATTTCAAAATGGTTCACCTTCAATACTTTTGTGAGAGGGGAGAAATGACATACTACTATAGTATTTTGTTACCATCATTCAAGTTTCGTTGGTTTTCAGTCTGTTAAACAGAAAGCATTGATAACAACGTACAATGCTATATTTAGCTCTGTAAGAATCTTTCCGCCTAACTGTTTAACTTAGCTCAAAGATTCAGCTTGCCTCCTTCTCTATATTGTTAACTCTCTTTTTTCAAATGGAACTAGATTGCAGATCATTGCAATATGCTCCTTGATTATCAATTTGAACTGGAAAAATTGCTCTGATTAGATCAGTAAGACCTGAGGTAAAGAAATTATACAAAGTAGAGTCATTGCTGAATTCAGCACATTTTATTGCATGCTATTTAATTCCAAAAATGAAATACCTTTATTGTATAATTTTTTTTTACGCTAGGTGACTTCCAGGCTGCTTTGGTACAGGGATGAACCACTTATCAAGCTCAAGGAAGAGATAGCACTGACAAAGAACCATTAAGCTTTACAATTAGATGCAAAGATCTTTGCAGAGTCAAAAGTGTAGTACAGCAAGTTCTTGCTTTCAACACTTTTGTTCAACAGCCTGAAAAGCAACTAGGCTGAAGTGATAACACAGTAGCACAGCACGTCATTCTTTACCCTCAGAAAATATTAAAGATGAATCATTTTGCAACAAAATGTCAGTTGTTATTTGTCCTGCAATTTTGAGGAGTTTTGCAAGAACTCACACCTTAACTAGTGCAAAGAGAAACTAATGAACATAGTAGCACTTTAAGAACATGGTTATGAAGTGCATCATCTTAAAAAAGGGATGGCACTGCAATTGCTTCAATTCGTTGGTAATTTGACAATTATATTTTAAAATAACTATTGTATTCTAACTTATATTAATGCTAACTTCTAATATATTGTGCAAGAAATGTTAAAACAAAATTACAGCAATGTGACATGCTATGCTTTTTTTCAACTTTTTACTTACAATCTGGAGTGCATTCTCCTTTTCTCTTATCCTGTAATTCACTACCTCTTATTCTGTCTCCCTCTTTCATATTCCTTCACATCTATCATTGCCGCTTCTCCCTCAAGTGTGTCTCATTTTTACTGTTTCTCTCGTGTGTATTCTTTCTCAATGTTGTCTCACTCATCTCTCCATTTGATCTCTATCTTTCTCGCCACCTCATTCCTCTATCCTTCATTCTCTTCACATTTCTTTACTCGCATTATTCTTCCATTTCTCTTGTGTCAACTCTCCGTGTAATTCTCATTTCTCCCTCTCCATTAGTTTAAATCTTGTCACCACGGCAGTTTGCTAATAGCTTTCCACCTTCTGGATTAGTTTAGCATCATAATTAAGCATTGTCAAAGTTCAGCTTTGGATGGGTGGAAAATTGCATGTGATATTTAAAATGGATAGAGACAATTAAAGGGGAGTGTCAAAATAGGAAGCAAAAAATTCTTAGAGCCTTTGAAAAGTTTCGTAAAGGCATTGCAACCCATTGCAAAAGCTGAAAAGGTTAGGCCAAAAAGTGAATCAAAAAAGCATAGGGTAAGGTGAAGGCATCACATCAGTCTTCAGGCAAGTGATCGAGCAGCCAAGTTCCTTCACTGTCGCTGGGGCAAAATCTTGGAACTCCCTTCCTAACAGCACTTTGGATGTACCTACACACATGGAATGCAGTGGTTCAAGAAGGCAGCTCACCACCACCTTTTCAAGGGCAACCAGGGATGAGCAATAAAATTGCTGGCCTAGCCAGTAACACCAATGTCCCATGAAAGAATATAAAAACAAAGCACAGAGTCCTTGTTTGATTGTTGCTGAAATGGAGTTGGTGCAACTGGCTGCGAGAATGGTAGTCCTTTGTGCCATTCTGTGGCGTTGTCCCACAGGTCAGCAATGCAATATTTCAAGGAAGCAGAGAGATAGTCCAGGATGGGGCAAACTTCTGTCATCATTGGGTAAGGGTGCCCTGTGCTGTATAGTAACTGGAGATACCACTGCAACACATGGCACAGTGTTGCATCTGGCTCACTGATGATGACCTGGATCTTGAGGAGAGAGCATTCAGGACCATTATAAGTAGGTATCTCAGAACCAGAAAAATGGTTGATAGTATTTTGCAAGTCCGCAAAGTGGCACACCTTCTTTCATGCAGTGCCCATGAAAGCAGGGCATCATGTTGCTGGGGTGCTTCTGAGAATGAAATATTAAGGTTACCCAGGTATTCACAGAACTCACCATTTGATCTGCAGTTCAATTTTGATTGGAAATAGGAGCTTCCATGTACCAAAACTAAACGACCTGAAGTATCTGCTTTTGGAAACAATCAGCAATGATGGACACAAATTGCACTAGTTTTGAGAAGTGTCTTTATTCTTCAAGTTTCTGCTGAAACTCATTTACACATGGTCAAATGTAAAATCTTCCTTGAACCAGCGCAATTAAGAAAATAATACTTTTGAAAATAATTTTGCTTTATAAATATTCCTTGATATACTTAAAAAGTGGTAACTTGGTGCATTTTGATTATTACAGCTGAAAATCGGTTTCACAAAAACTAAGCATTTTTATCAGCGTGAATTAATCTAATTTTAAATAACTGAAAGTGACTTTAAAAATTTATACAAACCCCATTTTCTGGTTGCATTGGCGTACAGGAAATTAAGCAACAAAAGATTATAATCCAAAAGCTTTTAAAATCTGGTTATTAATGCTCTTTCTCCTAAATGCAGCTTAAACTTGAGAACCCTCTTGAAGGGTGCAAACAGAGGCAATTAGGAGAAGCTTGCAGTGGTGTTTCATCCAATCTGAGGATGTGGCCAGTTTGTGGGCGTGATTCAATTCCAACAGTGGTAAACTAGCGCTAAAGGTCATGTAATAAACAGTTTGCGCTTAAAATTCCACCATCTTTTCCGTTGGTTTGGTCGATGTCAGGTGAATTATGCAAACTCCTGCCTAAATTACCTCTGATCTGTGTACCAGTGGATTGGCTCAAATCCCTTGTGCAACCCAACTTGTTTGGAATCCCTCCATTTCTTCAGTTATGATACTTGACCAGATGGCATCAATGGCGTCCCACCTCGCAGGGTTTCAATCTCGTCTCCCGAGATTTCGTTCCCCTGGATTCCTGAGACTGCACTCTAGCACCAACTCACAGCCACAACTTCAGCTGCGCTGTGCAAAACACTACTGCTCCAAAGGGGGTACATTCACCCCAAAGGTCCGCAGCACGGAATCACCAAACTTCTGCCACCTTCTTTGATCGCCAGGGCTTTTCCTGAGCCATCTCCACTTAAGATCTATCAACTGCAGACTTTTTTCTGCTTGGAGCCTCTTTCAATGCTCCTTTTTCTTCTTAACATTGGGATCTCCCCCGTCGCCTCTCCAGGACTTCCTTTAGGACCCCCTCCCTGTCCCCTACCTGGGACTCTTCCCGATTATGGCATTCTGTTCCCCATAACACGACCCCAGTTTTCGTGCTGTTTTCATTTTGCACAGGCAGACTGGGCTCGTGTTCTCGGCCCAAGGGACTTCAAATGCCGGATTGCGCATGTGACACCTGCTCCCGGCCCGCGCATGCGTGAAATGCCCAACTTGGGAGTTCCCGGCCTCCACTCCATGAGAGGGTTAAGTCTGGATCTCATAACACAATACACAAAGAGAATTTCCTCAAATCTGCACCCAATCGCTGTGAGCAGTGAATGCCAGAAAATCAAGCTGATCGGAGTGAATGCCTATAAAGGAACAACCCAATTTTCCTTCCAATTGAATTAATGGTAGGAAAATCAAGCAGGTTCTTTTATAAGCCTATGCTCTAAGAGGTCTGATTTTCATTACATCTATGTAAACTAAGCCGTCAGCATTGGCTCAATAGTAATGGATGTCTGCTCCTTCTATCTACAGGCACCATCTAATGTCTTTGATTTGTCTCTTCTGTTTTGTTCAATTATTTAGCTAATCCTAGGTTTTTCAAAAAGAGTGGGAATTTTATAGCTCGTTTTACTTTCTCCTGCAAGTTAACCCACCAGCTTTTTTTTCAGCACATTCTGAACCTCACATCCTTATTTTTAAACTCCTTCCTGGCCTCACCCCTCCCTAGCTCTGTAATCTCTTTCAGTCCTACATCCTTCCGAGATACCTATGCTCCTCCAATTCTATCCTCTGGAACATCTTCTATTTTCATCACTCAACCATTGGTGGCTGTGCCTTCATCTGCCTAGGCCCTAAACTCTTCCCTTCCTAAACCTATGATCTCTCTAACTGTCTTCTCCAATCTGAAGTTTCTTAAACCTACCCCTTTGCCCTAGTTTCTGGTAACCAGTTCTAATATCACCTTATGTGGTTTGGTGTCAAATTTTGCTTCATAGTTGCCCCAATGAAGCCCAGTCAGACATTTTATCATGTTAAAGGCACTATATAGATGCACATTATTGTTGTTCCACTTGGAGCTAAGTCACAGCCTTTTGTCCCTTCCAACACAGCACTGCTTGCTATCAAGTCAGGCGGAGGTGTACACTGGAGCAGAGCACATGTTGTAGTGGGCCAGCTGGAAAGCATTACCCAGATATGCATGAAAAAATTCTTCTAAAGAAGTTCATGATGCTCATGCTCTTGGGGGAAATCCCGGCATTGAGATGAACCTGCTTCATCACTTTGAAGATGTAGGTCAATCAGTTGTCCTTTCTTTCTCTTCTCTGCCTCTTGCTGTTCTTTATTCTGACTTTAGTCGCATTTTCTTGATACCCCTTTTGGGATCTGATTTCTGCCCCTCTGTCATTTCAAAATTCACTTTCGAACTTTCTGTATTTTGGGATTTGTGTTATTTACTTTCAGACATAAAGGTTACTTTGTTTCATATCAGTTTTGAACTGACAGTTTGGCTTGAGGCAGTTGCATGTCTGGCATGAAGAGCATAAGTGCTGCTTGTGTGTCTGTTAATAGCTCACAAGCTTCAGTGACCTTGTGCTGTTGCTTTCCCACCACCACCGATGACCCCCCCTCCCCCCCTACTAACCTATCTGGTCACCCTGAGCCTAAATGGCTCATATTACTTATATATATATATTACTTAAATATTACTTTACCTGAATAAAAATATTTCCAGTTACGTAAATCACTATTCTCATATAGGAAACCTAACAGCGCAAATTATTAGAGATCAAATAAGGTTATGTTGTGAAATGGAATGTGAATGCCATTAAACGCTATTTGGAAAAAAATGTTCTCACAGTTATTAGCAAACCACAGAAATTTAATTCAGGAATATCTGTGCCTGACCACATTAAATTCCAAAAGTCATTTCTTACACGTACAGAAGAAGCGTGTGTGGTACAGAGAACAGAGAGCCTGAAATTCCTTAAGCAATGCGGTTGGACTCCCACCTACCAGTTTGCCCTGGTCACAACCACATCACAGTGTCCAAGGGGTGAAGTCATTTAGTATCCATCCAGCTGGAGGTCAGGAATTTTGCAGTAGCACCTTTAGACACATTGGGCTGAATTTTCATTCCTGGGTCCCAGTCCAGCTGCTGGGATGAAATACAGGTCAGGAACCTGGAAGTGACGGGGGCATGACCCAAAGAGAAATTTGGGACGAGGTGACCAGTTCAGTGAAGGCCTTCAGGAGTCCTGTTCAATTAAGGACAGGGGTTGGGCTCCCAAGGATGGAGGGCCAATGGCACTGAATGATCAGCAACCCCACTGAGAGAGATTGGCAAAAGAACCAGCAACGACATGAGGAAATTTTTTTTAAGCAGCAGAATGGTCAGGATCTGGAATGCACTGCCTGAGAATATGGTGGAGGCAGATTCAATGGGGGCCTTCAAAAGGGAACTGGAGAAACACCTGAACAGAAACAATGTGGAAACCTATGTGGAAAGGGAAGAGGAGTGGCACTAGTTGAGCTGCTCTTGCAGAGAGCAATTATAGATATGATGGGCCGAATGGCCTACTTCTGCACTGTAACCATTCTAGGGTTTTATTGTCAAGTGGAGCTTCTCACTTCTACTAGGATGTAATCCTAGACCTCAAGTCTGTCTATATCTTGTCTGGGATCTAAGTAAGACTGAAGTGGGGGAATTTCTTGTGTTCATGCCCTTCCTCTCTACTGGAATGTCTCATTATCTAAAATAAAAAGCAGTCCAAGCTTTTCAGTCCATGAATGTTTACCTCTCCCAAGGTAGCTGAACTTGTTGGGTTATGCCAGACCTCAAGGGTAGAATTTTACCGTCGGTGAGCAGGGGATGGGGCCCGCTTGCTGACGCGTAAAATGACGTGGGATGCCGTCAGACGGAACCCCCAACGTCATCCCGCCCCATTTAAATTTTCAGGAAGGCGGGGGCGCAGCAAAATCAGCTGCGGGCCCGCCGACCTGTCAATGGCCACTTGAGGCCATTGACAGGATAATTTAAACAACTGAAGGACCTGCCCGTCCAACCTTAAGGCTGGTGGGCAGGCCAGGAGCCCCGGCGACAAATAGAGAAAACATGAAACCTCATCCACCGGCGGGATGAAGTTTCATGCAGGGTTTTAAAAATTGGACTTTGAAAAATATTAAAAATAGAAAAAAAAAATTCCCCTTCATGTCCCCTCCTGTGACAATGTCACATGAGTTGGGACATGTTCATAATTTACAGAACATCTTTATTACAAAGTCCACGCAATTTCCTTGAGGCTGCACTTAGCCTCAGGGAGATGTGCACTCTTTCGTGCGCATGCGCGAAAGAGCGCACTCTCAATTTCAGGGACTCCCCCCGCCCGCACAGGGAGCGCAAAGCGCTTCTCGGCGGACGTCATGCTGGGCGTGCCTTAATTGGCCCGCCCACGTAAAATGGTGGTGCGCCCCGCTTCGCTGGCGGCGATCGGTTCTGTGCCCACTGGCGATTGGGTCGGGCCCGCCCGCTCGACAGGCAGAAAATTCTGCCCCAACATTTAATGTGTTTCATTAGGGTTTCTTTAGGAACTGGCTGGGCGGGAGAGGGGGTAAGAGGGAAGTTTTTACTGCTGGGCAGGAAATACAAACAGACACTGGCAGATAATTCTCATTGGAGGTTCCGGGTCTCATGATATTATTCAAGCCAAATTTTAATGGCAGCGTCGAGATCAGCACTTGGTCAGGTTTAGGGAGGAAAACACACAGCGAGGATTAGCAGGCTCAGAAGACCATCAAAATGGTTAGTTTTTTAAAGAAGTTTTTCCTTGAAGTCCTGCAGTGCTGCTCCCACCCTGACTTCTCACAACCATATCATATCTTCCCTTCACTCACCTTGGCTGGGTCTGTTCCTGTGGTTACCTGGCTGTGAACTCTTGCCACTTTCGTCCAACTTCTACTTGTTGCCCTTGGCTCGGCCTGGTCCATTTGAATAGAACCCAGGGCACACTTCAGCTGCACACACACCACTGGCCCCGGGCTCTAATGTGGAACCAATCTATACTGAAGGAGATGCTATTAACCTCATCAGTTTGCAGTTCTTTTGAATCAAGTACAGATTGACTAGAATTATTGCCTCCACCCTAAGCAGGGAAGGAGGTTAGATGGCTGATTGCATGGAGCTCAAATGACCCAGCCAGTTTGACTGAAATGGCATTATTTAATATGCATCGCCCGTGACAGCCAAGTTAGTCTAACGAGGTGGTGAGCTTCTCCTTATAAAAGGAGACAATTAATAGCCTGAGCCCTTGAGGTTACTATGGGTGTTAAGTGTTCATTTTGCCCTTATTTACAGAAAAATCCTCTACCTAATTGGCCATGAGTCTCTTGAAGCTGTTGCAGCGTCTCGTCAATAATTACACCACTAGATTTATCCAGAGCTTCTGCAGTACAGCTCTATTGCATTCATACATTTCATTTATCTAGTCATGACTGTCCCTTATATTACAGCTTTGCCTCAAGTGCTGTGTTGCTTTTATATCACTAGTCTGCAAAAATCTTTCTCAGCAATGTGGAGGGTTTGGTTGATTAAAAATGGAAGTTGCTATGGAGATGTCTAAACACTGAATGTAATTGTATGTGTGAAATGGGACAGATTCCAGAGCACTCGCTGTCTCAGTGTAATACAGAAATGCTTCTGCTTGAAGTAGATATTAAATGCTTACTGTGGTACCTCTCTATTTCCGGGAATTCTCCATTGCACACATCCCCATCTCCTCCACCAGCTCTCACACTAGGAGTAGGATGTCTCATTATATTGTAATGAATATCACCCAAGGTACTTTGTATAATCTGTTTTTTTCCATATTAATATCATAATGATTATAGCTAATATGAGAAATTAAGGTTGAAGAATATGGCACTCTTACAATGGACTATTTTTTTCCCCACTTAAATGTTTATTATCATTTGAGGAAAAGGTTAGAGGTTAATTGATAGCATAAAAGGCATCTATAGACAAATTAACAATTTTATTTTAGGAGGAGCAATATGAAATACTAAAGCTAGTAAAATGTAATTTTAAAGTAGCCACTGTCTGACAGACAAAACAAATTAGGTGAAATAAAACCAAAAACTGTTGGAAATATTCAGCAGGTCAGGCAGTGTCTTTGGAGAGAGAATCAGAGTTATTGGCTTGAATTTTCACAAAGCCAGAAGGGCTCCGTGCCTTAGCCAAATTGGCACCGGAGCCTAGATTTCCAAAGTCCCACCCTTGAAACTGGCACCATTTTTGGCTGGGTCGGGTGGGGGTAGAGTGGTGAAGAATGGGGGTAGAGTGGTGAAGAATGGGGGTGAGTTGTAGCTTGCACATCACCATGGTTCAGAGAGGCAGGTGCACAAGTAAAAGCCTTCAAACAGACGTAATTTTTGTTACTGGGATGTCCAAGACACGACTTGTCAGTTTTAAACCTTTGAGGCAAAAGTCTAAAGCTGCTGAGTTATTTGGAGAGGTAAGGTACGCTTTTGGAGGGGTCCAGGTACCCTTTTTGGGAGAGGTAAGGCACTCCTTTGGGAGAGGTAAAGTGGCCCTTTGGGATAATTAAGAGTAGGCATGAATGTGCGTAAAAAGTGGATAAGTTCAGTGGAACTGTCAAGCTATAAAGTAATTTAAATCCCCAAGCCCTTTAAGTTTTTGAAAAATCAAACAGCCTGCTGTGATTCTGCTTGCAATGTTAGGAGCTGTTAACATAAACCTGAGGGTTATCATTATGTGATTAGCGTTGCTTGACTGTTTCTACAACCTATCAGCAAGTGATTAAGAAGGCTAATGGAATGCTATCCTTTATTACGAGAGGAATTGAATTTAAAAGTAAGGATGTTATGCTTCAGTTATACAGGGCATTGGTGAGACCACACCTCGAATACTGTGTGCAGTTTTGGTCTCCTTATTTAAGTAAGGATATAAATGCATTGGAGGCAATTCAAAGGAGGTTTACTAGATTGATACCTGGAATGAGTGGGTTGTCTTATGAGGAAAGGTTGGACAGACTGGGCTTGTTTCCATTGGAGTTTAGAAGAGGGGTGATTAGATTAAAATATTCAAGGTCCTGAACGGCCTTGACAGGATGGACGTCGAAAGATTATTTCCTCTTGTGGGTGAATCCAGAACTAGGGGGCACTGTTTTAAAATTAGGGGTTCCCCTTTTAGGACAGAGATGAGGAGAATGTTTTTCTCGCAGAGGGTTGTATGACTTTGGAATTCTCTGCCTTAGAAGGTGGTGGAGGAGGGGTCGTTGAATACTTCTATGCAGAGGTAGATAGATTCTTGTTAGGCAAGGGAATCAAAGGTTATTGGGGTTAGATTCCCATGTAAAAATCAGAACACAAGATGACCAACCATGATCTTATTGAACAGCGGATCAGGCTCGAGGGGCTGAATGGTCTACTCCTGTTCCTATTTCTTATGTTCCATCATTATCACAGTGAGGGGTCTGTAAATTCAGTGTTACTGACAGCTTCAAGTGCTTATAAAGGGATTAGCTGTCTTTAACGAGGAGCTATGAATACAAATGTTTGTCTTTATAAGGGATTAAGTACTTGAAGGAATTTAAATGTACTGAATGGGTTTTTATGAATAAGAATTTTTTAAAAAATAGTGAAGTCTGCAATATCACTTTTGTTTTATTTCATCTCACCATTTCTCCTGAGATCTGCCCATGGTGGATACTGGGTGAGTTGGCATAGATGGTGTAAGGGAAAAGGGTGGCAGGTCATGGGTTGCTATGAGTTGGCAATAAGTTGGCATAGGGGCTATAAAGGGCTATGGGGAGAGTGGGAGACATTGGTTAGCACGGAGGGTATGAAGGGCCATGAGAGGCAGGTGGAGGGGGGGCATGAGGTGGAATGAGTTGGCATGGATGACACATGGGCAGTGTGTGGGAGGTGGGGTGTGAGGGCTGGAGAGCTGTTTTTTGTTTTGTTGTTTTTATTGTGACTGAGATGAAGTCCCAGAGCACCAAGGTGGGCCTTTTCAAAAGGCAACCCTTGTGGCTGCCTCCAAACTCTTTCTGGTGCGGCAGGCCCGACTCCTGTTAGCAGCTCCCCCCACTGGAATGAAAATCCAAAGACTTGGGGCACTTTCTCCCGAGTTGGGTTTGTGGATGTGCTCCTGGCCCAGGGGCAAAAATTCAGCTCAACATCTCAGGGCTGAAAACCTTTCACTGGAACAGTTCCGATTCTCATCGCCCCTCAAATTTTAACTCTGTTTCTCTCTCCACAGATGCTGGCTGACCTGAGTATCTCCAGCATTTTCTGTTTTTATTTCAGATTTCCAGCAACTGCAGTATTTTGCTTTTCAAATAATTCCTTTGCGTCAAACTAAATGAATGCAGTGGAATAATTTGAAAACACTTGCAACATTTTTATTTTCCTCCTAATTACTCTTCTAATATTTTCTGACCAGCTTTTCACAAAATACACAAGAGTATTATTAAAAAAGCTAATGGTCTAGGTAGAGTAGGAGCTTTACTCTGACCTCAGGTTCTTATTGCCTTTAAATTTGGAATACAGAACTTTGAGTCTTTTTGACAGTTCTTTGGGTAAATCCAATAACCGCTTGTTAGTCACATTAGCAGCTAAAACATGGTTCTAAGTGCAACAAGAATCAAGCTATCTGATTTAACAGGGACACAGAAGAGATTTGTGGCTGCTTGTAATTAATAGGAAGGTCACCAAGAGAAAATACAGATTCCCCTGCAAGTTGGTGATGGCAGAAGACATCAGCAGTTCGTGAAACCAGGAGATTTTCATTTCCTTAATCTTCTTAGTTAGATATTTACCACTCTTAATTGAGGCAGTTACCCTGGGGAGACATCCATAACACCCTTCTAGTGCTGCACATTTGAGCCAGGAATAATTGAGCTGTGTCTCAATTCCAAAAGATTTGGTGTTCCTGCCACTGAAATGAGTGATTAATGGTGTGGTTACAAAGACAAATTAGAACACAGTTAACGTAGATCACTGGAGCTTAAACATCATTATTTATAAGGGAAGCAGCTCATGCTTCAGAATATCATCTGAAAAACAATGTGCGTGAATCAAACTTGGTCTTAAAATTAGGTGAAATTCACTCCCTTAACATGTTGCATGTGACGACTATGACCCTGAAACAGTACGATAAGGAAAAATTGAAAACTTCTTTAAAATGTCAGTGGAATCTGTCATTGGTTTTTAAGAATGTTCGAAAAGAACTTTTAAGAGTTTGCACCTATTGTAAAGGGATCAACTGTAACTCTCTTGGATAATAAATACTGGTCCATGCAAACTTGATGACGAAATAGGGCACATCAAAGCTATCCTGCGGGATAATGGCTACCCTGGTCAGATCATTGCTCATTGTGTATTGTGCATACTCATGAATGGGCCTAAGGCCGCCTCTTTCAGACCTGAAAATTGTCCAGTCTACCTCAACTTACCCTGGAATGGTAAAGTATCTCAAAATATTTGATCAAAAGGTGAAGCTAGCCATTTCATGCTGCTATGCAACACGAGTGGTGTTTTCCACTAACAGGGTGTGGCTGTCAAGTCAAAAAGACCTTCTGCCTACCACACAAATGAGTAATGTGGTATATAAATTTCAGTGCCTGTGCAATGCCAGTACTGGCCATACATCCCGATGGTATCAAACAGCAAATCCCTTCGGCTGTTCTCAGTGGGCAGAGTACTGACTGTATCAATCAACCCGTGCTTGCAAAACCCAGAACATAATGTCCAACGTTAGATGTGATTCTGTGATTGGTCTTGCTGAAGAGTCCCAAGTGTGCTAAGAATTACACTAACAACTAATTTAAGATTACCAGACAGGCCCGCAATGTATCTCACTGATGCTTGCTAGAAGCTACATATATTCGTATGCAGGGACCTGTCCTCTGCAGGCAAAAGGAATATGTCCAGACATTGCAGTTTTGAATAAACAAAATCATAGGGGACAATAGTCCCCCGATGCATTCTCCCTGGCAACATCTTGATCAATTAGAGCCTCTTTGCCAACCAATCAGCACCCCTTCTGCCATGCAGTATAAACTGTTCTTCCCTTTGAAATTTGGCATTTTTGCATCTGTCCTGATGAGTGCAAGACGAAAAGCTTCGGTAGCATGTCTTTTTTTTTTCATCAATACTCAAGTGAGAGATCCGATGCACCACAGGCTGAGTTGGAAAGATTGAGAGATTGCACGTGGTGCCACATTTATGTGGTGAGTAAAGCAAATGCTTGTTATTTTGAGCGATATTATTTGTTGTATCTGCTATTCTGTGTGACTTATAGTTCATACCAAACACAATTTGACTGTTAATTCATGTTTAATTTACGTCGATTCTGACTGGTTTTGAAGTAAAAGTTGCAAAAAGTGAAAAATTGTTGGTGATTTCTCCATTTGGGCGTCATTTGGTAAATTTGGTTATTTTGGTTTATGGTTCCCCACAGGGATTGTAACATGTGAAGTAGTGAACTATAACTAGCCCAGCTCTTATAATTTACTCCAAAGGCTGTACGAGAGGGTGAAACACAAACAAACTGCTGAAAATAGTGTTTTGATTCACTACTTCAGCAGTTGCCACAGAAACTGATCGTTATACAGCACTGGAAACATCTACTTTTCTCTGTCACAGTCTCTCTTGCCCAATGCTCATTTCTGCAGTCATTCAAATCCACACATCAATTTGTGAAACACCATCTGAAGATAATCTGTACACAATGTCACTGAACTATTCAACTTACATGGGCAAGTAATTTGACATTCCTGGCCATTTATTTGGATATGGTTCAAATTGATAGAATGCGCAAGAATTCAAATGCCAAATTCTCGGATGAGCAAAACATTCCAATTGGGAGGCACACAAATAAAAACAAAGTCCAGTGATTATTACATTACTTTTTTGGTGAATCTTTGCAACAAAGGCAATTAGCTACAAGGAAAAATGTTCCCCCCACCCCACCAAGTTTGGCAGCAAGTGTTGGTATTAAGTACAACAAGGTCAGTTATACAACTGTTACAGATGTTTTTATGTTACATTCTCAACAAGTTCTTGCACAGCTGGCTAGAAGGCAAAAGCAACATGGCTACGGATCCTGAAAAACCAGCTTTGAGGGACAGGAGTTACAATTTCTCATTTGTCTTCCCTAAACCCTGTCTTAGCGAGTTCCAGCAGTTTAAAATCTGGTCTTCAGCTATTTGTACAAAGTCCATGCTTGAGGAACTATCTGCACTAGAATACTGAAGTGCATTTAAATGCAATGTAGATGTCCCTATATGTTTCAGCAGTGCACCCAGTGCGACATTTTCCATTTTCTACACCAGACATCCTGTCAGTGGGGTTTCCAATTTAGTGCAATTAATGCCGAATTTGGTACATGTCTGTGCAGTGGCTCATGTTCATAAGAAACTAGATTAAGACTACTTAAACTTATTTTGCCAGCAGATAGAAGAAACTTCCATCGGATCAATCTGAACTGGATTCAAATTTAGGTACCAGGGCTGAAAGATTACATTGCCTAATCCCCAAAACACACCGATATTGGGTGAAAGATTGCACTCGAAATATTAATACACGTTTTCAAGTCCAGTTGGTGACTTCATTTTGTTCTTATCCCTAATTTTCAGCCTTTGTAGTTTAATTGTAACATAAATGTAAGAGTAGTGTGCCAGTTTATGGTTGAAATGTGGGAAAGGAAACCTCCTGCTAGATGCCACCTATTGCCCTCCCTCAGCTATTGAATTAGTGCTCCCCAATTTGGAACTTGGAAGAAGCACTGAGGCTAGCAAGGACACAGAACGCACTCTTGTTGGGGAACTTCAATGTCTATCGATAAGAATAGCTCGGCAGCACCACTACTGACCGAGCTGGCCAAGTCTTGAAGAACATATTTGCCAGACTGGGCCTGGAGCAGGTGGTGAGAGAACTAACAAGAGGGAAAAACCTACCTGACCTTGTCCTCTCAAATTTACTAGTCACAGATGCGCCTATCCATGACTGTATTGTTCCACAGAGTTCTTGTGGAAATGAGGTTTCTTCACACTGAGGCCAATGTTGTGTGGCACTACTGTGCTAAATGGGATAGATTCAGAACAGATCTTGCAGCTCAAAACCGGGCATCCAGCTTTGGACCATCAGCAACAGCAGCATTGTATTCAACCACAATCTATAACCTCCTGACCCACATATCCCTCACTCTGCCATGCCATCAAGCCAGGGCTCCAAACCTGCAATCAGGAACATAGGAGACCATGCCTGGAGCAGCATCAGGATATCTAAAAATGCGATGCCAAACTGGTGAAGCTACAACACGGGACAACATTCATGCTAAACAGTGGAAGCAGCATGCTAGAGACAGAGCTATGCAAACCCACAACCAACATATCAGATCAAAGCTCTACAGTCCTGCCACATGGAGTTGCGAATGGTGGAGGACAATTAAACAAGCAACAGGAGGAGAAAGCTCCAAAAACATCTTTATTCTCAACGGTCAGGAAGCCCAGCATATCAGCGCAAAAGTCAAGGCTGAAGCCATAAGTGCCTATGGACAGCCTCCCACTGAGGGCCTCAGCATCACAGCTGCCAGTCTTCAGCCAATTCGACTGACTCCACATAATATCAAGAAATGGCTGGAGGCACTGGATACAGCAAAAGCTATGGGCCCCGGCATCCTGGCAACAGTACTGAAGACTGGCGCTCCAGAAGTTACCACCCCCCTAGCCAAGCTGTTCCTATACAGCTACAATAATGGTATTTACCTGACAATGTAAAATTTGCCCAGGTGGGTCCTGTCCACATTAAAAATTCTTTCGAGTTATCAACAGTCACAGATTGCAACTCTTTTGAGTACAATCACAGTTCTTGGTTTCCGGGAGTGGGACATGAACCCACAACCTATTGATTCAAAGGCGAGGGTGCTATGGACTGAGCCACAGCTGACACCTCCTGTCCACATTAAGATGGACCAATCCAATCTGGCCAATTATTGCCCCATCAGTCTATTCTCAATCATGAGCAAAATAATAACAGTTGTCACTGGCAGTGCTACCAAGTGGCACTTCCTCACTAATAATCTGCTCACCAATGCTCAGTTTGGTAGTCTGCCAGGGCCAGTTGGCTCCAGGTCTCCTTACAGCCTTGGTCCAAACATGGACAAAAGAGCCGAATTCCAGAATCGAGGTGAGAGTGTGCTTGACATCAAGGCAGCATTTGACCGAGTGTGACAACAAGGAGCCCTAGCAAAATTGAAGTCAATGGGAATAAGGGGGAAAACTCACCACTAGATGGAGTCATACCTAGACCAAACTAAGATGGTTGTGGCTGTTGGAGGCCAATCATCTCTGCCCCAGGACATCAATGGAGGTCCTGAGGGTAGTGTTCTAGGCCCAACTATCCTCAGATGCTTCATCATTGACGTTCCCTCCAACATATGGTCAGAAGTGGGAATGTTACATGATGTTTGCACAGTGACCAGTGTAATTTGCAACTCCTCAGATAATGAAGCAAGCCATACCCACATGCAGCAAGACCAGGACAACATTCAGGCTTGGGCTGATAAGTGGCAAGCAACATTCATGCCACACAAGTGCCAGGCAATGATCACCTCCAACAAGAGAATCTAACCATTGCCCGTTTGTCACGGACAGAGTTTGTGCATTTTCTTACTGTCCATGAACAAAGTGCTTGTGTGTGACGTTAGTGTGTTTTTTTACCCTTAGAGTGGTTTGCCTGACTTTAAATAATTTCCAGCAGCAAGCTTTTGTGAATTTAAAAACAGAGGATTATTTATTATCAGACACTAGCCCAGGAGATTTAAACGTGATGTCTCTCACATACACTATTATATATACAAAGATTAGATACAGATGAAGGAAAAAAATAACAGTTACTATCTGATATTATTTCAGTCTCTTTCTTAGCAGGTCTGCAATTTCTTAGGTAAATTGATGCTTTAGCTGGAGTGGAGGCCTTGTAAAGCAGAAAATTCTCAGTAAGTTGTGAAGTTTCTTATAGCTGAATTGCCAGGAGGTCAACTCTTAGCTGAACTTGAAGATGGAACAGGCTGGGGGCGAATCCATCTCCCATTTTCAAGGTATAGCTGTTTTACCTTGGCTGCGTAGTTGTCTTACAGCTGGTTTGATGGCTTTTTGGTTGATGTTTTAGATGGTATCTCTCATGGTGTTTCTGATCTGAACAGCTTCTGCTGTTATTTTTTTTAAAAAGAACAGGTAACAGTCATGGCTGCCTTAATCATGTGACTAATTACGAGTTCAAAGTCCTTCTTCCAAAAAAGGGAGTGGGTTGTTATTTTTCCACATACTGTGTTTTAGCCTTTCACACATTGAGCGCTTTTGAGATAGCCATGGTTTTGGTGATTGAATAACCCCATTCAATTTGTTACCCTTTTGAATGCCTTTCAGAAAAGACATTGGCTGGGATTTGAACGGGAGATTCAGCAGCCTGACCAAAAGTCCATTGACTTTCAGCGGGACTGGAAAATCCCACCCATTGACTTTTGGTTTCTTTAATCAGCGTAGTAGAAAGGCGAGTTGGCTGATGCGTGACAGTCTTGTTCTGTTGATAGTTCATCCTCAATAAAGGAAACTTAAGAATTTCACAAGTAGCTGTGGTTGTCCATATTTTAATTAGATATTTGCTTGAGTTTCCAGTCTGTCTGGAGGCAAAGTCTCATGATGTGTGGGTCAACAATCTTAAAAGTGGATGTGTCCATTTTAAAATACAGATTTAAAATTTGTAATATCTTCATTCCTTGATTGGGCATAACACCTTGATGTTCAAGAACATTACCACTGCTGAAACCCCCTCCATCAACATCAATGGGTTTACCATTGACCAGAACCTTAAATGGACCATACTGAGGCTACAAGAGCAGGCCAGAGGCTAGCAATTCTGCAGCAAGTATCTCACCTCCTGACTCTCCAAAGCCTGACTACAATCTACAAGGCACAAGTCAGCATGGTGATAGAATCCTCTCCACTTGCCTGGATGAGCACAGTTCCAAAAACACGCTAGAAGGTCGACACCATCCAGGTCAAAGCAGCCACTTGACTGGTGCTCGATCCTCCACCTTAAACATTCAATCCCTCCATTAGTGGTACACATGGCATAGTGTGTACCATCTACAAGATGCACTGTAGCAGCTCACCAGGCTCCTTCAACAGCATCTTCCAAACCTGTGACCTCTACCACCTAGAAGAACAAGGGCAGCAGACATATGGGAACATTACCACCTGCAAGTTAGGATCAAATCACACACCATCCTGACTTGGAAATATATTGCTGCTCCTTCCCTGTTCAAAATCCTGGAACTTATTACCTAACAGCACTGTGGGTATACACCACATCAACTGCAATAGTTCAGGAAGGCAGTTCACCATCACCTTCTCAAGAGAAACTAGGAGTGGGCAATAAATACTGGCAACACTCTCAAAAAAAATTATACAGTGCCTTTTAGAATAGTCCAAGGCCCTTTACAGACACTGAAGTAATTTTGAAGTGTAGTCACTGTTGTAATGTAGGAAAGCAAGACTAATGAAACCACTTTCATGGATACAGGGAGCTAAAAACTTATCTGACTCAAATCCAAAAACATGACCCATTTTTATAGGTTTTACATATTATTTGCATTAGTTTTTCAGCATAATTTTTCATGTTAGTGTATATTATGGATTTAAAAATTATGACTAAGTTGCTGCTTTTGAAATATTTGCCAAATCATCTGGTGCTATTAGATGTTAATAAATATATTATTTAAGTTCTATAAGGTTATTTGCATTAT
The DNA here is from genome assembly GCF_964194155.1 of Cetorhinus maximus. Taxonomy (NCBI): domain Eukaryota; kingdom Metazoa; phylum Chordata; class Chondrichthyes; order Lamniformes; family Cetorhinidae; genus Cetorhinus; species Cetorhinus maximus. The sequence goes on along the minus strand of NC_135885.1, from coordinate 27,940,129 downwards.
TCTACATTTTTCATGAATACTCTGCATAAATGCTGTAATTTTCAGATTGATTGCACTCTGCCATTTTGCTTTCTGTTACTCAAAGGGTTGGTTTGTTTTTGATTTTATTTCCAGCATTATCTTTGCACACAAAGTTGGTTTAAGGCGATGCTTCACCTGCACTGATCAGCAAGCACCATGGCTGGTTCACTACAATTAATTTTACGGAGGAAAAGATCAGCCAGGGTTCCTGGTCATAATCACTATTCAATGGGATTTGCAGGGGAGGTTCAGGAAGGGGCTGTTTAGGGATATGTTGAGATCATCTCCAAGGTCAAACAACCCCAAGTGCTCATGATTGAGGCACACATTATAATACCTATTTTGGTGATGCATTTGAGAGCAGTCATGGCCCACAAAAACACACTCCAACAATGAGCCATTTCTTCAGCAGGGTTAAAGGGAGGAAGGGATGGTAAATCAAAGAAAATGTGTTGGAACATAAATCAGTCATTTGCATTTTTAAAATAATATTTATGAATGTGCAGCATGTCACAATCCTTCAGTATCTCTTGTTGGATGTTAACAAATATATCATTTAAGCTTTTTTGGGGATCTTTTCATTTTATCTGAATATATTCATAAACTTCATATTTTACCACAGGCCCTGGACCCAAGTAAACAGACAAGTTTATCAATAGTGGTGAACTCCAAATTGTCTTTTCATTTATGTAAAAGAACTTCATTTCACTTTTATAATCACACTGTCTAATTATCCACTGCCCACCCAGAACCATTAATCTTAGGAGATAAAATATATGTGTATTTCAAAATCTACAAAACTAATTCAGTTGAAAGATTAGCATGCAAGAGGGTTATATTCCTTTAAAAAAATATATTTACAAAACTCTGTCAACATTATGTCCAATAAATCAGCCCCCAAAGAACAGATATTCCACTTAACAGCAAAGTGAATCTATATATGGATTAACCCTCCAATCTATTTCATACCACTAAATTTGAGTGTAAGCTGTTTTAGTTATAAACAATTTATTTTTGGCTCCAACAGCCTCTGGTGACCTTGCACTTTCTTTGTTAATGCTGTCTTCTCTACTGTGTCAAAATGGTCCTCCAACAAAAGCATCAGAAAACTACTCTTATTTAACAAGTGTAATAAAGTGATACGTCAGTTTACTTGATCAGGCAATGTATTGTATCTAGGTTGTTTCCAAATGGATGGCTGTCTATGTGCCATCTATCATAGGTAGATTTTTTTAAGCAACTTAATGTACCGAGGTTTTCATTAAAATCAAATGTTTGTTTTATTTAAAAAAGCAAGACTATCTGTATATTCTTTTTAAGCAATATTCTGCTTTGCGGCAATTGGAAAATATGAATTAATTGGCAAAGTTTAGCAATGCATTTTGAGCTGACACACCCTCAATTATCTCTTGTCACAAATCTGAGTTCATACAAGGTGAAGTACAGTGAACAGGCTTGTTCGCAAGCCTGCCTGACTCCTTCTGTGCCACATGCTGTCAAGGAAATTAGTTCAGCCTGCAGTGGAGGATGGAACACACAGCCAATGTGACTGGAATAGCTCCAGGGATAAAAGGTCCTAAAGCTCTCCTATTTTTGGCCTTACAAAATAAGAAAATGTTTAAAAATGAGCATATCTTTTTTCTTCCACTGTTTCCTCTAGTCCTGCTCACCTGAAACATGATTCCCTGCCTTAAAGGCTAGGCAGACAACCTTGTACCAGAGATAAAAACAAAAAAACTACTGCGGATGCTGGAAATCCAAAACAAAAACAGAATTACCTGGAAAAACTCAGCAGGTCTGGCAGCATCGGCGGAGAAGAAAAGAGTCGACGTTTCGAGTCCTCATGACCCTTCAACAGAAGATTTTAGCACAAATATAGGGGATTGAAGTTATAAAAATGTTCGTTAGTTTTGAGTAAATTCCTCTCATACAACATTGAACACAGTTTTGTTTTTTTTTTCTTTTTGGAATCAAATCCTTCCTCAGGGCTTTAAAACATAAAAGAGCTGAAATGGTTCTGTTGAAGGGTCATGAGGACTCGAAATGTCGACTCTTTTCTTCTCCGCCGATGCTGCCAGACCTGTTGAGTTTTTCCAGGTAATTCTGTTTTTGTTTTTAACCTTGTACCAGGCCTTGGAGAGTGAGCTTCTGACTTACATAGACCTTAATCACAGAGTTCTTGAGGCCTGAGTTGATGGATTGGGAATGGTGATTGGGGTTGCTAGGAAGGTGCTGGAATTCACCTTGTGAGGAACGAGCTAACCACTTGCCAGGGGCACTAATCAGCAAACATTCTGCTACAGTGTTAGATCAGTTTAAAGAAAAAAATAGGTATTGGCATAATTACCAAACAAGTAATTACTGCTCTTGTTAAAAAAAATGCCTACAGGGGCTGCTGCTTCAGAAACATTTACACCGTAGCACCAACTACCTGATAATTTATTTAATAGAGGAAAGGAAAAATCACAAAGTAAATTAAGAGCAAGTTTTTAATAGCAACGTCTACCTTCTCCTAAACAGGAATCGAGTACATTAGTTTGCAGCAAACAATGAAATTCTTCCTTGCACCTTAACATTGTTAGACATTATAAATGGACTGTTTGAATTATAACTTATTTGGTGTGCATGAACCTTATACACCTGTATAACCAAGGATGCCTGTCTCAGTGATTGAAACTGAAACTGTATTACTGTCATTTTTCTCAACAAAAGAATAGAAAGATTCGGATTAGTTTGAATACTTAATACTGTTACCAGACAAGTCACACATTTCTTTTCTTGTAAATATAACTGCATTAAGTAAATTACACCAATTTGTGCTGTTTAAGGTGCAATGTTCAGTGGAAGTTGAAGTAACTAAAAATTTTGAATCAGTCATGTGAAAAGGAAGAAAATATGGGAAGGGCAGAAAAATGGCAATGCAAATCTAGCAATTTCTATGACTCTGGCTTGAACAGAATAGGCATTTCACATTCCTCTGAAAGTAAGGGCCATTTCCTCATAAGGTGGTTCTCTTTTCCCTGCTATTTGGAGCAACATTTTGCCAGCAACAAAGAAATGGCCAATTAGTGCACGTCATCAGGAGCCATCACTATTTCATTCTGGTCTCAGCCTGTTTTTCACATTGCTGGGAATATTCATACTGGAGAAAGTCCAAATTTTAAAGCTGGTGGCATTCGAGCAGCTACACATACAAAAGACAGCAAAAATTTTTAAAAGACCTCTGGACCCAAGGAAAGGGGTACCTTATGCCAAATGTTCAGGTGGGGTCACAGGTCTCTGAATTTGCATCATAAAATATGCAGGATGCACTTGGAATATAGGTAACTACATGCTACTATGTAACAAAGTCTCAATGGAAGAGTGTCATTCACCAGATTATGGTCAAACTCAAATTCCACAGCAGCCCCTCCAAGTAAGAAAAAGATTGATTTTGCTCCAGCATAAACTTCTTCAGTCCAGTTAAAACTATGTGACCGTATCATGATAGAATTTTACATTGAGTTTGAAAGTGACATAGTTCATTCTGAAACTAGAGTCTTAAATCCACACAAAGGAAACTATGAAGCTGAGGGGCAAATTGGCCATGGTGGATTGGGAAAATACACTACAACATTTGACAGTAGACAGGCAATGGCTGGTATTTAACAAAGTATTACATGTTCTACAACATACATTTCTCTGAGACACAAAAACCCACCAGGAATGGCGAATCACCCATGGCTAATGTAAGAAGTTAAAGATTGCATTAGATCGAAGGAAGTGGCTTATAAGGTTGCCAGAAAAAGTGGTAAACCTGGGGATTGGGAGCAATTTAGAACCCAGCAAAGGAGGACCAAGAAACTGACAAAGAGAAAAGAGGGTATGAATGCAAACTAGCAAGAAATATAAAGGTGGGCTGTAAAGACTTCTTTAGGTATGTGAAAAGGAAAAGATTAGCTAGGACAGATGTGGGTCCAAATACAGGCGAAGACTGGACAATTTATAATGGAGAATAGGGAAATGGTGGAGAAACTAAACAATTACTTTATCCCTGTCTTCACAGAGGAAGATACAGAAAATCTCCTATGAATATTAGGGAACCAGGGGACTTGTGAAAATAAGGAACTGAAAAAAATTAGTATTAATAAAGAGGTAATACCCAAAAAATTAATTGGATTGAAAGTTGATAAATCCCCTGGACCAGATGAATTACATCGCAGAGTGTTGAAGGAGGTGGCTATAGAGATAATGGATGCATTGATGATTAACTTTCAAAATCTATGGGTTCTGGAGAGGTTGCTGCAGACTGGAAAGTAGCAAATGTAACCTCACTATTTAAGAAGGGAGGGAGAGAGAAAATGTAGAACTACAGACCTGTTAGTTTGGCGTCAGTAGTAGGGAAAATGTTAGAATCTATAATAAAGGATGTGATCATGAGATGCTTGGAAAATAATGATAAGATTGGGCAGAGTCAACATGGATTTATGAAAGGGAAATTATGTTTGACAAACGTGTTGGAGTGTGACCTGTAGCATAGATAAAGGAGAACCAGTGGGTGTGGTGTATTTGGATTTTCAGAAGGCTTTTGATAAGGTCCTAAACAGGAGGTTAGTAAACAAAATTAGAGCACATGGGATTGTGGGTAATATACGGCTATGGATTGAGAATTGGTTAATCGACAGAAAGCAGAGAGTAGGGATAAACAAGTCATTCTCAGGATGGCAAGCTGTTACTATTGGGGTACCGCAAGGATCAATGCTGAGGTCACAGCTGTTCACAATCTACATAAATGATCTTGATGTGGGTACCAAATGTAATATTTCCAAATTTGATGACACAAAAATAGGTGGGAATGTAAGTTGTGTGTAGGATGTGAAGGAGGCTTCATGGAACTTGGACAGGCTAAATGCATGGGCAAGAGCATAACAGATGGAATATAATGTAAGTGTGAAGTTATCTGCTTTGGTATAAAAATGGAAGGCAGAGTATTTCTTAAATGGTGAGATGTTGGGAAATGTTGATGTCTAAAGGGACCTGGGTGTCCTTGTTCATGAGTCACTGAAAGCTAGCATGCAGCTGCAGCAAGCAATTAGGAAGGCAAATGGTATGCTGACCTTCATCACAACTGGATTTGAGTACAGAAGTAAATATGTCTTGCTGTAATTGTATAGAACATTGGTGAGACTGCAACTGGAGTATTGTGTACAGTTTTGGTCTCCTTATCTAAAGAAGGATATACCTGCCATGGAGGGATGCAACAGTGGTTCACAAGACTAATCCCTGGGATGGCTGGATTGTTTTATAAGGAGAGATTGAGGAAACTGGGCCTGTATTCTCTAGAGTTTCGAAGAATGAGAGGTGATCCTATTGAAACTTGCAAAAATCTTACAGGGTGTGACAGGGTAGATGTAGATAGGATGTTTCTTCTGGTTGGTGAGTCTAAAACCAGAGGGCACAGTCTCAGGAGTAAGAGACAGGCAGGCCATTTAGGACTGAGATGAGGAGGAATTTCTTCACTCAGAGAGTGGTGAATCTTTGGAATTCTCTACCAGAGGGCTGTGGAAAATCAATGAGCATGTTCAAGGCAGAAATCAATTGATTTCCGGATACTAATGACATCAAAGGATATGGGGATAGTGCAGGAAAATGGTGTTGAGGTAGATATCAACCATGATCTGATTGAATGAAGGAGCAGGCTCAATGGGCCAAATGGCCTACTCCTGCTCCTATGTTCCTAAGTTCCTATCCCATATAATATCTTTTACATTATTACATTAGCCATTGCATCGTGCCCTCATCCGCTCTGTATATAACTGTTGTATAATGTCGTGGAAAATAGTTTCATATGACACAGATGCCCTTGAAGGAAAGAAGTCTAAGTGATGTTGAACTGTTTTTAAAGTGAGCAACATAACTTCAATGATATAATTATGAACCTTGCTTAGTACGTGATCCTTATAGGAATACACCTGAAACGTTAATTTATCTTTTTCATTTTGTGTAGATTGTTCTGCTGCGAGTTTCGAGCATTTATTATTGACACTGGACCCCATGAAGTCTCATGGCATCAGGTCAAAGAGGGACAAGGAAACTTCCTGTTGATTACCACGTACCACCCTCCCTCAGCTGATGAATCAGTTTTCCTCCATATTGAACATCACTTGGAGGAAGCACTGAAGGTGGCAAGGGCACAGAATGTACTCTGGGTGGGAGACTTCAATGTCCATCACCAAGACTGGCTCAGTAGCACCACTACTGACCGAGCTAGCCGAGTCCTAAATGAAATAGCTGCTAGATTGGGTCTGCGGCAGGTGTTAAGGGAACCAACAAGAGGGAAAAACATACTTGACCTCATCCTCACCAACCTGCCTGCTGCTGATGCATCTGTCCACGACAGTATCAGTAGGAGTAACCACCGCACAGTCATTGTGGAGACAAATTGCTGCCTTCACATTGAGGATACCCTCCATAGTTGTGTGGCACTACCACCGTGTTAAATGGGATAGATTTTGAACAGATCTAGCAACTCAAGACCGGGCATCCATGAGGTGCTGTGGGCCATCAGCAGCAACAGAATTGTACTTGAACACAATCTGTAACCTCATGGCCCAGCATATCCTCCACTCTACCATTACCAACAAGCCAGGGGATCAATGAAGAGTGCAGGTGGGCATGCCAGGAGCAGCACCAGGCATACCTAAAAATGAGATGTCAACTTGATGAAGCTATAACACAGGACTACTTGCATGCCAAACAGCACAAGCAGCAAGTGATAGGGACAGCTAAGCGATCTCACAAGGGACGGATCAGATCTAAGCTCTGCAGTCCTGCCACATCCAGTTATGAATGGTGGTGGGCAATTAAACAACTCACTGGAGGAGGAGGCTCCACAAATATTCCCATCCTCAATGATGGAGGAGCCCAGCACAGCATTGCAAAAGGTAAGGCTGAAGCATTCGCAACAATCTTCAGGCAGAAGTGCTGAGTGGATGATCCATCTCGGCCTCCTCCAGAGGTCCCCAGCATTACAGATACCAGTTTCAGCCAATTCGCTCCAAGTGATATCAAGAAATGGCTGAAGGCACTGTATACTGCAAAGGCTATGGGCCCTGACAATATTCTGGCAATAGTACTGAAGACTTGTGCCCCAGAACTTGCGGCACCTCTAGCCAAGCTGTTCCAGTACAGCTACAACACTGGTATCTACCCGGCTATATGGAAAATTGCCCAGGTATGCCCTGTACACAAAAAGCAGGACAAATCCAACCCAGCAAATTACCACCCCATCAGCCTACTCTCGATCATCAATAAAATAATGGAAGGGGTCATCAACAGTGTTATCAAGCAGCACTTGCTTAGCAATAACCTGCTCACTGATGCCCAGTTTGGGTTCCGCCAGGTCCACTCAGCTCCTGACCTCCTTACAGCCTTGGTTCAAACATGGACAACAGAGCTGAACTCCTGAGGTGAGGTGAGAGTGACTGCCCTAGACATCAAGGCAGCATTTGACCGAGTGTGGAATCAAGGAGCCCTAGCAAAACTGAAGTCAATGGGAATCAGGGGAAAAACTCTCCGCTGGATGGAGTCATGCCTAGCACAAAGGAAGATGGTTGTGGTTGTTGGAGGTCAGTCATCTCAGCTCCAGAACATCACAGCAGGAGTTCCTCAGGGTAGTGTCCCAGGCCCAACCACCTTCAACTGCTTCATCAATGGCCTTCCTTGCATCATAAGGTCAGAAGTGGGGATGTTCGCTGATGATTGCACAATGTTCAGCACCATTTACAACTCTTCGGATAATGAAGCAGTCCATGTCCAAATGCAGCAAGGCCTGCACAATATCCAGGCTTGGGCTGAAAAGTGGCAAGTAACATTCGTGCCACACAAGTGTCAGGCAATGACCATCTCCAACAGGACAGAATCCAACCATCGTCCCTTGATGTTCAATGGCATTACCATCACTGAATCCCCCACTATCGACATCCTGGAGGTTACCATTGACCAGAAACTGAACTGGGCTAGCCATGTAAATACTGTGGCTACAAGAGCAGGTCAGGGGCTATGAATCGTGCGACGAGTAACTCACCTTCTGACTCCCAAAAGCTTGTAAACCATCTACAAGGCACAAGTCAGGAGTGTGATGGAATACTCCCCTCTTGCCTGGATGAGTTCAGCTTCCACAACACTGAAGAAGCTGGACACCGTCCAGGATAAAGTAGTCCACTTGATTGGCACTGCATCCACAAACATTCTCTCCCTCCACCACTAACGCACAGTAGCAGCAGTGTGTACCATCTACAAGATGCACTGCAGGAATTCACCATTGCTCCTTAGACAGCACCTTCCAAACCCTCAGCCACTGCCACCTAGAAGGACAAGGGCAGCAGACAGATGGGAACATCACCACTTAGAAGTTCCCCTCCAAGTCACTCACCATCCTGACTTGGAAATATATCGCCCTTCCTTCACTGTGGCTGGTCAAAATCCTGGAACTCCCTTCCTAACAGCACTGTGGGTGTACCTACATGGCATGGACTGCAGCGGTTCAAGAAGGCAGCTCACCACCACCTTCTCAAGGGCAATAAATGCTGGCCCAGCCAGCGAAGCCCACATCCCATGAAGGAATAAAAAAAACTGTGGAAAATTATATTAAATGATTTATTATCTGGTGTTTTTGTCCCCCAAAGTTGCTGTGAGATGCTTTAATTTAGTAAGCATACCCTGTTTATACTGCCATAGCCATGCTAAAATAAATTCAGCGTTACTTTCACTTTGTAGCAAAACAGGTATTGTAATTTTCACTCCACCAAGCTCCGGGTTATTTTCAGGCTGACCATTATTAATGTAAACAAAGCTGAATCACATTTTACTGTCTGCACGTCTCCAGATAAGAGATTTGATTTATTTATAGTATTTTACATTTTTAAAATGAATTTGCTTCGGCAAATTTATTTAGGATGGGTTACAAGAAGCTGCTCTGTGAATACTCAGATCACAAGACACCAATCTTGTAAGTAGCACTGGTTGGAGTAATAGACTTTGCCTGGCTAACTACTGCACAGACTAACTCCATGCTATTTTAAATATTTGAAATATGCAATTTATTTCACATGCTTCAGATAAACTCACTTCACTGTTTTATTATAGTTCTGAGGGCTGAGCATTATAAAGTTGCCATGTTCAGATATTAGCATCATGGCACGTCGAGCCTTATACTGAATAAGAATGATTTTATTATTCGTGTTTCAAGATTTTTAATGGCTAACACCCGTGCCAGTAAACCAACCTCAGATCAACATCCATGCTTGCTTCAAGTTATACTGCCAGCTGATATCCCATAACATTGTTCATGAGTCAAAAGAGATAATAAATATGTCTCTTGGTTATGCAAATATCTCTCTGTACCTTCTCCACTCCCCCAATTCTTTGTCTATGTCAGTCGGTTTCTGTACTGACCTAAAAAAAGCTCACTCTTGCTGATTCCCTCTTTCTGCAAATCTAACCTTCTGCAAATCTCCCTTTGCTATATGTCTTCTGCTTTTTGTGAAAGTCTGCCATACCATGTGTTTCTCTACTATTTTAGTCATTCTTCTCTCTTTTTGCCTTTTTCATTTTCTTTGCTTTATATTATCTTATTTACGCTTTAGACACTCAATTTGTATTTCCCTGCTAACCTTCAAATCTGTGTGTTAAATTCACCCAGTAAGGTTAATTACATAGCAACAGCTCCAGCACCACACTCAAGAATGGAAGGAAAATATGGGTCAGGTCTGGGAGAAGAGAAACGTAGGAAAAATACAATTAAAATAATGGAGAACACCAAACATGATGGGAAGAAAGCAAAGCAAATAATTTTAAAATAGCTACAAAAATGTGATGGTGGTTGGAAGTATTCTATTTATTGATGGTACATATGGAATGAAAAGGCTGGAGGGGTGAGGGGATAATACAAGTGAAATAAATCATTTTTACAAGTTAAATTAGGAAATAGCATTATGAAGAATTAGCAGTACAGATAAGGAGTGCAAATTAGAACACAAAAACAAGAAGAAATCTTTGTGAATTTGCAAAATAGATTGTGAGAACTCTATTGGTCTGTGGTATCATATGATTAGTGAGTACCAATGCAGGCATCAAATGTGGGTTATGTGGTAAGCAAGAGCCAATTTGTAATAGGGTAGTGACAAAACAACAGGCAGAAAACTTTTTAAAAATAAGATAGATATGGTTATTTGGTAGGACAGAACTCGAGTATTGCTAAAAAAAGAAACATGCTAAGCTTTTCATCTTATACTCATCTTTGCCTGCCCGCACAGAGGTGCCACAGGGAGATTGTTATAATAAACTGTTTAAACTTAAAACTAAAAGTGCTGAAAATTTTTTTATGAAACTGTCACCTGAGCTGGGACATGTGTGTTAACTTTAATAAAAAAATTTCTGAAAATTTTAAATCATTCATGGAACCTGTTCCATGGAAAATGTGGAGGCTGCCTGGGCTCTTCACCTGCCCGCCAACCTTGAGGTTGGACGGGCAGCTCAGCAGATTGCCTTAACTGCTTTTTAACAGGCCTTAATGGGCCTTTGACAGTTCGGTGGGTGCGCAGCCAAGGCAGCTGCACGCACACCCGATGTCACCCCGCATCATTTTGCACCTCGGCAAGCGGGCCCCGCCCCCGCTCGCCGAGCCGAAGATTCTGCCCTGTGTGTCTAACGGTAACTCTTCACCGGTTTGTGTGTCTGTAAAGATATTGCTGGGGCAAAGGAGTGCCTGTATTGAGATCTTTCCAACCTTTTTTTTTGTTTAATAAATATTTTATTCTGTGTTAAAAGTTCATCAGCAGATTCCTGTGAATTTGTTCAGTAACTTTCCTCCATGGTTTCTAAAAGAAAAGTTAGGATCTATCAAGCCAGTTTTCACTCTGGGATCTGACTTGTGCAGCTTGTATCGTAACACTTAACTTACTTACAATGGACCATTTCTATAATGCTGTACTGGGGAACAATATAATTACATGATGATAAGAGGTGAGTTTTAACCAGAGTATAATCAGAAGTCATCAGTCACTGAAGGGATACTATATTTTAGCACAGTTGGCTGGGGGGGAGTTGTCGAATCCCAATTTTTTTTCTTTCACTGAAATGGTTTTAAGTTAACAAATCAAGAGATATTCCCAAACAATAATTATGTCATGCAGTGATGGAATGTATTATTTTTAGTTGGCTGTTTGTTAGCCATGTACTTAACTTAGCACAGGACAGTTTTTTTTAAACTAGGTCAGGTCTGTCCATTTCTTAGTACCCTATGATTGGAAAATTCAATAATGAGCAATGAGCTGTGGAGGAGATTTATGTAAAACCAGAGGCTGTACAGATTCATGTGGTAATGTCATGTGCAACCTCGGGCATCAACTATGTAATGTCATCCATCTAGAGCTAGTCTAATTGACATGTTTGGCAGCATGAGCATGTTTGTAAAAGTTAACCCAACATGTCAAGGTAATGGGGTTAACAGTTGAATATTAGCAGAAGCAGTGCTACTATACGACGTTTCAGTTGGTATGTTTGGGCAACACTAATTTGAAATACAAATTTCTGGTCTACGTGCTCCATAATAATAACACAGACATATATTTGGAGTCCTTTTCCATTTGTAGTGCAATTATATCCATCTGGTTTGTCTGCATTTTTATATTTTGCATTTGGTTATCCACCATCTTTGCGTAGTGAGGCTTCCTGCTCATCATCCAGTCCTGGATGAGGCATAATTCCCTCCAGTTAAACAATGGGAAGACTGAAGCCATCATCCTCGACCCACACAACCGCCCCACCACCACAAATTCCATATGCATGACAATTCCAGGCCCTCCCAACCACTGTCTCAGGCTGCACTATTCGATTCCCAGCTGAGCTTCCACCCCATGAGAGAAAATTAAACAACTTAGTTAACAGGCAAATAAAAAGAGAGAATGGCATAAGATGGCAGAGAAAGACAAGTATAGAGAAACAATAACTACCTGCCTCTGTCCCTACTTTAGACCATCTTCTGCTGAAACTCTCATTATTGCCTCTGTTAACATCAGGCTTGATTATGCCAATACTCATTAAAACAGTGACTATACTTCAAAAAGTACTTAATTGGCTATAAAACACTTTGAAATATCTGGTGGTCATGAAAGGTGCCACATAAATGCGATTTATTTTCTTTATTTTCTCTCTCTCCTGTTAGGTCTCTCATTTTCTATCCACCCTAAACTTCAGTCCATCCAAAACTGTGTTCCCCAGATTCTATCCTAGACCAAGTCCTGCTCATCCATCGCCCCTGTGCTCACTGGACTGCATTAGCCCTCAGTCTTCCAAATTCTCAAACTTAAAATTCTCATCTTCATGTTCAAATCCCTTCATGGCCTTACCCCTTTCCTACCTCTGTAATCTCCTCTATCCCTACAAACAAACTCATTTACCTGAAGTTTCAACTTCAGCGGAGTCATAAAATGGCCAATATTGAATCAGCCGCCTATTATGCATCCCCCTCTGCTCCCATTCTTCTTTTGGAAAATCAGGCACTCATGCAACTGGCAGCAGCTCCAATATTGCACCCCCCCCCCCCCCCCCCCCCCCCCCCCCCCACCACTACCCCCATCCCCCGGAAAAGTTGAAAACTCTGCATATTATATTTTTCTTCGAAGCTGCCCAGGTGCGAATACCACTCTGATTATATTTCATGAAAAGCAATTTGTCTGTAACTCCCAATATTTTGCTCTTAAATGACAGAGTGAATGTTTCTGTGCCTGCTGCAGGCGTGGAACTTCAGTGGAGAGGCCTGCTAATTTTGCAGACACGAGAGCAGTTGGCGTCAGTTAGATTTTGATATTTTACTGGAGACCCAGCAATTCTGGAAACATATAAAAATGCTGAAAAATGACAAGGAGCCATAAAACCCAGCTCCCGCTAATGATTTCTATTAAACATATAAATGGGCTGCTTTCAAAAAGCAAAATGTCTGTTCCAAAACCAGATGGGCAATAACACTAGTGGCTTTACAGTGCACGGTTATTATCTCTTTCTGGCTCACAGTGCTGCCTATTTATGGTTTTGCTGAACTATGCAACGACAAGCAAATCCAGACATTAAGTAATCCTGATACAAGGAAATTCCTAACATACTCAGATTGTTATGAAATCGCTCTTTGCCCTTCACAGTGCTGCTATACAGTCTTAATGGTTTTCCATGTTTCTTTAGGTTGTTTCTGTCACTGAACTGAAAAAACTTTCCACTTCCATACTGAAGGAAGAGAAGGTGAGTACGAGGAGGAAGTACTCTCAATGTGAAGGAATCTCCTTGGTAAATACTTCAAAAAGGGGAAGAAAAAAGATTCCACACTTTATAGAAGGAATATGATTTTTAAATTTCTTTCCCTCTCACAGCAGTCTGCTATTTGGGGCTTCACATTCACAGGGAAGTGGTCCTGTTCACGTTAGCTATAACCTGCTTCAGCAGGCGTTGTTAGCAATAATCTGGCTTTCAGAATGGAAAAGGCTGGCAATCAATTTATGAAATGAACAAAATAAAAATGCAGTAACTCACAGAGTATGCAAGTTTCCTGCTTTTCCGTGGTACTCATATCTTCAGGCCAGTATGTAGAAACTATAAGGATGAGATTACTGCTGATTTTACCACTCACCAACTTGTGAAACCCATTGCTAATATCAACCAAATGGTTCTCCTAAGACTCTACAGTGCACAGCCCCAGAAGGCCACTTTAGGGTGATATTTTACATTAAAAGCTGTGCCATCTGAATGTGGCTACTTCATCACACCGGCAGCATTTAGATTGATGGAGAACAAAACTGGATTTGGATTAATTTTGGAAGTAGGATGTTGTTAATGATAGGCAGCTCGCTTTTACTTTGTTCTTTGCCATGCTTTATACAGACTCTTTGCCCTTCAGACAGTGCTTCTGCACAGTCCTAATGATTTTCCATGTTTCTTTTGGCTGTTCTGGTGTCTTGACTGGAGAATGAGAGCAGCTGGGACAGACTCCACGTCCCCCTCAACCTCACACGGTGATGTTGCTGCCCAGTGCCTCCCGAACACCATTAACAACATGGAAGAATCATAAGTTCCAACCACAACTCAACAGCAAACATTTTTTGGTTGTGGTAATCTGAGGTGCAATACACCTTTAAGAGAACTTGAGCAGATTGACCACGTGATTGTATTACCCAATTGCTGTGTAGCGCAGGCTACATTGTTAATCAGTAGTTTTAGAGTGGGGTTTGGTTGGAAAAGGCACTTGTGTTAGTGCTCTGCTACTTATGTTAATAAACAGCATGTGCTTCATCTTAGAATGGTCTCTCCGTCTGCATCACCTTGATTACCAAATCACTCATTGGTAGATAGGTGCGCAACTGTGTTCACTGAGCAAAGCGACCTGATAGAAGGAACATAACACTGGTTAACAATCTGCATCTCTATTCAGGCTTCAGTTTTATAATTCAGTCCTTCAGGTATAGTTGAAGATTGTTGCGCCCATTGATGCTTACGCACAAAGTAAATATAAGTAGGCTGTCTCAGTTGGGAACATATTTACCTCTATTAGCAGGCCATTCATCATTGAAATCCTGCTGTAGTTTGACACTATCCCAAAATTTTAACAGCAGTTTCAAAAACAAAAAAATTGAAAAGTGCAATTTAAACAGTATTTACGTGGAGCCCAGAGTGTGTTCCCTTCTCCTCTGCTGATTGGCATGCATCTACTCCCTGTTACAGGCACTGACTCATTATGATTCCCTGGGTACTGGCATTCCACGTGGCCCTTCTGGACATGTTCCTGGAAAGCATATGCAACACATTCAATCCTGCTCTCAACGAATGTCCAAAGATGCACATTTTCCACCAGAGATGACTAGATAGCAATCTCGCTATTTGTTTTCCCTTCACTAGTCCAAGGATAGTGAAGATAATTTGGGTTCATTTTTTTCTTGCAGGCAAGGTTGGGGAATGAACACAAGTATTAAATGCAATGCATATCTTTGCCAATAAGAAAAAAAGGAAACTTTGTGGTGTAACTTCTTTAGGAATATCTCAGTCCTGGAATAATTTTTATTTTAAGCTGATGTACTACTGGTTGATTAGCAACAACCTCCTTGCCAAAAAGAACAGTTTAAAATGGAGGCTCTGGTAAAGTTATGCAAGTGTTACACTATTCTTACTTGAAAGTGGTCATCATTTTCTCCAAAAACTCTCATTGCAGGGGTATTGCATCCATTTGAATGGTTGCTGAATACTTCTAAAATCAATGGCTGCTCCTTTAAATGCTGCCGATTCACAATTTCACATCCTTCCTCTTGATCCACTCCCACACACATTAACATCCAAAAAGTTATTTTGGGTGCTCAGTCATTCGATGAACACTTTGCAAGTTCAAACCAGAACACGCCAGCTTTTCAACAGCATTGCTCAACTGAACTGACACCGTGTTCGCTATTGACGTCCTTGATAGTAATCCTGTTGCACTGTTTTGCTGCTGTTCCCATCTGTTTTAACCACAAATCTTTCGTAAAGTTCTCATCCTATTGGCTCCCAGTCTTTGCCATGCATTTCCAAACTTTCACTTCCATAATAAAGAATCAGGTGGTAGCTGTCATCATCATCACCGAAATTTTGAGATACTTACTTATTTCCCTTTTTAAAGAAAAAAAAATTCACCGTTATATTGCACACTCAGCATTTCATTAAATTTGTTCATGGGATTGAGTGCTGCTGAGAAAGTGGTTGTGAGCTGCCTTCTTCTACTCCTGCAGTCCATGTGGTGTAGATAAACTCAACAGTGTTGTTAAGGAGGGAGTTCTGGGATTTTTACCCACTGACAGTGAAGGAATGATGATATAGTTGCAAGTCAGAATGGTGTGTAGCTTGGTGGGGAATTTCCAGGTGGTGGTGTTCCCATGTATCTGCTGCCCTTGTTCTCCTAGGTGATAGAGGTCACAGGTTTGGAAGGTGCTATCAAAGCAGGCTTAGCAACTTGCTGCAGTGCATCTTGTAGATGGTATACACTTGCTGCCACTGTGCATTGGTGGTGGAGGAGGCAGTGAATGTTTAAAGTGGTGCCAATCTGACAGGCTGCTTAGTCCTGGATGGTGTTGACCATTTTGAGTATCATCCAGGCAAGTGGAGCATATTCCATCACACTCCTGATTTGTACAGGCTTTGGGGAGTCAGGAGATTAGTTACTTGCCACTGAATTCCCAGCCTCTGATCTGTTCTTGTAGCCAATGTATTTATATGGCTGATCCAATTCGGTTTCTGGTCACTGGTAACCCCCCTGCCACCAGGAAGTTGACGGTGGGGTATTCAGCGATGGTAATGCCATTGAAAGTCATGGGGAGATGGTAGATTCTCTCTTGCTGGAGATGGCCCTTGCCCGGCACTTGTGTGGCATGAATGTCACTTGTCACTTATCAGCCCAAGCTTGATTGTTATCCTGGTCGTGCTGCTTGCAAGCGTGGACTGCTTCAGTACTACTACTACAATTAGAGATAAAAACAAAAAGCTAAAAGCTACTGCGGATGCTGGAAATCCAAAACAAAAACAGAATTACCTGGAAAAACTCAGCAGGTCTGGCAGCATCGGTGGAGAAGAAATCAGTTAACGTTTCGAGGGTCGTGAGGACTCGAAACGTCAACTGATTTCTTCTCCACCGATGCTACCAGACCTGCTGAGTTTTTCCAGGTAATTCTGTTTTTGTTTTACTACAATTAGAGTGTATTCATTTTTAATGCACTGGTGATTCTTATCTACATTTTATACCTGACCTCTGCAGAATCATGCAGATGAACAATTGTTGTGGATTATTTTGGGAGTGGGCACATCTTTTTACTTAATTCTGCAATCTCACGAAGTAGCATGTACTGCATGCTGCATGTGCACCAAAGCTGGCAGCTTGTCCCGTTGTTCTAACTGGCTGCATTTATTACTAGTTAGTAACATATAATGACCGGTGGTTATTAAGGTTTAGCCATTTAGTGGCTGAGTAGGTTTGTCCTAGGTACAATCTCTCATCTGTGAAGAGTTACCTTTTCTCAGCTGTAGGGTCACTATAAACGGATTAAGTGCTCTTTGGTCATGGAGAGAAATTCTACCAGGTCCCCTCACCATTTTAGTATCTAAACACAATCCCTGTCAAAAATGTACCTGCATCCATCACACCCAGCTTGACTTTGATGTCGAAACTCAACCTCGAGACTCAGCCATGAATAATTTAATAAGATTATAGGAAATAGAAGCGGCAGTACACCATTCTTGTTTTTGTTTTCCAAATTTCCACTTGTTAAAGGTACCAGGTAGTGACCGGTGCATGCTGACTCAAATTCAGTTCCCAACTATCTGTCCTCTCCAATCCTGGGAATTTAAAAAGGTACAAAACATAAATAAGAAATGAGGCTTGCCTATTATTTTCATTGCAAGGACAAGTGAGGTTACATTTTTGCAGCAAAATAATTGTCTTGATCCGATTTGATTCAGTTGCGGGGCTGAAAATAAGTCAAAATAGATTTGTTGAAAACTTCCGCAGGTAGGTAGATGGTGCTCCTTCAACCTTATCCTAAAGCAGCATTCCAAAAATATTTTTTTCAGAAGGAAAATAATCTAAACGAGATGACGAACTTCAAAATATGAAAGTCCACTGAATATATCTTACACAGCAGGCCAAATGTGCAATCAATGCCTCCAAATGCTGATGTACGGAATTTAATTCATTTCCTTCCACTTGAATCTGGAGGGCGGGTGATGGGTGGGTGGGGAGAAGGGAGGTCAGGTGATAAAAATCAACCATTGATTTTCTGACAGTTTTAACTGTGTCATCAACGATCACATTTCATAACAGCCTGTGAGGCAGCCAGCATTTACTGGTTGTAGCAAGCTAATATTTAGCAGCCGGTCTACAAATGACTCTTGCACTGAAATAAATGAACAGAAATTCCTAGTTTTTGATAATACAATAATTCTGAAGAGAAGGAATGTTTTAGTCATACCCAACAATGTGTATGTGCATATATATGTATAAAATAAGACTCAAAACAAAAGTGCAAACTTAATTAAAATTGGCAAGATGCATCTTCCAGATGGGCCACAAAGAATTGTTAGCTGACATTACTGATGGGGCACACTTTCTTGGGCATGGAGCTAGTAGATCACTTGGGTACATCAAATAAAGAACAAAGAACAATCATGCAGAGGAGCACATATCCCCAATTGGATGCCTGATCTAACTTTCAGTCCATTAACTTAAAAAGGACAGAAAATTGGACCAACTCTCTTGCAAGCATGTGCTCTGCCTCCAATTTCGCTCTCTGCATGCATGCATTTAATCCAATACACCCAGGTGCAGGATCAGGAAATTCAACCCGGTGTTGTTACTCTATGGCCAGCATTTTCTGTTTGGTGTGCAGGGGTGGGCCCCGCACACCGACGCGTGGTGATGTCGGGTGTGCATCCCGACGTCACCACGCTTCATTCCGATCTTTTGTTCAGTGGGCGTGCACTGGAGTTGGCTGCGCGCCCACCGAACTATCAAAGGCCTGTTAAGGCCATTTAAAAACCAATTCGCCCATTTAAAAACCAATTAACCCTATTGAGAAAGCTGCCCGGATGGGCAGACGAAGAGCCCAGGCGACCTTTGCATTTATCATGAAACCTCATCCACGGGTGGGATGAGGTTTCATGAAGGCTTTATAAATTAAAGAAAAATTATGAAAATTCATAAACATGTTCCAGCTCGTGTGATACTGTCACACGAGGGACATGTCTGAATAATTTTATTTTTTTTAATTTTCCCCAACTTTAACCCTGAAGTTAATCTCCCTGAGGCACGATTTCTGCGCTCTTTCGCGCGCGTGCATGGAAGAGCGCAGGCCCCAACTCTCCCCCCTCCCGCCCACACAGGTAGTGCTGAGCGCTACCGGCCCACCCGACAGGGAGAAAATTCTCCCCTATGTTTTAGTCTTTTTCCTTTCTCGCTCTCCCCTTTTCTGTTCTTCTCACGACACACTTAGTTGCAATAGTTACACGTGTTTCCTCTAGCTTGCCCCAGCTGCAGAGCAGGAAAGGGAAACATCTATGAAACGATGGCATCATTTGTAATGCACTGAAAAGCTTTTCATTAAAACTGCAGGGCATATGCTAAAATAATCGTGCTTGCATAGCAATCCCAAACTTGAGCTTGTTCACCAGAGAAAACTAAGCAACACTGGTAAGGTAGGGAGCACTATTCATACACCTTCGCAAGACATCATTCTTAGGCATAAGGACAGGGACATCCAACTGAATGCAGAATTGGTTGGCTGGGGTACAGGCTACCCAGAAATCTTTTGGCAGTAAGTTGGCAATCTTACTTTGAAAAGTGACAGTATGGTTGGCGTAGATGGGAAAATGTCATACTGGTGCAGTAAAAGTCTGCTCTGGGCCCAGGACTAATACATTTTGCCTTGATAATCATAAAATCAAAAACTGGATCCTATACAAGCCCAGGTACCCACCAGCCACATTTCTGAGTGAACAGGAACAGGGAATTAGTCAGCAAATTCAGTTATCGACAGAATCTACTTCAGCTGGAAATTATTCCAGATTCAAACAAAGAAAACAATTACAAATTTTCACACAAGAAGGTTTAACACAAGTGATGGTACAGCATCACCATGTAAATGAAGCAACATTAAACAGAATGTTCCATTTTCATCCAATGGGTTAAATCTGCCTGGTGCCCTTCAAAACTCGGAGAAGTCTTATGTGTGGGCACCTGTGTCTCCACAGGAATCTTGAGTACCCAGTTTGTTCAGCCTGCTTCGCCAGGTCGCAAACACTGAAATCTAATTATTGGCACAAGCCTACTGATCTTGGGAGGTGGGTACGGGCTGAATTTGTGCCAATAGGTAGCTTGACCAGAGTTTTTTCACATTCTGTCAACTGAATCCAACACAACACGAATGCACAGTCAGCCCCTCACTTATCATTACATCCTGCTGTTATACCACTAAATTAAATGCCAGATTTATTCCAATGCTGGTTGAAGTTCGGCACAAAATTGGTAGAGTTACAAAATAAAGTTAGACAGCTGATTTTCATATGTATGTATGAAAATCTAGGTATTCAAAGCTGGACTGTGAGAGTATAACTTGATGCACTTGTACAAAATTCCTCGACTCACCATTTTAACAGAGACAATAGCCTATTTGAAATAAAATGAATATGTTACTGCTCTGTTTAAATATCAGGAGAGGCGTTTCATAGGACTGCATTAAACAATGGTGGAATAACATCGCCAGCAATAATTTCCTAGCTATAATATAAAAAATCCATTGTTTCTCAGTTCTTGACAGCTGATATAAAACATGTGCCTCAATGACTGGTGTTCAGTGTAGTTATGCAATTATCTAATAACTATCCAGTTGCACTATTGTACAATTAAATATTGGCCAGCAAAGATACACTCCTGAACACAAGATGTGGATGTTTACAGGAGTGACCAGCATACTAGATAGGATCTCAAAGTCTGTCAGTCAGAAAACTTCCAAATTAATCATTGCACTTATGCTATTCACACTTCTTCACATATGGAAGATTGATATAATGTGGAATCCTGAATTGAACCAGATCTGAACCTGGTACTAGTATGTTGATGCAGCATGCTGCATTGATTGGCTCATTTGTGATTCATGGTATTTAACAAGTTCAACTGGCCCTGTGCCATCCCTAACATTTTGCAAGCATTTCTAAAACCTATTTTTCAACAGGAGGGATGCATGCTCACAGCAAAGATGATTAATGCATTGAAACCTTTTCTCCACATTATATCAATCTTCATCCATGAATATTGTTTCATAAAGCTCCAGAGACAGTTTGGTCCCAAAAGCTCTTGCAAATAGACTACTTACAACAAATTGAGATGGCACCTGGCAGCCACTCCTCTGGAGCTTATAGTTTCACCTCGGCCTGTGCGTACTTTGATGTTTGAAAGTCAAGACTTAGAAATGCCGAGGGCATTCAAAGAATCAATTAATGTAACTGCACAAACAACAATCGAGTGTATAAACAATAAACATCAGACCACGATTCCATCTGTGAATGCGTGCATAATACACACTGCCCCAACACTCAAAAAATCATTTGTAATGGAGCCAAATTTGCTTATCCTGGCAAGGTTTCCAGATCAAATCATGTTCCCACCCTGCTGTTGAAGCCTTTATCATGTATAACCATTACTATGCTCAATTTAAATTTAAAATAGATATCTATTATATGTTTATCTATAAGTGCTGTAGATACAATCCATCACTCACGGTCATTAATGGAATTTTGTAATGGGTGCAGCATGATGGTCATTAAGAGGTGTCAGCTGTGGCTCAGTTCATAGCACCCTCGCCTTTGAATCAGAGGGTTGTGGGTTCATGTCCCACTCCCGGAAACCAAGAACTGTGATTGTACTCGAAAAGAGTTGCAATCTGTGACTGTTGATAACTCGAAAAAGTATCATGGTCATTAAGAGGTGTCAGCTGTGGCTCAGTTCATAGCACCCTCGCCTTTGAATCAGAGGGTTGTGGGTTCATGTCCCACTCCTGGAAACCAAGAACTGTGATTGTACTCAAAAGAGTTGCAATCTGTGACTGTTGATAACTCGAAAAGAGTATCATGGTCATTAAGAGGTGTCAGCTGTGGCTCAGTTCATAGCACCCTCGCCTTTGAATCAGAGGGTTGTGGGTTCATGTCCCACTCCCGGAAACCAAGAACTGTGATTGTACTCGAAGAGAGTTACAATCTGTGACTGTTGATAACTCGAAAAGAGTATCATGGTCATTAAGAGGTGTCAGCTGTGGCTCAGTTCATAGCACCCTCGCCTTTGAATCAGAGGGTTGTGGGTTCATGTCCCACTCCTGGAAACCAAGAACTGTGATTGTACTCGAAAGAGTTGCAATCTGTGACTGTTGATAACTCGAAAGAGTATCATGGTCATTAATGAAATTTTGTAATGGGTGCAGCATCCATAATTTTCATTAGAATGGCTGCAGAACTGTTTCATTAAGTATAATAAAATATGCCAGTCAAGCTACATGTTTACATCATAACATTACATTATTCAGTGTCAGTGTGCAATGTAGGGACAACTATGTTTTAGTTGCACATGAGAAAAGCTCACATCCATTACAGGTCTCCCTTTAGCCTGTAGATGTGAACCTGGAGAGGGTACAGGTTCCTACTGGATAAAGTAGCAACTTATATTTTAATAATGCTTTTAATGTAATGAAGTGCCCTAAGGTGCATTATAGAACAAAATATGACACTGAGCCACGTAAGCAAATATTAGCTCAGATGACCAAAAAACATGGTCAAAGAGGTAGGTTTTAAGGAGTACCTTAAAGGAGGAAAGTGAGGTAGGGAGGTAGAGGGGTATAGGGGAGGCATTCCAGAGCTTGGGGCCTTGGAAGCTGAAAGCAAAGCCATCAATGGTGGAACAATTGTAATTGGGAATGTACATGTGGCCCTAATTAGATGAGCACAGATATCTTGGAGGAGTGTGGGGCTCAAGGAGATTACAGAGATTGGGGAGGGGGGGCGCAAGGTGAGACTATGGAGGGATTTGAAAGCAAAGACAATAATTTTAAAATCACGACATTGCTTGACCAGGAGCCAATGTAGGTCAGCGAGCACAAGGTAAATAGTATTTAGTGCAGTTTAAGACATGGGCAGCAGGGGTTTTGGATGACCTCAAATTTACGGAGGGTAGAATGTGAGAGGCCAGCCAGGAGTGCATTAGAATTGTCGGGGCTAGAGGTAATGAAGGCATGAATCAGTGTTAATAACATTGAGATCAGATTCTCATGTGCCTGACAGGAATATACTGACAATATACTGATCCTGATCTCCACACCAATAAAGTTGTTACTTCAGTTCCAAAAGTAAGCAAGCCAAAGAGAAAGGTTAGTTGCAGGACAGAAATGGACTGTGAAGCCATTTATGGTAATTTATTTGTGCTACAAGTATGTTTTTGCTATTTAAAATTAATGAGCAAATGTGCTACTAATAGGTGTAGAAATTACATAGTGGGAAAACTCAAATCTGTTGACCCATGTACATGGATATTTATAAGGAAAACAAGGACTATCCAATCAAGGCTGGAATTCTCTGAAAAGAGACAGGGAGATATACGAGAAAGAAATACTTACTTCTATGTATGTTATCATTTCAGACACTGGATATCAATATACTGTCATATCTACATATGATGGTACAACACGAATGCCATTCAGAGTTGAATGTGCTACCCTGACTCATCCATATAAATGAACCAGCTGTATCTCTGCACTCTCTCTTAACAACACTATTTTTGAAAAACAAGAATATTTTTGCTTCATCTACAACAACAATTCACACCTTTAATGTAAAAATCATCACAATGTGCTTCATGAATTTTAAAAACAGTGGGATGGTTGGCAAGAGCTAGTACTGGAGGGATCCATTTTGGGACAGGACCCTGCTGCCCCAAGTGGCCCATTTAGTTGAGTTCAGTCCCATGTGATATTCCAGGAGTGGGTCCATAAACCAACCGCATGCCTACATGCTATGTGTTGAGCATAGCATTTTAATGGCAAGAATTATACTACTCAGACAGTAAAGAAACACATTTACTGCCATTATTGCACAGTGTTATTAACATACTCCTGTGCTCTTTTCACAGGTTGAATGATCCAGACATCCTGCTACTGTAGCTTTCCGGCAGCAGAAAATACAGCAAATTAATACTAGAGTAAATTTACCAATCTCGTGTTCCCAGTGGGGGATACTGGACTCCCAACCCTGATTCAGCAATCCATGGGATATGGGAGGGAACACTTGCCCTTATAAACCATCTGGAGTGGTAATAGTACAAATAATGAAAGTATCCCCACCATTAATGAAATACTGTTATACAAGCAACTTGATCTAAATGTCTCCTTACCACAATGTCATTAAGGAGGTTGCTATCTGGCAAAAAATCAATACAGCATTAAAAGATTCCATCCACTCCCATCCCTCCCTGCTTTCAAAATCAGTAATTCATGGTTACCACCTGGAGTGAGTGCCAATTAGCACCAAGATATGGAGAGTATCATATTGTAGACTCAGACTCACCTGGCCATGCAAAATCTATTAATGGGGGCAAAGACTGCTGCATTTTTTGATAAACATCAATTAATTGCATAATGTAATTTAAACATTTGAAAGTAAAGTGACATTTTTAACACAAGTTTAACCTGGAGTGCACTACTGAAATGTGAGATACTATTCAGGAGTAATTTGTTCTTTTGTTGAATGCAACTCAATATTTAAGTTTCTGCAGTAAATGTGTGTATAAGAAATGTAAATTCCCTTCCTTACTAGCTTTTCTCATTTGTAAAGCTGTTTCTGAATATCAGAATCTGAATTAGCGTCATTTCTTAATCAGGCCTGTCAAGTCTGACACAGCAGGTGTAGCATTCACCCATTTTGACCTCGTCTCATGCTTTAATTTTCAAATCACACAGTAAACCACTGATGCAGAAAATTTGTCAAATAAGCCAATTGATCATGGGCAGTAAAGATTCAAAGGGACAGCACTGCAGGATAAGGATTAAAAGCAGCAGCAAGACAAAGGATGAAGCAGCGAGAAAAGGTTTTGATGCATCCATGAAAGAGTGAAAGACACAGTGGGAGAAGTTAAGACTGAGACGCCCCAGGTACCTGAGAGTCTTGCACCTCCCCACTCTATTTTGTGATGTCTACCACTTATTTCCCTGCTCAGTTCACAATAGGCTTGATCACAGTTGCTGTCACTTGACTGGCTGTTGGTAAGTGTGAGAATAACAGAATTTTACTCAAATGTAATATAATTTTCCTCACAAATCTTTAAAGATGGATTTTGGATATTTCTGTAAAACCCTTATCCGTGCCTTTGCCATGCCAAGCTTGATGACACGCTGTATACCACATTTTCACCTCTTTTCTCTCAAGGCTCAACTATTCCATTGTTCTCCTAACCCGCGTCTCATCCTCCACCCACAAAAAACTCCAGCTCAATAAACTGTTCTACTGATATTCTATCCCACAGCAAGTCTTGGGTGCTTAATCACATTCAGGTGATGGGCATTAACTGAGGATATATTGGTGCTCCTATATAATATATATGTATCTCAGAATCGCTGCAATGCAGCATGAGGCCATTTGGCCCATCATGTCTGCACGAGCTCTCTGAGTAGTTCACTTAGTGCTATTCTTCCACCTTCTCCCGTAACCCTGTACATTCTTCCTTTTCAGATAACAGTCTAATTTCCTTTTGAATACTTTGATTGCACCCGCCTCCGCCACACACACTGCATTCAGACCTTAACCACTCGCTGCGTGAAAAAGTCTTTTCTCATATCGTTTTTGCTTCTTTTGCCAATTACTTTAAATCTGTGCCCTCTCATTCTCGATCCTTTCACGAGCGGGAACAGTTTCTCCCTATCTACTCTATCCAGATGCCTCAGGATTTGACTACCTCTTAAATTCCACCGGCTGCTGTGGTGGGATTTGAAGCCATGCCCCCAGAGCATTAGCCTGGACCTCTGGGTTACTAATCCAGTGACATTAAGATGACATGATAGAAGACTGAAACTATGTTCTGTGGGTTTGGAGGTGTATGTTTATTATGCATTTCTAATGCTATAATGTTAATAAAAGTTTTTACGTGTGTAAAGAATAGGCCCCAGTTCTATCCTTCAATGTCTGGCTATCTGCAGTGTAACTGATCATCCAAAACTCCAATCCATGTTGACCCACATTGAGCACTGAGGGCCAATGTCCCCAATTTTCATTTTTGTTCAAATCACTTTGTGACTTCTCCCATTCCTATCTCTGGTACCTCCTCCAGCCCTGTAACTCCCCATCCCCCCACCAAAACAAACTTTCTGTTCCTCTGACTCTGGCCACTTATGCATTTCCCCAACCCTTTGCCCCACCAGTAATGGCTGTGCCTTCAGTCACCTAGACCTCACAATCTGGAATTCCATCCCTAAGCTCATCCTCATGTCCATCTACCTCTCCGCCTTAAATACCAGGTACTTAAATAAGTGATTGGTGACTCCTCCTAATTAGGTCACTGCAAAATACTTTTAGAGACACTATTCTCCATCAGTGGTGTAGTATAAATGCAATCGTTGCTGAAGAGGGAGAAATGGACACTATTATTCCTTTTGTCAAGAGACGCTAGTTAGGATGCACCCATCTGATTTTCCCTTTCCTCTGTGAGGATAGATGAAAGAGAAATAAAAACAGAATAAATAAAACAGAAGCCAGGCTGACCTTCAGAAGTCTCTTCAGAAAATGAGAATATGCAGTTCAGTCAAATCACATTAGAGAAAAAAAACCACTCAGGTTCACTGCATTTTGCATTAGCATAGTGTATTGCATAGAAGCAATGCTGAATGTAATGTGCTGGTTCTTAAGTCAGTCAAGATAGTGTTTTTATTTACATATTTTGATAAAAATTCAAGGATAGACATTATTTCTCAATCACTCATTGAGCTGCTTGCCATATTGTAAATATTTTGCTGAAAACAGGACATGTAACAGAGAAGCTGATGAATAATTCTAAAATATTAGTATCAGGTGATGTGCCATGAATGAAAACATATCAGTGACAAAATTATTTCATTTTAGTTGTCTTCTAGTTTATGGTTTTTAACAGATGTGATATTTTATTCAATAAATACAATGTAGGATTTATTTATGCATATAGCATTTAGGTGTATGGCTGTTTATGTATTGTCTACCAAATTTTCACCTCTTTCCTTTCAAGCCTCTGTCTTTATGGTACTGGTACTGCTTCAGTACTTTGCCATATGGTCACTTGGAAATGGAAAAGAACATATAGTGCATCTCCATAATTCTAATTATATATATTTTTCATGCTAGCCTTCCGAGCACACACTGCATGTGTCAACGCATTTGCTATAAATCTCTGCCATGCTACACCATTTTCCTAATACAGTATGTTTTATGCACCGAGAAAACTCAAGGTGAGATGGAACATCATTCTCTAATGTAAACAGCAGCAAAAGTCTGTCTACATGCTATTTAAAATATTTATGTCAGGACAGCACTCATCAAGCTTAGCAAATCCTATGATGGCAGACAGTAAGGAGCTCTTCGCAATTTTGAAATTGTAAGGTGCTAGGACTACAAGTGTGGTGAAGGCTGCTGTATGTGCAGTTACAAGGCAGACTTCACAGCACTGGTTGCAACAGAAAAGCAACCACTCAAGAGCTGTGTAATTGAAGGAATTTGTACTCTCTTTCTGACTGAGAATATTCCATGATGCAACAAGTTGGTTTCCACAGGGCAAACACAGTCTAAAAAATTTATCACGAGCAAGACTTCTGCCTGTGTTGGAGATTTGAAGGACAACATCCCCAGGTGCTTCCTTGCTCCTCTGTTGTCGTTCCACCACTAAAGGGCAACCTGAGGCATTATTGCTGTAATGTAAAGAGGTCACCTGACTTGGGGGCAGAAGGCGAACCATCTTAAATTTGAACATGCAATTTGAAGTTAAGAAAACTAGCACACCCAACAGTAGACCTCTAGGGACCCACACCAACATTAGATCAACTCAATAATAAACATAAGATTAATGCATAACTACAAAACACTCCTCGGACACAAGCAAAAATAAGAAAGACAGCAAATAGTTAGGGCTACAGTAAAGGCTCTTCTGGGTCAAGAGGGGCAAGAGAGATGCTCCAGGCCCCTCAAGTTTAGGCCTCACCTCTCCAGTCACGAGTCCTCGCCAAAACCCCTGCCCACAATAACCTGAGTGCTATGACCCCTTCCTTCCATCACCCGATAGTGTGGGCTGCATCTTACCTATGTTGGGCAGGCTGGGCAGGAACATGCAGGGGTGGGCGCGGAGCCAATCGCCGCCCGCAATCGCCTGCACATCGCCATTTTATGTGGGCGGGCCAATTAAGCACAGCAATCTCCCTGAGGCACAGAGCTGCCTCAGGAAGATTGAGTTGATAGTAAAATTTATTAATAAAGGAGGAAGAAAACATGTCCCATTATGTGGCAGTGTCACATGAGCTAGGACATGTTTGTGAATTGTACAAAATTTAATTAATTATTTTATAAAACCTTCAGGAAACCCCATCCCACCCATGGATGTGGTTTCCTGAAAAACGCGAAGGCCGCTTGGGCTCTTCACCTGCCCGCCAACCTTAAGATAGGACCGGCAGCATTGCTAACAAGTTTAATTGGTTTTTTTAATGGCCTTAATAGGCCATTGACGGTTCGGCGGGTGCGCAGTCGCCTCCGGTGCGCGCCTGCCAAACGAAATATCTAAATGACGCGCGATGATGTCGGGATGCACGCCCAACGTCATCGCGAGTTGGCGTGTTGAGCCCGCCCCCGCACACTGATGGCAATATTCTGGCCTGTATTTCCACCCACTCACTTCAAGTGAGTAGCTGACCTGGAGACATTCAGATGAGGGTTGGGAGTTAAAATCTGACCATTAAGAAAAACGCAGCTAACAGTGAAGAACTTTGCATCTGTTGCACTTCACTGAAGCGTATAGGGTGATTTTCTACGTTAAGGACACTATATAAATGCAAGTTGTTGTTGACAACATGAATTTTAATAGGGAGAGCTCCCTGTCAGTTCCCTGACCTTAGTAATCTCCAGAGACCAAGAACAAATTATCTTAATCCTTACACTCACATTATTCCCAGCACAAGCGGAACCATACCAAGAAACTTTAATAGATTGTTGTATTCTTGTAAGCATCATGCAATCAAAATCTACAATAGCTTCATGAAATATACATGTGCATGTAAATTCATAGAAATTCAATATCAGATACAGAGAAAGAAACCACCTGTAACGTATAAGGGCAAATACCAATCCTAACCAATAAAGAAGATTGGAAGGCATTAGAAATTGACAGAAGTATTTGTTGTTTTAATTAGAATGTCGGTGAGATATAAGGTGGAATTTGTGATCGGCAACTGTGCTGGGAGCAGAGAAATAGATAAACATACAAACCCAAAAGGCATTTTTAAATTGAGAAAATGCTATTGAAAGCACTAGTATGTACAAAGATGGTAAGCTCTTCACTTTTTGTATATCCTGCTTGCTGCTGTCAGTCTCCATGTACCTTCTAATGGCAGCATTATCTGATGGACGGATGGCACCATTACATATAAACAAGGAGAGCAACTCACATAGATTGCATGCCTCACTTTCAGCACCACTCTTTCAGGATTGCATATTAAATGCATAAGTGTCTTTTAAAAATTTACTCATGGGACGTGGGCCTTGCCGTAAAGGCCAACTTTTGTTGCCCATCCCTAATTGCTCTTCAGAAAGTGATGGTGAGCCACCTTCTTGAATTATTCCAGTCCATATAGTGTAGGTACACCTACTGTGCTGCTTGGTAGGGAGTTCTAGGATTTTGACCCAGCAACAGTGAAAGAGCAGCGATATTGTTCCAAGTCAGGATGGTTGCGACTTGGAGGGGAACTTGCAGGTGATGGTTCTCCCAGGTGCCTGGTGCTCTTGTTCTTCTGGGTGTTTGGAGTTTGGAAGGTGCTGTCGAAGGAGTCTTGGAAATTTGCAAGTACAGCATATAGATGGTGCACACTACGGCCGCTGTGCCGGTGGTAGAGAGAGTGAACGTTGAAGGCAGTGGATGGGATGCCAATCAAACGGGCTGCTTTGTCCTGGATGGTGTCAAGCTTCTTGAAAGTTGTTGGAGCTGCACTCATCCAGGCAAGTCTGGAGTATTCCATCACAGTCCTGACTTACGCTTTGTAAACGGTAGACAGGCTTTGGAGAATCAGGTGGTGTGCCACTCACTGCAGAATTCCAGTCTGTGAACTACTTTTGTAGCCACAGTATTTGTGGTTGCTGCAGTTAAGTTTCTGGTCAATGGTGACACCCAAAATGTAGATGGTGGGAGATTCAGTGGTGATAATGCCATTGAATGTCAAGAAAAGATAGTATGACTTTCTCTTGATGGAGATGGTCATTGCCTGACACTTGTGTTGCACAGATGTCACTTGCCACTTATCAACCAAAGCCTGAATGTTGTCCACATCTTGCTGTGTGGACATGGACTGCTTCATTGCCTGAGAAGTTGCAAATGCAACTGAACACTCTGCAATCATCAGCAAACATTCCCACTTCATGCTTTCTGATGGAAGAAGGGTCATTGAAGAAGCAGCTGAATATGACTGGTCTTGAGACACTGCCCTGAGGAACTTTTACAGTGATATTCTGAGGCAGAGGTGATTGGCCTCCAACAACTGCAACCATCTTCCTTTAACTAGGTATGACACTAACTTTTGGAGTGCTTTCCCCTTATTCCCATTTACTAGTTTTACCAGGACACCTTAATGTCACACACTGTCAAATGCTGCCTTGACGTTAAGGGCAATTACACTCACCTCACCTCTAGAGTCAGCTCTTTTGTTCATGATTGAAGTCTGGAACCGAGTGATCCTAGCAAAACCCAAACAATGCATTGGTGAGCAGGTTATTTGTGAGCTGTGATAGCACTGTCGATGACACCTTCCATTACTTTGCTGATGATTGACTAGGATGGGGTGGTAGTTAACTGGATCGAATTTGTCCTGCTTTTTGAGGTCAGGACACGTCTGGGCAATTTTCTACATTGCTGGGTGGATACCAGTGTTGTAGCTGTGCTGGAACAGCTTGGTTAGTTCTGGAGCACAAGTCTTTAGTACTGTAGCTGAGAAGTTGTCAGAGCCCACAGCCTTATTCAGTGCATTCAGCTGTTTCTTGATAACACAAGAAGTGAATCTAAGTGCATATGCAAAGAACTAATAATAGGCTTGCAATAAGAGCAAGGAAAAAATAGTGCTAGCTGAAAATAAATTCTGCCAATAACCCACACGATATGAAAACAACACCTCAGCCATGCAATTTTGGTGTTTAATATTCGCTCCCTGACATCTATTATTTTGTCTATTACTTACTGCATGGGATTGAAAACAACTATCTCAGTGCTTCTGAAAGATCAAGGGTTTCTCAAGTCCAAAGTCTTGAGCCCATTATCTAGGCCGATGTTTCAGTGCTGCACTGTCAGAGGTACCATTTTTTGGATGGCATGATAATCTGAGACTTCATCTGTCTTCTCAGAAGTAACAGTTCCCATGACACTACTTGAAGAGCATCAGGGTTCATCTGGTCACCATTCATCTCTCAGCCAACATCTAAAACAGATGATCATCTATTTCATTACTGTTTGTGGGACCTTGCTGTGAGTAAATTGACTGCTGAGTTTCCTGTATTACAACAGTAATTACACTTCAAAAGTACTTAAGTGTGGCGACTTAATTGAAACCTTTAAGATCCTGAGGGGTCTTGACAGAGTGGATGTGGAGAGGATGTTTCCTCTTGTGGGAGAATCTAGAACCAAGGGTCACTGTTTAAAAATGTGTTGCTCATTTAAGACAGAGGTGAGGAGAAATTTTTTCTCTCTGAGGGTTGAGAATCTTTGGAACTCTCTCCCTCAAAAGGCAGTGGAAGCAGAGTCTTTAAATATTTTTAAGGCAGATCTAGATAGATTCTTGATTAACAAGGGGTGAAAGGTTATCAGGGGTAGGTGGGAATGTGGGGTTGAGGTTACATTCAGATCAGCCATGATCTAATTGAATGGCGGAGCAGGCTCGAGGGGCCGAGTGGCCTACTCCTGCTCCTAATTCATATGTTCGTATTTTTGTATGTTCGTATGTATGCATGTTCATATGTTCCTGATATTGGAAATGGTGCCACATTAAGAAAAATTGATTCTCTTTCTTTTGGACATACCTCAGTTCCACCTTTAATATTCAAATAAAAACATTGTGTGTTGTGATTTTAGTTATTAAAAAAGGTTTACAAAAGAAACTGAGCCCCCATCTCATGCTCTGTGATAAATGTAGTTGTGCCAGTATCAGGAACATTGGTTCTCATCAATCCACCCTTTTTTTCAACTAATTTGAGCTGAGCATAAAAACTGAATCCCAATGCAAGTCGGGGATCACTGCATCCTACTGAGAAATCAAAAAGTGGTGAGGAATAAGTCACAAAATAACTGCTAAGGATAAGAAAATGAGCAGCAGAAATGGTAACATTAGCGCATTGCTACACATGATACATAGTCACACAGACCAATTTTTTCACTACCTTAACCGACTAATCTATTAGGAGAGCAAATTTAACCTAAGATCCTGGGTCTTCACTAAGTTAAGTGGCCTCAGCTTGGGTAGTTGCAATATTTAGTCAGATAAGTAGCCAACCGATGCTTATTAGATGTAATACTCACACGTGAAGAATGGCTACTTAGGTAAAGCTCTGGAACCATGTGTTAGGAGGAGAGGGAGAAAAAAATCGGGTGCTAATTAATATTAGGAAGAAACAATATTGTTCGGCCATGTATTAAGAAAATGGAGTATAAGAAAGGCTGGTTAGATCTTTTGAGGCCAATGTTGGGTAGAAATAATGTAGGATCAGGGTTTTGCAGTTACATTACGTGCATTCTTTACATCAGTCTTCAGAAGTTTGGACAAGTACCATATCCAGTCAAACCGACCAGGGAGTCAGTAACATTTGCAAAAGGTCAGCTAACTATGCCAAAGTAGTAACCGTTCACCTTGGGAGACAACGGACTGGGTCCAGGGTGTATGTCACTTCTGTATTGAACATCGTCCGTTGTGGCTGTGGAGGCCGATTCATGAGTGGAGAAGCCGGAACTTGAGTGCGCAAGCCTGGGCAAATGGTATGGAGACCCAGTGTTGCCCAAGCATCAGGGTCCCCCACGCTCAGCATTGTTAGTATTGTCCAATGGAAAGAATGAAACCGGTACTGTTTAGTACCAGTTCTGCTGCAGGAGTTGCCGGAAAGCTGCTCGATAGATGACAGATTACCACCCACAGGACTCCACTCCCGATTTTCTGTAAGGGTTTACTCCCTTAGCCTTGTTCTCTCTACCTACAAGGCAGTGGGGTTATTCACCTACAGCTGGTTTGTGGGTGCCAGGGTGTAACCATACACCGGTGGGCCTGTATGCCACGTGTCTGGGGGCCAGGTCTCCTTTGAGTCCCATGTAGTTTAGCTTGGGTCCACGCCATACCCTGTTCACGTATGTTGCTATGAGGAGGCACGACATAGGGCTTGCTGATGAAGAAGCTATGTACTGGCAGGAGCGGCTTACGCATTCAGCTCTCTTTTCGCAATAGTTATACAGTTAGTCAGTGGTGAGAGCTGAAAGCAAGAGCGCACAAGCAGACTGATCACAACACACCACCCACTATGCTAACATACTTGACTCATCGTATTAACTGGAGACACAGAGGAGTAACTGACTAAATGGTATCTGAGGCAGTTGGGGTCCACCCTGGCATCATAAATGTGCCAGGTGAAGCTTCAATTACAATGTTCATGAACTTCATAAATATAAAAGTCATGGTGAAAAACTGAAGAATGAGACAGGGTCAAGAGGATACACAGTGTAGATAATCTAACATTGGAAACACATGAGCACACTTTATGGAATGCTATTAATGTTCAGCAGAAGCTGTCAGGATTGTGAAGACAGTTTTAGAAGCAACAGAACCTTCCTCATGAATGCACAGGAAACTTGAGGAGCTAACTAAATGAGTGCATGAAGGATGCAACATATTTGGGTTTTCAAAGGCATTTGAAACTTTAAAAAAAGATTAAGGTTAATGAGATTAATGGCAAATTCAAATTGGATTGCAAATTAGTTTTGCAATGGAAGACAGAATGTAGTCATAAAAGAACAGCTGACTGGGGTATAATTGTAACTGATGGAATTCCACAGGGATCTGTATACGTCATGGAACTGCTCTGGTCACTATGTGTAGCAAATTCATAGATTTGATTTGAATGCAATGTTACTGCAAATAGGGTCAGACTGTTGTCATTCTTTCCCACAATGGTTAGATAATTTATCCTCTGCAGAGGATAGTTGTTTTAGTAGTGTTGTTCAATAGAAACAGGCATGGCGACACCTGTGGAAAGTCAGCAGCACTGTTTTAGCCAAATCCACTTTTAGCAGAAAACACTTTCCAAACAGAAAAATGCACTTTATATGCGAATATTTACTTCTATCACCATTCAATAACCACAAAAGTATAGCACTTACATCAATCTAAAAGCACTTGTTATGTTCTGATTTTGTCATTTTGCCAATAAGCAATAAAAAGGTTAAAGTGAAATGAGTATTCTCTATTACTCATTCTTTATTTACCAATCAGAAATGTAATTAGCCACATCTGGATTCCTAATTACCCACATGGTTAACATACGAGACACTATTCTGACATTCTGAAATTTTCTAATAACACTGAGCTTGGAGATCAGTTCCCTAGTGTTGTCCCTTATGTATTCCATCAGCAAGTGAAGTAGATGGCAATATTAAGGTGGTGGGCCATTGGTACAGTAAACTCTCATTGGACAGAGGCAGTGAATGAAAAAAGTAATCTCAACATTGAAAGTATCAAACCAAAAAGGATAATTAAACACAGGAATGTATCTCAAGACCATTCAGGTTAGGGAGAAGTTATTTTTATCCTACATAACTGATTCATTAGAATGCCTATGTTTAGAACATTGAGAGTAATTTGGGGTTTAATGATGCAATGGAACAACAAAAGGAGAACTCAAAAATAAACAATAAAAGTTAGGCAAATAGAATTTAACCTGTTCTGACTGAAACATTAGCCAGTTCTTTAAAATGCTAGAGGCATGGAAGCATATTATTTAATTTAACTGTATTAGAATTAGGAAACCAAAAACACAAATGTAGCAAACCTCAAGTAAGAATAGCGACTAGAAGAAATTCTTCTGAACTAGGTGGACTCCCACCTACAGTAGTTGGTACCAATGCTTTAAAAGGTAGCTGGACAGACAGCCTGGTCCAATAGGGACTTACGGTTATAAGAATAAACATAGGCAAAGATGTTTAAAGCATCTTATACAATATAATCATTTCTGTGCCATCAGATCCAATCAATTTTGAATAATGCAGTTTGTGATGCAAGATACCCAAGATTTTTTGTTCAGCTCCTTTCATAGTTGTGGAGAAACTTCAAAGAGTCTTCTTAGTGCTTATTCATCTCCCTCAGGGGATGAAGTTGGACAGAGTCCATGATAGTGCAAATTACAAATGGTATATTTGAAGAAGCAGCTTGGGTTGGTACAATTTTACATTATACACCAAGGATTAGTTCATTGCAAAATTCAATTAAAATACCACGGGTATGAAATTGCTGGGATTCTACTCGACCACCAGAACTGCAGTGAGGTGGAACATCTGCCCACTGACCGCTCAGGACACTGACTCTAAGAACAAGACCAGGGTTAATTCTTGGGTGGGCAACCCACGACAATTTTTTTAAAAAATGTTTCATTATGGAGAAACCAAGTCTCTTTGGGATGGATTATTGTTGCTCTCTAACATGTCTGGGGCATTCAGAAGCCCAGTACTGAACTCACTCTGGCTCTCTGGCCTTCCACTGGGTTTCAAGAGGACATGCTAAGCAAAATTTCCAGGGTAGCCCAAGAACTCACCCAGACACACCACCAAAGCCAGCTACAAATATAGCGGGCGGGCATGGAACTCATCTGCCACCCTTTTCCTCCCTCCCCCCGTGATAAATGGAGCAGGAATGCACCCGATTCCTAACTGCTTCATGGGTTAATTCCCTCTTCAACCCCAGGAAGTTCAGCTTCTATATTGTTTTGGTAGTGATGTAGCAGAAACGCATACAGCTGCAATAATGAAAGTGCAATCGGGATAGCTTCCCCAAACTCTGTGCCGTGAACAAAGTTTATAGCTTCACATTTACCACAAATAATATAGTGCACAACAGACCAAGAATTTGGTAGTGCGGTGAGAACTTCATACGCTATGTCAGGGGTTCCCAGACCAGGGATCACGAGCTCCAAGGCTGCACTGGCGGCTGTGGGGCAGAGATTCAGTTGAGAAAGTCCTGGGACCAGCTCCAAGGTCCCATGATAAGTGCATGTGACTTTTTTCCCAGCTCACTGTTCACTGGAAGGGCAGGGGAGTGAACCAGCTTCACACAGGTAGCCTCAGTGTCTGCCGTGAGTGCACCCAATTTTTTTTTTTTGTGGCCCGCAGTTCACCGGGAGGGGAGCAGAGTGAACAAGCTTTGCACAGGTAGTCTCAGAGATGTCACATCAGAGATTAGATGTGCACTATCAACCCACACTGCCAGATTTTGAGAGATTGTGTCGCAATATGTGTCTCACTAGGCCCAGCGGGTAAGATAACGTTTTCACAGAACAGTTTAAATTTAAAAACACATGATTTCCACATCTGTAAAGTTAATGTGCACATTGATAATTAAATAGTGAAGGTTAATATCCTGCTGTTTTCTATTTTGGTGCTGACCCCAGCCTCCCAACCCCACCCCACTCAACAACAGAAGGCCACCCCCTAAACCCCCACAACAACTGAAGGCCATCCAACACTGTCCCCCACACCCGCTTAACAACAGAAGGCCATCCCCAAACAACTGAAGGCATTCCCCCCACCGAAAACAACTGAAGGCCATTCCCTGCCCAGCTCCACCACCCGCAACAACTGAAGACCACCAACCCTACCCAGCCTCTTGGCTCAATAACTTTTGTACGCCCCAAACTTTCATTCTGGGATTATGTCTGTGGCATTAACTTGGGGTCACACCAGGAAAATGTTTGGGAAGCACTGCACTATGTTCCATTTTAGTTTATGTGAAAGTTTAATCTGGGTAAGAAGGTGACTTTTCTCCAGCCGGGATACGAGACGATTGATTGCTGCAGACGTCCTTTAGTAAACAGCTATTTTGCTGACATTAGGTCACAGTAAGATTTGAACATTCTGCAGAAAGAATTAAGCCATTATTTCAATCAACATCGGTGGTTTAAATTAGATGTAGTCATCAGTCAGTTACTGGAAAACATTTTATCTATGTCCACATAATTACATAATTATCATTGCAATCAGTATTCACAAACCTTCACAAACCATCACAAATGCATCACAAATGCATCACTTACTTTTTTATGCCTTTATGACACAAAGTGAAACACTGCCTTTCTGGGTCACTTCACTTTTCCAAAAGGCTGCAAAAGATTCCTTTAGCAAAAAACTCTTGCCAACTGTGCAGCACTTTTGTGAATGAAAAATCACATCATAGAACAAGAGTCTCATCAAAATTTAAAAAGAAAACAAAATACTAGCCAGTCAACAGATAAAAGCCACATTCCAAGTTAACTTTGAAACAATAACTACTATGTGCCATTCTGAAAGAATCTATGCAATCTACATGTTACCTCTTGTCAACCGCATCTGGACACAAGGGGTCAGCTTCCACATGAACACTGATGATACCCAGTTCTGCTCCTTCACCACCTCACTTCCACTTCCAAGGGTCACCTACTTCCACTGTCGTCTCCACCCCTGCCTTACCCCATCTTCTACTGAAATCTTCATCCTTGACTTTGTTGACTCCAGGCTTGACTATCCAGTGCCACCTGGCCAGTCTCCCATCCTCAATTCATAAACTGCAGCTCATTTAAAACTCTGTTCTCATATCCTATCTCACACCAATTACCCCATACTTGTGGCCTCTGACCTATATTGGCTCCTGCTCCCCAGTGCCTTTAAAAATGTCACCTTCATATTCAAATTCTTTCTTGATCTCACCTCTACTCACCTCTTTAAACTTCTACAGTTTTATGACCCTTGGAAAACTCTGCATTCCTCCAATTCTGGTCTCTTCTCATCCCAAAATCTATTTGCCCCACAACTGATGGCCCCAGATGGCTGAAGACATGGCCAGACACTGGAATTCCTTCTTTAAACCTTTCAACGTCACTATTGTCTTTTAAGTTCCTCCTTAAAACCCACCTCCTAGACCAATCTTTTAGTTACCTTTCCTAATATCTCCCTCTTTAGCTTGGTGTCAATTTTCCTGATTACACTTCTATGAAGAACCTTGGCATTGTCTTTAGTGTTAAAGGTGCTATGTAAATGCAAATAGTTATTGCTGGTTAGTGAAAGAGTTAACAGAGTGGCTATGGTACGAGCCATGAAAAACGAATGAAAGTAAACAAAGTATTCAATTTGTACCAAGTACAATGGGCAGTTAGGGAAGAGAATGAGGAAATAATGTCAGGCTATCAACAAAACCAACTGTGCATGAAAAATTAAACTCAGTTGTCGAATAATACTACAAGTATAAAATGACAAGAACACTGATGCACTGGAATAACCAAAATACACATCTTCTGGACTCCAATTTACAGCAGTACTTAGCATCGTATCATATATATTTAATGATAAGAATACAGCTGATCAAGGTCATTGATCATTAGACAATGGTTTTTGCTATACTGGTGTAGCTGATCAATACACAGATACCATTTGCACAGTGGAGCATAGAGTTCAGCATTACTAAAACATGGAGATTATATAAATATGCAGCTATTGCACTGCTCCAATAAGAAGTATGCTTCACTGCCTTTTGCTAAAATGGGAGGAAAACAGAACTCAGCAGAATATTGCTGTATACAGTACCATGAGTGGGCACAGTTAATAGATGGGTATATCTGTAATGTTAAATTTAGAAAGCAGCTTTCTGCTGTTGGTGAAAGGAGGTGCATTATAAAACACTTTGGCTTTTGTTACATATAGATAGCTAGATGCCTTTTAACTTTGAAAAATGTGATGCCATTACACACCTCTTGGCCTTTTGTGTTCACCACAAAGGTCAATTTTGCAGCTTAGATTCTTAGAATGTGACGTATTCAAAAACAGTAGACCAACAATGATTTTTTCTGACAATGCCAGTGCGTAAATTAACAGAAGATTAGTTCCATCATAACTAAAAATGTTCTTGATTATTTGACTTCAAAAACGCAAGGTTTATTGATGCAGTTTACTGCAGCAACTTCTAATATTTATCTTGGTTTCAGCAATGATTATTTTTACACTTGATGCACATCTCTGGTAGGTACGATTATCACTTCTACCAAGAGCATCATTGACTTATGATTTCCACAGCAACAAGGGCTAATCCTGCTGCTACCATTCAGTATTATTGCAAGTGTTTACACATTAAAAGGGCTATAGGAGCCACCACAATTATATTCAGTCAGGGTGTCACGAGATAAAGGCCTGGATTTTGCAGTCGGTGGTGAAGGAACAGTGCTGCTGTTCACTATGCTGACAGCTGTCCACAGAGCTTTCACGCAGCGTCTTGCTGTCATCGAGTGTCTGATCCAACGAGACACCCTTTAAAGGGGATCTGTGGCATGTGCACATAGGACAACAACATCTTACTTATACAGTGCCTTTAATATAATAAAACATCGCAAGGCACTTCACAAGAGCATTGTAAAACAAAATATGACACTCAGTCACATTAGGAGATATTAGGTCAGATGACCAAAAGCTTGGTCAAATAGGTAGGTTTTAAGGAGTGTCTTAAAGAAGGAAAGCAAGGAAGAGACATGGAGAGAGATGTAATGTGGGCAAATGAAGACACAGCCACCAATAGTGGAGCAATTAAAATTGGGGATGCTCAAAAGGCCAGAATTTGAGGGGCACAGATATCTTGCAGATTTGTGGAACCTGGAGGAGATTACAGAGATAGGGAGGGGCAAGGTCAGGGAGGGACTTGAAAACAAGTGTCAAAATTTTAAAATGTTCCCTGACTGGGGGACAATGTAGGTCAGCAAGCACAGGGGTGACCAGGACTTGGAAAGAGTTAGGGCATGGGTGGCTAACTTTTGTATGACCTCAAGTTTAGAGGCAGAATGTGAGAGACCACGCAGGAGTGTGTTGAGATAGGCAAGTCTTGAGGCAACAAGGGACAAGCAACAATGTAGCTCTTCAACCAATCAAACTTAAGAATCCTCATTGAGGGATGTAGAGTCTAAACAAAAAAGTATAAACAAAAAAGTATGAATTAGTTTTAACTTGTGTACAGAAAGCAAAATAAAGATTGGGAAAGAAAGATGGGATCAAGAGAGTGAGGAGAGTCAGACAGAAAAAGTTTAAAATTTTTCTTTTTTAAAATCTTCAACATTAATTAAATTCTGAAGTTTCCATTGTGACGTTTTTTTATGAGGCTAGCTCCCAAATTATGGAATTTAGCCAAAGTCACTATATAGATACAAATCTTTTCTCTGCCTATCAGTCTCGTATTA
This sequence comes from Cetorhinus maximus, assembly GCF_964194155.1. Lineage (NCBI taxonomy): Eukaryota > Metazoa > Chordata > Chondrichthyes > Lamniformes > Cetorhinidae > Cetorhinus > Cetorhinus maximus. Next base: position 27,899,839 of record NC_135885.1, on the reverse strand, counting down.
ACATAGCCATTGACTCAAGCTGAAAAGTCTTGTGCGTACACAGATGACAATTGGTTTGGATGTGTGTGTGTGATGCCTTCTGTGGTTGAATAGCCTACCAAACCCCTCAGTCTTAACTCGTTTTTGGAATGGCCAATTGAGTAAGGTACCAAAGGATCAATGATATGGTAATGCCTTCAGGAGTGGAGTAAAGGGGAAAAGATACAAAATAAACTTGTTTCCAACATTTATACAACACCATTAACATTGAAAAATGCTCCATATGGCACATTGGAGAAAATAGGCACTGAGACAAAGAGGCAGATAAGTAAAGCAGCAAAAAGCATTGTAGCAAATTCTTTCATTACACAAAAGTGCTGACTTATGAAAATATCCTAAAATCCTGAACTCATAAATTATAAATTGCAATGCGAATACCAGTCAAAGAAAAATGCAAAATCTCAGAAAAATGATCTATTACGCAAAAAATGTACAGAAAGTACCACTGGAGACTGAACTACTTTCTGATCTGACTAAAAGCAGGACCTATGGCCAAGACTGATTGCATGATTTTCCTAAATTTTCAAAGGAGATTATAGAGCAGTCTAATAACGACACTAGAACTGGGCTGTCGACCAAGACTGAGCTTGACTTTCATATCCTGGTTACATAACATCACTTCCTCTAAAGGCACAGTGGTATCTCTGGGAAAGGCTGCAGCTATTAGTGCTACATTCAAGTCGGGGCCGAGCTGAACGCCTGCTCAGCACATCATTGCTCATCTTATATTGCACTTGTGGTAGGCCAGCCAAGGAGCTACAGGGATGTTTATACAAACATCCAGTGACTAGACTTGTTTGCCCTAGTGACTGGCGTTAGCATCTATACATTCTGTTACTTGGGAAAGGGGAACTGGAAGAAAACAAAGGCAGGGAAAGAATCTATGGCAAGAAAGAAGATGCTAAAAACATTATGAATGCATACCTATAACAATGAGTTATTATTTAAACAAAAGAGGACATATTAGATGGATTTTCCAAGTCCATGTGGCAAAATACCTCACCCATTGCTAATGCATGCCTGAAAACCTATCCTTCATTCATTTTACAGACTGCCGTTCAAACTTGGCCAGGGGCCCAATTTCAGTCATGGTGCAGCTGTACGATATATCTCTTCATGTCTGGAATCCATGTTAAGTGCATATTCCACATGTGATACATACTACTTTATATACTTGCATACAAGATTAAAAATGCAGTTTACTGCTTAGGGCTAAAAGTGTGGGAGGGATCAACTTTTACAAAACACACCACAATTCACTCAAGAATAGGAAGTCCCACGGTCCCACCCATTCTGGATTCTCCTGCATCATTTTCCCATCTCAAGCTCAGGGGCAGAATTTTACATTCGGCAAGCGGGCGCCCACCTGACACGCCGGAATGTAAAATGACTTGCGATGACGTCGGGGGTGCGTCCCAACATGATCGCGAACTCGCACAATATTTTGTTCGGTGGGCGCGCGCCGGAGTCAGCTGCGCACCCGCCGATAATTGAAAGGCCATTAACTAGGTAATTAAGTCGAATTTTATGCTGCCCGTCCAACCTTAAGGTTGGCGGGCAGGCAAAAAGGCCAAGCGGCCTTTACATTTTTTAGGAAACTTCATCCACGAGCGAGATGAGGTTTCCTAAAGCTAATACTGATGAAATAAAAACCTTATTTTGAAAATAAAAACATGTCCCATCTCATGTGACACCATCACATGAGGGGACATTTTCATTAAATTTTTAATGTCCTTATATTTTTTTTAAAAGCGCTTCAATCTCCGAGGCAGCTCTGTGCCTCAGGGAGACTGAAGCGCTCTTTTGCGCACATGCATGAAAGAGTGCTGGACCCGACTCTCCCTCTTCCCCCAACCTGAGCAGGCAGTGCTCAGCACCACCGCTCGCGATCCACGCAGAGCGGGACTTAATTGGCCCGCCCGTGTGAAATTGCAGTGCGGAGCCGATCGCAGTCGGCTCCGCGACCACCCTCCGTCCACTCCCGCCGAGCCCGCCTGATGACTCAAAAATCCTGGCCCAGGGTTTTTCACTCACCTCACCCTCCCATTTTTCCACTCACCGCCTATGGGCTGTCAGTCTCCTATGCTGTGGCCATCCACAGCTACGGCAGCACATAGGACAGTCAGCATACAGATGGGGGAGCGTTATATGTGGCAAATCGCATACTCCAGTATATCTGGTATACTTAAACATAGATGTAAAAATGAGGGCCCTGGGCAAATATACAGTGGGGAAAATTTTGCTAGGCCTCACATCACTGTCGGGCCCTCAGTGCAGCCAACATAAATTGGAAAATCATAGGTCATGCATAATAATTTTACAATATGCTCAGGCCCTGAAAGGTCCCCTTTAGGGGAAGAGTCTTTAAAAAATTTCTTTGGTATGTACGTAGTTTATGCTGTTATCTTCAGTTCTCTCTTCTAGGGATAATTTAAGTGATACAGATCTTCGTCTGTTCATCAGCATCCACCAAGGTAGTTTATTTGGGGAAGCTGCACAAGCAATAATTAAACCTGGCCATTGTCAGAGTCATTTGCTGGAGGTCATTTATGCTATTTTGAGTTTTGTACATAGTAAAGTACATTTTCCAATCGGTTAGGTGTAAAGTAGGTATAACTGATTGGAAAAACAGGAGATTGGTCATGGCAGATTTTTACCTCTTCAACCGTATCCAATATTCTGATCAAATTTTATATGGTGCCAGAAATCCACAACTCTTCAATTAATTATATTAAAACTGGGCTTGAACCCACAAAAATATCCGCAATTTATATAGGAACATCGAGACTTCCCAAAGGGCTTTACAGCCATTGAACTAACTTTGAAGTGTAGTCGCTGTTGTAATGCAGGAAAATATGCAGCCAATTTGCCCATAGCAAGGTGACACAAACAGCAATCAACTCAACCAGATAAGCAGTTTAATATTGGTTGGGGGATGAATATTGGCCAGGAAAGCTCTTCTTCACGTAGCACCTAATGATCTATTACATCCACATTAGAGGGCCGATAGGGTCTCTGTTTAACGTATCATCAAAATAATGACACATCTGACGTGCAGCACTCCCTCAGTGCTGCATTGAAGTGTCAGCCTGGATTGTGTGCTTGAGCACACAACCTTCTGACTCAGAGGTGAAAATGTTATCACAAGCTGAGGCTGACACTTTCAATTTAACCGTAGTCGAACAAAGTCTATAATGCATCTCCTCAGTCATCACCATTTTTTCCCACACTTCTGCTGCATTAGGTATGCAAGACTCTCAGTCACAAGTATATGCTTCTTCAAAAAACACTTTCCGCCAGTTCTACCAGCAGGTCTATTTTCAAACCTGGGACTGGAGCAAATAGACAATTTCTCCCAAGAATACAAGATAGTAAACATGTCTTCTCAATAGTTGGAACCATTTATAACTCGTGTCTGCATCAAGCACCATGGAAGGGAAAAGGCAAGGTCAGTTTCCCTGGTGCTTCAATAACAAAAATCATTAGGCTGTTGTAAATAATAAAGTTGATTTCCTGGTTGAACATTCCTGGCAAGGAGTGGCAGCTGGGAATTCACAGGCCTTTAGCCCTCGAGTTCCATTCATCAACTTAATAGAAAGATCATCATCTGTGGGAAGTGCAATTTTCCAAAGAGCACTCACTCTAACTCATGCCTTGCTGAGAACACCTGATCAGAGAATCAGCCTTAATAAGTTGTCAGCTTTGGTCCGTGATAACACTCTCGCCTCTTACTTAGAAGACAAGCTGACTTGCATTTATACAGCACCTTTCACAACCTTGGGGAGCCTAACATTACAGGTGCTGAGGGGCCGTTTCCTCTGGCTGGAGAGTCTGGAACTAGAGGTCATAGTCTCAAGGTAAGGGGGTCAGCCATTTTGGATTGAGATGAGGATAAATTTCCTCACTCACAGGGTTGTGAATCTTTGGAATTATATACACAGAAGGGCTGTGAACGCTCAGTTGTTGAGCATATTCAAGGCTAAGATCGACAGATATTTGGTCACCAAAGAGACATCGGGATACTGGAAATTGTAGATCAATCATAATTTTATTGAGTGGCTGAACAGGTTTGAAAGGCCGATAGCCTACTCATGCTATTTAAGTACTCAGGCATCCTGGAATGCTTTACAGTCAGGTGGTTTGTCAGTGGTGGGGGAGTCCCCTAGGGGAGGGGAGGGGAGGGGGGGGTTGCTGAGTGGGGAGTCTCGAGGGGGGTCCAGTCTGGGTCTTTACAATAGTTACTCAGAAGTTAGAAGAGATTTTAATTCTTCTAACTTTCTCTGAGTAACTATTGGTATAACCCTGGCGGAACCATCTGAAGTTTACGATTTAAAGCGCATTTTTGGATGATTCCCAGTGCAGTGCAATTGTCCGGAGGAAGTGTGCACTTCTGAGCAATTGCCATGCAAACTCTTACTTGGGAACTTCCTAGAGGGATTCCCCAATGCATCTTTGGGGTACCCCCCAAACCTGATGCTGGGGGCTCAGAGGTTACGGCCCAGTGTTCAGTGAAACAGGCACGAATTCTGTTTTTCTCTCTCTAAAGATGCTACCGGACCAGCTGAGCATTTCCAGCATTTTCTGTTTTTTATTTCAGAGTTCCATCATTTGTTTATTTTGATAAATTTAGCAGAATGGGTATATCATCATATGATTACACAAACAAAAGTGAGCAATGCAAGGTTCGAAAGTTGGCTAGCACATATTGCAGCACCTAATTATTACCTTAACACTTCACAGGTATAGCTGGAGTACTGAAAACAACAAGAATGATGCCACAGAATAGTCAGAATACATAAACATAGGGCAGAAATCAGGGAGTGATTTTTTAAGAACAAGAACTGATCCAGATGTTAAGGATGTGAACCTACATCACTTAGTGAACTCAAGAACAATACAATCAGCATAACTAAATGAAGGGAGCACCATATTTTGTCAAGTTAATTTCCTCTGCAGCCAGCCAAAAGGAGAGTCTTTGAATTTAATTTCTTGGTACAGAAATTTTCCTTTAGAAACTATTGCCTGAAAGCTTATTAATCTGTACTGGTAACTGTGCAATAACACTTCACTATAATTGCCTTTTTCAAACCGTGTAATAAAATAATTGCAATGTTAGCTTACATTGAAATTGAATATTGTACAATATAACAGCTAGTCGCCTCTATACTGCCATACAAGATCGAAGGCTTAAAAGATTTTTAAAAAATCATTTGGTGTTTTAAGAATAGAAAACATCCAAATTTTCACCTGAGGAGATTCTAGTACTGTACTTGGGGCAATGTGAGGAAAACAAATTGATGTGTTTTGTAACCATTCAGTGCTAGCTACCAATAGTAACTTGCTATTTTTTGGCAAAAAGTTCCTGCATTCCTTAAAGGAGAAAATAACCAGAAACCAAAACAAAAATGGGGGCAGACAGAATCGTGTTGATGACTGAAACAAGGTTAAAATAAAATTTTGAGGAAGCCTTTGTGTAGCAAGGTTCGGCAAATTTAGGAAAAGTGCTCCAGGGTGGAGAGCCAAAATGATGGAAGGTTTTGCTACAGAGAGAAAGCCAGAATTGACATAGCAGAGATAGAGACTGGAACAATTTTCCAGCCTCTGTTTTAAGCTCCACTTCAGTGCAGATCAAATGACGTACACAGCTCCTTCTACATTAACCTGGCAGCATGCCTAGGCCCGAACCTCAGAAGCGCACTTTCAGGGAGGACGGCTTTCTTTTCAAGACTTTATCAGCTCTGTAAAACCTTTCAAAACTGGTAACAAGGAATCTCAAGTTACAATATACATAACCGTCTAATGGTGTCACCATGTCAAAAGCTTTCCACAGCTGCTTACAGGCGACTTCACAACATTACCAAACAACGAATCTCAAATTAGGCAGTAGCCTCATTGGTTGCACGTCCCATAATCTATCGATCAGAGTGATAACCGAATCATCTGTATCTCAGGTTTCAATGTAATAACATCTCTCTACCAAAAAGGCAGTAGCTCCCCCATTTTAAAGGGGCAGGGTAATCTGGATTATTGCATTAGCTAAACAACGTCATTGAAGGTATAGTTGCACTAAACACTGATGGCAAACGACTATTGTGTAAATTGGGCGTTATGGCCTGAATTGACTGCAAAGGGAAGTGAATTGAGACTTTCTTCTGCAGTGAGGCCGCCTTTGCTTCGCTGTGGCATCATGTTGGGCCCGCTCCAGCTTCAGGCTGCACTTGCACAATAATTGCAGCATCAGCGTAAAGTGAAACCACTTTGCACTGATACTGTAATTATAGTATAAACATAACATCTTGGGCAATTGTTGACAAGACAGTCACTTTTACTATAATGCTCTTGCTTAAAAACAATTGGAAAATGTCCATTATATATGTGTAGTAGTTTGAATTTCTGATTTTAGTTTAGCTGCCAATGCTATGATCTCACTTGATATTGACTTCTTTTTTAAAAACAATCATTGCAAACTAACTATAAAACCACAAATTGTTAGCTCAGCTGGTGGCTCAGAGGGTAAGTGAACTGTCCTAGAATACCGTCTGGCCCCATGGCAATCCAAAGTTCAACCTTTGGTCTTACTCTCAAGTTAGATCACATTAACTGTGGTTCTGATGAAGGCACGATATCCCTCAGATACAATCAGCCAGCATATTCCATAATGATTGCTAGAAGTTTGTGGGGAGATAATGAGCAAGAACAAAAACAAAACTGTGGTTACGACTGGGCCTACGACCTAGTTGAACATACTTCTGACATTCATTTGTCTAAATTTCTCAGAAAGGCAACTTGTGCATAAGCTTCTGCCTGCACTACAACCATATTGACCCTACACCAGGTGCCATTTTCAGGGGGGGGGTGCGGGGGAGAAGGTGGAAGGACAGAAATTAAATTACCTTAACTGAAAACGATGATGAGAGATATGTAATATTAATCAAGTATCATCATAGCTGAGAATTATTTCACAAAAATTGTTAGTAATGGTGAACCAAAGAAAAGAATGAAAAGAAATTGATTGGGTGTCTCAAGAGACGTTGCAGATCATTTCACTGGCATTGAAGTACTCTGAATGCAGCCTTTCAAATATGGTCTAAAAACAAAAAGTCATCGCTGAATGTTTAGGAAATCCTTGACAACAGCTTAAAACAAAAGGAATAAACTTCTGCCATTGGAATATCAAGGGCTGAATGCTCAAAGCATGTGTTCTCAATTCCAACACTAGCAACATTTAATGGTAAGACATCATATACGCAATGGTTTTTACATTACTTCTCATAAATCAAATTACTGACATTGGTGTAAGCTACGAATTCAAGAAATTTTAAAAATGCTCAGCCACTCTGGCCATATAGAGCAATTTTCTCTTCACAAATATCTAATGCAGCTTTTATTATGTCATGTAGACCACTAAATCAGAATCTCTGGCCATCTTCCAGCGATATTTTGAGGTGATTTTTATGGGCAGGCAGTCATTAAAATCATCTAATGGGAATCGCCAGCTCCTTCCCATAGCTTCTGATTTTAATCCGCTCTTTCAAGCAATAATGAAGGACACTCCCCAGATACCTTTGGGAGCCTTCTTTAAAAATATGGATCAGACTCCAATTATGTCAATGGTAGCCATCAGCTGTTTTAACCAGGGCTGCTTAGGGAAGCAGTTGTGGCTTTCCTGCGAGGTCAAATTAGCAGGAAAAAGGATTTGCTGTTAAACAGAGCATTTCATGACCACCAGATGTCTCAAAGTACTTAACAGCCAACAAAGTACTCTCGTGAAGTTTAGTCACTGGTGTAATGTAGGAAACATGGCAGCCAATATGCACACAGCAAACTCGCACAAACAGCAATGTGATAATTACTAGATAACCTGTTTTATGTGGGCAATTGCCGGATAAATATTGGCCAGGACACCAGGGGTAAGTTTCTTCCTCAAAATAGTGCCATAGTTTCTTTTACATCTACCTGATCTGGCCGGTGGTGCCTTAATTTAATGTCTTATTCAAAAGGCAACACCTCCAACAGTGCAGTACTCCCTTAGTACTGCACTCAGCCTTGATATTCGAGCTCAAGTTCTGGTGTGGAGCTTGAACTTAGGACCCTGTGATTCAGAAGTGAGGGTGCTACCAATTGAGCCACGGCTGGGCCAGAAGAGGCCAAAAAGATACCTTTAGTCATTTAGAACGCCTCCGGTCTATCTGCAAGCATGACCCAGACCTCCCTGTCGCTTGCCATTTCAACACACATCCTGCTCTCATGCCCACATGTCCGTCCTTGGCTTGCTGCAATGTTCCAGTTGAGCCCAACACAAACTGGAGGAACAGCACCTCATCTTCCTTTTTAGGTACCTGACAGCCTTCTAGACTTAACAGAGTTCAACAACTTCAGACCATGAACTCTCTCCTCCATCCTCACCCCCTTTTTTCATCCCCTTTCTTCAACATTGTTTTATTTTTTTACCCCCTTGTTTTATTTTTATTCATTTATCCGTAGTTTTATCCCCATTATCTATCCTTTTTTTCCTCCCCAACAACCATTGCCCCCTCCCTCCCCCCACCCCATCCCCTACAGGACCATCTGTCACTTGTTCCATGCTGTTCTTTCACACAACGCTATCCTTGTTCTGCTATAATCATAATCTGCTTTACCTTTATGCCACTGTTAGCACCATTTTTTGCACTAACCACTACCATTAGCAATCTCTTTGTCCTTTAGTTCAAGACATCTTTGTCAATCCCTTCTTTGCCCCCACCTGTCGCTGGCCTTCTATCCAGCTCCACCTGCCCCACTCCCTATAAACTGTATAAATTTAATCACATTTCCACTTTTCTTCAGCTCTGAAGAAGGGTCATACGGACGCAAAATGTTAATTTTGTTCTTCTCTCTCCACAGATGCTGTCAGACCTGCTGAGTTTTTCCAGCATTTTCTGTTTTTGTTTCAGATTTCCAGCATCCGCAGTATTTTGCTTTTATCTTAGGCCAAAAAGATACTCGGTTTTACTTTTTTTTCAACCTTCTTTGTAGGCCCAGTAGGAGAATTTAACCCAAAAACAAGAATAGTAGTGTCCTGTTCCTGCCTTGACAAGTTAAACCAATTTAATTGGGCATCGGGGTGGAGAGCAGGAAATAACTGATGCATTCTGTAGGGCAGTGCATCAAATTTAAAGGAAAATTAAATTAGAATAGTAAATGAGATCACACGGTTTCACCTCATTCAGCTCTTTGAACAGATGTGGAAGACAGAGGAGGGATGACTAAGAATCAGTCACATGGCTAGAATTGACCAATGAAACACCAATATATGATAAATAGTTGCACAGTGGTTGATAAAGTGTTTAAAAGCATTTTAAAGTGTTAACACCACCCATGACACACAGGAATTACTAAATAATGACATAGGATACAATGGCAATAGAAAGAAATTGTGAGTTGTTTCAAGACTTTTAGTAATGACATACAGACATACATTTGGAAACATATCTGCACTATGCTTCATTAAGAGTAACTTTGTTTTTTGTATGGCTTCCTTTCCCTCATATAGAATTGGGGCAATAGGTTGCAGTTAAAACTAAGCTAATTACCTTATAAAAGTTTATTTCTTAGCTGCTGTATGCCATAACGAACTACTGTCATTAAGGATGTCTAAAGTTAATTTATGCCATGTTGCCAATTTAAAAACTTGGAGTTTGTCATATATTTTCAAGTTTTACTTTTACTCATTAAATATAAGTGCCAAAATTCAGTGTGGAAAAGACAAACCCCCAAAAATCTGAGGAATTTTGAAGAAACTTGCAAAAAGCATTTTTATTGTTTTTAACATGGATAAAACTCAGACACTAAATGGATTTTCAAAATAAGGTTCAATCTAGCTAATGACAACAAATGATTGTGAACCGATGTAAATGGTGGTCATGACTATAAGTGAATAATTACCAGCAACATATAATTTTACTTTTAATTTCAAAATAAAGGTATCCAGCCTTAAAAATCCCTGACAGGAATTTCCACTGATGTTCTTGAGAGGACTTTCCAGGGTGAGGGGGAAACCTCTTCATTTGCTTGCCAATGGCGTGAAACACAAGGTAGCAATTCAGTATCTCCAGAGTATTCCTACCAAACTTGTAGCTGGAGTATGCTGGATGGCCTGTGAATGTTTATTGTTGAGACTTAAACCATTTAACTGCCATAGTGATTGTGGATGATAGAAATTGTTGGCAATTATGCAGAGGGAAACAGTTACTATCTTACTGTTAGTAAACAATGTTCTATTGTATGACTTAAGTCAACCTTTAATTGATGACAGGCTTCGGTGGGGTAACTGTGTCAATGCCCTGCTGTCTTAGTTCCATTCCGAACTGAAGGCATTTGTAGTTGTACAAAGAATATAGTCCTTGCGGTCCTTAAAGAGGATACAAGATAAAGAGGATAAAAGGTCCAAATTTCACAGCTATTACCTACTTCCCTGCTGAAAGAAAGGTCCAGAGATGTGTGCAAATCACATCATTATGGCACATACAAAATGCAATGTATGCAATAATATCACAGATGTAATGCGTATCCAACTTTTGGTTGGGATTCTCAAATTTATAAAAGTTTTGTTTTCCCGTTGATCTAGTACGCAAAATAAACCCAGGAGTGTATCAGCAGAAATTAGCAAAACTAATGATCCCTAACTGTAATCCTTCATGTGTTAAATCTGTAACTCAGAATAATATACAATAAAGTTTTCATTCATTGGAAAAATTCAGTGGCAGTGTATTCACAAAATGAAACCGCTGGCTTCAAAACAACTTCTTATTTTGTCAAAAATTCTGGATCAACATTGGAAATATGAATTCCTCGTAGCAGAACTGGCTTTCTGACTTTGCACAAGTGCTGACCTATTCACAAGTGCCAGTTACCTTATTCTGCATGTTTGTGCTGCAGCCACCCAAAGGAACCTTTCCTATTATAAATTTTGTTCATTTAACCAACCTGCCTCAACTGATGGCAGATGATAAAAACTTTTGGAAATTGTGCATAGGCGAAAGTTACTATCTTGCTTTTACAGGTGACAGGAGGTTGGGCAATATTTAGAACTGACTAACTAACTGATGGGTTTCCACAAGTTTATTTCCGAGTTCTCTGAAAGTAGTTTATGAAAACACGACAGCTGTAGAGAATAAAATGTAGCACATATCAACACCCCTGATCTAGTTTCAAACGTTCTACCACCCTTTAGACTTTCTAAAATGTAGTCTGTGTGCCAGAGCATGCACCTGGAAGCATACCCTCACTGGCAATGTCACAACTTGTTAATTTCAGTGCATCTGATCACTCAGACAGGAGGAAATTCCACAGCCAATGCCTAATCCATTTATTAATATTCACTTTGCATTAAAGGATCCAATTTCGATTTGAGCTCAATCCAATCTCCTGTAGTTTGCAATACACTATTGCTCTGAATGAGGATATGAGTCAAAAAGGATTGCCCTAAATGAGGCTATGAGTCAGCCTCCCATGGCATCAATTCTGAGATTCTATGAGCATGAACCTACTGTCCGTCCTATGCTATGGCCACGCTGGCCGGCAACAGGTGGCTGCAGAAAAGGCTGGAAAATAAATAAAGCATGAAGTTGGAACAGAAAATGCTGGAAGGCAGGTTCAACCATGGGTTTCAAATGGGAATTGGATAATTATCTGGAGCAAAAAAATTTTACAGGGCAATGGGGAAAAGGCAGGAATGTGGGACAAGCTGTGTTGCTCTTGCAGAGAGCCAGAACGGACAGAGGGGCCAAAAGACCTCCTCCTGTGCTGTAACCATTCAATGATTCTAAGTAAAGTTGATTTTTTTCCTGGCACTTGCCACTGGGTATGCTCAGTTTTCCACGCTCATAGATCAAGAGGGGCCAAGACCAGGGACATATATAACCAGCCCCCACTGCCTTAACATTGCACTGGGATTTCTGGGGCTTTCCCAGGAGGAATCAACCTGATGTATCCCTGCAGAAGGTGCAGCCTGACAGGGCAATTGCAATGAAGCAGAAGGGAGCATTCCAAGTCTTCTGTCTGATTGTCCTGGTGCGTTGTCTGTAAAACAGACCTCCAGAGTTTATATTAATCCCTCCCCAAGATCTTAAAAGCACAATCAGGGAGGGCCTTTTAGTGACTGGTCTCTGTCAGTAGCCAGAAAGTCTCAATTAACCAGATCAGATTCCCAGCTGCAGGCCTGGGAGAAAAGAGACACAGGACAATAAATTTCAGAGGCAGTACACATTAGATACCAAAGCATAAATGACTTAAGAACATAAAATGGAAGCAGAAGTAGACTATTTAAGCCCACTCCACCATTCAATAAGATCACGGCTGACCTGATCGTGGCCTCAACTCCACTTTCCTGCCTGCCCCTCCATAATTTTTGACTCCCATATAGATCAAAAAACTAACTCAGCCTTGAATATATTCATTGACCCAACCTCCACTGCTCTCTATGGGAGAGAATTCCAAAGGCAAACGACCCTCTTAGAGAGAAGAAATTCCACCTCATCTCAGTTTTAAATGGGAGACTCCTTACTCTGAAACTGTGTCCCCCCCCCTAGTTCCAGATTCCCCCACCGAGGGGAAACACCATCTCAGCATCAGCTCTGTCAAGCCTCCTCAGAATCTTATATGTTTCTTCTAAACTCCAATCAGTATAGGCACAACGTGCTCAACTTTTCCTCATAAGACAACTCTTTCAGCCTAGTGAATCTTCTCTGAACTGCTTTCAATACAAGTATATCCCTCCTTAAATAAGACCAAAACTGTATACAGTATTCTAGGTGTGGTCTCACCCTGTACAGCTGTAGTAAAACATCCCTTCCATCCCCCTTGCAATAAAGGCCATTTGTCTTTCTAATTTCTTGCTGCACTTGCATGTTAACATTTTGTGATTCATGTACAAGGACACCCAGATCTCTTGCTACCACAGCACTGTGCAGTCTCTCTCCATGGAAACAATATTTTGCTTTTCTATGCTTCCTACCAAAGTGGATAACCTTACATTTTCCCACATTATCCTCCATCTGCCAGATTGTTGTCTACTGACTTAACCTATCTATATCCCTTTGCAGACTCTATGACCTCCTCGCAACTCGCTTTCCCACCTCTTTTTGTTCCATCAGCAAACTTGGCAACAATACACTTGGTTCCCTTCATCCAAGTCATTAATATAGTTTTTAAATAGTTGACCCTCCATATGCTCCATGGAACATATTTCAAGTGGGAGAGTATCTACCCAAAACACCAACCAGTATTCTTTTTCCATATGTTGATGGACCTGTTCTGTGTTTCTAGCATTTGCTTTTATTTTATTAATAGGTATCAGCCTGTTTCAGTGGTAAGAATCTTGCCATTTACATAACAATTATCATTGTGCCTGTCCTTACTAAATCCAAAAAGGGTTACTTTTTCCACCAGATATATGAATGAGCTGGTTCAGTTAAAAGAGTAATCCTTGATCACATAAACACATTTCATATTTGACAATTTAATTTGAATTTAAAAATCAAAACTATTGCTCACATTTTCCTATTTTCACTGGAACATAAAGAATACATTTTAATACCTTTGCACTATGTTATAATTAATAGTTGCAATCTCAAGAACCACAGAGGAATAACAGGCAAGTTAAGTGAGCTGCAGCTGTTGCACCCCTCCTTTCTGCCAATTTTCTCCTTTGGGCATACAGTTCCACAGCGAATGCATCCAAAGGATTCCTTCAGTTCTTTTCGTCAAGTAGCCATTCTTTATGAATCTTAACCGTCCATGTTGCTAGGCTGTTGCCCTCATGGGAACATTATAGCTGAGTCCCATCCTGTCCTCACCAATTACCACACATGCTTATTTCCACAGGAAATACGTGACTAGTGATCAGGACCAGAGCCTGGGCCAATTTATTCCCCCTGCCAACCACACACTCCCCTCCCCCACCCAACCCTGTGCACCTGTCATGACAAAGGTCAGCACAAAACTGGGATTAAATTTGGAACCTTCTCAAACGTATGCCTCAACTACAAATTGCCTTAAGCATCAAAGCCTTTGGGGAGCTGTTTTGGGCTCTCTTGAAGCCAAACAATTTGTCAGTATAATTACAAACTCTTGTCCATTCAGAAAGTTATTTCTTCACATTACCCTGGTTTAGATGAGTAAACAAACTCACAATGCTCTCAAAGCTGTTGCGATCGAATAATGTGTGGTTACAAAAATGTGTTTGTTACAGTCTCACAAATATAAAAATTATCCCTACACTTAGCAGTTTTGACGAGACTAATCCATTGAATGTCTGAGGTGAAAGAGGTTAAAGACATTTTGGCAGGTTATTTAATCAAAGGAAACAGAGCATTACTTCTGAAAGCTAAACTCCTATTCCTTCTATTTCAATAAATGGTTTGTATTCCCTTGAGTATAGCAGATTGAGGGGTGATTGAGATGCTTATAATGTTAAAAGGATTCAACAGGGAAGAAAAAAGGAACTATTTCCTCTGGTGGATGAATCAACAATTAGGGAACATAATATTAAAGCTGGGCCAGTTAGGAGGGAAGTCAGGAATCACTTATTCACACAAAAGGTCATAGAAATCTGGAACTCTCTCCCCCAAAAGGCTGTAGATACTGGAGCTTTCAAGTCTGAAATCAATAGATTTTTTAATTAGGTAAGGGTGAGTATCAGATGATATAGAGCTAAGAGAGGTAAATGGAGTTGTGTACATGTACATTAGGCATGATCTAACTGAATGGTGAGCAAGCTCAAGGTGTTGAATGAACTTTCCTGCCCCAACATCCCTATTTCAATGCTGGCTTATAAATAATAAGCTTAATTAACTGATTTCACTCCCTTTCACACCAGCAGTTTGGCTGACACAAAGTCGGAAAAACTGCAATTGTCAGTGCAATTGCAGCTCGAGTATATAACAGAGACAACATGTACCTGTCCATAACGGATAGAGTTGTAGGCACTTATAGACTTTCCCCACACACACAACTTTAATCCGGCCAAAAATCATACCAAAATGCTAGTGCATAGGCATGAAAGAAGAATGTCTGACATTATCAAAAAGGTTTTCAGTTTCAGAATACTTGGCTACCCAATCAATTAGCCAAAATGACATTGCACACATATTGCAAGAAGAATGTTATCACTCCACAAGGATCTGAACCCACGACAGTCAGTAAGTGACCATTTTACTGCCACACCACAAAGCTGAACAAAGCTGAAGTGAGATGGATATTTGTTACCATTAATTTCTTTCCAAGTGAAATACTGTAACTTGATTTTCTTGTTCCATATAAAATATACATATGCATATGCAAATGAAAGAGCACCGAAGCTTGACTTCCACTTACTAATTTTTCCCAATTATTGTTAATGAAGTGTACAACACTGACTCTATTGCATTTCAGCAGGTTTCATCAAGAATCCTTATTAGTTATAGAAACTGTGGTTACGGTAAGTAGATTTAAAAAAAATAAATGCCTGGATAAAACAATAAATTCTCAAAATAAAAAGTGAATGCCTGGAATACTCAGCAGGCTAGGCAGCATTTGTGAAGATCATCAACCTGAAATGTTAACCCTGCTTCCCACTTGACAGATGCTGTCTGACCTGAATATTTCCAGCATTTTGTTTTTTCAGATTTTTTTTTCAGATTTCTGTCATCCATTTTTGAATAAATTGTCAAACACTTTGTCAAACTAGATATGTGACTAAGATTAGTGATTAATCTGTGATATTCAGATATTGATCACTGACTAGTTTATTTTTTCCACCGTCTTGCCAGAACTCACGTACCCTACAATTTGTTATTAGGGACAGATGAAAGATCTTGGTTATGATAAGAGGCTGGGTAAATTTGAGTTATATTCCCTGCAGATGAGGTTAAGGGATAATCTAGTTACAATATATAAAATAACAAAGTGATATAAAAGGAAGAAAGACCAAAAGAAGTTTGGAACAAAGGAACATGCAAAATGGCATTCTATATGGCAGAGGAAATCAGAGAGCACTCGGTGCATAAATCCTAGTTAGAGAAGAGTGTTTGGCCTTGTTATCTGCTTCCTGGCTAATTTTTAATGCACATGAGGTTGAAATAATGTGAGGTAGGTGGACTCGTGCCAATATGCAGTTTGGGAGGTTTCAACGCACAGCATACACCCATTAGTTTCTGGGGTGCCACGTCAGTTCCAGTTACTGAAGTGGAGCACAACATTATACCATCATTGAGCCACATCGCTGGTGACCCCAGCAGAAGCAGAACAGCTGGAGAGAGATTTGGTTCCTTTACAGTAGAATACTCATACCAAATTTATAAATTCTTTTTAACATAAAAGGTCAATCTTCTGATTGCGGGCTTCTCCTACAGAGACTGTCCGGCAAAAGCATAAGTGAGGAAATCATTTGCATGCAACTTACAATTTCTGTCCATTAATTCTAGTAGGCTTAAATTATAGCTGGTATGCATACAAATTTGGGATATGCATTCTGAGGGACAAGCTCTGCCGGAAGTGCACAGACAATATTAAAGCTGGAAAATCTAGCCTGAAGCACCACAGCTTAACATTTCTTGAAGACAATGAGGCCTTTAGGGCTGACATGGAAAGATTCCATTAAAGAGACCAATTATCATCCTTAATAATGGCTGAAAACTTTATATCAGATTAATTCTTACTTTAATTTTAAATTGAACGACCTATACATCAGGAGTAAGAGAAAGCTGTAAAGGGATTTTTGAGTCTGCCTTTGGCAATGGTGAAATAGCATCCAGGTTAGATAAATGGTAAATTACATAATCATTGCAATTTAATGAAAGGCGTTCCGAAGAAGAATCATGTTGGGCTCGAAACATTAACTTTGTTTCTCTCTCCACAGATGCCGCAAGACCTGCTGAGCTTTTCCAGCATTTTCTGTTTTAATTGCAATTTAGTTGTGTTAAGTCACTTAATTCAAATTCTTTGCCAACTTTAAATTATCAAAAGAAGGATGCATCCTGCGGTTTAACATTGAAAGGGAAAGGAGGGAGGCTGTACAGTAGTTTAGAAGGGAATATAAAGGGAATAACAAACTGAATTCTCTATCACAAGGGAAGACATGGAAGATAGATCTAAGAAATTACAATGTACAAGCTTCGCACTCTGATAGATTTTGCTGAGAACACTGCAAATTCCTTTACTAAAATCTTCCAAAGATCACTAGCATCATGGTGGACATAACCATCTGGAAGATGTTTAGGAAGTGCCAGCTATAGTAGGTCGTGTCTGAATAATTTACTAGATTGTTTTGAGAAGGTTACAGATTTGGAGGATGAGACCAAGGTAGTTGAATTTATCTATCTTGCTTTCAGAAGGGGATGTGATAATATCCCATATGATAAACTGATTCACAAGGTGCATGACTATAGGATAGATGACAATGACTAGATTGGCATGTGGCGGAAAGTAGATAGCAAAGGGAAGTGATGTTGGTGGCTAGTAGAGTCCCACAAGGTTCAGTGTTGGGGGTAATGTTTATAATTTTCATAAATTATAAAAATAATGGAATCCTGTCCAGGGCTTCCAAGTCTGCAGATAACAGTGGCCATTGGTGTGAATCAATGTTCAATAACCCAAAGCAACCTGGGCAGGATAAGTCAATGGACAGAGAGATAACAGGCGAAATTTAATAAAGGTAAGTGTAAAATCATGCAGAAGATGCAGAAGAAGAAATTATGTGGGTTACGTTAAATAGCAACGTGGCTCAGATAACAGATCAAGAGAAAGAACTGGGAGTTTTGGTAGATATAGCTGTCAGTGCTTACAGGTGTTCAAGAATGTGAGGACATTAGAGCTAATGGTATGACTTCTAAATCAAAGGAAATAATTTTGAAGTTGTACCTGGTGCTAGAGACACTCTAACTGTGTTGAGTTATGATGAGACTGCCATTAGGTTCTAAGAAATAAGGAATGATTGTCCATCCTACAATTTCACACCCTTGGGAAAGAAGAGGATGAGTGGGATTTAATCATGGTCTTTTAAAATTTCATTATTATGGAGAAATTAGATGCAGGAAAGTTCAACTGCTGGGCTCAAGGTTCAAGGACTGGGAGCATAATTGGAAGCTAAAGGTGTTGAAACAAAATGGCAAATTTAGACATTATTTTCAGTAAGAGAACAACAGAATTATGAAACAGAAGACCAGAGTAGGGTTTAAAAAACTAGATGAGCTATGTTTAAGAAAAGGAGTATAAGGTTAGTAATTCTGGAACTGGATAAGGAACCTTACAGGAGGTTTTGAAGGCTGGGCCATATGGACCAAAGACCCTTGCCCAATATTACTGTTTTGCTATGTAAGGAAGATTGAACTGCTTAAATTCTAATTCTTGTATTAGCAATCTTTCCTCTCCCCTGAAGCCACTGACTACCTGTTTGGGTACAGTTCAACTCTCACCCTCCGACACCTTGCTCAAGTGGCTATTCACAATATGTGAGCATTGACATTAAGCTTCAGCAGATCATTTCACTGAACCTGATCCTGTCCTCAATTGAGTGGGAGAGCTAGTCAATTTTCACCTTGTAACCCAACAGTTTTAAGGTCAATCATGGAACCCATGCTACTGCCCCCTTTTTAAAAAGAGCAGAGAGGAATTTGCAACTGCATTGAACCATTCCGGGACCATATCCTTTTTTATTAATTAAATCGAAGAATTTACCTGTGCAGAAACTATGAAGGTATTCAATATAGGTCGACTAAAATGTGCTAAATATAAACACGTAAGTGCACATATAAACATCACTGATGCAGTCTGTGCCATATTGTACAGTATTCAGTATATATATGATTTAACCTTAGACTTTTTTTCCATAGGAAGTTGTTGAAATGGTTATGATAGAAAGTGAAATTTCTTAAGATGTGTTTGCTGCCAGTGCCATGCATGCGCAGTTCTAGTGGTTTAGACCAAAGGACGATAAGAAGTAGGAGAAGTACGCTACTCGGCCCATCGAGTTTGCTCCGCTATTCAATGAGGTCATGGCTGATCTGAAAATCCTCAAGTCTAGTTTCCTGCCTTTTCCCCATAACCCTGTTGGCCCAGGGCTGCAGCCGAACTGCTGACACATAGGCAAAAGCAACTTTTGACCTGAAATAACCTGAGTCCAGTCACTGGCCTGAGCTGGCTGGAACCGGTTTGAAGTAGCTGAGTTTCGTGAAAAACAAAGGGAATGTGATAAGACACAAGTCCTTATTTAGGAAAGGAGTAATGAGGTAATACTACCTAAGTCCTTGGGATAGAGCCAATAAGGAGATGCCACAGACTAGGCAAGCAAGCCTAAACCAACAGGAGAGAGACAGCACAGCTTGAAGAGATAAGATCCAGAATAAGAATGGAGAATCTCGGGCATGGAGCCAGCGAAGACTCCGGAGAACAACCATCGTGTAAGTGGAAGAACCTACTTCAGCAACGTAGAGACGATGTCGAAAGAGAGAGAGAGCGGAACGCCTGACCAGTGTCAACTCTCCTTTTCGGGTATTAGCTTTTATATTCTGTGACCACTCAGGGAGTGTCAGAGAAACCTAGTGGGTGTGCATTTAGATCCTAGTATGGGTATAAAACTGTATAACCTGCTGCAAACTGCATGTCTATATCTAACCAGACGTATAAGCTATATGCATATGGTCTAACAACGTGAATAAAGCGAATTGAGAGCTGAGAGAGAATTGACTCTTCTCCTCTTTTACCGGTGACCCCCGGTCAACACCCTTCATTCCTTTACTGACTAAAAATCTGTCTATCTCAGCTTTGAGCATACTTAATGACCCAACCTCTACAGCCCTCTGCGGTAAAGAATTCCACAGATTGACCACCCTCAGAGAAGAAATTCCTCCTCATCTCTGTTTTAAATGGGCGACCCCTTACTCTGAGATTACGCCCTCTGGTCCTAGACTCTCACACAAGGGGAAACAACCTCTCAGCATCAAGTCTGTCAAGCTCCCAAAGAATCAGGGTATGGAAATCAAGCAGAAGGACTGTGATATAATTAAAGAAATTAGCATAGAAAGGGAGGAGGTTCTAAGTGGTCTGGCAGGCTTAAAAGTAGATAAACCTCCATACCTGGATGAAATGAATCCCAGGCTATTGAGTGAGGCGAAGGAGGAGATAGCAGGGGCGCTGGCAATAATTTTCAATACCACTCTGGCCACAGCAGAGGTGCCAGAGGACTGGAGGACAGCCAGTGTGGTACCATTATTCAAGAAGGGAAGAAGGGATAAACTAGGGAACTACAGGTCAGTCAGTCTAAACTCAGTGGTAGGGAAACTATTGGAGGCAACTCTGAGGGACAGAATTAATCTACACTTGGAGAGGCAGGGATTAATCAAGGACAGTCAGCAAGGCTTTTGATAAGGTCCTACATGGGACACTGATAATAATCCAAGGCAATTTGGCGAATTGGATCCAGAATTGTCTGAGTGGCAGGAAGCAGGGGATGATGGTCGAGGGGTGTTTTTGTGACTGGATGCCTGTGACCAGTGGGGTTCCACAGGGATCAGTGTTGGGTCCCTTGCTGTTTGTAGTATATATAAACGATTTAGACTTGAACGTAGGAGGGTTGATCAGCAAGTTCGTGGATGACACGAAAATTGGTGGGGTGGTAAATAGTGAGGAGGGTAGCCTTAGATTACAGGAGGATATAGACGGGCTGGTCAGATGGGCTGATCAGTAACAAACGGAATTTAATCCAGATAAGTGTGAGGTGATGCACTTGGGCAGAATAAACAAGGCACGGGAATACGCAGTGAATGGTAGGACCCTGGGAAGTGCCGAGGATCAGAGGGACCTTGGTGTGCATGTCCACCGGTCCCTTAAGGTAGCGGGACAGGTAGATAAGGTGGTTAAGAAGGCATGTGGGATACTTGCCTTTATTAGCCGAGGCATAGAAAATAAGAGTAGAGAGGTTATGCTGGAACTGTATAAAACGCTGGTTAGGCCACAGCTAGAGTATTGCGTACAGTTCTGGAATCTGCATTATAGGAAGGATGTGATTGCACTAGAGAGAGTGCAGAGAGTACCAGGCTGTTGCCTGGGCTGGAGAGTTTTAGTTATGAGGAGAGATTGTATAGACTGGGGTTATTTTCCCTGGAGCAGAAGAGACTGAGAGGGGACACGATTGAGGTGTTTAAAATTATGAGGGGCATAGATATCGTAGACGGGAAGGAACTTTTCCCCTTGGTGGAGGGATCAATAACCAGAGAGCATAGATTTAAAGTAAGGGATGGGAGGTTTAAAGGGGATGTGAGGAAGATTTTTTTCACCCAGAGGGTGGTGGGAATCTGGAACCCACTGCCTGAAAGGGTGGTAGAGGCAGAAACCCTCATAACATTTAAGAAGTATTTGGATGTGCACTTGCGATGCCATGGCATACAAGGCTATGGGCCTAGTGCAGGAAAATGGGATTAGAATAGTTAGGTACTTGTTTGACTGGCGCAGAGTCGATAGGCCGAAGGGCCTTTTTCTGTGCTGTAGACCTCTTTGCCTCTTGTCTTATAGAAACCAGGAGTAGGCTATTTGGCCCTTCGAGCCTGTTCCACCATTCAATCTGATCATGGCTGATCCTCCATCTCAACGCGATATCCCCGCTTTCTCTCCATACCCTTTGATGCCCCTAATACCCAAAAAATCACCAATTGCTTTCTTGAATATACTCAAGTGACCCATCCTCCACAGCCTTCTGTAGTAGAGAATTCCATAGGTTGACCACCCTCTGAGTGAAGAAATGTTTCCTTATCTCAGTCCTAAATGGCCTGCCCCGTATCCTGATTCTGTGGCCCCTGGTTCTAGACTCCCCAACCAGTGGAAACATCCTCCCTGCATCCTGTCTGTCTAGCCCTGTTAAAATTTTATATGTTTCAATCAGATCCCCTCTCATTCTTCTAAACTCTAGTGAATATAGGCCCAGTTGAACCAATCTCTCCTCATACGACAATCCTGCCATCCCCGGTATCAGCCTAGTGAACATTCGCTGCACTCCCTTCTATGGTAAGTGTATCCTTTCTCAGGTAGGGAGATCAAAACTGCATGCAATACTCCAGGTGTGGTCTCACCAAGGCCCTGTATAACTGCAGTAAGACATCCTTACTTCTGAACTCAAATCCTCTTGCAATGAAGGCCAACATACAATTTGCCTTCCTAATTCTTGCTGCACCTGCCTTTCATTGACTGGTCTACAAGGATACCCAGATCCCTTTGTACATCCACATTTCCCAATATATCACCATTTAAATAATACTCTGCCTTTCTGTTCTTCACACTGAAGCGTATAACTTCACATTTGTCCACATTATACTGCATCTGCCACGTGTTTGCCCACACACACAATTTGTCTAAATTGCCCTGAAGCCTCCTTGCATCTTCCTCACAACTCCACCCAGTTTTGTGTTGTCAGCAAACTTGGAAATATTGCATTTGGTTTCCTCATCCAAGTCATTTATATATATCATGAATAGCTGGGGCCCGAGCACTGATCCCTGTGGTACACCACTAGTCACCGCCTGTCACCCGGAAAAAGACCCATTCATTCCCACTCTCTGAGCTGAATTCTTCGTTCGTCGAGTGAGCGGGGCTGACCCAATCGCGGGCTGCGCTGCCATTTTGTGCAGGCGGGCCAATTAAGGCCCGCCCAGCGTGACGTCCGCAGGGAAGCGCTATGCACTCCCTGTGCGGGCGGGAGGGAATCCCTAAAATCGAGAGTATGATCTTTCGCACATGCACACGAAAGAGCGCACTCATCTCCCTGAGGCTAAGTGCAGCTTCAGGGAGATCGCCTCTACTTTTAAAAATATTAAAAATAGAGAAAAAAAAAATTCCCTTACATGTCCCCTCATGTGACAATGTCACATGAGTTGGGACATGTTCATAATTTCCATAACAACTTTATTAAAGTTTTTAAAACCCTACATGAAACCTCATCCCGCCGATGGATGAGGTTTCATGTTTTTTCTAGTTGCCGCCGGGGCTCCTAATTGATCCTGTCAAAGGCCTCAATTGGCCATTGACAGGTCGGCGGGCGCACAGCTGATTTTGCTGCGCCCCCGCCTTCCTGTAAATTTAAATGGGGCGCGGTGACGTCAGGGGTTCCGCCTGACGTCATCCTGTATCATTTTACGTGTCGGCGAGCGGGCCCCGCCCCCATTTGCCGACGATAAAATCCTACCCTCTTTTTCCGGCCTGTCAACCAATTCTCAATCCATGCCAGTATATTACCCCCAATCCCATGTGCTTTAATTTTGCCCAGTTGCCTCTTATGTGGGACCTTATCAAAAGTCTTCTTGAAATCCAAATACACCACATCCACTAGCTCTAACTCATCTATTCTAGTAGTTACATCCTCAAAATACTCCAGTAGATTAGTTAAGCATGATTTCCCTTTCATATACCCATGGTGACTTTGTCTAATCCCGTTAATGCTTCCCAAGTGTTCTGTTACCACGTCTTTTATAATAGGCTCTAGCATTTTCCCCACTACTTATGTTAGGCTAACTGGTCTGTAATTCTTTGTTTTTTCTCTCCCTCCTTTTTAAATATGGGGTTAGATTTGCCACCTGTAGGAACTGCTCCAGAGCCTATAGAATTTTGGAAGATGACCACCAATGCATCCAATATTTCCAGGGCTACTTCCTTTAGTACTCAGGGATGTAGATTATCAGGCCCTGGGGATTTTTCAGCCGTTAACCAAATTAATTTCCCTAACATCATTTTTCTTTTTACTAATACTGATTTTCTTCAATTCCTCCCTCTCAATAGACCCTTGGTTCCCTAACATTTCTGGGAAAGTATTTGTATTCTCTTTTGTGAAAACAGAATCAAAATATGTGTTCAATTCTTTTGCCATTTCTTTGTTCCACATTATAATTTCCCCCGTTTCTGACTGTAAGGGACCTATATTTGTCTTTGCTAATCTTTTTCTCTTCACATATTTATAGAAGCTTTCACAGTCAGTTTTTATGTTCCTTGCAAGTTTACTCTCATACTCCATTTTCCCCTTCCTGATCAATCTTTTTGTCTACTTTTGCTGAATTCTAAACTGCTCCCAATCCTCAGGCTTGCTGCTTTTTCTGACAATTTTATATGTCTCCTCTTTGGATCTAATACTATCCCTAATTTCTTTTGTAAGCCATGGTTGAACCATCTTTCCTGATTTATTTTTGCGCCAGACAGGAATGAATAATTATGGTAATTTGTGCATACGTTCCTTAAATATTAGCCATTGCCTATCCACTGTCAACCCTTTTTAGTAAGGTTCCCCAATCCAACATTGCCAACTCACGCCTCAGACCCTCATAATTCCCTTTATTTAGATTTAGGACCCTAATTTTGGATTCAACTTCTTCACTCTCCATCCTAATGAACAATTCTATCATTGTATGGTTGCTCTTCCCCGAGGGACCCTGCACAAGATTGCTAATTAATCCTTTCTCATTACACAATAGCCAGTCTAGGATAGCCTGCTCTCTAGTTGGTTCCTCAATGTATTGGTCTAAAAAACCATCACGTACATACTCCAGGAAATCCTCCTCCACAGTATTACTATTAGTTTGGTTTGTCCAATCTATATATTTAGATTAAAGTCACCCATGAATACAGTTGTAGCCTTATTGCATGTATCTCTAATTTCCTGTTTAGCGCCTTCCCTTACATCTCCATTACTGTTTGGGGGCCTATAGACAACCCCCACCAACGTTGTCTGCTCCTTGGTGTTTCTTATCTCCACCCAAACAGATTCCACATCATGATTTTCTAAGCCAATATCCTTCCTCACTACTGCATCGATTTCCTCCTTTACTAACAATGTTCCCCTGCCTCCTTTCCCTATTTGTCTGTCCTTCCTAAATATTGAATAACCCTGAATGTTCAGTTCCCATCCTTGGTCACCCTGCAGCCATGTCTCTATAATTGCAACTGTATCCTAACCGTTTATATCTATTTGCACTGTTAATTCATCTACCTTATTGCGAATGTTCCGCGCATTAAGATACAATGGTCTGAATTTTTCCTGCTTTGGGCGGGCTCGGCAGGAGTGGGTGGTCGTCGTGGAGCCGACTGCCGCTCATGATCGGCTCCACACCACCACTTTACATGGGCGGGCCAATTAAGGCTCGCGTAATACGCAAGCAGAGCGCTACCTGTACGGGCGGGGGTAGGAGGGAGAGTTGGGTCCAGCGCTCTTTCGCACATGTGTGTGAAAGGAGTGCTTCAATCTGTCTGAGGCACCTCTTTGCCTCAGAGAGATTGAAGCACTTTTTAAAAAAATAAATAGATGCAATAAAAATTTAATGAAACATGTCCCTTCATGTGACTGTGTCACATGAGATGGGACATGTTTTTACTTTTCAGAAAAAGTTTCTATTTAATTTGTACAAGCTTTAGGAAACCTCATCCAACTCGTGGATGAGGTTTCCTAAAAAACGTAAAGGCAGCTTGGCCTTTTCGCCTGCCCTCCAACCATGAGGTTGGACGGGCAGCGTAAACTTGAAATTAATTACTTCATCAATGGCCTTAATAGGCCTTTCATTTACTGGTGAGCTCACAGCCGACTCCAGTGCGCGCCCGCCAAATGAAACATTGAAGACTGCGCGATGATGTTGGGACGCACGCCCGATATCATCGCGCGTCATTTTACATTCCGGCATGTCGGGCCCGCCTCTGCACGCCGAATGTAAAATCCTGGCCAATGCCTTTGGACTTGTCTTTTTAACCTTGTTAGTCATCTTAGCTTTATATTGCACTATGACCCCATTTGTTTCTTGCCATTGTTTTTCTGCCTTTCCACTTTTGCTTCTTGCTTTTCTGTCTTTCGTTTCTATCCTTTTTTCCCCCTCCTCTGTGTCCCTGCTCAGGTTCCCATCCCCCTGCCATTCTAGTTTAAACCCTCCCTGGCCCTCCAGCAAATGCCCTCCCGAGGACATTGGTCCCGGTGCTGCCCAGTTGCAACCCGTCCTGTTTGTACTGGTCCCACCTTCCCCAGAACCAGTCCCAATGTCCCAGGAATCTGAATCCCTTCCCCACTACACCATTTCTTCAGCCACTTATTCATCTGATATATCCTGTTATTTCTACTCTCGTTAGCACATGGCACTGGTAGTAATCCTGAGATTACTACCTTTGAGGTCCTACTTTTTTTATTTACATCCTAACTACCTATATTCAGCTTGTAGGACCTCATCCCTTTTTTTTACCTATTTCGTTGATACCAATATGTACCACGACCACTGGCTGTTCACCCTACCCCTTCAGAATGCCCTGCAGCCTCTCCGAGACATCCTTGATCCTGGCACCAGGGAGGCAACATACCATCCTGGAGTCTCTTTTGCGGCCGCAGAGACGCCTGTCTGTTCCCCTTACTATTGAATCCCCCTATCACTATAGCCCTGCCACTCTTCTTCCTCCCCTCTTGTGCAGCACAGCCACCTGTGGTGCCATGGACTTGGCTCCTGCTGCCCCCTGAGAAGTCGTCTCCCCCAAAAGTATCCAAAATGATATATCTGTTAGAGAGGGGGACAGCCACAGGGGACTCCTGTACTACCTGCCTCCCTCTACTCTCCCTGGTGGTTACCCATCCCATTTCTGCCTGTTTAGTCTTTACCTGTGGTGTGACCACCTCACTGAACATGCTGTCCATGATAATCTCAGCATCGCGGATGCTCCACAGTGAATCCACCTGCAGCTCCAGCTCCAAATTGCAGTTAGCCAGTAGCTGCAGCTGGACACATTTCCTGAACACATGGTCGCCAGGGACACTGGAAGTGTCCATGACTTCCCACATAGCGCAAGAGGAGCATATCGAGCTCTGCTGTCATGACTTCCCTTTAAATTAAGCTCATTAGTTACTTGCTTTAAAGAATACTAATTACGCTAGGGGCCTTATTCCACTCCAAACATTTCCACTACAGTCCAAAATCCTCACCTTATTTTGTTTAAGCTAATGGACTGCAGTAGGTTAATTAGTAGAAAAAGTACTACTTACCAATCAGCCACCTGCCCTGTGTCGTCACTTTTTGAATCGTGACATCCTCTCGCCGCTTTCAGCCCCATGTCCAGCTCCCACTCTTTTTAAATCTCAGCTCTGACTCTCGGCTTCCACTCTTTTTAAATCTCCACTCTGACTCTCAGCTCCCACTCTAAATCTCTGCCAATCTTCCCTCAAAGTGCTGCTGACTGCCTGTCCCAGGGTCCTCCTCTCGCATTCTCCTCTCCTCTATATGTTTCAATGAGGTCACCTCTCATTCTTCTAAAATCCAATGAGTACAGGCCCAACCTACTCAACCTCACCTCATAAGAAAATCCCTCCATACCCAGGATCAACCTAGTGAACCTTCTCTAGACTGTCTCCAATGCCAGTATATCTTTCTTTAGATAAGGGGACCAAAATTGTTCACAGTATTCTAGATGTGGTCTAACTAGTGCCTTGTGTATTTTTAGCAGGACTTCCCTATTTTTATGCTCCATTCTCTTTGAAATAAAGGTCAACATTCCATTTGCCTTCCCTATTAGCTGCTGAACTTGTATGTTAGCTTTTTGGGATTCATGCACAAGGACACCAAATCCCTCTGTGCTGCAGCCTTCTGCAGTCTTTCTCCATTTAAATAATATTCAGCTCCTCTATTCTTCCTGCCAAAGTGCATAACCTTGCATTTTCCCACATTATATTCCATCTGCCAAGTTTTTGCTCACTCACTTAACCTGTCTATATCCCTCTGTACACTCCTTGTGTCATCCTCACCACTTGCCTTCCCGCCTATTTTTGTGTCATCTATAAACTTGACAATAGTACATTCAATTCCCTCATCTAAGTCATTAATATAAGATGTAAACAATTGAGGCCCCAGCACTGATTCCTGTGGCACTCTACTAATTACAGGTTGCCATCCTGAAAATGCCCCCCTTATCCCAACTCTCTGTCTTCTATTAGTTATCTAATCCGCTATCCATACTAATACATTACCCCTAACACCATGGGCTCTTATCTCATTAAGTAGCCTTACATGCAGTGCCTTATCAAACACCTTTTGGAAATCCAAATACATTACAGCTAATGGTTCCCATTTATCTATCCTGCTTGTTGCCTCCTCAAAGAATTCCTATAAATTTGTTAGGCATGATTTCTCCTTCATGAAGTCATGCTGACTCTGCTTGATTATATTATGCATTTCTAAATGCTCTGCTATTACATCATTTATAATGCTCTTAACATTTTCCCAATGACAGGTGTTAAGCTAGCTGGCCTATAGTTATCTGTTTTTTGTCTCCCTCCCTTTTTGAATAAGGGCGTTACATTGAGTGTTCTCCAATCCTCTGGGACTTTTCCAGAGTCTAAGAATTCTTGGAAGATTACTACCAACGCATCCACTATCTCTGTAGCTACTTCCTTTAATAACCTAGGATGCAACCCATCAGGTCCGGGGACTTATCGGCTTTTAGCCCCATTAGTTTCCCTAGTACTTTATCTCTAGTGATAGTTATTGTGTTTATTTCCTCCCCACCTTTTGCCCCTTGATTATTTAGCATTTTTGGAATCTTTGGTATCTTCTACAGTGAAGACTGAAGCAAAGTATTTATTCAACTCCTCTGCCATTTCCTGGTTCCCCATTATCATTTCCCCAGCCTCATTCTTTAAGAGGCCTATGTTCACTTTGCCCTTGCTCTTCCTTTTTATGTATTTAAAGAAGCTCTTACTGTCCGTTTTTACATTATTGCTACTTTACTCTCAAAGTTTATTTTCTCCCTCTATTTTTTTTTTTGGTCATCTTTTGTTGGTTTTTACTCTGGGCGGGTTTTAGGAGCGTGAGGCAGGGTTGTGGTCCAGAAACCAGGAAGGGTGGATTCCTTTGACCATCTTTGAGTTTTAGCTCTTGCCATTGTGAAACTTCTTGTATAAAATTAGAAAAGGAAAATAATAAATTGTGGATTTAATGTAATATTAACTGTTATAGAAATGACCCTAACAAATTCCATTGCTGTTGATTTTTAGAATCCTGTTTCACAAAGCAGCTCAAAAAATTGTAAAAGTAATTGACCCTGATGGCTATAAGGCAGATCTGTGAAACTCCTCACACCCCCCCGCCCCACCCCCCCCCCAACCCAACCCCGTGAACTCCCCATCACAGAGCCAGCCTCAATCTCCCCCCACCGCCCCAGCCGCATTCTTTCTTCCAGCTGCAAAATTAATATCACTGCTCCTCGACCGCAGCCTTTCCCGGGGCCTTCCCCACCCGACATACAGCTCAGAGCTTTGGGGGGGGCAAGGGTGGTGGTGGAGTTTTCCCAGGCAAGGGGAGGGGGGTTTTGTGTCCTTGCGGGGGATTAAATTCTCCAAAATTGATGCTGGCTCTGGATCCCTGTTACAGTGTCCCACCGGCCCGCAAGGTGTGATGTTGCTGGATTTCGGCATGTGCAGACAAGTGCGCATGTGCAGTTGGGTATCAGTGCGCCATCTTGCATTGGCAGGTGAGACAGTGCAAAAGAATTTTATTAAATGAACTGACGCATTAGCAAATGTTTTGTCGTTTGAACAAGCTGGTGTTGAGCAGAACATAGAACACAGGGACTTGTAGAACACAATGCAAATTTAGTTGGGAAGATTTAACACCGTAAATTGGGAAATTACATGCAGTTAAATGTTTGCAGTAAGCAGCTTAGACATTAATTTGCTTGTACATTTTTGTTGAACTTAGCTCATGGATTCTGGCAAGGTTATTGAAGAGACATTCATGTGGACAAAGTCCACAAAAAATGCAGCCTACATAAAAAGAGACCAATTTGCAACAGTGTTTGAGGTTTTACATTGCAGTATATCGGAACATTAGATCAGCCATTTCCATAAATGCTGGAATATTGAATTATCAAAAGAAACAGTTGGCAAAATCCCAGAACAAGAGCTATTACACTTACAAAACAAAAACTTAGCTACTGGCATCTTTAACTGGCTATTGTCAATTTGTGGTCACGGTTGAAAAATGGCAGAAACTGCAATAAAAATAGCAACATGAATACCAATTACCGAGTAATTTCACCAAAGCATGAAGCTGCATTTAAATAAGGTATTTTTAAAAATCCCCATCTTCAAAATATTCATAAAGTGCAGCTTTAGGGCTTGGTGTTTTATTAATGACTAAGTAATACTTTTTAAAAATGTGATATATTTCATATAACCTGTTTTGGGTATGAGAAAATGATACTGTCATTGCATCATAGCTAATCTTATTAGTATTTCAAGCTCATTAATAAAACTAATGACTGGAGAATACTAGGACATTGAAGATAACGATTCACAGGTGGCTGCATTGTCACTTCCAAAGTGTGTTATTTAATGTGATAGCTCTGTGCTTCACAGTGCAGGAAATGCTCCATACTTACAAGTTAATAATCTGGTGTCACTTCAGCAGTCTGTCTTCTTCATAAAATCTATAGCAAAATTTCCAAAAAGTCCCTTGACAATTTTCTACTGCAATTTATCTTAAACCTACATAATCAGTGGTACTGAAAAGTTTTTCTTTATTGACAATAAGCACATATATAAATCTATTCATCTACAATCATCTGCACACGCACATAAGTTCAAATGTTAATCAACAGTAACAGTACATCACAGACACTACACAATAGCAGTATATAATAGACCCTGGTACTAATTGGAAGAAGACACTTTGTTGCATTCAAGTTGGAAAAAAGACGTGTGTATAGTAGTATTTGCATTACTTTGCTACCATACAAAGCAGATACAACATGATGATTGTTGATATAATGTACAGTATATTAATAAATTGCCAGGAGTGCTGCCTACTCTATTTTTTCTATACACAAGATGGCGAGGAAGTTGAAAAAGACATCACAAACATGCTTCATCACACATCCTACTACAGCACTACCTACTGGTCAGAGCCTGCAACTCCATCATTAGAGACAATTATTTACATACAGAAATTCTATTCTATGTATTTACACAGGAATTTTCAACTTTAAATGTTGACCTAAATTTGTGACAACAGCAAGTTGGAGAGGGAAATCAAGTACGCACAAGATTTTTATTGGCAATCTAAATTTCCAGAGTCATAACCACAGTTAGCAAAGACAAAGGGTTCTCTTCAGATGAAGTAGGATTAAGGGATGGCAGATAATTAGACAAGGAATGCTGAAGTAATCCGCCCCTTATTTAAAATAATACTCTTTGTCCTTAAACACAGTTATACAATTTGTTTTGTATTATTCATACTTTGTTCGAAGAGGAGAAAGTTATGCTTCATTTGCACTGCACCTTGATCAGGCCCTGAGTGACTGTTCAGTTTTGGGTGACACACCTCAGGAAGGATACATTGGCCTAAATTGGTATAAATTCACCAGAATGATAAAAAAGCTTAAAAAGGTACATTCTGAGGGCAGGTTGCATAAACATAGTTTATATTCCCTCAAGCTGAGCCCATTGAAGTTGATTTAATTGAGGTCTTTAACACAATGAAAAGGATTGGATGGAGGAGATACAGAGGAGCTATTTCCTCTCATATAGGAATCTAGAACAAGGGAGACACAATCTTGAAATTATGAGTTAGGCCATTAATGAGAAAAATTAAGAAGCACATTGCACATAAAGAGTAGTGGAAATCTGGAACTGTCTCCCCCAAAGGGCTATGGATGCTAAATCAATTAAAATTTTCAGGACAAAAATAGACATTTTTATTAAAGATATCAAGGCGGGTTATAAAATAGTTGAGGTATAGATCAGCCATGATTCAACTGAATGGTGGAACAGGATTGAGAGTTTGACTGTCCTACTCCTGTCCTATCTTCCTAACACTGTTGTGGTGTAGTGGGTGTAATTGCTGTGTGCCAAGTTTACATTGGCAGCTCCTATTATAAATGCAGGCAAAGGAATGTTTAAATGGAAAAGTGACAAACGCTTGACATAACTGGACATAAAGTTTTATAGGCAGGAAGTGTGCACAGATGCACGATTTTTAATATATTACTAATTGATCTCCCATGGAATTATACACAGAATCAACATAAATATAGTCACTGTGGAGAGAGTTAACGTTTCAGTTTGATAACCCTTCTTCCCAGTGTGATGAAGGGTCATCAACCTGAAAGGTTAACTCTGTTTCTCTCGCTATAGATGCTGCCAGACTGTCAAATGCTGAGTATTTCCAGCATTTTCTGTTTTAATTTCAGATTTCCAGCAAATGTAATATCTTAATTCACAAAATTTATAGGAACACATTACATAACCATTCAAGCTTGACATTATATAAGGTGCAAACCAAATCAGTTCCTTCCAATAATTTTTTTAAATTCATTCACGTGATATGGGCATCTCTGGCTAGGCCAGCAATTTATTGCCCATCTCTAACTGCCCTTGAGAAGGTAGTAGTGAGCTGCCTTCTTGAGCTGCTGTAGTCCACGTGGTGTAGGTACACCAACAGTGCTGTTAGGAAGTTCCATGATTTTCACCCAACGACAGTGAGGAATACTGTATGTTCTCACTACATTTACAATGACAGTTAATATTTACCATATCCATTATATGTCGAACACACAGCCCGAGGGGTTTTTCACAGTTTCCAGTCCCTGGGTGTACTATGGCTGAAGGGCCTTGGACAGTAGCCTTTCTTCACTGCGTCTTTGCAGCAGCTGCCCCAAGCTCTATAGCGTCCCTCAGCACGTAGTTCTGGACTTTGGAATGTGCCAGTCTGCAACACTGGGTCGCGGACAACTCTTTGCACTGGAAGACCAGCAAGTTTCCAGCAGACCAAAGAGCACCTTTTATCGAGTTGACGGTCTTCAGCCGAATTGATATTTATAGAATGCGTGGTTGAGCGAAAGGCATATTTGGGAAAGACTATGCAGAACAAATGCTGCAGAAGATGACATGGATGATTAAATTCTATTTTTTCATTTG
Source organism: Cetorhinus maximus (assembly GCF_964194155.1). Taxonomy (NCBI): domain Eukaryota; kingdom Metazoa; phylum Chordata; class Chondrichthyes; order Lamniformes; family Cetorhinidae; genus Cetorhinus; species Cetorhinus maximus. The sequence goes on along the minus strand of NC_135885.1, from coordinate 27,866,877 downwards.
TAATCAGGGGAGTGCTGGACAAAGTGCCCCCGTACCACAAATTTTCCTGTAAAGTATCCCGCATTTGGGGACATTGCAGGTGTCAGCACACAGAATCACGGAATTTTAACGGCAGAGGAGACTGCCATTCGGCCTATCATGTCTGCACTGGCTCTCCAAATGAGCATTATGACCTAGTGCCATTGACCTGCCTTTTGCCCGTACCCCTGCACATTGCTCCTATTCTAATGCCCTCTTGAATGCCTCGATTGAACCTGCCTCTACCACACTTTCCAGGCAGTGCATTCCAGACCCAAACTGCTCATTGTGTGAAACACTTTCTTCTCATGTCGCATTTGCTTCTTTTGCAAATAGCTTTAAATCTGTGCCTTCTCGTTCTTGATTCTTTTACCAGCAGGAACAGCTTCTCCCTATCTACCCTGCCTAGCCCCCTCATGATTTTGGACGTCTCTATCAAATCTCCTCTTAGCCTTCTTCTCTCCATGGAGAACAGTCCCAACCTCTCCAATCTATCCCCGTAGCTGAAGTTTCTCATCCCTGGAGCCATTCTTGTAAACCTCTTCTGAACTCTCTCCAATGTGTTCACATATTTCCTATAATGTGGCACCCAGAACTGTACACAATACTCCAGTTGAGGTCTAATGAGTGTCTTATATAAATTCAGCATAATCTCCCTGCTCTTGTACTCTATGCCCCTATTAATAAAGCCCAGGATACTATATGCTTTATTAACTTCTCTCTTCACCTGTCCTGCCACCTTCAATGATCTGCACACATACACCCAGGTCTTTCTGCTGCTGCACCCCTTTGAAATTTCACCCCTTATTTTATATTGTCTGTCCATGTTCTTCCTGCCAAAATGAATCACCTCACACTTCTCCGCAATGAACTTTATCTGCCACCTATCTGCCCACTCCACCAACTTGTCTGTGTCCTTTTGAAGTTCTACAGTGTCCTCTTCACAGTTTACAACACTCCCAAGCTTCATATCATCTGCAAACTTTGAAATTGTCTCCTGCACACCAAGATCTAGATCATTAATATACACCAGGAAAAGCAAGGATCCCCGAAGTAGATTGACTAGCCTCATCCTGGGAGAACCATTGTTTTTGCTCGATCAAATTAGTCTTCAGGTTAAGCATGGTTAGAGTGTGGAAGATAAGAGAACCACGGCACAGATTAGTCCCAATTTTAAAGTCATACTTTCTGTACTTACATTTATATAATCTATTAATTTTATGTTGTTATTTATAGCTAAATGCTAATTTGGAAAGAAGAGAAATAGAGTTGGTTCGACATAGAAGTTTCTCTGCAATACAGGCTGAGATAAGGGATGGTGAGGGGGTGGTTGTGTGTGGAGACAACGCCAAGGCTCTGTATCCCCACCTCTGGCAGAGGGGGAGAGTACAGGTTTACATAGGCAGTTTCCATTATAAATATGCCCATACAAAAGGTGAATAAATGCTGAAAGATTTTATTTTTTACAGATAGATAATTATCCATACTGAGTACAAATGCTATATTTGTAAACCAATAGAAGTGGTACTGATTCTTAAGAAATCTGATTTCACAAGTATACAACAGCAAATCTTCAACTGACCGTCGTAAAGCTTTGTATACTTAAGATTCAAAATGTTTTTTGAACATGTACTACTATATGTGCACATACAAGAAACAAAAGCATTCAAAACTCAAAACAGCAAACTTTAATTTTCCAATATGTGAATAATTTTTATATATTTCCTCTCTTTCAATTTTCTACTTACCTCCTCTCCTTGAGGAGTTGACTAGCGGGAGTACAATTCCGTAGACACCGGGCACTATCGCTTTCACTAAGTGGCCATTCTTCATGCAGAGGTTACTGGATTCAGATTATGAGTGAGGAGCCTGACTGGGTGTGTCCTCCTTAACCCGAGGGCATCCAGTGCAATTAAAGTAGCCTTAACACGGCCTCAACTAAACCAGTTAACTTCAGCACCGATCACTGACCGAACCAGTGACTGACCATCTATCAACTGAGCAAAGGGGAAAGTTCTCTTGCCTTTTCTAATGTTCTCCTGCCTTTTCTAATGTTCTCCTGCATCACATATCCACACATGTCTGGCATAATAAAAGGGCAAGCTGCTCTCAGACCTCGGTCAATGCCCCTCCTCTTAAAAGCATCCATTAGGAGGCATGTAGGAAAACAAAATAGCATCCTTTAAAATTATCACTGAAATTTCCATTGGTTGATCACATATATTTACTGAAACCATGGCTTTTGACCCCATTAGTTTCAAACTTATGCTTTCAATGGCATGAAAGTATTTTTAGGGTTTAGGCACATTATTTAACAAATGAGGAATCAGGAGATTTTAGATTAAGACTCAAGAGTCTGAAAATTAGGGCTTAATTTAAATCACAAGTTCAAGTTTTAAAACTGGTGAGCCTGAAAACAGCCTACCAAAGTCATAGGCTCATACTTAGCATGCAAATTTAAGTGGTGTTACCTTCTCTCCCAAGGTCTGCTGTATAGAGTAGGTGAAACCATTTTGTGGTTATATAGAAATTCTGTTCATAATGAGAATCCAAGTCAGAATTTCTGCCATCTGGAGTTTGAGGCCCATATGTTTTTACTACAGTGGTCTTACCTATGTTTACTGCAAACTCTGACATAATGTAGGTGGGTGCTTCATCAGTCTCACCAACCACCACCCCACAGTACACCACATCCCATATCTGAAGCCTATGGGGGATGGGGGACATTCCTCAGCTACCCAGGATGTGCCTCCAACAGACCCAGCAGTGCCTATGTCTCACAGTTGCCATTCTCAGCTAAATGTGTGCAGCACAAGGAAAACTGCAAACAACAACTGATATGAAGAGTATTCAGTTATGGGTGTGCTAGTGTGGAGGGAATCACAGAAGGGAATATTTCTTCAGCCAACCAACCTATATGCACATTTCCTCACACAAATGACAGTTTGCTGCTGAGATTAGGTATAGTCAGCTGGGGGGGGGGGGGGGGGGGGGGGGTGTGCGGGCGCGGTGGGGGGTGTCTCTGCTGGCACCTGCCGACATGGTAACGACCGCATTGCCAACATTTGAGACAGGATCAAGGCAGGGCCAAAGCCACTGGAAGATCCAGCCTGCCACAATTCTGGTGGCGTATCACTATCCCCGGAATTTCTACTCTGCGATTTAGAGATTAATGTGTGAAAATATAAAAACAAAGGCCAAGCGTGCCTGGCAATGTCGTCATGGTTCAATCCAGCAGAGAGAACACAGAAATTCAGCCATCTAATGATAAAAGTTGACGAATCAAAATAATATTGTTATTCAAATCAAAACAAAGGCATATACAGAGTTTAACTTATAAAATAAAAACAAAAAATGTTGGAAATACTCAGCAGGTCAGGCAGCATCCATGGAGAGGGAAGCAGAGTTAACATTAATGCTGCCTGGCCGGCTGAGTATTTCCAGTATTTTCTGTTTTTATTTCAGCTTTCCAGCATCTGCAATATTTTGCTTTTGTATTAAAGTTTGATTTATATTGTTTAATTTCAACAAATGGGTAAATCACATTTTTGCTATTAAATATTTTTTCTGAATTAATGTTTCATTTTACAGCCCATAGGTTCTATTGGTGGAATTGAAATACACCTTCAGCTTGATTGGGCCCCTGCCCATGATCTGGGTCAACTTTCTTGCCTTGGGACATTAGTATAATTCTGGTGAGGTCTCCATCCTCAACAACGTGCTCCATTGTTGGCAGGTGCAGTGGCAGACAATCTCAAAAATGTTTTCGGAGGAAGTGCAAAAACACTCAGGACTATTGATCATTCTGAAATCGGTTACATGGAATTTTAGACCACTTAACTTTAAAGGGTCCTTTTGCCATCTATAGTAAACCTAATTGTCAAGAACAAACAAGCGTTCATGGCATCCAGGGCTGCTATGACACAAATGATAGCAAGATCGCTTCTCGGCCTTTTGGCTAAGATCAAGTGTTGCAGGGGCGACACCATGGTCCTGCCATGGCAAGGTCGGCATGGAAGGGCGATAACCAATCGCAATCCAAATCTATACCGTGGGTTACCTATCACCGTCCGAGTCACGGTGAACCACAGCGAAGGAGGATCACCTATGGATCGGGGCTTCTTCACCAGGAGGATCCTGTTGAAGGCGTGCGGCTTCCAAGCTACGGAGATCTTCACCCTGCACGACTCCCGCAAAGGTGGTTATTTCGACGTGACTTTCAAGCGAGTGGCAGACTGCGTCCGGCTCCTGAGGGTGTTCGAGGAGAAGAGAGACCTGCCGGAGATGAAGATCCTGACGGCGGAGCCGCACTTTTCTCTGCCGTTGCAACGGGAACGTGAGGTGATGGTGCATGTGTACAACCCCTTCGTCCCTGTCGCCGACGTGGTCACCTTCCTCACCAGGTACTTCGATAAGGTGGGGAGCGGCACCGAGATTCGAGACGACTTGGGGATCTGGACAGGCAAACGCCTGTTTAAGGTCACGCTAAAGACCGATGGTAAGGGAGCCATTTTCCACCCTCCTTCCAGTTTCGCAATCGGGGGAAACCGTGGCTACCTGGTCTACGCTGGGCAACCCAAGCATTGTCGCTCATGCGGCAAGGCTGGCCATGTGGCGGCCAACTGCAGCGCCTCCCTCTGCAAGATCTGCAAACAGGAAGGGCACCAGACAAAAGACTGCAAACAGGCCAAGTGCTGCAACCTGTGTGGCGAGGCAAGTCACCTCTACAGGACCTGCCCCAAACGCTGCCGTACTTACGCACAGGCAGCCAAAGCCGACCAGGGGGAAGCAGAAGAAAGGTTCCGTGTCACTCCAACCACCAAGGCCCCCAGGGAGCTCAACGGGACAAAGGAGGACACAGAGAGAGACAAGGTGGAGAAAGAGATTGAGGCAACAGAGAGCCAATCAACAGCACTACCCCCTGAACCTTCCAGTCCTCAGGACAGCGAATCAATGGAGGAGGAGGCAGCAGTGGAAAAGCAGCAGGGGGAGTGGCGGACGGTGAAGAACAAGAAAAGTAAGAGGGAGCGAAGAAGAAGCAAAGGCGTTTCCCAGAGAAGCGGCAAGAGGCGTCTCCCATCCGACACGGATGACAAGGGCAGCAGCTCTTCGGATGATGAAGTGCCAGAGCGGCACCGACAGAAGAGGCGGCAAAGCTCCAGGGCGTTGGAGGACGAGACACCCGAGCTCCAGAAAATTGGAGACAACAAGGAGCCCAGCGCACCCCAACTTTGCCTGCAACCTGAGGAGGCCAGTGCACCACAGCCCCTGGAATCTGGGAGCAGTGAGGCAATCATCGCACCCCAGCTCCAGGAAGCCGGGAACAGCAACCCCCCAGAGGGGGTGAGTTTTGGAGAAGCTTCTCCAGCAAAGGTCATCTCAAAACCCGCTCACTACGTGAACCTCCAGATGCCACTGGAGCAGAACACGGCCAAGGAGATCTACCTCAGCCCATCCAAAGTGAAGGAATTTGAGCTCACTACGGGTATGAAGGAGCAGACTAAAGGTCTGGGACTCTCAGAGACAGTGGGTTTGGTAGGAGACTAAATGCTTTAAAATGGGTTTAAAGATTGTATCCATAAATGTGCGTAGCATTAAATCTACTACGCGATGTGTTGCGACCTTGGACTACCTAGCCAAGGTCAAAGCTGACCTGTTGTTTCTGCAGGAGTGTGCGATACCGCACCTCAGCTCCTACAGGCAATGGTCACGATGGTGGTCCCACGGGCCATCGATCTGGTCGGGCGGAAACGACTCTCGTTCCTCCGGCCTGGGTATTCTGCTGCGGGGAGGCAACTTCACCGTCTCCGAGGTCAAGGAGGTGGTGGGCGGGCGACTCCTCGTAGCAGACGTAATGTACAAGAACGCTCCACTCCGGTTAATTAACGTGTACGGCCCGGCACAAGGGGCTGAGCGGCTGGAGGTTTTTCAGCAGCTCCCACTGCTGCTGGCGACCTCCAGGCCGGTCATTCTGGGCGGGGACTTCAACTGCATCATCGATGCGGCTGGACGATCCGGCAGGGCCAGAAGCAGATTGGACGCTACGTCCAGATCCCTGATGGAAACAGTTAAGGATGCCAAGCTGCACGACGTCTTCAGCAACCCTGCAGACGGAGCGCAGCGTAGATACACCTGGTCGCGGCCAGACGGGTCCATTCGTTCCAGGATAGACTTCCTGTTTGTGTCCCGTGCATTCACAGTCAGATCCACCGACGTCAAGCCGGTGTTCTTCTCTGACCACTGCCTCCTACTGGCGGACTGCCACTTGGAGGAAGACCTGAGGGTGGGCAGGGGGGCATGGAAGCTAAATGTGCAACTGCTGACCCCAGAGAACATTGAGGAGCTCAAGAGGGATTACAAAGGTTGGAGAACCGTGAAACCCCTCTTTGAGTCCCTGACACACTGGTGGGAAGTGATCAAGGGAAGCATCAAGAGGTTTTTCATCCGCAAAGGCACCCAGAAAGCTAGAAAGGAACAGAGGGAAATGTCCCGACTCCAGGAAAAGATGCAGAATCTGCTCCGGCTGCAGTCGATGGGGGTCGATGTCAAGGAGGAGCTCCAAGAGGTGAAGGGCCAGCAAGCCTCGCACTTTGCCTCGGAGGCCTCCAAGATCATCTTCCGTTCCAGAGTCCGCTCCGTGGAGCAGGATGAGACGTGCTCACGTTTCTTCTTCCAAAAGGTACACAGAGAGCGCTCTGTGATCAGCAGCCTGAAGGAAGAAGACGGCTCAGTAAAGTCATCACGGTCCGACATTCTGAGGATCAGCAAATCCTTTTATGCCGGTCTGTATGACGTGAAGCCCACGGACAGCACGGCCTCCCAGTCCTTCCTGTCCTCTATCACGGAGGTCTTAGACCACAGTACGCGGGAGAGCCTAGACAAACCGCTAACTCCTGACGAACTGACTAAGGCCCTCGAGTCCTTCGAGAAGAGTAAAACCCCCGGAAGCGACGGCCTGCCGGCGGAGTTGTATTCAGCTCTGTGGGACTTGATCGGCCCAGACCTGCTAGAAGTGTACGAGAGTATGCTCCTGGCCGGCAGCATGTCAGAATCCATGAGGAAAGGCATCATCACCCTCATCTACAAGCACAAGGGGGAAAGGGAGGAAATTAGAAATTGGCGACCCATTTCACTGTTGAATGTGGACTATAAGATTCTGTCCAAGGTCATCGCCAACCGGGTCAAATCCGCTCTGGAATTGGTGATTCACCCTGACCAGACCTGCTCTGTGCCAGGCAGGAAGATCTCTGACAGCCTGGCGCTGCTCAGGGATACGATTGCCTATGTACAGGACAGGGGTGTGGATACCTGCCTCATCAGCTTGGATCAGGAGAAGGCCTTTGACAGAATATCGCACACCTACATGGGGGATGTGCTCTCCAAAATGGGCTTTGGGGAGGGAATTCGAAATTGGATCCAACTGCTCTACACTAACATCAGTAGCGCAGTCTCAATCAACGGGTGGGAAACGGATAGCTTTCCGATTAAATCTGGAGTCAGGCAGGGCTGTCCTCTCTCGCCTGTCCTTTTCGTGTGTTGCATAGAACCCTTTGCCGAGTCCATCAGGAAGGATCCGGGCATAAGAGGAGTGACGATCCCAGGCAGTGGAGGCACTCAGGTGAAAGCCTCCCTGTACATGGACGACGTCGCCGTCTTCTGCTCGGATCCGCTGTCGGTGCGCAGACTGATGCACATCTGCGACCAGTTCGAACTGGCCTCGGGAGCCAAGGTAAATCGTGGGAAGAGCGAGGCCATGTTCTTTGGGAACTGGGCTGACCGATCCTTTGTCCCCTTCACTGTCAGGGCTGACGGCCTGAAGGTGCTGGGGATATGGTTCGGAGGGACCGGGGCATGCGTTAGAAACTGGAAGGAGCGAGTGGCTATGGTGAAAAGGAAACTGGGCATGTGGGAGCGACGCTCCCTCTCCATTGCGGGTAAGAACCTGGTCATCAGGTGTGAGGTACTCTCGCTGTTGCTGTACGTGGCGCAGGTCTGGCCCATTCCACACTCCTGCGCGATGGCGATCACTCGAGCCATCTTCCGCTTTATCTGGAGGTCGAAAATGGATCGTGTCTGCAGGGACGCGATGTACAAGCCTCTAGATAAAGGGGGAAAAAACGTGCCCAACATCGCCCTCATACTGATGGCCACCTTTGTGTGTGGCTGCATCAAGCGGTGCGTAGACCCTCAGTACGCAAACACCAAGTGTCACTACGTGCTGAGGTTCTACCTGTCCCCGGTGTTGCGAAGGATGGGTCTGGCCACGCTGCTGCGGAACGCTCCAAGTAGTTGGACCGTGCCGTACCACCTGTCCCTGGTGGAAAAATTTATGCAGAAAAACACCTTTGACCACAAGTCCATCAGGCAGTGGTCAGCACGTAACGTCCTAGAGGCCCTGAGGGAAAAGGAGAGGGTGGACCCTGTGGGATGGTTCCCCGAGCAGACTGTCAAAGTCATTTGGCAGAATGCCTCATCGCCAGAACTTTCCAACAAGCACCAAGACGTAGCTTGGCTGGTGGTGAGAAAGGCCCTCCCCGTCAGATCCTTCCTACACGCCAGGAGTCTCACCCCCTCTGCACGTTGCCCTCGAGGTGGCTGTGGTGGGGAAGAGACCGTTGTTCACCTCCTTGTGGATTGTGCCTTTGCAAAGAAAGTCTGGAGAGAGATGCAGTGGTTGCTGTCGAGGTTCATCCCGAGCAGTTCTGTGACACAGGACTCTGTGCTCTACGGGCTGTTCCCAGGGACACACACCGAGACAAACATCGACTGCAGCTGGAGGATCATCAACTCGGTGAAAGACGCGCTTTGGTCTGCCCGAAACTTGTTGGTCTTCCAGCACAAAGAGTTGTCCCCGACCGATTGTTGCGGACTGGCACAATCCAAAGTCCAGGACTACGTGCTGAGGGACGCACTAAAGCTTGGGGCAGCTGCCGCAAAGGCGCAATGGGGAAGGGTCGCTGTCTAAGACCTTTCTACCACAGCGCACCGAGAGACTGGGAACTGTTTAGAGCCCCTCGGGCTGTACAGATCAAAATGAAAGGCTGTAAATGATTGTAATATTGTTTGTACTGATGCACCTGGTGATACATTTTGTAAAAGTTTAACCTGGATTGTACCCTTGTAATGTTGTTTTTGAAATGGTTTTGAATGTGATTGAAGATTTTTTATGAATAAAGTATATTTTTACAAAAAAAAAGATAGCAAATGTGCATAACGATGCATTTCCATCATTTGAGTGACATTTCAAGATGCCCACAATGTACAGGCAGTTCGTTGTATTGAAAGTCACATCCAGCAAAGGGTAGAAACAGCCTAGAATTGGGCAAGATTCACAACAGAGTGGTCCTCAACCTAAAAATCAATGTAGGGCAGGATATCCAGGCCTATAGTTTAAACAAAAATGCTAAAGAATAAAAGGCTAATCTGCACATCATCATCATGAGTTCTCTGTCAAAAGCTGGGTCCTTGGCAATTATAAGCTAAACTACAGCTATATATATGCCATGATGGGTAGGGCAAGGAGACAAGCCCCGAGTCTATCTCGGCCGAAATGGGGGTCGAACCCTTTTGGCTTTTATCTGAACCACAAGCTAACCATCCAGCCAACTGAGCTAACTGGCCCTTCCAATCTGCACATACCACCTCTCAATTTAAAGTGTTACAGGATTATTACAGTTAGTTTTAATGTTGAGAAACCTGCATAATAAATGATAATTTGTGAAAGATCTTCTCGCACTCACAGTTGCACATATTTTAGTGTACCAGGTGTTCTAATCTGCTAAAAGCTTTCTTCATTACTGGATGATTAAATATTTCCCAGAATAAAAAAAAAAGCACCATTCAATTTGCAGCCTGTTATTTGCAAAGGCTTTAACAACATCCATACTTGTGAGGGAACAGACAAAACAGTCTCTGGTGAAATGGCCCATATTTTTCTTTTTTTAAAATTTGGCAATGTTGTCTAGCATTTCTGGCTTACAGACCAGACAGATTTCTGCAAAAGGGCTAATTGCAGGGGTACTGAAACCAGCAACAGCCCGAAAGCTGACTTTAATTGTCACCATAAGAATATTTTGAAATGTTGCAAAGACTCAACCCAGAACACATCTTTGAAACAGTTCCAAAACATGTTTATTGTGAAAATTACAACATGCTCACGTGGCAGCTGCCAACTGTGATATCCCAGTAATTGGCTTGCTTAGTCCAGAAATTTCCAATTACATTGGCCCCCTTAATTTGTTGACTGAACACTGATCCATTTACACAGCCCCAACTGCTTGTGTATTTGAAAGTGTTTTGACATCACGTCATTACGAGAGTAAAGTATTCTCAGCTGCAGTCAAAAGGATAATGGCGTGAACCTCTGTGGCCAATCATCTGCCAGCTATTCCCTCGGTTGGCTTAAATGAATTCCAGTATAAATTCCTGTTTAAGATCAATGCATGGAAGTGCCGTAACCAAAATGTTAGTATGGATACAAGTTTACCAACAACTTTTCCACACATCAATCAGGCAGTAGCTTGAGTAATGAAATTTTGATCAGCCAATCAGGATCAAAACCGCAGTTATCCAATTTGAACGTCTGTTTTTATAGCCAATATAAAACTACTGGAAATTGTACGGTATAATTTACTTATTGATCTTGATAAGGTGATTAATCCTTTCTCGGCTGATATGGTATAAATCCTGCAATAAATGACGTAGTTCAGTTCAGACACTGCAGTGCAAGATACTATGTTGTGTGTTTTGTGTCAGCTCCCCACCTGAAACAGTGCATTCTGAACACTCAGTTCAAATGTCATCATGTTGATTGTGAGGAAAGGTTAATGTTGCAGGAAGCAACATTAGCTGCACTGAGAACTTCGTCCATCTTTTTTTCCCCCTCTCCTTTACAGTATAATCAGGAGATTTTGTAGCAGCAGAGAGCACAATGATTGGAGCTGATGATGTTGGACAAATCATGATTCAGGGTTTGCCAGATGTGAGGTGTAAAACAGCCTTTAACTCACCTCAAAGACATAAATAACGTAACAAGCAACAGGATGCCAAATGGGCGACAGAGGATGACATTAATACATTCTTCACTCCTTATCTTTTTGTTTATTTTTTTCTCTGTCTTCCTTTGTCTATTCCTCTTTCTGTCTATACAATACACTTGGCTGTGGGACTTTCAAGAATCAGATAGAGCTAGAAGCAAATATATTGGTGGGGTAAACCAACAATTCATGTTGGTAGTGAACACGCTCCAGTTTTCAGAGGGCCTTCACTATCAATATGGTTGCTGGGACAGTCATGCTTCCATTGCAGCCTGTTCTTTTCTTCCCAGCATAATAAATACAAGGAATTACCATCATAACCAGAAAAACATCAACACCAGCAGGATATTTGGAGATTGCAACATCAACAATAAAAACAACAACTTGCATTTATATAGCTCCTTTAACATAGGGGAACACCCCAAGAAGCATTATCAAACATAATTTGTCACTGAATCAGGTAAGGAGCTATTAGAGCAGATGACAAAATAGCTTCGTCAAAGGGATAGGTTTCAAGGAGGCCTTAAAGAAAGAGAGGTAGAGAGACGGAGCTTCGGGCCTTGGTAGATTATGCCACTGTGTATTAAACTCAAGAATGCACATGAGACCAGATGTGGAAGAACACAGGTCCCTCAGAAGATTGTAGGGTTGGAGGAGGTTATAGATAGGAAAGGGGAGGAAGTCATGGAGGGATTTGAAAACAAGGACGAGAACTTTAAAATCAAGGCGTTGCTTCATCAGGAGCACGGCAATGATGGATGAATGGAATTTTGTAGTAAAGTTGACAATACAGGTTTTGATGACCTCAAGCTTACAGAGGGTAGAAGATGGGAGTCAGGCCTGAAGGGTGTTGGAATAGTCAAGTCTAGATGTAGCAAAGGCATGCAAGAGGGTTTTGGCAGCAGATCGATTGAGGCAGGAGGGAGTTGTGCCATGTTATGAAGATGGAAGGCCGTTAATGTGGTGTATATAGGCTTCCAAAAGGCGTTCGATACAGCGCCACACAACAGACTTGTGAGGAAAGTTATACGTCATGGAATAAAAGGGACAGTAGCAACGTGGATACAAAATTGGCTGAGGGATAGGAAACAGAGTAATGGTTAATGGATATTTTTCGGGCTGGAAAAAGGTCTGTAGTGGAGTTCCCCAGGGGTCAGTATTGGGACCGTTGTTTTTCCTGATATATATGCAAATGATCTCAATCTTGGCGTGCAGGGAACAATTTCAAAGTTTGCGGACAACATAAAAGTTGAGAGAATTGTAAACTGTGAGGAGGACAGTGTAGAACTTCAAAGGGACATTGACACATTGGTGGAATGGGCAGATAGGTGGCAGATGAAGTTCAATACGGAGAAGTGTGAGGTGATACACTTTAGTACAAAGAACAAGAGACAGTATAAAATAAAAGATACTATTCTAAAGGGTATGCAGCAGCAGAGAGACCTGGGTGTATATGTACATAAGTCATTAAAGGTGGCAGGACAAGGAGAGAGAGCTATTTCTAAAGCATACAGTATTCTAGGCTTCATTAATAGGGGCATAGAGTACAAGAGCAGGGATGTTATGATGAACTTATATAAAACACTGGTTAGGCCTCAGCTGGAATATGTGTACAGTTCTGGGCACCACACTATAGGAAGGATGTTAATGCATAGAGAGTGCAGAAGAGGTTGACGAGAATGGTTCCAGGGATGAGACACTTCAGTTATGAGGAAAGATTGGAGAAGTTGGGACTGTTTTCCTTGGAGAAAAGGCTGAGAGGAGACTTGATAGAAGGTTTCAAAATAATGAGGGCCCTGGACAGAGCAGATAGGAAGAAAATGTTCCAGTTTATAAATGGATTGAGAACCAGAGGGCACAGTTTTAAATTGTTTTGCAAAAGGAGCAAATGTGAGGTGAGAAAAATCTTTTTCACACAGCAAGTAGTTGGGGTCTGAAATGCATTGCCTGGAAGTGTGGTGGAGGTAGGTTCAATTGAGGCATTTAAGAGGGCATTGGAAGATTATCTAAATAGAAACTGTGCACGGTTACATGGAAAAGGCAGGAGATTGGCACTAAGTTAAACTGCTCAGAGAGCCGGTGGCGATACGATGGGCCGAATGGCTTCCTTCTACGCCATAACAATTATGGGATTCTGTGACTGGATAGGTAAGAATGGAACCAAACAAGTGCAGTTAAATGACAGTGGAGAGGGGCTGAAGAAGAACGGTGTGGTCAACATGCTAAAGGCTGCAATCAGATTGAGTAGGATGAGGAGGGATAGTTTACTACTGTCACAGTTATATAGGATGTAATTTGTGACTTTGATACAAGCTGTTTCAGTACTGTGGCAGGGGCCACCCCTGGAGTGAGATTCCTGACAAATATAGGAACTGATATTCATAATGGTGATGTGGCATCGTCTCATTTTCACAGGTCTCTTATAATACTTTAATAGTGCATCTTCACTATGGCAACAACTTCCCTTTCAGGGTTAACACACGTAATCCTACAGAACTATTACATTTCAAAGGAAAAACACTAAACCCTCGTCTGTTAAATCTAGCCAGATTATTAATTTCTTTAAGGACATTAGTATTCAAGCTTTTCTTTACCAAATTTGTTTCATTGATTTACAAAATAAAATACAAAACTGAACAAAAGATAGATTTATCGTACCCATACTACAATCCACTTACAGTAAACCATTTGGCAACACAATTTCATCTGCCACAGTTTATAACTCTGGTACACTTCCTTTCCAGCATTTATTTTACCTAAATTTGAATTACAGCATGTTTCAAACAACAGGCATTTATTTTACCTAAATTCGATTAACAGCGTGATCCAAACAGCTATCCAAACCATTTTGTAGTGGCAGGTCAGGGTTCTGTACGTTTCATTATAAGACAAGGGAATCCACATGCAGACTTTGCATGATCAAAGTCTCATTTTCTCTTGAGCAGTCAGCATATGACAAGATTTGCAAACAAGGCAGACAGCAGCCATTTTCTCTTGGGCTGCTACACTGAACAAACTAGATTTGAAGTGCTTGATAAGCGGCTGTTCTCTTCCGTGCCTGCAGCAATCAGGAGGAAAAACAACCAATCAACCACAAACAGGTAGCAACCACAGCCATTTTTGTCCTGGCCTGCCTCTCTTGCAGTATTATTCACAGCACAACAGCAGTTAGAGGATGGGGGATGGGAATGCTGCAAAAGGAGATCAGTTTTCATTCCACTGAGCCCTGTCTAGTTGGTTAAAAAAAACAAAGATGGCTACAGCTTTAGAGATTTTTAAGCATTATAATTCAAGGAAAATATAAAATAGGGGAAAGATTTACACAGCCGCAATCTGCATCTTTGATGCTCCCATCTTCTATTGCAAATAATTTTGTGCCATACTTATGACATGTACAATATTTTGCTGGTTTCAGAATACATTTGATTTCAGTTACACACATACCTGATCTAAGCATAATTCTACTCCAAGTATAATACTGTACTAAACCACTTCCTATTTACTCTTGAGTACACGAGATTCTTAACCCCAAGCATTTCAATACTATATAGCTATATCCTGACCACAGCATAAAATAGTCCCTAATTAACTCACATTTAGTTTTCACAGCACGAGTCAATCCCATTGTTATGTTAAATGTCACCTACACAGACTGCAGTAAGTAAATTTTCAAAAGGGTTGGAGTTAAAAGGATGTGCAAGGCCTATTTTCAAATGTATACGCAAAGAAGTGTACAATGCCATGATTATCAATGAAATGCATTGATGGCACATGGTGTTCTACTATATTATGTAACTTATCTTAGTTTAATAAAAACAATGTTGTCACGAGCCAATGCCATCCCACCTGATTGCTTGTGATAATCTATTTAATTCCTTCAAATTATTCTGACCATTCCTCAGTACTTCACTCTAGTTCAAAATGTTTCTGAATATACTGTGCTAGTTTCAATACAGTATAATCATTTTACATCCCCACTATTACACTTTGCTTGAATGCTAGAGTCAACACTGAAAATTATACTGAAAACATTGTCTCTGCAGCAGAAAACTCACTCCTGCTGCCCTTGAAGCAAGGTCATTGTTGTTAAATATAGGTAAAACAAAACAGCCAGTTTGCACATAGGAAGAAGGTACCGCAAACAGCAGATGAGATGGAATATTTAGCTCATGCAGTGAGGGTTGATCAGACTGAAGTTGCACATTTTTCTCTCAACTACCAAACTCTCAGTCTGCCTGTGGGCAAATGAGGGATATTACAGACTTATTATTATGTCCATCACTCTGGTTGATTTGAAGGGAGACAGGAACAGATATGCTAGAAGTACATTGAACCAAACTGAGCCTCAAAAATTTCATTTTTTTTAAAAGTTCCTTCAAGATGAGTAATTGCCATTAACAAGAAATATCACGCCACATAAAAAGTATCACGTGACCATCAAGACCACTTTTTGCAGAGAGCTTCCATTGGATAAACAAGCCTATTTTACATTCAGTGGGTCAGGCCTGCACTTGAGGAATGGTCAACTGGGTACGGTGTCAGGAGGATGGCCAGCCTTGTGATAGCAGGCCCCAGAAAAAGTTTGAAGAAATGTGCAAAGGGGGCAGGGTAATGATTGTTATATAGAGAATTTAACATTACTAAAGAGGCATGTTGAAACAGTTCACACCTTTGTCTTCACAAAAGCAGCATTTGAAATTTGGTCAAAAACAGCAGGGGGCAAAAAAACGATCACGCATACTCCGTACAGCTATCTGAAATGGGGGGAAATGAACAGAAGCGCTTTTTAACAAAAAAACACAAGTCTTAAAATTTCGCCGTGGAATACTTGAATGAATCTTATGTTTTAATGGCAGGTTAAAGGGCCACTCTTATACACTCCTATGGCATGACCATGCGTTTGAAAACTTGGTTTTTGATTTCCAGCTCAGTAGCAATTTCATCTGAGCGAGGAGGTTATGGGTTGAAACCCCATTGTGGGAAGTGAGCACATAATCTTACCCTGGTATTTCATTTAGTATTAAGGGAGTGCTGTATTGTTAGAGGTCATCTGTATTTTGGATGAGGTATCAAACTAATGTCTTGTCTGCCGGCTTTTGGCAGTTCAGCTGGATGTTAAATATCTAGTGGCAGTTTTTGAAGAGGAGCAAGAAGCTCCCCTCATTTCTGGTCTATGATCCTCCAACACCCCCAACACCACTAAAAACACTAACGGGCTAGTTCATCTCATCTGGTGTTTGTGGAGCATTCCTATGTAGAACCTGATGTTTCTGTATACGCATATAACAACAGAGACTGTAATTTGTTGGTTGTGAAGTGTTTTGGGACATCCTGAGGCCACAATTAAAGCATTATAAAGTGTTTTCTTTCCTTATTGAGCCATGGCTTAACACCCATATTTTGATTAAACATGTAGAACAGGAAATGTAAAACAACAAGGAATAGAGGGTGGTGCAGGAAGAGACACAACCAGACAACTAGTTTATTGCATTTGTGTATAATCTTCTTTAATAGGCAGAGTCCATGTTACAGAATCCAAAAGACTTCAATTCATTTTAATAACTGGTTCAGTAAAATACTTTGCATATAACTGAAATGCCAATGTATTTGTAATTTACAGGAAATTTTTATTCACATTAACAGTATGCAGCCATATATGATTAAGAACTGCCTTTCAAATTGTAGTTTCCAAGGTATCATAAAGTTTCCCTGTAATAGTGGTATCATGCATTGATAGACCGCAATGCGAAGTGGAAACCATCTATTTTTTCCTTATCATGATAATCATAAACCACAAGTATGCTAATTATGCTGAACACCATAACACAGCTCCTGGTATTGCACCACAACAAAGAATGAATTTTCAGGGGAAAATGGTAGGATTATATAGAGGTGCATGTGAGAAACAGAAGATATAATCAAAAAGTACCAGATAGCCTCTGTACTTGCAGCAGTTGAGCTATGGCACTGGCTTCAAAAGAAGCTTTTTACATTTTCTGTAATTCACCGTCACATGAAAAAAAGACAAACGTGAATTCATATTGTACATTTTAGAGCATCCTAAAGCATTACACTGCCAATTAAACTTTTTGAAATGCCTTCACTATTGTAATCAGAGAAACAGCCAGTTTTCACACTTCCGAGATTCCATGAACAGCAATGAGATATATCTGTTTTTAGTGGTGTTGGCTGAGAATAAACATCTGCCAATGTATCAGGAGTGCTCCTCTTCTTTTCAAATAGTGCCATGGGATCATTTACATCCACCTAAGATGGCAGATGGGGTCTCCAATTAGTGTTTCATCCAAAAGATGTGAACCTGCAATAGTCAACCCAGGTTACATGCTCAATCTCTGGAGTAGGCCTGGAACCCAGAACCTTTGAATTCAGGGGGAAGAGCACTTACAATGGAACCTAGAAATGGGATGGAATTTAATTCAGAGCAAGTCTGCTTTGGAAATCTACAAACATTTACATTTATATAGCACCCTCAATGTAGAAATGACATGGCTGGGTTGCTTCCGAAGCATAAGGGAGAAAATGAATACCAAGCCAAGGGAGGAAATGTTAGGAGGGTCATCAAAAGCCTGGTGAGAGGTATGGGATTTAAGGAGAGTCTTAATGGAGCTGGACAGGCAGCCGGGTTTAGGTAGAGAATTCCAAAGCACGGAGCTGAAACGGTTGAAGGTTTGGTCCCCAATGATGGGGTGAAAGGAGAGGAATGTACAAGAGGCAAGAGAGTCAGAGAAAAGGAGAGTTGAAGAAAATGGGTTGTATTGTTGGAGTAGGTTCCAGAGATAGGGAAGGGCAAGGCCAGGAAGGAATTTAAACACTGAGATGAGATTTTAAAGTTTAGGAGTTTGAAGACCAGGGAATTTTGTACGTCAGCAATTATAGGAGTAATGAGTGTGCTGGGCTTGGTATGGGTTAGGAAACGGACAGCAATGTTTATAACGAACGTAGGCTAGAAGCTGGAAGATCAGAGACTGACCAGAACATCATTGGAATAGACATGTACAAATGATAAAGGCACAGATGAGTCCTTCATCAGCAGGTAGGCTGAAGGAGGAGGAAGAACAGGAGAGACTGTGTGGGTCTTAGTTCTCCCCCAGTTAAAATTGCATGCGTATCCAATGATGTCATCAAGACTCAACTTTAACTTTAAAATTAGGCTTCTGCTCTTCTCAACTGGCCTTCTTGTACTGGACTTCAAGCAAGGATTGATAATAAGGAGCAGAAACGTAGCATAATCCCCATCAGCCATCTTAGCCCCTCCTGTCCTGTATCATTCATGCTGGATGGTTTTGGGGGGGTGGTGGGGTGGAAGAGGAGGGTTAAAACACCTCTTAAACAGATGCATAAAAATATAGAATAAAAGTAGTGACACAAAAAACTGGCAATCCTTTGATCTCCCACAATTCTCTTATGGATATCTCAGGACATGGGACAGCCAAGAGTTAAAACTCATGGCCTTTTTCTTCTTATAACTCCTGTCTACTTTTGCCCACTGATGTTGCTATCATTTCTGCAGGGTCCAAGCACTCAAATGAGGCCTGGCAGTCAAAATCTCCTCGTGCTCCAGAGGGCCAGACAGGTCACCACACCAGCGCCCCCAGTCCCTAATACCCCAATCTCCTGGCTGAAGTTAAAATCGGGCGCTTATTGCTATTGACGCATATACTAATAAATTCCTCCAGTGATATTCCAGAGTCAAGACTATGTTGCCATTGATTCATAAACTAGTGGAAACAATCTTAGAATGTTTACAGTCTTTCACAATCTTGAAAGCCTCGATCAGATTTTTCCCTTAACTATCTCTGTGGTGGTGGAAAACGTCCCAAATTTTCAAGTCTTTCCTCATAACAACATCACATTCCTGGTAACAATCCAGGAAATCTTCACTGTACCTTTCCTATAATGGGGTGCCCAGAACAGTGTTACATTTTCTCCATATTCTTTGGTGAATTAAAAAATACTATGAGCATAACAGAACTTTGTTTCCCCATTGCTGGACTGAGGATACACAAGAAAATCTTTACTACTTTCCCAAAAAAATCACTGATTTTTATTAAAGCCCCCAAACTGAAGGCCAAACTGCCATCCAAGAAAATGATTACTGGTATACCTTTCGTACTTTTACACATGGGGCCTTTGTTAATGACAGCCGGAGAAATTACATAATAACACCACTTACTAGCCACAAAAATGCTGCTCTTATTGGTGGTTGTTCCAGAATCCTGATGACAGCAAATTGAACGAAATTCTTATTCTGTAATTTGACTGATACCACGTGTAACCTGGAACTATGGAAACTACTATATTTACACATCGTTGAAACACAACTTTTTTAAAATATAAAATTGTATATTAAGTGTGGAGTAAATAGAGAATCTGTTTTGGTGTCACTAAGGAATGATGAGTATCTCTGTTCACAAAGCTCGCCTGGATGCACTCATGAGATGAACGTAATTTTCAAAGTGCTATTGCAAATTGTCAAGGAGGATAAGAACTAGTCTAACCTAGTAAGGAAGCCTACCAATTTTCATAAGAATCAGTTGACTTAAAAAACATTATCCCCCAAAATTCAAAATATGGTAATAGCACTCATTGTAAAATGTAAAAGCTACCTCAAGGACAGCGGAGTATCCTGCTCTGCACAAAAATTGGCCCCACCCATTACATCATTGTAAGGGTCCCAACTAGGCCAAGCTAAATTCAATGCTTCTGCAAGAGGCTGGCGACTTCTGCAAGGGACTCTAACGGTTGAAAAATGAACAGCTGCTTAAAATAGCCTTTCTAAAATTATCAGTGTTACAAAGAACCTAATGAGGGAAGAAAATGACTAAATATGTAGCATGACAAGATTGAACAGAGCATGACACCCACTCCCTTACTCTTAGACTAGGCAACACTATCAAAATTCAAGCCATTTTTAATTTGCTTCTTTGAGCACAGCTTACTAAATTTTGAAATTTTTTTTATTTTGTTATTTTGAACCAAATTTTGAATTGGATGTTCTTCAAAGCCAAAGATCAGTCATGTAAATTCAATTTTTTTAAAAAAATAAATGCTCGGTACTCTCATTATGTCACCTTGTTGTTTTGACATTCTCTTTCCTATTGATAAAATTTAGTTCAGCTATTGTTGCCAACAGAACCTATGAGTTTTTCATTTTACAATGAATACCATTGCCATATTTGAATTTTGAGGGACTTTTTTTTTACGTTAATTGACTTACTATGAAAATTGATAGGCTTCCTTACTGGGTTAGACAAGCTTTTAGCCTCCTTAGCAACTGGAACTCTGAATGACAAACACTTAATTGTGATAGTTAATTGTTTTTAGGCCAAATGGCTGGAATTTTCTTCAATTCAAAAGTTTTCAGGTGTCTGGACTATTTGCAAGTCCTGACCCCACTTTTATCGGCGGTGTGCTCTGTAGTGTGATTTGCGAGAGGTGCCTAACTAACAGGCCACCTCTGCATTCAGCATCCAGTTAAGAGCAGCGGACAGCCCAACGGGAGGGCTAATAGAAAACAAAAACAGAAATACCTGGAAAAACTCAGCAGGTCTGGCAGCATCGGCGGAGAAGAGCAAAGTTGACATTTCGAGTCCTCATGACCCTTCAACAGAGGGCTAATAGGACTCGCCTGACAGCCACACTGGGAGAAGTGGGCATGGAGGTAGATGGAAAACGTAAGTGTGCTTCAAAATAGAGGCATTGTCAAAAGGCTCCATGGAATTAATAAAAAGAAGAGTTGCCAGGCTCATCAGTGTGGTGGAGAAATCCCCAAAATACTTTTGGCCACAGCTCTGCCAGTTTTAGCCTTGAAGCTCAGTGGTAACGGCCTCTGATGTCCCTCCGACTTGCTGCTGTGAGGTCTTCCGCAATGGATTGCCGGGCTCATGACATGATGTGGGACCTGCGTGCCTTCCGTAAAATTTAGTTGCTGAGCACAATTAAGGGCTAGTGACCCCCTTTTAAATACATTGATTGGCTACCCCCGCAGACAGGCAGGTGGCTGCTCCCACAGGGGAGTCTGCCTCCAGGAATATCGCCTAGAGGCGGGAATGCACCTCGGTCTGATTTTCCACGCTCCCCCACCCCGCTTCTGAGGTCACCTCCATGAGGCTGGTAAAATTCAGGCTGATAGCTCCTGCAATTACTTCTGTAATTCACCTTAGCTTAAACTGTTTGTCCCGTTTTGTCCTGTTTGTTTTGGTGTGACAGTGCAGTACCTCGAGAAAAGAAAAGGGCTTATAATCCTCCAAAATAAATTGGAGAGAGTAAACACCCATCGTTGCCAACCTTTCAGATAAGAAAGCACTTTGGGTACATACACAAAATGGCACATGGTTCAAAAGGAATAAACACCAGAAAACGCACTGAGAACATGCACTTCAATAGTGTTAGAAATCTATTTCTTTTCCATGTATCTAGACATTTTATTACTCTTTCATTATGCTGAATTACAAGCAAAGTTTATATATATATATCCAAAAGCAGCAATAGTGATTGAGCTCTCTCAAAAAAATATGCACTAAGCAAACTGGCACAGTTTATTTACCCGAATGATGCATCGTACAGCATCATCCTGCAATTGCTGCACCATGCTGAGGCCTCTGTCAGTGGCTATAGGGTACCGGTCTGCTAAAACTTTGATGACCTTTTCTAAAGCATACAGTAAGGTCCCTTGATCAGACTAAGCATCTGAAAGGTTGCCTTAACACCCAAATGTCTACTCAAAGAGAGCACCCTGCTTGCTCATGTGCCTCATTGTGTCTATTTTTTTGTTGGGCTATGAATGTTGTGCGAGATGTTCATCCCTCATTCTCCTTCAAAAGGACTGTGTCACATTTTATTGCCTCTCAATGAAAGTTTCACAGACATCCCCTAGGAAACGGCCATTGAATGCATTATTTTTCAGAGGTCACATACTTCTTGCACGCTGATGAAATAGCTCTTCCTATTTTGTTGGTATCTGGATTGTTGGTAGGCACATGATTTACTATATAAGTACATTGTGCCTTGTACTTTACGGAAAGCATCAATTTGTTCCTCTGAGGCTGAAATGTACGTTGATGGGACAGAATTAAAATGTCACTTCAAAGGTACGGTAGAATAAAAAGTGTCTGATCCTCACTGTATCTACTGTAGGTACCTGAGCAAAATGTGCACAATAGTGACCTTTACCATCAATCATACTGCGTGGATGGTTGATCATTCTTGCACACATTGGTGGATGAAATGGCACACCTCAGTCACAGCTTCCTAGCTGAGCCTGAGCCTCATCACACATTGCTCCTCCATCACACCTGAGCAGCTGAACCCGTTGTTGAGCTCTGTTGTTTGGGGTAGTTTGTTTTATGAATCGCCTGCCTCCTATACTTTCTAGTCTTGAGTTTCTGTCCTTGTCTATATCACAAAAGCAATTAGCCTCCATCACCCCAACAATACCCATTTCTGCCGCTGCTTTAGCTGAAACCCTCATCAATGCCTTTGTTACCTCTAGATTTGACTATATTTTAATGCTTGTGTGGCCAGCCACTCATTACTACCCTCTATAAGCTTCAGCCCACCCAAAACTCTACTGAACATATCCTAGCCCACACCAAGTGCTGCTTATTTAACACTGTTCTTCCTGATCTACATTGGCTCCCTGATGCCCCAATGCCTCAAATTTAAAATTATCATCCTTGTATTTAAATCTTTTTGAGGCGTCATCCCTCAATATTTCTGTAAACTCCTCTCAGAGCAACATGTTCCTCCACCCCTTACACTTTCCATTCGTATGGTTTCTTATTTCTGCTCCCTTTGCAGACGTATCTTCATCTATCTAGCCCTAAACTATGGAATTCCTTCCCTAAGCCCCTACATCATCCTCTTCTCCTTTAAGATTCTCCTTAAAACCCAACTCTTTGACCAAACCTTTAATAATCCTGCTGGTATCTCATTCTTTGGCTCAACATCCATTTTTGTCTGATTATGCTTCTGTGAAGTGAAATTAATTTATACATTAAAGGCACTATAGAAAATCAAGTTGATCTTGTCCTTACGCTCCTTTGTGAGATACCTCGCAATTGCTACCATGCACTAGAAAACTTTGCTTTGTACTGTTCACTTCCATTAGCATTGTGGTGAAACTTTGAAATCTTGTTCCTCACTCAGCTGACTAAAGCAGGTGTGGCTGAGTTCCTCACTCATCCTTGTAATTCTGTACAAATTTCTCACAACTGATCTTTAACAAGGCCTCAGCATACAAAAAGCTATTTTTTCACTAATTTCTTAGTCCACTTTTGAACAGAAATCATTAGAGTAAGGTATTGTTGCAAAGCCCATTAGGATTTTCCACCATTTTGTCACGCATAAGCAATGTGCTTCAGATCGCTGCTTATGCGCACTTCTGACACTAAAATTAGTAAATTTAGGAAAATGTGGCTCAAGTACTGAAATATTACCTTAGCTCTATTAGAACCATTATAATTTAGGCACACAGTCCATACTGAATAACCTACTAAAAAAATACTGAGAGAAAAATGCAACTGCATTGCGTACCAGACACAGTCATGACAGTCAGCCAGTGATTTAAAGAGAAGTCCAATTGTCCCAGATGTAGGGCTAAATTCACCTATGAATCCTGTGCCACATTCAGAACATATTCAAATTCAATTTCATGGTTTCATGATCAAGGAGATTTTTGCCTCTCTTCAATATCAGATTTGTTGATGAATATTTAACACACAGTCCAAGCACTACCCAATCATATATTAAGACTTTTTATTAGATCTTCAAAGTGCTTTAGGGAAAGATAATATCACAAACTCTCTACATGCTCCTTGGATAAATTTCAACAAAATCAGATGTCCTTATTTGTGAGCATCATGATAAAACAGTGCTATATCTACCATTAAATAGATTTCTATATATGTAAAATGCAAAAACTGCCATGCTGCTATAGAAGTTAGAGACATGACATGCATATATGTGCTTGCAATGAACACACAACCAATCTAAAATTTATACCATAAATATCAACAACAATAGCCTGAAAGTGCAATTAAAAATCATACTTCAAAAAGAATATTAAATTTCACTTCAAGACCATCATCTCTAAATACCATCAGCATTTGATATTAACACTATTTGGTGCCACACGCTAATCCTCTACTAGTGGTATTGCTGTAATTTCATGCTGTACCACTGCCAACGGGAATGTTAAAGATTTTAAAAACAGAATTACCTGGAAAAACTCAGCAGGTCTGGCAGCATCGGTGGAGAAGAAATCAGTTAACATTTCGAGTCCTCATGAACCTTCGGCAGAACTGCCGAAGGGTCATGAGGACTCGAAACGTTAACTGATTTCTTCTCCACCGATGCTGCCAGACCTGCTGAGTTTTTCCAGGTAATTCTGTTTTTGTTTTGGATTTCCAGCATCCGCAGTAGCTTTTAGCTTTTTGTTTTTATCTCCATGTTAAAGATTTTGTTGTGGCACACAAGACCTTAGATGAGCGACACAGTTTCATGGCAACACATTTCCAATATCATATTAAAGTGAACAAAAATGAAAATTTCAGGTGCCCCCTGAGCTGATCAGGGAAGAAAGCTGCAAGCAGACATTTTGAATTTGATGTGTTCTTTCAATCCTGCATCTGCAATAGTTTGACACCTGAAGCTTCAGTCAATGTTTTACATGGAATGCTCCAAGTAACAAATGTACACACCTACGAACTTTTCCCAGGGATATACACCAAGACAAACATCAAGTGCTGCTGGAAGGCAATCAACTCAGTGAAAGATGCTCTTTGGTCTGCTCAAAGCTTGCTAGTCTTCCAGTGCATGGAGCTATCCATGACTGAGTGTTACAGACTGACATTTTCCAAGGTCCAGGACTACATGTTGAGGGATGCACTGAAGCTTGATCCAGCCATCTTAAAAGGTCCAATGGGGAAAGGCCACAGTTTTGGGCCATCCGCCATAGTACAAAGAAGGGCTAGAACCCGTGTAAAAATCCTCAGGCTGTAAGTACCAGAAAATGTTCAAATACTATGAAGATGGAGATGCAAACTGCATTCTAAATGGAGTGAGGCACCCAAGAGTGCCATTAACTGCACTTAGCCAGCTGACTAGTAATGCACTTTATATACTGTTGCACGTGAATTGGATTGTAATATCCCTTCACAAACTTTATGAATAAAGTATACTGTTAGAAAAAAAATCCTGGTTTATGTTTGTTACTTTGACCTGCTGTATAAAATGTAATGAAAGCTTATTTAAATAGAGGTCTTGTTTGTATATTAAAGACTTTTTTATTTTAGTTTCAATAGGATTTAGTTTGTGATATTAAACTCACAGTAAAATCTGCTGAAAGTAGTATTTTGTTATACACAAGCTTTCGAAATTAGATTTTCAAAAACAATGGACCTGAAATTCTGGTACCTCTGCTTTGAAGTGCAATGGAATGGGACTCCTGATCATCCACAGAAAAGGAAGTGGACTTCATTTCCAATTATGGGGATGGAGTAATTTAAATATTAGAAGGTATTCATCCAACTCCTGGCCAGTAAATTGACACAGCCTCCTGTAGCTACAGTGATGGAGTTTGAAGCCATCATTGGGCCGGTGGCTAAGTTTGATTGTTTTCTCATTTTCTCCTCAAATGGACACCTGCGTAGTCTTCTAAAGGCAATTGCACACTAATTTACCTTTTGGAGCCTTAGTAAGCCACAGTACTGGACCTAGATCAGTCTCAACTGAAGTAAATGATGGCATATTTGGTCGATTCCTCAGCATACTCCAGGTATGCTGACAGTCATATCCCCCAAAGCTGTGTAATCAATGTGCAGGGTTGTGTGGAAGATCCGGTCGCCCTCCTGTTGACCGGATTTCCAATGGGTGGAAATCCGGTAGATCCAGGGGTTGCCAGAAATTTCAGATCTTTGGGTTCCACTTGCCTCTCCATCCCAAAAGAAATCGAGTGCCTCGGGTTCCAGACTGTTACCCAGGTTTCGGTGTTCTGAAGGAAATTGAAAGTCTCTGGGTAATCCACTCTGCCTCCCCACTCCACTCCAAAATTTGGCCCATTAATGTTGTAGTTCAGAATAGTTAAATTATACAATACAAGATAACCATTAATTCATTTTTAAAAATCTCCTTTCTCATATTACAAAGTTATCATTTGCAGTTTAAAAATTACACAGTACAATATATAAATGTATGCTGACAACTTCATGAATACATATGATTTAAAGCCCTGTGCAGATGCAGATACTGTGCAGAAAAATCGAAGTACCTATTTCATGCACTCAACATGACTCAAAGAATGCAAGCAGTGACAATCTGCGTACAAAGCCAATGTGTTTCACTGCAAATGGAAAGGATTCTCCATCCTGTTGTTAGAGGTAAGCTTAATTATTTCAAAACATCCTGTCTTTTACCAGACAGCAAACCTAGAAAAGAGAAACAATTATGTAAGGGTGCATTTAAGCCACAATTATAACATTAATGCTAAGGTGCTCTACTTTCCACTGACCCTACAGTTAGTGTAAATGCAGCCTGAATCCAATATCCTGGTCTGACGGATACCAGAAGGAAAAGAAGTGAGAAAATAATTTCGCACTGCTTCATTTTAGAGTCAGTTTAGAATTTCACACTCAATTTGCACTACACTTGCATTAGCATTTAACTTCCATTGTGAATTCACTGCAAAGCCTCTGGTAAAATTGCTTATTGACCTCAAAGTACTGAATACAACCCTTTATAATCCCCCTCCAACCCTACCCCTTTCCTTCAGAACACCGAAACCTGAGTATCTGCCATCAACTGAACTACGTGTCAATGCTGAACAATGCAAATTTACTTTCTTGCGATTCCCTGGAAAGTTATCCTTAAGATCAGAAATAAGGTATAAGCTTTGAATGTATTTGACCCAACAATCTTTATTCACTTATGAAGCATGAAAAATTCAAAACTTACACCTGCCAGCTCAGTTTCCTCATTTCATACCAAAACCTTAAACAGGGCAAGAACAGAAGAAAAGTCAGGAGCGAGAATAGGCCACTTGGCCCATGAAAGCTCACGCGTGTCTAAGCACTAAACCAATTTAAATCCTGAAAATTATTTGTACAGTCCCCGTATTTTAATGATGTCACCACACTCGCTGCTACCAATCATCAAAGTAAAGGCATTTTAAGCAGGGTAGCGTGTAAAAAAAATATTTTTGCTACCGCTGGGAGAAATGAGGGCAATTTTACAACTCAATGCTCCTGGCAGGGAGCCTCACCTGCTGGGAGCACATTTTGGAGGTACCAAGCATAATTTTCTGATCGTTTAATTTTATGGTTGGAAAATCATCCATGGCAGCGCAAAGTCAAAAAATGACTTGTAACAGTGCAGCTGAAAGTCTAACACACAACACCAAAGAGAGGTTGGTCACTGGTTCACACTTCCAGCTCTTCATGCTACTAATTTTCTGACATTAGGTGTCTCACTTGACATACGTTGAGGGAAGGCCAGTTCCTACCCTATTAATTGTGGAAGTGGGTATGAGGGCAAAGTCATAGGGAGCATTATCCCTGAGCCACGTTTGATACTTTCTAGCAACTGGCACAGAGCAGCAGAGACAAAGGTGAAAGATGAGATGAGGGAATGGGAAGAAAAATAGAGGAAATCATACCCTCAAATAAAAGAAACAAAGAGAAACATTTTAAACTTCTGCTTTTTATTTTAATTTTATATCTCTACCAGACCAAAATGAAAATAGTCTCACAGCAGAATTTAACACGTGGAACAAAAAATTACATTTTTCAGATGCTTATGGTTGTAAGCACACAAGCACAGATCTTTACTGTGAACAATGGCATGTGAAATTAAAAACTCAAGTAGCATGGAGCAAGAAAAGGCCATTTGAGCTATCAAGCCAACTTCTCCATTCACAAGGCGTTATTCACTCTATCATGAAGTCAAGCCCAGCTATTGAACCTCCTGTCGGGATAATTCTGTTTTAAAACTCTGATCTTCAAAAGATAATTAAGCAAAAGTACAGAACATATATTTATCCTTCGATATGACAGTAGAAAACTGCTGGCCTCACCTATATTACCATATTTAGTACCAAACAAACGGTATATGGTGATATTAATAGAATTCTGCTGCTGTTTGCATGGTAGTATTAGGTGATTCACTAGACCAGATTACCACCCTGGCATTGAAGACAAATGTCTACCCCATAGTATTTTAGTGTCCCTGAAAACTAGCAGAGAAAATGGGCGTAAACTAGGAATTTAAAAAAAAATATAAAAAGTGAAATAGTTTATACTTAAAAGTTTATATTTAAAAGCTATATACATCATCAAAGGGACATAGTAATCCGAGCGATAGTTACATGTATCCTAAAGTTAAATCAAAGTATTAAAAGGGAGAATGCTTGCTTATTTTACCAGGGTTCGTTGCATCCAGTGCTCCAGGACACAGGTTAAAATAATAGCCACTTAACAACATAGCCACCAAAGAGGAGATCACAGAATCACAGAATGTTATACCGCAGTAGGAGACCATTCAGCCCATCGTGTCAGCACTGGCTCTCCAAATGAGCATTATGACGTAGTGCCATTCTCCTGCCTTTTCCCCATAACCTTGCACATTGTTTCTATTCAAATAATCATCTAATGCCCTCATGAATGCCTCGTTTGAACCTGCCTCCAGCACACTTCCAAGCAGTACATTCCAGGCCCGAATCACTTGCTGTGTGAAGAAGTTTTTCTCACATCACATTTGCTTCTTTTGTAAATCACTTAAAATCTGTGCCCTCTAGTTCTTCATCCTTTTACAAGCAGGAATAGTTTCTCTCTATCTACTCTATCCAGCACCCTCATTACATCTCTATCAAATCTGCTCTTAGCCTTCTCCTTTCCAAGAAGAACAGTCCCAACCTCTCCCATCTAACTTCATAACCGAAGTTTCTCATCCCTGGAACCATCCTTGTAAACCTCTTCTGCACTCTCTCCAATACGTTCACATCCTTCCTATAGAACTGTACACAATACTCCAGCTGAGGTCTAACTAGTGTATTATACAAGTTCAGCAGAATCTCCCTGCTCTTGTACTCTATGCTCCTCTTAATAAAGCCCAGGATACTGTATGCTTTATTAACTGCTTTCTCCACCTGTCCTGCCACCTTCAATGATCTATGCACATATACACCTAGGTCCCTCTGCTCCTGCACCCCCTTAAGAATTGTACCCATCATTTTATATGATCTCTCCATGTTCTTCCTACCAAAATGCATCACCTCACACTTCTCCACATTGAACTTCATCTGCCCACTCTATCAACTTGTCTATGTCCTTTTGAAGTTCTATACTTCTTCCTCACAGTTTACAATGCTTTCAAGTTTCATATCATCTGTAAACTTCAAAACTGTCCCCTGCACACCAAGATCTAGATCATTAATATATAGCAGGAAAAGCAAGGGTCCCAATTCCGATTCCTGGGGAACTCCACTACAAACCCTCCTCCAGCACGAAAAATATCCATTGACCATTACCCCCAGTGTCCTCTTACTCAGCCAATTCTGTATCCACATTGCTACTGTCCCTTTTATTCCATGAGCTATAACTTTTCTCACAAGTCTGTTGTGTGGCACTGTATTGAATACCTTTTGGAAATTCATGGACACCACATCAACGCCATTACCCTCATCAACTCTCTTTGTTACCTCTTCAAAAAACTTCAGCAAGTTAGTTAAACACGATTTCCCCTTTAAAAATCCATGCTGGCTCTTCCTAATCAACCCACATTTTTCCATGTGTATTAATTCTATCCTGAATAATTGTTTCAAGAAGTTTCCCCACCACTGAAGCTAAACTGACTGGTCTGTAATTACAGGCAGAAATTAAAAGTAAATGAAACTTCTTGATATTTGGACAACTTATTACCTTAATGATAGAATTTCAGAATAATACAGGAGGTCATTCGGCCCATCAGACCAGTGCTAGCTCTTTGAAAAAGCTATCCAATTAGTCTCACCCCCATTGCTCTGCAAATCCACCCCGCACCCCCCACCCTCCCAACCCAACACCCTCCTCAAGTATATGTCCCATTGCCTTTAGAAAGTTAATGTTGAATTTGCTTCCACCACTCTTTCAGGCAGTCCATTTGAGACTTGATGCATTAATAAAAGTCCTCATGTTGCCTCTGATTCTTTTGCTAATTCCCTTAAATCTGTGTCCTTTGGTTACTGAACCTCTTCCACTGAAAACAGTTTCTCCTTACGTATTCTATCAAAACCTTTCCTAACTGTGAACATCTCTATTAAATCATCCCTTCTATAAGAGTAACCCCAATTTCTCTAGACCCACTATATAGCTAAAGCTTTTCCATTTCCGGTACCATTTTATTAAATCTCCCCCACATCCTACAGATACTCCCCATCTACAACAGTTGCCTGTGTAGCAGATACAAGCAGTCCTACCGCTACAAGCAGCACTGAAGGAAATCACACCTGGCTGTCTGAGGTGACTGCTGTGTTAAAGCAACCAGAGGTAATACCTTGAACTGTGCCATTAAGTAAGATCTACCAGGTTAAACAACATATCAAGAAATGCAGAATCTTTCTCCACAACCTATGAAAGGAGACAAGATCTTATTAACCAGAAGTAATTTCATCTAATGCCTTAAAAGGGAATGAGAAAGGGAGTGAGACTAATTGAATAGCTCATTCAAAAGGCTGGCACTGGAACAATGGGCCAAATGGCCTCCTTCTGTACTGTAGCATTCTATGATTTTATCAATCAGGTAATAAGTCATTCAAATGGCAGAATTTCTTAAAGAAATGGAGACTACAGTGAATGGCTGAAACACATCCATCATGGGTCACCATCAGGGAGCCCTCCAGTACTCCATCTGATTATTGAGAAAGTCCCCAATTTGCTAAATCACCCTCCCTTGTCACGAGAAGGGGCTGTGATTAAGGGATCAACACAGTACAGGCTTCAAAAACAACTGCATTTATATACTATGTTTAACAGAGGAGAACATCTAAAGGCATTTCACAGAAGCATATTCAAACAAACAATGACACTGAGCCAAAGTAGGAGACCTTGGGTGGGTGACAAAGAGGTATGTTTTAAAGAGGGCCATAAAGGAAGAGAGTGATGAAGATTCAAGGAACTCCCACAATCAAAGTCCCAAATTACATCTCTGTGACTTCAACCATAGTACACCATCCCTCCTCCTCCTCCTTCATTTCTCTGCAGCCTTTGACACATGGACTACACCATCCTCTTTCATTACTTCTCCACTGTCCAGCAGAGTGGGATTTCCTTCATTTGGTTCCATGATACCTACAATATACAGGTTTCATAAAACAACAACCACTATCAATACAACTTTTGTCCTTGCCCACTCTGTTAAATGAATTAAAGAATAGGCAGAGTAATGGTGTGGTTGCAGAGGCAAAACAAGACAAGTTTTACTATGGCAGATTGTTTCCAGAGGAATCAAATACATCTCTGAGCAATGTTTCCTGTACATGCAAGAATGGTATGATAGCTCCAAAGGTGTGCTAGAATCATTCTGACCAGATTATTTCTGCAATTACATTGCAGGTGAAGTGCAGAACACGAGCACATATTAACAAGCCTCAAGCAAGACTTAAGATAAATAAGAAATTCCTCCTGTAGCACAGCAGTTATGTGGGATAGATTCCAAAAGCAAATACCATAGATGTCGGCATATATGTCAATCTTTGAAGCCTCGAAAAATCCCTCCAAAAACAGGGTTAACTTATATGCGAAGTATAAAAGTGAAACACCACGTGGCTATGGGTGGTTGCCATTGTGAAATGTCATCTGCTTCTGATGCAAAGGATGGGGATGTCTTAAACTCCCACACGCCTTTGCAACACAGTCTGTATTGCCTGTTTGATCCCTTATGCCCAGTTATAAGGTACCAGTTAAGTGAAGCATGCATTTGTGGGGATAAAAATTGAAGCTGACTACTAATGCAAGAATAGCATGTCATGGCTGAGAAAGGAAGGGCAGGTGGGTCATACTTATACACCAAGTATATGCAAAAACATGATTTTGTGGGCTGGAAAAATAGGGTTGTCCTGTATGCCTGCTTGACTTTTATGCTGTGATTTACACTAATATTGTGTTGATTTGTTTCTTTAAAAAGCATCTGAATAAGATGGGAGCAAAGGTTATGATGATGTATTAATTTAGAGAGATATCAAGCAACCTCCGGATCATTATTGTTCCAATCCTGCTGAATGAGTCACCTTTCCCTGCTACTAGAGTGCAAAGGAACCAGCATTATAGAAGGAATTTTTGCCTTAGTTCACTCTGTTGCATGAATTGGAGATTAGGTATAAAGCAACAGCCAGTTAAGGTAATGGGATGGTTGCTGCAAGGGGGAGGGGACTGCATTTTCACCCAAACCATACAGCAGAAAATTGGTTTTATACCTTGCCTGATTTTACCTCCCACTGGAGTCAGTGAATAGTAAAATTGGGGCAAGGTGTAAAATCAGACCAGTTGATCTGATCAGTAACTTTACCAATGGGCAGACTTAAGTTAAACTGTCCCTGAAAGTAAGACAAATATTATTATAGCACCTATCATGGAAGTGTCATCAATGGAATATAACAGGGCAAAGGTAAATAATGTCGTTTCCAAAGTTAGATTTATTTTTAAAGAGTACCACCTTCTTGGAAGTTTCACTTATTATTTATCTTCCTCAAGAGACTCAGAAAATGAATAGTGTCCTCAAAAGTGCAAATTACGCATGTCTGTTGGAGAGATCAAGGTCCACTGAGCCAAATATCTTTTTCTCATTCCCTACTGTATAGTTCCATGTACTGACAGCTGCTCAGTAGGTAGGGAAAAATAGTAAATCAGACCCTTTTGAAGAGCGATGCCTCCACAGGATTATATGCATAAGATCTTTTATTTTATGGTAGCAATATTGCAGGCTAAAACTTTCCTGCTCCATTTATTTATTGAATGCACAGATGTGAGGATATAAGAATTTTTTTTAAATCGACAGGGCAAAGTACAGATAGTATGCTATTTTTAAATCTGGTGACTCCCCCACTAATCCTACCCCTCTATCTACAGCTTGTGGCACTTTAACTGATAGCAGCTTATCAATGGAGCAGTAAGTCACAAAGCAATCTGCTCTCTGAGTCCGGAATTCAACTCAGTAAAGTTGCAACACCTACCACTTCTATGCTGACCTGTTGTCCCAGTACATGTGGAAATAGTGGAAAAAAACATTTCCCCCTGTTAAGTGAAAATATACATGCACAAACAAATCAATGCAAGTATGCAGAAAACTGAAAAAAAAAAATCAAGGAGAATAAAAAGCAGAAAATCTGTGAGGACATAAAAATAACATGTTGAAAAGCCAGGCCTTTGTTTCCCAATGTCTGAACCAATATTACTATACCAAACATGAATTGGGAATTTTTATTTTACCTCAAGTCTCAAGCAATAACACTGGTGGAAACCACTACTGGAAAATTGACCTGCTTTAGAGCTGATCATTTTCAATAATTTGAACTGTGAATGTACCCCTGTTATGGCTTCCTGCCCCACTTAAGTGTACAGCCCTGCTGTGTAAACAATTTTACAACCACAGTTCCATTACAGATTTTCATATCAGCTACAATCTATTAGACCCGAACTCTTGTAGTCAGGAAATTCAGTTGCATATGTTTATCAGGTTATTTTACAGAATCAACTGATCTTGCCTATCTAAATTATTTTTAACCACAAATAATATCAAGATTTAAAAAAAATTAGTAGTGTTCACTTCTGACTCGAAAACAATAATTTTACGCGTTATGAAATAATTTTCCGCATCTCTGACACTACCTCAGCAGTACCTAGGAGATTTAATAAGACATTTTAATTGGTATATGTGATTGTTCTGCTGCTGGAAAAAACTTTGTGATCTAACACTATCCACCACACAATGAGGCATGGCTTAAGGTGAAACATAATCGTCATCATGCCACCTCAAGCTTGCAACCTTCAAGTTGGTTAAATAATATTAATAATGAAACAAATGAAAGTACTTAGTACAAGTAATGCAAATTAACAAGGCACTTGTGATTTACAATTGTGTATGAATTAGAATCACAAATATTTATTTGCCTTTTACCCCTTTCCAGCTTTCTTAAACTCCTCTTTTTCTGACTTCATGTATAGCACCAACTCTTCAGTGCTAGCCTATAAGGCCATTCTAACATTAACATGCCAACACTCCTTGTGCCAGCACTTCTTCCATGACAGCATAACAGAATAAAATATTCACCTGACAATCACAGAATTAGGCGTCATGAGATGGGATTTGGAAAGGGAATACTGGCCAATTATCTCTTACTTGGCTTGAAAATACAAAGATAAAAGCAGGGATAACTGTAGCATCCCTAGTGAGATCATTAACTCAGTAAAGTCCTAGGATATTCCTGATGTGTATGGCTTAGCTCCACAGCAGATGAAGGATTTATCTGTCCAGCCATTGGACTAACACTTTGCAACCATTTTAAACTCAAAACACTGCAGCCCAAAATCCAACAGATTTCTGTATTTTCAGCCTTGTTGTATACTCACAAAGCAATGAACTGTGCATCGTAATTTTCCGCAAGTGAAAGTGATGTCAAAAAGCAAGGATAAAATATTTTCAAATGATTACTTAACTAGAAGTAGAGGAATTTCTAATCCTTTCCAATGATACAATGGGCGGGATTTTCCACACCTGCCCGCCGCCCCGATCTTCCAGTCCCGCTGCAAGTCAATGGACTTCTGGCTGGGGCACCGCCTCACCAGGGGCGGGTCCCACCCCCGACAGAGCCAGAAAATCCCAGCCTATAACACTGATCCAGGAAGGAAATTTTTTGAAAAGTGATAATGACTTTCTTAGTGGCTCACTAGGTAAATGAAGTATAAGGTGTGGAAAACAGCAATTAGGGCATACTTGCACCTCCTCTTCCAGCGGCCAGTATTACTCCCATGATCCAATAGTGCAAGCACCCATCTGTGCCAAGAGATTGATTCAAATGGCAAAACATGTTTAAAAAAAAAATCAGTCATAAAATGTTCAGAAAAGCTCCTCCAACTCTACAGGTAGAAAGCAATGATCTTACCATTTGCAGATGAGTGCCTCTTTAAATACCACTGGTTATGTACACTTCCTACTTGTGTCACCTGGTAGTATTAGCCAGTCCAGCATTGAAGACACACCGCACCAGAATGGCATCAGGGCCCTATGTATAGATGTCAAATTAAGAGATTCCTGTCTGTTTCAGGCAGCCACTCTGCCCGCCTATGCATAGGGACTGATGTAAACTTCAGCTGGCCAATGAGCAGCAGGAATAGGGCCGTAGGTTCTGTGTTCCAATTTTCATAATTCAACCACTCCGTTCCTGCCTGAAAATAGGAATGAAAACTGGGCCCCTCCCCATGATATATAAAGGAATTTTGAGAATAGTCTACATAATACACTTGTTTTCTGTGCTTTTAACAAAAGAAATCACAGTAACATTATTCAAAGTCATGCAACCATGGATACAATCCAAAAAAAAAATTGGCCCGGCATTCTTTTCTGCTTTTTATTTAAGATCATTTGTATTTTTCTTTGTAATATCAGAATTGAGGCTTGACTGCTTAAATGCAACCCAGAACTAATAATACAAAAACAAAATACTGTGCATGCTGGAAATCTGGAATAGAACCATGTAAGGCTGGAAATACTCAGCAGGTCAGGCAGAATCTGTGGACAGAGAAACAGAGTTAATGTTTCAGATCAATGACCCTTCATGAGAAAAATTCACAACACAGTTAGTGGCTGCTGAAGATTTCTGAATGGGGGAGGACTGATGCCTGCCCTGCTCACAAGAACACAAAGAGTAGGAGAAGGAGTAGACCATATGGTCCATCGAGCCTGCTCCACCATTCAATATGATCATGGCTGATCTTGGGCTTCAACTCCACTTTCCTGCTCATTCCAATATCCTTTGATTCCCTGAAAGACCAAAAACCCGTCTATCCCAACCTTAAATGTATTCAATGATGCAGCATCCACAAAGATCCAAAGATTTACAACTCTTTGAGTGAATTAATTTCTCCTCATCTCAGTCCTAAATGATGGCCCCCTTATCTTGAGACTGTGCCCCCTGTGTTTTAGATTCCTTGACCAGCGGAAACAATCTCTCAGCGTCCACCCTATCAAGCCCCTTCATGCACATTTCAATGAGATCGCCTCTTATTCTTCTAAACTCTAGAGGAAACACATCTAATTTGCTCAGCCTCTCATCATAGGGCAACCCCCTCATCTCAGGGGCAAATTTAGTGAATCTTCGGTGTACTGCCTCCAATGCAAGTATATATTTTCTTAAATGTGGAGACCAAAACTGCATATAGTACTCCAGATGCAATCTCACCAAGACTTCTTTATTCCTGTAATCCAAATCCCTTGCATTAAAGGCCAACATGCCATTCACCGTCCTAATTGCTTGCTGCACCTGAATGCTAACTTTTGAGTTCCCTGTACAAACACACCCATGCTTCTTTGAACATCAGCACTAACAAGTTTCTCACCTTTTAAAGAATATTCAGCTTTTCTATTCTTTCAACCAAAGTGAATAACTTCACACTTCCCTGCATAATAATCGATCTGCCATCTTGTTGCTCACTCACTTAACCTGTCTATGTCTCTTTGCAGCTTCTCTGTCTTCCCCACAGCTTACCTTCCCACCTAGTTTTGTATCATCAGCAAACAAACATTACTCTGTGTCTTCATCCAAGTCAATAACATAGATTGTAAATAGCTGACCCTTGTGGTACTCCACTGTCCAATACCTGCCAATTTGAAAAAGTCCTATTTACCCCCACTCTCTGCTTCCTTTCTGTTAACGAATCCTCTATCCATGCTAATGTATTACCCCCAACTCCATGCACACTTACCTTGCCAATTAACCTTCTGTGTGGCACCTTACTGAATGCCTTTTGGAAATCAAAGTATACCATATCTACCGGTTCCCCTTTATCTAACTTACTAGTTACATGCTCAAAAAACTCCAATAAATTTTTTAAGCTGAATTTCCTCTTAGTAAAACCATATTAATTTGTTCTAATCATACTATGCTTTTCAAAGTGCATTGTTAAGAGTTCCTCAATAATAGATTCCAGCATTTTCCCAACAACTGATGTTAGGCTAACTGGTCTATAGTTCACTATTTTCTCACACTCTCCTTTCTTGAAAAGTGCAAAAACATTTACCAATTTCTAATCTGATGGGACCATTCCTGAATCCAAGGAATTCTGGAAAATGGCAGCCAGTGCATCCACTATCTCTGCAGCTATCTCCTTTAGAACTTTAGGGTGTAGGCCATCAGGCTCTGGGGATTTGTTGGATTTTAGCTCCTTAAGTTTCTCCAATACTTTTTCTCTGCTGATATTAATTTCCTTAATTTCCTCAGTCTTTTTAGTCCCTAGGTTTCCATCTAATTCTGCAATGAAACTTGTGTCTTCGACTGTGAAGGCAGACACAAAATCTGCCAGGGTTCTCTGCCATGATCTTCACTGGTCAATACACGTGTTGGGATTCTTACAGATCCACACACTAAAAAAGATTGGCCTTATCGGCAACCTTGTAAATAGGGCTCAAGCCATTTGCTCACCATGCAAGCTTGATGCTGAAATAGGGCGTATCAAAGATATCCTGCAAGATAATGGCTACCTTAATCAGATCATTTTGCGGGTGTATACTGCGCAAACTCATGAACAGGCCTAAGGCTGTCATTTTCGGTCCTGAAAAGTGCCCAGACTACCTCAGATTACCCTGGAAGGGCAAGGTATCTCAAAAATTTGAGCAACAGGTGAAGCTAGCTGTTTCAGGCTGCTACAATGCAGTAGCAATACGAGTGGTATTCGCCACTAACAGGATGCAGCCGTCAAGCCAAAAAGACATTCTGCCTACCACACAAACGAGTAATGTGGTATATGAATTTCAGTGCCAGTGTGATGCTAGGAATGTAGGCCGTACGTCCCAAAGACTGGCAGATCGTGTCAAACACCATGTCCCAGTCGCTGTTCACAATGGGCAAGGTACAGACCGTATCCTATCAGCCCGTGCTTGCAAAACTCAAAACACAGTGTCTAAAATTAGATATGATTCCACAATTGGACCACGTTTGCTAAATAATCCTCAGTTTGCTAAAAACACTGACAATCAATTTAAAGATTGTCAGTCAGGCTCGCAATGTGGTGCATTTGTGTGTACTGGAAGCTACATATATTAATACACAGGGCCCTGTTCTTTGCCGACAGAAAGAACATTTACACACATTGCGGCCAGCTT
Source organism: Cetorhinus maximus (assembly GCF_964194155.1). Taxonomy (NCBI): domain Eukaryota; kingdom Metazoa; phylum Chordata; class Chondrichthyes; order Lamniformes; family Cetorhinidae; genus Cetorhinus; species Cetorhinus maximus. Next base: position 27,828,460 of record NC_135885.1, on the reverse strand, counting down.
CAGCTAAACGAAATAAGTGATTGCCTTTCACTGGTTCATTCCTCAGGGCAATGCCTTGACCAGAGTCAAGTTGCCTGTTTTAAATTTCAAACAATGCTTGGCAATTAACTATCAGTCACCATTAACTCATGCATTCTCTATGGCTATGCCTCTATCAGAGTCCACTTGCCAGCCAGTCAGCACTCTCTTCTCATCCAGTATAAAGTCAGTGCTTCCCCAGGCATTGGTATTCTTGCGATTGTCCTGATGAGTCCTAATCAGTGCAGCATTGACTGAGTGTGTCATCAAGGACCCCTAGCAAAACTTCAGTCAATGGGAATCAAGGGGAAAACTTTCTGCTGCTTGGAGTCATACTTGGCACAAAGGAAGATGGTTGCGGTTGTTGGAGGTCAATCATCTCAGTTCCAGGACATCACTTCAGCAGTTCCTCGGGGTAGTGTCCTAGGCCCAACCATCTTCAGCTGCTTCATCAATGACCTTCCTTCCATCATAAGGCCAGAAGTGGGGATGTTCGCTGATGATTGCACAATGTTCAGCACCATTCGCGACTCCTCAGATACTGAAGCAGTCCATGTCCAAATGCAGCAAGACCTGGACAATATCCAGGCTTGGGCTGACAAGTGGCAAGTAACATTCGCACCACAGAAGAGCTAGGCAATGATTATCTCCAACAAGAGAGAATCTAACCATGGCCTCTTGACATTCAATGGCATTGCCATCACTGAATCCCCCCATTATCAACATCCTGGGACTTACCATCGACCAGAAACTGAACTGGATTAGCCATATAAATACTGTGGCTACAAGAGCAGATCAGAGGCTAGGAATCCTGCGGCGAGTAACTCGCTTTCTGATTCCCCAAAGCCTGCCCAGCATTACAAGGCACAAGTCAGGAGAGTGATGGAATACCCTCCTACTTGCCTGGATGAGTGCAGCTCTCACAATGCTCAAGAAGCTTGACACCATCCGGGACGAAGCAGCTGCTTGATTGGCACCCCATCCACAAACATTCACTCCCTCCAGCACTAACGCACAGTAGCAGCAGTGTGTACCATCTACAAGATGCACTGCAGCAACTCACCAAGAATTCTTACAAACCCACGACCACTACAATTGAGAAGGACAGGGGCAGCAGATGGATGGGAATACCACCACCTGGCAGTTCCCCTCCAAGCCACTCACCACGCTGATTTGGAAATATATTGCCGTTCTTTCACTCTTGCTGGGTCAAAATTCTAGAACTCTCTCCCTGACAGCACTGTGGATATACCTACACCACATGGACTGCAGTGGTTCAAGAAGGCAGCTCACCATCACCACTTTCTCAAGGGCAATTAGGGAGGGGCAATAAATTCTGGCCTAGCCAGCAACATCCACATCCCATGAATGAATAAAAAAGAATGCAAGACGAAAAGCTTCAACAAAATGTCTTTTCTCAGCAATACTCAAGTTCTGTACTACCAAATAACTATTAGACACAAAATACTTGTTCAATGCCTTTACCATTTCCTCATTCCCCATGATAGAATAAGATTCGGATCAATGTTTATTTTAGCCACTCTCTTCCTCTTCATGTAATTATAAAAGCACTTACAGTCTATTATGGCTTGCTTGCTTACTCTCATTCTATTTTTTAACTTTTACCAACTTTTTGGTTACCCGTTGCTGGTTTCTAAAACATTCCCAATCCTCGGACTTGTTAATGTTTTTTGCAATGTTCTAAGTCTCTTCTTTTAATCTACTACTATCCCTAACTTGCTGGGTGGAATTTTATGGCCCCGGCTGTAAAATGCGGCGAGCCGTTCAAAGGTCCATTGACTTCGGCGGGCCGTAAAATCCTGCTATCGTAAAATTCTGCCCCGAGTGAGCTACAGAAGGGTCTTTCTTGCTTAGTTTGTGTCTTTCAGCGGAACGTATTTTTGTAGGATATTTTGAACTGTTTCTTTAAATGTTTCCCACTGTTCATTTACAGCCATATCTTTTAGTCTACTTACTCAATTTGCCTTAGCCAGTTCTCCTCTCATACCTATGAAATTGGCTTTGTTTAAGTTTAAGATTCTTGTTTGTGATTGGAGTATGTCACATAACGGTATTATGATCACTATTTCCCAGTGGATCTTTTACTACGACATTACTAATTAACCCTGCTTCATTACATAATATTAGATCTAAGATAGCTTCATCCCTAGTTGGTTTCACAACCTATTGCTCCAAGAAACTGTCATGAAAACATTCCATAAACTCATTTTCTAGACCACCTTTGCCACTTTGATTGTCCTAATCTATAAGATGATTAAAGCCCCCCCACAATTATTACATTGCCTTTTTTATAAGCTCCAATTTTTTTTTTGTTTAATGCTCTGTCCAATGGTATAACTACTATTAGGGATGGGGGGGGGGGCCTATAAATTACTGCCACCAATATTTTCTGACCCTTGCTTTTTCTCAATTCCACCCATACTGATTCTACTTCATGATATTCTGACGTCACATCCATTCTCACTAATGTCTTTATGTCCTCCTTTACTATCAGGGCTACCCCTCCTTCTTTGTCATTTTGTCAATCTTTCTGAAATATTGCTTAGTTGGGAATATTTCTTTCCAACCTTGTAAACATTTCTCCATAATGGCTATTAGATCTAAGTCATTTTCCTCTATTTGTGTCACTAATTCATCTATCTTATTGCAGATGCTTCGTGTGTTCAGATAAAGAACTTATCATTTCATTTTTTTTTACTTCTATTCCCTGCGGTGACCGTATCTGTTGATGTGCAATTTTTGTTAAATTCTCTGTCCCTTCCTGTCCCATTCTGCTTATCCTTACTCACGTTGCTATACTGTTCTGATGCCTTGATTTTTCCCTTTGGATTCCTAAATCTCCCTTCACCTGAACCCTCCACCCCAGCCACTGTTAGTTTAAAGTCCTGCCCACAGCCCTAGTTATATGATTGGCTCATCGGCACCTAATTTCTGGGTGTCATCCTTAAATTGGTGTTGTACCCCTAGTTTACAACTATAATGATTAAGCTGCCCTATGCTAAACTACAACCCAGAATCTGCAAACACATTCAGCTGCAACCTCTGCAACACCTACGCATCACAAAAGGCCAACCTCAAATGCCAAATTATCATATGCAGCTGAAACAGTGTACGTAAAACAAGTGGGGCCTTAACATAGTTCAGCTTTTCTGCTTATAGCAGTCATTTTTAAATATTTTAACTTTTTACAGTTTGCTGTTAAATAAATAGGGTCATGCTCCTCAGTGTGAAAGCTCATGTCATGCAGGCAGGTCCATTAATTATAATCTTGGTCCAGAATTTGCTGCCAAAATAATGGTGTGAGTTTATTGGCACCTGCCATTATTAACATATAAGCATTCCAGCAATTTGTGGTAGATAAGTCCCCAAGAATTATGAATCGCCACAAGTTTCTGGATGATTTGTGCTGCCCCACTGTTAGCCTCGCGAAAACAGCAACTCAATTGCTGATTTGCTCATGAAATTCAAATTAAATTTGCCACAGAAAGTTGGAGCTGGCACTTAACAGCACAAAAACGCTTTTAACAGTGTGGTAACAATTAATTCAATGCTAATCAACCTCACCAGCTGAGACAGCTCTACTTAAATCATTGAGTCTCACTCCTGATTGTTGGGCTAACTTTAATTTAATTTTTATTTTTATACTGTATTACTTTTCCTTTCTTTTTTTTTAACTCTTTTTCTCTCCCTTTCTCTATATAATCTGATTGTAATTCGCCATCTTTCGCGGTTTCTTTCTCGGTCCTTAAATCTAATTGGTCGAGTTGGTCCTGTCATTCCTAAAGGTTTCACATGCCCAGTTTTGTCCTTGCTACACATTTATTTGTTCACACTTCAAGTAACTTGTAGGGCAAAATGTTTGAGCTGAAGGGTGCAGGTAAAATGCTAACTAATGACACGCTGCAGCAAAATCAGGGCAATGTGTCATGATACCACCATGGTTGTGCAAATGTAGAAAAGATCTCAGAGTTGCCAGAATAGCCCAGAGACACAGACATCAAAGTTTTATACGTTGCTTTTATAATTTTGCAATCAATGTTTACATTCCTGTCTTGACTACTGTGAAATGTAAACAGTTTTTTCAAAGCTTTGGCAAGCATTCTTTCCTAACTTACTACGTAGTGGATGGTATAAATTTATATAATGCGTTATTAACAAAAGCAGCTTGGTGGCCCAGCAATTAAGTGGTTACACCTACTTTCTCAAACAGAATTCCCAATCTTAGGGTCGCCAATCTTAGCCATCTAACTGTGGGGATATACTGAACAAAAGGCAGGTAGGCCCCTATAAAAGCAAAGAAAAGAGGATAAAATAGCGTCAAAGTTAAGATAAATTGCACGTAAATTATTCTTAAATGCTATTATTGTAAAAGAAGTCAGTGCAAACAGACTCAAGCTACCCAGGTTCTCCTCTGCTCATTACATTCAGGCATTCAGAATTAGGCACTAGAACAGCAGCTTGCAACATTTGGGCCACAAGCTGAGTGCAGCATGCAAATTCCTTCAAAATGACCTGGATGCATTAGTTTTTCAATATTTAATAATTGCAGAAAAATATTGAAGACTATTTCTTCCCCACTCTAAAACAAGTTAAATGCCAGATGTTTTCCCCTGATGTTGCACAGGTGGTTTGATGGCTGAGATGAGAGACAGAGAGAAAGAGAAAGTGCAAGAGGGAGGGGGAAAGAGAAAACAAAGGGAAGACAAAGACTTAAAATTATATAGCACCTTCTTACAGCCAACTAAGTACCTTTTGAAGAGTAATCACCGGTGTAATGTAGGATCTCTTCTATCCATTTAAGGCCATTGTTCAAATACTTCATATGGGAAACCAGGTAATTAGAGCTCCTTGTAAATAGCTATGTTCATATGGAAACTCGTGAATTGCTTGAAAGTTTTAGGCTCTGACTCAGCAGAGCCTGGTTTTTTCCCCTCATTTTAAAAAATTTTGGTTTACATCGGTAACGAAACGTAGCACTTGACTGATGATACATGATCTACGCAAGCTAAACAAAAAATTAAACATAAATACGATTTAACAGAAGCAGAGAGATCCTGAACAGCAAATATCTCAGTTTTCCAAGTCATAAAGGTAGATTTTCCACCATGGCTCAAGTTGCTTACCATTGCATAAAACTTCATATTTTCACCATGAAATCAATCAGGACCTACACTAAATAATACAATAGTTCATAAATATAACTATCAGCACCCATCTGGAGTACTGATACAAATAGATATTCTTACAAAGAAACTTTTAAGATCAACATCCACATAAGTTATTAGAGTGACAACATTAGCGCCCTCTAGACTTGTCTTGACTGTAAACATTTAATGAAAACTAATCTTGGCTCTCAGAGTACCTGCCTCAGCTCAGGGTTACAGGCTGGAAAGGTAAAGAATGAAAATTTCCACACGGAGATCTTAAAGACCCAATTTAAATGGGGTCACAAGAAGCACTCCTTCTCAGCTTAGAGGAAGTGCATATCATATTCCTGCAAGTATCATGCCATCATTATCAAATGCAATAATTTAGCCAGGAATTGAATCTAGTGGCTACAGGGCTTAGAGTTTTGAGTTGTTACGCATCATCTTGACTTAATAGCCTGGACTTTATGGTAGGAATAACTTCATCGTTACTAAGGAGTAAATTGAACAGCAACATACAATGTCCACACATATGCAGTTAAACATGGTAATCCCAAAGTTACTGTCCACTTTGTCCTGTTCCTCCACAAACTTTGCTACACAGGTACCTCTTTGAAAGACTCAGCATTTAAGCACGTGAAGGATGTGAAGGTGTGGTACTCACCCACCAGATACTCACATGCCAGAAAAAGTTAGGGGCTTATCTATTCAAGCGTAAATTAATTAACGGAGTGATAAATCTTAATTATCAACAACCAACCACTTTGGCACTGAAAATGTACTTCCACATGTGTGGAGTCTCATACCTTTAGATTTTAATTATTGTTGGATATTTTTAGGGTTTTTTTTACTTTTTATCTTTTATCACACACTCTTAATTCCATCCTTCTTGCCCTCTCCATTTTGCTTTCTGTACTGATTTTAAAATGCCCCATGTTTTGCAGTTAGCAATGAAAGAACAGCACAGGCCATTCATCACTTTGACAGCTGTCCACAGACTTGTGAGCATAGACTTGCTGTCATAGGACATCTGCTCCAGTGTGGTGCCCTTTGTAGGGAATCTGTGATATGTGTGAACAGGGTAAGCAATAGTTGACCACAAAATCTGGGCCAATTTGCCTCAAAAGGAATATGACTGCTGAGTGTTCAGAGGTACAGTATGAACGTGTATTGTTTCATAATAAGTGCCACGAATGCAGCAAGACATGAAATTTGCATTTTTAAATTTTAAACAAGAATATACTGTATCTAGACGTTAATTTAGCAACATGCTTGCATAAGTGAGTTCTCCTATGTGGTACATAACCTCATGCCAAAATTACACATCTTATGTACTGCAGTATATAAAATCTACTTCTGTTTTAAGGGTGATGAAAGAAGAGTTTTTGGGGCAAGCCAAATCCCAGGAATGCCTTGTAAAGTTTGCACCGACCCAGGCATAATAACCTAGATATTACAGTGTAAAATTAGCAAAAATGCTGAGTGTATGACATTCTTCTGTCTACTAATTTAATGGAGGCAAGAGCCCATTCAACACCTGTTAAAGCAGCATGCATAAAAATATCAAACAAGCAACAATTTGTATTTAACTGCACCTTTAATGTAGCAAAATGTCTCAGACACTTCACAGAAGAGTAATCAGAAAGGTGACATTCAGCCATGTTAGGACTGTGGCCGATGTTATTCGCTGAACAAGCCCAATCCCAGATGGAACTTGGTATTTTGTATTTGAAAATGAGACGAAAACTATTGATCTCAGTTGCATAGAAGCCCAGTAACACTCTTAGAATTTTAAAATTAAAAGATTTACTAACAAGAGGTAATCAAAAACTTAAACACACAAGTTTAAAATTACACAGTTGAAAGTCTTACAAAACCCTCCCACCCCCCCAAAAAAACACTTGGTCAGAACACAAAAGTAAACTAATTGGCAACAGCTCCCTGATAGATTTTTTAACAATAAAAATTCAGTAATATTACCCAAGGCAAAAAGTGCTACTACTTTAATAAAGTATATCACGTGGCTTCTCGCTCTCTTCCACTCTGCTGTGGAAATCCGAAGTAAGTTCAGAAACAGACTGTTTTCTGAAAACAAAGACTTTTCTGGCTTGAAACTGGGTGGCTGCTTCAAATTCACAACTTTTCTCAGCACAGAGCTGGTCTCAGGACATCTCGCTCCGCAGTCAACTCAACTCAACATCTTTCATTAAATATCTTTTTTCCCTTACATCCTAAACTCCATTGTCCTAAGCATCCCTTTGAAATCAACTTTTCTAAAATATAAAAATCTTTCATGTCTTCCTATTGCCTCCACTTTCAGGTGAAACAAAATTTAATAATCTTTCCTTGTTTACTGATAAATTACAAAGGTTTCATAAAAGTCCCTTAAACTCCCTTTGAAATTTAACAGCTGAAAAGTCAAGTCCTTAGCTATCAACAAATGCAAATTTTAAAACCCAATTTATTTACTTGTAATTCCTGCTTCACCATAGCCTCTCATTACAAATACATGCACCTAGCACCTCTACCTTTCACCTCTCAGCTTCCATAGACAATGCTGCCCCTATGAACCTTCCCCCAGTTTAATTAATCATGGACACACACACACACACACACACACTCTTCTTTACAGAATACCACCATATTCCCAAAAATATTAAAATAATAACATCCATTTTCACAGCCAAAGGAGTAGATATTTGGAGGAGTGACTCGTGATTAGTCACAATGATGGGGTTTAAGGAGGATCTTAATGGGGGGGTGGGGGGGGGGTGGAGAGACAGTGAGGTTGAGACCCTTTAAATGTTTACTAATATCAGTTATTTCCGAACTTCAATTTGATGCAGTAGTAGATGCTCTGTTTTTTTTTTATTAATAATAAATTTGCTGTACCAGACGTAAGCTGCCGCGTTAGCAACAAAGTCAGTTTGCTCAGTTCTACATACAAACATGGTAAAGTGATGAGACTGCCTTATGTACCACATTTATATTATGGCACTGCTTTGATTGAATGCGATTCAATAAATTATCCTAGTTCCCTTGCTGCTGAATCTGTCTGCTTTATATTGCAGTTATTTACTTAACAGGAACATTGGTGGAGGCAGCACTCTAAGACAAATACCCCTGCCCCTTTGAAAGAGCTGAGACACCGCCGCTTGAGATATTTTTGCCAGCATTTCTAGAGACAACAGCATCCTGACAGCTTTTTTTTTCTGGTTATGGTTAGACCAAGTGCTCCCTCAGGAAAGGTCCAGCAATGAGGCTATCATAGTGGAATTTGAGGAGCAAGAGTCTCATTAGGGAAGGTCCAGCAGATATGGTCACAAATCACAACCTTTAAGTTTGTATACATGCAGCTGTTTATACATTGCTCCAGCACCGTGGAATCTACCCTAAAATGTAGATGGGGAAGACTTCACAGCACCAAAAAGCCTATATTATTAGAGTCATTCCTTCTTAAAGGGCCACTGTAATAGAAATATAGCTTAAAATGTCTCAGACCCACCGCATGCTCCTGTCCATGACTGATGACTGCTCCATTTTCTAATTTAAGAAAATACTTTGGCTTAAGCAACAGGAAAGGGGGTGGGGAAAGCACACAGTAGATTTGATGTTAACTGATATAAACTTTCTCAGGACTAAGGTGACCTTTAACAAGAGGTTTTTTAAAAAGTTTGCTGGAAATAATTTCCATATAAGCTACATACGATAGTTTTCTGCGATTTGATGAAGTCCAGGATAAGAAATGGGGCTGTAAATAACTGACATCCTTGTTGAAACATGTAGCAAAGCAACAAATTTTTTTCTGTCTGTATCTGGCAAGTATGTTTTGGGTCAATGTTTACCTACTTGACAAAATGTAAATACACTGCATTTTGAAGTAATTCAGTCTATATGAAGCACATTGTGACTTCTATGAGAGCTGGCATAAGGCACAATATTTTTTTTTCAATGCGATTTTTTTGGTTAAAAAACAATTATCTTTCCTAATCATTGAAAAACATAAAAGAAAAACTGCATATTTATACAAAATCATTGATACTTCTGAAACGTTTGCATAGAGACCCAAAAACCATTGTTAGCATAATGTTATGTATTGCATTTAACCACTTACAACCATCTTAATAGGTCATTACATTTTTTTGTATGTAAAGATAGCAATTACAAAGCAAGTCAATATGGTACCATAATAGTTATGTTACTGGACTCACAAACCAAAAAAATTAGAGTTTTCTTCTTGATAATCTGAGTTCAATCTGGAAATTTTAATAAAAGCAAAAAAAAACCTGTCGGATTCTCAAAAATTCAACTGGATCACCCACGTTCTTTATGCAATAACCCATAGTTCTCATATTGGCTTATATTTGATTCAAGTCCCACACCAACGTATTTGACTCTTAACTGCTCCAAAGTGGTCAGGTAAGCCATTCAATTAAGGGCAACTAGGGATCAGCAATAAATTCCAGCTTTGCCAATGACACCCACGTCCTGAGAATGAATTTAAAAATGTATGGTGCTGGCCACAGTAAAATTAAGAGGTAAAAAAGCATGTTTTTATTACAATTACGAAAGTGCCATCACTTACCAGACTAGTCTGACTATCCAATTACATTCCAAGAAAGCACAATATTTAATGCCACTTTTACTACTGGTTACCTAAGAGGGTCAGTCACTGAGAAAGAATGCATAGCATGTGTTCACAGTTCCATGATGAGAATGTTTTACTCATGGCATTTTATTTTTGGTTTTTCTATAATAGAATAGATTTTTCAAAAGGATTGATGTCTAGTAAACTATGCCAGAGGACACCTTAGCAGGCCTAATAAAATGGAACATGTTGTTACCTCACAGCTACACCTCCAACTCTCTCAGCACTCCCTGTTCAAACTCTTCCATTCCAGATTCCGTCCACCAAAGCGCCACAATTCCACTAGCCAAAGTCAAATGTGACCAAGGCTTGTTGTCCTTCTTATCTCCTTGACCTGTTCATTGCATTCAGTGCTGTAGATCATTCTGTCTCATCTCTCTAGTTCACCTCCGTGGCACTGCTTTTTCCTGATTTCACTCATACATGTTACAACAAATTGTTCCCAATGGATTAATCTTTTCTCACTAGGCCACCTCTAATGTACCCCATGGCTCCACCTTTTGTTGAAGTCTGAAATAATCCAAGGGAAGGCAACCTACTTGAATGACACCCCATCCACCACATTAAACATTAACTCTCACTCTCTCCATCACCAGCCCACCTTGGTTGCAGTGAGTATCATCTACAAGATGCGCTCCAGTGACTCGCCAACACTCCTTCGACAGCACCTCCCAAACTACCGAACTCTACCACCTAGAAGGACAAGGGCAGCAGATGTATGGGAACACCACCACTTGTAAGTTCCCCATTCTGAATTGGAAATATATCACTGTCATTGGGTCAAATCCTGGAACATCTAACTAACAGCACTGTGGATGCACCCACAACACATGTCTGCTTCAATTCAAGAATGTGGCTCACCATCACCTTCTTGAGGGTAATTAGTGATTGGAAATAAATGCTGCCCTTGCCAGCAATGCCCACATCCTGTGAATGATTAAAAAGCTCAGTGGTATGATTCAGAAATATCAGGTTAGCACCATCATTCAAACACTGGGTCAGTATCTACACATAGACTAATGAAACCCAAATTCATTTCTCCACCTTCTGAATTTAATTCCAAAGCTTTTGCTACCCTCTCCCAATGCCTGTTTGATACCAAAAGTATGATAATGTTAAAATTTCCCACAATTTAACATCACTCTTCCCAACTGCCAATACAGGCTGTCTAGAGGTACAGAACCTAGACCAAACCCTCAGCTGAGCTTTCTTCCCTCCATTCACTCGGCTTCAAATCTCTTACACTTCCAAAGCATTTCCCATCTCTCCTCTCCCTTTACCACTTCATGGCTCAATTTTTGTTACACCTTTATAGCATTCTCTAAAAATCACATCAAATCATTTATTGTGTTCTTGCCTGCACCAAACTCCACTGGTTCGCCTGGGTTCTGTAAATTCAGTTCAAAATCTTCATTCTGATGGGTTCTGATGTAGAGTCATATGGACTCGAAACGTTAACTGTCTTCCTCTCCACAGATGCTGTCAGACCTGCTGAGTTTTTCCAGCTATTTTTGTTTTTGTTTTAAAATCCTCATGTTTGCTTTCACATTTCTCCACAGCTTTACTACATCTTACTCATAGTCATCTCCTCCAGCCCCAAATCCCTCAAGTACTAGCTTGTCCCCTGCATACCTTGTACCTTGTTCTGCCACTGATGGCCTTTCTTTTAGCCATTAGACCCCTGCCCTCTGAAACTCCCTTCCTAAAACCTTCTGTTTTGGCACCTCCCCCTCTGCTTTCAAAAGGTCTTCCCCCAAACTCATCTATTTGACTACGTTTGAATCTCCCTTTCCCCAATTTATTTCTGTGTGTTTTTACATACTAGAAAACTAATCTGTCTTTTCTTCTTACTGATGCGGACAAGCTGCATTTTACTAGCATTTACTGTCTTTATTTCGCTAGCATTTACTGTCTTTATTTCAGGTTTCCAGCATTTGCAGTTTTTTTTTCCCCTTTTCAGTTGTTATGTGATGACATAATTGTTATGTGATGATATAACTGAGTCAATGATCAAATCACTAACACATTATCTAACCGATATATTTGAACTGAGAAGGTTAAGGATAATGCAAATACTTGATATGCAGCACTACTAAGATCTACTGCAAGGCAAGCTTAATCTACTGTGTATACTGTCAGACTCTACCTGGAGTTTCTTTTTGCAGTGGGCTATTCCTTTCTGAGGAACTCAGCCTATCTAAAAGATTTGCTACACTGTGGTAACATCACTTTTAAGGAAACCAAACAAATAATATTTTGCATTTACCACAGACACTTCCTCTTAACAGAGGCTTGGTGTATCTCACATTTGACATGCACAACAAGGCCTCAGAAGCATCAGAAAGTTAAATATTAACACAGAATTCTGAAAAGTTGATGCTGTACTTACTCTATTACCAAGGAAGTGAGGCCAAATCACTCACACTTCAAGTGCTACTCTGGGCCAGAAGTGACTGTCAGTGACCTGTTGACACAGAAGAGAAAAAGACATAACGAAGATGTACTTTTACACACAATGTACCACGATTAGATAATTATTTTTGTGATTAAATATTTTTCTTAATAGTGTTGATGAACTCTAAGACTCCAATTACACTTATGCATTCACACTTATTTCAACGCAACAGATATTTCCTCGCAAATCTCCAGCAGATGCTGTGTGGGCGAGGTAAATTAACATACAGTTGAAATAAACCATGATTACAGAAGTACTGTGGGTTAATGACCATCTTTGTGCATGTTGAATCACACTGCTGAGCTCAGTAACTCATTCAAGACGAAAGTTCCCGCAAAAATGTCAACAGCACTCACTAAAAATAATTTTAAAAATGTAGCCGAGAAAGGAACATATAAAAATTGCAGCTAATCATAATATAATTTTCAAGAGGGTTGCTCGTCTCTTTCAGGAAAAGTGGAAGGATTTTAGCTGGGCTCAGTGCCTCTCAAGCCAATTTCCCCAATGTCAACTACACTTTCAAAGAAATCATCATACATTGTGAAGTACAGGACCAAAAAAAGTTGTTGCAGACTGTCTATCTGGACTCTAAGTCATTCATTTCCTCAAATATAAATATGCAATTCTTTGTGTTAAACTGTTCCATACAATCTGCCTACATTACCTCCCTAGGTAACCCATTAACACCAGCACTACGTGTTGCGTAAAGCAGTTTAAGGAAAGGATTTGCATTTATATAGTTCCTTAGCGATCTCAGGACATCCCAAAGCACTTTACAGGCAATAAGGCACTTTTGAAGTATAGTCACTGTTGTAATGTAGAGCAACATGACAGACATTCTGTGCACAGCAAGCTCCCACAAATATCAATGAGATAAAGACAAAAAATCAGTTTCACTATGTTAGTTGAAGGATAGCTATTGGCCAGGAGAGCAACCTTATTCTTCTTTAAATAGCAGTCACAGTGATGGCAAAGACAGGGTTTTGGATAGAGTCCTGTTCGAACCCAATTCTGGCCCAGGTATATCTTGTATACAAAAATCGGGGCAAATCCAACCCAGCCAATTACTGCCCCATCAATACTCTCAAAAATCAGTAAAGTGATGGAAGGGGTCATCAACAGTGCTATCAAGTGGCACTTGTTTAGCAATAACCTGCTCACTGATGCTTGGTTTGGGTTTCACCAGGGTCACTCAGCTCCTGACCTCATGTTCAAACATGGACAAAAGAGCTAAATTCCAGACGTGAAGTGAGAGTGGTTGCCCTTGACATCAAGGCAGCATTTGACCAAGTGTGGCATCAAGGAGCCCTAGCAAAACTGGAGTCAATGGGAATCAGGGAGAAAACTCTCTGCTAGATGGAGTCATACCTAGCACAAAGGAAGATGGTTGTGGTGGTTGGAGGTCAATCGCCTCAGTTCCAGGACATCACTGTGGGGAGTTCCTTAGGGTAGTGTCCTAGACCCAACTATCTTCAGCTGCTTCAATGACTTTCCCTCCATCATAAGGTCAGAAGTGGGAATGTTCACTGATGATTGCACAATGTTCAGCACCATTCGTGCCTCCACGGATACTGAAGTAGTCCATGTTCAAATGCAGCAAGACCTGGACAATATCCAGGCTTGAGCTGACAAGCGGCAAGTAACATTTGCGCCAGGCAATGACCATCTCCAACAAGAGAAAATCTAACCATCTGTCCCTCTATAGATGATTTTGACAGAAACCAAGTGTATCCCTTCCATCCTGGTATCTAGACTTCAATTTGTCCAACATTGTTTTAAATAATACAACAACAGCTTGCAGATAGATAGCACCTTTAACATAGTAAAATGTTCCAGTGCACTTCACAGGAGCATTATTAAGACTTTAGCCAATTCGATTCACTCCATGTGATATCTCAATCCTAGGATGTGCTGCAGGAGTTTCTCAAGGTAATGTCCTCAGCCCAACCATTTTCAGCTGCTTCATCAGTGACCTTCTTTCCATCATAAGCTCAGAAGTGGGGATGTTCGCTGATAATTGCACAATGTTCAGCACCATTTGCGACTCCTCCGATAGGGAAGCACTCCATGTCCAAATGCAGCAAGACCTGAATAACATTCAGGCTTGAGCTGATAAGTGGCAAGTAACATTTGCACCACACAAGTGCCAGGCAATGACTATCTTCAGGAAGGGAAAATCTAACCATCTCCCCATGGCATTCAATGGCATTACTATTAGTCATTTGGTAGTACCAAACTTGAGTATTACTGAAAAAAAGACATTTTTTGTCAAAACTTTTCTTCTTGCACTCACCAGGACAATTTGCAAGAATACCAATGTAACAGAAACAACAAATTTATACTGTATGAGAAGAGAGAGCTGATTGGTTGGCAAGTGGACTCTGATTGGTAGAGGTGTTGCTATGGAGAATGCACCAGTTGATGGTGACTGACAAAATTCCGCACTGTTTGAAATTTGAACCAGGCAATTTGACCCTTATTGGTCAAGACATTGCCCTGAGGAATAAACCAGCAAATGGCTGTCATGTATTTTGTTTAGCTGCAACAGGTGCAATGTGTACACGTTCTTTCTGTCTGCAAAGAACAGGGCCCTGTGTATTAATATATGTAGCTTCCAGTGCACGCAAATGCACCACATTGCGAGCCTGACTGACAATCTTAAATTGGTTGTCAGTGTAATTCTTAGCACACTGAGGATTATTTAGCAAAGGTTGTCCAATCGTGGAATCACATCTAACGTTGGACACTGTGTTTTGAGTTTTGCAAGCAGGGTCTGGTTGGGTACGGTCTGTACCTTGCCTGTTGTGAACAGCGGCTGGGACATGGTGTTTGATACGATCCACCAGTCTTTGGGAATTCCAAAATGACTAACTCACCTTCTGACTCCCCTAAGTCTATCCACCAACTACAAGGTACAAGTCAGGAGTGTGATGCAAGACTCTTCGCTTGCCAGGATGTGTGCGGCTCCAACAACTTTTCAGAAGTTCGACAATGCCCAGAACAAAGCACTCTGCTTGATCACCCCAACCCACCACCTTCAATATCCATTCATTCCATCATCGACGCACAGTGGCAGCAGTGTATACCAGCTACATGATGCACTACAGCAACTCACCAAAGCTGCTTCAACAGTACCTTACAATCCTGGGACCTCTATCACCTGTAAGGGCAAAGGCAGCAGATACATGGGAACACCACCGCCTGGAAGCTCTCCTCCAAGCCACACACCATCCTGACTTGGAACTATATTGCAGCTCTTTCACTGTCAGGGGACCAAAATGCTGGAACTCCCTTCCCAGCAGCATTGTGGGTGGACCTACACTGTGTGGGCTGCAGCAGTTCAAGACGGTAGCCCACCACCACCTTGTCAAGAGCAATTAAGGGTGGGCAATAAATGCTGTCGTTGGCAGCTATGCCCACATCCCATGAAAGAATAAAAAAATATCAGAGGCAATGGTGGATCAGTGCAGAAAATCCATCCACAAGCAGCCTGGGCTCACATTTCAAACCATATCTGAATGACTTTGACACATAATAATTTCAAACTATTTACTCTGTTCCGTTATTTATATCGCAATCA
This sequence comes from Cetorhinus maximus, assembly GCF_964194155.1. Classification (NCBI taxonomy): domain Eukaryota; kingdom Metazoa; phylum Chordata; class Chondrichthyes; order Lamniformes; family Cetorhinidae; genus Cetorhinus; species Cetorhinus maximus. The sequence continues at coordinate 27,812,591 of NC_135885.1, read as the reverse complement.
GTAAAATATTTCATTGTAATTGTTTCTTTAAAATTATTAATTGTACTCAAGATTTTGATAATGCAATTAAACTGTTAAATTCAGCTGGCCTACAAACAGATTTTTAATAACTATAGGCTAGAAATGAGCATTGGAAAATTTAGCAGGCAAAATCATTGTTTTTATTCCATCCTTCTATCCATTATTTTAATGGATTTCTAGCCTTAAATGTTTGAAATCACTAACATGTTCAGACCAGAATACTACCATTTATATTCAGATCCAATCAAATAACCTTGATCTGAACTGAATGTAATCTCATGTCTAATATTTATCTTTAGACTGAACACATCTACATGCTGCAAACACCACAGTTCTTGACAATATTCCTTCCCATTTGTTTTTGGAGTGTGGGGGTGATTTAAGTGCACGGCCCCTTTAAACTTTTTGTCCAGTAACTTACAGGGTCCGACTTGCACACATCTTGCACAAAGACTTTCGGGTTGTTGCTTAGTTTACAGGGAATACTGTAGTAAATATATTTTCTTCCATTCATGCTGTCAAAAGGTAGTTAGCCATATAAATCAACACCAAAAGCAGGGCAGAAGCTATGGGCTCTAGGCCATTGGGCTCAACATCTGCTCCCTCCATCACGGGCACACTAATTGCAGCATTTGAAAATCTACAGGATACGCTGTAGCAACTTGCCAAGCTTACTTCAACACTACCTCCTTCCACCACAACTTTTACCACAAAGAAGTACAAGACCAGCAACGTCACGTGAACATTACCTCTAAGTGAACGTAATGCCGAACCTTCGTCATCACTGGTGATTCCCTAACTAGACCTACTGTGGGAGCACCACCAACATATCTGCAACAGTTCAAGGCGACCCAAAACCTTCATAGGCTAATAGGGCAGGACAATAGATTGCTTCCTTGCTCATGTTGCTCTAATCCCCAAAACAAATAAAAAATTTAAACCAAAACAGTAACCATAAATTGGTATGCAAACCTTACGCAATGGATTTTAATCGCTAGTATTCCAGATTTCCTCTCAGTGTAACGTAAGAGTTGGCGTTTCATTTAAATTAAAAGCTTAGGACATGAATTTGGAGCCTAAAAAATGTTAATATAATAGGAATAAGAAAACTTCATTCCAAGTAAAAGTTCAAATGGTCATAAATACATTTTCCTGATCTTTAAATCGGAATCATGCATGTTTCCAGACATCTTACGGCTGATTTTCTAAATTCGCACTCCAGCAGTGGGGCTTTCTGTAGGGAATAAAATTCAGAAAATTATCCTTTCTATGCCCATTTTGTTTGACTTGGAATTAGGACGGTTTGCCCTGAGGACATCATGGACTGAATTTCTTCCTTTGAGTGCTGGTTCTGAATGTTCTACAATACTTCAATTTCAGTACTAGTTCTTTTACATTGTGGTCAATAATGTCCATAATAATTTCCTCCTCTCCTTTTCTAAAAATGCTGTTTTAAACCAGCTTTTACAGATGTTAGTAAGCCTCCTGGTACCTTACCATAGTATCCATTTTCCGTATGTAAACCTTGACAGACTATTAATCCCCAGAGAGAATCACATGCAAGCCAAGCCGGTCCTCAGCAGATGTTTACATGCAGACAGGCGCACACTCAAAACACTGTAGGAATCATTGGATAGCAATCAGGGCTGGGAAGCGTGGTTGATTTCCTCCCTTCCTTGCCTGGGGTGCTACCGAACTGTCTCACCTCGACTGCTATTCTAGCAGACTTCAAGCAACTCAGCAAAGACCAGAAAACGATCCTGTTGTGTGTGACTTGACAATATAATCAGACAATGCCATTACTTGTGGCCTTTTTAAGGGAGTTCCTTCATTTGTCTATCTTGTTGCCATCCTCTGCTTCGCCCAGGATAGGTCTGTGGTCAAGGCTACAGAATCAATTCACCAATTGCCAAAGTATTTGTGTGACATACTATACACTTTAGTTTGGTCCCCATCACAGTGAAGTTCTTGTGGCAAAGTGGCAAGCTCTTTCACGTTACTCCAACACAACACCTGCAGTATAACTACTGATTCCGCATTCAGAGAGATATTTGGCAGCGCTTGGAACTTTGATTGGAAAACGTGGTTTCACAAGCACGTCATCTATAGTTAAGTAGTCACAAGTTTTTTTTAGTAGCTCGCTGCGCTACCTTTCCATTTCCATTTTTGGATGAAAAGAGATGGCTAGGCTTTCAGTTTTTTTACAACTGCAATTAATTTCACCAGTGGCCAGAGAGCAAAATGAAATTTCCAGCTACACAAAGAACCCTACTTTCTCCCATTGAACATTCAGCACAAATAAGCTACACCATTGAAACTACCTAAAATGTTAGTGAATTCAGGGTCAATGAAGAATTACAAAGTGCAACATTTAGCAAGAATAGGAATTACAGAGTTGAATTTTCTGTTGGTCCTATCGCTGGGCAGCCAAGAAGGATCCTAGATTCAGGCACTAGACCCATTTAACGTCAAGATCAAATAAAACATCAAGGGGGGCAGCAATTGCCGTTTTAGGAGTAAACCTGCCAGAGTGTGCACCTGCAAACTCCCACGAAAATCAAGTAGTGGCCCAGTAGAACAGACTCCTCCAGGGTGGAGTATTCCAGGCCAGGCTGCTTCCATTCCAGTTTTAACTGCGCCCTCCATCCCAATCCCCACCCCCAAAACGGAGCTCATTTTCTCGACCTGGAGGTTGACCTTATCATCCAACAGGGTGATGGCCTGGAGTCAGCGGGCTGCCCTGGACCTTCAAGCTCCAACAACAAGAAAATGAGGCCCAGCCCTCAAAATAGACAGAGGTCCACCCAGTGGAAAATTCCCTCCATGGAGTCAAACTGATTTAGAGGTTGTTGCTACACCTAAGGAAAATGTTAGAGTTGGCGAGTAGAGATTATACACTTGATAATCTCCATACTTTCCCTTCAGTGTGACAAGGATCAATCAATCATCAAGTTTCAATATCTGATACCAGTTTTTACCCAAAGGAATCGCTACACAACTTGGAGAAAGTTTACTTACGTACACCGATGATATAAGGCATCAAAGCACCTGTTGCTTACATTTCAAATGCAGAACTGAAAAATTCTGCTGTAAATGGCAGGGCATGAAATAACAACCTGCCATCTGCCATTAGCAGAACAATTTCTGCCAACTGGGCTCCTACTTTTAGCAAGCAAGATTGCATATGACTGCTCAATCAGTAAGCCTCGAAACCCTCTACATACTATTCACACTTCTAAATTATTTGAACAAGATGTGACCAAAGTTCATAGTTTTCCCGCAGGCTGTGTCCCATGGAGGAGATTGCAGCAGTCGTTTCAAGAAGTGTTCAGAAACTTTCCATTTCATTCTATAATGAATAGTAAAGAATCATTTTTAACCTCAAAAAATGGATTTGCTTAATTTTATCGTTCTAGTGTGCTAATTTTAAATATGTATGCTATGATACTATTTGATTACTTATGTAATGCTACAAATTTAGCAACTAGGACAACTTTTAAACAGAGGGTGTTTGATGAAAGACGGTCACGCAAGTTCAGTTACAATTTTAATGAAGCCTTTAACTTATTCATGTTCCAAGTTCTGGCTTTATTAACAAATGTGGGGTTTCCAGATTTCACCGGCAGAAAGCAGGAATAGGGAAAGTCTCTTGGCAGCTGAATTATTCTGGGTATGAGGCAAGAATTACAATACAGAACTTGTACAGACATGGACCTGGAAATAGGCTCTCACAAGCCTGCCAGAACGGGTAACCCGATATTGAGTTGCAGACCTCATTTTAACATGACTTAGCAAGTTGTGGACGCATGTTAGACATTCCCAGGCAACCTGTCTGCAAGTTGCCATTGGACTTTTGAGCTGCTGTGTCACCAGGACCAATCCTCAGGTAGGTTATGGAAGTGTTGGGAGGAGATGAGGGAGGGGAGGGGGCATGGAAAAGAGTGGTGTGGAATGATCAGGAGAGGGCCAAGTGGGTGCCACCAAGTCTTCAGTACTGCAACGGAGCCAGAGGAGCACTCCTACTCTGCCTGGTTCCACATTCAGGTAAGTATCGTTCATTAAAAAAAATACCCAGCATTTTTTCAGCTCCCAGCTGTCTCTTTATGGAACGCTGGTATAGCTTCATTTTAGTCTTGGCTTGGCTCTCAACCTGTTGGAAGCTGAAAAGTTTCCCATCAAGTTGAAACTTAATCATGACCCCTTGTGGAAGTAGGCCTCAAATGAGTTCCATGACCAGGCTGATAGCGATGGAAGTTGGCACAAAAACACTTGCTTGATGCTCGTCAGGATACAAAAGGGCTCAGTCTCCAATCTATTGCAAAGGATGGTTGCAGTCATGCAAGAGTTGCAGGATAGAAACAAATTCTGCTGAACATCTAAGACTCTAGAGGACTTTCCAAAGGGCTTTGTGATTATTGGAGTCAAAGGCATTTAGCAGATCTATAAAGGCCATATAGTGCTCTTTGCGTTGTTCCAAACACTTTTCTTGAATTTGTTGCATGTCTGTGGTTCCGCTGGATGGCCAGAAGCCGCATTGGGTCTCTGGAAGTATGTCTTTGCTGATGGGTAGGAAAAAAGGAGTGGGGAAATAAATGCCAACAGTCTCCTCCTCACCAAATGCACTAAACATGGACTCACCATCACAAACACATACTACCATTGGAAAGATAAATACAAGTCAACATGGAAACATCCCTGATCAAGCGTTGGCACCTCCTGGACTATGTCATTGTCCAAGCCCAGGATAGGGAGGATCTGTACATCGCCCAAGCCATGTGGAATGCAAACTGCCGGATAGGCCACAGACTTGTATACTCCATCATGAGCATATGCCTGGCATCCGAACACTGAAGATCCTCAAAGGAATCCAGGAGAGGCTTTAACACCACATTCCCCAGGATACAAAAACAAGAAAATGATTGCAAGTGCTGCTTTCTTCCCATCTTGCTCACTCGGGCTCCAATGATGCTAGCGTTGAAGGGCTTTGCGGCAAAATCAAATCTGCAATCCAAGAGACATGCACCCAAATCATCAGGTTTGAATCTCACAGGCATCAAGACTAGTTGGATGAGAATGGTAAAGTAATATGCAAAATTTTCCATCAGAAACGCCAAGTCTTCATTACATGTAAAATTTACCCTGCCTCACAGCAGAAACAAAACTGTTCAAATCTGAAGCTCAGAGAATGATATGTCATCAAGAATAAGTGGTATAGCTCCATCCCCAGTTTCACAGTGCTGTGTTCTTCTTCCTTTGCTTCTCATCAATGGTTACAGTCTTCATCTCAACCCTCCTTGCCTATCTTCTCTGATTACTGCCCTCCTGTCCTCCCTTAACCTCTCCCAATAATGCCCTCCTGGCCAGAGACCCATCCTCCAATCTCCATAAGCTCCAGCTCATCCAAAACTCCACTGCTTGTACCCTATCTTGCACCAAGTCCCATTTAGCCATCAACCAGTGTACTTGCAGGCCTACATTGGTTCCTGGTTCTCAATACCTCAAATTTAAAAATTCCCATCCTTGAGTCCAGATCTCTTCATGAACCCAACCCTCTTTAATCTTCTCACAGCTCTGTGTTTCTCCAGCTCTAGGTCTCTTGTAAATCTCCACTCCTTCACCTCACCATTACAGGTGTACTTTCAGCCATATTGACCCTATGCTCTGAAATTCCCACTCAGTGGAGCACACTGGATGCTTCTTTATCTTAGAAGGACTATATGGATGCAAATTTTACTTATTGTTAAATAAAACAGCATTGAAATTGCTCCAGTTATGCCATGGAATACACAATTTTAAATCAATTTATATCAAATGTGTAGTTTGATTTATGTATTAGTTGATGGGATTTCTGGTTTCATGGAAAATTTGAATCAATGTTTTGAGCACTGACATTAATATCAAGCATTTGATGACTTAAAAAGTCAACAAAGAAGGTAGACAAATTAGAACAACAACCGGCCCGTTATATTGATTTGATTATATATGGTCAACAAAAGAAATCAAAAATCAAAGAAATAAAGCCCATGAGAGCAAGTCTTCACTTTCTCGCTGGATATTTTTTTGTTCAAAATTGAGAACATTGATTCACTACATTACTGCTCATTGACTCTGATCCAAAGTCAAAATAAAGAAAATCTCAAGGAGCAACTGTTCTCCGTTCAGCTTCAGAATAGCTACTGTAAATAACCTGAAAACTGAATTGAATTCCTACTGAATTAAGTCTTGCAAATATAATATGTAAACCAAGCCACAGGTATCCTCCCACTTAGCACTACAGGATTTCACACCATGTTATGTGCCATTCGGGTTAAATATGCCAAACATTCTTTGATCTAAATGACAGCACCTCATCCATAACCAAACTCATCATGCTCAGCTTACAATCATATGCAATCAAGTTTGAAATAAAATTGCATGTACTGTCATGACCAGGTGAGGAGGGGTCAAATAGCTCCCTTCTTTGCCCTCTCCTCGTTTCACCACAACAGGTTATTTCTGTTGGAAAAGGATACTTAAACTGTTGATGTGTTGTGATTTTTTAAAAAAATTATTTTTGCGGGACGTGGGCACTGCTGGCTAGGCCACTAGTTTTTATTGCCCTTGAGAAAGTGGTGGTGAGCTGCCGCCTTCTTGAACTGCTGCAGTTCATGTGGTGTAGGTACACCCACAGTGCTGTTAGGGAGCGAGTTCCAGAATTTTGGCCCAGTGACAGTGAAGGAACAGCAATATAGTTCCAAGTCAAAATGATGTGTTGCTTGGAGGGGAACTTCCAGCTGGTGGTGATCCCAAGCATCTGCTATCCTTTATCCTTGTCCTTCTAGATGGTAGAGGTCACAGGTTTGGAAGGTGCTGTCTAGGGAGCCTTGGAGAGTTGCTGCAGTGCATCTTGTAGCTGGTACATCCTGCGCCACTGTGCATCGGTGGTGCAGGGACTGCATATTGAAGGTGGTGGATGAGATACCAATCAATCAGGCTGCTTTGTCCTGGATGGTGTCGAGCTTGAAGGTGCACTCATCCAGCCAACTGGAGAATATTCCATCACACTGCTGACTTGTGCCTTATAGATGGTGGACAGGCTTTGAGGTGTCAGATGAATTACTCTTCATAAAATTCCCAGCCTTTGACCTGCTCTTGTAGCCACGGTATTTATATGGCTGTTCCAGTTCAGTTTCTGGTCAATGGTAGCCCCCAGGATGTTGATAGTGGGGGACTCCCATGAATGTCAAGGGGAGATGGTTGGATTCCCTCATTGGAGATGGGCATTGCCTGGCAATTGTGTAGCATGAATGTTACTTGCCATTTAACAGCCCAACCATGAATGTTGTCCAGATCTTGCTGCATATGGGCATGAACTGCATCAGTATCTGAGGGGTTGCAAATGGTGCAGAATACAGCGAACATCCCCACTTCTGACCTTATGATGGAGGGAAGGTCATTGATGAAACAGCTGAAGATGGTTGGGCCGAGGACACTACCCTGAGGAATTCCTGCAGTGATGTCCTGGAATTGAGATGATTGACGTCCAACAATGGCAACCACCTTCCTTTGTTTCAGGTATGACTCCAACCAGTGGAGAGTTTTCCCCCTGATTCCCATTGATTCCAGTTTAGCTAGGGCTCCTTGATGCCACACTCAGTCAAATACTGCCTTGATTACAAGGGCAGTCACTCTCACCTCACCCTGGGAGTTCAGCTCTTTTGTCCATGTTTGGATTAAGGCTGAACTGAGGTCAGGAGCTGATTGGTCTTGGTTCAACCCAAACTGAGCATCAGCGAGTAAGTTATCGCTGAGTACGTACCGCTTGCAAGCACTGTCAACAACCCCTTCCATCACTTTGCTGCTGATTGAGATTAGATTAATCAGGCAATAATTGGCCTGATTGTATTTGTCCTGCTTTTTGTGTACAGGACATACCTGGGCAGTTTTCCACATTGCCGAATAGATGCCGGTGTTGTAGCTGTACTGGAACAGCTTGGCTAAGGGCGCAGCTTGTCTTCGGTACTATGGAATGTTGTCAGGGTCCTTAGCTTTTGCAGTATCCAGTGCATTATGTGATCATAAAAGAGCCAATAGGACAGGTTTTCTTGAGTCTAACAAAGAGCTTAGCTTTATTATACTTAAACCAATCTAATTAAAATAATAAAACATACACCGGCTTTTTTTAATTCATTCTGGGTGACACTTATTGCCCATCCCTAATCGCTCTTGTTCAGAGGGCATTTAAGAGTCAACCACATTATTGTAGGTCTGGAGTCACATGCAGGCCAGACCAGGTAAGAACAGCAGATTTCCTTCTCTAAAGGGCATCAGTGAACCAGATGGGTTTTTAGGACAATCAACAATGGTTTTGTGGTCATCATTAGACTTTTAATTCCAGATTTTTTATTGAATTCAAATTCCACCATCTGCCATAGCGGGATTCAAACCCGGGTCCCCAGCATATTACCCTGGATCCCTGGATTACCAGTGACAATACCACCGTCTCCCATCACACACTCAAAGTTCACAAATACACACACATACATACACCACATGGACTGCAGCGGTTCAAGAAGGCAGCTCACCACCACCTTCTCGAGGGCAACTAGTGATGGGCAATTAATGCTGGCCCAGCCAGCGAAGCCCCCATCCCATGAATGAATAAAAAATAAAATACAGATTATAGAGTGGGGAAGGATAAATTGGCCAAATTAGAGTCCATTAAAAAAAGTAAGAGTTTACAGTCTGCAGGCTGGTGACTCGGCTGGCTTCAGGCCGAATTTGATGGTCTCGATGTTTCTGATTTAAAGATGTAGACACTGAGTTGGTTGTTCTTCAAGAGACAGTACTGCTGGATTGAATTCTTTTAAGAAATTTCTGCCTGCCGTCAGGCTTCTCTAGATGACCACAGTCCAACAATCAGTGTTCGAATCTTACCAAATGTGGTGGAGGCAGGAGGGACCTCATTTAGGTCTTCTCCCTAAGCTGCTTGTTCTCAGTTCTGCTGAAAAAACATGCGTTTAAAACATACAAAGGGTTGGCTTGTCATGTGATCTTCCTTCTCCAATTGCCGGGGGATTCAAAAAAATACGTTGTCCCTGTATTCCAAAGGTGACTTAATTAGCTCATGCCTGAAAGCAATCTTAGCTAGGGTCCCATTGTCCAAGCAATTAATCTTAATGATCCATCTCCAACAGTTAAATACCTCAGGTGATTGTCGTAGATACCTTGCTAATGAGACAGGAGATGAGAGTCCTTCACAGTCTGCTGAAGTCCTTGTCTTTGATAGGTTCTGCAGACACACTGACTCCACTGCAATGAATTGGAACGGGGAGCATGTAGTAATGCAAATTGGGTTAGCCATCTTGGACACAAAAACAAAAATACCTGGAAAAACTCAGCAGGTCTGGCAGCATCTGTGGAAGGGAGCACAGTTAATGTTTTGAGTCCGCATGACTCTTCAACAGAACTAAGGAAAAATAGAAAAGGGGTGAAATATAAGCTGGTTTAAGGGGGAGGGGGTTGGGACAATAGAGCTGAATAGAGGGCCAGTGATAGGTGGAGATAACCAAAAGATGTCACAGTCAAAAGGACAAAGAGGTGTTGAAGGTGATGACATTATCTAAAGGAATGTGCTAATTAAGGTTAGAAAGCAGGACAAGCAAGGTACAGATAGCCCTAATGGGGATGGGGTGGGGTGAAGGAATCGAAAAAGGCTAAAAGGTAGAGATAAAACAATGAATGAAAATACATTTAAAAATAATGGAAATAGGTAGGAAAAGAAAGATCTATATAAATTATTGGAAAAAACAAAAAGGAGGGGGAAAAATCAGAAAGGGGGTGGGGATGGAGGAGAGAGTTCATGATCTAAAATTGTTGAACTCAATATTCAGTCCGGAAGGCTGTAGAGTGCCTAGTTGGAAGATGAGGTGCTGTTCTTCCAGTTTGCGTTGAGCTTCACTGGAGCAATGCAGCAAGCCAAGGACGGACATGTGGGCATGAGAGCAGGGTGGAGTGTTGAAATGGCAAGCGACAGGGAGGTCTGGATAATGCTTGCGGACAGAACAAAGGTGTTCTGCAAAGCCGTCACCCAGTCTGCGTTTGGTCTCTCCAATGTAGAGGAAACCGCATTGGAAGCAATGGATGCAGTAGACTAAGTTGAGGGAAGTAGAGGTGAAATGCTGCTTCACTTGAAATGAGTGTTTGGACCCTTGGACGGTGAGGAGAGGGGAAGTAAAGAGGCAGGTGTTGCATCTTCTGCAGTTGCATGCGAAGGTGCTGTGGGAGGGGGTTGAGGTGTAGGGGGTGATGGAGGAGTGGACCAGGGTGTCACGGAGGGAACGATCCCTACGGAATGCCGCCAGGGGGGGTGAAGGGAAGATGTGTTTGCTGGAGTTGGCGGAAATGGCAGAGGATGATCCTTTGAATGCGGAGGCTGGTGGGGTGATAAGTGAGGACAAGGGGGACCCTATCATGTTTCTGGGAGGGAGAAGAAGGTGTGAGGGCGGATGCGCGGGAGATGGGCTGGACATGGTTGAGGGCCCTGTCAACCACCGTGGGTGGAAAACCTCGGTTAAGGAAGAAGGAGGACATGTCAGAGGAACTGTTTTTGAAAGTGGCATCATCAGAACAGACGCAACGGAGGCGAAGGAACTGAGAGAATGGGATGGAGTCCTTACAGGAAGCGGGGTGTGAGGAGCTGTAGTCGAGGTAGCTGTGGAAGTCGGTAGGCTTGTAATGGATATTGGTGGACAGACTATCACCAGAAATTGGGACAGAGAGGTCAAGGAAGGGAAGGGAAGTGGCAGAGATAGACCCTGTGAAAATGATGGAGGGGTGGAAATTGGAAGCAAAATTAATAAAACTTTCCAGGTCCAGACGAGAGCATGAAGCAGCACCGAAGTAACCATCGATGTACCAGAGAAAAAGTTGTGGGAGGGGGCCGGAGTAGGACTGGAACAAGGAATGTTCCACATACCCCATAAAGAGACAGGCCATCTTGGGCTGTGAGTTGAAATCATTTTAGTCTCTGTGTTTTTAAGAAGTCCATTTTTACAAGTTCAGTTCAGATCTCCAGCCAGTGGATCAAAAATCATTATTTAGCATAATGCACATCTTCATTACAGCACACAGAAAAACAAACTTTGAGCTGAAACTTAATACTGAACCACACTGACTGAGGGGATTAAGTGAACTGCATATCATTAATCAGAATCTCCCTTGGTGTTGATTGCATTATTTTCCTTATGGTTTCCAAGTAAGCTGCTGTTCTAGATGCAATGCAAGACTAGAAAGTTAGATATGTTGAAAGGGTTTGTGGGATGGGGATAGGTAGAATTCAAACCTTGTATGAACACCAAAATAAAACTGCTAGTCTTTTGGCATATAAATTCTGAATAAGTTAAGCAAAATAAAATACTTCCAACAGGAAACATATCCGAAAGCTTTCAGAAGCTGAACTCTGGTACATATGGTACATAAAGGCAAGACTGAAAAAATCTATTTACAAAAATAATAATTACATAAAATTCAAAGGGCTGCAATTGACATCCATTCATAGCATTGCACCTCTCAAACTCCTCAAATTATACTCTCCTTGTGTTTATGCTCAAGGAGTTAGATTTGTAGGTCAAGTAAATTGCGACTACTTAAATAATCGATTTACCTCAAGGTATCATTCAAACATTCGATTAACTAAATGTTAACAAATTAAAAGTAACAAAAAGTACTCACGAAGAACAGTCAGTTCTTCCACAGCATCTTCCAATCCTGCAACCGCTACTGCCTAGAAGAACAAGGACACTATGCACATGGAGGGGAACTTGGTGGTGGTGGTGGTGGTCCCAAGTCACGCAACAGTCCAGCTTAGAAATAAATTGCTGTTCTTTCATTGTCCCTGGATCAAAACAGTGGAACTCACTACCTAACAGCACTGGAGGTGCACCTACATTACACGGACTGCAAAAGTTCAAGGCGGTGGCTCATCATCACTTTCTCAAGAGCATTTGGAGATGGACAATAAGTGTTGGCTTTACCACTGGCACCATGTCCCATTAATGAATAAAAGAGCAATCAAATCTATTTTTCCTCCACAACTATCATTCACAATCTGGCAAATATCACAAAACAAATCTATCAATTTACACTTCTTTTCTCAAATTCTTTCAACGATCATAATTTTAGCTACATCTGACAAATGCATGCACCTGCTGTCATATTCAAAATCCTGGATTGGTACACATTTCAGCCTTGTTCCAATTATGCATTTCTATGTCCACATTTGGTGGAATCTCAATATACTGTTAACTTATTAGACAATATATTTTACATGGATTTGTAGTTGTTTGCCTAGATTCAGTTGCATATTGATACATAAAAATCACTACAGGGTCTTGTATTAGTAGAATATTATCTTCTGTTGTTAAGTTGTTGTGTGACAATGGGTTCGTCTACATTGATGGTTTCTATTAATTGAAATTTCCTTAATCCTTTTTTCAAAATTTCTGTATGAAACTTCTGCACTGGAAAAACTTAGGACAAATAAAAAAAGTGTCTACTGTGATGTATTCCAAAGTCATTCATCATTAGTATATATTAGATTGCTGAAGCTCCATTTACTTGTTATAATTATGGTAATTAAGGTGATGTACAGTTTGCTATGCCCTTACTTCTGCTGCTACAGTAAGTAGTAAATATCATGTATTGCACCATGATCTGATTAATTTCTAAATGCAAATGCAAAATTTAACATTCTTTACCATGTTTAAAATCTTATGGCATTTGATTAATGACCAATTAAATTTTAAAATGTACTAAATCCTGTTTGTGCAACTATTGGGATGATACTCCTTCTTCCAACAAATTACTCTATGCTGCACATTGAAGAATAGGTTTGACAATTATTATTACAATAATATTGAACAGCTTGCTTTCCCCATTATGCCAATTATGATAGATGAACATACAATAGGTTAAAAAGGTTGTAAAATATGCAAATATATTATTTCAGAAAATTTGAAGCAGATCATCACTTTTCAAGCCTGCAGTGGTTAAACCACAATAGATAATTCTCAAAAATAGACATTATTTTGAGTCAACTGCACGGACTGCACTGCTCGTAAATGCCAGTCATGATATTCAATGCTAATCAAAAGAAAAGATCAATGGTTACTGTTAACATCATGAACTCAATAATGTTCTTCATAAAAGAAACTTTATATGGAAGTGAATTCAAGGCTGCAATTTCATGTTGGAATTCAGCCAACAGCTAGTACTTTTTTTATTCATTCATGGGACGTGGGCATAGCTGGCTAGGATACATTAATTGCCCACCCGTAATTGCCCTTGAGAAGGCGGTGGTGAGCTGTCTTCTTGAATCGCTGCAGTCCCTGTGGTATAAGTACACCCCACAGTGCTGTTAGGGAGGGAGTTCCAGGATTTTGACCCAGCGACAGTGAAGGAACGGCGATAAATTTCCAAGTCAGGATGGTAAGTGGCTTGGGGGGGGAACTTCCAGGTGGTGGTGTCCCCACGTATCTGTTGCCCTTGTCGTTCTAGATGGCAGTGGTCGTGGGTTTGTAGACTTTCAAGCTTTGGTCTCTTGGTTCATGATTAGACCTGAACACTCATCAAATTACTGCCTTATAATTAATCTCAACTAACTAATGCTTTCAATGTAATGAAATTGAAAAACTTAAAATCACTGTTAAGCTAAAAAAGGATCCCAACCTGTGGCACTATTAACTAGTCAGACATGGGCTTATGGAAAAAATACCAGAAGCCTTTTTGCTGCTACATTCTCTTTCCTTACACAAACTAGAGTGCAGTTCCACAGGCACTCTGTTAGCCTGGTCAAGTAGCTCATCTCCTGATAACACTTCATACATTATCAGCAGGGTATTGAACTGTGGAGTGTGTCACATCCAAGCCTTAAACTGCCTTCATCTGACACATGCACAGTACCAGTCAAAGGTAAATAATACATAACATACACCTACTGATGTTTAGTGAAATGGGATCAGAGTGGATGGATCTCATTGTCGAGCTACCACCATCACTGGCACAATGGGCTGAATTTAATTTCTAATCATTCTAATTTTTCTTTCCTGGTATGGTGCAACTGGAGTGAGCACTTCTATCCTGGTTGAAATCAGCTGACCCGAACACTGACTACCCTATTCTGAATGTTTCAGTACCACACCATAAGTGATTCCCATACCAAGCTTTGGGTTACTTAACCTGCTAATATCCCTCTGACTGACACAGTGGGCTGGATTTTCCTCTTTGGTGAGTTCAGGCAGGGCTTTCACCTGCCATCTGACTCTGCCATGACCATTTCACATTTTCTTGGGTGTAGACTAATTAGAAATGCTGAACAGTCATACAGCAAGATCCTAACTCTACTGGCAAATAGAACATTCCGCTGATTTGCCACTTGCAGCACCAGCAAAAGGTGGGGACCCACTGTTAAAGGGGGCAGAAGTGCTTCAAAATGTTCCTCTGCAAAATATAAAATGAGGACTCTCCATGAGTCACAGGTCCTCCAGGAAGAGGTGGGGGACCTACGAAATGCAGAGGTGCCCACTAGGAGCCCCCTTTCCTCCAGCATAGAGTGCATCTCACTACTGTCCTAGGATTTATCACCACCCATCTCCTATTGTGTGCAATACCAGAGGCAGAAAGAAGGGAAGTTAGCTGGTCTCCTCCGCCCCTCCCCATGGGAATTTGCAGTTGTGCTTAGAGGAGTGGGGATCCACCTGTATCATGGAAGAAATTCTAGTCCATTGTATCACTTCAAATGTATTGTGAAAAATAAAACTCCATTTTAAAACTCTGTAAACCCAGCAGCATTCAAAATATTTCACCGAAACCAATGCCTTCCATCGTTTACACCTACCCACACTTTAATCAGCAAAAAACTAAAACATGAATACACCTCTCTGACACCTCTTCACTCTGCAACTGTTTTGTCTACATTCAGTTTCTGTAGAGTGTATTGACTTCATACCGCACACCATAAACTGCCAGGTCAATGAAACCATAGTGGAGAAAACTCACACATTTAGCTAACCAGTTAGTGACGTGAGTCTCTAGTTAGAGGTTGATAAGCTAGCAATTTGCCTTCACCTTTTAACACATTTCAACAGTCACATTATGTTTCCATGTAAATTAATAAATGATCTGCAGGCACAGAAAATCTTTAAGAATGAAATCAGCAAATTAGTCCAGTGAAACAGACGTATTGAGAGAAGAACGTGAAATAAGGAATCATTTTTTGTGAGATTTTATTTAATTAAGCAAAAAGCATGCTACAATAATCATTTTAAGCATCATGCTGAGTTGCCTTGGATTTGTGAAAAATCTGTAGCTGTAGGTCAAGTACATTGTAAAATCAATTCTACATCCATTCAAAATCTGTTTTGAAGGATTTCCCGTGATGGGCAAATACCCAGAACTCTGCAATCATTTTTTAGACAGCACAGAATTTGTGGGAAAGCAGATACGATGATAAATGTCACTTAGCAGCTAGACACGGCGCAGGATAATTAATGTTGAGAACTGTAAGGTAATGCTTACTTTTTCTAATAGTAGTAGTTGCTCTTAAATAACAACTGCAGGTAGAGGAAAATTTTGCTATGTATAAATGTAAATTGCTGTTGTACTGGTTGACCAAGCACTGAAAGCACTGCCAGAACAATCAGAAAATTAGGTTATAATGACACTGCAGAGCACTGGTGAAAACACAATTGAGTATGTTTTCCAATTTTGGTCACTGAACTTGGGAGAAGACACAAGGGCACTGGAATGATCCAAAGATGGGTGTCAAGTATGGAACTAGATCTTAAGTCATGAAGCTTGAAGGAGCAACTAAAGAAATTTAAACTTACTAGGACAAAAACAGTATGACCAAGAAAGAGGAGGAAATATGAAGCAAATATTCAGAATCATGAAGGATTCCCCCTCCTTGCCTCCACCATCAGCCAAGTCTCTGGTGCCAATGTTTAAGAGGCCTTAAATCTAACTACTGAAAAATTTGGAGAAGCAGAATTTACATTTAACTGATATATGGAAACACATTCACCATTAATTCGAGGCCGATAATTTTAGAGCTAAAATTTATGGATCTCCAAGAGCGTGTAAAGGTACTGATGGCTTAAATGGTACAGTTTACCAATACAAAGCACTACTATGATTCTCATGCAAGATCCACTTTGTCCATTTGGACATTGGTTTACAAGATTCCTTAGAACTAAATGGGAATAATCTCACCCCAGTGACACATCTACCTATCCTGATTCCATCAAGACAGGCTAGCTGAGCAATCCTCAATATCTTCCTGGATTACTGCAGACATTGCCAGATATTAAATTGTTGAGTCCTAAGGAAATTAATGAAAGGCTATAGGATGCATAAGGGTCTACAAATTATGCCCTTACCTCCACAATCCAGCTCTGAAAAGAGCGCAGAATGAAGCGATTAAAGGCATCTCTCTTGTGCTACTGCAGATTGCTCAACCTTGAACAGGTCGACATAAATGAGAATAGCTCGAACGTGGGGTTTTGATCTGATTTTGCTCTGCACTTGTCAAAATACATATTCAGCCAGCAGTACATTTTTCATTGAATGTATTTTAAACTTAAGATGGTCTCCTGTACTTTCCTGGGGCATTGCAGGGGAACTTAATGTTATTTGTATTCTAATTGAATAACTGACCTGGAATTAGAAGCACTGACACTGATTACACAAAGTGGAAATATCCACTCTCTATGTTAACATCCCTCACTTTGCTGAACTAAAGAGGTTTCCAACTTTCTGTGAAATTAAAGTGAATTACTGATTATACCAAAAAAAGTAACACTATTACACTATTGCTTAAAAATTACAATATATCACATTAACATACAAAGGCACTGAATGAAATTTCTCTGTAGACTATTTTGATGTGAGTTTAACTCATTTATTTTAATGAAGCTATTAAGAAACGCAAATACTTACCTTAATTTGAAATCAGGAGTTTGGAGGCCAGGAACTCCAGTTCCCAGCGGGCCTCAGGCCTCCTGCGCATGCGCCAGGGGGAGAGATGGCCACACACGAGCAGTTTGTTGATTTCACCACCTTTAGGTCGGGAACTGGCTCTGCGCGCCTACGCAGAAAGAAAAGAAGCAAAGTGAAACGGTGTGAAATGGCAGGTCAGGTGACCTGAACCAGAACACCATTCCAGAGGTGGTGCTCCAGAGAGCAGACCATGGGGAGGGAGACAGGGAGAGATCCCAGGCAAAAGTCCCAGGCAGGGACAAAAACAGGGATCAGAAAGAAGTCCCAGAAGTCAAGTTAAAAAGAAAGGTGCAGAAAAATAGGTCCAGGTTAAAGAGGGAGCTGCAAGGAGCAGACTTGAAGCAAAGTGGGCTTGAGAGAAACCCTGAAGATCCAAAGAGGCAGCTCAAGCTTGGTGACTCCTTTCCGCGGGCCTTTGGAGCAGTGGTGTTTTGGTGGCGTGGCCGAAGATCTGAAAGTGTGCTTGGAAGGTAACGCTCAAGTGTACTCAGAGATCCAGGGGAAAGGAATCTCAGAACATAAGAAACAGGAACAGCAGTTGACCATTTGGCCCCTCGAGCCTGCTCTGCCATTCAATAAAGGTTTGGCTGATCTTCTTGTGTTTCGATTTCCACATTCCCATCCAACCTCGATAACCTCTGATTCCCTTGCCTAACAGGAGGCAAGATTGAAACCCTGGAGGTAGATCCTTGTTTAAGCCGTCCAAGTGGGAATGATGGAGAGAATTCCAAGGCAAGGTCTTCAAATATGGAGATTGGAAACCCTCGTGCGAAAGACAAAGGGCGGGATTTTCTTCTCATTGCACTAAGTGTGGCAACGGGTGTGAAAAACGGCGTTCTACCCACCAGCTGCAATGGCAAGTTTTTGTGCCATTTTGTCAGCTTCTCACCACACTAATTATTCATGCATGGAAAATATGATGGATCGTGGGCTGGTGCCCTCTGATTCGCCTGCCCCGTTGTGGGACCATATTTAAACGGTACCCGTGCACAGCTTTTTTAATGTCTGCAACCCAGGACTACTCCACAGAAGACATGGCTCCCAAAGGGAAGAAGCATGATGCTCCGAAATTCAGTGACACCTGGAGTCGAGGCCCGCAGTGACGTCCTCTAAACCCGTGATGGCCGGAAAAGGTCCACCAACCTCACCACTCTGGCTCGGCAGGCAGTGGCAGTTAGTGCCAACACAGCACAGAAGAGATCCGACACCCAGTGCAGGAAGAGGATGAATGATCTCATCCATGCCGCCAGGGTAAGTCAACCATTTCATCACTCTCAGCTCTCACACTCACCATCACATCACTTATTCACTGGCATCCCACACGCTGCCAGCTCAAGAGGCATCACCACTTACTCTCTCACACACACCCTCACTTCTCCATCTGGGCTCATATCCTCTGCAGTTCACGTCCTCATCCCATCAATGGCTGCACTCACTGCCCACACATGGCAGGCATCCTTATCAGCCCTGGCATGCGTCCTGCTCACTCTCTCCGTCTGTCTTTAAGCAGGACAAGCTCACAGACAATCGAAGGAAGAGGCCTCAGACTTGAGGTGGAGTGGCCGAAATCAAGGTCCTCACTCCCTACAAGAATCAAGCCATCAAGCTGGCCAGAGAGGACGTGGACCCTGCCTGAGTGGATGGTAAAATGGGTGGTGCACATCCAAGTGAGGATCCTGGACCAGCTCATCCCTCAGACAACCATAATGTGAGCGCTTTGCCCTGTTTTAGAGTCACATGCCATGCACTAATTCTCTCTCCTTTCTTTCATAGGCACCTCTGTAAAGCACCCAAGGGCATCCACAAACCAAGCCATCAACTCCAGCCCTGACAACACCTCGGATGAGGAACCAGAGGAGAAACCCATCACAGTGCTCACTCACATCCTCCAGCCTTGCAGAGACGTACACTTCGCTGGGACCTAGGTCAAGAGCAGCCTCGGGATCACAATCTGGTGAGCACAGCACAATCTGGTCCACAGCAGTCGGAGGCAGGGACATCTGAGGTTACTGGCACACGGAGGACTGCTGGAGGTCAGGATTCTGCTGAGTCCGAGTCAGGTGACGAGTCTCCGGACTCAGTCCTAAATCAGTTGGTGCAGCTGCAGCGACAATCACGGGAACATCAGGAAGGGATGTCAGCTGCATTCCTCAGATTGTAAGTGACAATGGAGGTGTCTGTCTGAGTTCAGTCTGAGGTGATAGTGTTGGCATGCCAACGCACTAAGACTAACACTGGCAGGATAGCGGTCACCATGGAGACCCTGATCTAGGACATCGGTCCTACACTGTTGCAGGAGCAGCACTCCATCGCTGTAACCATTGGAGGCATCCATCAGTGGTTATGCGAGAGGAGGGTGGGGCACCTTGATCTCACTCCAGCTTCCCCTTCTACCAGCAACTAGACACCCTGGGGGGGCATCCACCCAGGTGACTCTGAGACCGTCCTGCCGATCCCAATCCCCTCTTCCTGTGACCCCACTACCTCCAGCTCCACAGGCCGAGGGAAGTGCACCTGTCCCGCAGCAGGACACCCAAAGCAGGCCAGGGTCCTCCAAGTCTCAGCCCTCCAGAGGACACCCACCAAAGTTACCACAGACAACAGGGCATAGCAGTCAATAGGCTGCCTCCATCTCCACTGCGGATGCTGGGGAAGCACCAAGATGTAGGGTCAGGAAAGTTAAAAAGATTTAGGAGCACAACGGTGACATGGGTGTTCACATGATGTATGTAATGTTCACAAATGTAAACAGAATTGCACCCATTTCACATCTCTTGTATATGCCTCCTTTTTTTGATAAACTATGTCGCTGTCACTCAGGTGTGATAACATGGTTCCTCCTCCTACTTATCACAGATGTCGCTATCAAGTGATACCTCAACCTTAACATTAAGTATCCTTGTGAAGGAACCTCGTTCACATGCTTTGGAGGGTGTCATGTCATGTTTATTTTTGGCTGTATAAGATTGAGGCAGAGGTGTTCGCCAATCTCGCCTACATGCCTGAAAGGTGAAGGTGTTGTGTACAAAGACAGACTTGTTACGTATGGAGGAGAGTCAGATGTTGTGCAAAGCAGGCCAGGGTCCTCCAAGTCTCAGCCCTCCAGAGGACAGCTGCCAAAGTTACCACAGATAACAGGGCGTAGCGGTCAATAGGCTGCTTCTACCTCAGCTTTTCATGCTATGAGCCCATACTCAGAGCCGTGTGTGCGCTCCTGTCTGCCAACCGCATATCTGACTTTCTGAGTCAGTTAAGCTCACCAATAAGTGGGAGGACCTATCCAGCTCAAAGTGCCGAAGCTCTGCCCCTCTCAGCTACATTATTGCCCTGGCGCTCAAACCTTGAGCGTTTCTCAACCTGTAATTGCCTGGATTGCAGCCACAACGCTCTCGTCACAATGTTGCGATGCAGCGCTGTGCGTCCCATCATCTAAACTTGCCGAGACAAGTCATGCTAATTAAATCTTTTTTTCTTTATTCTTTCATGGGATGTGGTCAGCACTTGCAAGGCCAGCATTTGATGCCCATCCCTTATTGCCCTTGAACTGAGTAAATGTGGGTTCAAGGGCTTTGTTCCCATGTTGGCAACTACTCGCCCCTGAAATGATGGCCCGTGTGGAGTGTGTATCAAGGTCTCACCAGCAGAGATTCACCCTATTTTAATTTTGTACTGTGCCATCGCTGCAGGTTGGAAGTTGAAGGTGCTGAGCTCTCACTGCCAGATAAGCTTGGACCCTCCCTGAGAGTATGGAAACTCCTTCCATCATCCTGGAGGAGCTTAATGTTCAGGTTTCCCTCCCTCCAAGAGCTCTCAATCTCCCACCCCTGCATTTCTTGGTCCCATTGTGATTGTGGTGTATATCTGTTTGTTAGCCCATGAACATTTTGAGATGGATGTGCCTTTGCCCTGTGTAGATCTCACCCCTCCCCATCTTGAGGTCACTACATAGTTAAACATACACTCCCCAACACGCCCTCAGATACCCCCCTGTTCCCCATCTGTAGGCTGCAGATGCCTCCCCTGACTCAGTATGCCATCTACAGCCCAGTTTGATGCCAGAAAACCCATGGACCGAGGCATGTGATGTTACGACAACTTGCTGGGCATGACTGAGACTGGACCGACAGGCCCTCCCCCTCCCTGGACTGGGACATGGACAGGCTTTGCAAGCTCAACAATGTTAACTGAAGTGCTTCTTCACTCAGCGCTCCTCCCATTCTGGGCCCAAGTGGCTGTCATTCTGTAACATACACTCTCTCCATCCTGGCACTGAGGACTCTAACCGCACACCACCATTCCACCCCGCACCACCCCCCCCACCCCCCATCCACCCCCGCCAAGTCATGTATCTGAGTGCAACCTTCCCCACTCTTACACCCCAGTGGATCCCATGCCTGAGGCCAGTCGCCCCTTTCCCCAGTGCAGTCCTAACCCTGCAGCCCATTAAAAGCCACCCCTGCTTTAATGCTGGTCTGGTAGGTAAAGACTATCCTGTGACACCCCCTGAAAGTGATGTGGTGCTGCCGGCGAAGCCTGGCGCTGCCTACCGTGAGCACTGCGCAATGCAAGGCAGGTGAACAAACCTCAAAGTCTTAACCAAAGTTAGGTCACCAGGTACGTCGCTCATATACCATTTTGAAACATGTTGGTCTAATTGCCCGCCAATGGCCAATGTGCCTTGATGATCCAGCGTTGGTTACCATTGCCATCCAGCGTGAGTTTACTTGTTAATTCACATGGATCTCATACTTACCCTGAATATTAGAGTAAAGATAAGTATGGTAAATTGCTTTATCTTTCCAAATTTGTATATGTCTGTAAAGATATTGTATTAAAAGTTCATCAGCAGACTCCTATGAATTTGTTCAGTAACTTTCCTCCATGGTTTCTAAAAGAAAATGTTTGGATATATCAAGCCAGGCTTCACTCTGGGATCTGACTTGTCCAAGATGTCATCAACTGGAATTGTAACACCATTATCACAATTAAAACAGATGGAGAAATGCCAAACTTGTTAAATACTCGTACGTTAAAATTGAAGCAATATCTGCCAGGCTTATAATTTCTCAATTTTTTTTTTTTAATTTGCAATACAAAATGAAACAAATTTTATATGAATAGTCCAGAGTTTGCGGAGGTTTCTGAAATTAAACTATTAAGAAATAGTCCACTGCCCATCTTTCTTGGGCAGGCACTACATCACAAAATTTGTAATGTAAAGGTTGATTACCTTTTAATCAGACTCTGAATATTAGGAAGTATCACTGAAAACTAATTTTCCAAAATAGATTACTTGATAAAAGGCATTCCTATAAATGTAGTTAAATATGTAAATGCAATACTTACATTTAGAAATAGCCTCATCAAATTAAAAATATTTCAATACATTCTGAACTATTTTTGGAGTGCAGCAACTTATGTTGGCAGATGCATCAACTTGTCTGCATCAGCAAAGTCCTACAAACAGCAATAAGATGAATGACTAGTTCATTTGTTATTGGCTGAGGCAGGAATGTTGGCTGGGATATTTAAAATGGAATGCATTCATCCAGAGTGCTGCATCCAGCTGATATGTTAACCAAGTGGTAGTGTATCATTTTCTTTTATGTCATGTTCTAGCACTCCAATAGTTCAGGGAATAATTGCAATGTCCAGTGTGGTACTGAGCTATATAGATCAGAGAAGTCCCAACTTTAAACTTGATCAAATGCAGAATTAGTTGCTTTTGGTTGAGGTAGGTTTGGACGCATTGCTGTTAGTTCAGCATCCCTGGGCTAAGGATAAAGAAAATTACCCAGAATTTGTGGTCCTGATCATCATCCAGTGGTCATTGCAGGAAAGTATGCATATATGCAATGAAATAGGATCAAACTTGGCTGTGAATTATGATTCAATAGCCCATCACTACTCAGTCTATGTTCTCATTATCATTTAGCAGCCAAACAATAAACTTATAAGAGTGCAACAATTCAAAAATACATTATCTCATTCTGCAAAAAAATCAGTCATTCAATATATAATGGCACTGATGCTGACCATAGAGAAATTCCATAGACCGTATCATCCCATCTTCTGGGTAGTAGTCATTATTGTAATGTTTCCTATATCACAATAGTGACTGCACTTCAAAAATCCTGAACTGACTATAAAGCATTTTGGGACATCCCGAGCTTGTGAAAGGCGTGACATGGATGCAAGTCTTTTAAAAGAAAGAACTACAGGCATGGGAATTAGTAATGTTAAAAATCATATGAGTAACGGGTAAATTTCCACCTTCCCCATTCAGTTTCAGCTGGATTTGAAATTGAACACTTGTCTATGAGAGCAAGTCCCGTTAATTTAACAACGCACCAGCGACATTGGGAGTTTGACCTGGCCGATAAATCACTGTTTTCATCAGTGCACGCATTCCAATGGTTGTATATTCTCACTACACTTTGCAACCACATGTAGGTAACTTCTCAGGTGCTTTTCACAAATCATTTCCACAGAGACCCTTCACATTCATTAAGAACAATAAGTGTACTTTTAGTTTCTGTTATGTTTTGTGTTCTGATGTTTTTAACGGCTATGTAAATTATTCTATAGCAAACTAATCTGAATAGCTGTATAGCAAAGAGAAGTTTGAATTGTTTCTTTCTTTACCTTTGGGCAATTTCTTTTCTTGCCTTGTTCATTCACTCCTCATCTGTACAAAGATTTTTGAGTGGCTTTTCTGTTGTGCATATCTCAATTAGGCTACTCAAACGCAGCGCATATCACAGGCAAGCCCAATTGTGCCCTCAAAAAATATCCACATAGGCATATTTAGAGCAGGGCTACTCAATGTCAATCAGGTGTGGGAACCCCGAACAATTTTTCTTTCCCAAAAGAGGGTGCCAAGGGCAATATAGTGCCCCTATTAGGGCCACCCCCTCCCCCCTCCCCCACCCGGCTGAGATCAGTTAACTGAATGAGACTAGAAATTGAGCCTGGACAGCCTGTCTGACTCAGATTTGGCTGGATAAAGTCAGCAAGCTATTGGGGAAGCATGAACACATTAACATGCAAGACAAATTAATTTAGTAAACTTACTCAGAGTGCATCTGAGCATTTGGGGGACATTCTCAGAAATAAGACAGTCTTGCGGTCAATTTCACAGTTCTGTGCTCCACTGCACTCTATAAACAATTGCAAATCATAAAACCCGACAGCAGCTGCAAGCTGAACTATTTACAAGACAAGCAACGCTGCCAAAAAGTTTTCCTACTAGATTTCCAATTTTTTTTTGAGTCTTTCAGTACACCAACAGAAAAGCCAAGTGTTAACATTTATGTACCCAAGATTTCTTCCCCTCAAGTAGAATTACTTACTTGTAAATTTGCACCAAGTCAGTATATGATTATAATTTGCTCAATAAAACACACAACAAATTAAACCATGGAAAATTGCCACTGGTCAAATAATTATTCATGGGAGTTTGAAGGCTCATGGTTTTAGCCGCACAGGCCAGAATACAGTGAATATAAATTAGAAGGTAATTACAATACACTACTATTCCCATCTGAAGCCTTATTTTGTTTTAATACAAGTGTCATTTGTACAGTTCAACCAAGTACAAAAATTATATCCGTCCACAAGCCACTGGTAAGGCTGTGGAACAAATGAGAATGTTCTTACAAAGAAGAGAAACATAACATTGAATAGTGACTTTGTTTCAGGATCTGGTTGTAACCTGCCATTTCTGCACATGGTGTCACAATCAGGGAGATGTCAAAGCAGGAATGTGCCAATGACAGAAAAGGGCAATTTTATTGCAAAAATTACAGTGATAGATGCTGACCACTCTACTCTAACGTTGAATATTTGGCACAATAGTATTACCCAAAATGAAAGCAGTTGTCACTCAATTTTTGCAAACTTGGTGCATAAGTCCTTTATCATTATACAGCAAAAATCAATGCCTTGTAGTTCTCTTAGTGATCCTTTTAAAATAAATTGGATAGCATCGCTACTCAAATAGCAGGAAGATAATTCTGGGCAAGGACTTCATATGTCCATACATTAGTATTCATTGGCATAATTTCAGAATCAAAGTTCAAAGTTTGGAACACAGCAATAAGTCTAATACTTTCTTTTCCTTTTAAGTGAGACCTATTAATAGGCACAACTGTAAACTGCTCACCAGAACCTTTTATATATCACAAATAGGGATAAGCAACATGTACATCAGTTCAAAAATCTGCCTTGTTGTAACATGGGAAATAAAGCACAAAGCAACTAAAGGCCATTTGGCCAACCAAACTCACTCCTTTGACAGGTTAATTCCTGAGGCAGTTTTGAAAAAAATCTTCTAATCTCTGAAGTAACTGGGCAAAATCTTTATTTATCCCCCACAAATTCACCATTCTGTCCTGGCTGGTTGCTTTTCACAAATACGCTGTTATTAATGAAGAACTCTCATTTGTCTAAGTTCATGTTGTATTTGGTTGCTTTTTTCCACACTTAGACCTTTAAATTTTCCATCCCAGTCTAAATCAGGGATTTTCCCAACCCTTTCTAAATGATAAGTAACTACTTAATTAAACAAAAGAAAATAACCCAGTCTTTTTTTTAGTATCCAGAGTTTTTTCATCTTTAAAATGTTCAACATCTGTGTAAAAGTGCACTATGAACATGATGGGAGAAATAAGAGCTGTGAATGTAATGTATGGTGACAGGAGTTAAGTTATTGGACATATGCCCACATTGCTGTATATATATATTAAAAAAATTGTCTTACAAGCAATGATGAGTTACATGTTCAAGCAAATGAAAGCTCTTAACTGCAACAGCACAGAAATGAAAATAACAATTTATACTAATAAATATGAATATTTAAATAATTTATATTTATATAGCATCTTTAATGTAGTAAAACGTACCAAAGCACTTAAACAAAAATGAGTCCGCATAAATGTTCATAAAATTCAAGTCTGCACAGGCAGCCTAACTACATCTACTGCTAGTCAATTTTATTTGAGTACAACAGTTCAAAATGTGAGATTTTATATATTAAAATATATTAAATAATTCATAAGGTGTATTTAGAAATAGAAACAATTAGAATTTTGATTCCATTAAAAAATTATTTGCGGAGGAAAGTTTAACAGCGATTTTTATTACTCTTAACAAAACTTCAGAGGAATACAGAAATAGATCATAATTTTTAGTTGAGAGGAGAGACAGATACAAAGCTAGTAAAAGCTAACAGATGCAGGTTAAGATAGGCACCATATTTTGCGGTTTATGAAATTCCATAGGAAATTGAAAAGTATGTGTATAAAAGTATACGCACACGCTCATGCATATTGTATTATTACAGTCAACCAACAGTCCATTATTTTAGCTCTTAACTAAGACTCCATCCAGGAAAGTGTGCGAAGTTCAACAATAAAAGTTTGATAAAGGCGTTTTGGACACTATGGCAACAGCAAGACTGTTTTGTACACAGCACAGCATCATATGTTACCATTGCCAATTCTTCCTTGCATATTTCAAGTGACTTTATGAATTCAGCACTTTTTTTTGAGGTTTACATATTGTATTTAATTTGTTGATAGGATGCACTGTCGATGATAGGAAGTAGAGCTCTCATTACCAGCTGCTTTCCTTGTGACCTTTTGCTTACTAATTTAAGACCCACACATCTTCCTGCTATAATTTAACAGGAAACAGCTATTTCACAAATATGCTGTAAACAGAAATGCAAATGAACAAGCTGTTGTGGTTAGAAGCACAGCAGAGAAGTCTTCAAGAGCACAATAGGAGCTCGCCCCATCCCCCATGTAACCTTTCATCCCTTCCCCCACCATCTGTTTGCAGATAGCACTAGTGCCCAGAAAAGCTCAAGTCCAGCTCATTCAAGAAATCAATAGATAAGGAGTAAAGTTCTGGTTCTAAACTTAATATCAGAGCTGCACAGTGGTTCTCCAGCACTAAAGGTTTACCTTATACGCCCCAATGCTATCTCAAATGTGTCTGTGCTGTCAGCAGAAAGGCTGCTGAGAACGTAAACAAAATATCATCCAATGAAATACTGTCCAGTGGAAGAAAAAGGGCTGACAAAATACTCAATGACTGATGGAATAGCTAAGGGCAAAGTTGAAAGGGATCTAGAGATTTTAGTAGATCCGTCCCACAACATCTCCAAACACTGCAGAGCAGAAATAAATAAAGCAAATCAAATACTGAACTATATAGGAGAAACCAAAGAATACTAGTCAAGGGGCTCCTGCTAAAGCTGTACAGTGCTCTGGTCAACCACACCTTGAGCACGGTGTTGTCCTGTTCTGGTCACAGAGATTAAAGATAGCCACCCCAAATCCAGGACTTTATTCTGCAGCATGGGGCGAACTGAGAAATTTGGGCTTTTCAGCACAGGTGACAGAGCTGATTTTAGAGACACGTAATATAGAAAAGAGTGAAGATAAATTTAGTTCAAGCTGATAAAAGGCAAATGTAGGATTGCTGTCAGGAGCAGTTTACAACAAGAGTAATTAGCACATGAAAAGGAATTCCATTAAAAACCCCAGAATCATTTAGGGATTGGCTGAATGTCCTGTAGTATCTTAGGGTCTTTCTGCATGTCAAATGGCTTTTATCATCAGTATTTACTTTGTGAACTTTTAAAAGGTTTTCTTTGGTGTTGCTAGATTGATAGCAAGCCTTCATAATGACTTGAACCTGTCAGTGACCTTAACCTGCACCCTACTTGCTTCATTTTCACAAAAAAGGGATTTCTCTTAATGTTTCTTTTCTCCCCTGTTTTCTCCTAACCCCACCTCTCCACAAGATGATGAATCAAGCTGGACAGAGTTCCACAGGTTCCAGCAGCCCTCTGGTATCTAACCCAATTTGCCATTCCGCAAGTGTGAGCTTGGATTGTGGCTATAAAAGAATGCATTGAAGGAAAAAAGGTCAGTCAGTACATCACGCCTGTCTGTTCCATTCTATCCAAAACCTTTATTCTCCTGAGCAAGCTCTGCAAAGTTTTTTCCTGAGCCCCTGCAAAAGTAAATGAAGGAAAACTCTAAAATATCTATCAAAATGTGCATCTTACAATTTTCAGTCTGTCTTCCTCAGCATTGCTTCAAAAGTTTGCAAACCATCATGGTACACGTAGCAGCGAATCTAGCAGTACTTTTCCTTCTTGCTCTCAAACTCCTATCCACTGGGGCATTGAGTCATTTTTCAATATATTGACTCAATTAGCTGCATGTCAACATTCTGTAGAGGGAAAATTCTACTAATCTTAAATCTTGTTTGGCACTTCTAAATTTTATATTCATAACCTATCCTTCCAGCCAACAGTCCAAGTTGAATAGGCTACGTATGTTTAATATGTTCCTTTCAGCATTTAAAGTAATTGAAATCGTAGCCCTTCTCAACCTACTGTTTTCTTTTCTAATCCACCACTAGGATCCCACCCGCATTGTGTATACATGTACACACACACACACACACACACACTTACTGACAGACAAACGTTCCAATAGATTGGACAGATAATGGGAAGCAACAGGTAGTCTGGTCAATTTACACAATTATAGCATAGGGAGATTAGGATCAATACCATGATGGTTGATGATGGCTTTTTTAGCCTGTGACATAGATTGATTCCAGAACTTTCATGTGTTTGCATGATTGCAAACCACACCATGCAGTGTATTTATCAATTGATCAATCAATATAATACACATTGTTAGAAGTACATTTATTTATTTGAAAATATTTAAGTTGTAGAAAGTAATATTCTTCATATGTTATAAACAGGCAAGTCAACAAAAAGAATGGTACAGCAGTGAGACTATTTGGGAATTCTTTGGATGCAAGTATAAATCGTAAATTTCAGTAAATTCACTTGCTTAGTGTGGCTTGTCAATTCTCTGCAAGCAACTATGTGTAACAGGTTTTACTACATCTAACTGCATCAGGTTATTTCAGTTAAACTACATGATTGGAATAGACAGAGTGGACAGGATAAAATTGTTTCCCTTGGTGGAGAACTCTAGAACCAGGGCACATAGATTCAAGATAAGTGGCAGAAGGTGTAGGGGGGACATGAGGAAGAACTTTTTTTACGCAGAGGGTAGTGGGTGTCTGGTAGTAGAGGCAGAAACTCTAAACTCTTTTAAGTAGTATCTGGATCTGCACCTTAAGTGCTGTAAGCTGCAGGGCTATGGGCCGGGTGCAGGAAGGTGGGATTAGAAAGGGCACCTGTGTGTCCTCGGGCTGGCATGGACAAGATGGGCTGAATGGCCTCCTTCTGTGCTGTAACTTTTCTATGGTTCTATGGAACTAGAAAAGCTCTGAATGTGGCTTCTAAAACTGCAGTATAATTAGCGTAACATTCCCAAACTGTGAACCATTGGAACAGACAATACTGTTATAAAAAGTGCCATATGGCTTTGGCCAGCTACCTATACAGCAAGTTTGGTTCTTGAATTGCAAGACCGATAATACTGTCCCTAAGGTGCAAGTTATACTTTGGACAGAGTCTGCTGCAGATAGTAAGCATAAGAAGCAACTATAAACAAAGACCTCGATCATGGATGCACAACAATTCAAAAACTTGTGCGCAATAGAGTAGCTAAGCCACAAACAGATGAGCATGGTTGCTGCCTAAACACACTACATATTACTTACTTGATAGTGAATTTAATCAATTATTGCACTCTAAGATTATTTAGCAGTAGACAAGTTTGACTATGACAGAGCAAGTCATCTCAGAAATGAAGAATAACTGGAGCAGTTGGCTTACTGACATTGCAAACATGGAACTCCAATTATTGCAGGTATATATCTTGTTCGCAAAATAGAATTCATATATAAATTCAGGCAAATCTAATGTCGGTCTTGCAAAGTAAATGAGGCAAAAATCAATCCTTTGGAAATGAAACAGGCTCTGTTCAGTCTTGAGACAAAAATTGATCTAAGAAAACAGGTTCTACATTAAGTATCATGTACCAAAACAAACTAGTTCCTGATGCCCCTTTCCCAACAATTCCCCCTGTGATCAGTTCTTCCATCTACATCCTTTGTCAATGCGCAGAGACCAACTGAAAACACTGCAAACAAAATAAAGAGCTAACAAAAACTGGTAAACATTATCAATAGAAGCAGTAAGTAGAATTTCCCCAACCTACTGAACTTGCGAACTACCCAATGTATAAATGAGCAACACAAATCAAAAAGCATGCACACAACAGACTCATATATGTTTCCTTTAACAACAATGTCCATGTTAAACCGGGCAATGGAGTACCTATAATCTCCCATAGGAGACCTGAAAGAATATTAAACAATTTAAATTACAGTGCTATTCATTATTGTTATTTAAATCGTGCCGCCACAGGTTGGTGTGGTGGTATACAAGTAATGTAATAAGAAGTAATTTCATCCATGTTGTTTAAAATATAGTGCATAGAGTCCCTTGGGTGAGCGATAATGGATTTACTACCAATAATTCTGACAGAAAATATACTACCACACAAAGTCACAATCTTTCATGTCTCTTTATATCTCTCACCCCTCCCTATAGTAGATATTATTCTTAAATTTACAAGTAGTATGTTCCCATCTTCTAAGCAAACGTTACACAAAATTTTATCCTATTCTGCTGCCACTGATATGCTGTGACTGGCAAGGGTGCTCCAAACAAGAAGTCAACCACTATTATTTTTACTTGACCTTTTTCACCAATTGTTTTTTGGGTATATGGCTAGAATGTTTCTATAAACTGCAAGGCATCGTGAGTGGTGGGATAAAACTACATTTTATGGTAGCTGGATAACTGAGCAGTACTGGCAGAAACATGAAAAGAGATCATGTGGTTCCCTTCCTGGTTGGGAATGGTGCAGAGAACAAAACGAAAAACAAGATTAGAGACAACTATAACCAGATCCCGTCCCACACAAAATCAAACTCACCAATTTTTCTTATCCTTAATTACCGTCCATCCTTCAGCTCATTAACTTCAAAATAGTCATTCTTCTCTACAGATCCCTCCATGGCATCCTTTTCTCCAAGTCTTTAATCTCCAATCTTTCTTTGGTATTGTGCATTTTCCTGCCTCTCTGACCATCGGAGGCAAAACCTTCAGGCATCTAGCTTGCACACTCAAGTCTTTCTGCAAATCCTTCCACACCTTTAAAATCTCTGTAAAACCTTCCTATGATTTACCAGGATATTGCCTGGGCTGGAGAGTTTTAGTTATGAGGAGAGATTGGATAGACTAGGGTTATTTTCCCTGAAGCAGAGGAGATTGAAGTGGGGGGGACATGATTGAGGTGTATAAAGTTATGAGGGGCATAGATAGGGTAGACAGGAAGGAATTTTTCCTCTTGGTGGAGGGATCTATAACCAGGGGGTTAAGGTAAGGATTTAAGGTAAGGGGCAAGAAGTTTAGAGGGGAAGCGAGGAAGAATTTTTTCACCCAGAGGGTGGTAGGAATCTGGAACTCACTGCCTGAAAAGGTGGTAGAGGCAGATACCCTCATAACATTTAAGAAGTATTTGGATATGCACTTGGGATGCCATGGCATACAAGGCTATGGGCCTAGTGCTGGAAAATGGGATTAGAATAGTTAGGTACTTGTTTGATTGGCATAGACTCAATGGGCCGAAAGGCCTTTTTCTGTGCTGTAGACCTCTATGACTCTATAATCGTGCTTTCCCTTCCCACTCCTGATCAAGTCTGATTCTGAAGAGTAAAGAACCATGGGGTGGTTTACTATATTAAAGTCACCGTACAAGTGTAAGTTATTGCAATAAAAACATTTTATGCACTGCTTTCTTTTGACAGCTGACACTGTCTTTCAGAAGTCAGGACAGGAGGTCCTCAGCAATGAGTCAATATTTGAAAATGTGTGAAGGGACCTCCAGAGCAGGGCAGTATTTGAAAATATATAAAAGGTGGTCAGTGTAAGTGTGTTGTTATTTTCAGTGTTGCCACTAAAAAAAAAATCAAAACAACTGGTGGACATGGCTTGAGGGACTGAATGGCTTACTACTATATTTGGTATAAAAGAATCTAAGAAGGTAGAATACTGTTTTAAAAACAATCAACTCATTGATCAAGAAATGGCCCAAGCAGTATCATTTGGGTATATTGAGCTGCTTTAAACATGGACACTTAAAAACAAATATACAGCTAAGTATAGGAAAATAGGTGTGATTTAATCACTTAGGAACAGAAAAAAGATATATATGAAGATGATACTGTAATAAAATGAAAAAAAGAATCCCTGCTGCATCCTTTTTGGTTATATCATTTTTTTCCCTCTGAGATGGTCCTATATTTATGTAGGTCACAGGAGCATCACAATTCAAGCTAGCTGCTAAGCTTTATTTTTCATAGGATAAGTCAATAGTCAACTGCAATGAATTATTACCATTTCTTCTTGAGAATGGATGGCAGTTCAGACCATTTACCGTGTCTCTAAAATACGATGCGTTGAAAAGTAGCTTTGAGATTAGCATTACTTTTATACGATGAAATTTTAAAATCAGCATGTGAAATATTATTGCGACAAGGACACAATGGGGCAGATTTTAGGCGTGTTCAAAAATATTACTATAGCATTTGAAAGCACTTTAATACATTTTGAGCACTCAGATGGTTAAATAAATTCACTGCATCTTGTGAAACTGAACCAAGCAGGTAGTGGATTTGTACTGCATTCACTGATTTTAGCTGCAATAGCCTTGGTAATGCTACAATCTGCCTCTGCACCCTTGGATCTAGGAAAAAGAAATATCATCCACTGTTTATGCTCCTGATCATCATCCACTGATCTACTGCTAGAAGAGTATGGGTATAGGCAATGCGTGAGGAATGAATTAGTATTGGTTGTGCTGCCCTCCTCATTGAATATGTTGCCAAAATACATTATACAGATTTGCATATGAAGGGTGGCAAATTGAGCAAGGCAAGGCAATATCCATTTGTGCAAGCTGTGAATTCCCCCCAACCCCCAACAAGGGGAAAGAATGGGTTGAACGGGAAGAATGTTGCAGGAAAGGGGAATTACTAGACCGACATGTTGAAATGCACATTGTTAAATTAAATTTGTCGTCTTAAAGCCATGTGTCCACATGAACCAGGATGGGAACAAAATTACACATGAATCATGTCAGCCCCTCTCAAATGATATAGTTAGACAGTTACTTGTCTCATCTTATTTTACTCACTCTACATCTTCATGTTCTGAGTGGAACTCACCTGGGTTTACAAGTAGTAAGAATGATTTGTCTGCACCAAAGACATGTCACATACATCAAAAAATTTTGTCTGACAAATAACTTTACAACTATATTTTAAACTTAATTAGCACTGTCATGCTCCAGTACGTTATGAACTTTCAGACAATAATTTAAATTTCTGAACACAGTCTATTAAAATGGTCACTGCAAATCATGAGACCTTAAGCGTTCTGAGCCAGACAGTCCTGAGTCTCAAGCAAATATCGAGTTAAATATGGACATTTACAGCCATCAGGAAATTCACACATCCCTTTGTTTAAGGATGGACCATCAATAAAAAGGAACTGTAGCATTACAGCTGGCTCGTTTTTCTGTTTCACCATGGACAAACAAAATTGGCTCAGGGTTGAAATCTGTAGAAAACCCACTTACCTTCCTCCAATTTGTCTGGGCAAACTTCCAATGGAGGATCCTTCCAAACTCACTCGGTACAGGAAACATCAAAGGCATTGGCAAAGGGAGTCTGTGCAGAAGCCATGCCCCCTTTGTAAGGCACTAGCTGCCGTATTCTGGTAAGTAAAGAGTTTTTTAGTAAGTAAAGGCGTAGGGTTGGTGAGGTAAGTGAGTATGGTGGCAGCTGGGTAGGGTGGTGAGGTCAGGGTAGTATGGGGTCAAGGGGAGAGTGAGAGCGATGGGGGGGGGGGTCAGTTGTATAGGTATTCTCATAGGCAGACTAGGAATTTTCTGTCTAACACTTCCCAAATAACTATTCAGCTAAGTAAGTTGGAACCGTCCGAAGTCTCCAAGTCTGACTTTTGGAGGGTCCCGAGGAGCAGGGGAATTGTCCATTGGAAGCTCAAACTTCCCGGGCAATTCCCACGGAGTCGATGCATTGGCGTTTCCGGGGAGTCGCATAGCGCATCTTGAGGAGTATGCCTGTTTCTGAAGATCCGGAGACTGGAAGATCTGGGCCAATGTGCTTTAGGCGAATGCGTAATATATCCCTTCGACCTCTCAGTGTTAAGATGGCCCCTCAGCCATCAGGGTGAACTTCAGAAGTGTCAAACAACAACAGAATATATAATCAACACACTACCTTTCTTTGGACAAAGGACTTTGAACTTGTGCAAGTCACATGATGGGCGCAGCCATATTTTTCTGCCTGCTTTTAAACATGCTTGCAGAGACTGGGTTCCATCAGAAAAGCCATCGAACCAGCTGCAAGTCAACGAAGCAGATATGGTAATAAACAGCAAAGCCTTGAAAGTGGGAAAACCTGTTCCAACTTCAAGGTCACCTGAGACTCAACCACCTGTAAAATCAACTACAAGAAGCCTCACAGCTTACTGAAAATCCTTTGCTCACAAGACCTTTACTTCAACTAAAAGCATCAACTCACATAAGAAACTGCAGGCCTGCCACAAAAGAGAGACTGAGACAATAATACATTGCAATTGTATTTGTTTTCTTCATCTATGTCTTTGTATGAGTGATAATGTGTGTGAGTTGAGTAAGTGAGATGTCACGTTTTAAACCTCCAGGGCAAGTGAGGGATAATGAATAACCTTCTTTATTTTAAAACTCAAACTCAAAAAAGCTTGCTGCTGGAATTATTTAAATTGAGACAATCATTCTGCGAGTAAGCAAATACACACATCTCAGGCCAAGCGAATTATCATTTAAATGAGCTATTTTCACTCCCTGTAGGTCTTATAATCCAAAATTGAGATATTTGGGCAGAAGAACAACTTACACTTGATGCAACGAAAAATGCCCACAGTGTTCATCTTGCTGCATGTGGTAAGGGTACAAGTTTTAGGGATTTGGTATTTGTCAAACCAAACCACTTGCACTGATTACAAGTTAAAGTATTAGCGCAACATAAATATAGACGGAGGCTGACGTGGTTTGGATTAGAAATTGCAGTCAATTATGTTATCCTACAATGCTTAAACACGCTCATACCAAGTTCCTCTTTCTGCTAGTTTAGCAGAGGTAATAAACGCCTTTGTTGAAAATAGTGAAGAAAGGAATCTGGCATTGCGCATTCATGTTTACATGGCAACCACTACCACCATCAATGATTTTAACCTTACGATCTTGCATGATGTCATAAATTACAATACAATTTTTTTACCATTTTTATTAGTCCACAAGCACACATCATGAAACATGGTCATGAAAGCATACAAAAATATGGAGCAAAAGCTTCAACTATAAGTGACCTATTTCTGTTAAATAGGTTATTCACCAACTTAAAATGAATGTTTCCTGGCTTTACACTGGCTGCATACTTCAGTGCACAGCCTAATTATTATGTCACCTGCTATAAATAAACAGCACAACAGAAAACTGTACTTTAGTAGTTAACTTACGTAATTTTATTAAATGCATTAAACATCTATCCTTGTTCACTGAATTCAATTTTTTTTCTAGCCTAATTTTTAAAAATTGTTTTCTTCTTCTCCTTTTAGTGCTCCTGTGTGCAATAAACCTTTTCCCCAGAAAGAGGAAAAACAGGCTGGTAACAACCTGATTCCCAGGTCTCCGCCAATTCCACTCTGGAACGCAAGATGTGAGAGAATGATCCATGGTGATTTATTGTCCAAACTTCCCTTTCCATTTCTGAGTAACTGCCTGGCATCCACCTGGCACAAAACCCAAACGGCACACCTCTGATCAC
Organism: Cetorhinus maximus; assembly: GCF_964194155.1. Lineage (NCBI taxonomy): Eukaryota > Metazoa > Chordata > Chondrichthyes > Lamniformes > Cetorhinidae > Cetorhinus > Cetorhinus maximus. Next base: position 27,776,630 of record NC_135885.1, on the reverse strand, counting down.
CTGTTGGGAATCACAGGCACAGTGCATTGTCACTTTATGCCATTACATGCTGGAATATCAACACACACTACATATCAGTCTGCTCTAATTTTATGCTCCTTTACATTGTGTGCCCCAGTAAACTATCTGGTTTGTTTACATAAGTGACAGTAGTCAATCCAACAAGCTATTCCCAAATTTAACTGGATAGTTTCTAGGATGGGGAAGGGAACTGCCTTCAGTGCAAATGCAACTAATATTATAATTTTATACAATGCTGCAAGTTCCCATGCACAGCACTTGTATCAGGGAAGCAATTTTGTTTTTAATTTGGACAGCATCTAATGCATTATTTTGACATTTATTTTTCCAATTTATTGCACACCAGAGAACATAAACTCAAATGCCAAGGCTCCCTTGAGCAACACATAAATGTACCACATGCTGAGATACTGAGTCACAAAACATGAAGGTCAAAGGCTCAATTGTCAGTCTGTGCTGGGTTATTTGATCTTGGTAGTAATGGGTAATCTACGCTGTCTGAAATGTCCCTGAACTAGAAAGGGTGGAGGGGCAGAAGAAACAAGTTAGGGTTCAAAGTCATGGTCCCTAATCTAAGTTCATTCAACACCATCTTACATTTATGTAGAACCTTTAATGTAGTAAAACGTAAATGCAATGCACAGTAGCGTTATCAAACTAAGCCACGCAAGTGTCTTAAAACTTGGTTAAAGAGCACCTTAAAGGAGGAGGAGAAAAAGCAAGAGGGATGGAGAAGTTCAGGGAGGGAATTCCAGGCCCTGGGGCCTAGGCAGCAGGAAAGCATAGCAGCCAATACTGGAGTAAGTAAAATGATGGAGATGCACAAGAGGCCAGAACTGGAGGAGCAAAGGGATTGCAGAGGCTGGTAGGAAAGCAGGGGGCTAAACCAATGGGTTGGAACAAAGCCTCGGAGAGGTATATCAAGCAAGGACAAGTCAAGCCTCAATTCCCCCATGATTAAATAGATTGCCAATATGACACATGATGATTGAATATATTACAAATCCACAGTTTCGTACATCACAACAGCCAATCTGCTTCAAAGTTATTCATTCTCTGAATTACTTTGAGACATTTCAAAGAAATATAACAAGGTACACAAATACTTGACCTTTTCTGAAGTTCACAGGCTGCTGTTATCCATTGACATGTACCTCAAGATAAACCGCCAGCTCGAGGAGGGGAGAGGTGAAAATTCAGGGAAACGGAAAAGACAAATAAGAAAAAAAAAACACAAATGTGTCCTCATCTAAATGTATAGAGAGAGTTAAATGCTGGCTACAACCAGGAATATTGTAATGTTTCTTTAAGAATACACTGCAAGTATAGACAATATGAAATATAGCTGCAGCATGCCTGAAAGAAAATGGTGTAAGACCTCTTTTGGATCAGTATTGTTGAGTATGAAACAATGCATGAGTATTATATTGCACCTTTTCGGAGCAGCTTCACAAAAATTTGTGGTATGATACTGGCAGCATGCTGCGGGTATAGGTTTCAATTCTGCAAATAAAAGCTTACTCTGCTTTGACCCTTGTGCTGTGACAGATGTCTTGGTTACTCCAGTGAAGTAGTTTGCAGCAGATTCACAGCTCAGAAACCAAGCCGTCAAGGAGCATGGCACAGATGTCAGTGAATTATACTATGTCACCAGAATGGTGTCCCTCTGTTGCTTGTGCAGTTCAAAGGTTGTCTTTTTCGGGGAGTTGATTTTGATGTGTTGTTTATACATGTCTAACACTGGATTAAAACTGTACTGAAACACCAGAGAAGATCACACACTTTCACATGCTAGTTTCAAAAGACAAAATCTTTTTTTTTTAAAAGGGAGGGGTAAGAATTTGATAATCCTGTTGAAATAGCTGCTTGTACTGAAACTGAAGTAAAGCAGAAAAACTGATCCCACTGTTGCACTGGCAGTGCCCTTACGATGTGTTCTTTAATATCAATAGCCAGGCCTCGCAGTTTGATAATAGAAGGCAGGATTTTTCATCATGACCTGTACACCTCTCTCTTCCTGTGACTACTTAAACCCAAACAACAAAACACAGCAATGAAAATATATTCAGAAAATGATAGAATTTGCTGGTGGGAATGTAAGATCAGAACCAAAAAACCTGGCAAATAATAGGGAGTGTCTTGCTGGCTGTAAACACAACCTTGGGATTTTAATCACAAGGTTCCCTTTGTTTTCATCACTATAACTCTTCTATTGTGCTTTAACCTTGTGTAGTTATGCAAGTACTTATTTTACAACCCAATAATGACCTTTTGGACTATGGTTATTCTCTAAGCTAACAAACCCATTATTAATTACACTCTGGCTATATTAGCAGAAGTTTAAATTATTTGCTTCAAGAATTCTCGATAAAAGGAACAAAGCAAATACATACAAAACATCTTATTTTTGAATGTCTTATTACAGTTACTGCAAATTCAGACATGGAGGTCAGCATAATACACAGAATTTCCTGTCCATTAAAATGAAAGGACAGAAAATCCTGTATGGCCCATTGACCTTGGCACCTAGATTTCCAGTGTGCACTTCCAGCACTCAAAGCTCCACATCAAGGATACAAAGTGGAAAATAGATCTTATAATTTAGGTTACTTTTAAAAGCTTAAACCATCTCTCCAATGGTCTAAAGCAAAAGCAGAAAATTATGCAAATATTCAGTAGGTTAGGTAGTTCCAACAAAAGGTCATCGATCCAAAATGCTAGCCTGCCTGTTGCTGCCCAATCTGCTGAGTGTTTCCAGCATTTTCTGCTTTTATTACAGAATGTGTGTGTCTGCAGTATATTGCTTTTTCTTTTCCCCAATGGCCTAATGTACATCAGTGGACCTCAAGCAGGGCAAAACTGGGGCATTCCAATCTAGCCCAGGGGAGCTGATTGTAAGAGGGGAAGGGAAAAACAATTTAGGTTCGCCCTGTTATTCACTGTCTAGTGACTCCTGCTGGCCTTGACGTCCGAAGCAGGATCAGATTCCGCTAAAATTCCTTCTCCAGTCAAACATTTTACCAGCACTCTTTGTCCAGGCTGATATTGTTGAATGGTGCTTTCAATGCTGGAGCACTAATCACAATCACAAAGCTACACCCCAACAAGAGCAGGCAATTGGTAGAGAAGAGGAAGAAAATGGGTAGAAAATGAGTTCCTATTACATGTCGAGAATTTTTTTGAAAAAAAAATATTTCAAATGGTTCTCCTTATGGCTCTGTTGCTAAATACACTGTCCTGGTGTAACAGAATTAGAGGCCAGGAAAGTCCCACAATGAATGCCTAGTTTGTACTGAGTTAAAAAATCTTATTCAGAGAGCTAGCAGGAGCACTACAATTAGTTTTAGTGCCCTGGGCTTGGATGAGGTGGTTGGGATATCACTTATTGCTATCCAATGACTCCCAATAAACCAACACTGACCTTTTTTTTATTCTTATTCATGGGATGTGGGTGTCACTGACAGGGCCAGCATTTTTTGCCCATCCCAAATTGCCCTTGAACTGAGTGGCTTGCTAGGCCCATTTCAGAGGGCAGTTAAGAGTCAAACACATTGCTGTGGATCTGAAGTCACATGTAGGCCAGACCAGGTAAGGTCTGTAGATTTCCTTCCCGGACATTATCCTGGATGGGATTTTATAACAATCAATTAATTACTGAGACTAGATTTCAATTCTAGATTTATTAATTGAATCCAAATTCCACTAGCTGCCATGGTGGGATTTAAACCCATGTTCCCAGAGCATTAGCCCGGGCCTCTAGGTTACTAATCCAGTGATACGACCACTACACCATCTCCCCTTAGGGCTGAACTAGAATTAGAATTAGAACTCAGAAATGAATCGGTGAGTAACCTGGCAACACCTAGCTTCAAGATTCACGCATAGGCACTTTGTGCAGTACTAAAGATATAATGCTCGTTTTCTAAACATGTTCCAAGTTCCAGCTTTATTTTCTTGTTCTTTAAACCTTTGGGAAAAGTATTTCAATGTCTGATTATACAAGCCAAATAGCATTGAAGATTTAAAACAGACAAGAGGTCTGATAAAAGGCCTCCACATGAAACATTAACCTAATTATTTTTCTCCTTTCATATCAGCCTGCACCGCATTTCCACTTAAAGGAGTTTTTAATTGAGCACCTCTATAGCTGGAATCTTGGAAATACATGGCCGCCCTACAGTAAGACTGCTGAAACCAGGTCTTATATCCCAACACCAGAATCGAGGTCTAGGATTCTGCTACAGGAATAAGGGAGCTAGTTTTGGCAATATAAATACTGGAAGTCAGCACACAAGTGTGGTTTACACGCAATCTGAACTAGAAAAACACAATATAAAAGTGTCTTGAAAGGATGTTCCTTTAATTCTATTTACAAATCAGCAGTATTATGGGGCACTGTTGATATGGAACACCTAGTGTTAAGCAGCTTTTGTCAGACATTATATTACAGCAAAGTAGGAAAGAAAAACACCAGTGGGTATGAATATATGATTGGTCACCAGTACAGTGAGGTTTTTCAAAGAAATTAAAATAAGGCTTTATGGCACCATAAAGGCTACAAACACAGTTCTCCTTAAAAAAAATATAGGTCAACAAAAGGGCCACTATCTCCACTCCAGACATGTGCAGTGTTTTAGAATCACTCTGAATCAACCCAACTTGAAAATGAAGTGATCTGACGTTTAATGGCTGACAACACAACTAACCAGTTACATATCAGTTAGGGTCCTTTTCATCTGAATGTAACATATGTGACAGCAATCAGTGCTGTACAATTAACAGGCTTTTGCCATGAAATTAGTCCAGCTTGTGTTGTCACAGAATTTCGGCTTTGATATAGAAACCAGCTGCAGTGCTTCCCCACACCACACACATACTTCTCTGGTGCAGGAAAGTGCTGCTGTGGTATCCCTCCAAACAAAAATAAACTCGAGAAGACTCTGGCACACATTAGCATTTCTATTGAATCTGACTAGGCACTCCAACCAAATCAGATCTAATTATACACGTTCTTGCGGGGATGTACAACTGGCTGTCCATAAAGTAACATTAAAAAAAATAAGTTTCATGCGGTGTGCAGGGCTCGATGTATGCGTTCCACTTCATTAAAATGCAGTCCTCAGAAGCAAAATGCTTTGTGTTATAATAGGGTTTATGCTATAGGGAAGCTTCCACAGCACACCATGGAGCAAAACGTAACACAAAGAAAACAGGAACAGAGGCCTAGAAGCTTTCTGTCATTATTCCTGTGAGCAGTTCACGCATCTATTACGTAGAGAATAATAAATAACTGGGAGCGAGTTGCCATGTTGTAATTGAATCTCATGGGTCATATGATGTTCTTAAATCATACGCTTCAAGGTTTTGATTTTTTTAAAAAAATCATACATATTTTTCCCAGTTTTTTCCCTTCTCCCGTGAACATGCTGACTCATGCTCAGCCTTAGGTTATTGGGCAACAGTAGCTCCTCACTTAAGTAACTGTTATTCTTGTAGAAGCCTAGGCAGTAAATAAGGTTGCCAAACCTCCCAAATGATCCAGAAGTTTCCCGGAATGAAGGCAGTTAGAGTTGGTTAGAGTTTATGTTCTGCGGTGTGAATCTAAAAATAAAAGTTCAGAAATGAGCTAACTAAATAGCACACTAGCTTGCAGGAAAAAGGTTGGGACAGAGAAGGGTGGGGGTTTTCCTTCAATGCACGATAGCATATTCGACTGCTTTTATTGCATTCATTCTGAGGCTGGCCATTTAGTATTAAATGCAGCTTGTTCCTGTTGAAATCAGCTGAAAGAAAAATAAAATGCTGTTTGGAGTTTCCAATAATCTTACTTTCTACTGTGCGCATGTTTACATGTGAGTGCATGTGTGCGCACCCTATCTCTGTAACCTCCTCCGGCCCTACAACCTTCAGATCTCTGTGCTCCTCCAATGCTGGCATCTTGCACTTTCCTAATTTCCTTCCCTACCCTATTGGCGGCCCGGCCTTCAGCTTCCTAGGCTCACAAGCTCTGGAATTCTCTCCCTAAGCTACTCCACCTTTTTACCGCTCTCTCCTCCTTTAAGTCGCTGTTTAAAAGCTACCTCTTTGGCCAAGCTTTTGGTCACCTATCTTATTCTTCATGTGGCTTGGTGTGACATTTTAATTGATAACTCTCCTGTGTTGGAACGCTTTACTACATTAAAAGTCGCTATATTAATGCAAGTTTTTGATGTTGTCTTTGAGCACCAATTTAATATCAGCAAGGTTTATCTGTGCACCAACACCAAATTTACAAATTCCAGTTGATTATTTCCTTCATCCCTTGGCAATAATTTCCTCTTTAAACATTGAGCCACAAGAACCAGTCATCCTCCCCTTCCTCCATTACCAAGATTAATATTCTCTGTGTGTTAGCCTTATTTAACTCTTCAGTAGGGTTGCCAACACTTCAAGATTGTTAGTCAATCTCTTAGCATGGCGGATGAATACCCCAGGCACTGCTGTCTGTAATCCAGGAGAAAAGTGAAGTTTGAATTCTCCATTTGTACTTCTTGCACAAGTACTTTCTTTGCCTGCTCATGCGCAGTCATCCACTTTTCTGAATCTCTTGCACCGCAACTGCCAGCACAACACCAGAAGCAAAAGGGACCCAACCTTTATACTGCAAATGCAATAACATTGGCAAATTAGGGCAAGAATGTGGTCTAAAAAACTGTGGTCAATGGTGTCAAACATCCATCAATATATTCAACTGTCTAGTTGACCATGCTGCACATAGAAGTCAACTGTGATTCTATCTTATCCTAATACCCATACATGCATGCTTTCAAGCAGGGGTCAATGAACTGCAATAATGATAGGAAATGTTTCTCCTTCCCAGTTGAGGGGTGCTGACCAACTGTCACATCCTTAAATACATATCGTCCTGTTTCTGAGGTTTACTCATGCATCTGTTTAAACCACTGTCAGAGGGAACAATGGCTGACAATGCTCAATCCTTGATGTTTGTTTCATTCATAAAGGGAAATGAATTCCATGTCTTGATCACTGAAATGTTATCAGGATGCAGAGATTATGCCACATTAAATACTCGGTTCAGACATTACATTCCACCTACATACAATAAAAATGGAGCATAAAACTGCTCTCCTCACTTGCCAATGTGCATGCGCGTGCGCACACTCACACCCCCCTAACGAGTGTTTTTAAGGTAGTAATCTGACAACAAAATTAAGTGAAAGGTTTGTTCTATCCTCACAGATGCCATCTAAATAACTCAATCAGATTATTTCCTGCTAACAAATACAAACACAATTCTTATAATTCACAATCTAAACGGTAAGTTTGTACTTCGAGAATTTTTCAATTTATAATGTAGCAAATAAGATGTAGGAAGCAGTTACAGACAATTTGTATTTTGCACTCTCATTGACCAGTTCAAGGAAATGTGCATGTAACCTGCAAGATTTTCCAGTAATGGTATTGATGATTTGCAAAAGTAAATATAGGTCTGAGATTATGAATGTGTGTTGTACCATGCGTAGTAAGGTCTGTGCACTTCAGGTCGCCACCTTTTACAAAGTCTACAACCAGACAGAAAGCAACATTAGGGGAGGGGAGGGCAAGGATGGGCTCATGGCTTGAGTTTTAAGGCTTTTTTTTGCTAAGGTCAAAATGTAGAGGAATTTTCAATAATTAAAGCCTCCGTTTCATGTGACACAGAAAGAAGTCAGAAAAAAAAAATGACTGATTCTCAACTGCTCTTATTCAGTTTAAGAGTCAACCACATTGCTGTGGGTCTGGAGTCACATGTAGGCCAGACCAGGTAAGAACAACAGATTTCCTTCCCTAATGGACATTAGTGAACCATTTTTTATGACAATCGGCAATGGTTTCACAGTCATCAATTGACTTTTTAATTCCAGATTTTTATTGGATTCAAATTCCCCCATCTGCCGTGGTGGGATTCGAACCCAGGTCCCCAGAGCTTTAACCTGGGTTTCTGGATTACTGGTCCAGCAACAATACCACTACGCCATCGCCTCTCCCTAATTTTGAAACTAGTTTGATTAATTGCGATAGTTAGTGATACATAGAGCTAATCATATGATATGAATTTGATTATATTTAGTATCACCATATTTGACACAACTTTAAGATTCATTTTCAATATAGTTGTAGATTATACTATTCACAACATCCCATTCTACCCTGAGCTAAGCTTCCAAGCTCATACGAGATTACTAACAGATAGTTGGTTACCAGTCAAAACCATGGTAGCCATGTGTCAAAATGAGTGCACAAGCTAACGTTTAAGCACTGCATTGGGTGCTTCATAAGCACATGTACCATCTGACCATCAATTGTATCAATGCAACATTGACCTCAAAAATATGTAACCAAGATCTAAATATTAGAGTCCAAATTCAATGTTTCAATTTTTTTCATCTAACTTTAAGTCATGTCAATCAATGCACCCAACATAATCATTTAAAAGTTTTGCACATCTCATTTGAAAGATGGAGGAGACTGAGCTAAATTAGTAGAAGAACAGTCTAAGGCACTTCAGAGAGGGGAAACCAGATAAAATTGGACACTGGGCCAACAAAGAGACATTAGGAGGGGTGAAAAAAGCTTGGTCAAGGAGGTGGTTTTTTTAACGGGTCTTAAATGACAGAAAGTAGATAATTGAAGGGGCTTAGCAAGGGAATTCCAGACAATGGGGCCTAGACAACTGAAAGCCTATCTGCAAATGGTCAGGCGAAAGGAGTTGAGATGTACAAAAGGCCAGAGTTGGAGAAATGCAGAGTTCTCAGATGGTTGTAAAGGTGGAAATGGTTATACAGGTAGGGTGAGGGCATGAAGGATTGATACACAAAGATAAATATTTTAAATTAGAGGCATTGTTGGACCAGGTGCTGGTGTGGGTTAGCAAGGATACAGTTGGCAGACAAGCAGGATTCTAAACAGAATATGAAAAGAGCAGCAGCATTTTAGATGAATTGATGGTTCAGATGGAGGTGAGAGGGCTGTGGGCCTATTAGCCAGGGAAGCAGTGAAATAGTCGTATCTATGGCTTTGTCACCTCTAGATGAGGCTGAAGCAGATGGACTGAGGAAGGGCGGAGACATTACACACATCAAAGTAGGTCTTTGTCATTTGGGGTCAGAAGCTTAGCACGTGGTTGAATAGGATGTTGAGGGTGTAAACAGGCTCATTCAACATGAGACAGGGTGCGAGATGTTTTCAATGGCAGAGATATGGAGTTAGTGGTAGGAAACAAAAAACAGCTTCAGTCTCACTGGCATTTAGCAGGAGGAGCTTGTAGCTCATCCAACATTCAATGTTGGAATAGTAGTCTGACAATGCAAAGACAGTGGGAAGAGGTGCAAGAGAGATGATGGGCAGTGTACATGTGGAAGCTGACTCCATGGGCAGGATTTTCATTCCCATATCCCAATCTCACTATCAGGGTGAAATGTGGGTCAGGAACTCACCAGCACAATTTTCTATCTGCCTCTGCTCTAGCCTTTGCTGTGCTACAAAATTTGGTCCATGTCTTTGGATGATGTCAGCAACAGGAAGCTTGTAGATGAGGAAATAGGAGGGGCTGGCAGGAATAGAACCTTTGGAGACTTCAGAGGTAATGGTGCAGGACAGGAATTTAAGCTAACGTTGATGCTATGGTTACAGTCAAATAGTTACAAATGGAACCAAGTGAGAGCAGTCTCAGTGAGCTGAACAACGGAGCAGAGATGCTAGAGAAGATTGGTGTGGTCGATTTGTCAGAAGCTGCAGGGAGGTTGCGGAGGGTGGGAAGGGTAGTGCACCATGGTTACAGCCACAGAGGATGTAATTTGTGACTTTACTTAGGGCCATTCTGGTACCATGTTAGCAGTGAAAATCTGGCTGAAGAGATTCAAACATGAAGATGCAGGAAAGATGGACATGGATTTCGAAGGCGATGACACATTAAAAGAACTTGGAGAGGAAAGGGAGGCTGGAGCTGGAGTGATGGTTTGTTAAGGCTGATGAAAGGCTTTTTGAGGAGGAGGAGGAGGAGGATGACAGTTGTTTTCAAAGATAGGGGGGAGGACAGTACTTGTGGACAACAAACCATTTAAACTGTCAGGTAGCATATGGACCCTGTTGCAATTATGAAGTTTATAAAGATTATTATACTTTGGGACTGTAGCTTTAAATTTAAGGTAAATGAAGGGGCCTCTTCTGCAGTCTGCCTGACAGTAGGAATGGGTGTTTTGATCACTAGGGATCAGGAGGACTTAGTTTGTTTTACAAAGAAGAAGATGCAAGGCACTTACGCTTGGAGACAATGGCAGCAGTCGTGGAGTATACTTTGAGTCTGCCAAAGTCCCAGGAAGGTTTTGTTTGTATGGAGTTGTAAACAGTTATAGGGAAAATGGTTCATTTATTTCTAAGATACAAGGAAGTTGGGATCAAAGATAGCTAATTAAACTTTCTACGTAGATGTAAGGTTAATGTGTTTTATGTTGTTATGGAGAAGAGGGCAGAGAAAGCCATTTTTGAAATCAGGTTACAGTCTTCCTTACAAATCAGTGAATATCACACACAGACAGCAGTATTTTTAGAGTGGTCTGCAGCCATCAGTGAGGCAGAGAGCAAGAGACAGAGGCAGCCAGACCTGCACCTGAAGTAGAGAAAATGCTAACTCTATTGTTCAGTACACAGAACATGCGTGGGAGCTCCACTTAGATTTCTGAGCCCAAGTTCGTGAGGAATTAAAGGAGACTGGAAGATTCACCTAGCTTGGGCTAGAGGGAAGGAATCTCCAGTATAACCTTCATATTAAAAGTCACTTCTGGGGTTAGATGTTACCTGGCTGGGGAAGTAAAAATGAAGCATGAAAATAATTTTAGACTGGTTCCTGGAGGATGAAGTGTCCACTTAAGGAGCACTGTAATGCATAATCTTAGTGAGAGATTTTCGGTTGTGCTAGAAGTTAAATGGGGAATCTCTTTTCTGTAGTTTAAAGTATAAGTTGCCTACAAAAAGAAAACAGTGTTTAGTCAATAGTGTTTTAGTCATTTGTTAGAGTCAAAATTTTAAAACGTGAAATCTTGATGTAGCCATTCTTTCAGTTGTTAACTGGAAGTTCAAATTTCTCGTTAAAAGTTATTGGTCTCTACGGAAATCATAATAACCAGGAAGCAAGTTGGAATGGTCAACAGTTGGAATTGATCCAAGGGAGCAAGGGGCGAGTCTCAAGGAACAGATGAATTTGAAGAGGGCAAGAGAGGAGGTACAAGAGAAAACAATGACATTCAATATGATAATTAGAAATGAATTGAAGTACATAGCTTTAGTTGAAGAGGTGGCATCAATACAGATTGTATCTTCTGTTATGCAGTGTCAAGACATATTAAAACCATTTTTGGGTAGATTGAATGAAAAAGTTGTAGTTTACTAGATTCTCCTTAGATAATATAATTGAAAATAGCACAAAGCAGTTATAACCTGTCATTATTAAGAGTTTCAACATATTGCACATCAGAAAATGGCATTTCTGTTTGTCACTTCCACATTTCCATTTATTCAAATTGGCTCAAACATCAACTGGATTCACAAAATTGACATTTGATTTAGAACAAGTGACTTCAAATACTGAAATTACTTAGTGGATGAAGTCACTTAATAAAACATTGTGAATATTCTGAAAAATATTCATATATACAAGCAGTACAGTCATTATGATCTACTTTATTTAAGATGCGTTAACTAATTAAATTTGTAATCAAATATTCTATCAGTTATCGGATTGAATAACTGAATGTTTGGAGCCTATATTCAACATCTTACAGTACAACATATTAGAATCTTAATGAGGATGTGGTCTCAAATCAGCCTCCAGCTCATTTTGGATTATATCCTATTTTTTCAATTTGAATTATTTAGCCAATGCACACCATTTCCCCAGGCAATAAAATTAAGACAGGCATCCACAGGAATTTATAGGAGCTTCCCAGCCTACAATTTCTTAGGATATGGGAACAAAGCCAAAAATTTCCAGAACACAGACCAAGAATGTCACATGGGTCAAGCAAATGCACCAAAGTAACTACATAGCAAAACTGCGCTGTTTTGACTACTCCCAAAAACAGATCCATCGCCAACTTGCTCTCCATTCCTCTCAAGCACGGATTCTGACTAGGCTTCTGTTCAACAGACAAGAACAACCTTCAGGTACATCCTCAACATAGCCATTTTTCAGTATCTGATCTTGTGTAGTATGCATTGCAAAGCCACTCAACCACAGGTACAGTAGAATCCAATCCTGTCCTCACATGACATTCACACAAGCACTTTCCAGCCCAGTCACAGAATTGAAATTGAGAGTGGGGACCCCAGTCAGTTTATCTTTCTAGCTCAGGGAATTGAGGCCCAGTGTAGCACACCCCTTAATAAGATAGATCAGATCCGATATTACTCCCTGCTTGTAAAGCTCAATAACACGACAAGCAGTTAGTTTACTCACTGAGCCATTGGGATGGCTCAAAAAAAGTGTTAATAACTTGGACTAGTCAGTGTGGCATATTCATATGTACAATGTTGTCCCCTCTGCAGCAAATTTATGATCTCAGCCAAACCATGAATTGGATACAGACCAGATATAGATACCTTTGAACAAAACAAATAATCAAATGGTAGGTTACTCTAGGCTACTCGTGGTTCCCTTTTAGTGAATAGGTCAAAACCTGCACTTGCAAAAGCCAGGTATCAAGTTGCATTCCTGTCGGCTTGACCATGTGTGGACACAGCATAGAGAGGAGTAAAACAAAAAATGAGAGCTCAAAACACAAAATATATCTTAGTGGTTGTACGGTTACCATTAAAATTATCAAGAAGATATGGCAAACAATCCATTAAAATCATATTTAACCATGCATTATGACACACACTACTGTCGAGCAGGTGGTGTGACAAGTATTGTCTAAGTTCTGTAATCTATCATCAGTTATGTGATTATGTTTCAGCACTTGGTGAAACCCTGGGGCCTAATATCTGAAGCTACATATTTGTCACAGAAAATGGTGGCCAAAAACATAGCCCAGTCATGCCAGAATTGACTATTTTTCAGAATTTTCATAGAAATGCAAGGAAATGACAACATGGAAACAGGCCATTTGGTCCAATCGGTTCATATTGGCGTTTAGCCTCCACACAAGTTAATAAGTTCTCAACACAATTATCCATCGTGTTCCCTTCATCCAAATCTAATCTTAAATATTGACATAGTTTCTGCTGCATCAATCACTAACCCCAAAAGCAAATTCTCCTAAATTCCTTACATTTAACTTTGTACTACTGGAGACAGTCAACTTATATCTACCCGATCACATTTTTCATAATTTTAAACACTACTATATGGGGGATAGATGGCTAGAGTGTGATGGAGAATGATGCCAACATGGGTTCAATCCCCATACCAGCTGTTGTAGTTCATGGAGGTCTGCCTCCTCACCTTGCCCCACGCTTGCAGAGTGGTGCTTCTGAAGCTTTATATAACCAATTGCCTCTCTATAATGGAGAAAGAGATGCCTATGGTCCATTGCTGACTATGGTTAACTGCTAAAATGCTACTATACCGACCCTTATTATTGTGTTGTTACAACAAAAGATGATTCGATATTTCAAGTTTTTCTTCATATTTGTATTCCTTCCTAATAGATAGCATCTCAGCAATAATGCACTGTACCCTTTCTAAATATCTTTCTTGTATGGAGCACAATACTGAACTCAGTACATATGCTTATTACCTCTTGGCTTTCATATTCTGCACCTCAAGATAAATTATAAAATTCCAGTAGATATTTTTTGAAAACAGTCCGACCAACCTAAAATGCTGCCTTCAAAGTCCTGTGAACCTATAGACCTAAATCCCTGTGCTCTTCCCCAGCAGACCCTATTTCCATTCAAAGTATAACTACTGCTGCTATTAGTTTACCAAAAATGTATCATCTCTCAGAGCAGAAAGCCAATTGCATCATGTGTATTTAGCTATACAACAAAAATAATATGTTTAGTTCATAGCTGTATGTTTAGCTCTGATGCCAGCCTAATACGTGCTACAGTCAACCTGACCCAAATGTGGGCTACTTGGTTCTTATTGGACTTGAGTGCACTATGATTTTAGTCACTTGCTCCTATCACTGGGGAAGGCCCCACTCGGTACGCTTAATGCTTTTACTGAACCAATACCACAGAATAAATGGTTAAAGTTTGTACAAGTCAGTAATATTGGGGTCACATTGCTGTCCTACATTAAAGATTACCCTGCTCATGGTCAGAATGGTGACGCAACTCAACTGTCACCATCAGCCACTGTTCATATTCATTGTTGTTGGGACCTGGTGAAATTTCCTCACAAGGGGAGTTGTTTCTGACAACATTGCTGAGGTTAATTTACTTTACAGAGATACCATAGCTGTTACTGGAGGCAATTCTGAAAATTAAATGGGGTAGAGGGATTAGGTTTTTAGAGCATTGGTAAGGAGAAGTTTGGTTTCGAGAATGAGTGGCAATTATTGTCAATCCATCCTGGATTTACATAAAACATTCACCAACTGTAAACTATTTTCAATCCTGTGGGCGCATGCAGGCAAATGGCTTAACAGGTTTAGTTCTGACTGAAAAAATGGGATGGTAATCAAAACATCCCTCTAAAAATACTCATGAAAAAAATTAAACCATAGTTGCAATGGGATCCTTTGGCAGGATGAGCCGATTTCACAATATATATAAATAAGGAAAGCCATTTAATCTATCTTGGTTCATTCATACAGAAGGAGTTACCTTCCCCAACAAGGGAGAACCTAACCACAACCCCTTGACATTTAATAGCATTACCATCGCTGAATGCCCCCACCATTAACATTATGGGGTTTACCAGAGAGCAGAAACTTAACTGGACCAGCCATGCTGGCGCAGACACGATGGGCTGAATGGCCTTTTTCTGTGCCACAACCTTTCTATGGGCAGATTTCTCAGCCCCTCCCGCTGGTGGGATCTTTCAGTCCCGCCAAAGTCAATGGAGATTTAAGTGGCTCACCGCGGCAGAGCCTGAAAATCCCAGTCGATGGTTCTATATAAATACAATGGCTGCAAGGGCAAATTAGACGCTGGGAATTCTGCAGCAAGTAACTCACCTCCTGACTCCCCAAAGCCTGTCCACCATCTACAAGACACATGTCAGGAGTGTGATGGCATACTCTACACTTGCCTAGATGAGTGCAACTTCAACAACACACAAAAGGATCAACACCATCCAAGACAAAGCAACTTGCTTTGGCGCCTCATCCACCACTCCCTCCACTACGGATGCACAGTGGCAGCAGCATGTACCATCTACAAGATACACTGCAGCAACTAACCAAGGCTCCTTCAACAGCATCACCCAAACCCGCAACCTCTACCATCTAAAAAGACAAGGACCGCCGCCTGTAATTTCCCCTCCAAACCACACCATCCTGACTTGGAACTATTGCAGTTTTATCACTGTCAAGGGATCAAAATCCTGGAACTTCCTTCCCAGCAGCACTGTGGGTGTACCTACACCATATGGACTGCAGCAGTTCAAGAACACAGCTCACCACTACCTTCTCAAGGGCAATTAGGGATGGGCAACAAATGCTGGCCTTGCCAAATCCCAAGAACGAATTTTAAAAAGGAGCACCAAGTCTATTAATAGTCCACTATTAGCACTGCTCTTGGAGTAAGTACGTATGTGGCTCAATTTTCTAAGCTCCACTGAGAAATAACAAAAGTAGGACTTTACCAAAGCACACTGTCCAATTTTTATTATTATTCTAGGACTTTTATCTCTACTGCTTTACATGACAGTTCATTCCATCTGTTTTTCACTCTTGTCTTAAGAACTTCTGATATCAGTACAAAATACGCGATTTGTATTACCCATGCAATTATGTTTAATTTTACAGATCTTTTTCATAAAGTTTACTATATTATATGCTTTTATAAGACTACCTCGCAGTTGTATCCTTTCAAGTGGAAAAACCCAAATTCCTTCATCTATCTGTCCCCAAACACTAGGAATCAGCTTCATGGCTCTCTGAACTGTATCCAGGGCCTGGATGTCTCCCTTGTGTCAGTGACTAGAACTGGATACAGTACTCAAGGTGAGGACTGACTGCACTAAATTTTGAGTGCAACTTGCTTTGTTTGCACCCGATTGCTTTGACTGTACGGTTCAACACTCTACTTGCTTTGAAAATTGCTTCTCTGCAGCAAACGTACCTAAAGTCAATTTCATCCTTAGCTACTGATACTGTTTTGAGAGTGCATTGTGTTGCACACTTTTCTAAGTTCTTCCGCTGAGAAATAACAAACGTAAATAAGGCATCCATGCATTATAATGCTTTTTGAAATTTCAGTAAAGCAGAAAAATGTTGTAATTGCTTTACCAGCTGTAAGTTTTATTGTGAGAAATAATAAAACCAAATGCTGGAAATATTAAATAATAATTCTAGAAATATACAGCACCTGAAAAGAGGAAACAGGTTAGTACATTGGGGGCTCTTAATAAGCATCGCACACACATTAACCTATCTTTCATCTTCCACATGTTGATGGGACAACTGTGTATTGCCAGCACTTATTCTTCCATGGGGTAGGTATGAATTCCCTACATTGTCTGCTCAAATTAATCTGCACATTAACTTCAACTGAATGTTTTTAACTTCTCATCTTCTGCCCTTTGAAAGCCTCATCAATGGTTCATTACAACAGCTGATCTTTCGCAACTAATTCCTCAGCGTTATAAAAATTGTTGAAACCTACTATTTGATACAATAGCAGGTTACTGAGTAAAAATCCACTGAAAATAAATGAATAGGTAATAATAGTCATCAACATTTTATAGTAAATACCACCATCAAAAGGGTTTAATTAAGCCATGGAAACGTAAATAGCTAGACTACAGTTGGAAAAAAAAAAGTAGCTCAAATACAAAGTAGATCCATGTGTGTTACTGGCAGTTGATCACTTCCATGGAAATAATCCTATTTTGTACAACAGTCCGGAGAAAGGTGTTTACTGATCTACACATATTACAGCAAGTACAGTACAGCCATGGTAGCCTTCATCGATATCACACTCTCCCAATATTTATTACTTGCTATCTGTAGGACTGGTGCTGGAGACCCTACAGTTCAGCATACACGGAGCTTCACAGTAACATGACATGACAGTAAAGATTAAGCCCAACTGTAAATTAATGCTGAGTCTGAAAACTATTAACGGTTTGCTCGGTTCTTTTGCTGAACTCCGAAATGAAACTTATACTCTTGCTTTAAAGAAGGTATCTGCAGATTTCAAAATGGATACTAAGTTTCCACAAGAAGTTCTGAAATTTGGTATCCATGTGTGCAGTGTTAGCTCAGTATTTTCAGAGTAGTGCTGAAAAAGAGATATATGTCTTGCACTCGTCAGGACACTTTGCAAGAATACCAATATAAGGGGAAAATTAATACACAGGGCCCTGTTCTTTGTAGACAGAAAGATCAAAATAAGTGACAGCCATTCACTGACCCATTCCCCAGGACAATGCCTTGACCAATCAGGGTCAAGCTGCCTGGTCAGTCATCATCACTAATGCATTCTCCATGGCAAAACCTCTACCAATCAGAGTCCACTTGCCAACCAATCAGCACTCTCTTCACATACAATATAAATTGTTGTTTTGCCCTTATATTGGTATTCTTGCAAAGTGTCCTGATGAGTGCAAGACAAAAAGATTCAACATGTCTCCTTTTTCAGCAATACTCAAGTTCTGCACTATCAAACAACTATTCATTTTCAAAGACTCGACAAACTTTTTTTTTCCTCCTGTGGATCAATCTATAGCCCCATTAAGTACTGATAGTTTCATTACAAAACAAAAAATTCAGCTGAAACCTTGTTTTAGAGGAGCGAGACGATTCTGGGCAAAGTTCTGATGTCTGTAAAGATCACAAGCTACATTTTCCTCTTTGATGACCACAGAGTACCGAATACAGTGAGGGTGAGCTGCATCAGCGGAGTGAGAAGTTCTCACATGCTTTCTGTCCTAAACCATTTGCATTGCTTGGGCACACACATAGCCTGGATTCATTACCACCTATCCAGGAAAACCCAGGGAATCCTGGCGATGCAAGTCTCCAACCGTTTTTTCTCCCCATTCAAAAACAAATACAAAAGATATATTAAAGTGTACAGAGAAATAATTTCTTTATCTGATCCTTTTTAAGTAACAAATCAAGTGGGAACTCAAAAAAAAGTAAGAGAGGTTTAACAAAGTTATAACTTAGGAATTTTTTGAGTGAGAAATTTGCTAAAGTTCCTCACACATGCCTGAGCCAATACAACAGCGGACCGATGGAAATTGGGCCTCAGGCCTCATCAACATTTCCTGTGCAAGCGGGTCGTGTCTCCAGAGGCAGCTCACATGAGCAAAGGCACCAATGTTGCAAGCCTACCTCACTGGCAGCAGCTTTCAGGCTGGTTCCAGGATGGGGGTTGGAGTGGTTTGCAGTTGGAGAGAGGGGAAGAGTGACATTACAATTCTTATGAATTGGGGGTGGTGGGGAAGGGGGTGGGGGTGGGGGGTGTGGTTGGGAAGCGCACCTCTGGCTCCTTGGCTTTGCAGGAACATTAAATATTTACATTATCAACTTTTGAAGAATCCTGAACAGGGAAGGGCCACATCTGTCCTGCTCATCACTGATTAATTTCTGTAGTCTTTCAACAGGGGTTAAGCCCAGGACGCCTAAAGAAAAAGCGTTGCATGAACTTAGGAGCCGAACCAATGCTTGCGCATTTTGGGCACAGGCTGTCTGGCTGCAAAGTCAGTTTGCTTGGATTCTGCTTTACGCCTAAAAAAATGGGCATAAACACAGACCAATTTCTACTCAATTGCAATTATATTCAAGGACATAACCTAAAGTCCTCTGCACGACAAGAATTGTAAGGTTTAACAGTTCCTAAAAAGCAATAAAATTCAACACAATTTCTATCTTTAAATCTTAATACAATCTCTTTAAATCTCTCCTTATTTACAAATAACTTTCAACGGTCAAAATTTGGCTTAGCATGCTTCGGTTTAACAAAGAAGAATTCTCTGCTGTTAGAATGCCACGATATTGTAACTGTAGGGGATAAGATTTGGAAACACTTTGCACATCAGCCATTTCAGGTCAAAACGGCATGCATGGTTTCATGTATTAGGGCTTCAGACAGTGGATTTGTTTCCCAGCCAGCCTAAATTAATTAAGAGTTTGAGGAATGTTACCAACCATGACCTATACAGATCAGGGTGTACTCTGTTTCGTTCCCTTGGGAGAACTCCCCTGCACTGATTGAGTAAAAAGCAAATGTTAGGCAACCCCTTCACATTATAAAAGTGCATTCAGGTTGTAGGTAACACAACCCATAATAAAGCCCTTAGCAGCTTCATGGACAAATTTTATTGAGTACCTAATTGTTTTTACTTTTAACTTCATTTAACATAGTAAACAAAAAGGAAAGAACTGCTCCTGAAAACTCACCAGGGAATTTCATACCCCTAGGCCTGCCACTTCTTATTAACATTTCACCTCACACACTGAGAGGTTCAAGAATCACCAAACGTTACAGTAGTAATGCTCCAGAGTTGTGCTTAATTATTAATATATCATAAGATAGCTATGGTGTATCTGTACTTCTTATTTTTATTTTGTCTATTATTTCTGCATTGTATATTGTAATTTTTTTAGTATTTATTTACTCAGTAAGTTAGGATTCTTTTATTGAAAAATAAGTGCCCCTTATCCTCTGCCTCTACTAAATCCCATTTTCACACTCCAATCACTTTGAAAATCCATAGTTGGTTTGAAATAAAAGCTTTAAAAAGTTCTCTCTGCAATCAACTGAAAAACATGTGTCTGAAAGTTTTCTCTGATTATTTCATTAGTACGCCAGGCCAACTTCTATTTAAATTCTGTCGACCCTGATAACTCAAGGATGCGCAAAGCATCCGATGAGATCACATGAAGGAGGAAAAGACTTCCTTTCCTCTTCCAAGATGTACACAACCATATATCTGATGAATTTTAATTCCAATCTACCAAGAGTGTAAGAAGTCCAAGGCAAAATTTCTCGTGCTTGCGTACATATGGTGTACAACCAACATCTCTAGCAAACATGATGAAAAAAATATCATTCACACTTGATAGGAGACACAATTCAGTGATGGTTTAAGAGTGCAGTGTTCCTTCCCTTTTCTACCCACCCTCTGTGAAGATGGTAACTGACACAGGGATACATTTCCACCCTCAACAGCCCTCAGTAGCTTGCTTCGGCAGCCATTCTTCCTGGGTGAGTCTAGCCTGTGTTGGCAGGTTGTGGTGGCCAGATGGTATTAGAGTTAATCCAAATTTTTCCCTCAAATAGGATCTACACACGCGCACATTCCACCTGGTGTCACTGGGAGGTCAAGGGATCAAGAATCTTGCCCAACACTCCCCCTTTCTCACTTGGAGGTATTGAGGCTTATAGTAGTATGACGTTGTTTATAGACCTTCTGGGAAATGAAACAAAAATAAATAAGATGGTACGCATATGCTAAGTATTATCATGGTGATCTGGTGTGGTAAGCAAGCATGTGTGGACATCAAGTAAGGACAGGACTGGGCTTGAATGTAACAAAGTGAAACAAAATAATTGAATTTGAACTACCAGGAGTAGCAGGAACAAAGAATGAATTTTACACCGGGGGCAGATTTACTTATATGATATTCTAACTGGGCCAAAACAAAGAGTTTGTTCTGTAGGCATCATACAGAAAGAACTCAAGGTGTAAATACTAAAACATTAGCATTATTACTCACTACATGTGCAAAATCAATAACCAAGCTATTGATTCATCGAAATTAAGTAAATCTCTAACCCAACTATTACTTCCCGCCTCACCTTTAAAAACCTCAATCTATATTTCAACCATGTATTCAGTCAAAAATAAAAATACCTGGAAAAACTCAGCGGGTCTGGCAGCATCTGTGGAGAGGAACACAGTTAACGTTTCAAGTCCGTATGACTCTTCAACAGAACTAAGTAAAAATGTATTCAGTCATCTTTCCTAACTCCTCTACTGCTCATTTCTCCTCTGTGAATTATCCTGGGATGAGAAAGAATGACAAGATGGAATCTTCAGGAAAGTCAGAGGCATTTTGAACAAGCTTCCTCCAGAAAAGTTTGACAAGCTATGCCTTGAGCTCCTCAATGTGGGTGTAGACTCTAAACTGGTCCTAAAAGGGATCATTTTACTGATAGTAGACAGGACTAAATAAGTGCAAATAATTGTTGTTGAACTCAGCACATTACATACAGGATATCTGATTTGAGCCACATAATAAACTTAATATGTTAATTAGTACTTACCACATGTAACTGTATAATTTCCTGCAGCCCCACACAGTCCCTATACAACTAATTTTCCACCTAAAGTCCTGTGCGTCTCAACTATGTTGAAATATGCCCCCATTGAGGGCTTTTCAGTCTCAGAATTTGATTAGCTATTGATCGTGTGGTTGGTTTTGGGGGAAAAGCCTCAACTCAATTTAGCAAAGCTTAAAATCAACAAAAATGAGGGCAGACGGCCTAAAGGCCGACGTTAGATGTAGACAACCGCACTGCTAATTTTGCTAGAAATAACCTTCTGTCTGATATGCAAGTAGGGTCTGGAAGCAGATGGTTAACAGATAGCCATCTAGCAACTCAGGAAGACAAACCAAATGTCATTTGGGTTTTCAAAGAAACATATACACTACCTAGCTCACACTATTAGTATTAGGTCTCCATTAGACCATTACTAAAGCTGTACCTAGAAAACCTAGATGAATTGAGGGGACCGCTAAATCCAAGTATAGAAACTAACTCTAACCTAGCACAGAACTGAACCATACTGATCAGGAAGATCCCCGGTTCATTTCTTGATCTGTGTGGAGTTAACTCATATCAGTTAAGATGGCAGTAGAAGCACTACAATTGACCTAAGTGCTCCAGGCTGGGCAAGAGAAAAGAAAATCCACTTCTGATCATTATCCAGTAATCACGTCTGGAAAATGTACATGATATTAGAAATTTGCTAAATTCTGGGCTGCCTGTGCAGGCACTTAGACAGAAGCAAAGTCTGAATCTGTACACCTGCGACTCAGCATTTTTAGAGAAAGTGGAATGATAATTAAAAGGGAGAAAACTAACTCCTTTTAGCTATGACTTGAGACTTGTAAATAAAACTCATCAGCAAATGCAACATGTGAATCACCACCAACATTCCAACCACTGTTACCCCCACCCCCCACCCACCACCCCACCAATGCAGCCTGAAAATCTGCCCTTTCACCTTTATATGCAAAATATGCCTTTTATTTGAAACCATGGGACTCAATCTGCGAAGTGGTACTCCATGGACAGAGGTAACACTATGCATGTTACTAGAACAACACAAACTGGGCCAAACACATAAGTCCGTCAGTTATGCCATTGAGCTAGCAATCCATAAGTCAGATTGGGATGATGAATTTAATTAAGATGTTAATTTGTTATATTCCCAAAAAAGTGATCAAAGATGCTAGACTGGCCTAAAAGATCAACTGGTTCACTTGTATCCTTTAGCAATGAGAGTTTGGTGCTACATTTGGCTCCAGGCCCACACTACATAGTTGACTATCAATACCCTCTGAAGTGGCCTAGCAAGCCATTCATTTACAAACAAATAACTACAATGTGCAAAAATAAAGAAACAAAAAATATAGAGGTTCTGTCAATTGCATTGCATCAAAAGCCACTGCATCATTATTACTGAGTCAACAAGTTTGAATTCCCTAACACTGATTGCATTAGTTTAAGAAGAAGGTCCACTAGTGGTCCACCATCTTCTCACATCAGGTAAGGATGGGCAATAAATGTGAACTTCCCAGAACCGTCGATATCCCAAGGACAAATACAAAATGTATCTCTCTCTCTCCCCCCACCCCGCCCTCCTGAGGCTTAAGGCCAGGGACTCTTTTTATTCACTGCAAATGAGGTACCAGATTTGTGACCTGTGACATCAGCATCAGTACAGTTCAAACTTATAAGGTTTAATTTTTTGAACATCCAGTTTCTCCCATTTTCCATCAATATTATACTAACTATAACTAACTAACTATATTATCCTGAAGGCATTGGCTCGTCAGCGGAGACAGGTTCACAAGCATGTTACCCTGCAGAAATGTACCCAGGTGCTGATTCTTAAGCATGCACTGTGAGTTTTATAAGTATATTAGATTTCCAGTACAGCAGTCAAGTCCAATTCTACACTCATCAAACATCTCGAGATCTATCAGATGCGCATTCAGGAGAAAGAACCCTGGCCATTTTCTTCTCCCCTTCAACACAGTGGCAATTGGGCCAATCAGCTAACTCAGCACTGACTGGGGAACAAAAATAGGCAGCAGGGAAAGTCACTTGCTGACTAACTGGCTAAGTTATCAGAACAGCCCATGTTTTTGCTTTCTGCTATCTCTGGCCCTGGACATTAGCCTTTCCTAATATGAAACACATGCTTTGCTAGAAAATTGGTACTGCACTTGATTTCATCAAGCATTACAGAAATTGTTTAAGCTTTCATTCCATCAGAGCAATATATACATAGAATTAATCATCTTTCAATTGCATCACCGTGATTTAATCTGGAGTAGAATGAGCTGAGCTACTCAGCACTTCGTTATTTTAAAGAGATTCATATCTTTTTGGAATTGTGACAGTCCTGTCCATTAATGTGGACTGTGGTCTTAGGCTTTAAAAAGAACAGTGTGTTATAAAACATTTAAATAGTTGATTTTCAATCAGGCCTACAATTTTTATAAATTATCCCCAGCTGAATGGTGACTCTTGAGTTACATACAGAAAACAGTGATGTAAAAAGAGTCAATGTAGGCGTGCTCCAACAATATTGGGCTGGGAGTCCCAGGGAGCACATTCACAAGCCAGTATTCAGTATGCTTGCCAATCACATGATTATTTTAGTGTTAAATCTATCCCTACTGACTCCTACTGTTGGTTAGAAGCGGGTACAGTAATGTTGCAAATGGCACATTTTAAAACTAAATAATGTCTGCTGATTGAGTTGTATAAACAAGAATAGTACAAAATTGAACTTTGGCACAAATATGTGCTGCTGCAGATCCAATACCTCAAATTTCATTGGACGGTATCCCTAGTGAACCAGCTTACTTAAAACAAGTCAGTGCCACATTCCACAAAGGAGCACCTTACGTGGAACAATTTTAGTTTACACTTGTCAATAGAGCTGGTCATTGTTTAAAGAAAATTTAAAATTAACCAAAATCTTCATGAAATATTTCAAAATAATAAGAAATAACATGCACCAATGATTTTTGTCGTGCAAAATACTTACCCTAACAAAGAATATTCCTCTCTAACTGCTTCCTGCTGTTAAATCCGTTATCACCACATGCCTTTTTACAAGCACAGGAATAATTGCTCTGCTGAGCATAACTGGGAGCTTTATTGAGACTTGAGTGTACCCAACACCAAATCAGCTGATAATATTATCAAGAGCCCATCTCAAATTTTAATTTTTGTACTCTTACTATTACTAGAGACTTGAGTGCAAAAATCAAGTCTGACACTCCAGTGTAATACTGAGGGAGTGTTGCACTGTCACAGGTGCCATCTTCTGGATGAGATGTTAAACCCAAACCCCTTCTGCCCTGTCAGATTGATATAAAAGATCCCAGATCGCTATATCAAAGAAGGGCAAGGGCATTATCTCTGGTGTCCTGACCATTATTTATCCCTCAACTCACAATCGCCAAAAAATATTACCTGGTCATTATCACTACTGTTTGTTAGAGCAGTGCAGAAATTGGCTGTTACATTTCCAACCGTACAATAGTGACTACACTTCAAAATAATTCATCGATTGTAAAGCGCTTTGACTTCTTTTCCTGCTCCCAAATCAGTACATCTCGTATCCACCAAGGATCTTACCTTGATACCCTCTCATTTCTCATTTACATGCTGCCCGTTGATGGCATCATCTAAAAAGTGTCAGTTTCCACATGTATGCTGACAACATCCAACTCTACCTCGTCACCTCTCCAAACACTCCACTGTCTCTAAATTGTCACACTGCATGTCCAACATCCAGTACTGATGAGCAGAAATTTCTTCAAAATAAATACTGGGAAGACTGAAGCCATTGTTTTCAGTCCCCATATAAAGAAAGTTCTGTTCCCTAGCCAGTGACTATCCATCTCCCTGACAACTGTCTTGAGGCTGAACCAGGCTATTCACAGCTTTAGTATCATATTTGACCTCAGGATGAGCTTCTGACCACATTTATGTGCCATCACAAAAGTTGTCTATTTCCACCTCCATAACATCAGCTAAGTCCGGCCCTGCTTCAGCTCATCAGCAGCTGAAACGCTCATGCACGTTTTTGTTACGTCCCAACTTCACTATTCCAATTCCACTTCTGGTCGGCTTCCCACTCTGTGCTGTAAACTTGAGGTCATCCAAATTTCCACTGTTTGTATCTGAACTCACATCAAGTCCTGTTCACCATCACCCCTGTGCTCACTGACCTACTTTGGTTCCCGGTTAAGAAATGTCTCAATTTTAAAATTTGTATCTTGTTTTCAAATTCCTCCAGGGCTCCCTCCGCCCTGCCTCTGTTATCTCCAGCTGCAAAACACTCCATTATCTGTACTTCTATAATTCTGGACTCGGGCATCTTCAATATTAATCATTGGTAGCCATAGCTTCAGATATCAAGGCTCTAAACACTGGAATTCCCACCCCGAACCTCTCTCCCTCCTTTAAGAGGTCTTTTGACAAAGCTTTTGGTCATTTGCCTAATATCTCCCCATTTGGCTAGGTGCTAGATTTTGCTATACAGTGATCCTGTGAAGCGCCTTGCAACATTTTATTACATTAAAGGTGCTCTATAAATACAAGCTGTTGGCATCCTGAGGTTGCAAAAAGTGCTACGTAAATGCAAGTCTTGCTTTTCTATTTAACTATCAATCTGATGAAAGTCTGTCAAGACTATTAATAATCTGAGCTCAAATACTACCTGCAATTTAAAAATAAAATGTTTGATGCATGTTCCTGACAACTTATATAAAACCTTTTTTAGTACTATATATTAACTTAGTTCTTCTTGTGCCCTACTCGTAATGACTCCATGCTCCCACCACGATCAAATATTCAGAAGAGACATCACAACACCATATTCCTGGTAGATTATTTTCCATAGATAAACAAAACCTCTTGCTTCACATGTGGTTTGAAATGAAGGAGAAACTGAGAAAGAACTGCTTTTCGGTCAAGAGCTTCTTTATTGTATATTTATTGTTAAACTATACCTGAAGAATACTGCAAAATGTATTTTCTTCCTGCAATAAATATTAAATACAACTTTTTGTTTAGTCGCTCGGTAGTACAGAACTTCGAGTATTGCTGAACAAAAGGACACGTCTAAGCTTTCCATCTTGCACTCAGCAGGACACCTCATAAGAATAACAATATAAGGGGGAAGTAACCATTTTATACTCTATGTGAAAAGAGTGCTGATTGGTTGACAAGTGGACTCTAATTGGTAGAGGTGTTGCCATGGAGAATGTCACCAGTGATGGTGACTGACAGTTAACTGCCAAGCACTGTTTGAAATTTAAACGAGTCAGCTTGACCCAGATTGGTCAAGGCATTGCCCTAAAGAATGAACCAGCAAATGGCTGTTATTTATTTTGCTTATCTGACAACCAATTCAGGATTGCCAGTTGAGCTCACAATGTGGCACGCACTGGAACCTACATATATTAATACACAGGGCCCCATTCTTTGCAGACAAAAGGAACATGTACACACATTGCACCTGTTTTAGCTAGACAAAATGAGTGACAGCCACTCTCTGACTCATTACTCAGGGCAATGCCTTGACCAATCAGGGTCAAGCTGCCTGGTTTAAATTTCAAACAATGCTTAGCAGTTAACTGTCAGTCACCATCACTGATGCATTCTCCATGGCAGCGCCTCTACCAGAATCCGCTTGCCAACCAATCAGTGCTCTATTCACATACAGTATAAATTGTTCTTTCCCCCCTATATTTGTATTCTTGCAAAGTGTTCTGATGAGTGCAAGACGAAAAGCTTAGACATGTCTCCTTTTCCCAGCAATACTTTTTTTATTCAATCATGGGATGAGGGCATCACTGGCTAGGCCAGCATTTATTGCCCATCACTAGTTGCCCTTGAGAAGGTGGTGGTGAGCTGCCCTCTTGAACTGCTGCAGTCCATGTGTTGTAGGTACACCCACAGTGCTGTTAAGGGAGGGAGTTCCAGGATTCTGACACAGCAACAGTGAAGCAACAACAATACCAAGTCAGGGTGGTGAGTGGCTTGGAGGGAAATTTGCAGGTGGTGGTGGTGTTCTCATGTGTCTGTTGCCCTTGTCTTTCTAGATGGTAGAGCTCGTGGGTTTGGAAGGTGCTAAGGAGTCTTGGTGAGTTCCTGTGAGTGCATCTTGTAGATGGTACACACTGTTGCCCATGTGTGTGGATGGTGGAGGGAGTGAATGTTTGTAGATGGGGTGCCAATCAAGTGGGCTGCTTTGTCCTGGATGGTGTCAAGCTTCTTGAGGGTTGTTGGAGCTGCACTCATCCAGGCAAGTGAAGAGTATTCCATCACACTCCTGACCTGTGCCTTGTAAATGGTGGACAGGTTCTGGGGAATCAGGAGGTAAGTTACTCACCGCAGGATTCCTAGTCTCTGACCTGCTCTTGTAGCCACAGTATTCATATGGCTAATCCAGTTCAGTTTCTGAACAATGGTAACCCCCCCCAGAATGTTAATAGTGGGGGATTCAGTGATGGTAATGCCACTGAATGTCATGGGGCAATGGTCAGATTCTCTCTTGTTGGAGATGATCATTGCCTGTGACACTTGTGTAGTGCAAATGGTACTTGCTACTTGTCAGTCCAAGCCTGGGTATTGTCCAAGTCCTGCTGCATTTGGACATGGACTGCTTCAGTATCTGAGGAGTCACGAATGGTGCTGAACATTGTGCAATCAGTGGTGACCATCCCCACATCTGACCTTATGATGGCGAGAAGTTCATTGATAAAGCAGCTAAAGATGGTTGGGCCTAGGACACTACCCTGAGGAATAACTGTGCAAATAATCCCATTAGTAGAGAACAGCACATTGGGGTAATGAAAATTTTTTGCTTCCAAAAAAATCAACGAATTGCTGAATAAGCAGCCAAAATGGGTCTTGCCCAGAATAGTTTTTGGATGTGCATTTACACTCCATTGATTCCACTTCCCCCCCGCCAACAACCCCACACCTTAAGCACTCTTTCTCACAAATGGTGATGGAATCCAGAACTCTCTTGCCCAAATGGCTATGGATGCTAAGTCAATTTAAACTTTCAATTCTGAGAACAATTTATTTCATTAGCTAATGATCGAATAGAAAACAACTCAGGCTCAAGGGGTCGAATGGCCTTTGAGCTTTGGTGCTTTGAGCAATGCAGGAATCAACCAAGTTCAACCTCACAATCTTTATGCCTCAGAAGCACATCAATTGCTACATTTTCCCCAGATTACCTGGTTACTATCAGATTGCTGTTTGTGGGAGCTTGTTGTGCACAAAATGGCTGCTATGTTTTGTACACAGCGACTACACTTCAAAAGTACTTCATTGGCTGTGAAGTACTTTGGGGATGTCCTGAGGTCATGAAATGTGCTATTTAAATGCAAGTCTTTCTTTCACCAAGTAATTTCACCCATGATGTCACCTGGCATATACTCAGCGAGTGTCTGACATAGTTTATAGGAGAGCTAAAGGATTCATTCAGTTTGGAAAGACATTATAGTAACAGCGTGAGGGACTACAGTCTTTCAAAATCCGGACTGTAGTAGATGGCACATTTGGAACTTTGCAAGTTCCTACCAATAAACTCCTCAACTTTCTTATTGAAAGGGACACCGCTCATTGAATGCACACATTGAGGGTGCAGGTGCAAGGTGCCCTTCTTATGAGTACCAGATGTTCTGGAATTTAGAGCTGTGCATTCATCCCTCCATTAGCTCTTCCAGGAAGATAGCCAAGGGAACTTGGGGTGATGCGGTATTGCCCTTGCTGTCATGGATAATGATTCTGCTAACAGTTCCAAGAACAACAATGGCTTAGGAGCACCAGGAGGGATACGCCTTCACTAGAATCATCACTGAGATGACCACTAGGATTCTAACATCTCTTCATGATCACTGCCATCCATGGAATTGTGTTCCATCATACTGTCAGTGTTTGCAAAGGGCAGGAGGGAAAACTCAAAAAAGACAAAATGGTGCTGAGATTAGAAAACAAAATGTGTTCTATATATAATCTTAATTCATTGGGCACTAGTTAAGGTGCTGAAATGAAATAAGCTAAATTTTACAGAGAATAGACATTAAGGAGAGCTGGAATCATGTTATCTGTCAACATTACATCAAAGAAAGCTGGATATTCACGAACTACGAGAGAATTTCAGAAGCTAGCTATGTTATCTGAACTTGGAGACTATCAGAGTTTTCATCACACTTGCAGGCACAATATATAACATACCTAGACAATGCAGCAGAATAGGAGGTATCCCAACCCTCACACATCAGTTTACTCTTGGATAGACAGCATGATATAGAAAGAAGTTAGACCTTGCATCTAAGACCCCCTTTGGTCAGAGTGTAAGAGAACCAGGGAGCAAGGGAACAGGAGCCTAAGCAGATACGCCAAACCTACTTTTTCAGGCCCTCCTCGTATCTTCAGACCAGCCTCTTGTGCACTGAGGCCTCCTTGTCCGAGTGTAAGGCTGCGCAAGGGAGGCATGAGCCTATGTTGTGTGTATCAGCAAGCCATACAGAAGTGCCAGCTTGCCAAATTAGTGTGCTGTGAGGCCTAGACAGGCACAGCACAATTCAAATGTACTACACCTGGCCAGTGTTAAAGAGGGAAAAAGAATATGAGAGCTATATTATTGCATTTGAGAACCAACAGCATAGATCAAAACTGATACCAGGTCTCAGAAATCTAAGCTATAAGGATTTATTCAAGAAGTGATACCTATTTTCACCAGAAAACAAGTGGCCTTCAGGAGATCTAATAGTTTTAAAAATTATAAATGGGTTTGCTAAAGCTGATGTGGGTGATTTGTTTACAATGAATGGAATCAAAAATTGGGAGATATAAATTTGAAAATTACGAGTTAATAGGGACTTCAGGCAGAACCAATTCACACAAGGAGTGTCAAATATGTGGAATATGTCACTAGACTAGGTGACTGAAGTACATAATATAAATGAGTTCCGCCAGAGGTAAGTTTCTGGAGAAAGACATGATTAAAAGGACATGAGAGTAGAAATGAGTGACAGCAATGTTATCATACAGACACTTAACACACGTGTCAAATTCCTCCGCACTATTTTAATGGATACATTACCTCAGGTTAACATCTCCATTAAAATAGTGGAAAGAGGAACTTGATATGAGTGCCTGCACCATAACATTGTTGAGAAGGCAGGAAAATAGGGTTGAGATCCACTACAAATGTGTAAGCTTATTGGACCAGCTGTCCTTTTCCTGTTCCTAAAGTGCCTATGAATAGGCCAACTAATTTGGAGCAATGCCACATTTTATGAATTTCTACACTTACAAGCTGTAACACGTTTATTGCATTTTGCAGTGGCAATGAAAATGCGGGTCACTGAACATATCTGAATTATATCAAATCACTTTCTGTATTAAGTCACTTGCCTTTAGTAATGAAGCTAAGCTTCCTGACCTTTACGTCTTAGGGTAACACTTCAGACTGCAAAGCCGCTTTACCCATTGAGACATCATGACAATTTTACAGCCACAAAACTTCCATGGTGACAGCAACTTGCATTTACATTGTGCCTTTCAGAGGGAGAAAAATCACAGAGAAAAGCACAGAGGTTTAAGATAGTAATTTTAGAATTGGACGCCTAGACAGCTGAAGGCACAGTCACCAATGGAGGGGTGATGCAAATTGGTGATGAGGCCAGAATTGGGAGAATGCAAGTGTTCACGGAAAGTTGGAGAAGGTTACAGAGATAGGGAGGACCAAGGACAGGAGGGATTTGAACACAAGAATGAGAGTTTTTAATTTGCGATGTTGCTGGACTGGGAAAATATGGCACCAACCCACATGGAGATATTAGATCTCATTTAGGTTGCTCATTAGGTTGCTCAAAGAAGTCGGTTTTGAAAGGTGTCTTAAAAGAGGAAGGAGAGGTAGCAAGGCATAAAGGTATAGGGAGGGTATTCCAGAGCTTAGGATCTAGGCAACTTGAGGTGCAGCCATCAATAGTGGAACAATTAAAATCAGGCAGAAGGATGGTGATATAATTAAAGAAATTAGCATAGAAAGGTAGGAGGTTCTAAGTGGTCTGGCAGGCTTAAAAGTTGATAAATCTCCAGGCCTGGATGAAATGTATCCCAGGCTGTTGAGTGAGGCAAGGGACGAGATAGTTGGGGCGCTGGCAATAATTTTCAATACTTCTCTGGCCACAGGAGAGGTGCCAGAGGACTGGAGGACAGCCAACGTGGTACCATTATTCAAGAAGGGAGGAAGGGATAAACCAGGGAACAACAGGCCAGTCAGTCTAACCTCAGTGGTGGGGAAAATATTGGAAGCAATTCAGAGGGACAGAATTAATCTATACTTGGAGAGGCAGGGATTAATCAAGGACAGTCAGCATAGTTTTGTTAAGGGGAGGTCATGTATGACCAATTTGATTGAATTTTTCAAAGAGGTGACCAGGTGTGTAGATGAGGGCAATGCATTTGACATAGTCTACTTGGACTTCAGCAAGGCTTTTGATAAGGTCCCACATGGGAGACTGATAATGAAGGATCCAAGGCAATTTGGCGAATTGGATCCAGAATTGGCTGAGTGGCAGGAAGCAGGGGATGATGGTCGAGGGGTGTTTTTGTGACTGGATGCCTGTGTCCAGTGGGGTTCCACAAGGATCGATGTTGGGTCTCTTGCTGTTTGTGGTATATATAAACGATTCAGACTTGAATGTAGGAGGGTTGATCAGTAAGTTCACGGATGACACAAAAATTGGTGGAGTGCTAAATAGTTAGGAGGATAGCCTTAGTTTATAGGAGAATGTAGACGGGTTGGTCAGATGGGCTGATTAGTGGCAAATGGAATTTAATCCAGATAAGTGTGAGGTGATGCACTTGGGCAGGACAATTAAAGCACGGGAATACATGGTGAATGGTAGGGCCCTGGGAAGTATTGAGGATCAAAGGAACCTTGATGTGCATGTCCACCGGTCCCTTAAGTAGCGGGGCAGATAAATAAGGTGGTTAAGGCGGCATACGAGATACTTGCCTTTATTAGCTGAGGCATAGAATATAAGAGCAGGGAGGTTATGCTGGAACTGTATAAAATGCTGGTTAGGCCACAGCTAGAGTATTGCATGCAGTTCTTGAATCCGCATTATAGGAAGGATGTGGTTGCACTAGAGAGAGTGCAGAGAGTACCAAGCTGTTGCCTGGGCTGGAGAGTTTTAGTTATTAGGAGAGATTGGATAGACTGGGCTTATTTTCCCTGGAGCAGAGGAGATTAAAGGGGGACATGATTGAGGTGTATAAAATTATGAGGGGCAAAGATAGGGTAGACTGGAAGGAACTTTTCCCCTTGGTGGTGGGATCAATAACTGGGGGCATAGATTTAAGGTTAGGAAGAAGTTTTTCACCCAGAGGGTGGTGGGAATCTGGAACTCACTGCCTGAAAGGGTGGTAGAGGCAGATACCCTCATAACATTTAAGAAGTATTTGGATGTGCACTTGCAATGCCATGGGCCTAGTGCTGGAAATGGGATTAGAATAGTTAGGTACTTGTTTGACCGGCGCAGACTCAATGGGCCGAAGAGCCTTTTTCTGTGCTGCAGACCTTTGTGACTCTATGCTCTTCTGGTGGCTGCTGGTGGTGGAGGCGTCGGCTTAGGAGATCAGTTGAGAGTCATGGCCAAATCCAAGAATCACATCAACCACAATCAGTCCAGTAAGTGGCACAGGACTGGGATCAAAAAGCCCAAGTCTTATTGATTTGAACCCCTGAAAGGAGTTGATCCTGAGGAACATGTGGTTTGCCAAGAAACACAACAAAAAAGGAGCAGGGAAGATTGAACGCAAAAAATAAAATGGCAATCACTAAGAAAAGGATCGACAGTTTTAACAATTTAAGATCTATTGTCCTTGAGGATGGCAGCCATGTGATACATTGTATTCCAAATTGTTTATTTTGAATAAAACCCAAGTTGGGACTTCAAAAAAAACAATCGAAATCGGGATGCTCAAGAGGCTAAAATTAGAGGAACGCAGATATCTCAGAGAGTTGTGGGGCTGGAAATTACAGAGACAGGGAGGGGTGAAGCCAAGAGGGATTTGAAAACAAGAATAAGGGTTTTAAAATCAAGATGTGATGGATGGGATCCAATGTAGATCAGTGAACACATGGGGTGATACGGGAACAGAACTTAAGTCATTCAGATGTAAAATTGGCACCTAGGGTTTTCTGCCAGTATAGAAACCACACAATTTTAATCTCCATTGTAATATTTGACCTGTTATGTGCCATAGTAGCAAGTTGAAAATCTACAGTGGTGACCCAATTATTTTGGACTAAACAGTAGATAGTATAAAAACCTCTATCAATAACTATAAGAGTGTTTACGCCATCTATATTTCCACATAATGTGCAGAAAGCACCCTCAAAAATGGGCATATTTTGGGATCAATGTTTAGTCACAGCATGAAAAGTTATCAGTAACTCTGTAACCAACCATTTCACTAATTTTGACATTCTGACATCACATTCTTCAGCTAACGTGATTTCCAATATGGCAACCAAAGAGCTCAGTGAGCTACCAAGCTGAATTCAGATCTTCCAACCACAGAATCTTTTCCATGTATTTTGTCCAATTTTCACCTCCATGTCTTGAAGCCAATAATTCTTGCTAGGTATGTTTCTAAGGGCACTATCAGCCCTCTAGTACCTTGACGCAAAATCATTATGGCGTAGAAGGTGGTCAATTGGCACATCGAGCAGTGCCAGCTCTCTGTGGAGCAATACAATCTGTGCTATTCCCCCACTGTATCACTCCCCTCAGTCTTCTTTGCTCCAAAGGGAACAACCCCAGCTTCTCTAACATTCCTGGAATCATCCTGATAAACATGTCAAGGACCTTCAGATCTTTCCTTGTTCAAGTGATTATTTTTCAGGCACAGCTTAGAAACTGTGTCCTTAAAATCACGTGGAGATTCTATCCGGTGCAAGGATGGCAAACACCCAGGAGTGGTAAAAATGGTTGAAATCAGTGTCAATGCTGTTTCTTTAGAGGACTGGCTAGCCTGCTGCCAATGTTATGGTAGGAGAATCCCTGCAAAATTTCAGCACCTGAATGTTTGTAAACTATTTGGCCTTGAAAGGCATCCCAGCCAAGTCAAATCCTGTTCTCATCAGATGCCAGCAGACAGGTATTTTCCAGCTGAGGTCACTAGATAGCATTCCAGAATAGGAAACCTGGCTGATTGTTTCCACTCTCAAACCCAGAGGCATTGAGGGTATCCGTCATGTTCCAAACTGCTGAGAGCAACTAATTCACCACAGCTCAGCAACTGAACCTGATCCTTCTGCTCTGCATGATTTGGTAATAGGTGATTTAAAAAGGTTTTTACCTTCCCTTAGAGTCATATAGCATTTGCCTAGTATAAATAGAATACCTTCAATGCCCTTTTCATGCACATAATGCAAAACTGCACAACAGGGCAAGCAGTGAGTTGCAGCCAGTCTGGAGTGAAAATAAAACAAATTTCATAGCAAGTATTATTGCCCACATTCGTGGGATTGTTGCAATTTCAAACTTTTATTTCCAAATTTGGAAGGCTAAGGAAACAGTTAAGTGATGTAACTATGTCATCATGGTGCAATAACTGTGGAAATAAGGTTCACAGTTTATTGTTTCTGTGAATGCTATTTTTAAAAGCTCTTTACTTCAATTATACACAGCTATATCCTAAACATTGCAGTGTGGTTTGCTCAGAAATAAATTGAAAATACATTTAAAATGTATGCATTCATTCAATTAAGCTGCAGGAAATGTACTGTACACACCAAATTTACTAAATGCCAAACAGTAAACATGGAGAATAAACACACTTTTATAATATAATATTGTGTGAACAGACTCCATTATATGTGGTTTCCCTACTATGAAACACTGAATCAGTGTGCTTCCCCTCCCCCAACACGTTGCTGAGGCAATCCACGCCATCTGCATGGTGAATATTTCAAATTTTACACTTTTCCCAGGGTTTAAAAAACAAAAAACTCTGAGCACCAAAATATTCATTCGTGCATTTAAACGATCCACACTTAAACACACAGAAATGGTAGCCATACCTATCCGTGACCTAGTTTCACGAAAGAAGCAATTGTTATCACTATGTATACAATGTGTCATGTGTAAAATCAATACATTATAACCTCTGTGCTTTTGAACACTAGTCTGCAATTGTATGAGCGACCACATGCACATATATTTCATTCATTTCACCCAAAACGTGTTTTTATGGAAAACAAATGATAATTAACTATGAAAGAACAACTCGTTGAGCCTCCACTTCAACCCATATTTTTTTCCTAATGAACACTGCTTGATTTTAAGGATCCCTGAATGACAGTAATTAATATTCCCAAGTCACAGAAAGTACCATTTAGCAACAACCCCCATCTCCAAACTGTAAGCACCCCTCCCCCACCAAACCAAAACTATTTCAGTTTAACTGCTTTTTAAAAAGTCAGAACAAATAATATAACCCAAGTAACATCTTGAAAAGTTGTTTAGATCAATGCTGTGTCTATATATAAACATCTTACCTTATACAATGCTGGTTTTAAAAAAAACCCAGAGCTTGTTTTCACTTCCACAAACAACGAAAAGCTCCAACTACTTTTTTGTGTGTTTTTTAAAATATATATATGTATTTTTCAAAAAGGTTTAAAAGAAGCGTTTTTCACGTATTACTCATCACCAGGCTATCTCTCTCTCTCTTCTGTAGTCGGTCAATATGTGCCTCGGAAAGGCCTATAATTGGAAGAATATCAACTATAGTTCGCATGTATGTCTTGATCCAAAGCTAATGACACCGAAACGATGTGGTGGCGAATGGAAATGAGGAGGGAGGGAAAATATAGAGAGAGAGAGAGAGGGAGAGGATTCGGTGGGGGAGGGGTGAGAGAGAGAGAGAGGTAAAAGTTGATCGCAGAATGGCGTCAGAAGCTGCTGCTGGTTTCTAAAACATTCATTTCCCAGACTGAGTGAGTGAATGTGAGAGAAGGAAACAGCAACGGCCGCGCAGACAGGCACCGACACACTGAAGCTCAGCTCAGCGCCAGGCAACCAGCCAGTGACCCGCAAGGGAAAAAACCAGCCTCCCCTCTCCCGACTCTCCCCCCCCCCCCCACTCAACCCTCCCCATCCCCACCCACACTCAACCCTCCCCACCCCCACACTCAACCCTCACCCACACTCAACCCTCCCCACCCCCCACACTCAACCCTCCCCACCCCCCACACATTCAACCCTCCCCATCCCCACCCACACTCAACCCTCCCCACCCCCACACTCAACCCTCCCACCCCCACACTCAACCCTCACCCACACTCAACCCTCCCCACCCCCACCCACACTCAACCCTCCCCACCCCCACTCAACCCTCCCCACCCACACTCAACCCTCCACACCCCCCACACTCAACCCTCCCCATCCCCACCCACACTCAACCCTCCCCACCCCCACACTCAACCCTCACCCACACTCAACCCTCCCCACCCCCACCCACACTCAACCCTCCCCACCCCCACTCAACCCTCCCCACCCACACTCAACCCTCCACACCCCCCACACTCAACCCTCCCCATCCCCACCCACACTCAACCCTCCCCACCCCCACACTCAACCCTCACCCACACTCAACCCTCCCCACCCCCCCACACTCAACCCTCCCCACCCCCCACACTTAACCCTCCCCACCCCCCACACTCAACCCTCCCCACCCCCCACACACTCAACCCTCCACACCCCCCACACTCACCCTCCCCACCCCCCACACACTCAACCCTCCACACCCCCCACACTCAACCCTCCCCACCCCCACCCACACTCAACCCTCCCCACCCCCACACTCAACCCTCACCCACACTCAACCCTCCCCACCCCCCACACTCAACCCTCCCCGCCCCACACACTCAACCCTCCACACCCCCCACACTCAACCCTCCCCACCCCCACCCACACTCAACCCTTCCCACCCCCACTCAACCCTCCCCACCCCCACCCACACTCAACCCTCCCCACCCCCACACTCAACCCACCCCACCCCCCACACTCAACCCACCCCACCCCCCCACACTCAACCCTCCCCACCCCCACACTCAACCCTCCCCACCCCCACACTCAACCCTCCCCACCCCCCCCACACTCAACCCTCCCCACCCCCACACTCAACCCCCACACTCAACCCTCCCCACCCCCACACTCAACCCTCCCCACCCCCCCACACTCAACCCTCCCCACCCCCCACACTCAACCCCCACACTCAACCCTCCCCATCCTCACCCACACACACAACCCTCCCCACCCCCACACAACCCTCCCCACCCTCCACACTCAACCCTCCCCACACTCAACCCTCCCCACCCCCACACTCAACCCTCCCCACCCCCCACACTCAACCCTCCCCACCCCCCACACTCAACCCTCCCCACCCCCCACACTCAACCCTCCCCACACTCAACCCTCCCCACCCCCACACTCAACCCTCCCCACCCATCACACTCAACCCTCCCCACCCATCACACTCAACCCTCCCCACCCCCCACACACTCAACCCTCCCCACTCCCCCACACTCAACCCTCCCCACTCCCCCCAAACCAACCCCCACACTCAACCCTACACCCAACCTCCCCACTCCTCCCCATACTCAACCCTCCCCACCCCCACACTCAACCCTCCCCCACCCACCCTACTCAACCCTCCCCCACCCACCCTACTCAACCCTCCCCCACATCCCTCCCCCCCACACCACCTCCCCCCACACCCCCTCCCCTCCCCCTCCCCCACCACCCTCCCCTCCCCCCGCTCCCACACCTGCCCCACCCCCCCACATCCTCACTCCCCTCTCCCAAGACCCTCCCTCACTCCCCTCCCCTCCCTTCTCCCAAATGCTCACTCTTCCCACCTCCCTTCCCCCACACCCTCACTCCCCTCCCCCACAACACTCCCCTCCTCTCCCCCACACCCCTCCCGCAAACCGCCATCCCCTCCCCCAAACCCCCATCCCCTCCCCCACTCCCCTCCCCCACACCTCACTCCCCTCCCCCACTCCCCTCCGTCCACAACCCCCACCCACACTACCCCCAAACCCCACTCCCCTCTGCCACATCCGTCCCTCAGTCCATGCTCCCACTCCCCACAACCCCACACACCCTCCAGGATCCTCCCCCCACACACTAACAACCCCACTCCGCCCAACACCCTCACCCCTCCCACACTCCCCCACTCCCACACCCTCCCTCCCCTCCCCTCCCTTCCCCCACACCCTCACTCTCCTCCCCCACACCCCCACCCCACTACCCTACCCCCACACCACTCCCCTCCCCACCCTCCACAATCCCTCCCCCATGCACACACACCCCCACCCCCCCAACTCCCCACTCCCCTCCCTCTCCTCCTCCCCACTTCCCTACCCCCCATTGCCACAGCCCCCATTCCCCTCCCCTCCCCCCAACAACCTCACTCCCCTCCAATCCCCCACACCCTTACTCCCCTCCTCCACACCCCCTCTCCCCTCCTCACCCCCACTCACCTCCCCCACAACCACACTCCCCTCCACACACACCCTCACTTGCTCACCCCCACTCCCCTCCCCTAGATAACCCCACTCCCACACGCCCTCGTGCACATACCCTCTCCCACTCCTCTCCCCCACACATCCCCACAACCCCCACTCCCACTCCCCTCCACTGCACACCCTGGCCCCGTCCCCCCCGCACCTCCACTCCCCATCCCCCTCACACCCCCACTGTCCACTCCCTGCCACGCCCCCATTTCCCCCCAAGTTCCCCCTCCCCCCCAACTCCCCTCCTCCCAACTCCCCTCCTCCCAACTCCCCTCCCCCCCAACTCCCCTACCCCCCACCCCGCTCACCCCACATCCCCACTCCTCTCCTGCCCAGCCCCACTCCCCTCCCCACCACACCCTCACTTCCCTCCCCCTCTCCAACACCCCCACTCCGCTCCCCCAACTCTCCACACCCCCCCCATGCCCCCATGCCCTTCCCCCAGCACCTCCACTCTCTGCCCTCCAAAACAATCCACCCCCACCCCCTCATCCCCTACAACCCCCTCCCCTACACCCCCTTGTCCCCTTATCCCCCACCCCTCATCCCCCTATCCCCACCCCCTCGTCCCCCCATATCCCCCACCCCCTCGTCCCCCCATATCCCCCACCCCCTCGTCCCCCCATATCCCCCACCCCCTCGTCCCCCCATATCCCCCACCCACTCGTCCCCCCATATCCCCCACCCCCTCGTCCCCCCATATCCCCCACCCCCTCGTCCCCCCATATCCCCCACCCCCTCGTCCCCCCTTATCCCCCACCCCCCGTCCCCCCATATCCCCCACCCCCTCGTCCCTTATCCCCCACCGCCTCCTCCCCCTATCCCCCACCCCCTCGTCTCCTATCCCCCACCCCCTCGTCTCCTATCCCCCACCCCCTTCACCCCCCATCCCCCACCCCCTTCACCCCCCTATCCCCCACCCCCTTCACCCCCCTATCCCCCACCCCCTTCACCCCCCTATCCCCCACCCCCTTCACCCCCCTATCCCCCACCCCCTTCACCCCCCTATCCCCCACCCCCTCGTCCCCCTATCCTCCACCCCTCTCTCCCTCCCCCCTCCCCATCCCTCTTCCCCCTCATCCCCCTCCCCATCCCTCTCCCCCCATCCCTTCCCTCTCCCCCCCTCATCCCCCTCCCTGTCTCTCTCCCCCCCTCATCCCCCCATTCCCCTCCCCCCTCAACTCTTTTATATCTCTCCT
Source organism: Cetorhinus maximus (assembly GCF_964194155.1). Classification (NCBI taxonomy): domain Eukaryota; kingdom Metazoa; phylum Chordata; class Chondrichthyes; order Lamniformes; family Cetorhinidae; genus Cetorhinus; species Cetorhinus maximus. Next base: position 27,736,370 of record NC_135885.1, on the reverse strand, counting down.
ACATATATGCGTTCGTTTTTGCATTTTACTCCACGGCATGTGACACAGCTTTCTTTAAAATTCCAGTTGTATGTCTTGCTTTCTCACACAGAAGGTCTCTCACTATATATGAGCATTCATTCTTGCGTTATTTGGCATGGCTGGTTATACAGCTTTTAAAATTCAAATTATACGTCTGCTTTCTCACAGAACTTCAATGGATTCTTAAAATGATCTCAGGACATACCAAGCAGATTTTTTTTTTAAAGTTTTAAAAACACAGGCATTTTGCTGCTCCATGGCGCGGGGTGGTGGGGGGGAAAGGGTGTTCCCAGCCACAGATCCGACTTTCATCCTGCTGCATGTTTTTTTTATTTATTTATCATTTTGTACGTGTTTCTGCTCCACGCCAGAGGACATGATTTCACACACACACACACACACAAAAACCTAACCTACATACATTCAACAACGTGCTGTAAGCTCGGATCGAAATGCAATCCGCACATTAGAATTAAAGTAACCAATTGAACTTCAAACAAGTCTAGACTGCAACTGAATCTATTAAATGCAATGCCCTGGTGCATCGAAATAGGTGAAAAATGGTTTGTTATTTCGCTGTGCAATGTATTCAATGGTAACAGTTTTTTTTTTGCACCATGTGCTGCCCTTCCCCCAGCCACGCTGGGAGAGCCTGTGTGTGTGTGTGGTTTTTTTTCTGCCTGCCTGGTCACCGTGTGGGTGATTGATTCTCCTTTCCTCTTGCTCAGTCATTCAGATTTGAAAGTAAATAACAAGTTGACATCATTACAGGTCTCTGCATTACAGTGACACATTCGCAGCGTTACCGTACCACCCCGAAATGTGGCGCCCCGCTTCCGCCAGTACAAGGGGAAGGTGGGTGGGAGGGTAGGTGGGGGGAAGGGACGGCTCACTCTCTGCACCAGGAAAATATATGCAACTCATCTCTCTCTCTCTCTCTCTTTCGATCGGCATCGCGGAAAAAAAAAACACATACCCAGTTTTGCAAATTTAGGTCAACCCAAAGCGCAGTGCAACTGCATCTGTTTAATAAGTGTTTCAATCACAGGGAAAATGCCCACCCCTCCTTTGCGGCATTTTTAGTTTTTAAGATTTGACACGATGGTGGAAACACGTTTGCTGCCATCTTCACACGTTTTTGCGTTTGATAATTTGCTGTTAATCGAATTAAGTCTGATTGACAGCTCATTTGTGCAGCTCAGGCTCCTGTAATCTGATTGTTTTGGTATGGTGAAGATGAACTTGACCTGTTCCCCAGAATGGCATTGTTCCTTTTGTGCTCCCGTGTACAGACCTTTCCCAGTGTATCTTGTTTAAAAAGGGTATGCAATGCAAAGCACATGCAAAGTGTCCACCAAGATTTTCTAATAAATCGTAAACTATATTTTATGCAAATCATTTTCACAAACAACAACTCTCATTTCTATAGCTCCTTTAACATCATAAAACCTCCCAAAGTGCGTCACAGAAGCATTTTAAAAATATGACACCAAGCCACATTGATTCATAGAGTGGTCACAGCACAGAAGGAGACCATTCGGGCCATTGTATTCATGCTGGTCCTCTGCAAGAATAACTCAACTAGTCCCACTCCCGCTGCCTTTTCCAACTTTTAGCCCTACAATTTTTTTTCTCATACGAACATCCAAATTAGGAATAGGAGTAGGCCACTCGGCCCCTCATATCTGCTCCGCCATTCAGTAAGATAGAACCATGGAAAAGTTACAGCGCAGAAAGAGGCTATTCTGCCTATCATGTCTGTGCCGGCTAGAAAAAAAGATGAAAAAGGAACTAGCTGCTCATTTTAATCCCGCTTTCCAGCACCTGCTTTATCTTGGCCTGTATGTTTCTGGATAACCCAAAGGGGCTCTAGATTTGGCAGTACCATCCTTTTCTTTTGTAGGGACATGTCAACACTTTGCCCGTAGAATCTCACTTTTGAATGCCTCCCACTGATTTGACACTGTTTTCCCTTCTAATATCTGTATCCAGTCCACTCTCGCCAGCTCACCTCTGAGCTTCGTAAAATTAGTCTTCCCCAATGTACTCCTGTTCTATCTTTTCCCTTTTCCATAAAAATGCTAAATCTAACTGTATTATGGTCACTATCTGCAAAATGATCCCTCACTGCTACTTTATCCACTTGCCCAGCTTCATTTCCTAAGACTAAATCTAGAATTGCACCCCCTCCTTGTTGGGCTTGTTACATGCTGGCTAAGAAAGTTCTCTTGAATGCAGTTCAAAAACTTTGTGCCCACTATGCCCTTCACACTGTTCATACCCCAATTGATATTAGGGTAGTTGAAGTCCCCAACTATTGTTGCCCTATCATTTTTGCACTCAGAAATCTGCCTACATATTTGCTCTCCTAACTCTCATCCACTATTTGGGGGTCCATAGTACAGTCCTAGCAGTGTGGCTGCCCGTTTTTTTATTTCTGTACTCAACCCATATGGCCTCATTTGATGCATCATTTAGTACATCATTCCTCCTCACAGCTGTAATTGATTCTTTAACCAATAGTGCTCTACCCCCACATTTTTATCCCCCTCCCTATCCTGTCTGAAAATTCTATATCCAGGAATGTTGAGCTGCCATTTTTGCCCCTCCTTAAGCCAAGTTTCTGTCATAGCAACAATTTCATGTTGCCATGTGTCTATGTGTGTCCTCCGCTCATCGGCTTTATTTGATATACTCTTTGTATTTACATATATACCTTTTAACACTACCAAATTCCCGTGCTGTACACTTTTTAACCTGTTCTTCTCCTGTCTTTCAGAGTCACTAACTAATTCTCCAATTCCTGTTCCCTGCTCTGACTTTGCCCTCAGTTTCCTACCCCATTGCCAATCTTGTTTAAACCCCCCCCAAAAATCGTGGCTGGTCTGAATGTAACCTCAACCCCACATTCCTGCCTACCCCTGATAACCTTTCACCCCCTTGTTAATCATGAATTTATTTAACTCTGCCTTAAAAATATTCAAAAACTCTACTTCCATCGCCTGATGAGGAAGAGAGTTCCAAAGGCTCACAACCCTCTGAGAGAAAAAAATTTCTCCTCATTTCTGTCTTAACTGAGCGACCCCTTATTTTTAAACAGTGACCCCTAGTTCTAGATTCTATCCACAACCACCCTGTCAAGACTCCTCAGGATTTTAAAGGTTTCAATTAAGTCGCCTCCTACTCTTCTAAATTCTAGAGGGTACAAGCAGAACCTGTCCAGCCTTTCCTCATAAGACAACCCGACCATTCCTGGGCCAGAATTTTCTGTTTGGCGTGCGGACATGCGCCTGACACGCTTGAGCGTAAAATGATGTGCGATGACGTCAGGCGAGTGTCCCGATGTCATTGCGCACTTGCACGATATTTCGGTCAGCGGGCAAGCGCAGGAGTTGGCAGCTTGCCTGCCGATAATTAACAAGCCTATTAAGGCCAGGCCTTTGGATTTTTTATGAAACCTCATCCATGGGTGGGATGATGTATCCAACAGCAATTAAAAATAAAATAAAAATGTTTAAATCTCATTTATAACGTTCTTGCCCATGTGACTCTGTCACATGAGGGGACATGTTAACCTTATATTTTAAATCTTCATTTATAATGCTAGAAATCTTCAGCTCCCTGAGGCAGCTCTGTGCCTTCAGGGAGTTTTCAGTGCACGCACCCGTGCGCGTGCGCTGACTTCCGCGCTCATGCTCCTTCTGCCCCCACCCAGCAGCGCTGCAGCGCATGATTCACACTGGCTGGCCGTTAATTGGCCAGCCTGTGTGAAATCGTGTTCGGGACCCGATCGCGGACAGCGGTCAGTTTCGCAGGCGCTTCTAGGCCCGCCTGCCACACCGGCCCGACAAGGTAAAAATTGTATTTTTGTAAATTGTAAATTGTATCTCTGGTATTAGTCTAGTAAACCTTCTCTGAACTGCTTCTAATGCATTTACATCTTTCTTTAAATAAGGAGACCGGTACTGTACATAATATTCCAGATGTGGTCTCACCAATGCCCTGTACAACTGAAGCATAACCTCCCCGCTTTTGTAGTCAATTCCCCTCACAATAAATGATAACATTCTATTCGCTTTCCTAATTACCTGCTGTACCTGAATACTAACCTTTTGTGATGCATGCACTAGGACACCCAGATCCCTCTGAATCTCAGAGCTCTGCAATCTCTCAACATTTAAATAATAAACTTCTTTTTTATTCTTCCTGCCATAACTAATGATTTCACATTTGCCCACATTATACTCCATTTGCCAGATCTTTGCCCACTAACTTAACCTATCTATATCACTCCCTACGTCCTCTTCACAATTTACTTTCCTACTTATCTTTTTGTTGTCAGAAAATTTAGTAACCGTTCCTTTGGTCCCTTCATCCAAGTCATTTACATAAATTGTAAAAATGTTGAGGCCCCAGCACTGATCCCTGTGACACACCGTCATATCCTGCCAACTAGAAAAAGGCCCATTTATGCCAACTCTCTGCTTCCTGTTAGCTAGCCAATCTTCTATCCATGCCAATATGCCACTCCCTACACCATGAGTTTTTATTTTCTGCAATAACCTTTGATGTGGCACTTTATCAAATGCCTTCTGGAAATCTAAGTACAGTACATCCACTAGTTCCCCATTATCCAGAGCACATGTGACTCCTTAAAAGAAATCTAATAAATTGGTTAAACACAAAGCCATGTTGACTCTGCCTGATTGCCTTGAATTTTTCAAAGTGCCTTGCTATAACACCTTTAATAATAGCTTCTAACATTTTTCCTATGACAGATGTTAGGCTAACTGGCCTCTAGTTTCCTGCTTTCTGTCTCCTTCCCCTTTTGAATAAAGGAGTTATATTTGCTATTTTCCAGTCTAATGGAACCTTCCCCCAAATGTCATTCTTTTCCAATCTTCTAACCTGCCACCCATCTTTCCATAATTATATGCTTTTTCTTTAAGTTTGATACTGTCTTTAACTTTTTTAGTCAACCATGGATGGTGGGCCCTCTCCTTGGAATTTTTCTTTCTCATTGGAATGTATACATTCTGTTTATTCTGAAACATCCCTTCATATGTCTGCCACTGAACATCTATTGACATATCCCTTAGCCTCATTTGCCAGTTTACTTTAGCTGCTCTGCTTTCATGCCCTTATAATTGCCCTTATTTAAGTTTTAAATACGAGTCTTGTACGCACTCATTTCTCCCTTAAAATGAATGTAAAATTCAATCATATCATGATCGCTGCCTTCACTAGGAAGTTAGCAATTAATCCTATCTCATTGCTCAATACCAGGCCTAGTATAGCCTGCTCCTTGGTTGGCCCCAGAACATGCTGATGCAAGAAACTATGCCAAAAACATTCTATGAACTCCTCATCTATGCTACCTTTGTCCATCTGATTTTTCCAGTCTATATGTAGATTAAAATCCCCCATGATTATTGCTGTACCTTTCTAGCAAGCTCCCATTATCTCTTCTTTTATACTCTGTCCTACTGTGTAGTTACAATTAGGGGGCCTGTCTACCATTCCCACAAGTGATTCTTGCCTTTATAATTCCTCATCTCAACCCAAACCACTTCTATATCCTGGTTTCCTGAACTTAGCTTATCCTTCTCTAATGTGCTAATCATTAATTAACAGAGCCACCCCTCCACATTTTCCTAACTTCTTGTCCATCCTAAATATCATGTACCCTTCAATATTCAGGTCCCAATCTATGTCATCATGTAGCCATGTCTCTCTAATGGCTATCAGATCATACTTATTTATTTCTATTTGTGTACCAGTTCATTTGTTTTGTTTCGAATGCTACATGCATTTAGATACAGAGTCTTTAGTTTTGTCTTTTTATTATTTTTGTAGCATCAAGTCTTATCTGCTAATTTACTCTTAGAATTGTATTCTCTGTCCTTTCCTGTCACAATCTGTTTATCATATCCCATATTAACACTTGTCTCTTCTGCCTCGTCTCTACTCTTTGGTTTGCCACATCTCCCCAAATTTAATAAAAGCAAAATGCTGCGGGTGCTGGAAATCTGAAACAAAAACAGAAAATGCTGGAAAAACTCAGCAGGTCTGACAGCATCTGTGGGGAGAGAAAAACAAAGTTAACATTTCGAGTCCGTACGACCCTTCTTCAGAGCATTTTTGTTCCCCAAATTTGATCCTTTGCCCCCAATATTCAGTTTAAAACCCTCTCTACTTCCCTAGTTAGGCAGCTCGCAAGGACACCAGCCCCAGCACGGTTCAGGTGTAGACTGTCCCAACAGTACAGATCCCACTTTCCCCAATTCTGTTGCCAGTGCTCCATAAACCAGAACCTACTTCTCCCACACCAGTCTTTGAGCCATGCATTCATTTCTCTAATCTTATTTGTCCTATGCCAATTTGTAGGTGGCTCAGGTAATAATACAGAAATTATTACCTTTGAGGTTCTGCTTCTTAATTTAGGTGCCTAGCTCCTCATACTGACTATGCAGAGCTTCCTTCCTCATCCTGCCTATGTCGTTGGTACATACATGGACCATGACCACTGGATCCTCTCCCTCCCACTGCAAGTTCCTCTCCAGCCCTGAGCAGATGTCCCAAACCCTGGCAGGCAACAAAGCCGTCTGGACTCTCACTCTTTGCTACAGAGAAGAGTGCCAATCCCCCTCACTATACTGTCCCCTACTACCGCTACATTCCTTTTTGCTCCCTCCACTTGGATGACTTCCTGTACCACAGTGCCATGGTCAGTTTGCTCATCTCTTCAGATAATTGTCCAATTTTCTCTTCTGAATGTCATGATTGTATCTGCACCCATCACACTTCCAGTTTAGATTACTAAAGAGATAGGTTTTAAGGAATATTAAAGAAGGAAAGCAAGGTAGAGAGGTGTAGGGAGGGAATTCCAAAGCTTAGGGGTTAGGCAACTGAAGGCACGGCCACCAACAGAGGGACGAGTAACATCCAAAATGCTAAGAAGGCCAGAATTAAATGAGCGTGGAGATCTTGGAGAGTTGTGGTGCTGGATGAGCTTGCGGAGATAGGCCATGGAGGGGTCTGAAAACAAGGGGGAGAATTTTAAAATCAAGATGGTGGGAGCCAATGTAGGTCAGTGAGCACAGGGCTGATAAAGGAATGGGATTTGGTGCAAGTTAAGATATGGGTAGCAGAATTTTGGATGACCTCAAGTTTACAGAGGGTAGAATGTGGGAGACCAGCCAGGAGGGCATTGGAATAGTCACGTCGGAATAGTTGAGTCCAGAGGGAACAAAAGCTTGAATGAGGATTTCAGCAGCAGATGAGCTGAGATGGGGTAAAGTCAAGTGATGTTATCAAGGTTTACCAGTTTCAGTGATGGCACAGATATGAGGCCGGAAGCTCACCTTAGTGTCAAATTGACACCAAGGTTGTGAACAGACTGGTTTAGTTTCAGGCTCTTGCCAGGGAGTGGGATGGAGTCAGTAGCTGGGGAATGGAGTTTGCAGCGGGGACAAAAACTGATGGCTTCAGTCTTCCCAATATTTAATTGAAGGGAATATCCACTCATCTAGTACTGAATGTCGAAAAAGCAGTCTGATATCGAGTAACATTGGAGGAGTCGAAAGAGGTGGTGTTGAGGTGGGTGTTGTCAGCGTACGTGTGAAAACTAACACTGCTTTCAGGTAATGTCACCAAGGGGTAGCATGTAGATGAGAAATAGGAGGGGGCTGAGAATAGATCCTTGGTTGGATACCAGAGGTAACAGTATAGGACCAGAAAGAAAACCATTGCAAGTGTTTCTCTGGCTACATTTAGGTAGAGAAGAATGGAACCAGGTGAGAGCATTATCACCCAGCTAGGCGATAGCGGAGAGGTATACCTTTATCACACGGACTGCAGCGGTCACCACCAACTTCTCAAGGGCTATTAGGGCAATAAATGCTGACGTTGCCAGCGCTTCCACATCCTGTGAATGAATTTAAAAAAATATTCAACATAATTTCCCTTGTACTTCTGTGGAACATGGGCCTACAACAGGAGACAACAGCATTCCTGCTTTATGCTGAGTTGTTCAATATGCATTAGCAGTAATATTACTGGAATAATACAGGCCGGCCAATAAAAATTGCTCCTGAACTAAGCAAACAACTTGTTTAGCCTAAGTCTGTCTGGAAAAATCTAACAATCTTGATGATAAAAGTGAAATCACAGAGCTTTACTTATGATTTTTTAATATGGCTTTAGAACTAACTTTTAAGAATATATATTGGTAAACTGTAATTACATTGTAACCTTTATCAGAATAGTGTTTACACACATTAAATACTATGAATACATTTGCCTGATACAGTAATACTTCGTAGTTTTGAATAATTTGAAAACATTTAAAATTTAATTCAGCTGAATAGACTACAATTGAAACCACTGCCAAAATAATTTAAATTGCTTATTTTTCTAAGTAAAAGCAAAATATTTGGAATTGCTTTTAGAAAAGATTAAAAATGCATTTGTAAACATGAAAGACTGTTCATTGTTTGTAGCCACCTGTATTAAAAATATATCATATGAGGTTCCATGATAGTTCTACATGTTTACTGCTGAAAATATATTGGTGCCTTGGAAAAGACATCATAAGGCCAATTTTAACTTCCCCCACTTGGTGTAAATGAGATGCTGGTGGCCTGAAAATAGCAGTGAATGACTTACTACATTGTTTATGGTGGTGCTTTGACAGCTGCCACCTTGAGTAGGGTTATGACATGGGCAGCTGGAGAACCTGCCTGTTTAAAGTGAAAAACCACTTGCATTATGCAACTATGACACACATAAGACACCAATAGCAATTTTGCCTATACCCCACCTATTGTACCAGGTGATGACTGGCCTAACTGACAATCCTTAAATGGAAGACTGAGTGACACTGAGGGAACAGACGACTAAGTGTTGAATTTGCTTTCTGGTGGGGCTTGGAAGAGAAATAGTGCTTCACCTGGCCCAGTGAAAGAAAGCCGGGCCACTCCCCATGCTTTGACTGTCTGCTGACCCAGTTAAGAGCCAGCAGATATTCTCCAATTCCATAACTACCAAGCCAGTAGGACACTTATTTGCTGCCTAAGGCTCACTGTCAGCTTGTAAGTGAGCCCTGACATCCAAAATAGCTCAGGCTTCAACCTGGCAACAATGGGCGAGGGATGGGCCCATATTTTCCACTGCACATCCATTATCTGCCTGAGGTTAAAATCAACCTTCATGTGTTTGAATAAAGTGTGGTATTTTGGTTAGATTTTGCCATCGGTCAAGGAGAGAGTATGGAACATTGATACAAATAAATCTTTTCAAAAATTTCTTAATGTAACTTAGCCTCCCTGGTGCTTCCATAAGTCTTTTGGCATGCGTAACAGCCCCTCTCTTCTCTACTTCAAACCCTGGAATTAGTCCTGTTGTGCTCCCTACACCACTTCTGACCTTGAAATGATCTCCTTCACTGGATCTCAGTCAACTCTGCTCTGAATACTGCCACCAGGAGATATGAGAGAATACATGCATCCATTGAACTGAAAGGACGGGTTGATTTGTCTTCGGACTTTTTCCTTTTTCCATGTAGGAAAATGTCTCCCCTTGGTCACATCGCTTGACTATGGGCAGATTTTTATGGCCCCGGTGCAGTGTGGGCGGGGCTGTAAAATGCGACGAGCCATTCAAAAGCCCATTGACTTCAGCAGGGCCATAAAATCCTGCTGGCGTAAAATTCCGCCCCATGAAACTCAGATTGAGAATTTATATTATACTTTAACTGAGCTGTGATTTTCGTTCCTTTTAATGTTTTATTGATTGTCCATAAAGAACATAAAGAAAGAATTCACACACAGATACCTTTTGCCATCTTCAGGAAATCTTAAGAATAAAATATTTTAAATGTGTAGTCACAGTTGTTTTGCTGGCAAATGCAGCAACCAATTTGTGCACAGAAATGTTTTTAAATGGCAAATGTGCTAAATAAGAAGCAAATTTGTATTTTGATGATGTTGCTTGATTACATTTTGATGAAGGTAAGTAGGTCAAGAGAGAGATATATTGTTCCACAGGAGAACAGAAGTGGTTGGCAACAGCAGCTATGTTCCCTATCCGCCAGGCCACTAACATCCCTTGGTATAAACAGCCTAATAAGTGAGCAAAAAGCGCTGTGACCAGAGGAACAAGGAACAGCTGAGAAACGTTTAGTAATTAAATGGAAAGAAGAATGAAAGGGATAATGAAAGGAATTAGTTCACCACGGAGGGTTTGTTCCCCTTTAATCTATTAACATTTGATGGGTAGCATGGTACCATCTGGCACATAGACAAGGAAGCAGGATTACAGTTTAGAGGGAAAAGAAGTAATTTGTCTCTGACAGATTTCCTTTGCTGAATGTTTGGTTAGGGACATAAAAATGACATGTACTATTACAGTGTACTAGGCATGTGGAAGCTCAAAGCTTATCAGTCACAATATAGGTTCTGTGGCAATTACATAAGAGTTTTAGAATTGTGAGTATCATTCATCATATTTGCATTATCTGGCTTGAGATTTTATTCTTTCATGATACATGAAAGTTCTGAAATGTTCCATAATGTGGCTTCTGAGTACTCCCATGTCTCCTTGAAAGTGTGTGAGGGTTGTTTATTTTAGGCTTGATAGCTCTTTTTTGATTAGCACATATAATTGGCCAAATAGCTTCTCTCTGTCCTGTAAATTTTCTGTTTCTATATTTGATTTAGCACTGCACTGCACATGTTCGTTCCCAGAAATAAATTTTTCAATTTTTGCAGAGGTAGCTGAGCCTAGCTGAGATGATGGATTTTGCATTACAATTGGACTCAACATTTTCAGAGGAGAAGCAAAGGACAAAAAAAAAACAGATTTTAAATTTAGATATACATAAATAATACTTTACATCTTTTAGGAAAAAAGGTCAATGGCAGCATTGAGCCTTCAGGGGTTTTATGTTTTTGGTTATCAGGTTCTCTGGGGTCAACTATCCACCAGGCTCTTTAGTGGAAGTGGGCAAATTTGTCTCTTCGACCCTCTGGGGTCCAACAGGCCCCACCGCTACTTCCAAATCATGTGACATTTCTTCCACGTGTGGTGCAGACCCACACGCAAATAATGATGGCATTTCTTCTTGTGGGACTGTCTCTCTTCTCCAGAGTTGATCCACATGTCGTCTAATTATTCAGCCATTTACTGGCACATTATGGGAGAGAGGTCCTGTCACAGCACTCACTTCACCTTATTGGACCCATCTCCAAAGTTCTTTGTGCGAACTGTGTCTCCTACCATGAAATTCCTTTCATGATTATGGCCATCATGTCTAGCCTTCTGGGCCTCTTGGCTTCTCTCCACCCTCTCCCCTAAATTCGGCCTGATAAGAGTTAGATGGGTGCGGAGACATCTCTTCATTAGTAATTCAGCGGGGGTAATACACGTGGTCGTGAGTGGCGTCACTGGTATGTGAACAGAAACCGTGACAACCTGATGGAATCCCTGTCCAACTTTTTCATCCTGGACTTAAAAGATTGGGCCACCTGCTCAGCTAAACCATTAGAGGTGGGGTGGTAAGGCGAGGTTTCGATATGGGCTATTCCATTGAGGGTTGCAAACCTGTGGAACTCCTCACTGGTAAATGCAGTTCCGTTGTCTGACACGAGCATCCCTGGTAACCCGTGCACTGCAAAACTCTGTCACAAATGGTCTATGGTGGCAGCAGACGTGGGTGACTGGACTTCATAGACATCCATCCACTTGGAGTGGGCGTCTATTAGTAAAAGGAACATTGTGTCCAAAAAGGGTCCCATGTGCGTAGTTGATGTGGAGGCCACCGGCCATTCCCAGGGGTACAATGGAGCTCAGGGGGATAGTTTTTGTACCTGGTGGCATTGAAGACAACTTTTGACTGGGGTTTCAATGTCCATCCCTGGCCACAAGTAGCTGCACGTGAGCATCTTCATCCTACTAATGCCAAGGTGAGTGCTTTGTAATTAATTCAGCCAGTAATGGCCTTCACGCACTCAGGAGCATGATAACCCTTGTTCCCGAGAGCAATATGCTGCCCTGGGCAGGTGAGCTCATACCTGCGATTGAAACAGGACCTCATGTCATCAGACTTTGGCTCGCCTGACCATCCACTGAAGACTTGATCCTGGACGTGAGGTAAAAGTGGATCTCAGCTTGCCCACTCCTGGATTTGTTTGGCCTGGACAGGGGAGGAATCCAAAAAATTTAGTACTAAGACAAGGTCCTGGGGAATTGGAACCTTTATGTTGTTATCTGGCAGGGGGAAGCGGCTCATCGCGTCAGCATGTGTGATCTGGCTTTCCGGTCGATGGATAAAAGTGTAAGCAGCCAATATCAGTGCCCATCTCTGGATGTGAGCAGATGCGATGGGGGGTATCACCTTATCCTCTCCAAATAATTCCAGCAGAGGCCTGTGGTCGGATATAATGTGAAAATGGCAACTGTGGAGGTATTGATGTAATTTCCAAACACCAAACACAACAGACAAGCCCTCCTCCTCAATTTGAGAATATCATCGCTCTGCAGCACTGAGCTTGTGAGATGTGTAACCAATGGGTTGTTCGGAGCCATCTGCCATCCGAGGTGAAAGTACAGCTCCTACTCCGTAAGGGGATGTGTCGCAAGTTAAGATCAACTCTTTTTTTGGGTCAAAGTGGACCAGTAGGGCCATGATCTTAACAATTGCTTTACCTTTAGAAACACCTCCTGGTGCGGAGCTTGCCAAATCCATTTATGGTTTTTCTTAAGCAATGCATATAACGGAGCCAGTACAGTTGATAGATTTTGGAGAAATCGCCTATAGTGGTTTATTGTGCCTAAGAATACCTTTAGTTCTGTAGTGTTCCTCGGTGCAGGTGCCTCGTGAATAGCCTTGATCTTTTCTTCCACGGGATGCAGGCCCTGCGCGCTGAACTTATGGCCCAAGTAAACAACCTCTTTGGCCTGGAAAAGGCATTTTTTTTGCAGACTGATCCCCATACTGCACCAGGACTTGACATATCCCTTTCACTCTTATTTCTTCGTCCGTATATGTTTTTAATTTAGTGTCTGATTCTTCCAAACTGAAGGGATGGATTCCTTCACTCAAGTGTCTGAACGTATGGTTTCCTATGACAGACATTGATGCCCCAGTATCGACCTCCATCTTGATGGGTTGTTCATTGACTCTGATGACTACCTGGGTTGGCTCAGTTCTACCCACTTTCAGGTTGTATAATGAGTAGATGCCAGATTCTGCTTCCTCTGGTTCTTCAATGAGACAGATTTCGTGATTTCTACCTTGGTTTTAAAATGCTGTCTCAGCCTATCTTTACAGTGCCACATTATGTGACCATTGCAGTGGCAGGAAAAGCATTCGATATTTCTGAACTGTCGATCGCCTGCAGGCTGCCTGGATCCATTTCTCTCATTAATGTTGTGGGTTTTCACTGTAGTCCTGTTGTTCTTCAATGGTCTGTACATAGTGGGCATTCCCCGCCTTTCCGTGGAGTCTGACGTTTTCGTGCCTTTTGTTACTGGTCCTTCCTGTCCTACAAGATGGACGGCACCATTTTATGTAACTTTCATTGCCTCAGAGTCTCTGACAGCGCTCTCCATGGCTGTTGCCAATTCATATGCCTTACTGAAGTCTAGAATAGTCTCAGATAGCAATCGCTGTTGAATAGCATCATTCCCGATTCCGGATATCGATCTCTCTACATGTCATTAATTGAAGTTCTGAACTCACAATATTCCGTTAATTCCTTTAAAGCAGCTACATGGCCAGCAATTGTCTCTCCTGGAAGCCTATTCCCCGAATTGAATTTAAAACACTGCATAGTGACTGAGGGCTTTGGCTTCAGGTGGTTTTTACAATGTTTACTAACTCATCAAAAGTCTTCGTATCGGGGGTGTTAGGTGACATGAGGCTGTGGATCAGCCCATATGTTTTTGCTCCCGCATGTGGACTAAAGAATTGCCCTCTTCTTGTCCTCCCCCGCGATGTCGTTAGCAGTAAAGAAGAACGCTAGGTGTCCAACATGATGAGACCAGCCATCGGAAACGGGGTCAAATGGTTCAAGTTACCTAAACCGCAGCATATTCGATGACTAAGGAGACTGCACTTTCAAACAGCTTTCAATGTAGTGGCGAAGAAACGTAGCTGGCTTACCGTGGCTTTCTTGATTGCTGTCAATTGCTGGTTTATCCTCGATGCCAGTTTTATGTTTTTGGTTATCAGGTTCGCTTTGTCTTTCGAATGCTAGCTGCACCCTTGATATTAACACATTAGTTGGCACTTGAAACAATATGGACAGAGAAACCGATTAACTGAACAAACACGGGTGGTTTATTGGAACTAAGAATCGAGCACTAACGCCATGCGTGCTTCTTCAATCACCTCCAGCTCTAGATTTACAGTTACCCAAGAAACCAGTGCTGTGTAGCAATTGGTCAATACAATCACACGGTCAACTAACTACATTCTCTTAAAGGTACATTGCACTCCACTTTACCTCAAGGGGAGTAAAGGAAGTGGAAATATGATGGCTGAATTCAGCATGGATTGTACTGATCAAGGATCCATGCTTGAAATGTTAACCATTTTTCCTTTTCAGATGCTGACAGACCTAATGTGTGTACAGTGACGGAATTTAGTATGAATAGGTGTGGGTTTCAAGATACCACAGCCTGATCTGATTTGGAGTGGATGATCCTTTACTTGTTTTCTAAAAAATGGTCTGTTTATAGCAAGCAATTTGTCTTTAATCTATTGAAAGTATACAACACTTCAAATTGGGCATGGAGGTTGCCTATCGTGGTGAAGCTAATATACCATACTGTCATATATTTCTTATGTGGATTTTCAGCTAGACTGATAAATGCAAAATTGTCTTGTCAAAATGATGTACAATGAATAAAGGAGCTTAGGTTTCTAGCATTTGCTTGTTAAATGTCAGTCATCCATAATATGGGCATCTAATCATCCTATCAGAAAACATAAAATGAATTCAGTATTTGTTTTATTGACAGATAATCTGAATATATCATTAAAATTGTGATTCAGGGAGGGTCATTGAAGGAAAATAAATGTAAGGGTACAGTGCTCAAATCATACACAATCACTGTGTATTTTATATGGGCTAAACAGAGGAACAGGCTGGGTCAGGTTATCATCTTGCATCAACAATCAATCATGTAGTAATGATTTCCATCAGCCTGTTCCAACCCTTTCAATATATTCATATCCAATAACAATATTTTTTGTATTGAAATTCACATAACAACAAGGCATGGATGGAGAGAGACCTCTGGACAGGTGGCTCATGAAATTGGCCTTGGTGACAGATGGAAGGACAGAAAGACCTTATGAATGCCGTATGAAATCCGGCTTGGGAGGTGGTGGCAGCGGGGTCAGCGCCAATGCCCTGCAAAAGAGGACAGCCACCCAGTGCCATTACAGGATGAATGGTCCGTGCTACATAATGATGGCATGCAAGTATCCTGCTTTGGGTAGAACTTTCAAGATAAAGGTGGTCTCTGCAGACCCAGTGGCATGCCAATTTTTATGAGTCTTCTCTTTCGCCTCTGGAACAAACACCCCTTGATGGCCCCACTAAATGACTGAGTTGGGTCAACACGTCACTGTATTTGCATTATAATGTAAAATTGCATATTGATCTACAATGTATGATGCACTGGGTAGGCTCAGCACCCATCCCAAGACTTGAGGCTCCAATTATTTCGTAATTAGAAGCAATTTGGATTATCTATGGTTTCTATTCTGCTGAAGGATTTTGAAAACAAGGCTGAATCTCTGGGTGGAATTTATGCCGTATCGTCCCAAACCCGCCGTATTAATTATGCGTTCCCTGGAAACATGCTGTTTCCATGACGGGTGGCCTGTCATTCACCCGTCATGCCATCACCTCGCCGCTTCATCTTGCCAGGTGCCATATTTAAACTCCAGCCGCGCACACACCTCTCAGCGCTTCCAGCCTGTGACTGCCGCAAAGAAGACATGGCCCCGAAAGGCAAAAAGACTGCAGCTCCCAGGTTCAATGAGGACCTTTTGGACACGGTGGAGGCTCGACATGATGTCCTCTACTCCCGTTCTGACCGCAGGATGGGCAGCAACATCACCAATCCGACTTGGGAGTTGGTGGCAGCGGGGTCAGCGCCAATGCCCTGCAAAAGAGGACAGCCACCCAGTGCCACTACAGGATGAATGGTCTCATCCGTCCTGCCAGGGTGACTCACTCTCCTCATCATTCAACTCACACACTCACAAACCCATCACACACCTACAGGGATCTCACAAGGGACAACACCACTAACTCTCACACGCACCCCCACATCTCCATCAGGCTCATACCCTCTCACGCTCACATCCTCATCCTGTCCATGGCTCTGCTGACAAACATTCCACGCAGTGCCATGTGCCCTGCTCACCCTCTCTCCATCTGTTTTCATAAAGGAGAAGCCTGCTGACATCAGCAGGGAGAGGTCCCAGACCAGGGGTGGACTTGCCCATATTAGGTCCCTCACTCACTTTGAGGAGCATGGCGTAGCATTGACTACAGAGGACATGGCCGTGCCTGTGGTGACGGTGAGGTTGGCGTTGAACATCCTCGTGAGGATCCTGTACCAATGCAAATGTGAGTGCTCTCTCTCCTGCTTTTGACTCTGCTGCCATGCACTACTTATCTCCACGTTGGTTCACAGGGAGCTCTGCCAAGCGACTGACACCCTCAGCCAGCCAGCCGTCACAGTGGGTAAGCGCAGAGACACACATCTCAATGGGACCTAGAACTAGAGCAGGCTCGGGTTCACAATCTGGTGGTCACTGCACAGACAACATGTCGGCAGCAGCAGGAGGCAGGTTCGTGTGAGTTCCCCAGCACTCGGAGGACAGCTGGGGAACTGTGAGGTCTGAGTCAGATGTTGTTCCTCTAGATTTGGCCTTCCAACTCATCCTGGAGAGTCAGCAGAAGATGGGGGAACATCACCCAGAGCTGTTGGAAGCCCTCAGCAGAGTGGCACGCAAGTCGGACTGCCTCCACCTGCTCTCTGATGAAATTGTGCCTACATGCGCGCGTATGGAGGTCTCCATGGGGAGGATGGGGGATGCCATGGAGACCCTGATCCAGCAGAATGCGGAGATATATGCGGACCTGCACTCCATCGCGGGTGCCATCGGTGAGTTCCTGCAGTGGCTATGCAAGAGGAAAATGGGGAACCTCCAGGAGCTCCTTCCCCTCAAGCAGTCAGGCCGGGGCCCTTGGGCACCTGAAGGGAGGAGGAGCAGCAGCTGGACACCCCTCCGTCATCCACTCAGGAATCTCAGAGGCTGTCCTCTCCCTCCGAGTCCCCTTTGCCTGTGAGCCCCTCAACCTCGTCCTCTGTCACCGCAGAGGGAGCAGTTGGCCGAGTGATTCTGGAGGGAGAAGTGTGTGTGTGGCAGGGCCTTTTAGAGCCTCGTGTAAGCACTCTCCCATGCACGCAGAGCCTTCATCCCTCACACTCATCTCACTGTCCCGAGCATTTTGAATGCTGCCTGCTGGGGTTCTCTTTCAGTTGTCTATCTGAGTTGACCTACATCTCCGCCCACCCACTGATCACACTCCCATGCAGCATCTGATCTTGCCCATCAGATTGTCGTTTCACTTTTGATTTGGACAACATAGTCGGGATTTACTTTCTCGTCAGCTCCCTCATCTTTTCCCCTCCCCCAGTCACCCGTTTCATATGCCCCATCACAGTTGACGCCCTTGGCATCACGGTTCCCCCCCCTCCCCTCCCCCCATGACCTTCCAGCCACAACCCTTTTCCTTCGGGGATGTCCAGGTGACGGTGCATGTTCCCTTCCTTCTTGAAAATCTTATCCCCATCCCCATTCACCTCCCTGACCTCCTTCTTCACACCCCCAGGGTCCGTGCTTGCCTCCAAGTCCCCACCAACCACTCTCGCCGTTCCTTCTATCACCACCATTGAACTCTCACCCTCCCAACCTACCGCCTCACTCTGCCCTTGGTCATTCTCACCATTTCCTCATACCATGCCCACCCTCAATTGGCTCCCCAGGAGGTAGTCATGGACCCATCAGACCCCTCCCTTGCATACTTTCACCTGGACATCCCTCGCCCCACCTCCAGACCCCTTCCTCCCCTGAAACTCCTTCCCTGCTCTGGACCCCTGCCCCCCCTAAAACCCCTTCCCCTCCCACCAGACCCCTTCCTCCCTCCCCGCTCCTCCAGACCCTCCCACCCCCTCGACCATCATCTGTTGTGACCCTCAACGGTGGCTTTCCAACTTCCGTGAGCTGCTTCGCAGCAGAGCCATGTCCATGAGCATCCACCCAGCATGCCGTGGGTGTTCGTCCAGGGTCCCAATGCTGTCGGGTTCCAGCATCTTTTGCTCCTTGGATGTCCGTGATGTGAGCAAGGCCCTGGTGATAAGTCCTGACTTCAGCATGTCACAGTTGTCATGACCGTGTTCTGCACCGGCGTGTTTTCCCGCCGACATGGCCAGACGATCCAGCGGGGGCGGGGTGTTGAGGGAATGAGTCTGGCGGGCTGGCCTTAAATAATATGCTGATGTATTACAATGAGGTTCCCAATGTCCGATAGCAGGGGACTTGGCCCACCATCGACGGGCTGAGCGGACGATCGCAAACTGGTTTCACAACATCGTGAAACCAATTTTTGGCCTTCTCGCCATATTGTCCGCTCAGGCCACTGAACACACCCGATGTCTGCGGACATGGAAAATCCCAGCCTCTGTGTGCCTAATCAGCTGTAATGTGTTTCGGGACATTTGACAGGAGCAGGGCTAGGCCAGGGCTTAAGCAAAGGACATTTCACGTACTGAAAAGCAACACAAGAAAACAGTTTTTGCATCACTCTCCTGTAACTGATATACAATGAGTCAGGTTTTGCTGTAGCAGGGCATTTAATACCATCTAGTTGTTATTTAGACTTGCCTCTGCGTCCTTCAGCTCAAATTTTTGACCCACTTAGTTGCTGAAAGTGTGAGTAGATAATGAAGCTGAGAAGGAAACAGGGCATCTGGGACATGAGTGAACAGGGCAACCAACCAGGTATCTCCTTAATGGATATGAATTAAAGATTGGGAAATAAACAGTGGAAGGACTGAGAAGGAGTGTAAGTTAAAGGGGGTAAATTCAACATCAAATCAGGTATAGAAAGGGAAAAAAAGAGAGGGAAAGGAAGAATGGATTAAGAGAGAACTAAAGACAGAAAAGAAAAGTGAGAAACATTTAAATTAACAATTTAACATTTTTAAAACCTCTTAAAACAATTCAGAATATAAGTAGTGAGGAGTTTTGGAGATAGTTAGCTGCTGGTGGTTTCTCGGTATTTGGCAGCTTCATCGCTGTTCATTCTTAGCGTTTGCATGCTTCATTTCAGGACTCATTGATGTCTCTAAGGCTCCCTGAGGATACAGGCTGTGTGGACCCTTCCAGGTATCAGACAACCTTTCTTTAATCTGGTAATGGGGATTGTGGTCCACGCTGGAGGTACCTCCTCTGAGGAGTAAGAGCGGGGCAGAGGGAGAGGAGGCCAGGTATCCCAATGCAGCTTTCAGGGGAGGGACCTGTGGGAGGAGAGGCGCAGGCACAAGGGGTGCGGAGCCAGCAGGAAGTCCAAGGTGGAAGGGGCCGCAGAAGATGCCACTATCCTGCTGCCAGGGTTTGCAGGCGGCGATGCAGCTACCTCAATATGTCTGAGATGCAATGCCGAAGGAGGCTCTGCCTCTCTGGGGATCCCGTTAACTCCATTTGCCAGATGATCGGGCCTGAGATCAGCTCTGACCCCATGCCAGTGGCTCTGAATGTCACAGTGGCTCTCTACTTCTATGTCTGAAAAGAACCCAGGTGCCGAGGCTCTTCAGTGCTCCAGCCCGGCTGGATGGATGGCTGCTGGGTGAAAAGGGCTATCCCTTGAAAAGGTGGCTCATGACACCTCTCCACCACCCAACAACAGAGGCAGAGCAGCAGTACAACAGGAGCCATGCCCCCACAAGGGCGGTGGTAGAGAGAACCATAGATCTTCTCAAGATGCGATTCCGATGTCTGGACTATTCAGGGGAAGCACTTGCGGATATTGATGTTTAACTGAGCATCTGCCCATTGACTGAAGTTACTGTGTCATGAATGCATAAATAACAGTGAACACCATCAGCCCCACTGTTTGACAGTAAAATCTGGGTCAATGGAAAAGAGCATTTGAAGAAATTGTATTTGTAGATTTGTATGTTGTTATCTTCCCATCATTGCTCTGCCTTCCTTTGTGGTCTTCTTTAAATTGGTTTGCAATAATAGACAACATTATCACATTTTGACATAGTTCCAGATGTGATTTGGTTTGCACTGAAAAATTGGATTGAAAAGTATGTGTTAATAAACAATAATGTATTGCTTTTGGCAAACAGATAAAACTATGAGCTTAAGTAGACACTGGCACAATCAAACTGCCCTCCTTAGAGCTGAAAATCAGCATGTCCAGCATTCAACATTGTAAGCGACAGATTGCCCTAACCAGGACTGTTTACAGAAGTTTGGACAATCAATGGGAAATTCCCTTTATTTAGATATGATGGGCAGGCAACTGTGCCACCAGCTTCACATCTTGAATGCCTGCCCATCAAGGGAGGCGACATACTGCAGTGTGCCAGTTCTGGGGTGCTAGTAAGAAATTAGAACTGCAATCTTGTCTCTGCTTCATAAGGGGTCCGGGCCACAAACCAGATGGGCCTCCCTTCATCCTTCATTGGGCCAATACGCTTGACCTCACTCAGTGTATTAGCCTACTAATTCCACATCGTTGCTAGGGAGGTAGAAATGCCTGATATGGAAGTACCCAATCCCTGCCCCCTCCCCTCCTACATCAGTAGGTTTGTTTGGAGCAGGTGGAATATCTGCTGCTTACAGTTCAGCAACCATGACAGGAGGTTAGGCTCAATGTATCAAGGCCCTTGACTAATTCACTTCTCCTGTGGCACAATTCTGCTAAAATTACAGCTGATGTGCAGTGGGAACAAAGTGAACTTTCGCACCCTGTCACCTAATATTTTTTTTGGTTCTTGTAATTCTTTTTCCATCAATTCACTGCCCCTTCTTCCCTGAAGACATTAATTCTTTGCTGGAATATTGTTGCAGAGACTACTGGGCACCACTTGTACATTATTCAAAAGGGCATTATTCTTATATGAACATGAGACAAGAGTTCCAGCCATGACTCAGTGACAGCCCTCTTACCTCAAAGTCCAAAAGTTCTTGGGCTGAAGTTGATGGGCGGGCGTGCACAGGTGCGCTTCCGATCAGCGCCCCTGATTGGAGGCGCGGAGCCATTTTATGTGGGTGGGCCAATTAAGGCCCGCCCAGCGTGAGGTCCGCATAAAAGCGCAGAATCCCAAAATCGAGAGTGCGCTTTTTTGCGCATGCGCACGAAAAAGCGCACTCATCTCCCTGAGGCTAACTGCTGCCTCAGGGAGATCGGCTCAAAATGTACAAAACCTAAAAGTAGAAAAGTAAAATTTCCCTAACATGTCCCCTCATGTGACAATGTCACATGAGTTGGGACACGTCCATAATTGTCACAAAATCTTTATTAAAATTTTTAAAACCCTACATGAAACCTCATCCCGCCTGTGGATGAGGTTTCATGCTTTTTCTAATTCCCACCGGGGCTCCTGGCCTGCCCACTAACCTTAAGGTTGGACGGGCAGGTCCTTTAATTACCTAATTGACTCTGTCAATGGCCTCAATTGGCCATTGACAGGTCGGCGGGTGCGCAGCTGATTTCGCTGCGCCCCCGCCTTCCTGAAAATTTAAATGGGGCGTGATGACACCAGGAGGTCCCCCTGACGTCACCGCGCGTCATTTTACGTGTCAGTGAGTGGGCCCCGCACCCGCTCACCGACGCGTAAAATCCTGCCCCTTGTCTCAAGCCTCAGTCCAGAGACGTGGACACATAATCTAGGCTGACATTTCAGTGTAATACTGAGAGAGTGCAACACTGCCCAATGTTCTGATGAAGGGTTGAAGGGTTGTCGACTTGAAACATGAACTCTGTTTCTCTCTCCACAGATGCTGCCAGGCCTGCTGAGTATTTCCAACATTTTCTTATTTTATCTCATGCTGTTTGTGAGACTATTCAATATGCAAATTGGCTGCTGTTTCTACCTACAGCACAGCTGTGGCTGCATTTCGAATGTAATTTATTGGCTGGAAAGTATTTTGGCATATCATCATATTATTAAAGATGCTGAATAACTTGCAATTCTTTCTAATTGGCAGGCCATTTCATTGTATGGGCCATCACAGCTTGATACAATTTTGCCCAGATTAATGTTCCACACGACCACCTTCAGGAGAGATGTTTAGATTTCTCTTTCCCTGAATATTTGAACAGTTCAATAAAATGCAGGGATCAGTTATAGCATCCCTAATGTTACCATTAAGTTAATGACTGAGATCAGCTAAATCAGTATAGCGCTGAGATTGAAGTGGAGATCATTCTGGGCACATGACTCAGCTACTTGCTAGAGAAACTTGCTTTCGGAAGGGAAGTGATTCTCCCTTATTATTGTTATCAAGGTTTCTCTTGTTTAATTTTTTTCTTGGCTTCTGATTTAGAGTTTTTTTTTTAGTTTTTGTTCCTGCTTGATTCCTGGACTAACCAGGGCAGCATAAAATTTCAAAGTCTCAACATGTAGCATGGAATTTTTCTCCACAGCTGCATATGAATCAGAGAATTGGGAGTGGAGGTAAAAGCATGTCCCATTGGTGGTGTTTCCAATTATCCAGTCACCCAATGCACAACTTCTAATTAATTTACAGCAGTAACACTGACCCAAAATGAATACCTCTTGAAGAAAAGCTAAATTATATATTGACTTAGAGTTTCAAATGACTGTGTGACAAAAAAGGGATCTTTCCTATCTTTTGTTCAATATACAACAACGGGGTGCTTCATGTGAGCATTATAAAATAAAAGTATGACACTGAACCACATAAGGAGATATGAGGTAAGGTGACCAAAAAGCTTGATCAAAGAGGTTTTAAGGAGTGTTTTAAAGGAGGAAAGTGAGATAGAAAAGCAGACATGTGCTGGCAGGTATTTCAGAGCTTGGGTCTTTGGCAACTGAAGGCACAGCTGCCAGTAGTGGAGTGATTAAAATTAGGGATGCCCAAGAGGCAAGAATTATAGGAGCACAGATATCTCAGAGGACTGTGGGGTTGCAGGAAAGTACAGAGATGAAGAGAGGTGAGACCACAGAGGGATTTGAATACAAGGACGAGAATTTTAAAATCAAGATGTTGCTTTACTGGGAGCCAGTGTAGGTCAGTGAGCACGGTGGGGTGATAGGTGAACAGGACTCGAATAAGACACAGGCAGTTGAGTTTCGGATGACTTCAAGTTTTCAGAGGGCAGAATATGGGAGGTTAGCCAGGAGTGTTGAAATAGGCCAGTCTAGAGATAATGAAGGCATGAATGAGAGCTTCAGCCGCATAAGAGCTAACAGTGGCCTTACCAGCGATGCCCACATCCCACAAACAAATAAAGAAAAAATCATGGCCCAGATTTTTGTAGAGTCATGGAAACTATATTCCTTTTCCAAAATGGTGCCGGGAACCCGGATTCGGGAGTCCCACCCCCATTTCCAACAGATGTTACTTTCACTGGTAGGAGAAAGGGGACAAAATATGACTCACACATGGGAGAGCCTCGGATCCAGCAGGGCTATTTGAACTCATTGCCAAATTCAAGCATACCCCATTTTTGCTGGAGCGAGGTCCATTTCCCGTAGTATGTGAATTATGATTTTTAAGAATAGACGTAAATGCTTGTAAAAGGCAGATAAGGTCTGTGGAACTGTCAAACTGTCAAGTTATTTAACTCCTATTTACATTTAAAAAAAAAACCTGTCTATGCTTTTGAGTTATAAAAAAAAATGGTGCTTGCAGTTACAATGGATGTTTGTTGACATAAGCCGGACTGCTTCCACAACCTATAATTTTCACAGTGGGGGCTGTAAATTCATAGTTTGATTGACAGCTCCAAGTGGTTATTAAGGAATTAATTGTCTTTGACCTGAGGCTATGAATACAAATGTTTGTTTTAAAAGGGATTGCATACTTGAGGGGATTTAAACATATTGAATGGGCTTTTATCAATGAGGGCTTTTTTTTAATATGGTGAAGCCTGTAATAGAATTTTATTTTATTTCATCTCAACATGACTCCTGAGGTCTGTGCATGGTAGATATTGGGTAAGTTGGCATGAAGGGTATAAGGGCAAAGGGTGGTGGATGGGGGCATGGGTTGGCATGAGTTGGCATGGATGGGGCATGGGGAGTGGCTGGGGGGGGGTTAGGGGGGGTGAGGGGGTGTGAGGTGTAAGGTTTAGAGGGCTTAATTTTCAACCACACAACTGGGACTATGTTCCAGAGTGCTAAGCTGGGCCTTTTAATTTTGTGGCCCTTGTGGCTGTCTCTGAATTGTTTCCTGGGGCAGCAGACCCCAAACCCAGCATGAACCCACCCTTCCTCCAGAACAAAGATATTGCTATTTGGGACACTTTTTCCTGAGGTGGGTGTGATGAGCTGGGAAACCTACCCACTCCGTACACCCACCTCAGGAGTGAAAATCCAGTCCAGTGCGCCTTTAAAAAGCCTCAAAATCTTGGTTAAGCCAATATTAAAGATGGCATCAGGGCATGGGTTCTTTGAGATAGCTTTGAAACTTATCTTGTTTTTTAGCAAAGTTAGTTTGTGGATGGTCAATCTGTATGCAAATATACCTAGTCAACTTATTCAAATGAATGTTTTACATCAATGTACTTTTGTTGTTCCATAACTACATCCAGATGCCAAAAACACTAAAATATCCTCTACAGTTATTTTGTTTGAATTCTCAGTAATTACAGTCTATAAATATATTTTTTAACTATCATTAACTATTAAAATCTGTCTAGTTGCAAAACGTAGACATCACTGAGAAAGAGGCACGATTTCCAAGCCACTAACCCATTCTTTGCTGGGACTCTTTCTACCGCAGAAGAATCCAACATATGTATGGCAAGTCATGTGGCCATTCCTTAATTTTCTAAGCATTGTAGTGTTACACAGATTGGATAGTGCCCATTAGTGTCACATATCCATTGTCACAAGAATGCGTCTTTTTAAGTTTTTGACAAGAGAGGCTTCTAAAACTGTCAACTGTTTGCTCATTCCTTTTGTTTCCTGTATAAAGTAAGAGGATTTGAATGACAGACATCTACTTTCAACCTTCCTTATTTGGAGTTGAATTTTTCATGTTTGCTCCCATTTGAATAATAATCAATTTCTGAATTCACATGCTAACAAGTTTTGAAATTCTAAGAAGAGCAGCTAGCTTTTATCAAGACAAGGCATCATCATAAAAAAGGGTGGGAAACATGGCCATGACCTTCTGTCTACCTGGGGTATTAGCAGTTTCAGACAACCGAAACTTTGTTTAGCTGAACAATCACAAATATTCGCCCACATATGAGACCTTTTAAATTTGCCACTATGCAATTAGATTAGAGTGATCCATTAGCACAACTCCCAGTCATTTGCAAACCTCCTTTATCACTATCAATCATTCAAGTGATAGTTCAATAATCCAGAGCAAGGTACTTGCATTGGATATGGGAATTTGCATTGTTAAATCCATCATTTGATTTTGTCCATCTCTGGTTTGGTCAGGGTTACCCATGTGTAGCTGTTATTCTTGCTCATGATCCACTCCTGATTTTCCAACTATCATTTGAGCATGACTGGACGCAGAGATAATTGAAATTTTTGATCCTACATTTGCAAATGGAGCACATTTATTCTCTGCTTTCAATTCCATTTCCTCCTACAACTATGGGTTTTGAATATGCAGCTTAGTTCTGGGGGAGTCTGCCTTAAGTACTCACAGTGGAGCTCCAGCAATACGTTTCATCCATTGAATGACTGCTTGCAAGATAAATTCTTGTCTATGTTGAGACATTGACTCAGTTAGAAATTAGTCAGAACTTTTGATATTTTAATAGTTAGCAATGGAATACAAGCATTTACCTGCTGAGAATGTCTTCAGCTTTAGTTCCCTCAATAGCCGACTTCCTGGTTGCACTCACCTTGTTGAGGAGAGGCACCGAGTTGGGCTTAAGCATCTTCTTAAGGTGTTGAGAAATCAAATGGTCAACTTGTCCATTAAGGCTTTGGTAAATAGATGAGAGCAGGCCAACTGTCCATCTTTCAGACTTGAGATATTTGAGTTACACAGAAGGCTGGGCCTGAGGGCATAGAAACTTTCTATGGCCAAAATATATGGAATAATTTGAATATTAACATATTTACTTTGCGTCATTAAAAGTGAGCTATGTATATAAGACCAAAGTTTGATTTTCTTGTGATAATAATGGGCTCTATCCAATCTGTGTAACACTACACACATGTGTGTATTACTACTGTAATCAAAAAGGATTGTTAATGGAGTGTCAGCCTTTAGCTCAAGAAAGTTGGAATTCAGAAGTGAGGAGGGGCTGATTCACTGGTACCTCCTTTACAGACCCTATCTGGGTACAGGAAAGATATATTAGTCTTGGATGGGGCACAGCATGATTTCGCCAGAATAATTTCAGGGCCTAAAGGATTAATTTAGGAGGACAAATTGCATAAATTTGGCTTGTATTCTTGAGTTTAGAAGGTTGATGGGTGTTATAATTGAGGCATTCTAAATGATTTAATGAAATAGATACAGGGAAACTATTTCTTCTGGTGGAAGAACCTTGAACTAGAGGGCATTCTCAAGGTAGATTTACTCCAGTTGGGAGCAAAATCAGAAAACGCTTCTTCACACAATGGGTAATGGAAATCTGAAATGCGTGCCTCAGAAAGGCTGTGGATGGTGAGTCAATTGAAATGTTCAAGACTGAGATTGATAGATTTTTATTGGGTAACAGTATCAAGGGAAGATCTTGTGGCACAATGGGTGTTGTCACTGCTCTCAGCTAGAAGTTCCTGGTTAACCCCAGGACTTAATGGCCAAGGAACATGTGTTCATAACACAGTCAAACATATTGAATATCAACCTGCAAATCCTTCCAACATGCACCAGTGACATGTGGGAGAGATTATTCGTCAGCCATGTGACAGAAAGAATGTTGGACCTCTACCACGACTACAGACTACATGCAGGTAAAAGTGCATATTGTCACAGCAACTCAGACTCCCTGAGTGAACTGTAACACATCATCACCAAGGCAGGTAAATGGAGCAGAGGTACAGATCAGTCATGATCTTTGAATTGCGACCAGACTCAAGAGGCTGAATAGCCTACTCCTTTTCCTATACTAGAATTAACTGCTGGGAATTTTGGACTCAAGTTTCATTTAATAAATAAATAAAGGTTTCACAGTAACAATTATTGAATACAACATTTTTCCAATAGGCAAACCTGACTGAATAATGAAAAATTGCTGTGTGTAATTTTCTGTGTCAGAGAACACAGCTGTTAAACATTTAAGCAGTGTGTTGGTTTTGTTAGGCCCAAATATGTACACGGTACATTTTCCACCTGTTGGTTGTAAATGGATGGAAAATCTAGTTGACAGTCTAGTAATATTTGTAACTTGTGGGTGTTATCACGTGAGCAGAATAAAGCAGCCCGTAGTATAACCAAAACCCCATATATTGATAATAAGATAAACATAGTGTCAGACTTTGGTATCCTACACAGAAAGAAACAAGAAACGTCGGCAATGTAACTAATTTGAATTTTAGAAATGTAAATCATATTATCTGGCCATGTTTATTATTTATTTCAGTATTATGTCAAAAGCATTTGCATTTATATAGTCATCAATGGATTGGTGTGAAATTATTTTTTGTTGAATACGCAAACTGTCTGAAAACCGTTAAAGCGAAACATCTGTGGGTAGTGGCAAGAAATACTTTGAACCTGCAGTATTTAGAAGGAAAAAAAAAATGGTTGAGAATGTCTCCACACTTAGTGGAATATTCTCCTAACAAAGAACAGCCTCATGAAGACTTGCCATGCCTGTTTCCGGCCAGTTAAAACTCATTCACACAATGTGACTAGGGGGAGGTGGTGGCAACTTAGTGGTATTATTACTGGACTAATAACCCAGAGACCCAGTGTAATACTCTGGGGGGTCTGTGTTTGAATCTCACCATAGTAGATGGTGGAATTTGAATTCAATAAATACCTGGAATTAAAAGTTTAATGGTGACCGTGAAACCATTGTTGATTTCCATCTGGCTCACTAATAAATCTGCTGTCCTCAGAGCCACAGCAATGTGGTTGACTCTTAATGAATGCCCTCTGAACAAGGGCAATAATTGCTGGCCTAGCCTGTGATGCCGAAGGCAATGGAGCTGATTTGGGATCACTAGGCTTTTCTTGTCCTGGACATGACTGCTGAAACTAAGCACAAAAGATTAGCGATGAACAAGGACGTATTTGAAGGCTTTTCAGCTGCATTTACAACCACAGAAATCAATAATTAAGATTAAAATAGACTGTGATCCTTGCACCTAAGTGACAGCTGGTCATAGAAAACCCTATGTATATGATATCAGACTTGGTCTCCTGGCATAGGAGGGAGGACAAAGAAGCTTCTTTCCGTGGCATAAATCTTTAGGAGGAGACTTTTTTTCCCCTAAATTATCTTCCTCCTTTCCTGATATTGATGGCATGAGCTGGGGTACTGTCATAGATATCTCCTCACTCAAGCGGCCATTCTTTAAGCGTGAACCTGCACAGTGTGTGTCAAAAAGCTGTCAGACCACAGAGGAAATCAGAGCCCAACCAGACCCTGTTCTCACCCAATGCCCGCACACAAGCACTTTCCGGTAGTGTTTCACTGGAAAGGAATCAGAAGCAGCAGCTCAAGGTCCTGATTTTTAACTCCACGTGAGCTTTGAGTGAGTGGGTGGTGAGGTGACTTGGAAATTCACCTGCTGCTCCAGGAATGAACCCGGGGCTATCTTACCTCCTGGGCCTCATTTAAATCACCCAGCCAACTTTCCCGCTGTCCCAAGAAGGAAGTTGGTGAAAAGTGGCAGAAAATTGGGTCAACTGGATGCCATCCCCTGACTCCATGTAGGTGGTGGGATTGGCTTCAGGGACTGACCTGCAGGGGTCTCATTTTCAGGAAGGAGGAGGTGGGATGTCTGTGGAAGGGGAGGGGTATAAGCTTTACTCTTTTTTCCCCCCCTACTTCTCCAGATGTCTTTGACAACTTGCTAAGATGTATTTCTAAAGGTATTGATTTAGCCTCCACTTCATCAAGTCACCATTATTCATGTCTGAATTTTGATAGTGAAGTTAGCATTATCAGTTCATACAACTGAGGTGAGGTCCCCGCTGAGCCTGATTGTATGCTAACTCTTCCAGTAGGGGTTCCTGGATAGAAATCAGAATTGGGCATGCTAGCCGATTAATTCCTCCCATACGCAGATCACTACCAATCATCCACTTACATCACGAACTCAGAAAGCCATCCAAGGTATCTGCTTTGTCGATGAGAATACAACGTGGCCATGAAGTTATATCTGAATTGATAGCGTGGCACATGACATGAAAGATGAATTGAAGGAGATCTTATTTCCCACAAGTGTTGCTTAGTGAGGAATCTTGCTAGTCACAAACATGTAATAGAAGCACACCCATCATTCTCTAATATGTGCTCAATGAAGGCAAGGTTTATCATCAATAGCGTATATTTAGAAAATTTAGCCTGTTATTTGAGTCAAAATTGCACTTGGAAATGGTGCTGAAATGCTCTTGAAGTCCTGGAATCATTACTATTGTGAGGTTTAGTGTTTATAATGCACTTATAAAATTGTGCTGGATAAGTGCGCATTGTGTGAACGTAGATGAAAGCAAAAAATCTGACTTTGTCAATGACAAAATGTTCATGATTAGAGTATCAATTCGAGAAGCATGATGATTGCAATACAACTGTTCTCAATGTAGCATCATTTGCACATGCCAGTCTGAATTGGAGATGTAAAACCAAAACTATGCAAACATTAACAAGTTCTGGCAATGTTAGCGGAATACTGAAGAGGAATTGAGATTTGTGTAACAGCTTGTAACAGTTTAAGCTGTAGTCACAGAGCACCCAACACCGTGCGGGAGACTCGGCTGATTTCTGAACACTGGTGTGACACCATCATGACTTTATACTGTCATGAAGCTATTAATATATATAATATTATTGGAAAATACTTTTCTTTTAAAATAGAGGTTTAGTCTGTGGGTGTGTCTTAACTGGATTAAAGTCAGCTAGTCTGGGTGCTTTGACGTGTACTAGTTTTGAGATGTAAACAGAGAGGTAGAGTACATTTGCATTTTTTGAATAGACCATTCGAGAAGTGGGGTGAAAACTGACACCTATCTAGCAGCTACCAAGCAATATGTTTATATTACTAATAAAATTGGTACTATGAAAGGGATTTCATTGTTAAAAGGTGGAGTTCAAAGAGGCTGGTGAGACAATGAGAATTTGCATTCAATCGGTGGTGGTAGGTATAGCTTTAGCAGTTTTTGGGTGTGCAGGACAGAGGCAATGTAAGATCAAAAGGCAGCTGCAAGCCTCCAACTGTCTCCACAGGAACCAAAGTGAAAAGAACTTCATTTTGAATTTGTAAGGTGAAAATGCTTTGCCTGGCATTTGGTTAAGTCTATGGTTTGCTGTTGCCTTAATGGAGATTAGTTTGGGAAGTTGTTAAGAGTGATGATAGTAGTAATTTGAAGCCATGTGTCTATAAATGTGTAAATTAATAAAGTGTTTCATTTAGTTTAACGTAAAGCCTCGAGAACCGGTGGTCTGATTCCTGAATTTAGGGTCGCATCTCAAGCATAACACTTAAAATAATGGGTTATGACAGTTGTTTAAAGTTTCCTCCTGGGAATTTTAAATAACTCCACTTTACCAGCTGCATTGTCATAACAATACTGATTGGCAGATTATGACAGTGGGGTATTTTTAAAATAGGAGTACATTAGTTGGAAGTCAAAAGCTCCTGACTACCCAAAGTTAGTTAGTTGTTCCGCTAGTCAGCTGCCTTTGAGAGTATAAGACACTGTAAATGACTAGTTTTCATTCAACATTAAAGACTTTGAATATATTGTACACCGCAGTTAAAAACTACAGGTATAGTTTTGACTATATGCTTTGAAGAAAAAGCCCAGTGGTGCTAATTCTGGTAAAGATTGCACCCTGCATTTAGTACATGTGAAGAGTGGAAGTCTCCCTTGTGTTAGACATAAAGGGCTAAATTTTAATTTTCTGACACGTTCATAGTGGGGGAGGCTGAAAGTGCGTCAGGAACCCAGAAGTTTCAGCATCACATTTGTCAGTGGTTTTTTAATTCAGTTACATTTTCATCTGACTTAGGGTTATCCTAACCAATTAAAGTGAGCAGGTATGATGACAGGATTAATCAGTTACCTCATAGCAAAGGACCCTATAGGTAGGAGTGATCATGGCTTGATTGAGAGTCACATTCATTTTGAGAGAGAGAAGATGGGGTCTAAGAATAGTGCTTAAACTTAAATAAAGGCAATAAGGGTATAAGGACAGAGCTGCCTAATGTGAACTGAAAAACTAGGTCAGGAGAGATGTAGTGGAAGACAATTAAGGAGATATATCTAGCACTCAACAAAAATACATTCCAGTGAGAATGGAAGACTCAAGGAAAAGGGTGCATCATTCATGACTAACTAAGGAACTTAAAGATATAATATAAAAACAGAATATAAAAAAACAGCAAAGAATGACTAAAAAAATAAGGAGGGAGAAAATAGAGTATGAGAGAAAGCTAGCTAGAAATATAAAAATAGTAAGAGTTTCTACAGGTATTTAAAAAGGAAAAGAGTAACTAAAGTGAATGTTGTTCCTCTAGAGAGTGAGTCTAGGGAATTAATAATGGGAAACAAGGAAATGGTGGATGCATTGAACAGATATTTTGTGTCTGTCTTCACTGTGGAAGACACAAATGACATCCCAGAAATAATTATAAATCAAGAGGTGAAAGGGAGAGAGGAACTTAAAACAATCACAATCACCAGAGAAATGGTATTGAGAAAATTATTAGAACTAAAGGCTGACAAGTCTCTAGGTCCTGATGGACTTCATTCTAAGGCCTTGAAATAAATGGTCACTGAGATAGTAGATGCATTGGTTTTAATTTTCCAAAATTCCCCAGATTCTGGAAAGGTCCGTTTAGATTGGAAAATTTTCAAGAAAGCAGGAAACTACAGGTTAGTTAGCTTAACATCGGTCATAGGGAAAGTGCTGGGATCTATTATTCAGGATGTTATAGCACAGCACAGAAAATTTTAATGCAATCAGGTAGAGTCAATATGGTTTTGTGAAAGGGAAATTGTGTTTGACTAATTTATTAGCACTTTTTAAGGAAGTGACAAGCAATATGAATAAAAGGGAACCTGTAGATGTGATGTACTTGGATTTCCAGAAGGCATTTGACAAGGCTCCACATCTATCTATGGTTACTACATAAAATAAGAGCTCATGGTGTAGGGGGTAACATATTATTATGGGCAGAGGAGACAGCTAATAGGAAATAGAGAGTTAGGATAAATGGGTCATATACGGATTGGTAAGATGTAACCAGTGGAGTGCAACAGGGATCAGTGCCGGGGCCTCAACTATTGACAATGATTTGGATGAAAGGACTGAATGTAGAGTTACTAAATTTGCTGATGACACAAAGATAAGTAGAGGAGTAAGTTATGAAGAGGACATAAAGAGTCTGCAAGTGGACATAGATAGGTTAAGTAAAGAGGCAAAAATTTGGCAGATGCAGTATAGTGTGAGAAAATGTGAACTTGTCCATTTTGGCAGGAAGAATAGAAAAGCAGCATATTATTTAAATGAACAGAGATTGCAGAATCCTGAGGTACAAAGGGATCTGGTTGTCCTCCCTCGCACATGAATCACAAAACGTTAGTATGCAGTAAGTGATTAGGAAAACAAATCAGTTATTGCAAGGAGAATGGATTATAAAGGTAGGCAAGTTTTGCTTCAGTTGTACTGGGCATTGGTGAGAATGTGTCTGGAGTGCTGTTTTGGTTTCCTTATTTAAGAAAGGATATCATTGCATTGTAGCAGTGTAGATAAGCTCATTCAACTGATTCCTGGGATGAAGGGATTGTCTTATGAGTAAAGATTGGACAGATTGGGCCTGTACCCATTGGAATTTTGAAGAATGAGAGGTGATTTCATTGAAACATATATGATCCTGTGGGAACATGACAGAGTGGATGCTGTAAGGTTTTTTCCCTTATGGGAGGGACTAGAAATGACTAGAACTAGGGGACACGGTTTAAAAATAAGGGGTCTTCCATTTAAGACAGGGATGAGGAGAATTTTTTTTTCTCAGAGGATTGTTAGTCTGTGGAATTCTCTTCCCCAAAGAGCAGTGGAGGCAGGGTCATTGAATAGTTTTAAGATTGAGTTAGAGAGATTCTTGACTGATGAGGAAGTCAAAGGGTATAGGGGCAGATAGGAAGGTAGAGGCCATAATCAGGTCAGCCATGATCTTATCAAATGGCGGAACAGGCTCAAGGGGCCAAATGGCCTACGCCTGTTCCTCGTCATCGTATCTCCATCACCACCTGCAGAGGAGAATGCGTTGGAGATAAAACTAGATCTTGGCAATGGAGAGATAGGGGGGCCCTCAGCTACCTGATGACAGAAGCAAATTTCCCACAGCCACATGACAAACAAAGTTCACTCACATTGACCTAGTATTAACAATGTTTGAAATGACGATCTGCACAATGATAACTCAGAACCCACTCACATTGCCAGCTCCACGTCAAATCATTCACCTCCTACAGGTCCTGCAAGTGTATCTCAAGAGCTGGTGCCAGAGGAAGAGAAAGGCTCCTTTGGAAAGGTCACTCACTCTGAGGATGCACCATCACCTGACGCGTGCACTCTCCACCGGCTCATATAACACACCTTGGTGGGCTCACCAAGGCAGGTAGTTGGATTATCATATGGTGAAGCACACTGCATATGTGAGTAAGGACAGGTGA
Organism: Cetorhinus maximus; assembly: GCF_964194155.1. Classification (NCBI taxonomy): domain Eukaryota; kingdom Metazoa; phylum Chordata; class Chondrichthyes; order Lamniformes; family Cetorhinidae; genus Cetorhinus; species Cetorhinus maximus. The sequence goes on along the minus strand of NC_135885.1, from coordinate 27,702,226 downwards.
TTAATACAGGTACAGCAGTGGAGATTCCGCAGCAAAGAGCACAGGACCCTCCAAGCTCTGTTCAATGGAATGCAGATGCTGATCCTTGGGTTCTTCAATGCAGAGGATTACTCTGGAGTAGCAGCAGCAAATGTGTAAGGCTCTGTCAGTCTTTCCAGAGGCACATGATCTGAGGAGCCCATTTCCACCATGGGAGCCATAATGTGTCAAGCATTTGCACTGGTGTCTCTATCCATGGAAGAAGTGGCCACCTGCATGGAGTCGCAGGTGTGGTAGGCAACCGAATGCATGTTTGCCCTAATCATTGGCCTGTGCACTCAAACTGTCACTGGAAGCAGAATGGAGGAAGGCCCTGCCTTGGCTGGTCAGCTCTTAACTGAAGTGCAGCAAAATGTTCTCTAGCTCTTTGCTAACAAATGGAGTGCAGGTAGGTCATGAGAGTGAAGATGGAGAAAGAGAACATGGAAGTGGAGACATTATCCAAAGCCCTCCCAACTGACCCATTTCCTCACCTCAGTCAGAATTCTGCATGCTGCCTCTAGTCTTAATGGCTGAGTCTGCCTCTGCACAGGTCCATTGCCTCTGTTCTTCCTATTTTTACCTGTCACCTGCCTAGTGACCCTCTGCCTTGTGAAAAATAGTGTGACAAGAGTGAAAGATGACCAATGAGTTTCAGTGAGAAGGATGGATTGTTTACTGTGGGAGTTGTGGTAATCTGAGGTGTAATACACCTTTAAGAGAATGTGAGCAGATTGACCATGTGACTTTAAGACCCAATAGCCATGTAGCACGGACTACCATGGTAATGTTAGTCTAGAGTAGGGTCTGGTTGGGGAAGCACACACCATGTCAGTGCTCTATTGTCTGTGTAAATAAATAGCATGTGTTTCATGTCATATTTGTCTCTGTGTCTGCAGTATATTGTAAACGATTTATCTGTTGACAGATAAGCATGCAACCGGTTTGCGAGCAAAGCAGCCCCATAGTAGAACATAACAACTGGCAATGAGGCAAACATGACCAGTCGATGATACCAAAGAAGCTGTGACTGAAGTGTATCAGCTGTGCCTTGCAGGCCTATTGTAAGTAAAGCCCTCACCATAGTCATTGAAGTTATATCCCTCCAGTATGCCACAATTTGACAGCATTGAACCGTTTGATCAGACCACCGATGACTGGTCACATTACATTGAACACCTCGCGTTTTTCTTTTTGGCCAATGACATATCGGGGGAAGAGAAAAGACGGGTGATCCTCTTATCAACATGTGACATTAAAACGTACAGCCTAATTCATAGTCTAATGTCACCCAACACCCGAGATTCCAAGAGCTTTGATGAGTTGGTGAATCTGGTGAAAAGCCACCTTCAGCTGAAATCCTCGGTAACAACGGAGCATTTTAAATTCAACTTGAGGTGTCGCACCCCTGGAGATACAGTCACTTGCTATGTAGAACCTTTAAACAACTAACAGAGCACTGTGAGTTTGGGATGTGAATTAATGACACGTTAAGAGACCGATTAGTTTGTGGGATTAACGAAGATGCCATTCAGAACAGGTTGTTGTCAGAAACAAAATTAGACTTCAGCAAGGTGGTGGAGTTAGCACTCGCAATGGAAAGCGCAGTCAGGGACTCAGAAGAAATCAAGGGAGCACAAAATGGTGCCGCTATTCATGTTGGAAGGGAGGGACTGACTAGAAATGGCGCGGAAGCACAGGGCTTCATGGAAAGGTGGGAAACAGCCACCATTAACAGATCAGCAAAAAGCAATGGTTTAACAGATAACTGCCACACTAATAATAGCAGAATTGGAACCAGGCAGCCTGCAAATGGATGACAATTTAGAAAAACAGAGTGTTTCTACTGCCATCGCAATGGGCACATTATGCGATATTGTAAAGAAAGATTGAGACAAAATTTCAAACAAAAAGACAGAAGTCGTGAAATTTATATAATGGAGGAACCAGAAAAAAACAGAGTCACATATTTATTTGCGACACAACTTAAAGAAGGGTAAAAGAGAGCCAATCTAGGCAACAGAAGAAGCCAACAGAAAACCCATTCAAATGGAGACGGATACAGGCGCATCCACGACAGTCATAGGGGAACATATGTTTAAGTATTTGAATGGAGGAGACCACTCACTAAAACTGGAAAACTCAGATGCCAGATTAAAGACATATACTGGCGAAGACATACGAGTAAAAGGTATATGCAAGGTTGCAGTACAATATAGAAGCCAGTCTGCTAATCTACCCCTCATAGTGATAGCAAGCAGAGGGCCGAGTCTCCTCGGAAGAAGCTGGTTAAGAGAGATCAATCTTGAGAGGTTACTGAGATCTCAATCAGAAGCAGGAAATGTTGCTGCTTGGAAAAAGGAGTATGTAAAGACTCAACAAAAGGAACTTGTAGAGCTGATGCTTCAGGACAGAGTTCGAGTTGAAGTCAGTAACCTGCAAAAAGAAAGGGAAAACCTGATGAAGGACAGTTGCATATTGCAAGATTTCCTCAGATCCCAATTTGTGCCACTAAAAAGGTATGATGAAGAGCAGGATGAATTCTGCATATCTCTGGCCGAGATGAAGAATCAATTAGCCGAGAAAGCACAACAATGCTTAATTCTCCAGGAAACAACTAACATAATTGTTATTATACAACATATAAATATAACAACGAAATGGAAGAACTGAAGGGCCAGCTACGTGGAAGCCAAGAAACCTTAAAAATAGAGACTCCTGGGTTTTCAAAGGAGCTGACAGACGAGGAAATGCTGGAAGACTCACCGAGTTCACTCAAGTTGAACTCATACCTGAGCCTAGTCTGGCCAATAGGGAAGTTGAAGAGGAAGCCAAGATTAAGGTCAGCGATGCCAACAAGAAAACCCATCAAAAGAAGACACATAGGAAGAGAAAGCGGAATTACTAACAAGGCCCCGAAAAATTTTTTACACAACAGGAAGCTGATCATTTTGTGTAAAATTTAGCCTTGCCCAACATCCTGATTCTCAGAACGTGCCTGACAGTTGCCCTTCATATTCTTGAACTTGGAGAGGAGGGGCAGCAGGAGTGCATGCGATTGGGCCTGAAAGAGGATGAATACATTCCTGTTGGGAGTCTACACCACAGGTGGAAGGAACTCCTCTTGCTTTGGAAGTACCTGTAGGACCCATTGAGCTTGAGAGAGTCAAAGGGGAAAACTTACAGGTTCCTAAAGGGGAGCCTAGTGGACAGATAACTCCTGAGAAGGTGGCCTCATAGAATTATGACGGTTGACACGTTTGAGAAAGCCTCTTGAGAGACTGAATTTGTAAATAGTTTATTTATGTAAATAAAAGTTAATATATAATGTAAAATGTACTTTCATGTAAAGGGGGAGGGATGTGGTAATCTGAGGTGTAATACACCTTTAAGAGACTGTGAGCAGATTGACCACGTGACTGTAAGACCCAAAAACTGTGTAGCGTGGGCTACCATGTTAATGTTAGTCTAGAGTAGGGTCTAGTTGGAGAAGCACACACCATGTCAGTGCTCTGTTGTCTATGTAAGTAAATAGCATGTGCTTCATTTTATATTGGTCTCTGCATCTGCAGTATATTGTAATCGATTCACCTGCGACGGATAAGCGTGCAACTGGTTCTCGAGCAAAGTGACCCCACAGTAGAACATAACAGGAATGCTGAGGGTTGGTGGGGGCACAGTGGCTTCCGAATTGGTGCACCAAATGACTGAACTGCCTTAGATTAACTGAAGCGTGCCTGAATTAGTCCTTTCTGGGCATCCCTGGCAGTGATGATCGTATCATCTTCCTCCTCTGGAGCTTCAGCCCTCACTGTTGTACAATCTTGTTCAAGGAGCATGACATCACTATCAAAATCTGGACACCCTCACTGGTGCATACTGAAGAATGCCCCCAGATTTCTCCAGGCACCTGCATGGTATCTTCAGCATCCTGCTGGCTTGTTCAATAACAATTCTTATGCTCATGTGGTTTCGGTTGTACCTTTTCTGGGCTGAGGAACATAGGAGCAGGAGTAGGACCATTTGGTCCTCCAAGCCTTCAACAAGATCATGGCTGATCTGGCTGTGGTCTCAGCTCCACTTTCCTGTCAATCTCCCATAACTCTTGACTCCATTGCTTAACAAAAATCGGTCTAACTCAGTCTTGAATAAATTTAAAGACCCAGCCTCCACTACTTCCTGGGGAAGAGAATTCCACACATGAGAAACCCTCTGGGAGAAAAAAATTCTCCTCATCTCTGTCTTAAAAGGGAGACCTCTTATTTTTAAACCTTGTTCCCTAGTTTTAGTCTCCCCCACAAGAGGAAACATCCTTCGGGTATCCGTCCTATCAAGTCTCCTCAGGATCTTATATGTTTCAATAAGATCACCTCTCATTCTTCTAAACTGCAATTGGTACAGGCCTAACCTGTTCAATCTTTCTTCATTAGATAAGCCCCTTATCCTAGGAATGAGTCTAGTGAAGTGCCTCTGAACACCCTATTCCAACAAGGTGTCTTACAAGAGGCTTGTTTGAAAAATTCAATCTTATGAAGAAATGTAACAGCATGGATAGAAGTGGCTGATGGATTGGAAACAAAGAGCATTAATGCGTGTTGCACAGTCTAGAAAATGTTGGAAGTTATGTGTTCAGAGGTCAGTTCTAGGACTACTTTTGTTCTTAATCTAAATAGAAGATTTGGCCTTAGGTATAGGGCAGTCAGGGATGGAGGGGGGCTGGAAGAAAGGGAAGTGGGGTAGCTCTCGCTGGGCTCCCCTATTCTGATGCTGGGTCACTCGATCAGGCACTAAGTGTCTGTCTTTCAACAAGGAACCACACTTGGAAGCCCGCAAGCAAAGCCAACTTCCCCTCCCACCCCTGGTTGAATACCATTAGTTGCCCAAGTGCCTCAATTAGCACCTGGACAGGAAGGCCATCCTTGAGCTTTCCCGCTGGGGACTCAATCGGGCCGAGGCAGAAAGATGGTGGGGCCCCCATCGTACAGCTCCCCCCCCGCCGCCTGATTAAATGCCCCCCAAGCCTCCAAACTGGCCATTGGGGATGGGGGCATTAAATTCAATCCAAGGACTTGAAATAGACATAGACAGGTTAGCAAATTGTAAACCTACTTCATGGTGGATTGTACAGAACCACTCCATAAATTATTTTCTGTAAACTTTATATTGTTACAAAGATGTTTTAAGCATGCTAAATCATAAATTCCATTATACACCTCTATATAAAATATGTGTTGTTTTCTGATTTTAATACTGAATTTTGTTCAGAAATACCGCTATTATTATTGTTCTGAAGGAATGGGTAACCTAGGGACAGAAACTTGGCTTTGCTCAGCTCATCCAGATTGTTGTGTGAATCTCTGCACCCCTCCAATTCTGGTCATTTGATGATTATTTTCTCCAGCCTGTATTCTACTGTATTGGCTGCATAGTTCAACTTTCTGTTTGCTTTGATGTGATGTGATTGGACAGATTGGGTGTCAACATCCATTGCAACAACATTTATGGATTTCTTATGTCACCATTTTTGCTTCCTAAATGTGGCACTTTCTTTTTCCTAAGTTCTCTACCTGAAGGCAGGTCCGACCCACAATGCCACGACCTCCACCATGAGTAGGGCGAGGAGGCAGGTCCCAAACCCACCCCAGCTGGAATGGGGATCACAGCCAACTGGTTCCCCGTGGAGTCTGAGGCGACATACATTTCGACATGCATTTTTGATGCACGCATGGTAGGAGCTCCAATTCCTTTCTATTCCATGGAATCTCTCCCGCTTTTATCGCCTGCCATTGGCATATTGTATGTTGGAAGGATTTACAAGCTGATACTCAACCTGTTTGGTTGCATTATGAGCGCATCTTCCTCAGCCAACAAGTCCTGGAGTAGGGCTCAAACCTGGAGCTTCTGGCTCAGGTTTGTCAGAAACCTGGTTACCCACTGCGCAACAAGACCTCCATTTGTGGTACTTTATATTTGTCTATATTCAATACCACAAGCTATTGATCTGTCTATCTACATTTGTGGCTGATTATCAAAATTCCATTGAAATATGTCCATTGAATATGCAATACAAACCAGACAAATCTTGTACTAGGGAGCAGTTTAAGAGGATTTGGGGACCCGATAGTGTGGTCCCCATTCAGTGCCAACAGAGTCAGCAGTGTTCAGGTCCCCTGAGGATCATCAAGAGCTAGGATAATCGCGTCAACGTATTGCCTGTGTCCTTGAACTGTATGAGTGTCATTCTGGTTCAATTGGTGGCACCCTCACCTCAGCAAGAAGGCTGTACATTCATGCTTCATTTCAGTACACTATTTGAGAAGTGCAATGATGGCTGAAAACCACAATCTGGCAAAATAGTGACGTAATATAGGTTTGGATTTTGAGGGAAGGCTATGTGAAGATTTCACCCTGTTCGCATTCTGACAAAATTTCTAATCCAGGTGGGAGGAGCCATTTCCTGCTTCCGAGTCTTGCAATGAGATAGATGGCTAAAGCTAAAGGCATTTGAATTCCCATCATTTCTGCAGCCATTAGACATTGGCCAGGATTTAATGGTGGTCGGGCGGGCTGGCCCGGGAGTGGTTGGGAAGCCGACTGCCACCCGCAACATGGATTTCACGCTGGTGGGCCAATTAACAGCCAGCCAGCCAGCGTGAATCGCGTGCTGCAGCGCTCAGCGCTGCCGGGGTTTGGTGGGGGAGGAGCACGAGCGCTGAAGTTCACGCATGCGTAGGGCTGCGCTCAGTAAACGCTCCCTGAGGCACAGAGCTGCCTCAGGGAGCTGAAGAGTTTTAAAATTAAAATATTAAAAACATGTCCCCGCATGTGACTCTGTCACATGAGCAGGGGCATGTTATGAATGAAATTTAAAAATTGTTGCTTAATTTTTAGTTGCTGTTGGAAACCTTATCCTGCCTGTGGATGAGGTTTCATGCGCCCGCCAACCAAAATATTGCGAGCGTGCGACGATACCGTTTGGGTCGGGCGTGTGCCTGCTCGACGAGCTCAATGTTCTGCCCATAATTTCTGTCTGTGCAACTCCTGACAAAATAAGAGACATAGCTTGTCAGAGGAAGCCCCTACTTAGACCCATTTGAAGGTGCATAGTATCAGTTTGCAGACATATTTTAGGGGGTTGGGTGGGGGGGGTGGTTTCTTGTTGCTTTGGGCTACCGAATTACATTTCAAACTACCAGACTATGGGACTCTCCGGTCTCCTGTACATTTTTGTCTTCCTAGCCACTCTATTCAGGGAAGACAGTGAAATGCTGGGATGGCTTCCCTGGCACATGGCCCCAATTTGACTGCCCAATTTACCAGCAAAACATTGCTACATTTATGCCCATTCATCAATTAGAGAGGCGACTGAGTGGACTACAGAGGCTCTGAGGGTAAAATTTAGTGGCCTTGATAGATCAAGAGGGGCATTGCAGGATGTTTCCAGGCAAATCCCTTAAGAGATTCACTTACTGTCCCCTTCGCAACTTTGCTATTCAAAGAGGACTAGGAATAGAATCTCAGATAAGCCGGGCCTGGATGCAGTGAGGCTGAAGAGCTTGGAACTCAGCCTCGAGGGCTCAGGATCAGTACTTTGGAGGATTGCTCCAGGCTGATAGCAATGGAAAGTCATAAGGAGATCATTAATAATACTTTCTCTTCAGATTAAAGTGGTATACTTTGAAATCTTTTATCAGTATATCTCTTCAGCCATCTTGCTTATGCCAATCATTCCATATCTAAACATGTATCTTTCAGGCCTTCAAAGATAAATACGTAACATTATCCACACCAGATCTCACAATACTTAAACAGAACCAAATTAAGGTGCATTTTTTAATTTATTAAAGATAAACTGATAAAAGCTATTTTCTATCACCAAGTTTCCCCGGGTCCCTAGGCATGTTTTTACAACACCTTACCTGGTGTCATCTGAGGGGCCAGTATTATGAGAGATAGTTCGCTGCTGGGTTGGTATAAGTGTCTTTTAGGATTGGGCTGATTCTCATCTCATGACAGCTGGGCTTGAAAAGGATCTAGTCTGATCCCTTGTGCAGCTGGCTGGACACCTGAGTCAGCACCCAAAGTCGTGTTAAGCTCTGAAGCCTGGCATGTGCTGAGAAACAGTAGCCTCATATTGAATGTCTCCAGCTGTGTCATTGGTGCCAGGCATAGGGGCTATGAAAGGAAGCTGTCTCTGTTGCCACCAGTGGAGACTGTTGAAGGAAGTGGCTACAGAGACAGTGGATAAATGGATGGTTATCTTTCAAAATTCTAGAGACTCTGGAAAGGTTCCTGCAGACTGGAAAGTAGCAAATGTAACCTCATCATTTAAGAAGGGAGGGAAAGGGAGAATGGAGAACTACAGACCTGTTAGTTCAACATCAGTTAAGGGAAAATGTTGGAATCTATTCTCAAGGATGTGGTAACTGGACACTTAGAAAGTAATGATAAAATTAGGCAGAGTCAGCATGGATTTATGAGAGGGAAATCATCTTTGACAAACTTGTTGGAGTTTTTTGAAGATGTTACTTGTAGCATTGATAGAGGAGAACCAGTGGATGTGGTGTATTTGAATTTTCAGAAGGCTTTTGATAAGGTCCCACACAGGAGGTGTAAACAAAATTAAGAGTGCATGGGATTAGGGGCAACATAGTAGCATGGATTGAGAATTGGTTAGCAGACAGAAAGCAGAGAGTAGGAATAATTCTCAGGATGGCAGGTTGTTACTAGTGGGGTACCACAAGGGTCAGTGCTAGGGCCACAGCTATTTACAATCTATATAAATGGTTTGGATGTGGGGACCAATTATAATTTTTTCCCAAATTTGCTGATGACACAAAACTAGGTGGGAATGTAAATTGTGATGATGATGCAAGGAGGCTTCAAGTGGACTTGGACAAGCTAAGCAAATGGGCAAGAACATCACAGATGGAATATAATGTGAATAAGTGTGGAGTTATCCACTTTGGTAGAAAAAAACAGAAAGGCAGAATATTTCTTAATTGGTGAGAAGTTGGGAAGTGTTGGTGTCAAAGGGACCTGGGTGTCCTTGTTCATGAGTCACTAAAAGCCAGCATGGAGGTGCAACAATCAATAAGGAAGGCAAATGGCATGTTGGTCTGCATTGCAAGGGGATTTGAGTACAGAATTAAAGATGTCTTGGTGCAATTGTATCGATCCTTAGTGAGAGCACACCTGAAGTATTGTGTACAGTTTTGGTCTCCTTATTTAGGGAAGGATATACTTGCCATAGAGGGAATGCAATGAAGGTTCACCAGGCAAATCCCTGGGATTGCGGGATTGTTTTATGAGAAGTGATTGAGGAAACTGGGCCTGTATTCTCTGGAGTTTCTAAGACTGAGTGGTGATCTCATTGAGACTTACAAAATTCTTACCGGGTGGGACAGGGTAGATGCAGAAAAGATGATTTCCCCTAGCTGGGTGGGCTGGGGTTGAGGGGGGGGCGCATAGAATCAGGGGACACAGTCTCAGTATAAGGGGTATGCCATTTAAAACTGAGATGAGAAGGAATTTCTTCACTCAGAGGGTGGTGAATCTTTGGAATTTCCTACCCCAGAGGGCTGTGGAAGCTCAATATTGAGCATGTTCAAGACAGAAATCGATAAATTTCTAGAGACTAATGACATGAAGGGATATGGAGATAGCGCAGGAAAGTGGTGTTGAGGTAGATGATCTGCCATGATCTAATTGAATGGCAGACCAGGTTTGATGGGCTCAAAAGCCTAACCCTGTTCTATGTTTCTATGGAGAACTACCAAGTCCTCATCCACTCCCTACCCCTCTGGCACCCTTATGGTCTGTGAGTCACCCAGTGCACTTTCCTCATCCCCACTATCTAAATCCCCAAGGACACCCAGTCTCTAAGTTATTGCATACAACAGAGAAGGTAGGTGGCAAAGGGAGTAAGGTTGAGTGGGTGGGGCAGGGGCAGCATAGATGGAACAGCATTGTTATCGTCTTCATTGTCAAAATCTTTTACAAGATAATTATTGCCTTCCTCCTCTTCCTTGCTAATCTTCTGCACACCATAACATGCTAGAACAATATAAACCAGATAAGATAAGGTAAAAATGGATGTGAAGCACTCAGAGAGAATGATGAAATAGAAACAGCTGTGGTGATTGATGTTGCTTGGCTTTCTTTAAAAGTGCTTAACAGGTGCTTTGTACCACATCACTCACTGCGACCAATGGCCCATCAAATCTGTCACCTCTGACTGCCAAGATTTCTTGCCCCCTCGCTGTGCTCCTTTATATCAGGAATCCTATCACCAGCAGCCTGTGTTGCTCAGGCATTGTGTGGCAGCTTGTCCTGAAACAATACTCTGACGAGGTGTCATATGGACTCGAAACGCAAACTATGTTTCTCTCTCCACAGATGCTGCCAGACCTGCTGCACTTTTCCAGCATTTTCTGTTTTTTTTGTCCTGAAACAATATTCACAGCATTAGATGATTAAGTGAAGGATATTTCTCAGCTGGCAGCAGACAGCAGGAGAAAAAGTGCTAGAAAGACCTTGTAATATGAATGTTGGAGTTATAAGGAATTATATGCGAGAAGGGAAATCCTGACAATGATTCCAAGTTGAAGAATTAGAGAACCATTGAATAATGGTACAACAAAAAGGAAGACTTATCCATCAATTTAAGAAGCCTGATCTCTTGCTCTTACCTTGTCAGATCATTGTATATTTTTTTTGCCTCTACTCCTCTGTCCTAGGAGTGAAAGGGGCATCATTCATCATTTCTGCCATCACATGATCCTGGTGACTTAGTTGGGCTCCTTCCCTGTGAACCTAGCCTGAAGTATCTCTGGTGGATTCTGGACTTGCCTCTTTCTGCCACCATTTGCCTGAGTCTTTTCTTGTAATACTCCAGTATGTGATGTTGCAGCCACAATGAAGTATTTTACAAGAATACATTTTTGGGTAAGAAACCATTGAAGTTGAACGTTCTTGCCAAAAGCTGAAAGAGTAAAAGCAAAGGGGGCTCCAGGGCAGTCATCAATTCAGAAAGAGGAGGGAGTCTAAGCAAGGAAACTCTTCCACTGTGGGGGTCTGGATGAGCACCCCTACCCTTCCTGGAGAACTTACCTTATAAGGTCTCCTGTCAGCAGTGGCTCAGTTAGTAACACTCTTGCCTCTGAGTGTCTAGGTTCAAGTCCCACTCCAGGGCTCAAGTGCAAAAATCAAGGCTGGTCTTTCAGTGGACCACTTCATTGTCAGAGGTGGTGTCCTTTGGATGAGATGTTAAACTGAAGCCCTGTCTGCCTGTATGGTTGGATGTAAAAGATCCCATGACACTATTTTGAAGAGCAGGGGAGTTATCCTTGGTGTCCTGGCTAGTATTTATCCCTCAATCAACATCACAAAAATCTGGTCATTATCACACTGCTGTTTGTGGGAGTTTGTCATGCGCTATATAAGTGTAAATCTTTCTTTCTTTCTCTTCAATGGTCTGACCAGGCTCTTACAGCTGGATGGGTCACAGTAGTTGCCTCTGCTGATGATGGTATTGGAGTTCTATTAACATACTAGGTCATCGATTTACCAAAAGGTATGAGGTTCCTGCCCTCAAACATGAGATCAATCAGGTATTGCAACAGATTAGGGATGGATTGGATAATTCACCTTTTCCATTTTAACATCTCACAACTCCATTTTCACTGAGCAGAGGGATAGTTCAATTTTCTCCATTGTTCAAGAAATGGTTTGAGAAAATCCGGATAAGTTTCTTCATAAATACATATCTTTTTCTTGCCTATGGTGTATCGTATCATTCAGTACAGACTGCCGTCCACTTGAAAATGTGACTGCGCAGACTCCTGCTATTTACCCGACTCCCAGGATGAGTATAAATTATGTTTTTATTAAGATAACTGTACAAATTCAAAGAAAATCATTAAAAATAATCCACTCAATTCAATTCACCAAATTCCTTTACTATTTCATGCACTGATGCACCTTTACTAAAGACTTCACTGCAAAACCTATTAAAATGGGCTAATATTTTATCTTTTTAAGGATAAAAATCTTGATTTTACTCAGCTTTATCATTGAATATTCTGAAAAGCTTCAGTTCAGGTCATATTGCAGGTGGAGAACCTCAAATCTGGCTACCCGAAAACCAGCCATCTCCAAAAACCGGACAGTGTTTTCCCCGTGCTCCAGCAACCACCTGACCCAGCTCGGAAAAGTTCGGGGAGTTGCCGAGTACTGATTGGCTTCGAGCACCTGACGTTTCCTACCGTCCGGTGAACTTTGACTCCCCCCCCCCACCCCATTGCAGATGTGGCAAAGACGGTTGAACTCACCCAGGTAGAACAAAAGACTCTTGCAGAATCCAATGAGGTCGAATATTTAGCTTTGTTTTGTACTTGGGATCAGGACATATGCCTATTCTTGCTACAGCACAGGGTAGTTGTTTTGAGTTTTGATGCCTTTAAGGCCACCCAAATAGAAGCCCACAGGCTTAAATTCAAACATTGCGCTTGATTCCCAAAAGCCTTTAAGTTCCATGGGCACTGGTTGCCTTCTTGCAGCTGGCCCAAGTCAGTTCAAAGGGAGTTATTAAAGAGTACTGTACAATCTTGCGTGAATGAAAAACAAATAGTTTTCAGTTACAACTACAGGGTATTTTTAACATTTCAGTTTGATCTTTTCTCATTTTAAACAGGGTGCACTGATGTAGGGAAGCGGGGGAGGCATGAAAGAGTTATTAAATCCAATACGTGAGAAGGGGATTCACATCAACAACGACATGTCCAATAACCTAAAGTGCTTTGCAATCATATCAGTTGGTTTTCCTGCATCTCCTATTCACTGAATTAAGGCGTTCCGATTTGAATTAAAGCATTCCAATTTTTTTTCTGAGAGCCGGCAAATTCCAAAATCTGGCACGGACTCTGCCCTGAGGTTGCCGGATTTGAGGTATTCCTCCTGTATGTGCTGAAGGCAGCAGAAAATTTTGTAGAAGCTCAATAAATCCTGTTTTTTTCTCAGATCAGTGTCAGTGTTTACTGTTGAAAAGTGAAACGTATTGAAACCAGTACAAGTTTAACATAGAATACCAATTTGATACTAATAAAGAGGATGGCATTTTCTACTTCATTCAGAGACGTTAATCCTCAGACAATGGTAGATCTTCTCATTAACTCATGGCTCAGCAAGTTTACCAAGTGAATAATGCAGACCAGAAAAGTACTTCCCAGTCATACTGAGTTATCTGCTCTCAGTTAGGCCTACAATTGGAACACTTTAATTGATGTCTGCACCCCTGGGCTGGGGGTGGGTTGGGGAGGGGGGAATGTTAGCTGGTGTTCCTGCTCCTCATTTCTAGCAAGCAATCCTTGGTGGAAGATCATGCACGGATGTGGGGTGAAGACAGTGGCCGGAATCTTCCTGAGGCAGCAGGGGTCCTGCTGTCAGGTGGTGGTGGGGGAGGGGGTTGGGCAGGGGGAGTGTCTGGGGGGAGGTGCGTGACAATATTGTAGCGGGACCCGGGGCCGCACTTTATGGAGACAACCAAATAAACGGCTGCCATCTGGGCTGCCGTCCCTATTAAGGATGGAGACCTGTTCACAAGAGTTGCCGGCCCAATCAGAGGGCTGCCAGCTCACGGGTCTCGGCAGTGCCATTGGGAGCAGTAACGAAACTGGCTTCCACCTGGAGGATGAGGGTAGATTGATGGCCATGCGCCCTCACAATCGGGTAATAGGGTCTGGGGATGCCAGGCCCAGTCAATCAGGAACCGATAAGGGAGGGGAGGGTCTTTGAGGGCAGGCAGTACCGATGCCCTGTGGGTGACCATTGCTGCTGTGAGCCCCTACCATGGGCAAGAGTACCAAAAAAGGAGGCTGCCCCTCCCCCCCACCACCCTCCACATTCGGAGCCCACTGGGAGGTGCAGCTGGTAAAATGCCACAGGAGGTGGGAAGAGGCCCTTAATTGGTCACGTAAGTAGTGTAATTGGGCTCAGGCTGGCCGATCTGCCATCTTTCCTGCCGCTGGCAATATGACAAGGTGGCAGAAAGATGATGGGCAACCCCCTACACCCTGATGCCTTCCCACGTCATTTTGCCAGCCTAATATTGGGCTTGACTGTGACTCCCACTTTACTTGAATGGTATGATAATACTTCCTGCCAAGGTTCAGATTCAGACTGTGGCTCACTGAGCAAGGTACTGCAGTGCAATCATTGATCATAGCTGAGCAAGAAGTCAAAGTCGTTGGTAGAGGAGGCATTGGGTAAGAAGTTTCCTGTTAAGTTTCTTCTTCTTTCACAACACATTACCCTTGAAGCCAACTTCCATTTGTATTTTAATGCCTTCCAATTCTACTCTTCTGCTGCCATTACTGAACAGAGGCGTTTACTGTACTATCTGGCTGCCTGTCTGACATCAGATACTAGATGAGTTGATTTCTGGTGGCTCATTGTCAACAAAGCCTTTCTTTCAGGTTTCCAAAAGTGTGTATACGCTCCTGGCTCCAACTCCATCAGCTTTCTCAGCTGTCCACTCAATCTGAATTCAGTGTAACTTTGATGATCTATCTGAACTATAATGAGCTTCTCAACCATACCAACAACACTGGTTTCTTCCTCTTTAAATGGATTGCCAATTTGTATCCTCATGATTTGCCCACTGCCACTGAAACCATACTCCACATTTTCATCACCTCAGAATCACTTTCTTAAATATGCCCCTCGCTGGCCTGCCAACCATCACTTTCACATATTTTACATGATCCAGAATCATGGAGGCTGATTTCGCTCCCTGCCAGGCTCAACAGACTGTCTGTACCTCAGCAAATGGATTTCAAAATCTTCATTCGCATTTTCAAATCCATCCAAGACTTTGTTGAGGGAAGCTTCTTTGGCCTAGCATTTCTGAAAAATTCATTGCAACTCTGAAATAGGACAATTGCGACATTGCTGTTCCCTTGTTCTACCATTGGAGACTGATTATTCAAATAATCTTTTAATCAATATGTTCCTGTTCACTTTAATTCTCTCCTCCAAATCACTTTACCTTACTACCTCGCTGCCTGCCACTTTTTTGTCTATCTGAAAAGGGAGAATGTTCAAGGTTACGAGGATAAGACAGAGGAGTGGGACTAGGTAGAATGCTCTTTCAGAGAGCCAGTGCAGACTTGATGGGCTGAATGGCCCCCTTCTGCACTGTGAAATTTTTATGATTCTGGGTCTGTTATTCTGTGGAACAAAACTTTGATGGAAATTCATTTCAGCCTGTTTTCGAGTCACAATTAGATGGTGCGCACCCCGAAATGCCCAGGGCGGCTCACCCAAATTTGGGCCTTGTACCTCATCAGCATATTGGGCACCCAGAGACAACTTGCCAGTTTTATGAGGATGATGTTAGTTCAGGTGTCTCCCTGGCAATGGCCCTGAGATAGGTTCGAGGCTGGGAGAAGTGATCAGGAGGGAAGAGGACAATTGGAAGGGGGAGCTAAGGAATGAGGATGAACGGGAACAACAACTAGCCTTGGCATTGCAACAGACCTTAGGTTTCACATTCAAGTAATTATTTTTTAAAATTTACTGTTTTTGTGGAGCCCTCCAGTGGTGCCTTTAAGGACTGCTGGT
Organism: Cetorhinus maximus; assembly: GCF_964194155.1. Lineage (NCBI taxonomy): Eukaryota > Metazoa > Chordata > Chondrichthyes > Lamniformes > Cetorhinidae > Cetorhinus > Cetorhinus maximus. Next base: position 27,686,587 of record NC_135885.1, on the reverse strand, counting down.
TAGGCCACGTTTTAAAAAATTCTTTCACGGGATGTGGGCTTCGCTGGCTAGACCAGCATTTATTGCCCATCCCTAAATGCCCTAAAGAAAGTGGTGGAGAGTTGCCACCTTGAATCTCTGCAGTCCATCTGTTGTAGGTACGCCCGCAGTTCTGCTAGGGAGGGAGTTCCAGGATTTTGACTCAGTGACAGTGAAGGAACGGTGATATATTTCCAAGTCGGAATGGTGTGTGACTTGCAGGGGAACTTGCAGATAGTGGTGTTCCCATGCACCTGCTGCCCTTGACCTTCTAGGTGGTAGAGGTCGCAGGTTTGGAAGGCGCTGTTGAATGTGCTGCAGTGCATCTTGTAGGTGGTACACACTGCTGCCACTGTGTGTCTGTGGTGGAGGGAGTGAATGTTGAAGGTGGTGGATGGGGTGCCGATGTAGACTTGGTTATCCTGAACACAACTGGCCTGGGGCCTCAGCTACTTGTCCCCTTTCATATATGAAAAGAGGCCTAATGTCCATTTCAAGCAGAGGACCCAGGTACTTATTTTTGTTCATACCCATATGGTGAGCAGAGTAAGATATTTGGAGTGTCTCCATCATTAGTTCTATATGATCAGTGACCGCAGCATAGATTTAGGATTGAATTTGGGAACTTCTTGGTCTGCAAGTTTAACAGTCTTACCGCTTGTCAATCATGTTCCCCTAGAAATGATTCCCAGTTCTTTATTTGCATTTTTATTACTTTATTGGCTTGCTTTGCTACCTTTAGGGATTTGTGAATCTGTTCCCCCAGATCACTTTGTTCCTCTACTCTATTCACACTCTTTATTTCAAAAGTGTATATGGCCCCCTTATTCCTCCTACCAAAATGCACCATCTCACACACCTATATAAAAATGAATTTGCCATTCTGCATTTTATTGATTTTATTTCTAAACTCTTTCTACCTCTTAACCTCTCTTTCCTCCTTTAAGAGGTCAGTCATTTCAGCTTCAGGACTTCATTGCAGGAGTTCCTCAGGATAGTGTCCTCGGCCCAACCATCTTCAACTGCTTCATCAAGGATCTTCCTTCCATCATAAAGTCAGAAGTGGGGATGTTCGTTGATGATTGCACAATGTTTAACATCATTCGTGATTCCTCAGATACTGAAGCAGTCGATGTCCAAAAGCAGCAAGACCATGACAATATCCAGGCTTGGGCTGACAAGTAACATTTGCCCCCACACAAGTGTCAGGTAATGACCATCTCCAACAGGAGAGAATCCAACCATCGTCCCTTGATGTTCAATGGCATTACCATCACTGAATCCCCCACTATCAACATCCAGGAGGTTACCATTGACCAGAAACTGAACTGGACTAGCCATGTAAATACTATGGCTACAAGAGCAGGTCAGAGGCTGGGAATCCTGCGACAAGTAACTCACCTCCTGACCCCCCAAAGCCTGTCCACCATCTACAAGGCACAAGTCAGTAGTGTGATGGAATACTCCCCAATTGCCTGGATGAGTGCAGCTCCTACAACACTTAAGAAGCTTGAGACTGTCCAGGACAAAGCAACCTTCTTGATTGGCACCACATCCACACACATTCACTCCCTCCACCACTGACGCATGGTAGCAGCAGTGTATAACATCTACAAGATGCACTGCAGGAATTCACCAAGGCTCCTTCGACAGCACCTTCCAAACCCACGACCACTACCATCTAGAAGGACAAGGGCAGCAGTTAGATGCGAACACCACCACCTGGAAGATCCCCTCCAAGTCACTTGCCATCCTGACTTTGAAATATATCGCTGTTCCTTCACTGTCGCTGGATCAAAATCCTTGAACTCTCTTCCAAACAGCACTGTGGATGTACCTACACTGCATGGACTGCAGCGGTTCAAGAAGGCAGCTCACCACCACCTTCTCAAGGGCAATTAGGGTTGGGCAATAAATGCTGGCCTAGCCAGGGAAGCCCACATCCCATGAATGAATTAAAAAAATGGTCCTTAAAACTTTCCTCAGGCTTTTAGCCATCTGCCTTAACATCTCCTTATGCCACATTTTGCTTTATAACCCTCCTGTGAAGCACCTTGGGATGTTTTATTATTTTAAGGTGCTATATAAATACAGCTTGTTATTGTTGTTATATTCACTAAACCATCAGCTCATTAAAAACAAAATTGGGCAAATTTTGGCCTTTCATGCTCCTGGTCATAAAACAATGAGCTGGGAGTGCTAAAGATTAAATTTACTTCAATATTTACAAAGTTCTCTTCATTCCTAGTGGGTAAAGGCAGGAATCCAAACAGACTGTCCCATGCTGATCTCAGACAATACAGTGATTTGAGTGCTAAAATTAGGGAGGAAATAAGTTAGTCAGGGTTCCTACTTATAATCCCTTTTCCAGTGACAGCAACTGGAAAATATTCATGTCTGGATATAAGTTAAGGACAGGAGCGGGCTTGACTGTGCTGGATTCCACAATTAAATAGCTGCTTCACTCACCAACTCTCATGCTGCATTCCACAGACCTTGAGGCTGAAGGGAAGGGGTGGATAAAGGAATATGGGAATAGAATGGGCACATGGGATTAGAGCTATTGTTTGTATGGAGCATACCAATACTGACTGGTTGGACTGAATGAACTGTTTCCAAGCTGTAGTTTCTGTGCAACTCTACCTAGCTTCACACATTAAGAATGCCTGCTTGAATAAAGCTTTGGAAGACTGCAAATGCCCATTGAACTGTTGGAGGCAGGACCTTCAAGACAAGAGACAGAAAAGAGGGAAGTAAAAGCATTAAAAATGATTTCACATTTTTTTCCCTGCATGGTTTTAACTGCTTCACCTGATGTCACCACATATGCCATCCCACAGCATCTTGCTTAATCTCCCCTGAACAATCAACGAAACCAGCCAAGAAACTAAATTAAAAGTTAACTGAAAAGCTTGCAAATAAAATGCATAAATAAAATACACGACAGAATACGACTGGTAGTTTAAGAAAAATTGTTGCAGCTGTCAGAACCTCACCTGTAATACCTTTGATCTTAGGTGTGATTTTAAGGGTGTAGCTTTGTACTTTATTTTACCCTGTATGTCTCTGCTTGCTAATTCTTAAATTATGGTTTTCAGACACATAGGAATCAATGCTCCTGTCCTCATGGAGTTGGTTCTTAAGGACGGGGGCTGGAAAAAGAGGGGGAAACTGCATTGGGATGGCTCCATGATGCCTTCCTGCCTCTGAGGAAAATTCCAAAGGCAGGCTGGGAGAATTTTTCTTTTTATTCATTCATGGGATGTGGGCATCACTGGCCAGGCCAACATTTATTGCCCATCCTGAATTGCCCTTGTTCCGAGGTCATTTAAGAGTCAACCACATTGCTGTGTCACATGAAGGCCAGACCAGACCAGGCAAGGATGGCAGATTTCCTTCCCTAAAGGGCACTAGGGTTTTTACAACAATCGACAATGGTTTCATGGTCATCATTAGACTTGTAATTCCAGCTTTTTATCTGTCATGGCAGGATTTGAACCTCAGCCCCCAGAGCATTACCCTGTGTCTCTGGATTACTAGTCCAGCGACAATACCACTACGTCATCACCTCCCCAATGGAGCCGGCAGTTTGGGAACAGAATAGGTGGGCTGGGAACGGAGTAGCAGCCTGCCCCTGGATAGTGGGTAGCCAATTGGAACAATTAAGGCCTCGTTTAGGGGCTATTTTCCAAAGGCAAAGGCGATGACGGTGGGGCTGCTGTGAGCCCTCTGATTGGTCCTCTTGCCTTGGGAACCCACCTACCGTCCTTGAAAGAACGGAGAAAGCGGCAGTGGCCAATTACGAGGCAGCCTTTGGGAGGTTCCCCGGCGGATGCCCTGATGACATGCGCAGGCTCAGGACCCCCATTTCACCCAGATGTCGGGCCCCTGAAGCCCATCGGAAAATTCAGCCCCGCAAAAGCAACTGTACTTTGAATTTAAACATTAATTATTTGGAAACACATTTTTTAAAAGGTTAATTTTAACAACACGGATGTATATTTCAAATAACGTCCAGTTCATGATGGAGTGTAAGGAAAGGAAGAGAATGTTGAGCTGCATTGTGGCTTATTGTGATGTCTGTTAAATCCAGTCTATCTATGTAGGTCAAACCAAAGGATACAGCCGTCTGCTTGCAGTAATGCTCAGCTTTTAGAAGTGCGTTGGTAATCTCCTGCTGCTAAGGGAGCTGGCGTTGACCTCTCAACAAAGAGCAGGATCAATCTGCTTCCCCTCCTCCACCCCCAGGGAGACTGATGAGGGTCACATGACCTTTCTAGACAGCACAGAATTTGGACAGGCATATGTGGTGATGGGGGAGGGGAATGGCTGAAAACACCACACTTGGTGGCTCTGTAATTACTGGAAGTTTTGGGAACAGGCCCAGTAAAGCTCAGGAAACTGCTGTACTTGCGATTGTAACAAATGCTGTTACTGAATAGTTCTATTGCTGCTGGAAGATTAAAGAGGTAGAGGAAAGCACAAAACAAAAATAACAACGGTAATGAAAGGGAAGAATTAATCACTTTTTCATCAATACCTAATAAAGGTACACAGTCATTTGTTTCCCTCATTGCGTTATGTGCTAGCTTGAATAATGATGAAGCTATTTTTTAAAGAAGGTATGGTTTACGGTTCCTTTTCATCATGGAACACACTCTGTTGCCTATCACAGTCGCTGGTATGCAGATGATGTAATCTATATTGCATTCACTGCAACATCTGCACACCCATTTGAGAAACCTCCAGAAAGCCTGCAAAGGAAAGGAGAATGCATTGAGATTAAACAAAGCAGTTATGATCTGCAGTGTAATACTAGTGGAATGTACTAGTACATATTATGTGATGTTTAGCAGACACCCATTTTGTCAAACATCTTGTGAGACTATGAAAGCCATGTAATGTCTACTTAATAAATGCTTTTACCCCAATAAAATCAAAAGAAAATTCACATATCAACTTCTTACATATTACACATGTACAAATACCGCTTCAATCTTGTGACAATGTTGCTTGATATTTAATATTTATAAATTATTCTCTTCTTTTTGGGGCTCAATTTTTCCCTCTCACTAATTTTTTACCTCCCCCCTCACCTTTGCCTCCTCTGCTGTTTGGAAAGTTTTGACTCTTTGGGTTGATTTTTTTTAGGCCCCGATGGGGAGGAGCATGGAGATGGGCGGGCCTGGTATTTCACGCAGCTGTCCAACCTGACGGGTTGCCAGCATCATCCTGCCCCTTGAACCATTTTGGAGGTGGGGTGGGGTGGGGTGGGGAGGTGAGGGGGCATGGGGGGGTGGGGGGGTGGGGGGGGGGCAACAGCCTTGGCTACCTGCCCTCAAATGGCGTGTTATTGTTGAATTAAGGTTTCAACCTCATCAAAAGACCAGTTATCAGGGGTGAGTCCTGAAAAGGTCATTTGCAGCACAGTGCTTGGTGAAAATTGTTTTTTTTTCGTATCGTGACTTCTATGAGGCCTCTTTTAGCAGTCCTACCTTCAACCTGCTGAGATTAGCAAACTCTGGGAACCTGAGACCCTTGTAGTGTACATGGCTAAACTCTGATTTTCTCCCTCTCCTCTCCTAATGATGCTAACATCTGCCAGTACAAATAATGACCATAAAAGCTATAAAACCCTGGATGATTTTTTCCTTCCTTGCCCGAATCAGCTCTACGGCTAGCTTAGTTCCCAGACTACCACAGTGAAGATGCCCTTATACACCGTGAGACACATGTCACCACGGTTATTTCCCTTTGCTTGGGTCGTGCACAGCCCATTGCAACCTTAAGGTAAAACTCCTGAATTTGTTAAGGCTAACCACCAGAAAGATCTGATAAAAAGTGGATGTTCCTGATTTTCTTCGCTTCATCATTGGCCTGCATTCCTCCAGCTATGTAGGCCCTAACCTCTGGCATTCCCTCCCTTAATTCTTTGGCCAGAATTTTCCCATCGGTGATTTGGGGGCGGGGCCCGCTCGCCGACGGGAAAACGACGCGGGATGACGTTGGAAGGAATCCCCGACGTCATTCCGGTCCCTTTAAATTTTCAGGAAGGCGGGCGGACAGTGAAATCAGCTGTCTGCCCGCCGATTGTCAATGGCCAATTGAGGCCATTGACAGGTAATTAAAGTAATTAAAGGCCCTGCCCGTCCAGCCTTAAGGTTGGCGGGCAGGCCAGAAGGCCCAGCGGGCTTCTGAAAACACATGAAACCTCATCCACTGGCAGGATGAGGTTTCATGTTCCTTTTTAAAAACTTTAATAAATGTAATGTGATATTTATTAATATGTCCCATCTCGTGTGACACTGTTAATAATTTTAATATTTTTCTATTTTTGAAGTTTTTTTACCTGTCTTTACAGCACTTGGTCTCAGGGAGCAGTGCACTCTTTCATGCGCATGCGCGAAAGAGCACACTTTGACAGTTGGGGAATCCCTTCCCCCCCCACACAGGAAGTGCGTAGCGCTTCCTGTCGAGCAGGCCGCTGGGTGGGCCTTAATTGGCCCGCCCACTCAAAATGGGGGCGGGCCCCGTTTCGGTGGTGGGGGTCATCTGTCCGCCCACCGCCAAGCTGGTGGGGCCTACATGCCCACCAAGGGCAAAATTCTGCTCTTTGTCTCTCTAACTCTCTCTCCCTTCCTTTAATGCCTTCCTTAAAACCTGCTGCTTTGACCAAGTTTTTGGTCAACTATCTTAATCACTTCTTATATGACTCTGGTCTGGACTTTTGCTCCTGAGTTGGATGTGCAGAGTAGGGAAATTTCCCAGCTGGCTGCACCCACCTCTGGAAAAAATGCCCCGAATGGGATCTTTGTTTGGGGTGGGGTTGCCAGGGGAGGGTCACGTGCTGGTGTTGGCCCGCCATCCCTAGAAACTGTTTGGCAGCAGCCTCAGGGGCTGCTGAGTGCCAAGGTGGACTGGTTAACAGGCCCGACCCAGTGCTCTGGCATTTTGTCCCAGTCGTGTGATTAAAATTAGGCCCCTTAAAACTCACATCTCATCCCTCACCCTTACCCCCCTACCCATCCACTTCCCATGCCACATCCATACTAACTCATGCCAACCCACCAACCCCCAATGGCCCCTCATACCCTCCATGCCAATGCATGCCCCTCCACCTATCCCCAATGGCTCCATATACCCTCCATTGAAATTTATGCCTCTCTACACACTTTCAATGGCGCCTCATCCTCTCCATGACAGCCCATGCCCCCCACACACCACCCTTTGCCCTTTCATCATCCATGCCAACTTACCCAATATTCACCAGTAGCCTATTCAGTACATATAAATCCCCTCAAGTACTTAAACCCTTCTAAAAACAAACATTTCTATACATAGCCCCACATCAAAGACAGCTAATCCCATAAAACCTCTTGGATCTGTCAATTAAACTGTAAGTTTACAGGCCCCCACTATGATAATGATAGGTTGCGGAAGCCGTTAAGCATTAATAATACAGGAAATCTCCGTTATCAAGCATGCTTCAGGAATGGGAGGTGCCGGTTAATCAAATATGCCAGTTAACTGAGATGTAAGGCGACTTCCGTGTTTTCATTCATTGAGAAAGCTCCAGAATGATCATGTGGGTGTTTAAGTCTTGAGAGGTGCAGGACTGCATGAATTGAATGAACAGTATCGAGGGGAGATGGTGCTGCAGAGCAGTGTGGGGCTGAGACTGAGTGAGGACAGGCTGCCAATAATTATTACCAGTGAGTTTGATATCTCCAATCTAAAAACAGTCCTGACCCCAGAATTCCATTTAGTAGAGAATTCCAATTAGTAGAATGCCAGATAACAGAAATTTTACTGTGCCTTAGTGGTAGCTGTCAGGCTTACATCAACAAATAGCTATTGAAACTTCAGGCACTAATTTTTTTCAACTCAGACACAGTAGACTTTTTTTTTCAAAATTTAAATGGGCAGGGGATTTAAATAACTTCACAGCTTGACGGTTCCACAGACTTCATCCACCTTTCACGAGCATTTAAGTCTACTCTTAAAAATCGTAAGTCACGCATTGTGAGAAACAGACCTCGTACCAGCGAAAACGGTGTCTGTTTGAACTCAGTAATGAGTTCAAATAGACCTGCTGGGTTCGGGTTTCCCCCATGTGTGAATCACATTCTGCCTCCCCTTTCCCCTACTGGTGAAAACAGGATCTGTCGGAAACGGCAGGACTTTCAGATCCAGGGTCCTGGCATCATTTTGAATAAGGTCTGAGTCTCCGCAGCTACACAAAAATCTGGGCCTCTATGTCAAAGTTTGTTTGACATTTGCTTTTTTGAAAGTGCCTCGGGACACTTTAACATGCTAAGGGCCCTAGCTGCACAAATGCAAGTTGTTGTTGCTCACCCAAGTGACTAGTCAAGAGTCATACAGACTCAAAATGTTAACTCTGTTTCCCTCTCCCCAGATGATGTCAGACCTGCTAAGTTTTTCCAGCGTTTTCTGTTTTTATTTCAGTTTTCCAGCATCTGCAGTATTCTGCTTTTATCAAAAAATATGTGAATTATGTAGTCCAGCATGTTTGTATATAATAATATCCTTATGTTCTTCACATAGAGCACAGTCTGGATTGGAGAATGTTGGGTTTGGCTTTATTTTAAATTGAAATTGACCTTTTAACTTAGGGAATCTGAAGCAGAGTGGTGAAATTGATTACTAATTCTATGTCCAGAGAAAGTGGTGAGCAGAGAGCTCTTCTCTTGGAGCCTCAGACTAGTGACATTTAAGATATAAAAATGTGGGTGGTACTCGAACATGCTCAGTATTAGCTGGACAATTTTAAATTTAAAGGATGACTCTTAGAGGGTCTGTGCCCAATTATATCAGGCAACTAGAGTCCATAAGTTGTAATGGCCCTGAAGCTGTTCCAGTTTTATGAAAATATGGAGAATCCAAAACTAGGGGTCACAAATATTAGATAGGGACCAATAAATCCAGCGAAGAATTCAGCAGAAACTACTTTACCCAGAGAATGGTTAGGAGGTGGAACTTGCCACAACATGGAGTAGTTGAGGTGAATAGCAGAGATGCATTTGAGAAGTGGGATAAATACATGAGCGAGAAAGGAATAGGAGGATATGCTGAATATGAAGGTTTGAAGAAGTAGGTTGGGAGGAGGCTTGCATGTAGGATTAACACCAGCACAGACCAGTTTGGCCGAATGGCATATGTTGTAAATTCAATGTTAAATCAGAACACAAACTTCAGGCCTGCTAGAATATCTTCACCAACATTTTGTGGAGCAGCTCAGATCACCTCAGAATGCACCACACAACACAACACTGCTGCAATGCGATACGGAGTGTGGAATCCAGGAATCCCTATCTACTTTTGATTGTGCCACAGCTAGATAACAGCCAATATGAATATCTCAAGCTGTTCTACTACTGGCTGTTTGAAGAACAAACCTAGTTCATTATGTTTATGGCATTTTCTCAACCAAATTTTGATCCATTTTACTTCTACTTACAGTTGTGCAATGCAATTAGCAAAGCAGTACATTGCTTTTCACATTCATGAATTCAAGCAAAATGCTCCTTAAATTCAGCACTGCTCAATTTGCTGTTATTTCAGATCAGCAGTTTCAGAAGCCCCATTTAGATTTCCTCTCTGTGCTTTGTGTCAAGTGAACTGAGTACTTAGTCAACTGGAGAGTGGAACTTATGATTTATGTTCCTGTATTGTGGTTTTGCTGGTAATGTCCAGGGTTCTTTAGCAGTGCGACTGAGGAACATCAATTTATATCATGAGGGTAGGGTTTTCTTGAATTTTTGTTTGTTTCTTAGGATATGGACGACACTGGAAGAACACATTTTATTACTTATTACCTGTCTTTGGTTGTTTGAGGGTATTAAGAACCAAGCTCATAGTATCGGACTGGAGTCACATGTAGGCGATGCTGAGTTGGACGGTGGATTCCATTTCCTCAAAGGCTTTACTGGATCAGATCAGTTTTTTAATGATAAATCAGCACTGTTATGGTGCTGGCCCACAAATGACCAGTTTGTTAAAATTCAGTTTCTTAACTTGCCAAGCTGGGGTTTGAGCTCATGAATTCTCAGTTCCTAGTCCATTTCCAAAACCACTAAGATACACTTACACATCCATGCATGCATATATGGACCACAATTCACACAGACTTGCATATCAGTCAACACGCTACATCCTTCAGACAAGAGACAGGTGATGAGATAATTCCACATTTTCAGTCTGAGGACAATAGAATGGTGATGCAGGTGACGACAACAACAACTTACATTTATACAGTGCCGTTAACGTAATGAAGTGTCACAAGGTGCTTCGCGGTACACTGAGCCACATAAGGAAATATGAGGTCAGGTGACGAAAAGCTTGACCAAAAGAGCATCTTAAAGGAGGAAAATGAGGTGTAGGGAGGGTATTCCAGAGCTTGAGGCCTAAGCAGCTGAAGGCACCAATGGTCACAAGATTAAAATAGGGGATACTTGAGAGGCCAGAATTAGAGAAGCACAGATAATCTTGGAGGATTAGGGAAGATTATAGGGGTGTGGATGGGTGAAGCCATGACAGCATATATTTTAAAAAATACCCAGCAAATCAAGAGAATTTGAACACTTTTATTTGGAGGCCAGCTAATTGAGGCCACCCTCAACCTTTCTTCCCTCTCCTCCAGAAAACACCAATCTATCTCACTAAGGAAGGAGTGCTGAAATGAGTTAACAGAGAAGTGATGTTAAAAGTATGGCTGAAGTTCAGCAAAGGACAAGTAGTCCAATGCAATACTCTTCCCATCCAATGTAGGTAGACCCCGAGCTTCCTGTGGCTGAAGAGACTGCAAACATCCTCAAATGAAAAGTCTCTCCATTGTACACAGAATGTGTCAGTGACGCAAAAATGTACAATGTGGCGTAACTAGTCAATCATTTAAAATTCTGCAAAACATTAAAAATATAGCTGGTAAGTGGCAATTAATGGAACGTAGATAATATCACCACCTTCAACACCTCTTTGTTCTTTTGTGTGTGACAGCTTTTGGTTATCTCCACCTATCATAGGCTGCTTGTCCCAACAAACCACGCCCTCCCCCCCTTAAACTAGCTTATATTTCAACCCTTTCCTATTTTTACTTAGTTCTGTTGAAGGGTCATGAGGACTCGAAACATCAGCTGTACTCTTCTCTGCCGATGCTGCCAGACCTGCTGAGTTTTTCCAGGTATTTCTGTTTCTGTTTTTGTTATTAATGGAAAGCTATTGTACCAGCTACAGATACTGGCAGGAAGAAAAGTCATTCTCTGAAATATAACTGGTGATAGTATGATTCATGTGGAAAAAGTATCAGTTTATTGCAAAAATATCACTTCTGTTTTTCCTTGTATGAGTATATGGAGTTCATTCCACACAGACTAATGTACCAGCCATCACTCATTTTATTCTATTCAATTCTCTTTCCTAAGATGATAACATCTTCTTTTACAATGGAGATGAAGTATATATTTTAAAGAGAACTTTAGTCAGATGTCTCAGCTCAATGGCTTAAGTACACATAAGTGTCAGGCAATGACCATCTCCAACAAGAGAAAATCCAAACATCCCTCCTTGATGTTCAATGGCATTGCCATCACTGAACTCCCCACTATCAACATCCTGGGGGTTACCATTGACCAGAAACTGAACTGGACTAGCCATATAAATACTGTGGCTACAAGAGCAGGTCAGAGTCTAGGAATCCTGTGACGAGTAACTCACCTCCTGACTCCCCAAAGCCTGTCCACCATCTACAAGACACAAGTCAGGAGTGTGATGGAACACTCCCCACTTGCCTGGATGTCTGCAGCTCCCACAACACTCAAGAGGCTTGACACGGTCCAGGACAAAGCAACCTGCTTGATTGGCACCACATCCACAAACATTCAATCCCTCCTCCACCGACGCACAGTAGCAGCAGTGTGTACCATTTGCAAGTTGCACTGCAGGAATTCACCAAGGCTCCTTCAACAGCACCTTCCAAGTCCACGACCACTGCCACCTAGAAGGACAAGGGCAGCAGTTAGATGGGAATACCACCACCTGGAAATTCCCTTCCAAGTCACTCTTCATCCTGACTTGGAAATATATCGCCAATCCTTCACTATCGCTGGGTCAAAATCCTGGAACTCCCTTCCGAACAGCACTGTGGGTGTACCTACACCGCATGAACTGCAGCGGTTCAAGAAGGCAGCTCACCACCACCTTCTCAAAGGCAACTAGGTATGGGTAATAAATGCTGACCTAGCCAGCAAAGCCCACATCCTGTGAATGAATAAAAAAAAACAATGATTAGTATAGTACAAAGCCATACAGACCAGGAAACTCCCAGGTTTGAATCCAGGGGTCTGGTTTTTAGGCCCCACTGTGGCTGGGAATGGAGGTGGGAGGGGGATTTTGGGGGTGGGGGGTGGGGGAGGGCGCGGGTTGGAGTCTACCTGTCTGCGTGCGGTGGGTAGCCAATCAGGCTTGTCGAAGGCCACTAAATGACAGTATTAGACATGCAGGTCCCTTTAAGAGTAAATCAGGACAAACTTCAGAGTGAATTGAGAGCAGGTGATGCTCATTGAAGCCTGTACTTAAGAGCTGGGTTTTTCCCCAGGAAGAGAGTTTTTGCTTCCGGACAAGAGAAGGATCCTGAAGAGAAGAGTGGAAACTGGTGTTTGTACTGAACTACAGTTTAACAATAAAACAGTTGTGATTCACAGAATGTCTTCTGCTGTCTGATTTGGTAAACGGATATCCACCTATTAAGCACTAAAGGCCAATTAAAGGAGGCTGAAAAGGGTTTTCCTGCTGGCTTCCAGGTTCCCGAAGGCAGTGGGGGTCAATTTAATTGCCTGGAAGCGGCCTCCTAGCAGCAGGCTGGGGGTCCAACATTTCAGGCAGGCCTAGAGGCCCTGCCTGGGTGTACCAGCAGCTGCTGGCTGGCTGCCTTGTAGAGGGGGTTCCTCCCCGACAGTGGTAGCCTGGCTGAAAAAAACATTTTAAAATTTAAACTTTAAACAAGTTAGAGAGAGCGCCTCCATTTTGAAGCACCCTCTCTCTTACTTACCTTCCAATGCATGATGCTGCTGCTTTCAAGCTGGAAGGCCTTTGATTGGCCCTCCAACTTTGAGAGCCCACACGCTGTCCTTAGTTGGATAGCAAGCCCACCCACTGGTCACTAATTGGCCACTCCTGGAAAAATCACATTGAGTGACGGTTTCCCACATGTTCCTGGCTTCTGACCCCCATTTGAACCTGATGGTGGGATTCAGAAGCCGGCAAGGAAAGTCCTGCCCCGGGTCTGTGCTGTTAGCTGATCTTAACTGGGCCTATAGCAATTGGTCTCGGTGCCCTGGGTTTGACTAGCAAGGGTTCCGTCCCACATCAATATCAAGTGCCCCTGATAGAGCGTTGGACAAGATCAGGCTTACTGTCTGCACACAGTTACTTGTGGATTGATGATGTCTGGCTGAGGTCTAGCAGACCAGTGAGCTATTGTTCAGCAAGAATCAATGCCTTTAGGACAGATGGGGAGAGAATTGGAGAATACAAAAAGTTAAGAAATATTTTACACAAGTTTGACTAAATTTAGAACCATAGAGGTCTACAGCACAGAAAAAAAAACAGTCAAACGAGTACCTAATTATTCTAATCCCATTTTCCAGCACTAGGCCCATAGCCTTGTAGGCCATGGCATCGCAAGTGCACATCCAAATACTTCTTAAATGTTATGAGGGTTTCTGCCTCTACCACCCTTTTAGGCAGTGGACTCTGAAGAGCTTAAGTTAAGATGTGGCTATTTTATCTATGCACATCATCTAAATGGAGTTACACATGAATTCAGATATACAATTATTAAAAATAAAATTGACTTAGATTCCAACTAAATGCATAAACAAACTAGTTTACAGATGAAAGAATATACTAATGTATTTTGCAAATAATAAAGTGTCTGGTCTAATATGGAAGAACATTAAGCAATGGCTATGAAATCAGAGCTGATACCTTATGGTGTACAATATTCAAAGAGAGATTTGTTTTCAAAAGTAAGTTTCAGTTGCTATATTTAAAGGGAATTGGGGACACTGGTTTGATTCTACAGCTACTGTACCTTGCCATCAACTGCTACCAACGTAGATAGGAGAGATAGGGCACCTCAAGATGGAGACGTCCTCTGAATAGCTTTTATAAATTTTTAACTTCAATAAGGCCACAGCTGACAGGTCATTAATGTCAGGTTACCAGGGGCGAATGAAAATTGAATCTTTGGTGAAATGTTAGATCTCCATTTGCCACCTCTCTTGGTCAACAGGGGTGGTGGTGGGGTTGGGGAGGTGGGGGTTGCAGTGGTGAAGGTAGGGGAAAGATGAATTTTCAGAGTTTGCACTATCGACAGGAACTCTTGTCCACTGGTAACACATATTGGGAAATAGTAGTGTACTGAAGAGGATATTCTACCCATTCATTTTAATGGTCAGAAAGTCAAGGCCAGTCCTACCACAACAACAATGTGCACTTATATAGCCCCTTTAACTTGGGTTTCAGATCTCACTGTTTGATGAATTCTACCATCCAATGGTGGAGTTTATTGATATGTAAACATGTTGCACTGATCAATAGTGCACTATTGCCAGCAAAAGCACTATACTCCTTCTACCCCCTTAACATTAACAAGGCAAACTACTCACCTTGAATGATTTCTGGGACTCAACAGTCTGTGGATCTTGAGAACAGACGTTGGATATACGGAGCATATAAGCCTCCTGAAGCTGACTGATGGTAAATGTGCATATCAAAGATGCAGCATGTTTACCAAATTGTTTTACATGTGCCCTAAACAAGTACAGCTCTGAAGTGGCTAGTCCACATTGACTAAGCACAGTCAAATCTTACTGAGATGGGTTGATCTAGATTTTACTGGGAAGTTCCTTCTTGAACATAGGGGAGAGAAACATACAGCTGTGACAGCGAATCCCTGAATTCCCAATGGGGTGGGGTCACATCGCAAGTTTTCTGGTTATCAGCATTTCAACATCAAAACCTATTTTGTACAAAGCGTTCCACTGTCACCATTAGTCTGCGTGGGGTCATGGTGTTGACAAGCTATTGCTCAGAAAGCAGATAAGCCTCCTTGCATCAAAAACAGGAAATTCTAGAAACACTCAGTAAGTCAGGCAACATCTGTAGCGAGAGCTGACAAGTTAATGTTACAGAAATGGACACTTCATCAAAATAGTTTCCAGCATCACTCCAGCATCCATAGGATTTTGTTTGTATTTTAGATTTCTCGGCGTCAACAGTTTAGGTTAAGTTTTGCTATGACTTATATGTCTCCCTCCCAGCTTCCCCCATCTATTGTTATAGGTGGCTAGCTATGACAGCGAAATCCGCTTAAAAGCGTATTAATACTGACTATATTAATTTTGATAGCAAATAATTGAGAGTCTTTATTTAATAATTCTTTATTGCCAGGCCTTTATAGAAGCAAAGGGAATCTCTTTCACATCATTGCAGCTGTATGTATTTTACTTCAAGTATGAACTTGAGTCTTTTCTTTAAAATTTACAGCAGAAATGATATCAGATCAAGTGCTGACCCATACATCAGCACAATGAGAACATTAATGCCAGCACACCAATTTACGATGCTGGATTTCCCTGTTGCCTGGATACGTGTGCTCTTTCAAAGGAAAACTGCAGAGTGACTCTGGCTCTCTGTTACCACAGCTTTAGCTTTATTAACCTCAGAAGCTGTTACAATCCACCCCCAGGTGAGGTTCCCCAAAGTTGTTGGTCCAGGCGAGACCCCTCAATTTGTCACCATCTGGCTAGGACACCCCCAAATTGTTATGCCCCAGGTGAGGAGGGATGTATTGGCTCCCTGTCTCTATTCAGCCTCCCCCCACTTCTGTTGGTCGCGACAAGTTTTAATCTAAAAAGGATCCCTTTTTGTGGATACCTTTCTCCCAGACCCAATTGGTCTGCTTTTGAAGGAGTCAATTTGATCAGATTTTCTTGAGTTAAAGGTAAGAGTAAGTTTAATACTAAAGGCAAGAAAGGATCAAATGCATGAGTTGGATTGGAGGTTCCAGTAGAGTTGGTTCCAGTGGAGTTGACTCCAATAGGTGAATAGTCGGTTTTGAGGTTCCAGTAATGTTGAATTCGGTAGAGAGGGAGAGAGATTGAGAGGTTGGGATACATGCAAAATGGTGATTTGCAGGGGTACTGTGTGTGGCTGTTACTTCTGAGTCAAACTTCCAGTACTTGCTTTCTCAGAACGCCCACCAACAGACACACACCAGGGCAGCTTTTCAGTTCACTTCAGCCCATTCTTTGTATATTCCAAGGGGGAAGCAAATTCACAAATCTGTCTGGCATTGCCCATAGGATTTCTTGATGAGATGATACTCATCTCCCATTATGGCCCATTGTCCCCACTGGAGGAAGCAATTAGTTTCTGGATGTCTTTAGAAGTACCTTGTCTGGCAACAGGGTGGGGTTCCATTACCTCTTAGGGAGTCACCCTGCAGCATTCCGGCCATTGGCTTGTATGAATTTTTTAAAACTCAGGTCTTATTTTTAAAGTCCAACACTTCTGGATGCAATTCGATGTTTTTATCCTTCATTACCGTGACAAAGCCCATACATGTGAACCTTCCAAACTAGGAGGAAAATTTAGCCTGAGATGTGAGGGGGGTGATTATGCTAGGAAAGACTGTACGCATCTTGTAGCAGGATTTAGGAAATGGCACTCACTGTGCAAAAACATGCATAGATTTTGTGCAATTCTTGGAATTTTTTGATGTCAGCACCGGTTACTTTAAATACTGCACAAATAGCTGTGGACTTTGCTTCAGGTAAATCTACTTTTATTTTCCTGTCCATTTCCTCCTGCTACTTAAATTTCCTTCATGCCCTGTTTTGACCTGCCTTTTCTTAAGTTTGTTTATCAATCCAATTTTCTTTCTCTTCAGTGCTGGCTTTTCCTGGCATTTGGCTGCACTGGCATGCACTGTCTGCCTTCTGTACCTTGCTCAAGTGCTGGTGGAAAGTGGAAATCATGGCTAATTGGCCACACATCCGTAAAAGGGAAAGAAAGGCTTCCATTTATACAGGGCCTTTCATGACCTCAGGATGTCCCTAAGCACTTTACAACCAATTAAGTACTTTTGAAGTGTAGTCA
Organism: Cetorhinus maximus; assembly: GCF_964194155.1. Lineage (NCBI taxonomy): Eukaryota > Metazoa > Chordata > Chondrichthyes > Lamniformes > Cetorhinidae > Cetorhinus > Cetorhinus maximus. Next base: position 27,669,388 of record NC_135885.1, on the reverse strand, counting down.
CTGCTGCAATATAGGAAAATATGAGTGTTGAAGGCTTGCTGAAACAAGTTAACTCAGCACAAATTAAAGATCTATCCTGGGACTTTTTAGTTCAATTCCACACTAGCCAACAAATTTACAAGCTGGCCACTGGAAGGCGCATGAGTTTAGCTAACTTTTCCCTTCTTGCCTTCCTGTGCCGAAATGCTTGACCCTCCACTTGCCACCTCTCGTGGTCAATCACGTTAAAACCACTGGCTCAATGTTTGATGAGTAATGGATTCAACCTAAGTCCAAATAATCTTACAAGGAATGGTTTGAAAATCATGGTTGTTTGTCCTCAATTTGTTCAGATTTGATTCCAGAGGATGCTCATTGATGGAAATGCCAAGTTGCGAAATGACCACTATAGTTTCAAGGACCTTCTAGTTGTCAGACACCATGTACTGTTTTCTTCATTCTTTCATGGGATGCATGCATCGCTGGCAAGGGCAGAATTTACTGCCCATCCCTAATTGCCCTTGAGAAGGTGGTGATAAACTGCTTTCTTGAGCCACTGCAGTGCATGTGGGGTAGGCACACCCACAGTGTCATTAAGAAGAGAGTTCGAGTGCTATAGTTCCAAGTCAGGGTGGTGTGTGACTTGGAGGGGAACTTGAAGGTGGTGATGTTCCCATTGTTATGATCCCAGCTGATGTTGCTATGGACAAGCCTGATCCCAGGGAGGAACCCAGCTTGATAGATCCTAAAACTTATTTGTTTGTTTAGATATGTGGAGAGTAGCTATTGAACAGAGTCACAGGAGTCAGCTGATGAACTTCTAACAAAAGAATAAAACATTTATTCAACAAGAAAAGATTAACCATATTACAATACTCCTTCCCCCACAACTATACCTTTACAGATAAATACAGATTTGTAAGGATAGCACAAGTTACAAAAACTATCCTATACTCTAATGTTCACAGTCAGTACACAGTCCATGTAAACCAATTGGCGACCTGTAGTCAGGCACACTACTCTCTGAAACCAAGCATCAGATGCCACATCAACCAGATGCTATGGATCTCTCCTTAACTCCCCCTTGACACTTCTCACAGCGTGAGCTAATCAGTCTCACTGAAGTCCATCTTTCACACGAGGGTTTCCAATCTCCACTTTCCAAGAGCTCACCTTGGAATCTTCTCTCAAACCGATGTTTTCTGTCAGACGCCTTCCGCAAGGGTTCACCTCCAGAATTTCAAACTCTCCTTCTGATGTTCCTCTTCCCTGGGTCACCAGATGCATTCAAGCTGTCTTCCATGCACTCTCTCTCACTGACACAGCTTTCAACAGTACACCACTGCTTCGCCTGCCCATAGCAAAAGTTACAGACCATTAGTTGTTTCTTTGGACCTTCTGGCCTCTCACTTTAAATCTGCTTCCTTTAAGCTTGAAGTTTGGAGCCTTCCTCTCTGCTCCCTACTTTCACTTCTAAGGAACAGGACCTTTCCCAAGTTCCTGTCCTTCCTTTGACTAGAAGGTTTTCTTGGGACTTTCTCCTGTTCCACTTCCCTGGATTTGGGGACTTTTTTCTTTAGTTTGGGTCTTGTTATCTGAATCCCTTTGCTCCAGTCTCTCTCTGTAGCTACTTTCAACCAACTTTAGCTTGGGACTGGCTATCTGCCCCTTCTAGGTTGCTTCTGATTGGCAGCTGTCTTCAAAACTGAACTCAAAACTGCTTTTCTAGTTCTTTCTATCTCTGCGTGTGTGTGGGAAGGACTAGCCTCTCTGGACCCCTGTTGCTAAGTAACAGCCCAGTTTTTTTCTACTCTTGATTGTTTAACTTAGCTTCAACAGTCGTAAAACTATCATTAGAACTGCAGGCACCTTTTAAAGTGAAACTAAAACTCAACTTGACCTTTTCTTAACACACAGATACAGAAATAGAAACCAAACGTAAACTTTAAAGCTAAAACTCATTCCTAACACTCACAAATACATATATAACTTACTCAAACTCTCTATTTCCTAACACCATGCGTTTGCTGCCCTTGTCCTTCTAGCTGGTAGAGACCATGGGTTTGGACGGTGCTGACAAATGAGTATTGGTGAGTTGCTACAGTGCATCTTGGAGATGGTACACCCTGCTGTTAATCCCCGATTGACAGGTGGAGGGAGGGGGTTGTGCTGCCAGTCTAGGGGTTGAGTATGATCGGCAGCCTGAGGGATTCAGGCTATGGTGAGGTTGGAGGCTGTAGGAAGGGGGAAATTGGAGACCTTAGGCAAAGTTTGGAAGCCTCTTGTTGCGTGAGGGAGTGGAATCACATGCTTTATTGGTAAGGGGATCTTAGGCCTTGGGGGTAGGAGTTGGTAGTCTCAGAAGGGTGTATTGGAGGACGGGGGAATTTGACGCCTCAGGAGAAGGTTGGAGGTGTCGGTGGAGTTGGGGGGTGTATATTGGAGGCTTATGGTGGATCAGTTGCCTTGTGGGGGATTCAGATGTTTGGGAGAGGGAGTGGAGGCATTGGGGGGAGGAGGTGGGGGTGGTGATTGAATGACTTGGCAGGGGTATTGAGACCGTCAAGGGTGATTGGAGACTATGGAAGTATTGGAGGCACTGTATGGATTGGAGGCCTCAGGGATGTGGTGGGGGGCTAGAGAATTGGAGGCCACGGGGGGTTATCAGAGGCCTCATGGGGGGTGAGCGTCATGGCTCAGAGGCCTTGGAGGGAGATGGGATACCGGATGGGTGATTGGAGGCATAAAGTGGATCAGAGGCCTTGGTGTGAGGTGGAGGTTTCTTGGTGCTTAGAGATTTTTGGGTGGAGAATCAGATGTTTTGGTGGGGCAAGCATAGGCCTCAACAGATTGGTTACAGACCTCAGGGATATAGTTGGAGGCCTTTAGGCAGATCCGTGGCCTTGGTAGGTGTGGGGGCTGTCATTATATGAGGCCTCAAGTACAGAAGGGGGCTTGAGGGTGGGAGGGAAGGTGGTGTGGGCGTAGAGGACTGGAGGCCGGAGAGTGGGGGGGGCAATTGGAGGCAAGGTGGTGGGAGGTTTGGAGACCGCAGGAGGGAGGTCAGGTGGAGGTTGCAAGGGTCAGGGGAGGGGTAGCCAATTGCAGAGATTTGGTGAGGTAGCTAAACTAGATTGAGCAGTAAGGAGAAAATCACTTAACAGTCTATTCACAATCATCAGCAAAGTGATGGAAGGGGTCATCAACAGTGCCATCAAGTGGCACTTTCTCGCCAATAACCTGCTCACTGATGTTCAGTTGGGTTCCGCCAGGGCCACTAAGACCCTGACCTCATTACCACCTTGGTCCAAACATGGACAAAAGAGCTGAACTCAAGAGATGAGGTGGGGGTTAACTGTCCTTGACATCAAGGCAGCATTTGACGAGTGTGGCATCAAGGAGCCCTAGAAAAACTGGAGTCAATGGGAATCGGGGGTAAACTCTCCACTGGTTGGAGTCATACCTAGCACAAAGGAAGATGGTTGTAGTTATTGGAGGTCAATCATCTCAATCCTGGGATATCACTGCAGGAGTTCCTCAGGGTAGTATCCTAGGCACAACCATCTTCAGCTGCTTCATCAATGACCTTCCTTCCAACATAAGGTCAGTTCGCTGATGAGTGCACAATTTGCGACTCCTCAGATACTGAAGCAGTCCATGTCCAAATGCAGCAAGACCTGGACAAGATCCAGGCTTGGGCTGACAAGTGGCAAGTAGCATTCGCGCCACACAAGTATCAGGCAATGACCATCTCCAACAAGAGAGAATCCAACCATCGCCCCTTGATTTTCAATGGCATTACCATCACTGAATTTCCCACAATCAACATCCTGGGGGCTTATCATTGACTAGAGACTGAACTGAACCATATAAATACTGTGGCTACAAGAGCAGGTCAGAGGTTGGGAACTCTGCAGCAAGTAGCTCACCTCCTGACTCCCCAAAGCCTGTTCACCATCTACAAGATACAAGTCAGGAGTGTGATGCAATTCTCTCCATTTGCCTGGATGAATGCAGCTCCACCAACACTCATGGAGCTTGACACCATCCAAGACAAAACTGCCTGCTTGACTGTCATCCCATCCACCACCTGAAACGTTCAACCCCCTACCATAGTACACGCTGCTCTCATCTACAAGATGCACTGCAGCAACTCACCAAGGCTCCTTTAACAATACCTTCCAAACCCACAACCCCTACCACCTAGAAGGACATGGGCAGCAGATACAAGTTCCCCCCCAAGTCACACACCATTCTGTCTTGGAACTATATCGCCATCATTGGCCCGGTGCTGTTTCTAGGTCCTCAGGTGTGTCTGTGCAACAGAAACCTTAAGAGGCCAAAGAACAAGGAATGAATGGTTCACAATTGTATCTGTTTCGTGATCAGCAAATCTGAAGACTCTGCTGCTGTTCACTACAATCTATTTTCAATATCTACTACGTAATACAACTTTATCACGATATTTCAATACTTCAAAAAACTCATAAAAAGCATGAAGATAGTGTGGGATAATAGGCAATTAGACAAAATGACAAGATTGTAGGCAATGGAAAAGGCTCTTGAGAATCATTGTGCAGTGTAAAACAGGTTACTGATTCACTATGAGCCCATTACGCAATCCTGTCCTGGCAGTCTCACCCCACAAAGCCTACTCACTATAAACTTGCATTCGCAACAAATTAAACAGAGCTCCAGCCATGATTCCTTCCTCTATTCACAAGATAATTATGGATGACGAAAACCATCTAGCTCAGCTCGTCTCAGTCATCCCAGAATGACATACGAACATATGTATTAGGAGCAGGAGTAGGCCATTCGGCCCCTCGAGCCTGCTCCATCATTTGATGCCATTGACTACATTATCCCAGTGACCACAACTCAAAAATACTTAATTGGCTGTAAAGTGATTTGGGACATCGCAAAATGTGTTGTATAAATGTTGGTTTTGTCTCTCTTTCATTACACCTGGATGCAGTAGGCAGAGTGACAGTAGCAATGGTGAAATTGGAGGCCCAATGCTGATTCTCTAAAGATAATTAATTACAGAGCCATCAACTGATGTTAGGAAAGTGGCTAAGAAAGCACTACATTTACAAAAACAATTCTAGCCTGTAGTTAATCTCCCCCCAATGCCCCCCTTTAATCTTCCCTCCAACCCTCCACCAACCCCCATAACCTCCACCAACGCCTATTCAGACTACCTCCAAACTAACCCCCAATCTCCCCCAACCTCCACAACCTGCATTCCAACATCCCCCAAGCCCCCCCAACTCTCCTCCAACCTTCCCCCCAAATCCCCCTCCGACCTTCCCCCATCTTCCCCCAATCTTCCCTCCAACTTTCCCCCATCCCCTCTCCAACCTCCCCTCAACCCCGCTTCCAACCTTCCTCCTAATACCCCTCCAACCTCCCCTCCAACCTCCTCCCAACCCCTCTCCAACCTATCCCCAACCCATCTCCAACCTATCCCCAAACCCCCTCCAACCTATCCCCATCTCCTTTCAACTAACCCCAAACCCCCCCAACCTCTTCCCAACCACCCCTCCAACCTCTTCCCAAACCCCCTCCAACCTCCCCCCCCAAACATCCTCCAAACCCCCCTCCAACCTTCCCGCCAAACATCCTCCCAGCCCCCCTCCAAACCTCCCCCAACCTCCCCCCAACTTTCCCCTAAACCCCAGCCCTACCTCCAAGTGTTGAGAATTATATTATGATAGCCCTTGGGAAATGTCAACAAACAGCAGCTATTGTACCTGCTGGAGCAGTTTTTTCAACTCTGATACAGGGAGCCTGTTTTATTAACCTTTAAAGGGCTGGGGATTTAAATAACTTCACATTATGACAGCTCTACAGATGTTATCCACCCTTTAAGAGCATTTCCATCTGCTTTAAGAATTTTTGACTTCCACACTGCTAGTTAATGCCCTACAGACAAAATGGGGTCTGTTTCTACTCACCGCTGAGTTCTGATTACCCTCACGTGTGATTCAGACCACTCCCCCCTTTCCCTTATGGGTGAAAATGGGATCTGTCGGATATGGGGGCAAGACTTTTACATCTGGGTCCCACCTGTTCATCTTTAAAGGTCCATGGAGTCTCTAGAACTCTGTGAAAATCCAGCTCTAAGTTGGCTGCAGTAATGAGCTCCAAAATGGCACTGGGGCTGTTAAATCAGCATTGCACACTAATTAACATAGCGATTTGCCTGCTCTGCTCTGCTGATGGACATTAGCAGCGTGCATGTTATCACCCTTACCAAGATGGCGTCCTATGCAATTCATGGCAGAAGTATACACGCGTGCATTGGATGGCATTTCTTTCCCTGAATGGCACCCGCAGTGCCCAAACAATAGCACTACTGAGCCAAATTTCACATCCATTGTCTTGTAATAATGGATTTTGTACCACTATTAAAGCTTGATATAAACTTATAGGTCCAGAGTAATATTAAAAGTCAACCTAAACTGCAGTGCTCATCTCCAGGAAACAGCGAGTATCTATGTTTTGCTAAACCTTAGAACATTGCAGGCCTTCCTGTTTGTCTGGATGGCTGAACTCTAAAGTTCAAGGTCTCCAGAAGCACATATATGACAGGCCTTGCATTTATTTCCTCTTTCAACTTTCTTTTCTCCTCCCAGTTTTCTTGTTAAAGCATTTCTCCCTCACTGGGGTCTGATTCTACCGGTGACAGTCATCGTCTAGCAGCTTGTCCAGCTTCTGAACATTGGAAAATCACGGAAAGGATCTTGTGGGCAGCATCTCACAAGTTTAATTATTTGACTTTGCCCCAGCCCTCAGTATCCTGCTTTATTGTGGGTCTCCCGAACCCCTGTTGGAAATGACAGTCAGGTAAAGATCAGCTGGACCATCTATTCTGTCACTACAGTCATGTTGCAATTAAGCATAATGACTTTTGACACTCCAACCTACCAACAGCAGCATCAACAGCCATATAATCACCTGGGAGGAGCAAAACAAAGCAGGCAATAAAAAATAACTTGGCCTATTCTAGAAAAAAAGGATTACTGAGCAATACCCCTGCAGGTAATTGAAACAAATCCCAGAAGACTACAGTGATTGTGAAACATATTCCCCAAAGTCTCACCTACTTTTTGTACTCTTTGATATCAGTTTCAGCCAGGGACTCGCCAAACTTGTTTCTAAACTAAGTTTAAGGAGGATTTCAATGTTCTGCACAAGCTGGCAACTTGTTTCAGAGGTTAATGACCCTCTGCAAACAAAGAAACTCCTGATAGCTTAACCTAGTTCTATGCTTACTCAACTTATAGGTATATCCCAGTCCTTTCTTATCTAATACAAATAGTCTACCCGCAAGGGCACAGTCTGGATGCTTCATAGTTTTAAATACCTCAGTCAATCTTTCTAACTCTACCCTTTACTGGAGTAAAAAGACACAGCTCTTGAAGCCGACTGTGATAATGACAGGCTTTTAATCTGGTCCCTTCTCTGAACCCAATAGATCATCTGACTGTGGGAAACACCACAACTGAAAATGATCTTTCTTCACCTGGCATTCATAAACCTGTAACTTCAGTAAGGTTTCCTGTGTAGCAACCAGGAGTGTTATTCTTGCTAATATTTTTCTTCCTTAACCCAAAACTGTTGCAGCCAATTGTTCTGCGTAGATCAGTATGGCACAGAGACAAAGGGATTAGTCAACTCGTGCATTAGCCAATAGATTGGAATTTGTCTGTAGTTCTGAGTTGAGATGTTGTGGTGACTAAGGTGTGATTTTAAACTGCTCACAATGGTTGGGGGGAGAAGGTTAAATTGGCAAATGAATAAACACAACCCCAACCTGCTGTGAAAGGACATGCTTTTGTTTTAATTGTGGCAGGCTTTGGACTATCTGAGTAACGCACCCTGGAAAGGCAGAAACAAAAATAGCTGGAAAAACTCAGCAGGTCTGACAGCATCTGCGGAGAGGCACACAGTTAAAGTTTCGAGTCTGTATGACTCTTCATCAGAACTAAGTCATACGGACTCGAAACTGAGAACAACAGTTCTGATGAAGAGTCATACGGACTTGAAACATTAACTGTACTCCTCGCCGCAGATGCTGTCAGACCTGCTGAGTTTTTCCAGCTTTTTTTGTTTTTGTTTCAGATTTCCAGCATCCGCAGTATTTTGCTTTTATCTGAAGAGGCAGGTTCCTAATTACAAAATTTAAATGAGGCTCTGTTCCTGATATTTAAACACCAGTTGATTAGGTTTCCCAAGGCCTGTGAAACCCAGCAGCTAAAGGGAGATGAGAGGGGCTGGATCCAGCTGGCAAGTGTGTTTTAAAGCACTGCTTGTGGGCTGGGAGGAACACAAATGCTTCCCTGGCTCCTCAAGCAAAGCTTCTGTTGCTATTTACCTAACTAACACCCAAACCCCAGATCACTCCCTTCTCTCCTCTCTCTCTACTGATTGCACATTCAACCACCCCACCCCCATCCAATAACCCACAATGTTTTCTGGTTGCTGGATACTGTCCCCAATGTTCCCTGGCTTTGGCCTTCTATTGCTAGTTTTCCCACCTGGCAGCCAGCCATTCTGTCAATCTGGAAAATGGGAAAAAGAGTCAAAATATCGTGGGGGGTCACGATTGGGAGATTTGCAGATGGCACAAAGATTGGCCGAGTAGTGGATAGTGTAGAGGGTAGCCATAATCTCCAAAACGATATAGGTGGGTTGGTGGAGTGGGCGGTAAAGTGGCAGATGGATTTTAACATAGATGAGTGTGAGGTCATACATTTGGGGAGGTCAAACAGTTACAGGGATTACAAAATAAATGGGAATATACTAAGAGGGGTAGATGAAGTGAGAGATCTTGGCGTACAAGTACACAGGTCCATGAAGGCAGCAGTTCAAGTAGACAAGGTTGTAAAGAAGGCATATGGAATGCTCTCCTTCATTGGCAGAGGTATAGAATATGTAAGTAAGGATATAATGTTGGAATTGTATAAAACACTGGTGAGGCCACAACTGGATTATTATGTGCAGTTCTGGTCACCACATTACTGGAAGGGCATAATAGCTCTGGAGAGAATGCAGAGAAAGTTTACAAGAATGTTGCCAGGGTTAGAAAAGTGTATCTACGAGGAGAGATTGGATAGGTTGGGGTTATTTTCCCTGGAACAAAGAAGGCTGAGAGGTGACTTGATTGAGGTCTACAAAATAATGAGGGGAATAGATAGAGTGGACAGGATAAAATTGTTTCCCTTGGAGAATTCTAGAACCAGGGGACATAGATTCAAGATAAGTGGCAGATGGTGTAGGGGGGACATGAGGAAGAACATTTTTACGCAGAGGGTAGTGGATGTCTGGAATTCACTGCCCAAGTTGGTGGTAGAGGCAGAAACAAAAAGTACCTGGATCTGCACCTAAAGTGCTGTAAGCTGCATGGCTATGGACCAGGTGCAGGAAGGTGGGATTAGAAAGGGCACCTGGGTGTCCTTGGACTGGCATGGACAAGATGGGCCAAATGGCCTCCTTCTGTGCTGTAACTTTTCTATGGTTCTAATATATAGAAGTCCTGCCGTTAAATTTGACAGGACCTCTGTATTCCTGACATTTTGAAACTTTCTGCAAATATACTCCCTCACTCTGTCCCAGTCTCCTCGTAAATATTGGGGCGATGGTGTCTGGTCATGGGCCTGAGAGAAAATGGTAAGGAAGATGCTTTGCTCTCTGCTTGGTAGTTGGTTGAGGTCACTGGCATTACTGTGGACAGAAGCAAGATCCTTTGCTGCCAGACATCTCAGCCAACTAAAGCCTTGCTGCAGGAAGTGAACCTTGGGAGCAATGTTCTATTTCCCTGAGATGGCCATGAGGTCTCTAAGGCCATGGAACAAAGAGAGATGGACTGGAGGTGGCAGACAGCCTTAGTGCCACTCCACCCCATTTTGACAGATGCTTGGGCATAAGTGTCAGAGACGAGGATGCCATACTGCTACTGAAGAATTAGACTGCAGGCTCTGGCACTGGTGGATGTAATATCGGAAGGCAATGATTCTCATTGAAGACCAGATCATTTCTTTGTGGTTGGTTTGGTTGACAGGGTAACAATGGGTTGGAGGTTCCCCTCTGCTATGATGCTGCACTTCCTGCCACCCAAACATTCTTCTTCTTCCTCCTCCCTTTTTGTTGAGCAGCACATGTACTATGGGACTATGAATATGACACCCATCATGCTAAATGGTTGGACAATATTCACCAATCTATCCAAAACAGCTTGGTTGTTCTGAGAACAGGATAAGTGAACAAATAGAAATGTATTTTTTTCTTTTTATTTTAGAAAATATCTTGTTCCAGATGTAATTCATTCCTCTGCACTTGCATTAATATCAGCTATTGGACTGTGTGCTGTTTTCATAAGCCCATTAAACGAAGAAGATTAGTCATAAAGATCTTCCACAACATTGCAACCTCATGCAAAAGTCTACCTTTTATATTTTTCTTACCTCGATGCTCAGAAAGCTCATTTTTTTCATTTTGATTAGCAGTTGCTGTCTGTTGCTTTAAACTGCTGAGTTGGGTATAGAGGGAGAAAAACTATGGCCCAGATCTTCCAGTCTCAGTATCGTTGGAAGTCCGGATGTGCTGATCTCTGTGGGAATTGCCTAGGAAGTTTGAACTTCCCACAGGCAATTCCTTTGCTCCCCAAGTCCTTTCACAAATGTCTCAGACTCTGAACTACAGTCAGAGGCTTCAGATAATTCCACAGTATTCACCTGGATAGTTATCTAGGAACTGCTAAACAGAAAGAAAAGCTAATCTAACTCCTACAGAACCACTCACACTGACACCACCACCCCACCACCCCCACCCGCCATTCAAACAGGGAGGCTGTGCACCATGGCCACAACTTCCCTGCCCAACTCCATTACCATTAACATAAGACTTGAGAGCACAAAGGAGGCACAGTGTTTTTCAAAATTAAATTTCATGTGTAAATAATTAACATTACATTAGTTTCACTTTAGTCATGTGTGCATCATTGTTATTCGTTGAGGCTAGGTTAGTCAGGGAGCTAAATGTACTGGCATACCTCATGGCTGGCATACATTGATGGTCACAGGGAGTTAGGGACATTTCCTTAAGTGTGGTAGAAACAATTAATGTTATGTTTTTGCATTCACTCTTTATTGAATGTTCATAATTGTGTCCAGTGTCATACTTGCCACTCGGTGGGACATGGCTGAACTTGTAGGCTCAGCTAGCCCTCCCTTCTATGCATTGTAAAGGACATTGTCTGAAAGCAATCTCAGTGGAGGTGTTTGAAATGTTGTAGGACGCAGTCAAAGTCCTTTAATGACTGTGCCAGCCAACACTGAGGTGGACCCATATTTGGACAGTACTGATAATGCCCTTTAGGCCACTCATTTTCTTACCATGACTGACTGTCCCCATGCCCACCACCCCCAACCCCTCCACCGCAACCAGGATTCCAGGCTCTTACCAACTCAATCTCCCATGCCCCTGACTCCACCTCCTGTCCTCTCCTGGGTTCCTCTTCCATCCCTCCATGCCCCTGACCCCATTCAACAACCCGTTTCACTCAACCTTGCTAGCCCTGAGCCTCCATTCAAGAGTCTATTCTCCTGCTCCCCTCCCTTCTGCACTAGCATTAGCCAAGAAAAACCACTGACCTTATACACAACTGGACAAAACCGACAAATGCATGCCACCCTTAAACGATCATAATCCGGGTGCAACAAAATTCTCGTGTGCCATTGACTTTACCCCGAGGATAGGACTTTATTGGAAACTGCTTCAAGTTAATGCGCATTCATGGCATGCAAATATATTAGAAGTACAATCCCTCCACAGACCGACATAACACTCAACATGTAGAAAACATGCCACTGACTTTATCTCTGCATCTCAACCTGGTGTCAGAAATCGAAATTTTGCATCCTGCCTAATTAACACCATCTTTGCCATTCTGTGGGATCCATAAAAACACCCCCATTTTATCACAGAAATATGTGGAATGATAATGCATCTGATGCAAGTATAAGAGTGGGGACCTACCTTTGACTTTATTTCCAGGTTACAAACTATGCATCATTTGGGATGGATCATTTTACCTAGTAAACTGTGCTATTTAAACAATGTTAAATTGTGCCATTAAACACCAATGCAGTGCACTGTTTTTTATGGCTGTGTTGTAAAATGGGAGAAGTGCTAGACTGATAACTACTAGTTAACAGATTGTCAGGTCGACAAGAGCCTTTAAATAAGCATAAGGGGGGCAAAAACAAATAAGTTGACCTTTAGATAAACTTATCTTTTCTGCTTTCCATATGAACATAATATTATTTCTAACACATTCCTGGGTTATACTAAGTAAATCCAACCTAAGCACCAATTGAGGTATTATACTTGGGCTCAATATCCCTGGGCTAACAGGGAAAGATCAGCCAACATTCCCACTTCCCATCATTAGCCAGTGAGCCCATCTGGAAAGTGTGCGTTTTGTACACCTAGGGTTATGTTATGCTGTACGTTTAATGTTAAGGAAACATTCTTTTACAAACTACCCAGTTCTGCACCCACAGGGAACATAAACCTTGGTGAGGGCAGCATCACACTTAGCTTGCTGATACTCATTACCAGGACTCTTGTGTGAATAATGTGAATAATGATAACAGAGGATTGCATGCACTCCTGGAACTCTACTCCAGCATGCATCACAGCTTTCATGGGAATAGGGGAGAAAACTGGGTGAAAAAAAATCATTTAAAAAGAAACAGAGCAACTACAATGTGCCTAATGGTCTGAGCAGATGGCTTTTCCATGGGAGAGGAAAGAATTAAATTGGGATATCTCGTCAATCTGTGATCTCCACACAAAAAGCCCCCTCTCCTTTCCTAGAAAAGGAAATGTGAAGTCCAAGGTTTGATCCCCAGATTTAGCTGATCTCAGCTAGAGCCACGTAAGGGTACTACAATAGGCCTTAGTGGCCTTGGGCCAGGAAGGGGAAAATTGAGGGATTTCTGATCATTATCTTGTGGTTCCCACAGCAAATTACATCTGCAAATGTTGAACAAGGACAGAAATGGGGTTAGCTTTAATGTTGAGCAACCTGGTACAAACTCAACAATCTAGGTTAACAGCCATAGTTAGCTGAGAAACTGGGATATATGAATCCCTGCTATTGGAACTATGTTGAATGGCCATTTTGAATGAAGAGAGGCAAATGGGGGATGATTGTTGGGAAGAAATAGAAAGTAAACTAAACACCTAAACAACGCAAGAGGCTTTGTGGGCTGACTCTGGTGATACACCCTTCAAATGGAAAGCTGTGCTTGCAGGGAGTGTGTCCCACAATTTCACATGAGCGTGGTTCTCTGTTGGGAATGTGGGATTATGGCATCATGAAATAAGACTGGCAAACAGAGATTGTGAAAACACCCCTTTCCACTTAGACACTACAGCCATGATTCACGTGCTACATGGATGGTGTCATGAAAATGCAAATAATGCCAACAGGTGGACTGTGGTAAACTTCGGGTGATGGTGCATTTTGACTTTCAGAAAGACTTTGATAAATTTCCTTGTGAAAAGCTGCAATTAAGACAATGGATGGTGCAGGTAAAACCGTGAAAATGGACAGGAAACTGGCTGAGGAAACATGGGTGTTTGTTAACAGAATCATGTCAGTGTCTGATGCCCGGAAGCACTGGACAGATGGTGCCAGAGATTGGTAGTGTTCCTAAATGACCATAATAACAATCTGCATTTATTGTGCCTATAAATGGGAAAAATGTTCCAAGGTGTCTAGCAAAGACATAATAAAAAAAATGATTGCTGTGCCAATGAAGGAGGTATAATGAAAGATGACCAAAGATTTGGTTGAAGATTGGGTTTTAAGGAGGGCGATATGGAGAAGCAGAGGGGCTTGTGGTGGGAGTTTCAGAATGTGGGGCATAGTTAGCTGAAGGCATGGCTACTAGTACTGGGGAAAAGGATGGATGCAAGAGGCTGTATTCAGAGAATCAGAGAGTTTGAGGGCAGTTGTATGGCTGGAGGTGGTCGCAGAGATCGAGAGGAGTGTTGCCTTGAAAATATAAAGACGAGAATGAACATTTTTCATTTGAGCTGTTGGGGGATTGGGAGCCATCATCTGTTAGCAACTCTTCTGGCGTAGTTGCTATCTAACTAGAGCGTGGTTGAAAATCAGGCCGGGCTTGAATTTCCCTAGCCCTGAGCTTGCATGGAGTTTTCCGATGGCTTCTTTTGATGGATGAAACCTCTGCCTGCTCCAAAAACTGCCATTGGCATTGGAAGAGGCAAAATCTAGGGCTTCCAATAGCAGGGATTCATATATCCCAGTCTCTTAGTACAAGGTGTCAATAAACCAGGCAACACTGGGTATAGCAAACTGTCGAATGGCAGAGACCTGACCTACTTGAGTGGATATCTTGTTTTCTGGCTTAACTCGCCAAAGAGAAATCCAATTAATTTACAGACATTTTGGTGTCTTTCCAAAGCAGGACAAGGGGGTACCTCTCTCTCTTTGGGTGTACAATTTATGGCTTCAGTTGAGAGATGCCAGCCCAGATATGCCTCCAGTGACATTGATGCCACTATTGCTATGCAGAAGAGGGAACCTTACCCCCACCACCTCCCTGGCCTGTAGAGTCAGTCAAGATCATGGTGGATTTCTCAAAGAATGCATCTTGATGCTTGACTGGGGCACAGTCTTCATGCACTTCTGGCCCTATTGTATTTACCAACTGAATCATTGACAATCCATTTTTTTTTAAATTAAAAGATAAAACCAAATCATAGAACCATAGAATGATACAGCACAGACAGGCCATTCGGTTCATCGAATCTAGGCTGGAGTTCTCCCCATGCGATTCACCTAGTCTAATTCCACTTTCTTATTTGCTTCCATAGTCCTTTTTTCCCCAAGTAAATATCTAATTTCCTTTTAAGAGGATTTATTAACACTACATCAATGTAAAGATTATTTTTCTAACCTCCCCTTGAATTCTTTTCATAGCATTTTAAATTTGTGCCCTCATCAACCAGAAGAACAATCTGTTACTATTAATTTTGTCGGAACCTTTAATATCATGCAGGACTCCCATCAGTCACCCCTTAATCTTCCCACTTCAGTAAAAAAAAAATTGCTCCTCAAACATCTCTTTGCAGCTTTATCCCCTCATCTCTAGTATCACCTTAATGAACACACACTGCATTTTTTCCCATCACTTCCATATTCTTCCTATTATGGGATGCCCAAAGTCACTCGCAATACTCAAAATTACTGACTGAGTACAAATTCAACATTACCTCCCAACATTTGTAATTTAAAGTTCTGGACACAAACATTTGCTAACCGATTGGTTTATTGAATAACTCACTTAGGCGACTTTTCACCATCTGGGGTACAAAGCGTTAGGAATCCAGCCACTACAGGAGGCCTTGAGGTTCAGGGAGAGATAGCAGAGCCAAGCACAAGACAGTTGAACATGAGAACTAATAGCAAATCTGAACAAGTTTAAGAATACCTCAAGCTCTGGAACTTAAGGGTTACATGAGCACCACTTGGCTTGGCTTCAATTTTCCACAACAGCAATCCTGTAAAAAAAATAATTATTCTGAAGCACTGTGCAGCTCTTTACTACCTGCGCTGCCTCTCCTAAGTAGGTTTGCTGTGTTTATGGTGCGCTCGCATGTTTCTCTAAATGTGTGGCGATTGTGGGGAGAGCAAGGAAGACACTTCCAAAGATGCACTTAGATCAGAAATAATAAACAAGAGTAACAGCTGTGTAAAGTCATCAAGTTCTAATTACTTGTAATTGTGATTATTTATGGCTCAGAAGTATATTAAGCGATGGAAAGAATTATTTTTCCACTTCATCAGATTCCACAAGAATGGTCTGACATATTCCTCTGTTCGCTGTTAGTAAAAAAGGAGTTGCAAAGTGGATTTCTCATTTATATTAACAGTAATATCAGTCTGTAAATAAAAAATACTGCAGTCTATTAATTCAGACCAGTAGGTTTATGTTACTTTGATGATATTATCATGTGTAAGGGTTCATTTTAATCTATTTATCATGATTTTTTTTTCTATTTAAACTCCTGATAGCATTGTGAAAAGTGTGCTTTTTTGAACATGTTTCCTGAATCAAGAAGCAGTATTCTGTGTGTGACTGACTTTGGTGGGTAAGTGCACTGATCCGGTGTATTACTCAGCCATAAAGATTGAGGAGGCTAAATATTCAATTCCTTATTAATTCTGAATTAGTTGTTCCCAGGAGGGCTTGCTACATGAGTCCCTCTGAGCCAGGGAAAGAAGAAAGACCAGCCAATATTCCTGATCCTGAGAGCATGAGGTGCCAATTTGTGTGCAACACTGGGGGAACAGTACTGAGGCAACACCATGGTTGCTAGTGCTCGGTGGCAAACCTGAGTTAACAGTCAATGCTGCCACCTCCACATACTGATGTAAAACAATGGGTCAGATTCTCCTAATCCTGCATCTGGGGATATCAATTTAGCTGGGAGCAGCAAAATTGGGCCAGAATGGACACACACTTGGGATAGATGCTGTCCAGTTTTCTGTCCATTAATTTGCCTCTCATCATGCTTCCACAAATTCCCCTTCTTCTCTAGCCCCTGGAGGGCATCGCCGGTCCCCAAGGAAATTCCCATCCTATACTGGAGCGACTGTTTATACCTAGGGGGAGCTTCCAGGATGGTAGGTGCAGATACTATCAGTAAACTAAGGAAAGATCAAGAGTAGAGTAGAATGGGAACCTACCTGGAAACAAATAAAAGCTACAGAAAGGCAAGCTTAAAGCACACTATCACATGAAATACATCATTCTCAATACTGAGGCTTATAGATTTTTGTTAGGTAAGGGGATCCGGAGCAAAGCCAAGCAATTAGAATGGATATACCAATCAGGCATGACCTAATAGAATGACAGAACATACATCATGGGCTGGATACACTACTCCACTTCCTATTTGGACAGCAATGATCTCCTCCTGGTGGAGCGAACCAAATGGAAGTGTATGTGATAGGGAATCTCCAAGTGCACAAGCAGTTTTATTAAGCTCTAGTGAGGCCTTACCCCAGCAACGTGAGCCTCCCTGCTTCCCCAAAGTTGCCCAGTTGGAATATAGAGCTGAATTTTCTTGTGGTGGCAGTAACCCCAAAAATGGCTGGAAAGCTGGGGTTAATCTCACCTTAATCGCATCTGTTCTGATGACGCTACCTTCAAAAACAGTTCCTCTGACATGTCCTCCTTCTTCCTTAACCGAGGTTTTCCACCCACGGTCGTTGACAGGGCCCTCACCCGTGTCCGGCCCATCTCCGCGCATCCACCCTCACGCCTTCTCCTCCCTCCCAGAAACATGATAGGGTCCCCCTTGTCCTCACTTATCACCCCACCAGCCTCCGCATTCAAAGGATCATCCTCTGCCATTTCCGTCAACTCCAGCATGATGCCACCACCAAACACATCTTCCCTTCACCCCACCGGCGGCATTCCGTAGGGATCGTTCCCTCCGGGACACCCTGGTCCACTCCTCCATCACCCCCTACTCCTCAGCCCCCACCTATGGCACCTCCCCATGCCCACGCAGAAGATGCAACACCTACCCCTTCACTTCCTCTCTCCTCACCGTCCAAGGGCCCAAACACTCCTTTCAAGTGAAGCAGCATTTCACTTGCATGTCCCCTAACTTAGTCTACTGCATTCGTTGCTCCCAATGCGGTCTCCTCTACATCGGAGAGACCAAACGCAAACTGGGCGACCGCTTTGCAGAACACCTGCGGTCTGTCCGCAAGACCCAAACCTCCCTGTCGCTTGCCATTTTAACACTCCACCCTGCTCTCTTGCCCACATGTCTGTCCTTGGCTTGCTGCATTGTTCCAGTGAAGCCCCATGCAAACTGGAGGAACAGCACCGCATCTTCCGACTAGGCACTTTACAGCCTTCCGGGCTGAATATTGAATTCAACAACTTTAGCTCTTAAACTCCCTCCCCCCATCCCCACCCCATTTCTTCCCCCTCCCGTTTGTTTTTTTTCAATAATTTATATAGATTTTTCTTTTCCCACCCATTTCCATTATTTTTAAATCTACAACTAATACCTTGTCAGTCTTTCCACCCCACCCCCACTAGAGCTGTACCTTGAGTGTCCTGCCATCCATTCTTAATTAGCACATTCTCTTAGATAATATCACCACCTTCAACACCTCTTTGATCCTTTTGTCTGTGACATCTTTTGATTATCTGCTCCTATCACTGCTTGCTTGTCCCTACAACCACCCCACCCTCAACTTCTCTCTCCCCCACCCCCCCCACCTTAAACTAGCTTATATTTCACCCCTCTCCTAACTACACTCAGTTCTGTTGAAGGGTCATGTGGACTCGAAACGTCGACTCTTTTCTTCTCCACCAATGCTGCCAGACCTGCTGAGTTTTTCCAGGTAATTCTGTTTTTGTTTTGGATTTCCGGCATCCGCAGTAGTTTTTTGTTTTAATCTCACCTTGGCTGTCTGGGGGACCCCTGGCCGGATTTCACACCAGCTTGCAGTTAATGAGCTGTCGCAGGGTTCCTGGCCCCTTAAGGGATGAAAGCCCATCTCCAAGAGCTGTCAGCCAATCAGAGAAGCAGTTTCAGTCCCAGCAGTGTCACTGGGAGTGGTGGCCACTGCTGGGACTGCACCCAGCTGCGTGACTCTTCGACGGACACCTACCTTGCAGCAAGGTAATTAGAGTTGGGATCCTCTCTGTCCCCAGCGAAGGTGGTGGCTGGATGTGTGGAGGGGTGAGGGTGAGGATGGGCCAGATGCAGGGGGCCTTCGTGGGTTACAGAGTGCCCCAGCCCGCCCGATTACGCTCTCCCGATTCACCAGGCACTCTCACCACATGGCGATGGTAAGATGATAGCAGTGGGAAAAGGACCTTAATTGGCCACTTAAATGGCACAATTTACCTCTGGGTGGAAGGGTCATCTTCCATGTTCCCCTCCGCTGGAGGAAAGCCATTGGCACTCCACCTGCCCATCTTCCCTCCCAATTTGTCACACACCCACCTCTGTCTCCCAGCCCCCTCCTGCAGGCCCATAAAATTCAGCCCATAGAATGCAATGCACGCTTGGTACATTTGTGGCTGGGAACTCTGATTTTCTATACCCACTGTGCCCAGCACACTTCACCTATATTGCCAGTAAGAAAATGGGGAGGTGGTGGCATAGTGGTATTAGTGGTGTTGCTGGACTAGTGCTTAGGAGACCCAGGGTAATGCTCTGGGGACCTGGGTTTGAATCCCACTACAGCAGATGGTAAAATTTGAATTCAATAAAAATCTGGAATTAAAAGTCTAATGATGACCGTGAAACTGTTGCTGATTGTTGTAAAAACCCACCTGGTTCAGTAATGTCCTTTAGGGAAGGGAATCTGCCACCTTTGCCTGGTTTGGCCTACATGTGACTCCAGACCCACAGCAATGTGGTTGACTCTTAAATGCTCTCTGTACAAGGACAATTAGGGATGGGCAATAAATGCTGGCCTAGCCAGTGATGCCCACATCCCTTGAATGAATTTTAAAAAAATGGAAAATCTCTCCTTTTAATGCTTTGTAAGCATGTTACAGATACAATTGTTCTGCTTTACATTAAGCTAGGCTAGAGGTCACAGACAACATTCCAGCAGGATAGATCAATGAAAGGATTAAGGCCTTCAAAGTTAAAAAAAGCTTTCAAAGTTCTATAATCCAGCACACAATAGCCATTTCATTTATCTTTGCATTTCTTCATAACAATTTGCACATTGGTTTAATAGTATTTAAGTGTATTAATCCAAAGTCATTTTAGTTCGATGGTGTTTTGTTCATACCATTAATTAATTCTGCAGCCATTCTGTTGAATCATTGTATTGGAGATGTTTATTTACTTGTGCACTGTTGACATGGCTCATGGCTACAATTATTGTTTAAGCAATCAGCACTGATGACACATCTCCAGGCTTGTCAATCATTGCAGGCATAAACTCATTCACCTGTATCACGTGGGGAGATTATTTTCCACATACCCTGATGTTGCTTACGCGAACAGGCATAAAGGGAGAGTGTTGTTGTGTCCCTGACTCTCCAGCATTCAATCTAGTATGATGCAGACAGTTGTCGGTGCAGACTTAATGGTGGCTAATTTGGGCCATGTAACAGTCACATAAGGATCAAAACTGGCGTCCAAGATGCTCATGCATACATCCAAGAGGCATCTTTTACCTACATTTGAAATAGGTGTTAGTGCACTTTTATATGCAAATAAGGGGCCTAACCTTTGCCTTGAGACCCCGCTGCCATTTTGATTTGCGCTCAGGCAGCAAGCACCAGTGCTGGTTTCCTGGGAAAATCAACTCTAAACAACATGTAAATAAGAAGAGGTTAAGTATTTACCATAATCACTGTCATTTCGGACTCGAAATCTCTGGCCTCCCTCCTGACCCCGACCTTTAGGCCTCTCCTGATTTATCCCCACCCACTGATCCTCCCCAAGACTAGCACTAACCTCCCACCCTCTACAGCACTCCTGACTGCCCCAGCCTTACTCCCAGGGCCTGCAGTCTCCCTACATGATTTCCCCCACTGGAAGCGGATGGTGAAATCTGAGGCCCAACTGTTCCTCCTACAGGACCCTGTGATCCAACGCAATCACTTACCTGACAATTGGAGCACTAATCAATGCAGGCTCCTACTGTAGTGTTATCTACATTATGGTGAGGTCCACAGCCCAAATTCCAGGCCTGATTTTAGTGTGGGCTGTTAACATTGTACAGGTGATAATCCCCTAACATCATATGGCTCGATTCTCTAGCAAGTTGTATTTTTAAAAATTCTTTCTTGGGATGTGGGCATTGTTGGCAGCATTTGTTACCCATCCCAATTACCCTTGAACTGAGTGGCTTGCTAACCCATCTCAGAGGCAGCTAAGAGTCAACCACATTGCTGTGGGGCTGGAGTCACATGTAGGCCAGATCAGGTAAGGATGGCACATTTCCTTCCCTAAAGGATATTAGTGAAGCAGATAGGTTTTTACACCAATTGCTGATAGTTTCATGGTCACTGTTAGAGCTTTCAATTTCAGATTTTATTAATTGAATTTAAATTCCATCAGCTGCCATAGCAGGATTGGAACCCATGTCCCCTGGGCATTAGCTGGGCCTCTGGATTACTAGCCCAGTGGCATTACCACTATACCACCATCTCCCCCTATCTATGGAATAAATAGTTAATTAACACCCATCCCCTAAAGCTACAATTTGTGAATGCCATTGCATACATTAGGAATCCAGCTAATACTGAGCCCAAATCAACATCAGCGACTTTACAGTTTCCTAAGATACTTTTTGATGAGGAAGACCATTTGTCCTGATTGCCCATCCAGAACTCCCCTCAAGGCTACGTCTAAGTTTTCCTTAAATTATTCCATGTTTTTCATCACTAATTTAAGCCTTTAACTCCTTTAACACTTCCAGGAACCCCACTGGAAATACTAACATATTTCCAGAGTCCCAACGTCCTAACTTCAGAGCGAAGGTGCCACATTCCCAAAAGACACCCATGCCATCATTGGAGGAAACTCATTTTATCAGTATACAGCAATAGGCTGCATTTGCTGTTGCTATACTACCTGAAATGGAATTGTTTAGCAGTGGGAAGTGAGGGGAACTTGGGTGGGGATGTCTGCCATTGCATCCTTGCCCCTACCACTGTCGGCCTGAGTTTATCTCTGTTTCCACCACAGGGAAGCAGGCTACCTGAGCCCAGACTGTGGTAGAAACAGAAGTAAATTCAGGCTGACAATGGTAAGGGAAGGATGCAATGGAAGACCTCCCCACCCAAGTTCCCCCACTTTCCACTGCTAAACAACTCCATTTCAGGTGGAATAGCAATGGCATGGGTACCCATTGCCTTCAGCATTGGCCCCAAGGACTGCCAGGAGAATGGTGGTGATATATCCTGGGGCAGCAGAAACGAGCCCACTTGGGAGAATATTAGGGGGAGTGGGCCTTGTGTTGGGCTCCCCATCTCTAATGTCCCTTTGAGGTTACACGGAGATCCTTGTCAAACTTTAATAAAGACAATCTTCAGGACTCCTGTCCTTTTAACCAAGCCTCTCCCTCCATTTGCTGCTGCACAGACAACTATTTCCTTACTTGCAGTGGTGGGCTGCTGGTAGGCCTGAGGCAGCAGGAGGGGTCCCATTCTGACCATCCCCTGATAGGACTAGCTGAGGTGTTCTCGCAGAGAAATAGCACAGACAACAGGCCGAATGGCCTCCCTTTGTGCTGTAACCATTCTATGATTCTATTTGGAGAGAATTTGTTACTAAGTCAAGAAATAGAGGGAAATTCAGAAACCTGATGACTGTAGGGGTTCCATAAGATTGGGACTCCAGTTTGCCAAGTTAGCACTTTTACTTGGTTGGCTTGATGCAACCTGTGCTGTAAAGTGCATGTGTGAGAACATCATGATCCGACAGGATTGGGTTCATATGGTTGAAAAGCCTTTTGGCATCATTGGCCAAGAAATGACTTGGCACTGTTCCTATTCTGCTGGTGTTGCTCCACTGGAAGTACAGTGGAAATCCTGTCTACGCATGGAAGTTGGAACATCCACCAATCCAAACAGTTCCCCGGTCATTGTCTAAAAGTGCAGCTAATTAGATGAGATAGTGGAGGCCTGCAGGAGCACGTATAACTATTCCCAAGATGAATCAGTGCTTTCAGGAGAAAAAGGGATTAAATTGGGGAGTATAATTATGTATGAGTAGAGTGTCAGACTCAGGAATAAAGTAACAGATCAGCTTCCATGTAAAACAAAAACAGAATTACCTGGAAAAACTCAGCAGGTCTGGCAGCATCGGCGGAGAAGAAATCAGTTAACGTTTCGAGCCTTCATGGCCCTTCGGCAGAACTGAAGCATAGTTAGGAGAAAGGAGAAATATAAACTGGTTTAAGGTTGGTGGGGGGGTGGGGGGGTGGTGGTGGGGAAGAGAGAAGTTGAGGGTGTGGTGATTGTGGAGATAAGCAAGCCGTGATAGGAGCAGATAATCAAAAGATGTCACAGACAAAAGGATCAAAGAGGTGTTGAAGGTGGTGATATTTGTCTAAGAAAAGTGCTAATTAAGAATGGAAGACAGGATACTCAAAGTACAGCTCTAGTGGGGTTGGGGTGGACAGACTAACAAGGTTTTAGTTTTAGATTTAAAAATAATGGAAATAGGTGGGAAAAGAAGAATCTATATAAATTATTGAAAAAAAAAGGAGGGGGGGGGGGAGAAACGGGGTGGGGATGGAGGGAGGGGGAGTTTAAGATCTAAAGTTGTTGAATTCAATATTCAGCCTGGAAGGCTGTAAAGTGCCTAGTTTGAAGATGAGGTGCTGTTCCGCCAGTTTGCGTTGGGCTTCACTGGAACAATGCAGCAAGCCAAGGACAGACATGTGGGCAAGAGAACAGGGTGGAGTGTTAAAATGGCAAGCGACAGGGAGGTTTGGATCTTTCTTGCGGACAGACCGCAGGTGTTCCGCAAAACGGTCGCCCAGTTTGCGTTTGGTCTCTCCAATGTAGAGGAGACAGCAATGGGAGCAACGAATGCAGTAGACTAAGTTATGGGAAATGCAAGTGAAATGCTGTTTCACTTGAAAGGAGTGTTTGGGCCCTTGGACGGTGAGGAGAGAGGAAGTGAAGGGGCCCTCGTTGACAGGGCCCTCAACCGTGTCCGGCCCATATACCGCGCATCCTCCCTCACGCCTTCTCCTCCTTCCCAGAAACATGATAGGGTCCCCCTTGTCCTCACTTATCACCCCACCAGCCTCCGCATTCAAAGGATCATCCTCCGCCATTTCCGCCAACTCCAGCATGATGCCACCACCAAACACATCTTCCCTTCACCCCCCCTGACGGCATTCTGTAGGGATCGTTCCCTCCGGGACACCCTGGTCCACTCCTCCATCACCCCCTACTCCTCAGCCCCCACCTATGGCACCTCCCCATGCCCACGCAGAAGATGAAACACCTGCCCCTTCACTTCCTCTCTCCTCACCGTCCAAAGGCCCAAACACTCCTTTCAAGTGAAACAGCATTTCACTTGCATTTCCCATAACTTAGTCTACTGCATTCGTTGCTCCCAATGCGGTCTCCTCTACATTGGATAGACCAAACGCAAACTGGGCGACCGCTTTGCAGAACACCTGCGGTCTGTCCGCAAGAAAGATCCAAACCTCCCTGTCGCTTGCCATTTTAACACTCCACCCTGTTCTCTTGCCCACATGTCTGTCCTTGGCTTGCTGCATTGTTCCAGTGAAGCCCAACGCAAACTGGAGGAACAGCACCTCATCTTCAAACTAGGCACTTTACAGCCTTCCGGGCTGAATATTGAATTCAACAACTTTAGATCTTAAACTCCCCCTCCCCCCATCCCCACCCCGTTTCTCCCCCCTCCCCCTTTTTTTTCAATAATTTATATAGATTCTTCTTTTCCCACCTATTTCCATTATTTTTAAATCTAAAACTAAAACTTTGTTAGTCTTTCCACCCCACACCCACTAGAGCTGTACCTTGAGTGTCCTGCCATCCATTCTTAATTAGCACTTTTCTTAGATAATATCACCACCTTCAACACCTCTTTGATCCTTTTGTCTGTGACATCTTTTGACTATCTGCTCCTATCACTGCTTGCTTATCTCCACAATCACCCCACCCTCAACTTCTCTCTTCCCCCCCCGCACCCCCCCCACCTTAAACCAGTTTATATTTCTCCTTTCTCCTAACTATGCTTCAGTTCTGCCGAAGGGCCATGAAGGCTCGAAACGTTAACTGATTTCTTCTCCACCGATGCTGCCAGACCTGCTGAGTTTTTCCAGGTAATTCTGTTTTTGTTTTGGATTTCCAGCATCCGCAGTAGCTTTTAGCTTTTTGTTTTTATCTCAGCTTCTATGTAATGCAGTTTAGGGAGACATTTTATGCTTTCTACAATTATTCCTGCTACTTTTCCTCCTTCAGGTACCATGCCCTAAGATGATGTTGACAGCCATGGACTTCCATTGAATTGGTCCATGATCATGCTTGGCAAAGTACTGCAGTGGTTTGCCATTGCCTTCTGCAGTGTGGCTGACCAGGAAACTCTCCTGCTCTTACCACCTGCCATCAGGCACATTGAAAGGATTTACAGGCTGATGATCAACCTACTTGGCCACATTATGAATGCATCTTCCATGGCCATCAAGTCCTAGAGTGGGACTGGAACCCAGAGCTTCTAGCCCAGAGATTGGGAATGCTACCACTGTGCCACAAGAGCTCCTAATACTGCAACTACCAGAACTGCTACTACAACAAAAATAGTATAGCATTTTTAATGTAGAAAAGTTGTCCCAACATGCTTCGCAGAGCTTTTATGTTAATCTTTGCTAACCTTCATCCCATCTGCTGAACTTCTGACTCTATTTCAATGGACTGCTAATTTCTCAACTTTAATACGCTGCCGCGTGTCTACATTCCTGGGACCCCCGAGTGCCTTTTTTTGAAACATGGAGTGGAATTGCCCCAGATTTCAGCTAAGTGCGGTAGCAGGTGTGAAAAAAGATGTTTTGCCCACCGGCCGCAATAGCGGGATTTCACGCTCTAGTGTCCCCTTCCCGGCACACCCTGCCTCATTTATAATGCATTCACAGGGAACGCACTGGATCGCTGGCTTGGATTTACCTTTCAGATTTATGCAGATCTGTGTCTATAGAACATAATTGCCTTTTCTCAGCCTAAGATTTTCCTTTCAATTTGCATGCAAGTTGTCAAGGATAGCTTCATTTTGGGGTACTTTATCTTGTGAACTTGTCTCTATTTTCCAATTGATGCCTTCCATGGTAGGATGGCTAGCATTATGGAGGCTCCAGGGTTATCTATTTAAAAAAAAATCACTATTTTTTTTGTGTGTGTCTATATTTTGCACCAGCCTAGGCAGAATACACAATAGGGAATAATGAAAAGTGTTTTTGACCTTTGAGATATCTTGCTGACCAATGTGTAAGAAATCAATTTTCTGTGCAAGCGGCAGACTCATGGGTTTGAATTTTTACAGGAATGGAAGGGCTCTGCACCATAGCCAAAAATGGCCCCATTAACCCAGATTCTGGAAGTGCCATGCCTGAACACAGCACCCACCATTTTCACCGGTGGGGGAGTATTGGGGGCGGGTCGTGCTTTGCATATGGGTGGCTCATGGAGGCAGCTGCACAATGAAAATTGTCGCATGTCCTCAGTTTTGTGATTTTCATCAGCCGGGTTTCTGAAGCATGACGCATTGAGACGGAATTTCCCACTCCAGCCCCGCGGTGGATGGGAGCAGAAAAGCCGGAGTGAAGCGAAAACTCGGAAACCTGCCGGCAGGCAAACAGTTTGGAATTTTCCCCTCACCACTCATGGCAGGCTGAAGGCCGGTCGGGTTTCCCACTGATCTATGGCAGGAACCCCATTTGCATGCATTATGTCATGAATGCTCATGAAAAATGCCACTTGCTGAAATCACGTAGCCCCTCCCAATCTAGCACCACATCAGCGGGAAATTAGACCAGTCTGAAACATGTTTGGATATAAGTGGCGTGCAGCTGTCGGCCTTCACTTTGCTCCTGACTTTGAGTTGCGTGCAACACTTAAAGCCTGCCTACTGCTCTGGGTTCTCAACAAAGCCAGTGAGATGCTACACTGGTGGGGGTGTAGGCTTGCACTCCTCACTGCCTTCCCCCAATGTTTGGGATAGTGTTCTTTGGGGACTCAGGTAGGGTAGCAAACTGGAAAGAGACCAGCATTGTGAACAGGCCGGGGGGTGGGGGGGAAGAGGATGTAAGAGACACGGTGGACAATGGGCAAAGGTAGGGGGGGAAAGAGGGGAAACAATGGCAGGCAGAGGGGAGACCAAGGGTGGGGAAGCTGGAGACCAACATTACCGGAATGCAGACACAGCAGGAGGGTAGAATGGGAACAGAATGACATGAATTGGAGGGGATGCATGCAGAGCTCGGAATACAAGTGTTGGTTGTGTTAGTGTGGCACAGGAGGATAAGGCTTGCATGGAGACTCATGGAGGTAGGGAGAGGTCTGACGTCCGACCCCCACCATCCCCTTGAGATCAGAGGCCTGATCCCCCCCACCATCCCCCAGGCCCAACTCCCCCCCCACCAAGGTCTGAACTCCTCCCTGAACCCCCCCAACTCCTACCCACTTACTTTATAGACTTACCTTCTTCATGGCCTGTCAAGGACTTTTAACATACCTGGTTTACAGCAGCTAGTGCTATAAGAAGGGGGTGTGTGGCTTCCTTCCCTTCACCAGAGCTGCCCTTTGACACTGGGCCCTGCCCGGCCTCTAGAACTAGGAGCGGAGCGACAATCTGACGCTGATTGCCGCTCTGGGGAAGTTCAGGCCCAATAGACTGCAGGTGCTCACTTGGTAAGGTTACACATTTCATAATGTCTCCAAAGCTCTCACAAGAGAGAAGCATAAGGCAACACAATCCATTGAGATGCAAGGTGTCAGGGTTGGCATCGTGGGCACCTGGATGTGAGTGTGCACCTCAGCTGCCAGGCTTTATCAGTGAAAAACTATTAGCGCAGACAGCTCTGGGGCACTACATTGTTTTCCTGTGTGCGAGTGGCAGGTCTACTATATCTACCCAGTGTTTATTAATCCCTTGCATCTATCAATCCCCAGGGAGGAGGAGGATTGAATAATGGAGCCTGTGGTCAGTGCTACCTTATTGATGGCACTGACCCGCCTGAGGAGGAGAAGGGCCTGGTGCCGCCCAGCCTCAAGTGGAGGTCTGGCCTGAGGTCCATGGTCCAGGTGAGCCACAACAACAGAGGAAGAGGTGGTTAGAGCCATCCCAAAAGGAGGTGACTCGCATGACCAAGGGTCTACCGATGACGACTCTTATCTGGAGGTGAGCAACAAATAATGCTGTGCCCATCTGCACTTGTCAAGAGATGTGGTGGATCATATCTGCCACATTTTGCCTAGAGATCTAATGCCCCATGGACTGGCAGGACATCTCTTGTCAGTGGCCCTAAAGATCATTGCGGCACTCAATTTTTTTGCCTGTGGATCATTCCAGGGAACACAGGGGAGGTATACAGCATCTCAGTCCTCAGCACATAAATGTATCAAGGAGGTGACAGGTGCCCTCTACAGTAAGGCTCAACATGTCAAGTTCACGCTCAGTGAAGCCTAGCCAGGCTGCTAGATTTCAGGGGTTTGCAGATATCTCAATAGGGTGCAATAGATTGCATACATATGGCTTTTGAGGGTTCCATGGCAACCGTCCCTGATGTTCATTAACAGGAATTATCAATGTTCAACTGGTGCATAATCATCAGAAGCACATCATGCATGTTTGTGCCAGGTACCCTGGGAGTTCCCATTGACTCCTACATCCTGAATTGCTCCTAGGTGCCTCACAAAATCGAAAGGCCTCAGTGATTACAGGGCTGGCTGCTTGGGGATAAGGGATACCTGCTCAAATGATGGATCATGACAGCAGTGTACTGTTCAGTCACTTGGAGGAGAGATACGACAAGGCGCATAAGGCAACATAATTCATCATCGATCAAACCATTGGCATTCTGCAGATGTGCTTCCAATGATTGGACTACTCAGGTGGGTTTCTGCAGTACTCTTCAGAGAAGGTGTCCAGCATCATCGTAATGTGTTGTACCCTTCACAACCTGGAACTTCAAAGGTGGGGGGGGGGATCTCTTGCCAGAGGAGAAGGCCGAGAGTTCCGTGGACAATGAAGAGCAGGAGCCTGAATTGGGAGATAAGGGTCTGTTTCCATGAGGAAGCCATTGAAGAAGCATGATGTGGAAGACATCCCTGTGACGTGCTGATAACCATATGATTCAAGGATGATTAAGGTACTGGCAACAGGACACAGCCACATTCCTTCAGTCGCTTACTGCCATGCCTGTGGACTGAAAGGCCTTTACAACCAGTGACATCGAGAGCAATCTCAGCATTCGGCCTTGCATCTTCAACTCTCATGATTTACCAGGCCCTAATCGTTGGAAAGATCAATGGCAAATCCTCCATTAGTGTGCTCTGGGAAGCAATAGTCACCACAACAGTGCAGATGCCGTGCCCAAAGACTTGGTACAGTGGGCGCCACCTTTGAGAAGCTTTTAGCGGACACAGATGTGTGCATGGTTGGAGAGAACATCATGGCTGCTGGTCTTGTGCTTTGGCACCAATGAAGGCAGCCTTCTAATTTGGAGAGACAATGAGAACTACCCCTCCAAGGCCAGTGAGGATGCTTAACTCCATGGTGTCTTGTAAGGAGTATGGTTGCTAGTGCATTTTGAGTTTGCTTTAGTAAAGAGTTTGACACATCTCCCAGACACATCACAAGGGTAGAATAAATATCACGAGTCAGCTACACATCACGTGAATATGACGCTCACAAAAGGAGGCAAACACTGAATGGAAGCATGGATCACTCCTGCAATAAGAGGGCACATAGATACAAATACACAACACTTTCAAATGACAACCCCATTCCCATGAATAGCAAATGTATTTACAAAGGTACATGATATTTACAATAATTCAACACCCGTGACCCAGAAGTGATTTCAAAACTTCCTACTTATTCTAAGCTTACCAGTACATCTAGCTGCGCCTCTGACATCTGCAGCAGAGGTGGAGGCAGCCTGCTGACTGCTATGCCCTGTAGTCTTTGACTTTGGCAGCCGTCCTCTGTCTGCTTTGGGTGTCTTGCTGTGAGGCAAGTGCACCCTCCTCGGCCTGTTCAACTGGAGGTGATCGGGTCACAGGCAGAGGGGAGTGGGGTCAGCTGGACACAGTCACCTGGGTGGATAGACCTGAGGTGTCCATCTGCTGGTCCTCCCCACTGTGGTGCCCGAGGGCCTCTGGCTGACTTTGAGGAGAAGGAGCACCTGGAGGGAGGTCAAGGTGCCCACTCGCCCCCTTGCCGAGCCACTGTTGGATCCCACCAAGTGATGGAGTGCAGTTCCGAGTGCAAATCCGGCAGATCTGCTGGATCAAGGTCGCCAAGGCGTTTGCCGTGCTTCCCATGGAGGCCTCGAGTTGCTTGTATATCAAAGCCACAACTTCAGGCAGAATGTGGACGGACTCCTCCATCCTTCACTCTAGTCTTTCACAACCCCACCTGATTTTCCACCGCCTGTCATTGCATCTCCAGCATGTGTGACAAGGTCATTTCCAGAGGCTCATCATCAGACTCGAATTCAGCAATGCCCGATCCCCAACAATCCACCTGCCAGAGACCTGGGCTGTCAATGTCTCCAACTGCTGTGGAGAGGTGCCATTGAGGTTATATAGGTTTACAGCACATAAAAAGGCCCTTCGGCCCATCGAGTCTGCGCTGGTCAAACAAGTACCTAACTATTCTAATCCCATTTTTCAGCACTAGGCCCATAGCCTTGTATGCCATGGCATTGCAAGTGCACATCCAAATATTTCTTAAATGTTATGAGGGTTTCTGCCTCTACCACCCTTTCAGGCAGTGAGTTCCAGATTGCCACCACCCTCTGGGTGAAAAATTCTTCCTCACATCCCTTTTAAACCTCCTGCCCCTTACCTTAAATCTATGCACCCTGGTTATTGATCCCTCCATCAAGGGGAAAAGCTCCTTCTCGTCTACCCTATTTATGCCCCTCAATTTTATACACCTTAATCTCCTCTGCTCCAAGGAAAATAACCCCAGTCTATCCAATTTCTTCTCATAACTAAAACTCTCCAGCCCAGGCAACATCCTGGTAAATCTCCTCTGCACTCTCCAGTGCAATAACATCCTTCCTATAATGCAGATTCCAGAACTGCACGCAATACTGTCGCTGTGGCCTAACCAGTGTTTTGTACAGTTCCAGCATAACCTCCCTGCTCTTATATTCTATGCCTTGGCTAATAAAGGCAAGAATCCCATATGCCTTCTTAACTACCGTATCTATCTGTCCCGTTACCTTAAGGGACTGGTGGACATGCACACCAAGGTCCCTCTGATCCTCGATACTTCCCAGGGTCCTACCATTCATTGTGTATTCCCATGCCTTGTTTGTCCTGCCCAAGTGCATCACCTCACACTTATCCAGATTAAATTCCATTTGCCACTGATCAGCCCATATGACCAGCCCGTCTATATCCTCCTGTAATCTAAGGCTATCCTTCTCGCTATATACCACCCCACCAATTTTCATGTCATCTGCAAACTTACTGATCAACCCTCCTACATTCAAGTCTAAGTTGTCTATATATACCACAAACGGCAAGGGACCCATCCCCGATCCCTGTGGAACCCCACTGGACACAGGCGTCCAGTCACAAAAACACCCCTTGATCATCACCCTCTGCTTCCTGCCACTCAGCCAATTCTGGATCCAATTTGCCTTGGATCCCATGGGCTCTTACCTTTGTTATCAGTCTCCCATGCAGGACGTTATCAAAAGTCTTGAAGTCCAAGTAGACTACGTCATGCCTTGCCCTCATCTACACACCTGGTCACCTCTTTGAAAAATTCAATCAAATTGGTCATACATGACTTCCCCTGAACAAAACCATGCTGACTGTCCTTGATTAATCCCTGCCTCTCCCAGTATAGATTAATTCTGTCCCTCAGAATGGTCCCTATTAGCTTCCCCACCACTGAGGTTAGACTGACTGGCCTGTAGTTCCCTAGTTTATCCCTTCTTGAATTATAGTACCACATTGGCTGTCCTCCAGTCCTCTGGCACCTGTCCTGTGGCCAGAGAAGTATTGAAAATTATTGCCAGCACCCCTGCTATCTCCTCCCTTGCCTCACTCAACAGCCTGGGATACATTTCATCCAGGCCTGGAGATTTATCAACTTTTAAGCCTGCCAGACCACTCAGAACCTCCTCCATTTCTATGCTAATTTCTTTAATTATATCAGTCCTTCTGCCCGATTTCCATACCCACGTCATCCCTTTCACTTGTGAACACTGATACAAAGTATTCATTTAGAACCCTATCTACGTCTTCTGGCTCCACACACAAATTACCACTAAGGTCCTTAATTGGCTCTACTCTTTCCCTAGTTATCCTCTTACTCTTAATGCACTTGTAAAATAACTTTGGATTTTCCTTTATTTATACCTGCCAAAGGTTTTCATGCCCCATTTTTGCTCTCCTAATTTCCTTTTTAAGTTCCCCACCACACATTTCATACTCCTCTAGGGCTTCTGCTGTTTTGAGCCCTCGGTATCTGCCATAAGCCTCCCTTTTTCTCTTTATCCAATCCTATATATCCCTCGACATCCAGGGTTCCCTGGATTTGTTGGTTCCACCCTTTATATTTACTGGAATATGTTGGCTCTGTACTCTCCCTATTTCCTTCTTGAATGAATCCCATCGCTCTGACGCAGATTTACCTAAAAGTAGCTGCTCCCAGTCCATTCTGGCCAAATCATATCTGATCTTATTAAAAATCAGCCTTCCCCCAATTTAGAGCTCTGATTTCTGGCATATCTTTGTCCATAACAACCTTGAATCTAATGGAATCCTGATCACCATCTGCAAAATGCTCCCCCACTGATACACCTCTATCATTTGCATGGCTTCATTCCCTAAAATTAAGTCCAGGACCACCCCCTCTTGTAGGAGATTCTACGTATTGGTTTAAAAAGCTCTCCTGGATGCATTTTAAGAATTCCACTCCCTCTAAATCTATCACACCATGACTAACCCAGTTAATGTTGGGGAAGTTGAAATCCCCCACTATTATTTTTACACTTTCTGAAATTTGCCTACATAACTGCTTTTCTATTTCTGACTGTTTGGGGGCCTATAATACACTCCCAATGTGATTGCTCCTTTTTTGTTTAAGTTCTACCCACATGGTTTCATTTGAGGAGCCTTCTAAGATGTCATGCCTCCTTACTGCTGTAATTGATTCCTTGATCAATATTGCGATACTCCCTCCTCTTTTAGCTCCTTCCCTGTCTCGCCTGAAGACCCTATACCCTGGAATATTGAGCTGCCAATCCTGCCCCCTCTCTCAACTATGTCTGTGACAGCAATGACATCATACTTCCATGTGTTAATTTGTGTCCTCAACTCATCTGCCTTATTCATCAGACTCCTTGAATTAAAATAAATACCATTCAACCATGCCAAATTCTCTTGTGCCTTAAACTGGTCTATAATTTCTATAGCAAAAACAGAATTACCTGGAAAAACTCAGCAGGTCTGGCAGCATCGGTGGAGAAACGGTTAACGTTTCGAGTCCTCATGACCCTTCGGCAGAACTGAGTATAGTTAGGAGAGAGGTGAAATATAAGCTGGTCTAAGGTGGGGGGGGGGCGGGGGGAGAGAGAAGTTGAGGCTGGGGTGATTGTGGGGATAAGCAAGCAGTGATAGGAGCAGATAGTCAAAAGATGTCACAGACAAAAGGATCAAAGAGGTGTTGAAGGTGGTGATATTATCTAAGAAAAGTGTTAATTAAGAATGGATGGCAGGACACTCAAGGTACAGCTCTAGTGGGTGTGGGGTGGAAAGACTAACAAAGTTTTAGTTTTAGATTTAAAAATAATGGAAATAGGTGGGAAAAGAAGAATCTATATAAATTATTGAAAAAAAAGGGGGAGGGGGGAGAAACGGGGTGGGGATGGGGGGAGGAGGAGTTTAAGATCTAAAGTTGTTGAATTCAATATTCAGCCCGGAAGGCTGTAAAGTGCCTAGTTTGAAGATGAGGTGCTGTTCCTCCAGTTTGCGTTGGGCTTCACTGGAACAATGCAGCAAGCCAAGGACAGACATGTGGGCAAGAGAACAGGGTGGAGTGTTAAAATGGCAAGCGACAAGGAGGTTTGGATCTTTCTTGCGGACAGACCGCAGGTGTTCTGCAAAGCGGTCGCCCAGTTTGCGTTTGGTCTATCCAATGTAGAGGAGACCGCATTGGGAGCAACGAATGCAGTAGACTAAGTTAGGGGAAATGCAAGTGAAATGCTGTTTCACTTGAAAGGAGTGTTTGGGCCTTTGGACGGTGAGGAGAGAGGAAGTGAAGGGGCAGGTGTTGCATTTTCTGCGTGGGCATGGGGAGGTGCCATAGGTGGGGGTTGAGGAGTAGGGGGTGATGGAGTAGTGGACCAGGGTGTCCCGGAGGGAACGATCCCTACGGAATGCTGCCGGGGGGGTGAAGGGAAGATGTGTTTGGTGGTGGCGTCATGCTGGAGTTGGCGGAAATGGCGGAGGATGATCCTTTGAATGCGGAGGCTGGTGGGGTGATAAGTGAGGACAAGGGGGACCCTATCATGTTTCTGGGAAGGAGGAGAAGGCGTGAGGGTGAATGCGCGGGATATGGGCCGGACACGGTTGAGGGCCCTGTCAACGACCGTGGGTGGAAAACCTCGGTTAAGGAAGAAGGAGGACATGTCAGAGGAGCTGTTTTTGAAGGTAGCGTCATCAGAACAGATGCGACGGAGGCGAAGGAACTGAGAGAATGGGATGGAGTCCTTACAGGAAGCGGGGTGTGAGGAGCTGTAGTCAAGGTAGCTGTGGGAGTCGGTAGGCTTGTAATGGATATTGGTGGACAGTCTATCATCAGAAATTGAGACAGAGAGGTCAAGGAAGGGAAAAGAAGTGTCAGAGATGGACCATGTGAAAATGATGGAGGGGTGGAGATTGGAAGCAAAATTAATAAATTTTTCCAGGTCCCGACGAGAGCAAGAAGCAGCACCGACGTAATCATCAATGTACCGGAGAAAGAGTTGTGGGAGGTGGCCGGAGTAGGACTGGAACAAGGAATGTTCCACATACCCCATAAAGAGACAGGCATAGCTGGGGCCCATGTGGGTACCCATAGCCACACCTTTTATTTGGAGGAAGTGAGAGGAGTTAAAGGAGAAATTGTTCAGTGTGAGAACAAGTTCAGCCAGACGGAGGAGAGTAGTGGTGGATGGGGATTGTTGGGGCCTCTGTTCAAGGAAGAAGCTAAGGGCCCTCAGACCATCCTGGTGGGGGATGGAGGTGTAGAGGGATTGGACATCCATGGTGAAGAGGAAGCGGTTGGGGCCAGGGAACTGGAAATTGTTGATGTGATGTAAGGTGTCAGAGGAATCACGGATGTAGGTGGGAAGGGACTGGACAAGGGGAGAGAGAAAGGAGTCAAGATAACGAGAAATGAGTTCCGTGGGGCAGGAACAGGCTGACACGATCGGTCTGCCAGGACAGTTCTGTTTGTGGATTTCTATGCCTTCCAGACTCACTTGCTCTCTAATTTTGGCTGTACATCTCCCCCTGCTGAACCTCCTCTCAGGATACCACCCCCTGCCAAGTTAGTTTAAACACTCCCCAACTGCAGTAGCAAATCTCCCCGCAAGGGTGTTGCTCCCATGCCGGTTCAGGTGCAACCTGTCCACCCTGTACAGGTCCCACTGCCCCCAGAAATGGTCCCAATGTCCCAGAAATCTAAAGCCCTCCCTCCTGCACCATCTATCCAGCCACGCATTCATTTGGACTAACCTCTTATTTCTATACTCACTAATGCATGGCACCGGAAGAAATCCAGAGATTACTACCTTTGAGGTCCTGTTTTTTTTTTATCTGCTTCCTAGCTCCCTAAATTCTGCTTGCAGGACCTCATCCTTCTATTTACCTATGTTGTTGGTACAAATATGTACCACGATCTGCCTGTTTGCCCTCCCTCTTCAGAATGCCCTGCAGCCGTTCAGCAATGTCCTTGACTCTGGCACCAGGGAGGCAACATAGCATCCTGGAGTCACGTCTACGGCCGCAGAAACGCCTGTCTGTTCCCCTTACTATTGAGTCTCCTGCCACTATTGCTCTTCCCCTCTTTCTCCCCCCCCTTCCCCCTTCTTCCCCCCACTTCCCCCCCTTCCCCCCCTTCCCCCTTTCCCCCCTTCCCCCAGTTATATGCTTTTTCCTCAGCTTGATGCTTTCCTTAATTTCTTTAGTTAACCACAGATGGTGGGTCCTCCCTTTAGAATTTTTCTTTTAGTAGGAATATACTTATCCTGAGTATCCTGAAAAATCCCCTTAAGTATCTGCCACTGCTTCTCCATTGATCTATCCCTTAGCCTAGTATCCCAGTTAAGCTGAGCTAGCTCAGCTTTCATGCCCACATAGTTGCACTAATTTAAATTTAAATACTAGCCTTTGACCCACTCTTCTCCCTTTCAAATTGTATGTAAAATTCAATCATGTTGTGGTCACTGCTACCTAGGGGTGCCTTTGCCCTGAGGTCATTAATTAATCCTGTCACATTACACCAAGTCTAATATAACCTGCTCTCCATTTGGTTCCAGAACATGCTGCTCTGAGAAATTATCTCAAAAGCATTCTATGAACTACTCATCCAGGCTACTACTGCCAATATGATTTTTCTAGTTTATGTGTAGATTAAAGTCACCCATGATTATTACCATCCCTTTAGCACAAGCACCCAATATTTCTTCTTGTATACTTTGTCCTACATTGTGGTTACTGTTATGAAGCTTGTAGACCACTCCCACTAATGACTTCTTTCCCTTACTATTCCTCATCTCCACCCAAACTGATTCTACATCCTGATCTTCTGAACCAAGGTCATGTCTAACTATTGCACAAATGCCATCCTTGATTAACAGTGCTACCCTTCCACCTTTACCAACATTCCTATTCTTGAGGGTTATAAACCCCTTAATATTCAGGGCCCAATCCTCGTCATCCTTTAGCTATGTCCCCGTAATGGCTATCAGATCATATTTATTTACTTCAATGTGCGCTATCAATTCATTTATCTTGTCATGAATGCTATGTGCATTTGGATATAGAGCCTTTAGTTTTTTCTTTGTTATCTTTGGGACATCTAGCGTTGATTCTTGGTGCATTCTTAGGTTTTTTTTCCTCACACTGTCCCTTCCTGCCATTCTCTGACCCTCATTTCCCACATTACTACTTTCCTCTCTTTCTTAGTGTCTACTCTTTGATATACCACACCTTTCCACATTTGATCACTTGCCTGCACTATTTTAGTTTAAAACCCTCTCCACTTCTAGTTAAGCGGCTTGCAAGAACACTGGTTCCAGCACCGTTCAGGTGTAGACCATCCCTATGGTACAGCCCCCATTTTCCCCAGTACTGGTGCCAGTGCCCCACAAACTGAAACCCACTTCTCCCACACCAGTCTTTGAGCCATGTGGTCATCTCTCTAATTTTATGTGCCCTATGCCAGTTTGTATGCAGCTCAGGTAATAGTCTAGAGATTATAACCTTTGAGGTTCTGTTTTTCAATTTAGCACCTAGCTCCTCGCACTTTCTATGCAGAACCTCTTTCCTAGTTCTAGCTATGGTCATTGGTACCTACATGGACCACGACAACTGGACCCTGCCCCTCCCAATCTAAGTTCCTGTCCAGCCCAGAACAGATGTCCCAAACATTGGCACTAGTTAGGCAACATAGCCACCTGGACTCTCACTCTTTGCTGCAGAGAACAGTGTCAATCCCCCTCACTATACTGTCACCTACTACCACTACATTCCTTCTTGCCCCCACCCCCCCCCCCCCCAAACCCCGAGTGGCTTTCTGTGCAATGGTGCCATGGTCAGTTAGCTCATCCACCCTGCAAGCCCTTGCTCCCCTCTAAACAAGCGGAGAGAACCTCAAACCTATTGAATATACAAACAAGGAGCAGAAGTGGGCTATTCAGCCCCTCGGACCCTGCTTCGCCATTTAATAAGATCATGGCTGATCTGATAGTAACCTCAAATCTGCATCCCACCAACCCCGATAACTTATCACCCCCTTGCCAAGAATCTATCCACCTCTGCCTTAAAAAATATTCAAAAACACTGCTTCCACCACCTTTTCAGGAAGGGAGTTCCAAAGACTCATGACCTTCTGAATGAAAAAAAAATTCACCTCATCTCTGTTTTAAATGGACAACCTTTTATTTTAAAAACAGTAACCCCCTAGTTATGGATGTTTCGACAAGAGGAAACATCCTCTCCACACCCACCCTGTCAATACCTCTCAGGATCTTATGTTTCAATCAACATATTGCAGAGCTTCACATTCCCACCATCTGGGTCCCCTTACTGCCTCATTTGCAGTCACACCCTCCCTGTCCCTGACCAAATCAGAAGACTCTATCCTAAGTGGTGGCTGCTTCCTGGTATAAAACATCCAGGTAACTTTCTCCCTCCCTGATGTGTCACAGTCTGCAGCTCCATGAATCTGAGTCAAAGTTCCTTGAGCCACAAACACTGCGGATGTATTTGCCCTGGATCACAATGTTATCCAGGAGCTCCCACATGCTGCAGCCTTGACACATCACCTACCCTGCCATCCTTGATGTGTTTTAAATAATTACTTAAATATATTATTCATTTATTTATGTTGCTTTTTTATATATTATTAACTTTACCACAAATTTGGAGACTATTTTAAACCTTAGGAATAGAATAGACATTAACCACTTTCTAAACAGCTAGCTCCTTTCCCTGTAGTAGAGCAAGAGCCAATTCCCACAAGGTGAGAAAGATAGAAAAACAAAATGAACACTATGTGGTTTGAAAACCCTGTCTCTTTTATGGACCCTCTGATGAGTCACTAGCTAGTTTAGCTTCTTGCTACAGTAATTAACGTCATTTGAACCAACTACTTTCAGGTGATTGACAGATAACTGCCACTCCATGCGGTTCTCTACTTAATAAGTTAGCTTAATTTACTTATGTCAGTTCTTGATTCTTAATCTATGATTAAACCTGAAAAGGACTTACCAGAAGATATCATGTGAGCCTAATTCGCTAATCACTCAGTCTCCATCTCACTCTGGCATTGTTAGCTGTCTCCTCGCATGCCCCTTACTGTGTTAGAACAACTCCTTTAATTATCTCCTTTAATTATCCCCTTACTGTGTTAGAACAACTCCTTTAATTAACTCCTTTCCACATTATCCATCCACCATCGTGTCCAGTGTCAGGAGTGTGCAACATCTGCAACATGCAATGCTACCAGAAACCTTGGCTCCCTTAGAAACCACAGCTTCTACCACCTGGGGAGATCACACAAGCAGGCTTCCCTGGAGCATCTTGACATGCGGAGCATCCACTCCGGTGACTATGTAGCCCTCACACATGGATGACTGCCTTTGACACAGCACTCATGCTTGAAGTGCACTTGATGAACTTGGTCTGATCTCTGAGTCAGGTCATTGATCCTCCCTTAAAGTCAACCCTTCATGGACAATGAAATGCAAAGGATATCTCAATCTGCAACCCTTGTTGTACTGCTACCTTATTTAGAGAAAGAAACAGCCTTCTCCTGCCAGTCATGCACTAGCACACCCTTGCTACTGATGGTGTCAATGCAAGATAGACTTCAGTGTGCAGGCTTCAGGCACCTGATAAGAATCGTCTTCATTCTGTTAACATTCCCATTGAGTATATTAGTGTACAAAAGCAGAGCAGGACATTTTTGACTATAATGCTATGTATTTAAAAAGCGGTTATTTGTGTGATATGTACAAAGTGATCGTATAACCACAGTGAACCCATTAGTGATCAATGTGATGTGGCACTCTGCACTCGTGAATGCTCATACAAAGTGCCCTCTATGTTGCCTTGGGGGAGGTTGAGGCAGGTGGCTCAGCCCTCATTCTTTATGGCATTGGGGAGAGTGGTTGCTGGCCTTGCTGTGCAGGGACATGTTGGGGACCTACTTTAGACTGCGGCTTCTGCATTTCAGCAGTTGTCACTGGCACATGTAGAGCCGATGGGGGCTCTGGCTGGGGATGGGGAGTTGGAAGAAGATGAGGGTGCTGAGATGCTCGTAGTATCTTCACCCTCTGCACTGACCTCTGCAGTCCTCAGGTGGGTCAGGTGGGGCTAGCTGCTGGGGCACATCAGTCATCTATTCCAGCAACCGCTGTGCTACCATTGCAACCGTCTTGTTAAGGGAATGCAGCTCCTCATGTATTGAGTGGATGTCAGTGCTCATACTCTGAGCAGACTGCTCCAGGCTACTGAGTGAGCCTTGTACCCTTTGCAGGCAGTTACGCTCCTCTTGCATCCACTCCAAGTGATGCTGCATGTGTCTCTCCATGAGACTGGCCACTCTCTCATGGTTGGAGCTCAAGCAGTCGAGCCCCCGAGACAAGGTGGAGATCATCACCACCATGGGCTTCGCCACTCTCCCAGTGCATGAGCTCGCATTGCCTCAGGGACCTCTGACAGATTCCACTCATCTGCTGCTGACTGTCCAAATACTCTGTCTCAAAATGTGCCTCCTGAGGCCCTACGTCCTTGTCCACTGGAGCATCATCCTGACTTTCCTCCCTGTTCCGTGGGGTACTGTGCATAGACGCCTCTGACAATTCCTCCTGCACTTTGGTGTGGTGTCCTTCACCCTGTGGTACTGACTCCACACACACGCTACATCCTTCTGCTGTGCTAATATCTATGTTGACGGAGTGTGGGCCAGTCAGGTATGATGCTGCTGCCTTGGTAATCTCTTCCTCTTCCTGATACCAGATGGATGAGATGGTCTGGACTGGGGAGTGGTGAGCGAGTGGCACCGAGACCAGTGTGAGACACAAAAGTTGTTAATAAGATAAAGCCCTTTACATTGTGAGAGCACACTCAGATGCATGCCATTGCCTTAATCATAATCGTGCTGCCCTTATCATGCAATCCAACTCATGCCAGCCCTCCTGCTCAGTGAAATAACAGTATCACCTCCACCATTACCATTATGTTCCAAAGTGCCTTTACCACCCCCTTTAACACCTGCAATGGACAATTCTCCATCCCCAACAACTAGCTGGGCAGGCAACCTGGCTACCTCCATCACTCCAAATTCCTTATTGCCAGCAACCTTGTGGACCCATCCCCAGTCCGGGCCATCTCCCTGGTGCTATGGGCTCTCTTGTCCTGCAGAT
This sequence comes from Cetorhinus maximus, assembly GCF_964194155.1. Classification (NCBI taxonomy): domain Eukaryota; kingdom Metazoa; phylum Chordata; class Chondrichthyes; order Lamniformes; family Cetorhinidae; genus Cetorhinus; species Cetorhinus maximus. The sequence continues at coordinate 27,628,440 of NC_135885.1, read as the reverse complement.
ACAACATAAAGAGTAATGTTAGCCCAATATATCGTGCTGCCAGGGAGAAATCTCTTGAATGTGTCAGACCAGCAGGGTGTACATTCACACCTTAAATGTGTGCACCTACAGGAGATATATAAGCCTCCATGCTATGGGAGAGGTATGTGCCAGGTCTCCCACCATTGGTGCAGCATTCAGATGTGAACCATCACTTGGGCCTCTGTGTGCTTGTGTTTTTTTTATTTATTCATGGGATGTGGGCATTGCTGGCTAGGCCAGCATGTGCCGAACAACTTGTCCTGCCGGAGCGTTGAAGGTCATGCAGCCTCTCCCTACGTTGAATCCAAGTTCTTCGATGGTTTCTTGCTACTTTCATGGCAGTGGCTATCCCTTGTCATGCCCTCTTGGTTGCTGTGGGTGGCTTCTGGTGGCCAAATGAATTGTGCTCCATTTCTGAAGCTTCTCTACCAAAATCTGGAGCTCCTGGTCACTTAGTGAGGCACTGGCCTTCCCACTCCTTCCCCAGTTTCTCTTTGATGAGACATGGTGACATGAGAAATGTAAAAAGAAAAGGCATGTAAGGCATCCAGCTTTGAATGGTCACTCACATTTTTGTGTGCTTATGTAAACAAAACCTGTTCTCTATCTCATCAATACGTCATGTGTGGGGGTGGTGGGGTGCTGGGAAAATGGGTCTGGGCAAATGCAAGGCAGCCTAGATTTTGTTCATATCACTCCCAGGTGGCATACTGTGCTCCTGCCCACTAAGTACCAGCTGGCTTGCTCCCTCTGAGTCACACTGTTGTACTGTGACAGTGTGCAGATCTGAGGGTCCTGGTTAAGGGTGAATTGAATGGATGCAACCTGAGAGATGGGTAGAAAGAGGGTAGGTGGAAGGGCAAAGGATAATGGCAACATGGTGTTATCAGTTATAAGGCATCCTGAGGCATTCTACTAACCTGAGTCAATACAGAATACTGTGAGCAGCTGATGGCGGATACTGTCATCTCCATCATGGGGGAGGCAGTGGCATAGTGGTATTGTTGCTGGGCTAGTAATCCAGGGACCCAGGGTAATGTTCTGGGGACCTGGGTTTGAATCCCACTATGCAGCAGAGATGGCGGCACTGTGGTATACAGGTGGGAGAGAGTTGCCTTGGGAGTCCTCATCATCGACTCCAGAACTCATGAAGTATCACGGCATCAAGTCAAACATGGGCAAAGAAACCTCCTGCTGATTCCCATGTACCGCTCCCCACCACCCACCCCTCAGCTGATAAATCAGAGCTCCTACATGTTGAACACCACTTGGAGGAAGCACTGAGGGTGTCAAGGGCGCAGAATGTACTGTGGGTGGGGAACTTCAATGTCCATCACCAAGGGTGGCTCGGTAGCACCACTACCAACTGAGCTGGCCAAGTCCTAAATGACATAGCTCCTAGACTGGGTCTGCAGCAGGTGATGAGGTAACCAACAAGAGGGAAAAACATACTTGACCTCATCCTCACCAATCTGCCTTCCGCAGATGCACCTGTCCATGACAGTATCGTCAGGTAGGAGTCACCTCCGCACAGTCCTTGTGGCGACATAGCCCTGTGTTCACGTTGAGGATACCCTCCATCGTGTTGTGCGGCACTACCATTGTGCTAAATGGGATAGATTTTGAACAGATTGGGTTACTCAAGGCTGGGCATCCATGAGGTGCTGTGGGCCATCAGCACTGGCAGAATTGTACTCAACCACATTTTGTAACCTCATAGCCTGACATAGCCCCCAGTCTACAATTGCCACCAAGCCAGGGGATCAACCCCGGTTCAATGAAGAGTGCAGGAGGGCATGCTAGGAGCACCACCAGACATACCTAAAAATGAGGTGTCAACCTGGTGAAGCTACAACACAGGACTACTGGCACGCTAAACAGCATAAACAGCAAGTGTCAGACGGAGCTAAGTGATTCCACAACCAATGGATCAGATCAAAGCTCCTCAGTCCAGCCACATCCCACTGTGAATGGTGGTGGACAATTAAACAACTCACTGGAGGAGGAGGCTCCACGAATATCCCCATCCTCAATGATGGAGGAGCCCAGCACATCAGTGCAAAAGATAAAGTTGAAGCATTTGCTACAATCTTCAGCCAGGAGTGCCGAGTGGATGATCCATCTTGGCCTCTTCCGGAGGTCCCCAGCATCACAGATGCCAGTCTTCAGCCAATTTGATTCACTCCACATGATATCAAGAAACGACTGAGGGCACTGGATACTGAAAAGGCTATGGACCCTGACAATATTCCGGCAATAGCACTGAAGACTTGTGCTCCAGAACTAGCCGCGCCCTAGCCAAGCTGTTCCAGTACAGCTACAACACTGGAATCTACCCGGCAATGTAGAAAATTGCCAAAGTATGTCCTGTGTACAATAAACAGGACAATTCCAACCCGTCCAATTACTGCCCCATCAGTCTACTCATGATCATCAGTAAAGTGATGGAAGAGGTCATCACTATTGCTATCAAGCAGCACTTGCTTAGGAATAACCTGCTCACTGACGCTCAGTTTGGGTTCCGCCAGGATCACTCAGCTTCTGACCTCATTACAGCCTTGGTTCAAACATGGACAAAAGAGCTGAACTCCAGAGGTGAGGTGAAAGTGATTGCACTTGACACCATGGCAGCATTTGACCAAGTGTGGCATCAAGGAACCCTAGCAAAATTGGAGTCATTGTGAATCAGGGGGAAAGTTCTCCGCTGTTGGAGTCACACCTAGCACAAAGGAAGATGGTTGTGATGGATGGAGGTCAATCATCTCAGTTCCAGGACATCACTGCAGGAATTCCTCAGGATAGTGTTCTAGGCCCAACCATCTTCAGCTGCTTCAACAATGACCGCCCTTCCATCATAAGGTCAGAAATGGAGATATTTGCTGATGATTGCACAACGTTCAGCACCATTCTTGACTTCTCAGATACTGAAGTAGTCCATGTCCAAATGCAGGAAGACCTGGACAATATCACGGTTTGGGGTGACAAATGATAAGTAACATTCATGCCACACAAGTACCAGGCAATGACCATCTCCAATAAGAGAGCATCTAACCATTGCCCCTTCCATTCAATGGCATTACCATTGCTGAATCCCCCACTATCAACATCCTTGGGGGTTAACATTGACCAGGAACTGAACTGGACTAGCCGTGTGAGTACTATGGTTACAAGAGCAGGTCAGAGGCTAGGAATTCTGCAGTGAGTAACTCACCTCCTGACTCCCCAAAGCTTGTCCACCATCTACAGGGCACAAGTCGGGAGTGTGATGGAATACTCTCCAATTGCCTGGATGAGTGCAGTTCCAACAACACGGAAGAAGCTCGACACCATCAAGGCAAAGCAGCCTGCTTGATTGGCACCACTTCCACAAACATTTGCTCCCTCCACCACTGACGCACAGTGGTGGCAGTGTGTATCATCTACAAGATACACTGCAGCAATTCACCAAAGCTCCTTAGACAGCACATCCCAAACTCACAACTGCTACCATCTAGGGAACAAGGTCAGCGGATAGATGGGAGCACCACCACCTGGAAGTTCCCCATAAAGCCACACACCTTCCTGATTTGGAAATATATCACTGTTCCTTCACTGTCGCTGGGACAAAACCCTGCACCTCCCTCCCTAACAGCACTGTGGGTGTACCTACACCACATGGACTGCAGCAGTTGCAGCTCACCACAACCTTCTCAAGGGCAATTAGCGATGGGCAATAAATGCTGGCCTAGCCAGCGATGCCCAGATGCCATGAATCAATTTTTAAAAATCTCCGTCGTTGTGTCTTGTGCTGCTTTTCCTGCCTTAAATTGGTTGAGTGTACTCCTTCATTATAATATGAATAGGCAGCAGCAATGACTATACTTTCCTATGGGGAGTTCATGATGGGCCATCTGTTCTAGTGTCAACAACCAGTTGGGATAACTATTACAGTTTGTACTCACCTCACTGTTGATTAGTGTCTCCAAGTGAAAGCACCACCTCCATACACTTTCTGCCTCCCAGGAGGAGCTTCTTACCAGCCCACCTTTTATCCCTGAACAGGTTGCCTATCCAACGCTGGGCTCACCTCGCTTTGCCTTTCCACTTCTTCCAGGGTAGGCAGGTCCCACTCTCTCATTAACCCTCGCTCCCCGCTGGAACGAAAAGCTGAACATTCAGGCAGCTTCTCCAGAGTTGGGTTGTCAGAGTTGGGAAATTGCCCGACTCTGCGCTCCCGACTTGGGAACGAATGTGCGGCCCATAGTTGAAGCTCTTATTTTGTGAAATTATCCAACTAAAATTGTCAAAGCTGAAAATCTGCAGGGGCAGGATTTGGAGGTGGTCGGGCGGGCGGGCGGGCCCGGGAGCAGTCGGGAAACGGCCTGCTACCCGCCATCAGTCCCTGACCGCGATTTCAGTCAGCCAGCGTGAAATGCACGCTGAAAGGCTCAGCGCTGGCTGGATGGGGGCAGGAGGAGGGTGAGCGCTGAACTCAGCGCGCGCACAGGGTCCATGGAATGAAAGCTCCCTGAACTCAGAGAGCTGCCTCAGGGAGCTGAAGAGTTTTAAACCCTTAAATAAAGATTTTAAAATCCCGGAAAAAATTTCCACCCATAAAAATCACTCAGCTAAACATGTTGGTGTTAAAAATTCTGCCCAAACATATTTTTTAAAATTAATGTTGGAAACCTCACCCGGCCCTTGGATGAGGTTTCCTCCAAAATCCAAAGGCCATTTGGCCGATTTGCCCGCCCGCCAACCATAACGTTGGACGGGCAGCGAAAAATAGCAGTTAATTAATTGATTAATGACCTTAATAGGCCTCTTAATTGTCAGCAGGCGCGCTGCCAACTGTCGCATGCGCCCACCAACTGAAACATCGTGCGAGTGCGCGATGACGTCGGGACGCTCGCCCAATGCCATTGCACACTATTTCACACTCGGGCATGTTGGGCACACACCCACACGCCGAGCGGAAAATCCTGCCCCAGGAGTGGGGTTAGGCGGGCATTGCTTCCTGGCATAATTGCCAAAATGCAGCCATCCAGGGCTGAATTGGTTGGGGCCCTTTTTCCTGGAAATTAGAAGGTTGATGGGTGACTTAACAGAGGTCTTTAAAATTACGAAGGCACTTGATAGGGTAGAGGTAGATGTAGTATTAGGGTGTTCAGTGTTGAAAGGGTTAATGTGTGGGACTGGAGAAACAGTACTGCCCACAGGGTGATGTAAGAGACACATGACTGATTGTCGAGCAGAAAGTTCATGGCTTAGACTGAGTAACACCTGTAGCCTTGTATATCTGTACATAGTTATGTTCATCCAAAAAACCAGTTAGTGTTCAGACATACCTATGTCAGCAATTGTTCCTTAGCCAGTCACAGCCAACATACAACATGGTCTCAGAGGTTGGATCTTACAGTAGTAGAGAAAACTTGTTGGGGAGGCACAAAATTAAGGGTCAGAAATGTAAGATAGTTATTAATAAATCCAATAAGGAAGGTCTTTACTCAGAGAGTGGTTAGAATGTGGAACTCACTACCGCATGGAATAGTTGGGGTGAATCGATAGGAGCAGTTAAGGAGAAGCTAGATATGAACGTGGAGGAGAATGGAATTTGAGGATATGCTGACAGGGTTAGTTGAAGTAAGGTAGGAGGGGCTATTATGGAGCATAAACACCAGCATTGACCCATTGGGCTGAATGTCCTTCTTCTGTGCTGTAAATTCGGTGTAAGACCAAAATATACGAGGTCGGAGGTGGTGGGAGGGAGGGGGAGGGGGGGGAACCCTGTAAAGTATTATGTGAATTTAAGGTGCCCATGCTCCTAGGATGCACCTGAGGCACTGCCAATCCCAACATGGCGAAAAATCTGACAAGTGCAGACCTACTCAGGGGAGATGGAGGGAGGCCAACCAAGGATAAAATGGTGACTGCCCAGCTACCTTTGTGAAGAGATGTAATGTAAAAAAAAACACTGCCTCTTCTGGGATCTCAGCTACAATCCAGAATTTTTTGCCCAGGTAGGTCCCACAGCCACCAACTGATGGCCTGGTAACACCTAGTCTCAGCAGGCATGGTGGTGTGCTGAGCCTCTGTGAAACCTAGGCTGTCATCCCTCAACCTCCACTACCCTGCTGGCCTTTTACAGGGCGTGTGGAGGCTTAACCCCTTTAGAATTCCTGATGTAAGGTCAGGACTTGATATACCCATTCCCTCCTGGTGCAGTTCAGCCTTTTTGTTACTGAAGAAGTGTCTCACAGGATTCCCATAAAGATCCAGTGGCTAAGTTTGTGCCAGTGAGTCACACAGGTCAGGAAGAAAAGAGATCCAGTTCTCAGCCAAGGTAGTAGTGGAGGGGAGCAGGAACTGTTACAATCTGCCCCAACACCAAAAAGCTGGCTTTGGTCTTCACAAACTGGAGAAGGTTAAGGTATCCATGGAGCTCTACTCCTGGTGAAAGGTAGCGCATGTATGTGGTTGGCAGGTGAACCCCGCTGTGGTAGTCCCCTTGGTCTGGCTGGGTTTAGACAAAAACTAAATTTACTGCTCCTAGATATGTAGGAACCTTTTGGATACAAAGGGAAGCAAGGATTTGGGAATCGTGCAGGAAATTGAAGTTGAGGTGGAAGATCAGCCATGATCTTGTTGAACGGCAGAGCAGGTTCAAGGGGCTGTTTGGCCTAATCCTGCTCCTTATTCTTATGTTCTTATGGACACCCCCACTCAAACTGAGTGTGGATTCGGGATGGAGGTTACAGTGCTGCGGAACTGCTTCTGATCGAACCCTCCTTCCAATTACTCCATTGTCAGAGAATGGAATTGGTGAATTCACTCAATAAGGAGTAGCTGTTTGGTCGAGACTGTTGCCCCAACGGAAATAGCTTTCAGTCACAGAGGCAGTAATAAGAAAAAAATAGAGGAGAAAAAGATTCAAAATCTGAAAAAAGCCAACTTTTTGACCTTTTGGTGTTAATGAAACCATATATCCAAATTATAATTTCAAAATTATTTTACTGCAAAATAGGTTTGCTAAATAACATATACTAAGCTACAGATATTGTAAGGCAACAAGAATCATTAAGGCCAGGATTTTTACCTTCTTGGGCAGGCGCGGAGCCAACCGCCGCCTGCGATTGGTCCCTGACATCGATTTCATGCTGGCTGGCCAATTAACGGGCAGCCAGCGTGAATGGGCGCTGCAGTGCTGCCGGGGTGGGGGGTGGGGGCGGGAGGGGGACAAGGTCGGAAGTTCGTGCCTGCACGCGAGTGCGCGCAATGGCAACTCCCTGAGGCACAGAGCTGCCGCAGGGAGCTGAAGACTTATAACATTAAAAATAAAAAAGTTTGCAACGTTAAAAACATGTCCCCTCGTGTGACTCTGTCACATGAGCAGGGATGTGTTATTAATTAAATTTTAACATTTTTATCACATTTTTAACCGCTGTTGGAAACCTCATTCCACCCGTGGATGAGGTTCCCTAAAAACTCCAAAGGCCACTTGGCCTTTTCACCTGCCCGCCAACCATAAGCTTGGATAGGCAGTGAAAAATTTCATTCAATTAGAACTTTAATGGTTTTAATAGGCCTGTTAATTGTTGGCGGGTACCCGCCGACCGAAATATTGTGCGAGCGCGCTCAGTGCAAATTTCTGCCCTAAATTATGAATTGAAATACGAATATGTGGGCTGCAAATTTCACTTTGATCGGTAATAACGTTATTCTCGGTACTGACCATGGTGGAAATTTGATTTGCATTCCAAAAAAGTGCAACTTTCCCTTTCAAATAAGGAGCTAATTAAATGGCAGAGCGTGGCCATTGGTTTTAATTCAGACAGTCTTTGTGGTGCTCCATTGTGCCATTTCTTTCTCACAATTCCTTTTCATTCCCAACAATTTTCTTCCCTTTTTCGCTCTGGAAGGCTTTTCGCTCATGGGTTCCATGGTACTTTAATACCCTCTGGTCTCTTGCTCAAATGGTCATTCTTTATGTGTGTTGTAGCCAAATGAGACCTGGGCATTGGCAACCAAGAAAGGGGTGTGGCGTACAGGATTTTGAAATTAATCCACGAGGACCTTGAGAGAAGTTGAAAGGACTTAACCATCATGGCAGCTGTTCTGAAAATTTCTTTGCCAGCGCACTTCCAGGAGTAAGCCCATCATGAAGGATAACATGAATAAAATATTAATCAACTGCAAAAAAGCTTGTTTTTAAATCTGATGCGTAAATGAAAAATAGATGGGATAACATTCAACAGGCAGCGGCAGATTGGCCACCTGTCTTACACCCTGCCTGAAATTCCTCTGACCTTAATGTTAAGGAAATCCAGGCTGGGTCTATAATGACGGCCGATCTGCTTCCTCCTCACTAACCCAACCCTCCCCCCCAACACTCCCACTCGCAACCCGCTCCCCCCCCCAGTCCACCCACGGTTCTGTGTCACCACTGAAGTTTAATTTCTCCCCCATTCATTCTTTTTGCAGCACATTAAAAACAAGCGTCCTTTTTTTTGTACTTGATTAATATTTTACAGCTCAGCATTTGCATGTAAATCCTTTCAGCTGCCACGAGATTAATTTGGAGGCCAATAATGAATTCTGTTTTGCTCAGCAGACAGATGGGCTCATTATTGCCCAGGTCAACTGAAAACTGATTCCGTCAATTTGTTTTACCTAACCTATTTACAGAGAGGCAGGGAGCAAAATCTGTAATGGGTGAATAACGAAACAAATCAGCAAGCCCGTTCCTTAATGCTTATTTCTGATATTTTTTAATGAGCTGTACTGTTGTTTCTGCACATTATTTGACAGGGGTTCAAAGCTCAAAACAAATACATATTGGTGTGTTGGTGAAGGGAAAGACAATAAACATAAAGGCAGTAAAATTATGAGTCCAGACATTTCCAGTAGTGCAGACAGTAAGTATGCTGTGTAGAATGATACAGGGTTGCACAGAGGTCAGGAAGGCTGTAGGCTCGAATTTGGCTCTGTGCGTCTGCCAATTTTGATCGTTAATCCTGGGGTTGTGGGCTTCGCTGGCAGTGCCGGCATCTATTACCCGTCCCTAGTTGGCCTTATGAAAGTGGTGAGGAACCATTTTCTTCCTGAACCATTGCAGTCCATGTGCAGCTGTTCCTACAAAGCTGTATAGGGAGTTCCAGGAAATGCTGGAAAAAACTCGGCACATCTGGCAGCATCTGTGGAGAGGGGAAGCAGAGTTAACTCTTCTTCAGAGTCATACAGACTCGAAACGTTAGCCCTGTTTCTCTCTCTACAGATGCTGCCAGACCTGCTGAGTTCTTCCAGCGTTTTGTGCTTTTATTTCAGGTTTCCAGCACCTGCAGTGTTTTGCTTTTATCACAGGGAGTTCCAGGATTTTGACCCCATGATTAGAAGAGCCAGCTCATGCTTGGAGCAGGGAGCTTACCTGTTTTGACCCCTGCTCACTCCATTCTCTTCAAATTGTGTTTTTGGTTCTAGCTGATTCCTCAACGCATTTTAGGGAGTGGGAGTTGGATGGAGCTGGAAACACGACATGAAAAGGCACTAAATGAAGGGACCAGATGGATATTTGCGGGTATGACTCCAAGAGGCTCAGTCAGCTCAACTAGATTCAGGGCTCCTGATGACTGTGGGGGAAGAGCATAGCTTTGGGGGTGTGGTACATTTCCCCATATGCTTTTGTAGAACAATTTCAACAACAACAACATGAACATCCCATGGCACCTCACAGAATGAGACAGTAAAATTGACACCGAAGCAAAGAAGGATAAATCAGGTGACCAAATGTTTGGCCTTAGAGGTAAGGAGTATCTTAAAGGCGAGAGATGTGGCGAGGGAAATCCAGAGTTTACAGTCTGGACGGCTAGGCATGGCCGTCAATGGTAGGGCAGAGAAAGCCATGGATGCACAAGAGTTTAACAGTTCGATTTTAGCTCCTCCAGGAGATAATTACCATTTTGCATCTTTACTTGCTGCCATTTTGATCCTCATTACTGTAATGTAATCATTCTGGTTTACTGCATGATACAATGGGCCTCTACACGATTACTATTTGTACATGTACATGTACAAAATAATACTCTCGTCCTTGCACTTACAAGATTAACTTCCTATATGATAAATGGCTCTGTGTCAAACCTTACAAGGCTCAGTTAATGGACATGGTGTTAATCAGACAAGGTATAAAAGTTAGGCGTTATCACCAATTTAATTTAGTTGCCCTCCCTGATAGTTTGATTAGTTTATTCGTGTGTAGCTCAGTCAGACTGATCTGAATGACTCCGACTTCAATTCCCTGCCAGTGATGAGTTAGCTGGTCTCATCCAGGCTGATGGTATGCAAGCTGCAATTGGCCTCAGTACCCAATGGTGTAGGGTGAGAGAGTAAACCTCCTGATCTCAGTCCAGCCAGATAGGTGGACATAGAGGGAGGACAGGATTATGCTCAGTTGTGATACCCTCATGACTGAATAGCCTGTTCTCACTCAGTGTTGAGGCACACCCATGAGCAATGACCACTTGGGTTGAGATACTGGAATGTGACCAGCGTCCATGACACCATACCCCAGAAAAGAATTCAAAAGTTTGAAGAGAGGAAAGGGGGAAACAATGTCCTCAATATTACCTTTCCAGCAGTGGTTGGGTTGACATGGGTGGGGGGTTAAATCCTAAAAATCAGGGATCATGTCCCCAATGCGATGTGCTCCTGCTTGCTGTCATTTTTATGGCGGTAAGTGTCACAGCGTGCACATGTTCCAGCCTGGAGAGGCAGGATAATTCATTAACATATTTAGCTCAGGGTCCCAAGGGATTTGAATTTATCTGTTGCTGGTTGGGGTTCCCAGGACAAGAGAAACGTGGCAGCAAAATGGAGACGAGAGCTGCTAGCTCCAGAATGTAAGTGTCTTTTATAGCACTGCTTGTGGGTCAGGAGGAGCGCTCCCCATGACTCCGCAAGGAAGCATTCGGCCTACCTCTTGCCGGTCACAGCCTCTCTTTTGCCCCTGGTGCAATTGCTACCCCTTCCCCCTCATTCCCAATGTACAGCCTACCCCACTTCATGTGGGCAGTTTTTTCATGTGCTATAGGCCTGCCTATCAATTTGACTTGCTGCCAGGACCAAGAAAAATGATGATGGCGTCCTATCGTCCAATGTGGCATGATCTCTGCATCCTGTTTTGGCAGGCCCTTTGGCCACTTCCGGCCTCCCCTGCATTCTCCTGCCACTCTGTAAATGTCTGCGTCTTTAGGTTGACTCTTTGTCACTGCACCAGCTCAGTAATAGTGTTGGATCTGAAGACAAAACAGGCAAATCAACTAATGAAGCCCTGATACTATTGAGCTGCTGAACTATTCTGAATGCTGTTTTATCCCTAACACAGTTTCCAGCTGTTGGAAGTGATGTATCACTCTGTTCCGCTTTGTGAGGTGACAAGAAGGTTGAAATACAGACCTGTTAGATTTCTGACCTGACCTGTTCTTTTTCTCGCAAATCTCTAGTGACCATCCAAATTTTAAATCACTTGCAGAGTGCAAATGTCAAGTGTATCACTGTTGAAAATTGGCCTAATGTCTGGTATAATGTGCTTTTAAAAAAAGACTGCTTTTTGTCCCTACAATGCCTTTCCCTTCCTTGACAACCAGGGCCCCCTTGAACCATAACTTCCATTGGAATCCCAGCCCAACATACAAGCTGGCTGGTGGGCAGGAGTGAGAGATCACAGGCAGAAGGCTAAAGCTAATGACCCGCGGGATAGGGTCCTTGGTGTTCAGGTGAGTGGTAACCGTGGAGAGGGGTCGGGGGGCGAAGGTGATCAGGGGACCATGATGAGGGGGAAGCCACCAAACCTCCTGGCCTGCAATCCATCGCCCAGCAGCTCAACGCTGATGGGAAGCCATCATTATTCCCTCGCCAGGCCTCCAATTAAAATAGCAGGTCAGGTCCCTATGACATCAAAGCCCAATCGAGGTGTTTAAACAAGACGCTGGCAGCTTGGGATGGGCGTCCTCCTTGTCTGCTTGAAGGAGCAGGGTGACATTGGGATACGGCGGGAAGGCAGTTGGATCAGCGGGATAAGTCATTCCCATCATTTTAACTACGCCCTGTTCCCGCCAGGGCGATGGTGGGAGGGGGAGTTAAAATTGGGGCCAAAATTCCCCTGGCATTAGCCAACCACCTCCTGTTTCTTGCCAAAGTAGCCATTCTTTAAGTGTGACCCTAGACAATGAATGTTGGAGTCACCATAGCTAAGCTCCATCCTGCTCTCATCCTCATCCATAAGCAAAGATTAACTGAATGAAGGGCACCGATTGTCGCATCCCTGCTGTCAATGCAGCTGAGATCTACTAACTCAACAAAAATTAGGAATGGAAGACAACCAAGAACGTCTATCCTTATGGCTGAATAACAAATTGGGCAAGGCTTTAACCAACTGAACCATCAGTTAAATCTTTTAATAATGTAAATTTTTAAGTGTGATGGTTGATTTCTAATCTGAAGCAGACTGTGGGTGTTAAATTGGGTCTTGGGGTTAGGGTGGTTCCATGATGACACATGCAGTGAAGGAAGTTGAGAATCAAGTCTGTGGTAGACTGCTCTGCAATACCTCAAGGCTCGTCAATGACTGATCATTAATGCTGCTGATTCAAAATCCTGTAACTCCTTACCTAACTGTATTGTTATGAAGCATCTTCACCAAAAGGACTGCAGCAGTGAAGAAGAAGGCCAGCCATCACTTTCTCAAGGATGATTAATGATTGGTAATAAATGGCCACCTTGCCAGTGATGCTCACAGCCGAGAAAACAATAATATAATCATGATTCCGTGGAAATGAGTAAACCCGTCACCATGGGAACTGGGATTCTTCCTCTTCAGTTCCAAGTGATTCTGAAAGACAATGGCCTAATTGGTATGGTGCCCATGGCTGGACAAACATCAGGATTTTATTAATCTTTGTGTCTGTAGCCTGTGTTCCTTTTAGCCAGTTTAGCTAGTTAAGTGATAGCAGTACACACGTGCACAGCCCTCTCTACAGGGAAGCATTTGACTTGCCTAATTCAGGGTTCTATCAACACGCACACAACCTCTTTTGATTTAAGGAATTGGGTGTGTCGTCTCAGAGATGCCCTGGACAAACAGAGATTTCAACCGTGTGAATTCCTCAGTCACCTGTTTTGGAGACTGAAACCTGGTGACGACAGCTTGGGCAGATCCAAAAAATGGCAAGCTGGGTGGGAGAAACTGCAGAACTAAGGGGCAAGGCACCGCACCTCTGATTTGTATTTATTCTAAAGACTGGTCATCCAGCCTCAGGCAAAGTGCAACATTTATGTCGAAACAAAGGGGAGAAAACTATTGGCATTGAAGGTCATAGAATTAACAAGGTGCATAGGCACATATTGGAAATCGGTAAAGCAGCTGGCAATAAAGAAACAGTTTGGAAAAGCCTTGTAAACTAAAATTGGTCGGCACAGCATGAAGTCACAGACACAGCACTTTTACATACAACAGACTTGCGTCAATGAAAAGGCCTGGCAACATCACTGAGCATTTTGTGCCAATTAATTTTCAAAGAATGGAAAGTGTGACATACAATTTGTGCTGATTTCTAATGCACCGAATTCACTTACTCGCTTGGTAGCTCAGTGGGCGAGTGCACAGCCTAGAAATTTAATGGCGCACCAGTCGGTTATGTTGGGTCCAATGCTTACAACAATTTTGGTTTAGTTGTACTTTGTCGGTGTTATGGCCCAATAATGGTTAACTACTTCAGGTGAAGGGAAAGGATAGAATTTTTGATTGTCTTAACACGCTCATACTGCATTCCTGCGCACACTATTTTTGGCAGGTTTTATCAAGCTTATTTTAAGGTGGTTACTCCCAGATTAAGTGATTTTAAGAGAACCTTGCTAATTGGATGTTCTAACCCAAGGGCTGGTAAAGACAATTGTGTTTTAAAGACAAATTGTTTTCATTATATAGAAAAATCTGCAAACTCCTGGGATGTTTCACTGTTTTTATGAGTAATTCATTTCACTAATAGTTTTTATGAATTAACTCTATCTGACAGTGTTTACATGATCCAGTAAGAGCTAATGACTATGAATCAATGACAATAAGCTTTGGGTTCATCCAGCAAATACCACAATGGGAATTATTGAAGACCATGTCAAAGCCATTCTTAATGAGCTCCAAAGATTCAAATATCACATAGTGATTTTACAAGGTGAGAGCCAATTCCTTCCTATTCTGGTTAAGCATAAAGAACCAAAACATTATCGATGTTATGTCCAATTAGTGTTCTGAACTCATGGCTGACTACATTAATGTGTTACCTTGAGCGTTTTTAATTATTGCTATCCACATGACTGGCAAAGGTGCAACTTGAAGGTATTAATAGAGTAAAAGAAAGGCATCAGATCATGATTTCTTTAGTACAAAGTTCTCAAACTAATTATCGAAATTGGTTCTTTTTCACTAAGGCAGCCTGGTATTAAAATGAAAACTCTAACCGTAGTGCTATTTTTTTTAGACCAGCACATACATCTTTCCAATTTGTGGAATGATTGCTGTATTCAGCATATTAATATCTCCTTAGAATTATAAATACCCAATGACCTACTTTAAATAATGTTGAGGAAAATCTGGGAGGACAGTTTAAAGTCTTCTTTGTTCTACTAATGTTAACCAAACATAGCAACATTAGGTTACTGGAAGGTTCCCAGGCTGCCAAGTGCAAAGGAATGTCTAGTTCTGGGGTTGGGCAGCATTCTGTGACATGATGTGGCTCAGGGCCAGACGTACAACCATTACAAAGGACCGTCTTTATATGGTTTAGACACAGAACACTCCCAATAGGGTTGCAGGTAGATGCACTACTTATTGTAGTGCTAAGCCAAAGAGATCAAACGATTCTATGCCAGTGAATGAATGAAGAGGCAAATCAGGGCACATGAAGAATTATATACCAGCACAAACAGCATTCAAGAGAGGAGAGGAGAGGAGAAAATCAAAGAAAATAAAGTGTTAAAAAAATCCAGTGCTCCAAACACCCATGCAATAGATCTACTTGGTTGAAAAAATATGAAATCTGTAGTGAAGACACTAATTGCAGCAGGGGCAAAGACAGAATTGGCTAATGCTGAGTATCAGGTCAACTTAATAAAAAGAATAGCAATAGCCTGTAGTAATTCAGGCAGATTACGTAGTTAATGTGCCTGGGCGCATTGGATTGCCTGACACAGCCCATAGAACAGTTGTCTTCACTATTTTTCAAGCAGGGGCCACTTTAGCAAAAAACCTTCAGTGTGAGAGCCACTATTAAATTATCTTTGCTTACTACTCCAGTAACTCATCTGGGCCAAAAAATTACACAACACCAACAGCTGAATACTCTGCTAGTTCTATGGTGGTTGCTATGGTAATTTAACTGTTATTATACAGCGCACATACTTAGATATACTTATTGGTGCACATTGTACCATGAGGTCAATGTGACATGTAAAGAAGGCTGACTTATGATAGGCTCGGTACACATTTTTTAATGTTAAAAATAAAATAAATAGGAATATAATGCTGGTTTGGACTCCAGCGCACCGCAACCCTCTGAGGATAAAGCGGTTACTGAAAATGGATGGATGGAGTCAGGGAGCCGCACTTAGTTTCAATGGGAGCCGCCACTAGCTCGATGGCCTTGCAATGAAGAACACTGCTGTCGAGGAACACCAGATGGGAAGATCCCATGAGGTAAAAACCCAATCGATTTTCTGTTCATTTAAATGAACAAGTGTTAAATCAGGAACAAAGACAGAAAATGCTGGAAAAACTCAGCAGGTCTGGCAACATCTGTGGAGAGAGAAACAGAGTTAATGTTTCGAGCCCGTATGACTCTTGTTAAATCAGGTTGTGATTTTCCCACCCCACTCCTCATTGCATTGCATCGGGAATCTAATATGCCCAGGTGCATCAAAGGGCAAATCGGCTCCATTTTTCTGGTACCCTGCCATGTTAGGTAAATAACATAAGAAATAGGTGAAGAAGTAGGCAATTCAGTCCCTCGAGCCTGTTCTGCCATTCAATAAAGTCATGGCTGATCTGATTGTGGCCTTAATTCCACTTTCCTGCCTGGCCCCCATAACCCTTGACTCCTTTGTTGATCAAAAATCTGTCTAACGCAGCCCTGAATGTATTCAACGATCCAGCCGCCACTGCTCTCTGGGGAAGAGAATTCCAAACAATAATGACCCCTGAGAGAAGAAATTCCTCTCCGTCTCCATCTTAAATGGGAGATCCCATATTTTGAAACTGTGCCCCCAGGCCGGGATTTTCCAGCTCCACCATAATGGGGCCTGACGCGGGGGAAGGGGTGGGCCAGCCAAAAGTTCATTGACTTTCGATAGGACCGGAAGGTCCCAGTGGCAGGCAGGGCCAGAAAGCCCCAGCCCCAGTTCTAGATTTCCCTACAAGGGGAAACATCTCGTCAGCATCTAAGTGATCTATTTCTGTACCTCCACAACTGGGTTGTAAAAATTAATCAAAGGTCTTGCTGTGCTGAATGGATTGATTGACATCTTGGTATGGTACAGAGGCATGCAAAAAAGAAATGCTAAAGGTTTAATAAAAAGAGAAAATGCTGGAAATGCTCAGCAGGTCAGGCAGCATCTGTGAAGAGAGAAACAGAGTTAACATTTCTGTTTAATGACTTTACTTCAAAACTGGGTTCTTTGGGCCCAAGTTTTAATTCCTTATCTGCAATGGTTGTAAGGTCAGGAAGGATGCTATACTTTACCTTTCATCCTTAAGAAGAGGTGAAGGCCATTTCCAACAAGAAAGAATCTAACCATTTCACCTTGACATTCAATGGCAAGACCATAATCGAATCCCCCAACATCGACATCCTGCAGGGAACCATGGCCTAGAAACTTAACTGGATCAGCCACATAAATACTGTATCTACACAATCAGGTCAGAAGCTGAGAATTCTCCAGTGAGTAACTCCACCTCCTGTTTCCCAAAGCGTTTCCACCATCTACCAGACTAAAGGCAGATGTGTGATGGTATAATCTCCACTTGCCTGGATGCACCACCAATAACACTCAAGACGTTCAACACCATCCAGGATAAAATAATCCATTTGATTGGCACCCTATCCACCACCTTAAATATTCACTCTCTCCACCATTGGCGCACTGCAGCTGCACTGCCATCTACAAGATACACTGCAGCAAATCGCCAAGGTTTCTGCGACAGTAGCTCCCAAATTGCAGCATCGACCAGCTAGAAGAACAAAGACAGCAGGTCCCAACACTTCCAAGTTCCCCCTAAGTCATACAGTATCCTGCCTTGGAAATATATTGCTGTTCCGTCATTACTACTGGGTCAAAATTTTGGAAGTCCCTATATCAAAGCTTTCTTTCTTTCTTTCTTTCTATTGGCTTTGACAATCATGTGTTAGGAAGAGGAACATTTGCTTGGGGTCCCACTTATGAACTATAATTTGCAGAAGTGCTTGTGCATGATAATGGGCAGAATTTAGTCCTTGTTGGGCGGGCTTGGTGGGGGCAGGAGGGGGCGTTCGGGAAGCCGCCCGCCGCCCACGATTGAGGCTGGAAGACGGTTCCACGCTGACGGGCCAATTAAGCAGCAGCAGCGCTCAGCGCTGCCTGTGCGGGCGGTAGGGGGAAGCGGGGGTGGGGGGAGGGGAAGTGCAAGTGGGGCGAGTGCGAACTTCGCATATGTGTGCGAGTGCGCGCTTGATAATCTCCCTGAGGCCCAGAGCTGCCTCAGGGCGATGGAGAGTTTTAAAACAAAATAATAAAGAAATTAAAAATGCTACGAAACATGGCCCCTCATGTGACTCTGTCATGTTATTAATTACATTGAAAAAATTTTATTTTATTTTTATTTGCTTTAGGCTGCCTCATCCCGCTTGGCCTTTTCGCAAAAAAAATGCTTTGAATGACTTTGTTAATGGCCTTAATAGGCCTTTTAATTGCCAGCGAGCGCGCTGCCAACTCTGGTGCGCGCCCACCGACTGAAATATTGAGCAGCTGCGTGTTGATGCCGGGACGCTTGCCCGACATCAACTCCCATCATTTTACGCACGAGTGGGTCGGGTACACACCTGCCCGCCCACTGAGGTAGAAGTTTTGCCCAATGACAGCTGATTTGGCTTGGCTGGGATGGTCTCTGCAACTGACACACCGATGGAGAATGTAGATTTACACTTAGTCATTTGGATGAGGTGCTGTGGGTTGCCTAACACTTGGGGGGGGCGTTGGCAGCACCCCTACAAAAAACCAGGGGCAGAATTTTCCCGTTGGCGTGCGAGGGCGGGCCCTGCATTTCCGCGCATAAAATGATGCGCGGTGATGTCGGGCGAGTGTCCCGATGTCACCGCGCGCCATCGCGATATTTCGCTGGGTGAGTGCGCGATGATATCCGCTGCGTGCCCACCATTAATTAAAGGGCCACTTAAGGCCCTTGACTCACCAATCGATGCCAATTTTTTAGCGTCTGTGCAATCTTTGGGTTGGCGCAACGGGCAGGCGGGTAGGACACATTTGTATAAACCTCATCCACGGGCAGGATAAGAGGGTTCACTGGGGTCAGGAGTGTGCTCTCTCAAGTATTGATTTTTCAAAGTCTTTGAAACTTGCCTGTGTGATCTGTAGTACTTCAAAATGCATACCAGCTGCTTTGTCTGGACTCTTAACCCTCAGGTCAGCATTCTGCAGCGAGAAATCTTTTTTGGGCCTGCAGGTTTCTGGAAGCCTTCCCATAGCCTGGGAATGGGAGTGGAACTCTCCACTGGAGGCACCTCCTCTGAGGGGGAAGGGAGAGCTAGAAGGGGGAGGAGACCAGGAGTGCACATTCAGCCTCCAGGGGAGCCACCTTCAGCAGGGACAAGGGGCGCAGGGCCAAGAGGTAATCCAAGGCGGAAGGGGCCGCAGAAGACGCCACTATCCTGCTGCCAGGGTATACAGGCGGCGAAGCAGCTACCTCAGTATGACTGAGGTGCAGTGCCGAAGGACGCTCCGTCTCTCAAGGGAGACAATCAACTATATCTGTCAGATGATAGGCCCTGAGATCTCCGCGAACTGTGTGGGTGGACACCCCATGCCAGTGGCTCTAAAGATCACAGCTGCCCTCAACTTCTATGCATCTGGCTCCTTCCGGGTGTGTTCAGGCGTGCATTGACCTTCATCCACTTCCGCTGCGACCAGGCAAGTCAGACACAGTGAGCCAGAGGCTTCGCGGCCATTGCTGGTTTCCCCCGCGTCCAGGGTGCAATAGACTACACATGTGGCCATCAAGGCGCCAGCAGGTGAGCCTGGTGCCTTTGTCAACAGGAAGGGATTCCACTCCATGAACGTGCAGATAGTGTGTGACCACAGGATGCAGATTTTACAAGTCTGTGCAAGGTACCCAGGCAGCTCCCATGACGCCTACATCCTCAGACACTCCCAGGTTCTGGGGTTCTTCAGTCCAGCCCGGCTTGATGGATGGCTGCTGGGTGACAAGGGCTATCCCCTCAGAAGGTGGCTCATGACGCCTCTCTGCCATCCATGAACAGAAGCTGAGCAGCGGTACAATAGCAGCCACGGCTCCACAAGGGCTGTGGTGGAGAGAGCCATCAGTCTTCTCAAAATGTGCTTCCGATGCCTGGATCGCTCAGGGGGCGCACCCCAGTACCCCCCAGATCGTGTGTCGCTGATAGTGGTAGCATGCTGCGCTCTCCACAATCTACCGCTGGAAAGGGGGGGATGCAGTGGATGAGGAAGACATGGACACAGTTGCTCCAGATGCACACGATGAGTCCAGCAGTGAGTCCGAGGATGAGCATGAGGGGGTAGACGCTGACCCGGGCATACTGCAGGGAGGCAGGGACACCCGGGGGGCTTTAATCCAACGACCCTTCAGCTAGCACACACATATGGACCTCCAGGACAAGCCTGGGCTGCAGGCTGTATACTCAATGTCTGAGTGCAAAATCTGCCTGGATAGGGGCATTAACTAAGGGCCTTGTCAATACAGCTGAATATCCCACAAATCACTCATAACATTATTGGTAACCATCCGCCTGCAGAAGAAAAGAGGCACCCTCAGCCATGGTGACATGTCTGAATTTAATATTACAACCAAAGGAACTTAAGAAAACAAAATGACAAAGGTGTTCAACATCACACCAATTCATAAAGGCCTCATTGTGGGCCAACACAAAAGTACCAGTGATAAACCCGTGGTGTGCCTAAGGTGCCTGATGTTTATGTTTTCGGGTGTTATGTCTTGGTGCTGCCCCCTGCTGGGACTGGCATCTGAGACAGCCTGCTCACTCGGCTATCCTGTTGGCCTCGATGACCTTGGCAGCCGTCCTCTGACCAGTGCAGCCTGTGCTGGCCCCGCTGGGAGGGAGCTGCCAGTTCCACAGCTGGCATCTCCCCAGTCGTCGCAGGCTCATTGGATGCAACAGTCACTGGCAGATGGGCGGAGGAGCTGCTGCCTCATCCGGAGCACCCTGAGAAGAGCCTGCATAGACACCAGGCAGCTGCTGCGCTGACGTGAGGTTGCTTCGGACCTCCCTGCTCACCGTGGATGGATGGGCACTGAGCTGGAAAACTTGGTGCCCAGGTCATCCCCCACACTGGCACAGACCAACTGAGGTCAATGCCGATGTGAGGGCTTGCTGGTCAGCGCGCATCCCCAGGAAGCCCTGATTGGTCTCCTGGAGGAGCCTCTCTACGAGTCGCCACTGTCTCCATGGAGGACCCATGGCGCTCGGCCAGAGACACATCACCAGGTACCGACTGAGCATGTGCCTGGTTGCCTCCAGTCCTCTGACTGCTGGCGCCATGGGCATTCACTGTCTCTGCCAGCTCCTCCAGTGACTGTGAAGTACCCTCACTGCTGTGCCCTGGGACACTAGCCGATGTTCTAATTCCCACCGAGGTGCTAGTATCTGCGTTGGTGCCTGCCTGGCAGAGATGGTGTGACGCTTGTGAGTCCAAGACTTCAGGACCCTCAGGTGTGAGAAGGGGCATCTGCTGCTCCTCCTCCTGGCCCTGCTCCGCTGATGCTGAAAAGAAGAACTAGGATATTTGATCAGTTAATGCGGAGACAATGTCAACGTATATCCCTGTTCCCCGGATCATTATGCGCTCATCCTTCCATAAGCAATGGTCAAGCCATGTTGCAAACTTCAATCACTGAACATTCAGCACTGCCATGGCTGTTGCAGTCCCACTGCCGCCCGCCCACTCCTGCTGTCCTCGGGAGCCGTGATTCACGATGGGCGGGCCTTAATTGGCCTGCCCGCGTAAAATGGCCTGCGATCGGGTCTGCGCCCGCCCGCGCCTGCTCCTGCTCTGCCCGCCTGCCAGCCAAAGAATTCTACCTATTATTTGCTTTACTTTCACTTGCTAATGGCCAGCAGTCATGTTTGAGTCTTGAGATCAAATCCAAAAAGGGAAGTTATACAGGGCATCTAGCGTTGGAGTGAAACAGCTCCTCCTCACACAAGGTAACCAGGAAATGGACAATTTTTTTAGGCAGCCTCCAGACAGCCTTTAACGTTAAACCTAAAGTGTATGGGAAGCAAGCTGTCTTCATATGTTAAAAATTTCACTGGCAGTCATATGTCAGTAGCAGAGATCTACAAGCACATTTACACACACAAGCACAGAGCCCTGCTTCACCTGAATGAGCAGCTGTGTGGGTGGGTAGCGTAACTGACAAAGCCTTTTTAAAAATTCATTATCAGGATGTGGGCGTTGCTGGTAAGGCTGGATGTTTATTGTCCACCCCTAGCTGCCTTGAGAAGGTGGGTGCTAAGTACAAGTATATGTAAGGCTAACAAACAGAGAATGTGGGAAATTCTCAGCATCTGTGCAGAGAAAAACAGGGTTAACCTTTCATCATTGGCCTGAAATGTCGGGATCAATTTTACCGACCACCCCCCACCACCCCCAACAACCCCCCCATCCCCACCCCAACCGGTTGATGGGAACAGAGGCAGGAGGGGATCGGGTAAAATAGCTGGGAATTGTGTAGTGGCCGCTTAATGCTGCCTGGCTGCTAGGTAAGCTTCCCAATGGTGTCTATCAGCTGCCTGCTCCACGGAGGTGGGAATTAAGCCGATTTGCATATTAAAGTCCCCAGTTAGGGGCCATTAAGTGGGGCTGTTGGTAAGTTGCCGGGGTGGGACAGTTCCCTGCTGCATGGGGAGGCCACAATCTGCATGGAGGCAGCAGCTTCCCTCTAGCAGCCTTGTGGGGGTGGTGGGGGTGGGTGAGGGGAGGGGGTCATTAGAGCCACAGGTTCCTTGCCCCTTTGAGGAAAGGCTGCCCAAGTGACCCCAACACCACCCCCGGAGAGTCTTCCCTCCAATCTGCAGGGTCTTCTGCACTTTGTGCCTGAATATTTTTTTATTTTTCTCCCACCTCTTCAACAGCATCTCCATCTTGAGGCACCTGCAAGGTCTCATCCCTGTATCAGCTGCAACCACCTCCCCCAGCGGCGCTTCAGAGCTGCTGGCCTGCTGATTGGACTGGTAGTGCAGAAAGCCCGCCTGGCATCCTTAATTGAATTCTGGGCCCACAGGCAGCCAATTAGGAGGCCACTTGTGATAAAATTGCCAAGCTGGTCCCGCTGCTGGAAAGTGCGGGCTTGTGTCCCACTTTTTGGCCTGATATCAGGGTTCCAAAGCTCTCGATAAAATTCAGCCCATTAACTCTGTTTGTCTCTTCACAGATAGTGTCTGCTCTTATTTTTTATTTATTCGTACACGGGATGTGGGTGTCGCTGGCTGGGCCAGCATTTACTGCCCACCCCTAATTGCCCTTGAGAAGGTGGCGGTGATCAGCTGCCTTCTTGAACCGCTGCAGTCCATGTGGTGTAGGTACACCCACAGTGCTATTAGGAAGGGAGTTCCAGGATTTTGACCCAGTGACAGCGAAGGAACGGCGATATATTTCCAAGTCAGGATGGTGAGTGGTTTGGAGGGGAACTTCCAGGTGGTGATGTTCCCATGTGTCTGCTGCCCTTGTCCTTCTAGATGGTAGAGGTCACAGGTTTGGAAGGTGCTGAGCGTTGTTGAGTTGCTGCTGTGCATCTTGTAAATGGTACACACTGCTGCTATTGTTCATTGGTGGTGGAACAAATGAATGTTTAAGCTGGTGATTGGGGTGCTCTTTGTCCTGGATGGTGTCGAGCTTCTTGGGTATAGTTGGAGCTGCAGTCATCTAGGCAATTGGAGATCTTGTGACATTTCCAGCATTTTCTGTTTTTATTTTAAAGTTCCAGCATCTGCAGTGTTTTGCTTTGCTGTAAGGAAGGCTTTCTTGGTGATTTCAAAGGACAGCTATGAGACAACCACTGTGGTGTGAGAATAGAATCATAAATGGGCCAGACCTAGGTTAAAGATGTTCCCTTCCCTGAAGGCCGTCTGCAAAGCAGTTGGGTTTTTACAACATTCCAATAGTCACTTTTTACTGATAGCAGCTTTTTTATTTCCAGCTTTGTAAAAGCTGAATTCAAATTCACAAAATGCCATGGTGGGATTTGAACATAGGTTCTCTGGATTATTGGTTCAGCTCTCAATGTCCCAAAAAATGGTCCTGGTGTTCACCCATTCCCTGCAATATCATGGGTGTTTGTTGCAACAATGAGAAAGCCTATGAACTTATATAGTGATGTGGGGATGAGCTACAGAATGCAGGGGAGGCTCAGGGGTATCCAAGGGGAACAAAGTAAATCATGTGGATTATACTCAAGCAAAGTAGATAAACGCCCTCCATTTTATGATGCACTCAATGTAGGGGCACTGGTGCTGGATTATTTCCATCAGCCAGGATCAATTTTCTTCCTGTTATATGTTGCTTTGTCGTAACCGTTAGTGCATCTCGAGAAAGCGAGAATATTGGTAGAAGGAGTTCAGAATATGTTTGATGGGTAATTACTGAGTATCCAACAGAGAATTCTTCACCTCTCTGCACCTTTCATAATCTATCTGGCAGGACACCACAACATCAAATGTGCTGCAGGAGAATACACATTTCATCATATGAGACATTTCTCTAGCTCAGTCTTTTGCAATTAGCTTTTCTTTTAGTCAGGTTTGCTAAGTGCTTTTTTTGGTCCAATTTTCTCACCTTGTCTTCTGAAGGTGGTGATTCATGCTGGGTAAGGCTGCACACCTATCTGCAATGCTCTGCAAGAAGGAGTTTGTATTGATGTAGCACTTTAATACAGCCTCAGGATGTCCTGAAGCATGCTTTTTTTTCTTTTTAAAAAATATTCTCTTACGGGATGTGGCGTCACTGGCTGGGCCACTATTTGTTGCCCATCCCTAGTTGCCCTTTAGAAGGTGTTCTTGAACTGCTGCAGTCCTTGTGGTGTAGGTACACCCACAGTGCTGTTAGGGAGGGAGTTTCAGGATTTTGACCCAGCAACAATGAAGGAATGGTGATATATTTCCAAGTTAGGATTGTGTGTGGCTTGGAGGGGAATTTGCAGGTGGTGGTGTTCCCATGAATCTGCTGCCCTTTTTCTTCTAGCTGGTAGAGGTTGCAGTTTTGGAAGGTGCTGTCGAAAGAGCCTTGGTGAGTTGCTGCAGTGCATCTTGTAGATGGTACACACTGCTGCCACTGTGCATCGGTGGTGGGGAAAGTGAATGTTGAAGGTGGTTAAAGGACTGCTTTGACTAGGATGGTGTCAAGTTTCTTGAGTATCGTTGGGACCTGCACTGGCCCAGGCAAGTAGAGAGTATTCCTTCACACTCCTGGCTTGAGCCTTGTAGATGGTGGACAGGCTTTGGGGGATCCGGAGTTGAGTTATTCGCTGCAGAATCTCCAGCCTCTGACCTGCTTTTGTAGTCACAGTATTTATATGACTGGTCCAGTTCAGTTCCTGCTCAATGATAATACCCAGGATGTTGATAGTGGGGGATTCAGCGATGGTTATACTATTGAATGAAAAGGGAAGATGGTTGGATTCTCTCCTGTTGCCATTTTCTGCTACTTGTGAGGCACAAATGTTACTTGCCACTTAACAGCCCAAGTTGGAATGTTGTCTAGGTCTTGCTGCATATGGACTCAGACTGCTTCAGTATCTGAGGAGTCACAAATGGTGCTGAACACATTGCACAATCTTAAGTGAACATCTCCACTTCTGACCTTATGATGGAGGGAAGGTTATTGATGAACCCACGACCACTACCATCTAGAAGGACATGGGCAGCAGATAGATGGGAACACCACTGCCTGGAAGTTCCTCTCCAAGCCACACACCATACTGACTTGGAAATATACTGCCATTCCTTCACTGTCATTGGGTCAAAATCCTGGAACTCTCTCCCTAACAGCACAGTGGGTGTACCTACACCACACGGACTGCAGCGGTTCAAGAAGGCAGCTCACTGCCATTACCTTCTCAAGGGCAATTAGGGGATGGGCAATAAATGCTGGCCTTGCCAGCAATGCCCACATCCCATGAACGAAAAAAAAAAGCAGCTGAAGATGGCTGGGCCGAGGACTCTACCCTGACAAATTCCTGCAGTGATGTCCTGGGACTGAGATGATTGACATCCAAAAACCACAACAATGTTTGGTTTGGATTGGATTTGGATGACGGAACCAAATGTAATATTTCCAAGTTTGCTGATGATATGAAACTTGGTGGGAATGCGAGTGGTGAGGTGGGTGTTAAGAAGCTTCAAAGTGATTTAGACAGGTTGAGTGAGTGGGCAAATACATGGCAGATGCAGTGTGAAGTTATCCACTTCGGTAGGAAAAACAGAATGGCAGAGTATAACTTAATTGGTGGTAGATTGGGAAATATTGATGTACAAGGGACCTGGGTGTCCTTGTACACCAACACTGAAAGCAAGCATGCAGGTGCACCAAGCAGTTAAGAAGATAAATGCTATATTGGCCTTCATTGCGAGAGGACTTGAGTACAGGAGCAAGGATGTCTTACTGCAGCTGTACACGGCCTTGGTGAGACCTCACCTAGAGTATTGTGTGCAGTTTTAGTCTCCTTATTGAAGATAGGATATACTTGCCATAGAGGGAATGCAGCGAAGGTTCACCAGACTGATTCCTGGGATGGCAGGATTGTCATATGAGGAGAGATTGGGCCGACTAGGCCTGAATTTACTGGAGTTTAGAAGAATGAGAGGGGATCACATTGAAACTTATAAACTTCTGACAGGGATGGACAGACTGGACGCAGGGATAATGTTTCCCCTGGTTGGGGGGTCTAAAACAAGGGGTCGCAGTCTCAGGTTATGGGGTAGGTCATTTAGGAGTGAGATGAGGAGAAACTTCTTCACTCAGAGGATGGTGAACCTGTGGAATTCTCCACCACAGAAGGCTGTGGAGGCCAAGTCATTAAATATATTTAAGAAGGAAATAGATAGCTTTCTGGACTCTAAAGGCATCAAGGGGTATGGAGAACGCGTGGGAGTTTGGCGTTGAGGTAGAGGATCAGCCATGATCATATTGAAGGGGAGAGCAGGCTCAAAGTGGCGAATGACCTATTCCTGCCTCCTATTTTCCTTTTTCTTTCTGCTAGGTATGATTCCAACCAGCGGAGAGTTTCCCCCCAGTTCCCATTTACTCCAGTTTTGATTGCTCTCTTTGATGTCACACTTGGTCAAATGCTGCCATGATGTCAAGAGCAGTCATTTTCACCTCACCCCTTGAATTCAGCTCTTTTGTCCATGTTTGGACCAAGGCTGTAATGAGGTCAGGAGCTGAGTGGCCCTGGCAGAACCCAAGCTGAGCGTCAGTGAGCAGGTTATAGCTGAGTAAGTGCTGCTTGATAGCACTGTTGAAGATGCTTTTCATCACTTTTGCCGACGATTGAGAGTAGACTGATGGGATGGTAATTGGCCGGGTAATTGACCAATGAAACCCTTTTGAAATGCCTTCACTGAGGGGTAAGGAAACACAGCAGCCTCAGTTTTCTCTCCCCCCCACTCTTCTGCATCTGAATCTTCCAGCTTCTCTTTAAACAAATTGTACTGAGGCTAATTCCAGAAGCCTTAATGCTACCTCCACTAAATATATCTAAGCGAGCACGGACCAATTTCCAGGTCTGGGGCTTGCTGCTAAAGCTATTGTTGGATAAACTTGGTGAGCTGTCTGTGGAATCCATTTTCCTTGTGTAAAGACCTGGGGCAGAATTTTGCCATTAGCATGTGGGCTCGGTGGGGGGCGGGTGGGGTGGTCGGGAAGCTGACTGCCGCCGGGGGTCAGCAGCACACCGCGATTTCACGCTGCTGGGCCAATTAAGGCCCGCCCGGCATGAAAGGCGGCTGGGGAATCTGCGAGAAGGGGTGTGTGGGTCCGGGGACATGATGTCCGCTGGGTCCAATGGCGACCTGGCGACAGATTCAAAACTGGCCCAGGCAGCTCCTGGAAGGCTGCCACGGAAGGACACTGAAGTCTGGTCAATGGAAACCGTTGTGAGTGGACATGGCAGGCGGGAGGGTATGTAGGTGTTTCTCAGATGAGTGTCTCGCTGCCCTCCTGAAGGAGGTTGCAGTCGGGAGGGAAACATTTGTCCCCAGAAATGGGAGGAGGAGGCCCCAACACCTCACCAAAAAGGCCTGGGAGGAGGTGGCATCCAAGGTCAGCAGCTGCGACTTGGTGAGGCGCACATGGGTGCAGTGCCGGAAGCGCTATAACGATCTCCCAAGATCGGGAAGGGTGAGTACCGTGTTGGCATGGGTCACTTTGCAGAACAGGTAAGAGCTGCCAATCCCCCCATGGACTTCCGACGTATTAGAGTGAGTGGCAAATGTTAATGAGGCAGGAGATAGCCAAGGGGGTGAGGCCTGGCTGCTTGGACTGAGTGCCTTGTGGCTCCAAGGTCACGAATTGGCTGAGCCCTGAGAGGTGTTCCTCAGGTGTGGTTGGCCATGGTGCAATGGTGCTTCAGGTGGAGAGTGGACTAATCAATGCTCCTCTATCCTTTCAGGAGAAGACATCCCATAACAATGCCAAGAAGTTGCAGACTGGCGAGGGACCCACACACCTCCTAATCCTCATGCATTATGAGCAGGAGGCCCTGGAGCTGGAGAGGTGCCATGCACCTTGGTCAAGCGGCCGCAGTGAGTTTGGGGCGCCAGACAAAGGTAGGAGTGCAGAGCACTGAGGTGAGAATGTTGGCCATTGCAATCATTCTAGTGTAGTCTCTATATTGATGTGAGCCTCGAACCTGGAATCCCCATTGATAATGGAAAGACAAGGGCACCATGATGCATATCCCTGTCTCACCAGGGTGCCTGGCATGCACAGTGACAGTGTCATGACTTAAACTAATGACATTCCCTTCTTGTTCCTTTTAGGCTCACCAGCAGGCAGTCGCTATGAGGAGCCTGAAGGCCCACCACTGGCCCCGGAGGAGCACCATGTTGAGCACGCGCATGCATCACCCCCTCTCTGTCAAGCAGGCACCAGTGCAGATACCAGCACCTCGGTGGACATAAGATCACCATCTAGTATCTCGGTGCACATTGGTGAGGGCATTTCACACTCGCTTGAGGTGCAAGTGGAGGCAGTGAGTGCCCAGGGCGCAGGCAGTCAGAGGACTGCTGGGGACCAGGACAATGCTCAGTCGATCTGGATCTGATGCTCTGGAGCCATCCGTTAGGCAGCAGATGCTGGAAGTCCAGCGGGGTGAGCGGGAGGATCTGGCGGAGATACACGAGGGGATGCGTGCCATCGTGTCCGTTGTAGAGGAGTCCCTGCAGAGCATGACCACTGCATTGACCCTCATGGCCGAGCGCAATGCCCCCTCCATGGAGAGAGTGGTGACTCTCATGGAGAGGCTCCTCCAGGGACTCAATCAGGGGTTCCCTTGGACCTGTAAGCCCTCACACTGGCATTGACCTCAGCCCGTCAGTGTCAGTGTGTGAGATGGATTGGGCACCCAGTATGCCAGCTAGCTGCCTGCCCATCAATGGTGAGTAGGAAGGTCCAATGCGACCTCACGTTGGCGCACGAGCTGCTTGTCGTCTTTGGGGGCTCCTCTGAGGGTGCTTTGGATGATGGCAGCAGCTCCTCCTCCCCTCTGCCAGTGACCATGGCACCTGATGAGGCTACGGTGACTGCGGAGATGCCAGCCATGGCACTGGCTGCTCCCACCCAGGCTGGGCCTTCACAGGCTCCATGGGCCAGAGGACAACTGCCAAGATCATCAAGGCCAACAAGACAGCAGAGTCACAGGCTGTCTCCAATGCTGGTGCCAGTGAGGGGGGAGCACCTAGACATAGCACCCGCAAATGTAAATGTAAAGCACCTTAAGCACAAGACGGATGTATCACAGGTGATATTTTGTTCCCTCATTTTGCTTTACATTTTTTCATGGTGTGATTAAAACACCAGTTAATGTTTATTTCAGCTATTCTTCACATTCACAATTAAATGACACGTTATTTTGTGCTATTGGCCTCTGTATGCTTCATTTGTTCTGTAGGTGCAGGGAAGGCCATTATGTAATGATGGACATGTGTCTCCTGAACCTTTATTGCAAAGGCACAAAGTGTATTTTGTTGGCCAAGGAACTGGTCCTGTCAGGGATCGAGTATGGAGCCTGCAGCCCTGGCATGTGGTGGGTGGTGGTTCTTATTTGGTAGGCTAGCTGAAGGAGCATTGGATCAAAGCGTCCCGGGTGACCCTGTCTCCCTGGAGGTTACCCAGGTCAGCGTCCATGCGTTCTCCTCACCATGGTCATCCTCGGATTCACTACTGGACTCATATCTGTTGCCTGTGCAGCTGCATCAAGATCTTCTTCCTCCACTGGGTTCCCCCTTGACAGTGCCAGGTTGTGGAGAGTGCAACATACAACCACTATCAGCGACACACGATCTGGGGGGTACTGGAGTGTGGGTCCTGAACGGTCCAGGCATCAGAAGCGCATCTTGAGAAGACCGATGGTTCTCTCCACCACAGCCCTTGTGGAGGCGTGGCTCCTATTGTACCGCTGCTCAGCTTCTGTTCTTGGATGGTGGAGAGGCGTCATGAGCCACCTTTTGAGGGGACAGCCCTTGTCACCCAGCAGCCATCCATCAAGCCGGGCTGGAGCACTGAAGAGCCCCGGCACCTGGGAGTGTCTCAGGATGTAGGCGTCATGGGAGCTGCCTGGGTACCTTGCACAGACTTGCAGTATCTGCATCCTGTGATCACACACTATCTGCACGTTCATGGAGTGGAAGCCCTTCCTGTTGACAGAGGCACCGGGCTCACCTGCTGGCGCCTTGATGGACACATGTGTGCAGCCTATAGCACCCTGGACATGGGGGAAGCCAGCAATGGCCGCGAAGCCTCTGGCTCGCTCCGCCTGGCTGGCCTCATCCGTACGGTAATGAATGCAAGTCAATACCCGCCTGAACAGAGCGTCTGTCACCAGCTTGACACAACTGTGGACAGCTGATTGGGAGACTCCACAAAGATCCCTCACTGAGCCCTGGAAAGAGCCGGAGGCATAGAAGTTGAGGGCCACTGTGACATTCAGCACCACTGGTATGGGGTGTCCACCCACACAGTCAGAGCTGATCTCAGGGCTGATCCTCTGACAGATGGAGGTTACTGTCTCCCTTGAGAGGCGGAGCTTCCTTCGGCATTGCTCCTCAGACATATTGAGGTAGCTGCATCACCGCCTGTAAACCCTGGCAGCAGGATAGTGGCGTCTTCTGCGGCCCCTTCCGCCTGGGCTTCCTGTTGGCCAAGGGGGTTATGCCTACGCCTCTCCTCCCACAGGTCGCTACCCTGGAGGCTGCATTGGGACACCTGGCCTCCTCTCCCTTCTGCCCCTCTCTTCCTCCTCAGAGGAGGCACCTCCAGCACAATCCCCATGACCAGGTTTAAGGAAGGCAGTCTGATACCTGGAGGGGCCCACATGGTCTGAATCCTCCGGGGGCCTGGAAGACACCTGAAGAAAGAATGTAAAAATTCATGCAACAATTCCAACAACAACTTGCTTTTATATAGCATCTTTAAAGTAATAATGGTCTGTAACATCTGAGTTTGACAGTGTCAGATTTGGTGGGGGGGCTTACCCCAAATATGCGCTGGGGAACCCCTCCCAGGATTTTGCAGGTCAGGATTTGCAGGCAATTGTCCAGAGGTGCAAACTTCCTCTGGGCAATTGCTCTGCACTGGGAACCATCTGAAAATGTGTTTTAAATTGCAAACTTCAGGTGGTTCTGGCTGTGTTACACAAATAGTTACCCAGAAAAAGTTAAAAGAATTAAAACCTTTTCTAAATTCTGGGTAACTATTGTAAAGACCAAGACCGAACCCCCCATCCACTGGACTCCCCTCACACCCCAAACTCTGCAGGGAATTCCCCGCACCACCACACCCCCTGACTAAGCATTCCGCCATGGTATTCCTCATCCCACCTCGAACCCCCCTGGGATTCCCCACACTGGCACGGAACTCTCCCCTCCCCCTCCCGACCTGACCCGACCCGGCCCCCCCCCACCACAGGCCTGACCTGGCTCGACCTGACACGGGTCTCCCCGCCCGGCAGGCCTGACAACCCCCTTACTTGACCATTCCCTGACCCAACCGCACTCCCCCCCAGCCCCCGCGGGCCTTACACACCCGCTACCCTATCCAAAACCCCCTGACCCAACCTGATCGCCACCCCACTGGCCTGATGCCTCAACAACCTGCCTACCTGACCCGACATCCCCCAGACCCGAACACCACCCCTGCAGGCCCAAAGCCCTCCGAAACTGATCTAACCCAAACCCCCTGACCTCCAACCCTCCAATTGGAAGTCCAACCTCCCTCATACCACCGAAGTCCGATCCCCCCGCCCCACCCTGAGGTCTGACACCCCCACCCCACCCGAAGTCTGACCTACCCCACCCCCCCACCCAATGTTCGACCCACCCACGCTCCCCGAGGTCAGAAGCTCCAGCTGCCCCCCGAAGTCCAACCCCCACAAAACCCCCTTAAGGTCTGACCCCCACCATCACCCCCCCTCACCGCGGTCCTTCCCAACTAACGCCCCCCTCTACCCCACCACCGATTGACCTCCGGTCCCACCCCCGACCTCCAATCCCCCACACCCCCCAAATCCAATCCACTTATTCAATTATCTTAGCCACTCACCTTCTCCCCGGCCTGTCAATTGCAATGGGACCTTTTACTTACCTGGTTTACAGCAGCTAACGCTGTAAAAACGGGGGCGTGTTCGTCTTCAATCCGACTCTGCTGGACTGCGACGCTGGGCCTCGAGGACAGCTGCACTGCCTGGATCGCGCCCGGCCTGAGCCGGAAGGTCGGGTGCGACAAACATGGAAGAAACTTAGGGTGGACATGAAGTGCCAATCCGAGGGTGATTGTTTTAGTGTGAAATGCCAAAGGTGTTTTGGTACGAAATAGCTTCTAGGGTGAACTTGCCTGATGGCAGAACATAATCTGAAGCAGAGCCCAGCTGTAAAAGTCCCAATGTGATGACAACATGCTGTAGATCACCTTGTATAAGTTGACCTTGTGCATAAGATGAGACCGTGCAAAAATGCACGTTTAGGAACTCCTGCTCCTCCTGGCCGACAAGCAGTATTTTAAGGGCACTTAGTTTTTCCCAAAGCTGTCATTGCCTCCCTTTATCTGCCAGATTTCCCAATGCCTCGGAAACTTGGCTGGTCTGAGTGAAGCCTGTAAGGAAGTAAAATATGAGGCTCCCAGCCTCATTATAATATTTAATTGTCCCGTCCCAGTTACACTGGATGTGGGTAGGTGAGAGGGTGGGACATGAGTTGGGGTCGAGTTTGAAATTTAACATTTTTTACATCTCGCCCAACCCCAGCCCACCTATTTTGGGAGTTAAAATTCACCCCTTTGAGTCACTCTTTTTAGAAATTTAAGGGGTGATTTAAACTTCTTTTTGCTCTCCGTCTGGGATCTGGAAATGCTCCTTTGGTCCCCACGAGGAAAGGTTAAGCCTGTCCGATCCTGGGCGCCTCACTTCCCACCCTCTTCCCGATACTTAAGCTGAGTGTTGGGGTCCATTCTTTCTGCTGCCTGACATTGCGCTCTCACCTGCCGATCAGCCAGCTTGGCACATCCTCCCCAGTGCTGGGCTGGAAACTGACCAGGTGCACGTGTAACGTACCCACCTCAGTGCCAGCCCACCCAAATTCCTGCCTCAAGTTAAAATCGGGGCTTTAATTCCTGATGAAAGAAAGCATTTTGGCTCAAGGCATTGCAGAATACATGTTTTAAGATCACGTATATTTCAGCAGAAATACAATGGAATTGTGAAAGATACGAAGCCCGGAAAGTTTGGAATGCAGTCAGAGGCAAATCCATGTTGAAAGTGCTTGACAGACGGTAATGCTGCGTGCTGCCATTTTAAAAAGCTGCTGGAGATGGGGAGCATGCAAGTCCTGGACTTAAAGTATCCCAAGGGGCTAATAAAAGACACGAATCTAGACTTCGAAGACGAGGATGCTGTCAGTATGTACATGACAGTCAGCAGAACAGTTGAGCAAGTGACATGTAAAATAATAGCTGCCAAGAGGGACTGAAAATTTCACTGTCATGAAATGGCAATGTTCCAATAAACATTATTTAGTGTGAGGGAACTTGCTTTCTCTTGTGTAATGATTGTACTATTTCATGTACGCGAAAATAAAGAAAAAGTATTCTCATAAGCAACCTGGATTTTCGGGCCCCCCCCCCGGCCAGGCATGTTTTCAGCAGGTGGGGGGCATGTAAACTACGAGGGGTGGCAACCCCACTGCCTTCCCGCCCATCCCTGACCCATTCCCCATAATATGGTGGGTGCCTTTTGAAGTAAATAATTAACAGCCCCATGTTTTTTTGTGAGCTGGAGTTTCTGAGTTAGGTTATTCTATATCACTCCAAATCAATCCCATTATAACAGGGTCTCTGTATTAATATTAAATTGCAATACTGAATATAGACAAGCTTTCTTGCATCACATATGGCCTGAGACAGTGAGAAACCAAAGGACTCACTCAAAATGAGAAACGTTTTATGAATTATATCAGAATAACATTTCATGGTTGCACTAGGAAAGGCTGTGGACCGGAAGTTTCCCTGTACTTAGGATGCTGCAACAGTGTTAGGACCTATTAATCCCATCACTATGATCCATGGGAAATATATGGCTTGAATAGGGCTCACGAGAGAAGATGTTCACCCAATTCCTGCACAGGGGAATTCAGAATTTTCCTAGCTTGGACTTTTAACAGAAGAATTGTTTGTACAATCCTTTCAATATACGTGTACTGTCATGACCACGGATCCTATCTCCAAATTACTTATGGACATATTGAACTTTTAAGTAAGGCATGTGACACCCTGCCCCCACCTCAGAAACTGTAGCCACCCCTCCCCCACCCCAGCAGTGCATTCGCTTCACGCTGGCTGGCTGTTAATTGGCCAGCCAGCGTGAAATCGCGGTCAGGGGCCAATCGTGGTTGGTGGTCGGTTCTCTGGCCGATCCCAGACCCGCTGATCATGCCCGCTTGCTGACCTAAAAATTCTGCCCTTCGAGTAGGATGATACCAGGACTGCAAGGTTATCCCTATCTGGAAAGGATGAACATCCTGGTTTTCTTTGCTCTTGGAATGGGAAGTGGGAGGGGTGTTCTAATAGATGTCTTTAAAATTATGAAAGGTTTTGATAGAACGGATGTGGATAAAATGTATCCACAATACTAGAGGCCATCAGCACGAGATAGTTAGAAATCCAATAGGGAATTCACAAGTAACTTCTTTACCCAGAAAGTGGTGAGAATGCGGATTGCGCAACCACAGAGTGTGGTTGAGGCAAGTAATATGGATGCATTTAAGGGGAAACTAAACAAGCATATGAGGGAGAAGGGGATAGAGAGTTATTGATATAGTTAGATGAGGAAAGGTGGGGGGAGGCTCAAGTGGAGCGTAAATATTGGCATGGACCAGTTGGACTGAATTGTTTGTTTTTATGCTGTTCATTCTCTGTAATTCTGAGTGTTGTCCATTTGTATGTCCTAACTTTCACACAGTCTGTTACTCCTTGGAAAAGATGACAGCAGCCTCAATATGAGCAAATTCCATGTTGCTGCCTAATGTCTGGTCTGGCAAAGCACTTGTCCCATTAGCAACAACTTCGACTTGACTGAAGCAACATGTGTGCAGGAACCTTCAGTACTCTGAAAGGAACATGCGCTCCGATTTAATTGGATCCACATATTGGATAATAGCTCAAGGTGCTTCCTTCGCAACAATGTCAGAAATCTGTTGCTGTCATTCTAAAACTATGTTTGAAACTGTACACTTTTGTCTGAGCGGATGACCATTTCACAGAATCACAGAATCATTCCAGTGCAGAAGGAGGCCATTTGGCCCATTGAGTCTGCACTGGCTCTCTGAAAGAGCATTTGACATAGTCCCACTCCTCTGCCTTATCCCTGTAACCTTGCACATTCTCTCTTTTCAGGTAGCAATCCAATTCCATTTTGAATACCTCGATTGAACCTGCCTCCAGCACCCTTTCAGGAAGTTCATTCAAGGCTCCATGGTGCATTTTTAATTGTTGCTTCTGTCTGTTTATGTTCTATTGACAAGATTGTTAATGTTCGAAAACTCATCCCCAAAGAAGTTTGGACATATTTTTAAAAATCAGGTCCATGCCACTCATAATTTTGTAAACTTCTATCAAGTCGCCCCTCAATCACCGTTGCTCTAGTGAGAACAATCCGAGTTTCTCAAACCTCTCCTCATAGCTAATAACCTCCAGACTAGGCAGCATCCTGGTAAACCTCCTCTGCACCCTCTCCAACGCCTCCATATCCTTCTGGTAATGTGGCGACCAGAATTGCATGCAATTTTCCAAATGTGGCCTAGCCAAGGTTCTATACAGCTGCAGCATGACTTCCTAGCTTTTATGCTCAATACCCCTGCCGATGAAGGCAAGCATGCCATATGCCTTCCTGACTACCTTATCCACCTGCGTTGCCACTTTCAGTGACCTGTGGACCTGTACACCCAGATCCCTCTGCTGGTTGATGCACTTAAGGGTTCTGCCATTTACTGTATAATTTCTACCTGTACTAGACCTTCCAAAATGCATTACCTTGCATTTGTCCGGATTAAACTCCATCTGCCATTTCTCCACCCAAGTCTCCAACCGATCTATATACCGTTGTATCCTTTGGACATCCTCTTCATCATCTGCAACTCCTCCAAACTTAGTGTCGTCTGCAAACTTACTAATTAGCCCAGTTACATTTTCCTCCAGATCATTTACGTATACTACAAACAGCAAAGGTCCCAGCACTGATCCCTGCGAAACACCACTAGTCACAGCTCTCCATTCAGAAAAGCACCCTTCCACTGCTACCCTCTGTCTTCTATGACCAAGCCAATTCTGTAACCATCTTGTCTGCTCACCACTGATCCTGTGCGACTTTACCTTCTATACCAGTCTGCCATGAGGGACCTTGTCAAAGGCCTTACTGAAATCCATGTATATAACATCCACTGCCCTTCCATCGTCGATCATCTTTGTCACTTCCTCGAAAAACTCAATCAAGTTAGTGAGACACGACCTCCCCTTCACAAAATCATGCTGCCTCTCACTAATACGCCCAAATTGCTTCCAAATGGTAATAAATCCTGCTATGAAGAATCTTCTCCAATAATTTCCCTACCACTGACGTGAGGCTCACCGGCCTGTAATTTCCTGGATTATCCCTGCTACACTTCTTAAACAATGGAACAACATTGGCCATTCTCCAGTCCTCCGGGACCTCACCCATAGCCAGTGAGGATACAAAGATTTCTGTCAAGGCCCCAGCAATCTCCTCCCTTGCCTCCCTCAGTACTCTCATCAGGGGTAGATCTCATCTGGCCCTGGGGATTTATCCACCTTAATATTCTTCAAGACGCCTAACACCTCCTCTTTTTTGATCTCAACATGATCCAGGCTATCTACACACTCTTCCCTAGACAAATTGACCGCCAAGTCCTTCTCTTTGGTGAATACTGATGAGAAGTACTCTTTAGTATCTCTCCCATTTCTTCTGGCTCCACACACAGATTCCCACCTCTGTCCCTGAGTGGGCCTACCCTTTCCCTGGCTACCCTCTTGCTTTTTACATATGTATAAAAGACCTTGGGATTTTCCTTAATCCTGATTGCCAATGACTTTTCATGTACCCTTTTAGCCCCCCTGACTCCTTGCTTATGCTTCTTCCTACTTTCTTTATATTCTCCATGGGCTTCATCTGTTCCCAGCCTTCTAGCCCTTACGAATGCTTCCCTTTTCTTTTTGACTAATCTCACAATATCCTTCATTATCCAAGGTTCCTGAAACTTGCCATAATTATCCTTCATCCTAGCAGGAACATGCCGGTCCTGAATTCTTATCAACTGACGTTTGAAAGCCCCCCACATGTCAGTTGTTGATTTGCCCTCAAACATCCGCCTCCAGTCTAGATTCCTCAGTTCCTGCCTAATATTGTTATAATTAGCCTTCCCCCAATTAAGCACCTTAACCCAAGGACTCCTGTTATCGTTATCCACCAGTACCTTGAAACTTACTGAATTATGGTCACTTTTCTCGAAATGTTCCCTTACTGAAACTTCGACCACCTGGCTGGGTTCATTCCCTAATACCAGGTCCAGTATTGCCCCTTCCCTAGTTGGACTATCTACATATTGTCTCAGGAAGCCCTCCTGGATACATCTTACAAATTATGCACCATCCAAACCCCTAGCACTTAGTGATTCCCAGTCAATATAGGGAAAGTTAAAAACACCCACCACAACAACCCTATTGTTTTTACTTCTTTCCAAAATCTGCCTACATAACTGTTCCTCAATCTCCCGCCAGCAATTGGGAGGCCTATAGTAAACCCCCAACATTGTGACTGCACCCTTCCTATTCCGGAGCTCTACCCATATTGCCTCGCTGCATGAGCCCACCGAGGTGTCCTCCTGTTGTACAGCTGTGATATTCTCCTTAACTAGCAGTGCAACTCCCCCACCTCTTCTACACCCCTCTCTATCCTGCCCGAAACATCTAAATCCTGGAACGTTTATCTGCCAATCCTGTCCATCCTTCAACCAAGTCTCTGTAATAGCAATAACATCATAGTCCCAAGTACTAATCCAAGCTCTAAACTCATCTGCCTTGCCTGTTATACTTCTCGCATTGAAACAAATGCATTTCAGAGCCCCAGTCCCACTGTGTTCAATAATTTCTCCCTGCCTGCTCTTCCTCTTAGTCCTACTGGCCATATTCACTAGTTCCCAGTCATTTATTTCACCTGCTGACCTATTGCTCTGGTTCCCACCTCCCTGCCACACTAGTTTAAACCCTCCCGAGTGACACTAGCAAACCTCGCAGCCAGGATATTGGTGCCCCTCCAGTTTAGATGCAACCCGTCCTTCTTGCACAGGTCCCACCTGCCCCGGAAGAGATCCCAATGATCCAGATATCGGAAACCCTCCCTCCTACACCATCTGTGCAGCCACGTGTTTAGCTGCACTATCTTCCTATTTCTAGCCTCACTGGCATGTGGCACAGGGAGTAATCCTGAGATTACAACCCTAGAGGTCCTGTTTTTTAACTTTCTGCCTAACTGCCTGAACTCCCGCTGCAGGACCTCGTCAATCTTCCTGCCTATGTCGTTAGTACCAATGTGTACCACGACCTCTGGCTGTTCTCCCTCCCCCTTCAGAATGTCCCGTACCCAATCAGAAACATCCTGGACCCTGGCACCAGTGAGGCAACATACCATCCTGGTGTCTCTTTCACGACCACAGAAGCGCCTATCTGAGCCCCTGACTATACAGTCCCCTATGGCAATCATTCTTCTGTGCTTTGGCCCCCCCCACTGCTGAACAACAGAGCCACCTGTGGTGCCACTGCTTTGGCTACTGCTGTTGTTTTCCCCTGATAGGCCATCCCCCCCAACAGTATCCAAAACAGTATACCTGTTAGAGAGGGGGACAGCCACAGGGGATTTCTGCACTGACTGCCTGCCCCTTCTAGCAGTCACCCATCTATCTGCCTGTACCTTGTGTGTGATCACGTCTGCAAAACTTCTGTCTATGACGCTTTCTGCCACCTGAATGCTCCTAAGTGCATCCAACTGCTGCTCCAACTGATCCGTGCGGTCTGTGAGGAGCTGCAATTGGGTACACTTCCTGCAGATGTAGTTGTCCGGGACACTTGAAGCGTCACAGATTTCCCACATCCCACAGGTGAAGCACTTCACCCCAGCAACTGCCATTTCAAGAACTATTTAATAAATTAATTTAAATCTAATAACTGCTTATTGACTCCTTATTAACTATACGTTCCCTAGGGCTAGATTTCTACTATAAATGCTAAATTCTAAGAACAGTAATCCCCTGCTTCTGGTCTAGATACCCTCTACTTATTAAGTGATTAATTTATTTGGTTTAATTAGTTCAAGGATCATCCAATTGGATAAATGAGTCTTTTTGCTTTCCAGTTGGAGTAGGAAGGTAATAAGTCACAAGGATGTATATGTTGGCCGAATAATGGCAAGTCATGTGATGAAACCTCCAGGGATACATTTAATCACAGTTGGCAACTCTAGTGTGCTCTTGGATGGTAAACTAAAACTTCAACAAAAGGGTTTTGATTGACCTTTCACTTCCTTTGTGATGTTGTGCTCAACAGCTTTGGCCAATTGACTGAAACACTGACTAATCACATTAAAGACTGGAAGCGGCTAGTCGACTAGTGCACAGCTTCTGTGCAGGCCTCCTGTCACGTTTGCACTTACCTTCTGCACTGGTGTGCAGTGGGTGCCCCAGATGTGTTCTAGGCCTACAGAATTCTGTGTCAAACTTTCCAGGAAGTAGAAGTCTACGATTGCATCATCTGTCCTTTGTGCATTGATGCTGTACTGAGATTAATGCTCAGTTATTATGCAATGATGCTGTACTGAGCTTGGTGCTCAGTTATTATGCATTGATGCTGTACTGAGATTGGTGCTTAGTTTGTCTTGCTGGTTTTACAATTATTTGTCACATTAGTTAAAATGTGACAGCCTCCCCCTCCCCTTTATCAACCTAGATTGCGTATACTTCTATTTATGGAGGTCATT
Source organism: Cetorhinus maximus (assembly GCF_964194155.1). Classification (NCBI taxonomy): domain Eukaryota; kingdom Metazoa; phylum Chordata; class Chondrichthyes; order Lamniformes; family Cetorhinidae; genus Cetorhinus; species Cetorhinus maximus. The sequence continues at coordinate 27,588,323 of NC_135885.1, read as the reverse complement.
AATTTTTTTCCTGAAATATTCAGGTCTGAAAATGATCTTGGAAGGTATTTGCTCTTCAGTAACTCTGGGAGTCCTGCACAGTAAGAAACCACATGTTGTTTGACCACATAAGGCATCACAGAGTCGGATTCATCATGAGTCCACACAAATGCGCTTTTCAGGAGATGTCAGTAGCTAGTGATCAGAAATGGGAATGCAAAAGTAGGGGCGGCGAGAAAGGGAAGTGGTGATGGTGATGGGAACTAAAGGTGGTTTCAATGTTTTTATCATTGCTTTAGCTGAAGTCAGCTGATGTAACATGGATCAGGAATTAAGTCTGTGATCTTCCAGGTGTATTTGATATGAGCAACACCACAGACAGTACATTTACCCTCCAAACCAGTGAGGAAGGTAGGCAAAAAACCCACACTATAAAATAAGAGTTCATTTATTTTATGGTTTCTCCCGTGAAATGGTGAACCCTATGGCTCTGGTGTTACATCAATTTCCTAATCTAACCTTCGGCAGTGGTGCAGTCTGTGATTAGTGGGTGCGGTTTTGAAATTCACAGGCTTTGCTGCATTTTATTCCTGTGGTCTCTTTGAAGTCGATCATTAAAAAAAAACATGCTGTAGCCAGGGTTTCTGCTAATGTCTGGTTTGGCAACAGACAGTAATCTTAAACTAGAGAATGACTCCTGCTCCCTTGCCAAGTGCCAAGAATCTCCAGAATCCTTAATAATCTATCTAAAATCAGAGGCCCAACTCTGGCTAGCTAAGGACAGAACTTTCTACTTTAGAGGAAGGGACTCCACCTTGGAAAAATAGCCAGAGAACTGATCATGTTCCATAAAAAATAGGAGCCACTCTGTTACCATGACAATGATTATGCTTATCCTCGAGTTTCTACAGGGGTTAATATAGGTCAAACAAACCAGGTTTTGTTTTGAGTTAGGACGGTTGCTCCATTAACCCCTTACTCTCTGAGGGAAGCGATGCGATAAAATATGGATGATATAGTGAGCTGAAATGAAAGAAAGTAACTGTAAAGTTAGTTTTTGATCCCACATAAATTTAACATGTAGGAATCTGTTAAGCAAGAAGAAAAGCAGTGAGCCAATGAAACTTGTTTCATCGAATGAGCCGGTCTTGTAAGCAGCCCTCATCTCACTCACCCCCATGTTCATGCCAAAATCCACTGAGGCTTCAGTCCAACAAACTTCAATGGGATTAATGACTAATTAATCTGTTTTAGCGGCTGTTTGAGAGAGAAACTTGATCAGGATGCATGCAGAACTCCCCACCTCTTCAAATAACATCATAAGATCTTTTACACCCACCTGACGAGGTGGATGGAGCCATTTTTTGGAAGGCTACATTGGGTGCAGAATGGCATTTGCCTGCAAGCAGCGGGTAGCTTATTAAGTTAATTAAGAGGTCAATTAAAGCCAGTGATCAGAGGTCAGCTGGAATCTTCCAGTCAGTCTGTCGGCCTCCCTCGTGGTGTCAGAGCAGGGGGCCAGCTCTCCAAGATCACTTTGAGGCACTACCTATCCCACCAGCTACCCTACCTAGTGACAGCTGTGGCCACAGGCTGTCCTGTGGAATTAGGAGCTTCCTCTTCACCATGGCGGTCCGGCCAATGTCGCCATATTTTATTTCAAATATTTTAAATTTTAAAGTGCCTTAAGATGGAGACAATCTTTTTTGCCCTTACCAGCAATGGCAGGCTGTTAGCTCCTTCAGTACAGCAGGGCCTCCTATTGGCCACCCAGCTTCAAGAGCCTGCTCACCACCCTTAACTGGACAGTGAGCGCATCCTCTGGTTACTAACTGACCAATCCAGCCAAAATTAATGTTGAGTGACTACTCCCAACATGGTGCAGAGTCGGGACCCGCAGTTCACCAACGTCGGGTTCATGATCCAAAAGGAAAAATCCTGCTCATGGTTTGCTTCAGTCTCTATGTGGTAATGCATTCCACAACCTTGCAATCTGTGCAATAAAGTTTCTCTAGCTCCCTGTTCTAAATCTCCTGTATGCGATCTTATATCCATGTCTAGGTTCATTCTGTGTTGTTTCCTTCTTGTTGAGTTTACTGACCTCAGCCTTGTAGTGGTGGAGGAACTACAGTTGACCCTGGTCTCACAAGCGAGTGGCAGAAAAAAATGGCCCAGTCTTTGCATTTCAGATTATTATCCAGAGACTACTGCTGGAAAGAGTTGACATGCGGGTGTCTGCTTTGGCAGTTACATCTCCACGCTTGACTGGCTGACTGACTCTGGTTGCCCCTAGAATCATAAAAGTCATGAGTCAGTGCTTAGGAAGAAGAGGGGCTGAAGGTAGTAAACAAAATAATCCTTCCCAATAAGAATTAATACCTAGTTTGGTGCTATTAGTATTAATCTAAAATGAGTAATAGAAGGTCAACTGTCTGTTCCTGAAAGAGAGTTTTTAAAAATTCTTTTGTGGGATGTGGGCTTTGCTGGCTGGGCCAACATTTATTGCCCATCCCTAATTGCCCTGAGTAGGTGCTGGTGAGCTGCCTTCTTGAACCGCTGCAGTCCATGTGGCGTAGATAAACCCTAATGTGCTGTTCGGGAGGAAACTCCAGGATTTTGACCCAGCAACAGTGAAGGAATGGCAATATAGTTCCAAGTCAGGATGGTGAGTGGCTTGGAGGGGAACTTTCAGGTGGTGATGTTCCCATGTGTCTGCTGGCCTTGTCCTTCTAGGTGCTGTCGAAGGAGCCTTGGTGACTTGCTGCAGTGCCTCTTGTAGATGGTACGCACTGCTGCCACTGTGCGTTGATGGTGGAGGGAGTGAATGTTTAAGCTGGTGGATGGGCTGCCAATACTGTAGGCTGCTTTGTCCTGGATAGTGTCAAGATTTTTTGAGTGTTGTTGGAGCTGCACTCGTCCAGGCAAGTGGGGAGTATTCCATCACACTCCTGACTTGTGCCTTGCAGATGGTGGACAGGCTTTGGGGAGACAGGAGGTGAGTTACTCGCTGCAGGATTCCTAGCCTCTGACCTGCTCTTGCAGCCACAGTATTTATATGGCTGGTCCAGTTCACTTTCTGGTCAATGGTAACCCCCAGGTGAATGTTGGAACCGCTTTTAACAATTTTTTCAGATGCTCACTCATAGAGGTCAATTTCAAGAATAATGCTGATGTCTGCTCTTCGGCCTGAGGCTCTGCCTCTTTGTTTGGAGCAACTTTAGAGCAAAGTGTCAGCAGCGGCAGTGCAGTCCAATGACACAAAATGTGAAGAGCAGGAGTCACAGTGTCACAGACACAACATACTGTAAATAATGTACAAGTATACTGGCACTCCAAAATGGGGATCACATAATACATTTATACAGGCATTGCAAAGCACGGACCAGTGAAATAAATGCACAAATGGTGTCATGCTGAAACTGATTGCCCTGTGAAGGTTTCAGGCACAGGAATTCCTGTTGGTGGCAGCATGGAAAATTGGCAAATCTCAGGTATGTGATTTGCAAAATGCAAACCCTGTTTTACTTCTTATCCTGTTGCAGCCATTTTCTGAAGGGGTGAAGGGGTTGCGAGGTTGATGTGGGGAGATCATTTGCTTGGCTCCATGTGACAGAAGGGTGCAGCTGGGCAAGTCCCTGGTGTGATACACAGGGGTAAACTCACTCATTATCTGGTATGGTACAGATTGAGAAGGTATCAGTTTTGATCCCAAGTCTGTGATGAGTAGTGGCTGTGAGGGCTGCCAACAGTGGAGCAATGTCTGAGAATTAGTCATCAGTTCCCACAGAGAATCACATAAGCATTTCAAAAATAAAAGGGCTGTCTTCTAACTCATGTTTTGTAGCTTTGGTCATGGACTGTACGGATGAGGAATTGGATCGTACGCTTCCAGTAACATTTCCATTGTGCTCCTGCACTCCCAAGCATTGCACACAGGCAAAAAATAATCACTGTGCATCAGACTATGACATTAGGCAGAAAAGGTATCTTGCGAACTATAGAAAAAGGGAAAAGTAAGTTCTTCAAATGTCGTTTGGCAAATGTAATGTTTTAATGTTTTCAGAATAGCAAAGTCATGTGAACAGTCATCCTTGCTGGAGTGCTATTGTCTTCTGAGTGTCATCAGGTTTAACGCAAGGAATTCTGAGGGAAAGGGATTGTAGTCCCTGCTTCAGATAAAATTGCTGAATGCCACATTACCCAAGCAGGGTGTTTAAAGCCACTCTCTCCGAAGAGGATTAAACATTACAGACTAATGTTGTAGTATTACAGGAAAAGCTACACAGCCCCACCTGTGTACGTGAAAAGGAAGAGCTCCTCTGACCAGATCCATTAGGGGTAGAAATATGTAATTTAAAAGCATCTTTCCAGACTCACCCAATAACATCAACCTATAATTTTTTGAGAGCGCTCGCTCATTTGAAGTTTAAATTACTCTGCCATAGGGAAGAGGAGTCTCCCCTGACAGTCATAGCTTTTGTCACTTGTGACTATTCACGTGTTATTGTGGTGGTTGAGTAGAAATTGGGCTTGTCAGCATCCGTTTTTGGGTATTATGAATGTTTTTAGAGCTGCAAAATAATGTCTGTAGCACATACGTCCACTTTTAGAGTCAATCGTGTTGGATGCTTCATTGCTGTGGAGTGAATGGCTGCCAGAAGTTCGCAGATGCATCATGATGTCAATCAGTGCATAACGCTGAATTGATGCCGGGGTGCTATTTGGGAGCTCATTGCTCCAGCTAACACCCTGTTTTAACCTTGCACAACTGAACACGTCCAGCATCAGGAAGGACCCCTCACCATGGCTATTTAAAGGGATCGTTGACTACCTGCAGGTTAATTCCTGGTTGATGTCTTCTGTCTGTTGCTACAATTCTAAGGTATTCGGTGCCTTCTATTTTTACTTAAGGAGGTGGTGTGGCAGGTGCTGAGGAATCTTTTGCTGACTTCAAGGCTTTTGGACAAACCAATTGCTCCCAAACATGACTCCATAGTAAGCATTCCCCTTGGACTTGGAGAAACGAACAGCAGTGACCCAGAACAGGATAAACTGCTGGAAGAGGAAGGATGAGAAGAAAGAGAGGGGCACTCAACCGTAGGCCATATCTGTGCAGGGCAGTCAGGGAGAAATTCTCTACCTGAACCTCAGGGAGAAACAATGTCTGAGATATCTACACTTCACTCTCACTGAAATCTTCCACGTGCTGCAGCCATAAGTGAAATCTCAGAGCAGGGCGAGGACCACACTGCCAGTGGCTGTGAAGGTGACTGTGGTAATGAATTTCAATGTATCTGGTTCCTTCCAGGCTGGAGTTGGAGATATTTGCAACATCTCACAGCTTGCTGTCCACTGTTGCGTAAGGCAGGTCACTAAGGCTCTCTGTTCAAAAGAGGTACCTATATTTGGCTCACTCTTTCCAGGGAGAAGCAGGTAGAGCGAGCACGCAGCTTCACTAGGACTGCAATCCTCCGCACACTGCAGGGTGCCATTGACTGCAGCTATATCATTTTGTGGGCACTGCATGGCAACTTTGTCCTATAGCGGATTCCACTTGCTCAACATGCAGCTGGTGTGTGATCATACACAGCAAATCATGCAGATCATGCCTGGTTTCCTGGCAGCAGTTATGATGTCTCGTTTTATGGTGGTTTACTATGATCAGTAAGATCAAATGCATTTGAGTCACCATGGCAAACCAGAGCATGGCTATTGGGCAACAAGGGCTATCTACTGGAGATATAGCTCATGTCTCTGGTACATAACACATGCATACATGGACAGCATGCACACAACGAAATCCATGCTGCCATATAAAATGTGATAAAGCAAACCACTGGGCATGGTGAAATAACAATTCCATTGTCTACATCACTCTGGAGGAGATAATGCAGCACTTGACAGATTTAAGAGTTAGAAGTTGTGTCAATTTTCTAACAATTTGCAGCTTTTACTGATTTGAAAACCTTGTTATAGAACAAGTCAACTCAACAGATAAAAGCAAAAAGCTGCGGATGCTGGAAATCCAAAACAAAAACAAAAATACCTGGAAAAACTCAGCAAGTCTGGCAGCATCTGCGGAGAGGGACACAGTTAATGTTTTGAGTCCGTATGACTCAATAGTCCTGTTTCGATCATTTCTGGAGATGTTACAAGAGAGAGGTAAAATATTTGTTCATTCTTTTTGTCTTTTGCCTTTTTATGTTTGAAAGTTAAAAGAAGAAATGCTTTTGATGACTGTTTTCAGCAATAATTCCTGCTGAAATACCCTCTGAAGAATTATTTTTCTAGTATGTATGGTTCAGTTCCACATGGGAAGCAAATCTATTAACTCAGGCACCAAGAGAGCCCTTGCAACACATTTATAAAAGAATCAATGAGACTCGAGGCAGGCTTTATACAATGAATAGGATAATTTTGTGCAAGGAGACTCCTTTTCCTAACCTGAGAAATGTTTCCTGGTAAGAGCAGTCAAGGTGTAAATCAGCCACTGCACTATTTCTAATTATTCACACTTTAACCAAACAAGTCTTAACCATGTACTGAATTACTGCATGTGTCCTTGTGTTTGAAGCCTTATGAGTCTCTACTTTTACTGGTTTCCATACTTCAAACTGTGTGATCTTACTGAAAGCTGCTGTAGCTTAGCAGCATTAACTCGCAGGTATATTAGCTTCACAAAGTAATTGGCCACTAGGGATTATTGAGCTTTACCATTTAATGTGGTTTGTCCTGAATTCTAGGCACTACATCCCTAAAGGGGAATACATGCTTGGAATTCTTCTGCATGGTGCTGCAAACAAAACATGATGGAAACCAAATGATCAGGTCCCTAAGGTGAGGGGGTGGTGATGGGGGGTGTGGGGGTCGGAGGGGGGCGTGTGGGAAATGAAATCTATTTTTGTACCAAAGAATGGCCTACTTCTTATATAGCTTTGCTGTTATTATTCATTATGTCAGACAATTAAGGCAGTTAATTTTTTAAAAGAATGGCCCAGATTTTGCGGCCTCCGAGCTGTCAGAGACCAGACATACAACCCAAGATGCGCAAGGGAACCCACGGCAGTCCTGGTGCGCTGGCCTCTGTGGGAATTGCCCGGGAAGTTTGAACTTCCGGTAGGCAATTCCTCTGCTTCCTGGGACCCTCCAAAAAAGTCTCTGACTCTGAGGTAGAGTTGGAGACTTTGGGCGGTTCTGTGGTACTTACCTGAATAATTACCCAGGAAATGTTAGACAGATTAAATCCTAGTCTAAGATCTGGGTAACGACAGAACTGACCCTTCAATCACTCACACTGACATTCTGGAATCCCCATTAACCACCTGGAATTGAAACTAGTCTCAGTAATGGTGACCCTGAAACTATCATCAATTGTCATAAAAACCCACCTGGTTCACTAATGCCTTTTAGGAAAGGAAATCTGCCATCCTTACTTAGCCTGGTCTATATGTTATTCCAGACCCACACCAGTGTGGTTGACTCTGAAATTGCCCAATAAGCCATCGAGTTCAAGGGCAATTTGGGATGGGCAACAAAATGCTTGTCTTGCCAGCGACACCCACATCTATGAATGAATAAGGTGACAAACAAGAGTGTAATGTGGTAAAACATTCAAAAGTGTTTCACAAGAGTGATTATCAAACAAAAATTGGCACTGAACCACATAAAGACATATTAGGATAGGTGACCAAAATCTTTGTCAAAGAGGTGGGTTTTAAGGAGCATCGCAATGGAGAAAAGAGAGGGAGAGATATAAAGGACAAGAGTTTTAGGGAGGGAATTCCAGAGCTCAGGGCTTGGCAGCTGAAGGCATGATTGGCAATTGAGGGCGGAGGAGACTCAGCACAAGAGGGCAAAACTGGAAGAGCTCAGAGATCTGGGAAGTTTGTAGAACTGGAGGAGGTTACAGAGATAGGGAGGGGTGAGAGCATGGAGGTTTTGCAGGATGGGGAACAAGTTTTGGTCACTGAGCACAGGGATCACAGCCAATCAGAAAATCAGTGGGAACCTGCAACTAAGGGTACCCCCAACACACACTGTGGAGTTCACAGTGTGACCTCCTGACACAAACTGATTTCGCACCTGGAGGCAGAGCCTGACTGACAACTGGGCCTTCAGTCAGATATGGAGATAACCATTGTAGACTGCAGCAGGGAAGTCCATGCCAGGGATGGGGTGTAGACTGGGATGGATGGTCAATGGGTGAGACTTTATCCTCCCAGCCACCTGGCTCAAACCTCCTCTAATTAAGTTAAAATTCAGCCAGTTACTTCTGAGAGTGTCCTCTGTATTATCTTGGTCCCTTTCTCAGGCTGTGTGGTGGTACTTTATTAATCCATCATGGGAGGGTGAATGGCTGTGCGAAATGTTGTAAGAGGTGAGCTTAGGGCCCTCAGATACCCAAGTCCCGACCTCTCAAATTATGAAGTTAACTTGCATTAATTTGAAAAAAAAAAACCCCTTTAAATTCTTATTTCTTTAAATCTTTGTGTTATGGTAACTTTCTTTCTATGTGCGTTTTTAAAATATTCAATGTAATAAAATGAATTTCGGTGTCAGAGTTAGGGCCAGAGTGAACCGCTGGCGCGGGATTCTCGGGTGGTTGGGCGGGCGCGGTGGCGGGCTGGGGAGTGGCCGGGAAACGGTCCACCGCCCGCGATTTCACGCTGCCTGGCCAATTAACGGGCAGCCAGCAGGAAACGTGCGCTGAGAGCCTCAGTGCTGCAGGGGTGGTGTCGGGAGGAGGGCAAGCGCAGAAGTCTGCGCAGGCGCCGGGGGGATGGCGGGGGGCGGGTACTGAAAGCTCCCTGAAGGCCGGGAGCTCCCTCGGGGAAGCTGAACAATTTTAAATTCAAAAATAAAGATTTTTAAAATCCGGAAAAAAATATCCTGACGTGGGACTCACTCACAATAACATCAGCAGAATAAAACCTCTGCCCAAAAATTCATATCTATCTTTTATTTAATTGCAGAACCCTCATCCTGCCCGTGGATGAGGGGTGCTAAAAAAGTCAAAAGGCCGCCTGTCCGATTCGTCCCCCCCGCCAGCCGTAAGTTTGGATGGGCAGCGAAAAATGGGTTTTAATTAATTGATTAAGGGCCTTAATAGGCCTCTTAATTGTCGGTGGATGCGCTGCGGACTCTCGTGTGCACCTGCTGACCGAAATATTGCGCAAGCACGCGATGATATAGGGATGCTCGCCCAACGTCATCGCGCACTATTTTACACCCGATCGGGTCGGGCACGTGCTCGCCTACAGAACGCAAAATCCTGCCCCCGGCTTATTTTTGATCACCTAGCTGGGCCAGGGTGGAAATTTTACAGGTTTTTTTCTCCCTAAAATTGGTCTGGGGTTTTACCTGGTTTCTCACCTCTCCCAGGAGATCAATTGTTTTTGGTGAGGTAGAGCGTGTATATACAGGGACGCACAAGGTATCACAATTGTATGGGAAGGGCTGGATGGGCCCCTCGTTGTTTCTATGTTCATCTGTTTTCCAAGCCATGTGAAACCTAGGCCTGATTTTAATATTTGTTGTGGAATGTCAGGGAGTATTAACATTTAACATGGAGAAATTGTGCCTGGTGTAACAATGTTATTTGAATCTAGATTTATCTAATAATTCAGGTTGTGGTGCTTCAGGTTAACAAAGCTGCCATTTTATCCTGTTTGCTGGGCTGGGGTTAATTAACACCATTGAGTAATATCAATCAACATCAGTTATTCAGAATATTTAATCGTTTTTTTCATTGCTGCTTGTGGGACCTTGCTGTGGGCAAATTGGCTGCTGCATTTCCCGTCAGTTGAGATGATACTTGAAAAATACTTAATTGACAGTGATCTCCTTTGGGAATGTCCTTAGATCTTTCCTTGTCTTTTTCACTAAGCCAAGATTGGTATTAATTGAATGCTGTGAAGAGGTTGCCCACCCACACATCATAGCTAAGAAAAGGCACATTGTGCAAGACTCGAATAACAAACATGGAATTTATTTATATAAGTAACTGGTGAAAAAAGATAACAGAAACAAGGCCTTGGAGATTTAGTTTTATTGCCTATTCCCCATACGAAGTAGTGATTCAGTTCATCTATAGAACTCTGTCAAAAAAATAAGAGAAGTGAAATCACTCAACTTCTTAACAGATTTTTATGGGCAAGATCTCTGGAGGATGCCTTTTCTTCTGCAGCTTGGCCTGGCTGATAAATATTGAAGTATCAGCACACATACACACACTTTGTAAGAAATGGAGCAGCTCGATTGCTGATGTGCATTAGAGGTAGTTGGGAGGCCTCTGGTGGACATGAGGTTTGTAACCATGGGATGAAGAGTGAAAGGGTGTGAGATCGACATTCATAAATCCTGTCTGTACTGAAATTAAAAATTTCATCACAAAAATAAGAAAACTTTGTTTGTAGATTAAAAATGCATTACTTTAACAGTTGTTTTATTCAAACTGCTTTTTAATGCCCTGTTTTACTCAGCTTTCCCTCTCCCCTGTGCCTTTAATACATCTTGTTGAGCTAGGAGAATGCTTTCTCAGTCATTATTGCCTGCATCTTGTTTACAACAACAATGCAGCAACTTATATTTAAGCAGCACCTTTAATGGCATAAAACATCCCAAGAAGCTTCACAAGAGCGTTATAAAACAAATTATGACACTGAGCCACATATGGTGATATTAGGTCATATGTCCAAAAGCTTGGTCAAAGAGGTACGTTTTAAGGACTGCCTTAAAGTAGGAAAGCGAGAAGCAGAGAGGTGTAGGGATGGCATTCCAGAGCTTAAGGCCTAGGCAACTGAAGGCACAGCCACCAATGGCAGAGAGATTAAAATTGGGGATGCTCAAGAGGCCAGAATTAGACAATACTTAGGAATAGCAGAAGCTCCACTCTAGTAACCCATTTAGATCCGAATGCTTGTAGTTACTAATCTATACTGGCGGTAAACTGTTAAGGTCCTGACGTCCACCTAAACTAATAATATAATTAATTCATCATCCCACCAATCTCTCTATTTACATCTCACCAGACCTAAATAGCCTTACCATTTAAAAAAAAATGGACATTGTCAATAGAGCTGAAGCCGTGCTTTGTTTGTATAGTCAACATCCACGAGTCACTTCACAAACTGTTTTACAACTTTATCATTAAATTATGAATGCAGCAAGCATCTGCTATCTTACAGAAGAGAAATCGTACAACTGTTGATCAGCCCTTCTGGCTGTTTTTCAGTTCATCTAAAACGTTTGGAGAATCATGTGTGACCACTAAACATGGGCGGTTCCAATCATTCATTAATAATGTCAATATGTGTAACTAGTCACGGGTTCTATATAAAAAGGCACAAGCTTATATTTAGAAGAGGAAAAGTAAGAAGGCAGTCGAGATTTACCTACTTTCTGCGGGGGTGCTGAATGTAAGGAACAGAATGCCAGCAGAGTTCAAGAGTGATTTGCATAAATGCCTGGAGAAACATTTACTAGAGAAAGAGAGCGACAGGTCTCAGGAGAGTTCTGGGTACCACACTTTCGGAAGGATGTGAGGGTCCCTGAGAGGGTGCAGAGAAGATTTATCAGACTGGTTGCAGGGATAGGGGAATTTTAACTACAAGATTAGGTTGGAGAAGCCAGTGTTGTTCTCCTTGGAGCAGAGGATCTTGTGGGGAGATTTGATAGGAGTGTACAGATTAGGACAGGTTCAGATAAGGTTCACGAGGAAAAGCTGTTCCCATTGGCTGATGGCATAAGGAGGAGCGAACACAGATTTAAGGTTTTGGGCAAGAGATGCCGGGGGGTGTGAGAAAAACTTTTTAACACAGCGAGTGATAATGACCTGGAACTTACTTCCTATAAGGTTGGTGAAAGTGGAGACAATGAATGATTTCAAAAGGAATTGGATGGGCACTTGAGAGAAATAAACTTCTAGGACTACCGGGATAGAATGGTGGAATAGGACTGATGGAATTGCTCGACAGAGAGCCAGATTGGACTTGATGGGCTGAATGGTCTTCTGTGCTGTAATGACTCTATGACTCTATGGCTGGTATCATATTTCTGTGATATTAAGGCTGGGATGTCCACTGTGTTCACGAGCCCATGATTTAGCACCCATTAAAATGATTGGATGGATAAGTTTAAGGTGGGGAACATAGAACTAGGAGATCCCAGTCTCAGACAAACCAGACTGAAATGGTTGTTTCCCATTCTTTACATTTCCCTGCATCTATGTGTCGACATAAACATTTCCAACATTGTTCCCGCATTTTTCTGCTGGTTTGCGAAGTAGAAATGATTGTGCAGGAATCTGATCTTTTTTTCTCCTTCCCAGCTCAAGAAGCACTTCAGCCCAGTTGTTAGAAACCCACTTGTTATCCTGTCTGAAATCAGTTAACTCAAAGCAGACCTTCCTGTCTTGAATGACTCAGTTATTGGGGGAGTGGAGCATTTAGTTAGGAAGCCGTCATGAGAACTCTTAAGTGCTTTGCAGATTTTATTCAGGCATGTTTCAGGGAATTAGTCATCATTGTTTGAGTATGTGTTCCAACTAGCTTCTCCCCTCCCCCCCAATACAGCATAATACCTGGAAACCAAGCCAACATTTACAGACTGAGCAATACAGCAGCTTTTTTATCATTTATTTTATTAAAGCAATGATCCTGATAGACTTCATATTTCTTTCAACGTTCCGTATGCAATTTTCTCTCTACTTGTTTGTCAATCTAATTATCTTTCTAAATTATGAACTTTTCGCTTACCAAAGGGTTATGAGCCACAGTGACTTTATGAGGTGCGTATGCCTGTTGAGAATGTATGTTGTGTATTTATTGAATATTATGGATAAATAAAGGCTCAGGATAGGCTGCATGCCTGGAGATTAACCCTTTAAATAGCTTTTACCCAAATATTAATGTTATTAATCTCCATTGATTCATAAATTACATTGTCATTTATTTACATTTACAATCGGCTTGTAGGATCCTAATAAATTATATAGTGTTGCAAAGGCCTTATTAATATTTAGTAGCACATGACAACCTGAAAATGCTGGAAACATACACAGATCCACCAGCATTTGTAAAGAGAGAAGACAGGTATATATTTGGAGTTGAGGCTGTTGATCAGAAGTGATGAGAAACGTAAGTCCAGAACAACCTCTTTCCTCTTTACAAATGGTCACGGACCTGACTTACACTTCAAGCTTTTGCAGTTTCCTTTTCTTCATCTGCCAATCGTGTCACTTCCCGGGGAATATTACATTTGATAAACATTGGAATTTCCCATAAGTTTTCTTCCCTCTGTTAGAAAAAGGACCCAGTGATGGTGGCGTGGTACAAGGCGTTATATGGAAAATTTGCTGATGATCCATGCCATTTGTGTGTCTGCTGGAAGGAAGGACGGGGTGTGAGGGGCTTGATAATCCTGGAACAGCTATTGATGCTATTTATATTGAGAATAGTGCCTCATTTTATCCTGTGTGGAAGCTCGAGCTCATTATGAGTATGATCTACAGTAAGAATGTTCAAAGTAGGGAAATGAGGATGATCCATTATAAAATGACCACATCTCCTGACCTTCAACAAGGTGCATGTTGCCGATTGCTGAATGATCATAAGCTAACATTTTTTGCCCTTTTAGTCTGCTTTTGTAGCATTTAGTTCAGTGTTTTTTTAATTGAAGGTAAAAGTTTAATCTTATTTGATTATTCTTTCATGCCAGGCAACCAACTCTGGTTCAACGAGCAATATAGAAGAGCTGGCCAGGAGGAGGTACAAGTGTACCTAAAAATGTGGTGCCAACCTCATTCAAGAGGGTCTCATCATTCACTGAAATGGTCTCCAATGATAGGATGGGCACTCGTCTAGAAATTCCTCTGGTCCTTAGGATCTAGATGAGTTTCACAGGAATAAGTGGTGGGAGATGAGTTTGTGTAAGAAGCAGTCACCTTGAGTCACTCTTACTAAAGGACACAGACAGCAGCAAAATTTACTTTGGCATAATAGAAGTCATCTGTCTTCATTGCTTACATTTTACAGGGTGTTAGCCTTTCAATATTGCTATCTCCTGCAGTCTGACTTGCAAATGTCATTGTGGACTGAGACAGCTCTGCTTACAGGAGGTAAAGGTGTGATTGTCATGAGCTACACAACTGAGGATCAAGGGTGGGAATTCCCAGCTTGGAATGTCCAGATCCTGGTGCCGTTCCATGCCTGGCATTTGTCTTGTCAGAGGCGATTGGAAGTTCTGCCATTTACAAGGCATTGTGGAGATGCCCACAAAGGATGGTGACTCATTATCGTCGAGCCTCTGTCATTTTCCTGAAGTGGGGTGGGCCGGGGCATCCAATTTATGGCAGGCCCTGTGGAATTTCAGGGCCCTTGTTGATAGGAGTGAGCGAATGCTAGCCGGCCTTCCACCTTTCAAGAAAGGCTGTCTTACTCTAGAGGATCCATGTTTGCTTTCATATGGCAAATTCATAGGCAAGAATTTTATGTTCAGTGTGCGGGCACACGCCCAGCACGCCTGAGTGACTTACGATGATGTCGGCCGTGCGTCCCGACGGCATTGCGAACTTGCGCGATATTTCATTTGGCCGGCGTGTGCCGGAGTCGGCTGCGCACCCACCAATAAGTGAAAGGCCTATTAAGGCCATTAACAAGGTAATTAACTTGAAATTTATGCTGCCCGTCCAACCTAATGGTTGGCGGGCAGGCGAAAAGGCCAAGTGGCCATTACATATTTTAGGAAGCCTCATCCGCAAACGGGATGAGGTTTCCTAAAGCAAATACACATTAAATAAAAACTTTATTTTGAAATGAAAAACATGTCCCATCTCATGTGACACAGTCGCATGAGGTGACATGTTTCATTAAATTTTTATTGCCTTTATTAATTTTTTAAAAAAGCGCTTCAATCTCCTTGAGGCACGGAGCTGCCTCAGGGAGATTGATCTTATGTGCACATTTGCTAACTGCGCGCCAGGCCTGCTCTCCCTCCTCCCCCCTGCCTGCACAGGTAGCGTTGAGCATTGCCACTCACGATCCACACAGGGCAGGCCCCCTGTGTGAAATTGCGGAGTGGAGACAATTGCGGGCGGTGGTCAGCTTTCTGACTGCCCTTGCCCGCTCCCACTGAGCCCGCCCGACGAGGGAAATATTCTGGCCATAGCGTGTAAGGTGGGCTGACTTTTCATTCTGTGTTTCTTTCCAATCAAGTTTTGATTTAAGGGATCTAACATCCCACATGCATATCAAACTTTAGAGGAACAGAATGATATATGAAACAATATTAATTATAAAAAGATCACATCTCTGACCTGATGAACTGCTCAGCACATTATAACAAAACATCCATTCACTCCTTTTGTGCTTATTTGACTACATTTAATTTTAGCTGCACTATCGAAGTCATCAGCAATCAAATTTTCTCAATGGAAGAGGCCACACATTTAACAATTAAAAGTGCCTCTGTTGTAAAAGAAATGCAGTCATGGAATTAATACTTACTGAAGTGGGATGAAGTCAATGGAAAGGCCAATCATGTCTTAATTGGCAAAAATGGGGTAATCAAGTATTTAACACAACTGTTAAATGGGTCAGAAATCAGTCATATATCTTATCAGTGTCTATCTACTTGCTTAAATGTCAAAGAATAATAGTTACCATGATGATACCCTGCCTTTTAGGAAGTGTAGGCATACTTACACCTACACACACCAGGTAAAATGATGGCAGTTGAGTTTTCTTTCTGTCTTTTCTCTTTCATAGCAACCACCACAGCTGTTGTCTCAAATATTATTCTCATTACTAAGTTACCTTTCTGGAAAACACTTGCTGATGAAGTTACTTTCAGAATAACACAATGTTGTACTAATATGGTCTGCTTTCGAGGGCCCATGTGTGAAAAGAATGCAAAGAACTCTGAGAAATTGGTTGAGACTCGCTTCTGAAGTTACTTTCAAACTTCTGATTGAACTCAGCTGACTCAAATGTTGTCAACTTTAAAAACTCGGGATTTATTTGGATCTTGAGAAGGTTGTACAGCCAATCGAGTTGGGTGAAGACAAATTTCCTTGTGAATGAGAAAAGTGGTTTAAAAAGCCGGAAGGGCGCAGCAATATTGGAGGAAGTAGTGTGAATAGCAGCCCAGTGCATTGAGCCGCAGGTGTGGGCCAACCCTCAAGAAAATCAATTATGGATTACGCAGGCCTACAAAACATCTGAGGTGCTCAGTGAGTCCTAGAGTCACTCCCAAGGATGTGGGGTTGGGATCATGCTTTAGTCTCTGGCCATCTATGTAGGTATGCAATTCTTTACTGGCATTGGCATTATGGAGGTAGAATACACTGGATATGGTTTTATAGGGATTCAGTGTGAGACACCATGTGTTGACAGACTACTGCAGCACATGGCGTCTCACACTGAATCCCTCTGAAATTGCATCTGGTGTTTTCCACCTCCATAATGCCAGTGCCAATAAAGAATTGCATATCGACATGGATGGCCAGAGACTAAAGCATGATTCCAACTCAACATAGAATAACTCTAGATAGGACTCTGTCCTTCCGGGAACATCTGAAGAAAGCAGTAACAAAGGCCAAAACCAGAAACAACTTGCTAATTATACCTGTTGAATCTATGTGGGGCGCTGCTGCCACAACACTCTGGACCTCAGCACTTGCCCTATCATACTCTGCAGCAGAGTACTGTGCACCTGTCTGGCAAAGGTCATCACAAACACATCTTATTAACACTCAGCTGAATCCAACAATGTACATCATAACTGGAAACCTCTGCTCAACACCCCTCCCTTGGCTTCCTGTCGCGCAAATATCATTCCCCCACATGTCTGACTGACAAAAACCCACAAACTAGTTGAAACCATTCGTACTGCACCTCATTTACTATGATTGCCTGTTCAGACCACCAACTGCCCTCCTTTCATCTTGGTGCCTCATATGGAGCACCCTGCTTGAGCAATATCCACCAGCAGACATCCTTTGGATCAAGCAATGGGAAACACAGGAAGTCACTAACAAGTTCCTTGTGACAAACCCTATCTGTTGAATGGCAGGCTTTGAACTACCACAGCGACAGTGATCCTTGCTAAACAGATTCAGGACAGGCCAAGGTCTTTGTGCAGCCAACCTCCACCATTGGAGCCTCAGTACAAACCCCTTATGCACTTGTGGAAAGACATAAACAATGCTGCACATTACTGAGGATTGTCCCCTCTACAGACTAAGTGGTGGGCTAATCACCTTAAACTCAGCAAATGAGGAGGCTATCGCTTGGCTTCAGGGATTAGCATTCACTGAATAAGTAAAGAAAGTGAGTCCTATGAGAATGATTTGTGCAAGTAGTGCACTTGACCCATTAGGCTCACCATATCCACCTAATTAGACACATATTCCTTAATATGCCAGACACCCTCAACAGTGCAGCAGTTGCAAAGTGGTCATTCCAATTTAGGAAAGATTTGTGCCTAATTTGTATGTCCTCACAACTCAGCCATTTCTGCCTCTTCTCTCACCGACCATCTCCAAGCTTTTTTTGCCTGTAAGAACCACCTCTTGCTCCTTCTACTCTATATCTACCAAACTTCCTTTCCTAGCTCCCATGTTAGCTGACACTGTAAATTATTTGCTCATTCGGAGTTGTTTCCTTTCCTTTCAAAATTGCAAACATCAGCACCTTTTCAAAAACTCCATTATCAACTGCTATCCTGGATAATTACCATTAAATCCTCAACCTCCCATTCCTCTCCAAGGTTCTTTAATGTGTTGTCCCTTCTTAGATCTGTGCTCATCTCTCCTGCAACTCCTTGTTTGAACCCTCTCCATCTGGCCCCCACTTTGCCCACAGAACTGAATGGGTCTAACTGACGTCCCGAACAACATTGTCCATGACTGTGATCATGATGTTCTAACCCTCCTCATCCCCTCGGCAGTTCTTGACACAGTCCACCACACTATCCTCTTCCGACACCTTTTCCCCATGATCCAGCCTCAAGGATTCCCCCTCGCTTAGTTCCATACTTAGCTATCTGAGTGTGGCTGAGTTACCTGTAGCAATTACGCCCCTTCCCATCCCTGTGCCATCACATCAGGAGTCCTTCCACTTTCAGGAATAGGTTAGAGAGGGAGTTGCATATCAGACATCAGGGTGAGCTAAATTGTACATCGGCGGGTGTCTGTTCATGGGTTGGGAGTGGATTGCCCAGTCACTGGAGGGATATCTGATCACGGGGAGATTTGATTGCGAGAGTGGGGAGCTGTTGGATTGTGGAGGTCTGGCTATGGTGAGAGAAACAAGTAAGCATGGTGGGCCAAGGAGGAGTACTCCTGGCCCACAAGCACTGCTGTAAAGGCACTTATCAGATGAATCTGGCTTTTCTTGTCTCCCTTCGACCATTAAACTGGAAGTGTGCATGTTGGAGCCAGGTTTCAGTTTATTGAATTGTCAACCTCTTCCTGCCTCCTCCAGTGCAGTGGGGGTGGGGGGTGTTGTAAGGGGTGGTAGGTTGGATGGAATGCCGAGTAGAGGATGGTTAAAATTCCCCCATCACCTTATAAAGATCAGCCAGTTGAAATCTGGGAGAACATTTCCAGTTTTGGGCAGGTGTCATAGGAGCCAAAAATAGCATAAAAATAAAATTCAGATAAAGAGGATGATTTAAAAAAAAACAAGGTTCACTGTAAAAATTTGATTAGATTCCCGGAATGTGTTGAGACCCAATATGCACTTAAGCCAAAGGCTAATTATGAGGTTGGCTCACTTTATGACATTAGAGCAGTAAAATGAGATTTGATTATCATGTTGGCATGGTGCAGCCCTTTCCATTATCATATCTTTGTGAGAAAGCTTGGAGAAATATGGATCTCGAGGAGTAGATTAGTGGTGCTGCAGAAAAACAGCGGCTGCTTAAAAAAGAGGATGGACGAATTCTTGATTGCTACACAGAAAATTGCTTTCTCATTTCAGAGAAGAATCCGAGCGTTGGACTCTTTAGGGTTCAGTTTGGTAGTTGTCATCAGTGAGGACATTCTGTTTTTTGAGGCCAGCCCTCAGAGTGAGGAGGACTCTTGCAGATAAGGAGTGACTGAACTACTGCAGGCAGACATGAACATTGGCTAATAACTGAGAGTAAATGTAAAGGAGTTGCGCTCCTGAAAAACCCTACAGGGCCCACTAGCCCCTGCACCCAAACTTCTGATCTCCACCCCACCTGGGAGAAATCTCTCTCCTATCGCATGTGGGAACCTTCCTGTGCTGAAAGTTCATTTGACCAGAAATGCGTAATATGGGCAAAGATTCATTCTGAATGATTGTGACCCATATTTCTAGCCTGTGACACCATCCTTACACCTACTTTTGGGCTGTAAGCCAGAAATTCACCCCATGAGTCAATTCTGTTGAAATTGCTAAATTGCCTGACCGTATAAATGGTAACGGTGAGTAAACTTGAAAAGCCATGACTGAAAATTTATACCTCACAGGAAAAGATTTTCTCAAGAAGGGAGGGAAACAAAGTGAAAAGGGGCTTGACCCATCTTTGCAATACCTTCCACTTCCAAGAAATGATGTAACTGGAAATTGTTAATTGGAGGAAAGAAATCTTCAATGCTTGAAGTGATTGATACACAATGTAAACAATCCTTTTAATCCAGGCACCAGGTTTATTTGGCTATATGACCCCCACTAGAATGGCCAGATTTTGCCCACTGTTAAAAATCACGGGCAGAATTTTACCTCCTGTGGGCGGGTGCGGACCTGACACGATCGGGCGTAAAATCGCACGAGATGATGTCGGGCGAGCGTCCCGACGTCATCTCACACGCGAGCAATTTTCAGGCCAGTGGGCGCGCGTAGGTGTCGGAGCTGCGGCTGCCATCAATTAAGAGGCCACTTAAGGCCATTAAAAACCAAATTGAACCTGATTTTACATTGCCTGTGCGATTTTGCACTCATCGCATGGGCAAAACTAGCAGGCGGACAGCTCATTTTTTGCAAAACCTCATCCAAGGGCAGGATAAAAAGGGTCAGCAGCATTGCCAGTGTGAGCAGTGAGGAGTTTAGGAGATAGTTTGCTGCTGGTTGCTTATTTGAACTTGACAGCTTCATCTCAGTTCTGAGCTTCATTCTTAGCATTTCCAGGCTTCATTTCAGGACTCACTGGTGTCTCCAAGGTATCAAACAACCTTCTGTAACCCTGGTAATGGGGATTGTGGTCTCCGCTGGAGGCACCTCCTCTGAGGAGGAAGAGAGGGGCAGAAGGGAGAGGAGGGCAGGTGTGCCAATGCAGCTTCCAGGGGAGGGGCCTGTGGGAGGAGAGGCGCAGGCACAAGGAGTGCAGGGCCAGCCAAGGGGCCGCAGAAGATGCCACTATCCTGCTGCCAGGGTTTACAGGCAGCGATGCAGCTACCTCAAAATGTCCAAGGTGCAATGCCGAAGGAGGCTCCGCCTCTCCGGGGAGACCGTGCCTCTATTTGCCAAATTATTGGGCCTGAGATCATCTCCAGCTGTGTGGGTGGACACCCCGTGCCAGTGGCTCTGAAGGTGACAGTGGCCCTCAACTTCTATGCCTCTGGCTCTTTCCAGAGGTCAGTGGGGGCTCTTTGTGGAGTGCCCCAATCAGTCCCACCGGTTGAATCGATTTGGTGAAAGAAGATCTGTTCAGGTGAGTAATGAGATTTATTCATTTCCGTATGGATGAGGCCAGCCAGGCTGAGCGAGCCTGAGGGTTTTCAGCAATTGCTGGCCTACCCCGTATCCAGGGTCCAATAGGCTGCACACATGTGGCCATCAAGGCGCCAGCGGGTGAGCCGGGTGCCTTCGTCAACAGGAAGGGTTTCCACTCCATGAACGTGCAGATAGTGTGTGATCACAGGATGCAGATTCTGCAAGTCTGTGCAAGGTACACAGGCAGCTCCCATGATGATTATATCCTGAGACACTCCCAGGTGCCAAGGCTCTTCAGTACTCCAGCCCGGCCTGATGAGTGGCTGCTGGGTGACAAGGTTGAAAAGGTGGCTTATGATGCCTCTCTGCCACCCAAGTGCAGTGTTATAATAGGAACGATGCCTCCACAAAGGGTGGTGATAGAGAGGACCATAGGTCTTCTGAAGATGTGCTTCCGATGCCTGGACCGTTCGGGGGAGCACTACAATACTCCCCAGAGTGGGTGTCACTGATAGTGGTTGCATGCTGCACTCTCCACAATCTGGCACTGGAGGAAAAGGATCTTGAAGTAGCTCCACAGGCCACAAAGGATGAATCCAGTAGTTAGTCAGAAGAGGAGCATGGTGAGGAGAATGTCGAGGGCATGGAGGCAGACCCCTGTATTCTACAGAGAGGCAGGGGCACCAGGGACGCCTTGATCCAATGCTCCTTCAGCTAGGCTGCCAAAGATCTGCTTCCACCTCATGCCAGGGCTGCCGCCTCCATCCTGGATGTCTGAAATGACCCTTTCATTTGAACCGAAAGTCCACTCAGTGCCTGTGCAATAAAGTTTAGAGCCACTCACGTCCAGCATTACATACTGGTGTACCCTGCTCCAAAAAAATAGGTGAGGCATGCTCAGGCCATTACGACAAAAACAAAATTTATATAATTTTCACACTCAAAACAAATTAACATTACCATCTATGGTGTTCATGCCCACACCAGTAAACATATTAACAAAACATTACAGAACAGAAGATCACCTGTGAACAATCCCTCTTGTGCTCATGGTGCCTTAAACTTACATTTACGAGTGCTACATCTTGGTGCCCCACCCCCGCTGCCTTATCGGCAGTGGTATTGGAGACAGCCTGCTGACTCTGCTGTCTTGTTGGCGTGGATGATCTTGGCGGTCGTCCTCTGGCCAGTGGAGCCTGTGCTGGCCCTGTCTGGGATGGAGTGGCCAGTGCCATGGTTAGCATCTACCCAGTCGTCGCAGCCTCATCAGATCCCACAGTCACTGGTAGAAGGGCGGAGGAGCCACTGCTGTCATCCAGAGTGCCCTGAGAGGAGCCCGCAAAGACAACAAGCAGAATGTGTGTCAACGTGAGGTCACTGTGGACCTCCCTGCTCGCCATTGATGGACGGGCACCTAGCTGGGATACTGGGTGCCTCATTCATCTCCCACACTGGCACTGACCACCTAAGGTCATTGCCTATGTGAGGGTTTGCAGGTCCGAGCGCAACCCCAGGGAACCCTGATTCTGAGCCTGGAGCTGTCTCTTCATGAGAGTCGCCACTCTCTCAATAGAGGAGGCAGTGCGCTCAGCCATGAGGGTCAACACAGTGCTTATGCTCCACATGGACTCCTCCACATGGCACATATATCCTCATGGATCTCCTCCAGATCCTCCCGCACATCCCGCTGGACATCAGCATCTGCCACCTAATGGATGACTCCAGAGGCTCATCATTTGCTTTCAGGGGCCCTGCCCCTGCCTGGCCCTTCCCGAACATTGGGACAGCGCATTTCATGCTGTGCGGGCCTTAATGAGGCAGCCAGCATAAAATCATGGTCATGGGCAGGTCGAGGTTGGGGGCCTGCTTCCCGACCACTCCCGGGCCCGACGATCGTGTGCGCCTGCCAAGGGTAAAATTCAGGCCCATATTTTCTTTTAAAACGTGGAAGGAGACTGCATTAACTGGTCACTTGGAAGCTGACAAGGATTTTTTGAAAAAGGTTCATCCTTTGGACTGAGTGCAAGCATGCCTTTTCCAAGAAATCACCCGACCAGCGTGGTACTTGATGGGGGAGAACTGTTTGCTTGCTTGCACTGTAATTATTTTAAAGAATAGAAAAATAACTGGTTTAAAGGCAAAGGCTAGTGATTTACAGGAAATCACATGACAGGGATGAGCTTTAAGTTTTGGACTTGGGTTTTTTGAATTCAGTTGGGTCTGAACTGAGAAAGTGAAAAGCTGCCCAGCTCGCGCTCTCTTTGCCTTGTCTAAAATTGTGTGATTGCCAGTATCCAGTTAAGAATCCACATATCAGTGGAACTTGCCTGTATTTGGAAACCCGAGAGGTTGAGACAAGAAGAATCGATCCAGATCTATTTTTCTCCACACTGGAACTCCGTTGGTGAGAACCTCCAGGCCTCTACTGGGACTAACGATCTGTCTTCACCCAAGGGACTAGATCAACAGTGTTAAGACCCTCTGAATTTTATCCTTTTTCTTTGATAGTTTATTCTCCAAAGCCCATCTCTGCAGAGATCCTATCTGTTTGTCCTTTGTTTGTTTGTTTGTATGTGCGCTGGGGAATTCCTAAAAAGGGATAGATAGTTGTACCTCCAGTTTGCAATTGCATGTTAACCATTTCTATTGAAAGGAGGCTGGTTAAAGTGTTGGGTCTAACAGTAGCGAAGGTAAAAAAAAAATTGGCCATTTTGGTGAGTGAATTAAACTTTTAAACTAATGACCTGCGAAGTAGTGAAGTTAGATAAAGTGTACATTCCTCCCATCCCGGTCGTAACACCATAAGTGTTTATTTTTTCATTATTTCTTATGTGTTCCCTCTGTCCTTTTATCTCCATTGGCCTGCGCCATAGCTTTTTAAGCAGCAAGCAAGCAGTGGGTGAATGATGAAGAGAACTGATGTGTAACTTTATGGGAGGCCTGGGCTGAACTGGACTAAGGGATAATCCATTACATTCTTGTTGCCACCATACCTCATTTGTCATCATCTGCACCAGCAGCCTAATTAAAGATAGTAAGGAACAACTAGAGGCCCTCATACTTCCCTGATGAAGATCATATTAGGAATAGAAATATTTACATTTTATTAAACCTTACATGTTCTAAGGCCATCCTAAAGTGCTTTTCTGTTCATTTCTGTGGTAAGCTTTTTGCGATAAAAACATATATGCTGGGAATTTTCTCAGCTGGTGGGTCTTCTCCCGATTGTTGCTGTAATTTTGGCAGAAAAGCGGTTCTGCATATGTTCGGGTATCCTGCCAATCTTCTGCCTACAATGTGAACCACTTTCACCCAGTTGCCAATTGATGGATGGTACACATCATTATTTAGTCTTCCTCTATGTTTTTCCACATGCTTTCACTTTACGCTATGGCAGCTCATATGGTGCTTTCCTTCCGACTTTTTGATTTGGTCTTAATACTGAGTCTCTGGTTGAAGTAATTTGACAACTCAACAGAAATCAGTGGCATTCATCTTAAGTTCACGGAAAAGGAAACCATATGCCAGTCAGTGAAATTTGTAGCTTCACAGTACATTTAATCGATGATAATTCATAATTTGAGTGCAGTTTTAAGAGCTGGGATCAATTCAATATGATAATTCAAAACCAAGAGAAAAAGTCATGCCCTCAGGATATTCCAAAGAACTTCACAATCAATGAAGTGTTGACACGGAGGTAACTATGACAGATGATGACAAGGGACAGCAAGTGAGATGATCTATTTGGTGATGTGGGTGTGTATTGGCCAGAACTCTGTCCTTCTTTGAATAGTGCTGTGGTTGCTTCTATGTACAGCTGAACTGGCATACCGATCTTCCAAAAACAATTTAAAAAAATTCATTCATGGGGTGTGGATGTTGGTGTCATTTATTGGCCATTCCTACAAAACTGAATAGCTCGCTTGATCATTTCAGAGGTCAGTTGAGTCAGCCACATTGCTGTGTGTCTGCAGTCACATTTAGACCAGATTGGATAAGAATGGCAGATTTCCTTCCTTAAAGGACATTCATGCACTTGTGAATTACTAACACTAGTTTTTATTCCAGATTCATTTAATTTACTGAATTTAAACTCCCTGGCTGACATGGTGGGATTTGATATCAACCTCTGGGTCATTAGCCCAGGCCTCAGGATTACTAATTCAATAACCTAACCACGTCACCATCATTGACAGTGCAGGACTTTCTTGGCACTGCACTGAAGTATCAGGCTAGATTATGCAATTATATCCTGGAGTGGGGCTCCAGTGTTGTGAAATATATTTGGCTTTACAGCATTAAATTGGTTGAATAGAAATCTATAAAATTTTCATTGATATTGAGAGTGCAGTTATCTGGAAGGGAGAACTATTAATTTACAGAAGGTATTCCAACATTTCAGTAAATTCCTTATATCATACAAATTGCACCACATCATGATTGAGAGGCAAAACCCATTTTGAAACATTTAAAGCATTAAATAAACATTTTTAGGTTGAGTCCGTTTTTGCTGGAATATTTACCTAATTTATGACAAAGCATTTAAATGCATCTTGTTTCAGAAAGTATTACACCATCATTAAGAGCCTCATGTAAGAATGAAAATACTTTACCTTTGTTCATTTTATTTCATGTATCTTCATCAAGTGAGCTGGTTATAGTTTTAGATGTTTTTTTGAACACAGGCAACAGGAAGGCATCTTTTCAAAAAATCGGGAAAAGTGGTAACAATAATAAATAACAGAACATGAATAGCATGTTATCTCAGGAAAGGGAATCTTTGAAGAAGTCCAGGATGAGTCCACAGACTACCTTTCTACACAGAGCAGAATTAATCAGGAAGCAAACAGCCAATGCCTTTTCTTTATTCCTTCATGGGATGTGGGCATCACTGGCTAGGCCAGCATTTATTGCCCATCTCTAAATGCCCTTGCTAGGCCATTCCACAGCTAAGTGTCAACCACATTGCTGTAGATCATGGAGCCACATATAGTCATACCAGGGAAGAGTGGCAGATTTCCTTCCCTAGAGGGCATTAGTGAACCAGATAGGTTGTTATAACAATCATCATTACTGAAACTAGCTTATGTTAATTAAATCAAAATACCACCATCTGCCATGGGGGGATTGGAACCCACAGCCCCAAAGGATTAGCCTAGTCTCTGGATGACTAGCCCTATGACATTGCCATTACACCACCATCTCCCCAGCCTCATTCCCTACGCATAAGTAATGTGAGGTACAGAGCATTGCTGTTGAATGGAAGCCTTACCCAAATGAAGCACAGGTTATAAATTGGGCGCAGGCTAAATTCTCAAACATTGCACTTGTGTGCCTGAAAACAGTGGGTGTAAGGCATGCCCTATATTTTTGAAGAATCATTCGTTGATTATTTCTTTATTACATGGTTGATATCATTTCAAATACATTTAAGCCTCCTGTTTTTGTTGTGTGCTTTGTTTACAAATCAGGATGCAGATAATATAATACACACATAGATAACTTTCTACCAAAGGGAGGTGGTGGCACAATGGCATTGTCACCAGACTAAACATTTAGTGTAATGCTCTGGGGATCTGGGTTTGAATCCCACCATGGTGAAATTTGAATTCAATAAAAGGAATCTGGAATTAAAAGTCTAATGATGACCATGAAACTGTTGTCGATTGTCGGGGGGCAAAAAAACCCTCTGGTTCACTAATGTCCTCTAGGGAAGGAAATCTACCACCCTTATGTGTTCTGGCCTCCATGTGACTCCAGATCCACAGCAATGTGGTTGATTCTTAAATGCTGGCCTAGCCAGTGATGCCTACATCCAATAAATAAATTTACACAAATTGCAGATGAAATACTGCAAAAAATTGAAGTTGTGCTGTGTACACAAGCTGACCAAATACGTGAATCCCTGTTGTTATATAGAGTTGAGAATGATGCAACTGAGACTTGTTAAATATGAATTGGGTTTCAGAGGTCCTTATGAACATTGTACAAACTATGGCTTGATTTAGTAGCACATTAAATCAGAATGACCAGTGTAGAATCAATAGATAGTAAGTGAAACTACGATCATTCATTACTACAGCATTGTGACACACTCTTTTAGGGATAAACAGTGAAGTTTGGGCGGTCTAAAATCAAGGCAAGCCCTGGATTTGGCAATTAATCCATTTTTCCAAAGTAGAAAGTCAATCGATAGAAACTAAAAAGAAATAAATAGTTCATCTTTGATTACTGAATGTCAAAGCTCCAAAATCTAATCTTTTTTCCAATTTACAGTCTATCCAACAGATGGTCTCATGCGTTACTATGCTTAATTGAACCCAATTGATTTTCATTGGTACTTCTCAGTCTATAAATAGTAATTTAACGACACAAAAAAGCCATGCATTGGGTGGCAAATCAATCTTTGGAATTTGTATTAGCAATCAGGCACAGCGTTGCTTTTCTAATGCTCTGACACCCTGGGCAAAATTTTCAGCCTAATATGGGGTAGAATTATCCCCCCCGTTCGGGGGGTTGTGCAGGGGAGGGCGCGGACCCAATCGGCGCCCCCGATCCCGACTGAGACTGCAGTGTCATTTTACGTGGATGGACCAATTACCCGCCCAGCATGACGCGCACCCGGAAGAGCTGTGCGCTCCCTGTCCTAAGTCAGGAGTGCGCTCTTTCACGCATGCGCACGAAAGAGTGCAGAAATCTCCCTGAGGCGCAGAGGTGCCTCAGGGAGATTAGTTTTAAGTTTTAGCAGTTCAATAAAGTGTTGAAAAAATTTTTATGACATGTCCCCTCATGTGAAACTGTCACATAAGCTGGGACATGTGCATTAATTTCAATAAAAATCTTTGAGAAAATTTAAAATCATTCGTGAAACCTCATCCCGCCCGTGGATGAGGTTCCATGAAAAATGTGAAGGTTGCTTGGGCTCTTTGCCTGCCCACAAACCTTAAGGTTGGATGGGCTGCTCCGTTAATTATTTTAATTGTTAGTTAAATGGTCTTAATAGCCTTCGACAGTTCGGTGGGCGTGCAGCCAAGTCGGCTGCGCTCCTGCTGAACTGAAAATCTAAATGAAGTGCGGTGATGTTGGGACGCACGCCCGACATCACCATGAGTCATTTCACGCCTCGGCGAGTAGGCACCGCCCCCACTCACCAAGCCGAAAATTCTCCCCATGGAGGTGAGAACAAAGGTGGTTCAGCATGCCGCTTCACACCGTTGGCTGACTATCCTGCCCCCAAGCCATAATGCCTTCATTCTGCACCAGTCACATCTCTCCACAGGTCCTTGTTACTCCAAGCAATGTGAGCAAGTGGCTCCTTGGAGAAAAGGGTGCCCTCTAAGAACATGGCTGATGACACCAGAGCAGAGCCCTACAACTGATGAATAGGAAAGATACAGCAGGAGCCAATGACTACAAGATGGCTCATTGATCAAACCATTGGACTGTTGAAGATGCCACTCAGGTACCTGGACATATCTGTGTACACTCTTTAATAAGCACTGGCATGGGTGTCTGGAATGCTAGTGGTCTGCTGTGCCTTGTACAATATTGCACTACAGAGAGGACTAAAGTTTCAGGAGGACGAAGGTGAGGATATCTCTGCATCCTTGGATAATGAGGAGGAGGAGCCTGATGTGGCCAGGGTACCCTCAACCACTCACCTAGCTGCCAGAGAAGCTCGTGATAGACTCATCCAAGCATGGTACAGATAACCGGAGTGTGCAAAATCTACTGCCCCCCACCACTCCCACCACACCCCCAATGCAAATCATTCCCACAATCAAGAATCCCTCCATCTCATTCACATCCTTTGTTCACCTTCCACTCTGATCATACTACGCTCCTCAAAGGTAAATCTCCATTTGGAAGGTTAGAGGCAACAATGAAGATGACTGAACAATGAAAGCCTGGCATGGCCATCTTCGCTGACAGAGCAGGGAAACAAGCAGCCTGCCTCCAGCTTTGCTGAAGCCACAGGGGTAACACCAAGTAGGAGTAATAGGAAAGGAAAAGAAAGAGCTTTTTAGATGTACATATTATTTTCCTTTTCCTACTGCTCCTGCATGGTGTTATCCATGTGGCTTCTTATTCTGCTGCTCTCAAGGCTGACATCCTCTGGGTTCTGGAGCCCATGAAGTCCAGGGCAAAGACTAACATCCTGGAACTTATGCAGAACCTGAGTTGGTCATTGGGACAAGAAGCAGCATGTGAGGCTCTGACTAACGGGATTTGGGGAGGGTGAAAGGGCTGAGATGTGGGAATGCCTTGACCAGTGTTCCCACTTCCACGTACCTTTTCTCCACCTTCCCTCTCATGGCCCACCCACACCTTGCTGAAGAAACCTTTGCTGCACTTCAGTGAAATGCTGAGCAGCTAAAGCAAGGTTTTCCTCCATTCTATTTAAAGTGGCAGATTGAGTGTGTAGGCCACTGGTGAGGTATTGGTATGCACTCAGTTGTCTGTCTTGTTTGATGCTTCATGTAGCTGTTTCCATGGCGATGGTCATCAACTCAAAGGTCCAAGTCATCATGGCACTCATGTTTGTGATGGGCTCCTCCAATCTCTCTCCAAGTGTGTGCCTTTGAAAGTGTTGACAGAACCACATACATTTTCTGTTGCTGGTCCAGAATAGTCCTCTTTATGGATAAGAACATAAGAACATAAGAAATAGGAAGAAGAGTAGACCATTCGGCCCCTCAAGCCTGCTCCACCATTCAGTAAGATCATGGCTAATCTTCTTGTGTTTCAATTTCTACATTCCCATCTAACCCTGATAACCTTTGATTCCCTTGCTAAACAAGAATCTATCTACCTCTGTCTTAAAAATATTCAATGACCCCACCTCCGCCACCTTCTGAGGCAGAGAATTCCAAAGTCGCACAACCCTTGGAGGGAAAAAAATTCTCATCTCTGTCCTAAAAGGGCGACCACTAATTTTAAAACAGTGCATCCTAGTTCTGAACTTACCCAAAAGAGGAAATATCCTTTCGATGTCTACCTTGTCAAGGCCGTTCAGGATCTTGTATACTTCAATCAAACTCTTCTAAACTCCAGTGGAAACAAGCCCAGTCTGTCCAACCTTTCCTCATAAGACAAACCACTCATTCCAGGTATCAATCTAGTGAACCTCCTTTGAACCGCCTCCAATGCATTTACACCCTTCCTTAAACAAGGAGACCAAAACTGCACACAGTACTCGAGGTGCAGTCTCACCAATGCCCTGTATAATTGAAGCATAACATCCTTACTTTTATATTCAACCCATCTCATAATAAAGGATAGCATTCCATTAGCCTTCTTAATTACTTGCTGTACCTGCATACTAACGTTTTGTGACTCGTGTACTGGATCCATCTGCACCTCAGAATCCATTTAATTAATACTCTGCTTTTTTGTTCTTCCTGCCAAAGTGAACAACTTCTGCCAAGACTCACTATTTATGCCCAGCTGAGCAAATCTTGGGCTGTCCTGCACCCTCTGACAAGGGCTGTCTTCTGTAGTCCCTGTCTCTACACCCGTTCCTGTTTACTTGTGATGTGTGCTTCATCATGTGACAGGCTAGCTAAATCCCTTGGAGGCCCCAGCGAGGTGTGTGTATCGGTGTTGGTGGAGGCTACATGAATTGCATGACTCAGAGTGCGCACCCTCCTCTGAAGTCCCTTTAGCCTCTTTCTGTTCCAGTTCCTGTATCGTGCGTGAAGAACTTGTGGGAGATAAAAGACATGAATTAGAAATTAGAGTATAACGTGGATAAGTGTGAAGTTATCCACTTTAGTAGGAAAAGCAGAATGGCAGAGTATTATTTAAATGGTGATAGATTGGGAAATGTTGATGTACAAAGGGACCTGGGTGTTCTTGTACACCAATCACTGAAAGCAAGCATGCAGGTGCAGCAAACAGTTAAAGAGGCAAATGGTACGTTAGTCTTCATTGTGAGAGGACTTGAGTACAGGAGCAAGGATGTCTTACTGCAGCTGGATGAGACCACAGCTGGAATATTGTGTGCAGTTTTGGTCTCCTTACCGAAGAAAGGATATACTTGCCATAAAGGGAATGCAGCGAAGGTTCAACAGACTGATTCCTGGGATGGCAGGATTGTCGTGTGAGGAGAGATTGGGCCGACTAGGCCTGTATTCACTGGAGGTTAGAAGAATGAGAGGGGATCTCATTGAAACTATAAAATTCTGACAGGGATGGACAGACTGGATGCAGGGATGATGTTTCCCCTGGCTCGGGGATCTAGAACAAAGGGTCACAGAGTAGGCCATTTAGGACTGAGATGAGGAAAAACTTGGTGGTGAACCTGTGGAATTCTCTACCACAGAAGGCTGTGGAGGCCAAGTCACTGAATATATTTAAGAAGAAAATAGATATAAATCTAGACTTTCTAGGCATCAAGGGGTGCGGGGAGAGAGTGGGAGTATGGCGTTGAGATAGAGGATCAGCCATGATCATATTGAATGGTGGAGCAGGCTTGAAGGACCTAGTCCTGCTTCTTTTTTCTATATTTCTAAGAACTGATATGGGGAAAGGGTCAAAGCCTTCATTGTGCAGAAGTTCACATTTCAGTTAATGACAACAGAAAACCCATATTATTGATTGTTATGTGCCATGTCGCTGTATAATTCTGTCAACAGGTATCTTCATCTCTCCATTGCGAATCTGCATTCTGTCATCCTGCTGATCTATAAGGTCTCCTTCTCTGCAGTGGTCAGGGTAGCGATTACTGGAGGGCCATCCCTGGTTCTCCATCTCTCCCTGGAGCTCTCTATCCTCTTCTACGTTCTACATCGAGAGAAAGCAGGGAGTTATGAATGTGACAAATGAAATGTGTGGGGGATGGGGGGCGTTGGGGGAGAAGGACACCATTTGCAGAGGCTGGCTGTGAGGAATATATGTATACATATATATTGTATGTACATATATAGATATATATATATCCATGTTGTAAATATATACACAAAGCATATACTGTGAACCACAGCCCCTCCAACTGTGTTAATGATAGGTTGTGGAAGCAGTCAATAGTGCTATAATGATAAACCTTAGAGTCATGCCAACAAACATCTGTTGAAGCTGCTGGAACAGAATTTATTTTTACTCTCACAGACACAGGCAGGCAGCTTTTTCCAAATTCTAAAGGGCAGAGGATTTAAATAACTTGATAGCACAAATCAAGGCTTTATGAAATGGTTATGTTTTAAACTGTCTTTTTCAATTTAAGGTAAAACAGAATGCCCTCAAAAGGGAGATGGTTTGAAGTTGTGTTGCACTCTACCTGACGATAAGCCCATGTGATCAGGTTGCCATGGGGAGAAGGCGCCCTGGTCAAGCCCAATTGAAAGTCAAGTACTGGACACCTGGACAAAAAGATGGAAGCAGCTGGCATTGCTACTTGTAGGCTAACAGGGCTGGATTTTTGTGGTGTTGTGGAGGCTCCATGGATCTCTAAAAATGCTGGACAGGACCTGGATCCAGAAGTCCCACCCCCATTGCTGGCAGATCACATTTTCACTGGTTGGGGAACGGGGCAGGGCATGAAGTGCACAGGAGTTCATTCCAAATTGGTTGGGCCATTTAAACTCATGCACATGACAAGCAGATCCAATTTTCAGTCCACGATCAGCCTCAATCTTCAGTCTGTGTTCCATGACTTTATGGTGGAGATGGCTCCTGTAGCGGGTTAAAGGTTTATGAAGAGAAAATAAGTTATTGGAATGAAAGAGGAAATGAAGCTTTGGAAAGAATGTTGGAGTTAGAAGGAAACAATGACGCTGGAAATGTTAATGGATTAAGGAGGAATAAGGTTTGACTTATCAATGGTAAAAGGTGGTAGCTGGTTAATTGACTTACAAGAAACCTGAACAAAAAGCTGGCTATGTTTTATGAGGTTATGTCTAATGTTTTTAAAGAACTCTATAAAAACATAACAGTTGGACCTGAGGCCTGGATATCTGTTCAGACAGGAACTGGAAGGGTGGATCTCTTTTTATAATATCAGTAGCGGGGGAGAAACTCAAGAACATGTCATAGGCTGTTTAAATAAATGAATGATATAAAGAGAATAGTTTTCTAAAAAGTTGTTAGCGAGGCTTCAAATTAATAAGTCTTGTTTTATCTATTTATTGAATTTCTTTGAAGAAGTTAATGTATATAGCATACTTGAATTGTCAGAAGCCATTCAGTAATGCTGCTCCCAAGACTTTGAACAAGATGAAGATGTAAGGCTGTAAGGCACTTAGCAGAAAATTATTTGGTTTGAAAATTGGCTTGGTACTGGAAAGCACATGGTAATGATAAATGGACAAGGTGCTACCTGGGAGAGGATATAGAGAGCAGCAGAGTTCAAGATACATCCCAACTACCCAAGTATTTATGGGAAATGAACGGGGACATGTATGATAATAATCTCAGATTTGCTGAAGTGACCAATATACTGTATGAGGGATTGATTGCATCAAAGGAATCTGGACAAATTAAGTAGGACATCTAAGGAACAACAACTAGATTTTAATGTAGATGAACTTAAGATAATGCCCTGGTACATAAAACACACATATGCAATGGATGGATGCCTCAGTGACTGTAAGGCTGTTGTCAAATGCTTGAATGATCAGGGGATCAGGACTGGGAGCTAAATATCCAAGGATATACATCCTATCGAAAAGATAGGCAGGTTGGCAGAGGGGGTGGGGTTGCTTTGTTAGTAAGAAATGAAATTAAATCGATAGCAAGAAATGACGTAGGGTCAGGTGATGTAGAATCTGTGTGGGTAGAGTTGAGGAACCGCAAAGGTAAAGAAACCATAATGGGAGTTATGTACAGGCCTCCGAACAGTAGTCAGGATGTGGGGCACAAGATACACCAGGAGATGGAAAAGGCATGTAAGAAAGGCAAGGTTACAGTAATCACGGGGGATTTCAATATGCAGGTAGACTGGGAAAATCAGGTTGGTAGTGGATCCCAAGAAAAGGAATTTGTGGAATGTCTACGAGATGGCTTTTTGGAGCAGCTTGTGTTGGAGCCCACTAGGGAACAGGCAATTCTAGATTTAGTGATGTGTAATGAGGCAGATTTGATAAGGGAGGTTAAGGTGAAGGAACCCTTAGGAGGAAGTGACCATAATATGATAGAATTCACCCTGTAATTTGAGAAGAAAGAGCTGGAATCAGATGTAACGGTATTACAGTTGAATAAAGGCAACTACAGGGGCATGAGGGAGGAGCTGGCCAGAATTGACTGGGAGATGAGCCTAGCAGGAAAGACAGTGGAACAGCAATGGCAGGAGTTTCTGGGAGTAATTTGGGAGACACAGCAAAAATTCATCCCTAGGAAGAAGAAGCATACTAAAGGGAGGATGAGGCAACCATGGCTGACAAGGGAAGTCAGGGACAACATAAAAGCTAAAGAGAAAGCATACAATGTGGCGAAGAACAGTGGGAAACCAGGGGATTGGGAAGCCTACAAAGACCAACAGAGGACAACTAAAAAAGAAATAAGGAGGGAGAAGATTAAATATGAGGGTAAACTAGCCAGTAATATAAAAGAAGATTGCAAGAGTTTTTTTTAGATATATAAAGGGTAAGAGAGAGGCAAAAGTGGACATTGGGCCGTTGGAAAATGACGCTGGAGAAGTAGTAGTGGGGAACAAAGAAATGGCGGAGGAACTGAATAGGTACTTTGCGTCAGTCTTCACGGTGGAAGACACGAGTAACAACCCCAAAGTTCAAGAGAGTCGGGGGGCAGAGGTGAGCATGGTGGCCATTACCAAGGAGAAGGTGCTAGGAAAACTGAAAGGTCTGAAGGTGGATAAATCACCTGGACCAGATGGATTACACCCCAGAGTTCTGAAGGAGATAGCTGAAGAGATAGTGGAGGCGTTAGTGGCGATCCTTCAGGAATCACTGGAGTCAGGGAGGGTCCCAGAGGACTGGAAAATTACTAATGTAACCCCTCTGTTTAAGAAGGGAGTGAGGCAAAAAACGGGAAATTACAGGCCGATTCGCCTGATCTCGATTGTTGGTAAGATTTTAGAGTCCATTATTAAGTATGAGATTTCAGAATACTTGGAAGTGCATGGTAAAATCGGGCAAAGTCAGCATGGTTTCATCAAGGGGGGGTCATGCCTGACAAATCTGTTAGAATTCTTTGAGGAGGTAACGAGTAGGTTAGACAAAGGAGAGCCAATGGATGTTATCTACTTGGACTTCCAGAAGGCCTTTGACAAGGTGCCGCACAGGAGGCTGCTCAGTAAAATAAGAGCCCATGGTGTTAGAGGCAAGGTACTAGCATGGATGGAAGATTGGCTGTCTGGCAGGAGGCAGAGAGTGGGGATAAGAGGGTCCTTCTCAGGATGGCGGCCGGTGACTAGTGGAGTTCCACAGGGGTCAGTGTTGGGACCACAACTTTTCACTTTATACATTAATGATCTAGATGAAGGAACTGAGGGCATTCTCTGGGTCTACACTCGATGGAGTTTAGAAGGATGAGGGGGGATTTGATTGAAACTTACAGAATACTGAAAGGTCTGGATAGAGTGGACGTGGGGAAGATGTCTCCATTAGTAGGAGAGACTAGGACCCGAGGGCACAGCCTCAGAGTAAAGGGAAGACCTTTTAGAACAGAGATGAGGAGAAACTTCTTTTTCCAGAGAGTGGTGAATCTATGGAATTCATTGCCATAGAAGGCTGTGGAGGCCAGGCCATTGAATGTATTTAAGACGAAGATAGATAGGTTCTTGATTGGTAAGGGGATCAAAGGTTACGGGGAGAAGGCGGGAGAATGGGGTTGAGAAACTTATCAGCCATGATTGAATGGCGGAGCAGACTCGATGGGCCGAATGGCCTAATTTCTGCTCCTATGTCTTATGGTCTTATGGTCTAATGGGTTCAATGCTGTTTTGTTTGAAGGTTAAGCAAGTTGGTGGTATTGTAATATGGCACGTTGCAGTCTTGGCATAATACGCCATAGCATGGAAATTCATGGCTTCACCCCTGCTCTATTTCATGTGTTGAGTTGCTGACTTCAACTACCTCAGATATAGGAGCTGGTGGGGAAATGCACAGAGAGAATCATCCCAGAAAATGCTAATTGTGGACCTCCCACCAGTTTTGGAAAAGCACAGGCAGAGCTCCAGAAGGGAAATACCACATTCCCAGTAATGGTGCACAGTGTGCTGTGATCCAAGAATAGTTAAGGAGAAAAATACTTAAATAAAGCGAGATTCTCATCCTAAGGAAAATTACACCTCACTATAAAAGTAGACTACATTAAATATGTAAAACTCATTGATTATATGTCAAAGGATTCTAGGTTACAAAGCAGCAACTTTCAAGAGAACTTAGCAGCTCTGAATTAGTTTTCATTTAAAATGATTTTCAAAAGCTGAAAAACATAAATCATGAGACATAGAAATGTTTTTTAGCTTTAAATGTGATTAGATTAGAGAGAATGTTTGTAGGTTTTTGAGAAGAGCTGAAGATGAGTAAAATAGCATTCTTTCCACAAAGTTGTCGAGCCCATCAAAATTAATAGATGTTAGATAACAATTTAATGGCCAAAATTTCCTGTTCAGCGAGCAGGGGCAGGCCCCGCACACCGACGCGTAAAAAGACGCGTGGTGACGTCCTGATGTCACCATGCGTCATTCTGATCTTTCGTTCGATGGGCGCGCACCGGAGTCGGCTGCGAGCCCGCTGAACTATCAAAGGCCCATTAAGGCCATTAATAAACTAATTAACCAAATTGACAGAGCTGCTCGTCCAATCTTAAGGCTGGCGGGCAGGCGAAGATCCCAGATGGTCTTTGCATTTATCATGAAACCTCATCAACGGGCAGGATGAGGTTTCATGAAGGGTTTAGTAAATTAATAAATATTTTTTAAACATTTGATAAACATGTCCCAGCTCATGTGACGCTGTTACATGAGGGGACATGTGTAAATGATATTTAACTTTTTTTATTTTGACGTTTCAAGTTGAACCTAATCTCCGTGAGGCATGGAGCTGCCTCAGGAAGATTGAAGCGCTCTTATGCACACATGCGCGAAAGAGCGCAGGCCCCATCCAACTCTCCCTCCTCCCCACGTCCACACATGTAAGT
Organism: Cetorhinus maximus; assembly: GCF_964194155.1. NCBI lineage: Eukaryota > Metazoa > Chordata > Chondrichthyes > Lamniformes > Cetorhinidae > Cetorhinus > Cetorhinus maximus. Next base: position 27,551,565 of record NC_135885.1, on the reverse strand, counting down.
CTGAGCGCTACTGGCTGTGCATCACGCTGGGCGGGCTTTAATTGGCCCACCCACATAAAATGGTGGCACGTAGCCTATTGCGGGCAGCGATCGATTCCCCGCCTGCCCCCGCCTGCTCCCGACCTGACCGGGAGAAAATTCTCCCCAGTGTCTTTGAAAAGCAACTGGTGAATATTTGGTTATGAGAGGAAATTAAGATTAACAAGTCTTATGATTCACTTTGATTCTAGTTGTGTTGGGTTAATGGGAATGTCATCTGTGGATCTAAACAGCCATGGATGAATGAAGTAGACTGAATGTTACTGGTCCAGGGCAATGGTGAGCTCATGATGCTTGGAGTTAATAGCATGGAAAAAAATACCCTAAAAATTTTGGTCAAAGATAAGATACCTGGAAGTTGTGAATGGCTACAATTTAATGGACAATTGGGCCACTCCATTGTTAGTCTCACACAAACTTGCTGTCATCCTCTCCATGAGTGTCAAGATTGGATTTGCAGCATAAAAAAGCTTGGTGCAGAAAGTTAGGGTCATTATTTCATGGTGTAAAGACACTTTTTATGATTGTTCTGGAGATTGAGGGAGAGTTCATAAAAATTTAAACTATAACTTACTTAGTTTCTTAGTTACGCTTTTCTGTTTTCTCTCCCATTCTCTAATTGGCAAAATGCAGTTCTCTCTAGACCACCATAAAACATGAATTCCCTCCCCATTGTTTGATTAATAAGTCATATTAAATAGAGATTCACATGCTTAAAGCTTATGTCCTACACTGCTCTATTATTTTTACACAAACACCATCCTGTTTTGGGTTAGCAGTCAAAAATGATGTCCAAAAATGTAGTGTGAGCATGTTTAATAATTATGCTTGAACATTGTCACTCTTTCTACCCTTTTGTATTGCACCCCCAGAGATCCATGGAATACCTATTATCCCTGAAGCACAAGAAAGAACAGATACGTATTTGTGGTCGGAGCACTGTTAAACCATTGTTTAAAGGCAGCCATTGGGCATATATTTTTCTACTGATTCACCATGATCCAGACATGCACATGCTTGGGCAGAGGAATATCAGATGAGTATATGCTTGTTATAAATGTAGCACTGAAAATGAAAACCTGCCCCAATCTTTCTAGATTGGGCTCCTCATCGATGTTGTTGCTTGTGCTCAGAAACCAAATGCATCAGAAAATTAGTTCAATGAGTAATCCTCAAAATTGACTGGTCCTCCCACTTGCAGTATTGGGAATTCTTGTGATGCAGTGGGTAGTGTCCCTGCCTCAACCAGGAGTTCCAGGCTCAAGACCCACTCTCAGACTTGATGGCCGAGGCTCACAACACGGCTAAATAGATTAATTATCAAACTACAAAGCCATCCAATATGCATATGACAGGTCCAGACATGCACAGATACTGTAGGAGTTATATGTCTCCGGAAGGCTACCAAGATTGAACATGATATGCAAAACTAAAAAAGAAAGAAAAACTCTCAACTTCAAAAGATGACTGGATGCACATATGGAGAGAGAGGCGAGAGTCACGCAGTGAGCATGTAGGATTAAGATCAAGTAAGTAGGGGGGCATCTTGGTGGTCTTTTGCTGTTTCTAAGATTTCTTACTTCCTAACTACATCAAGCAGTGTCCACCGCAATTGCAAACATGATGAAATCCAGAAAAGGGCTATATTAAAAAGGAACAGCTGCCTTGGACACAATCCCAGGGCTCAGACAGCTTTAAAAACTATAAAAGCTTTGGATTCTTAATTTAGGATGTCATGTGAAGCCTTGAATGTACCATGTTGCAACACATACTATTTAAATGAGAATTTTCTGAACTATGAAAAACACCAGCCTACTCATTTTCTAACCGCGACTGTATTATCTTAATGGAACTAATCACAGAATTTATTACACATATTTCAACAAATACAGCCTGCTGGATTGCAATAAGGAAATATTCAGCATCCATGCACAAATGGAGATTGAGGAGAAAGAATGAAATATTCATAAACAGGCAGGAATTCTACTGAACGCAATTCAAAGGACATCATGCAAAATGCTTTGCTGCATAAAGACGTGCTAATGGTTTGATCAGCATTGCAAATCATCTGGAAGAGAACATCCAAGTTAATTAACCCTTATAGAGGATACTTCCCAGGAAAACCAGGAAGGTCAAAGAGGTACCAATAAATGCTTGTTAATCAGCTTTATTGATGCATTCATTTAAATTAGTTATACCTTTGTTATCTTAGCATAATAGGCATTAAGGCGTGTCACACTGCTACCATTTATTGTTGAGTTGCTAATAGCAATTTATTTGTTTATGTCACTACAATAATTATCCCATAATATAAAACAATTTTGAGGACTTTTCGCTTCAATAATTCAACTATTTGTCAGAACGACATAAATGCACATGTACAGAAAGCCACTTTGCTACTAAAGAGTGAAAGGATAAAATCCTCCCTGCACGTTCCAGGAGATCTGTTTATTTAATGCAATGCTCATTGTGCTTAAATACTGATGCTGCCAATTCCCTTATGACTCAGTTGCTAAGTGTGCCACCCAGTATGGTACTCCACTATAGATATTGGCATAATGTCAAGTTCAATCCCTGGCCTGAGCTCAGTTAGCTCATTCCAGCCAGCTCAGCAGGATGGGATGGAAGAGGACAAAATCAATAAAGGTTCCTGGACTCAATAGCTCTTGCTGGAAAGTGGCATGTTGGCCATTAGGTGAAGACAGGATTTGATTTGGATGTGGTGCCCTCCAACATTATTGGTCTATTGACACTCACTGTCAAGGATCACACAAAAGGAATGGTCATTTGTACAAAGTCTCAGCGAGGCGCTGACTTTGGAATGTCAACAGATAGAAACAGGAAACATTGTAAAAAATCTGACACTCTTTCCTGTTTCTGCATATGGCCAAACTGCATCACTGACCCAAAAGCAGTGGTCCCGTGCTTCAACCTCCCTCGCAAACAGTGAACAGCGCTCAACTGAGCCTGCAACAGAGCATGAACAATGCGACCACCTTGTCCCTAAGTGGAAGGTGAATGATGAGCTGAAGTGTGATTGTGGCCATGGGTCCCAGGCCATGGAACACATCACATCAACCTGCCCACTAAGATCAGTAGCCGGAGGTGTCTTATTTCCCCACTTAGCATCTCAAGAGACCATCGAATGGATAACCAAACTAGCCAGCATAATATAAGGTTTTCCTGTCATTTGAGACAAGAGTAGCATTTGGCCTGTATCCAGACATTGCAGTCGTACTTTCATAGTGGTCAAATGTAATGATGGCTTTGGTTTATATCAGCATTGAATAGGCACATTCTTCTGATTTGCTTAGTAATGTTCAGGCAGATGGCTTGCTCTTTATTTATTCCCAAACTGAGGTTGGGTCAATTATTTGTTTACAAATTATTTCATTATTTAAATCAAAATGGAGTTAAAATGATGGGCAGAGGATTTCAGATGAGCATATGCTTGTTATAAATGTAGTCGTGAAAATTAAAACCTATCCTTTCTAGATGGGGCTCCTCATTGATGTTGTTGCTTGTGTTCAGAATCCAAGCGTATCAGAAAATTAGTTAATAAGCAGGATAATGAGGCCCTGTCCTCAAACTTGACTGGCCCTCCCGCTTGCAGTATTGGGAAGTCTTGTGGCGCCGTGAATAGCATCCTTGCCTGAACCAGATGCTCCAAGTTGGAGTCCTACTCTTGGACTTGATGGCCATGGACAGTGCATTCATAATGTGCCCAAACAGGGTGATTATCAACCTGTAAATCCTTCCAATACGTCTATGACAGGCGGGGTCTCCAGGTCAGCCAGGACTGTGTGGTAGCTGCAGTCCAACAGCCTCCCCACATTAAAAGACTCCTTGTGCAGGTCCTTGCCACAGGTTGTACTCCATGGCAAGTGTCCTCCTCTCTTCAAAGAACTGCCAAGAGAAGAATCAGGTAGCAATGGCAACAATAAACTGTTTTGCCAAATAATCAGATAGCTCTTACAAGTAAAGCTATTTTTTTTGTTTTGTCCAATTAATGCACAAAAGATGCGGCTTCACCACAGACCCTTTCAAATACAAATATACAGATCAAACACAAGGGGCTAGAAATTCCCCTAGGGTGGGTGGTTCAAAGCAAATGGTATCAGATTGATCCGTTATATGTAGCATCTGATATTTAATATTAACAGCAATAGAACTCAATATCAGGCCCCCTGTGTAACAGACAGCTGATCCGATATTGTCCAATTTATGTCACTACCCTAGATCTATTTCTACCCCAAGGAGTGTGTTAATACTGTGGTATTCATTAAAAATATGTGCAAAGCTGATGAAGATAGAAAATAAATAATGCCATCCTTTGTCAATATTGATGAACTTATTAACAGGATTACATATTAAAACTATGTAAATTTGTTCTAAACTCCCAGAGACTGGCTGCCAAATTTTGGCAGGACTCAACACTCAAAAAATCTTCCTCAAGGTTACTTAACAGTTACAAAGGAACTGGATACGAGCCCAATAACCCCCGTAGACTGGGCTTCAGAGGGCTCAGTGGAGCTTTAAGTGACAACACAGAGCTGCAGAGCGACGGCCTGCTTGTTTTGCACCAGTATGTTGATCAGATTAAATAGAGAACCAAATTGCCTCTGTCAGATTCTATAATAGAACAGAATATGGGATGCTAGTGAGCTTCTTGATCTATTCAAACTACACCTAGGGCAGAATTTTCTGTTTGGCGTGCGTTGGTGGGGGGTGGAGAGGGGGTGGGAGGGTGACCATCCCGATGCCACCGTGACATTTCGCTGGGCGGGCGCGTGATGAAGTCCGATGCGTGCCCACCATTAATTAACGGGTCACTTAAGGCCCTTTAGTCTTCAATTGACGCCGATTTTTCGGCGCCTGTGCGATCTTTGGGTCGGCGCAATATGCAGGAGTGTAGGAAGCATTTGAATTAACCTCATCCACGGGCGGGATAAGAGGGCTCAGTGGGGTCATTAATCTGCTCTGTGAAGTATTTATTGGTGAAAGTTTTTCAAACCTGCCTGTGTGATCTGCAGTACTTCAAAATGCATCCCAGCTGCTTTTTCTGGACTCTTAACCTTCAGGTCAGTACTCTGCAGTGAGGAATCTTTTCCGGGCCTGCAGGTTTCAGGAAGCCTTCACTTAGCCTGGGAATGGGATCTGATCTGTCCACTGGAGGCAGCTCCTCTGAGGAGAAAGGGAGGGCTAGAAGGGGGAGGAGGCCAGGAGTGCACATTCAGCCTCCAGGGGAGCCACCTTTGGGAGGACAGGTGCAGGCACAAGGGGCGCAGGACCAAGAGGTAGACCAAGGCAGAAGGCGCCGCAGAAGATGCCACTATCCTGCTGCCAGGGTATACGGACGGTGAAGCAGCTACCTCAATATGTCTGAGGTGCAGTGCCGAAGGAGGCTCCGACTCTCAAGGGAGACAGTCAACTATATCTGTCAGATGACTGGGCCTGAGATCTCCCCTAACTGTGTGGGTGGACACCCCATGCCAGTGGCTCTGAAGGTCACAGCTGTTGTCAACTTCTATGCCTCTGGCTCCTTCCAGTGGTCGGTGGGTGATCTTTGCGGTGTCTCCCAATCAACTGTCCACACTTGTGTCAAGCAGGTCACAGACACTCTGTTCAGGCGTGCATTGACCTTCATCCACTACCGTTGGGACCAGGCAAGCCAGACACAGTGTGCCAGAGGCTTCGCGGCGATTGCTGGCTTCCCCCACGTCCAGGGTGCAATAGGCTGCACACATGTGGCCATCAAGGCGCCAGCAGGTGAGCCCGGTGCCTTCGTCAACAGGAAGGGCTTCCACTCCATGAATGTGCAGATAGTGTGTGATCACAGGATGCAGATTCTACAAGTCTGTGCAAGATACCCAGGCAGCTCCCATGACGCATACATCCTCAGACACTCCCAGGTGCCGGGGCTCTTCAGTGCTCCAGCCCGCCTTGATGGATGGCTGCTGGGTGACAAGGGCTATCCCCTCAGAAGGTGGCTCATGACGCCTCTCTGCCACCCAAGAACAGAAGCTGAGCAGCGGTACAATAGGAGCCACGTCTCCACAAGGGCTGTGGTAGAGAGAGCCATTGGTCTTCTCAAGATGTGCTTCTGATGCCTGGACCACTCAGGGGACGCACTCCAGTACCTCCCAGATCGTGTCTCGGTGATAGTGGGTGCATGCTGCGCTCTGCACAATCTGGCGCTGGAACGGGGGGGACACAATGGATGATGAAGATGTTGACACAGTGGCTGCAGCTGCACACGATGAGTCCAGCAGTGAGTCCGAGGATGAGCACGCACAGGGAAATGCTGAGGGGGTAGACGATGACCCAGGCATACTGCAGAGAGGCAGGGACACCTGGGAGGCTTTAATCCAATGAACCTTCAGCTAGCACACCATAGATGGACCTCCAGGACAAGCCTGGGCTGTAGGCTCCGTACTCGACACCAAAGTGCAAAATCTGCCAGGTCAGCAGCACTAACTAAGGGTCTTGTACATAAAGCTGAATGTCCAACAAATCACTCATTACACTTTTCTTAAACATACACATGCAGAAGAAACGAGGCACCCTCAGCCTTTGTCACACATCTGGCATTTCATGTGTGAATCAGTAGTTATCACAAATAAAAAACAATTGTGTAAACAATTAAAAAGAAATCATAAGGACCTAATCTCGGGTCAACACAAAAGCACTAGTGATAAACCCGTGGTGTACCTAAGGTGCCTTAAGCTTTTGTTTCCGGATGCTATCTCTTGGTGCTGCCCCATCACTGGGAGTGGCATCTGAGACAGCCTGCTGACTCTGCTGTCGTATTGGCCTTGATGACCTTGGTGATTGTCCTCTTGCCCCTGAAGCCCGTGCTGGGCCCGCTGGGAGGGAGGGCCAGTTCCACAGCTGGCTGCCCAGTCGTCGCAGCCTCACCGGATGCAACGGTCACTGGCAGATGGGTGGAGGAGCTGCCGCCCTCATCTGGAGTACCCTGAGAGGAGCCCGCAGAGATGACAGGCAGCTGCTGCGCCGACGTTAGGTCCCTGCTCACCATGGATGGATGTGCAATGAGCTGGGAAGCTTGATGCCGACACCATCTCCCACACTGGCACTGACCAGCTGAGGTCATTGCCGACGTGAGGGCTTGCTGGCCAGAGCATATCCCCAGGAAGCCCTGATGGGGCTCCTGGAGGAGCCTCTCCACGAGAGTTGCCACTGTCTCCATGGAGGATGCTTGACCCTCAGACATGTGACTCATTGCTTCGGCGAGCGTCCGCGTGGACTCCTTCACCATGGACACCATGCCAAGCATAGCCTCATGTATTTTCCCCAGATGATCCCACACACCCAGCTGCATTTCCTGCAGCTGCTACATCGCGGACGACTCCAGAGGTACATCATCAGGCACCGACTGAGCATGTGCCTGGTCCCCTGCAGTCCTTCGACTGCTGACACCATGGGCACTCTCTGTCTCTGCCAGCTCCTCCAACAACTGTGAAGTGCCCTCACCGCTGTGCCCCAGGACACTAGCCGTTGTTCTAATTCCCATCGAGGTGCTAGTATCTGCGCTGGTGCCTGCCTCGCAGAAATGGTGTGACACTGGTGAGACTTCAGGCCCCTCAGGTGTGAGAAGGGGCCTCTGCTGCTCCTCCTCCCGGCCCTGCTCTGATGGTGCTGAAAGGAAGAACAAGGACAGTGGATCAGTTAGTGTGCAGACAATGACAAAGCTCATCCCTGTCCCCCAAGCTCATTATGCGCTCAACCTTCCATAACCAATGGTCCAGCAATGTCGCAACAATAACTAATTTAACAATCATCAGTGCTATGGCTGTTGGGAGGACAATGCTGACCCCACTGTTGGGCATAAATATCTGGCTGTGCCACCCCAGCCTCACTGACACCAGTAGACCTGGGTGCATGGCGCCTCTGCAGTTCAAGGGCCTCCTGCTCGAAGCAGCTTAGTATGGAGAGCTGTGCCTGGCTGCGTCCAGTCCTCACACGCTCGGCCATGTTATGAACATTCCTCTCCTGAAAATGAGAGACGAGCATTGATTTGGGCAAATTGCACATGGACTCTCTTCGCGCACGGCCCACCTCAACCAGAGTGGGACATATCAGGCCTCCAGTGCCTCCTCACCCCGCTGCTGCTGATCACTCAGACAAAGATGCTAAGCCTGCTCCCCATCCCCCCACCGTCCCCTTGGACACATGCTGCCTACATCACATTAGGAACCACACGGTATTTCCTTCCATAGCAAGGAGGCGCAAACATGTGCAGCGTAGAGGGCAGCAGATGGTTCGTTGTCACGCCACCTTGAGGCTTCCACCATCTCATCACCCTGACTGGAGTTGTGAGGCTACGCCTAGGTGCAGCTTCTCCAGGTTGCCCCCAAACCAGTCATGTGGAACTAAGAACAACACATGCTGCGGGGGCAAACTCACCTCCTCATGATCCACGCAGGATGACCTCAGCATGGGCACTATCTGCTTGCCCACCCAGCAAGGGAAAAGTGCCCTCAATGATTCAACGCCGTCACGACGCTAAGACTTGGTGGAGGGGGGTGGTGGGGGAGTGGCCGCAGAGGGTAAGGCTACCTGCTGGGTTAAATGCCCAATGACAACATGGTACGCACCCTGCCAGGGCACAACAAATTGTTGAAGTGCTTGTGGCACTGGGTCCAGATGTGCCGCACCACATCGCGGGAGCTCACCACCTCCGCCACCTCCTCCCAGGTACGTTTCATCATGTGGGGAGGGTCTCCTCCTCCTATCCTGGGGGACCAACACCTCCCGCCGTGCTGCCACCTCCTCGAGGAGGGCAGCAAGGTACTCATCAGAAAAACGAGGGGCGCATTGCCCCCCCCACCGTAGGTCTACCCTCCAGCCTGGCCTGCTCACCCGAACCCCTCTGCTGCGGCCTGGAAATGGCCATTGTGAGCAGCCTACAAAAGGCTGCCAGGCCTGCCTTTAAACAGGCTGCCGGGTTGCCATTGGACCCAGCGGTCTGTGCACGCCCGCCGCCGCCCGCACACTCTCGCTATCCACAGGAGTCGGGATATACGTTGGGTGGGCCTTAATTGGCCCGCCCACATAAAATGGCGGCGCGGACCCGATCGCAGGCCGCAATCGAGTCCGTGCCCGCCCATGCCTGCTCCCGCTCCCTCACCCCACCAAACAGAAAATCCTGGCCCTATAAACTATTATTCCACAAAGCAATAAGTAATCTTTCTGATCATTAAGCGTTTCAGCCTAACAGGTGCCAAAGGTGGCTCATACATAAAGGTAATCAAGATTATTGCTTCAAAGTAAACTAGAAAAAAGTAGTACAGGTACTTGGGAATGTGAACAGGAACCAATGAAAGATAAATCTGAAACCGGTATCAGGAAGAATTGCCAGGCACAGTCGCCACTGGAGTTGATCAAGGCACAATTGGATGCACTGTGGAGACTTAAAATACAAAGAGGGATAATCGTTGATTATCTGAATGCTTAGCAATTTAAAAGTAGATCCTTACATTACTTAAATTGTTTAAAATAATTAACTCTTCAGTTAAATGAGAAATATTCTCCCTGTGTGGTTGATCATGTTGAGAGGGAGGGGTTCCTTTGCATTCTGTGTTTTTGCACATTTGGGATGGCAATAGGCTTTTTATTGCGGGTCCCTGTTCTTGTTTTCTGGTCCTCGTGGATGGGATTTCGCCCTTTCTGTTCATTCTGGGGTCGGGGTGTTTCTACACTGTGCTGCGAATTCTGATGGAAGTGCCCCACTTCGGCAGAATGAGAATGTACCTCAACTGGAATTTGGCACAGGTCTGGGCCTATTGAATCTCCCACTGGTAGAGGCCAAATGATAATTGATCCCAAAGGGACAGATTGCCATTACAAAGAGGCTCTGACGCTCCCTCTGGGAAATATTGAAGAAATTGATACTTCTCTCTGGGTTCCAATCCGGGTTTTGGACTCCCTCCCTCGGAATGGCAGGCTGCTGCTCTATGTTCCTAGTGGCAGCAAGCGGCCTCAACATTTAAGTGATTCCATTCCCTGGGATTTGGGATGGTGCCACTGGTAAGGAGCTGGCAGAAGCCTGGCCACACCACACCCCACCACCCGCCCACCCTCTCACATGGTTCACAGAAGTTTTAGCTTCTCATGTCAAAATAAGGTTTCAAACTAAATAGCATCTTTAACCAGTGTGTGGTTAGAACATGGAACTTGCTGCCACACATCTTTCATTCCAGAAAACCTGGTGGCGAAGGATAGAATTGGAGTCAACCTTTGCACCATTTTTATAAGATTTAATTTAGAAAGGTATACATTACAAATGTGAACCTCCAACCACAACAGTTTCATTCTGCTCCTATATATAGTGGGAATGCCCAGTTAATGCCATCCAACTGCATGCAACTAACAACATGGAGCAATTGAGGCAACTAGTACCGATGCATTTAAGGGGAAGCTAACTAAGCCCAAAGGAACAGAAGGATGCGCTGACAGGGTTAGATGAAGTGGGATGGGAGGAGGATGGAGTGGAACATAAATACCAGCATGGGCTGGTTGAGCCTGCCGTACATTCTATATAAATAAAAGAATTACATATTTTACAATAACTTGATTAAATTTATCCCTTACAGCCCAGGATTTTCTGTGCCCACCGGCATTGGGTGGGTTTGATGGTGTGAGTGGACAATATGGCATGATTGGTTTCACGACAGTGTGAAACCAGTTTGCAATTATCGGCTCAGCCCGCCGATGGTGGGCCACATTCTCCACCATCGAGAACCTCATTGTAATACATCAGCGTATCATCATAAGGCCAGGCCGCTGGAATCATCCTCCCCCACTGGACTGTCTGCCTATGTCGGCGGGAAAACTCGCCGGTGTAGAACACGTCTTGACAAGTGTAACGTGTAGAAGTTGGAACTTACCACCAGGGCCTTGCTCACATCACAGACATTCAAGGAGCAGAAGGTGCTGGAACCCGACAGCAACGGCACACTGGAGGATGCCCATGACCTGTTGGGTGGATTCTCATGGACCTGGCTCTGCTGCGAAGCAGCTCACTGAAGTTGGAAATTCACTGTTGATGGTCACAATGGATGATGGTCAAGGGGGTGGGAGAGGAAGGTCTAAGATCGGCTGGGAGAGGAAGAGGTGTAGGGGGGGGCGAAGTTGGGAGGGTGGAATGAATGTACCGCAGGTGTGAGGTTGGGAGGGGGGAATGAAGGTGCTGGGGGAGGTGAGGTTGTTTGGGGTGAATGAAGGTGTTGGGGAAGTTGGGGGGAAGGGAGAATGGGCGGTGGAGGGGGTAATGGGAGACAAGACAGCAACTGGGGATGTAAGGAAGGGTGTAAGGTGTAAGGGAAGGAGTGGAGAGAGGAGAAGGAGTGCGGAGAGGGGAGGGTTTCCAGGGGGAGGAAGGAGTGTGGGGAGGGGAGGGTGTCTGGGGGGAGGAAGGAGTGTGGGGAGGCGAGGGTGGCTGGGGGGAGGAAGGGGTGCGGAGAGGGGAGCGTGCCTGGAGGGAGGAAAAGGTGCAGAGAGGGAAGGGTGCCCAGGGGGAGGAAGGGGTGCAGAGAGGGGAGGGAGTAAGGGTGGAGGAAGTAAAATTGGAGGAAGGAGTCAGGAAGGGGGAAGAGGTAAGGCTGGAGGAAGGAGTTGGGAGGGTGGAGGGACTAAGCAGGAAGGGAGTCTGAGGAGGGAGTGGGTGGATGGGGAAGGGGTTCTGGTGGGGGAAGAGGTGCGAGGGGGGAAGGGTGCGAAGGGGGGAAGGGGTGCAAAAAGGGGAAGGGGTACGGAGTGGGAGATATGCAGCTGAACATGCACGAGAGGGGTCGCATAGGCCCTTTTATGCCTCCTAGGGAATGAACTGAGGGTGGGTGTGGTATGGAGGAAGAGTGAGAATGACCGAGGGCGGTAGGGTGGGAGGGTGAGGGTTCAATGGTAGTGATAGAAGGGGCGGTGAGGGTGGTTGTTGGGCACCCGGAGGCAGACATGGACTCTGGGAATGGGAAGAAGGAGATCGGGGATGTGAATGTGGTTGGGGGTGGGATTTTCGGGAAGGAAGGGAATGTGCACATTCACCTGGACATCCCGAAGAAAAAGGGTTGTGGCTGGTAGTTCATGGAGGGGAGGTGGAAGGTGTTGCTGGGGGGGGGGGTCAACTGTGATGGGGGAAAGGAAATGGGTGACAGGGGGAGGGGAAAAGATGGGGGAGCTGACGAAAAAACGAATCCAGACCATGTTGTCCAAATCGAAAGTGAAACGAGAGTCGTGGTGGGTGAGATCAGGTGCTGCATGGGAGTGTGATCAGTGGGTGGGCGGAGATGCAGGTCAACTCAGATGGACAACTGAAAGTGAACCCCAGCAGGCAGCATTGAAAATACTCAGGACATTGAGGTGAGTGTGAAATGTGAAGGCTCCGCGTGCGTGGGAGAGTTCTTGCACGAGGCTCCGAAAGGCCCTGCCACACCCACACATTTTACCCTCTGGAATTACTTGTGGGCTGTCTGCTCCCTCTGTGATGACAGAGGACGAGGTTGAGGGGCTCACAGGCAAAGGGGACTCGGAGGGAGTGGACAGCATCTGAGATTCCTGACTAGATGACCCAGAGGTGTTCAGCTGCCGCTCCTCCTCCCTTTAGGTGCCTGAGGGCCCTGGCCTGGCTCCTTGAGGGGAAGGAGCACCTGAAGTGACATCAAGGTGCGCCGTTTCCCTCTTGCGTTGCCAATGCAGGAACTCACCCATGGCTCCCACGATGGAGTGCAGGTTTGTGCACATCTCTGCGTTCTGCTGGACCAGGGAAGCCATCCTCCCCATGGAGACCTCCACGTGTGCACATGTGGGCACCACTGCATCAGAGAGCAGGCAGACACACCACACCGTCTCGTGTGCCACTCTGTTAGGGCTTCCAACAGCTCTGCATGATGTTCCCACACCTTCTGTTGACTCTCCAGGATGAGTTGGAAGGCCAAATCGAGAGGCTCATCATCTGACTCGGACCTCACAGATGCCGCTTCCCCAGCAGTCCTCCAAGTGCTGGGGAGCTCGGCCAAACCTGCCTCCTCCTGCTGTGGACATCTGTCCATGTGGCGACCACCAGATTGTGAACCCGAGCCTGCTCTAAATCTAGATCCCACTGAGGTGTGTGTCTCTGTGCTGGTGGAGGGTGTGGGTAAGCGCTGTGACAGGTCTTCCAGGCTGCTTATTTCCACCTGGAGGAGATGTCCTCTTGGCTGCAGATGAGGATATGGATGGAGCTGAGGGAGTGGGTGGCTGAGTGGGTTGGTCCCTTGGCAGAGCTCCCAGTGAACCAAAGTAGAGATAATTAGTGCATGGCAGCAGACAAAATCAGGAGAGAGAGCACTCACAGTTACGTTGAGAGTGGGATGATGTGGTGCAAGATCCTCAGGTGGGTGTTCGCCGCCAACCTCACTGTCACTGCAGGCATGGCCCACATGCTCACCAGTCAGCACGATGGCACAATCTTTAAAGTGAGCGAGGGACCTAATGTCTGCCATTCCACCCCCAATCTGGGACCTCTTCCTGTTGTTGTGAGTAGGCTTCTCCTGCTTGGGAACAGATGGAGAGAGTGTGAGCAGGACACATGGCACTGTGTGGAATGTTTGTGCGGTGAGTGGAGCCATGGATGGGATGGGGACGCAAGCTCGAGAGGATATGAGCCTAATGGAGATGTGAGGGTGTGTGTGAGAGTTAGTGGTGTTGACCCATGAGGTGTGAGATCCCTGTGGATGTGTAATGGGTTTGTGAGTGTGAGAGTTGAGATGATGAGGAGAGTGAGTTACCCTGGCGGAACAGATGAGACCATTCATCCTGTAGCAGCACTGGGGGCTGTCCTCTTTTACAGGGCATTGGTGCTGACCACCGCTGCCACCGCCTCCCATGCTGGATTGGTGATGTCACTGGCCGTCCTGCGGCCAGAGCGGGGGTAGAGGGCAGCACGGCGGGCCTCCACTGTGTCCAAATGACATTCCAGTGACACGTTATTAAACCTGGGGGGCTGCTGTCTTTTTGCCTTTTGTGGACATCTTCCCTGCAGTAGTGTGGGCTGGAAGCACCCATGAGATGTGTGTGTTCGGCTAGACTTTAAACATGGTGTCCGGCATGCTGAAGCGGCAAGGTGATGGAGTGGTGGGCAAATGAGATCATTCTTCAGCAAGAATTGATTGCTCCTTGAGACTGCTGAAAAATTGATTAAAAGATCTAAGGGTATAAACTGGGATACCAATTTAGCAGTAGAATACCCTGCACCTAATCTGCCCATTTTTTTAGGTGTCCTGCATGGTCTATCACAGGTTGAAAGGCTGCTTTACAAATTAATTATCAATGAGCAGAGCAGCTTCACCGAGGACATTCCCCAATCCTCCACACTGCCCCAGCTGTGAACTCATATCACCCTGTAACTGCCTTCAACCCAACAACAATCTGAGAATACTGCATGCCTCTAACTCTGGCTTCTTGTGCATTATTCAGCTGTTGAGGCATAAGCTCAGGAATTTAATTTGTGACCTCTTTCTTCTCCTTTCAGAGTTTTCTTAATTGACCAAGCTTTTGATCAACTATCCTACTATCTCACTCTTTGCCCCAATCTCAATTTTTGTCTGATTACACTTGTAAAGACAGGGCTAACAGGCTGACTGTGAGTTCAGAGAAGTGTTTGTTATGCGGAAACAGGATGGGTGCGATACTTGCTAATTACATTGATACTTGTTAATTGCAGCAAAACTGCCGAATTGAATAGAGTAGTTTGAATTGAATAGGACTGTCAATCGAAACAAACTGGTTGAATTCAAAGGAGGCAGGTAATCACAGCGGGACAGGAAGAAGTCCTTATATGGCAAGGGCAATGGAAGACAATTTGGGAATACTCTAAACAACCAACATTCGATCATTCTCTCAACTAACGAATCTGCAAGCAGAAGATGATTGCGCATGAGCTCTTTCACAAATTGTATTCTGTATGTAAACCCCTGAAAAGTCATGAAAGAAGGTAGAAGATACGTATTGACAGGAAGAGTCCCCGTGAACCAAGCAGCAAGATCTTGGTCGAAGATCACTCCTGATGCGATCTACAGTCATCTCAGATTGACCACCTGAGGGATAACTGTATGATTTAATTGGAATTGTTTTGTTTAAAATTGTCAATAAAGCTGTTGGATTCAGTGTGAGATTGTGTCAATCGTATTTCTTGTTCTCAGAATTTAAGAGATTAAATCATCTACAGTCTTCTATAAAGCACCTTTGGCTATATTTTTCTATGTCAAAGACAGAGATAAATGTACATTATTGTTGTTGATGGTCACTGGCAACTGGTCAGAGCATTTCTGTGCCTTTTCGATAAAGATAATGGGTGGGACCCAGACACACAAGATTAAAATTGTGGCACACAATTTCTTAGGTATCATCACCTACATACTTGGTGATTCACATATATTGATGGGATAGCAGTCAAACATCTTAAAATGACAGATGTTATTTATTCACAGGGAAAATAAACACAGCTGGGGCTGCAGTCTATTACTTCAATTACCTAAACAATAAGGAAGATCAATTGAATTTAAATTGCATCCATCATTTCATGTTTTGTTTCCATTAACACCCTGTGCAGCTATATGGAGACAGATTCATCAGCTGATATGTAAACAATATTAGAACTATAATGTCATAATAAGTCATTGAAGTAGATGCAATCATTCAAGTTGCACATAAATAATATGGTTAGGATTTTAGTTTGATGAGAAAAGCGCAGCAACATTTCTAATTTTCAGCTCTGTTATTTTCACAATAGAAATTAAGATAAATCATGCTATTTTATCATTTATAAAAGAGCATACTATTTTACATCATCTGCGGACAGGAATACAGTTAACGTTTCGAGTCCGTATGACTCTTCATCAGAACTAAGGAAATGTAGAAGTGAGGTGAAATAAAAGCTGGTTGAGGGGCGTGGGACAGGTAGAGCTGGATTGAGGGCCAGTGATAGGTGGAGGCAAAGAAGAGATTGCCAAAGATGTCATAGACAAAAGGGTGTTGATGGTGGTGATATTAGCTAAGGAATGTGCGAATGGTGACATTAAGGGTAGAAAACCCTCTATAGCCTTCTATTCAGCTCTACCTGTCCCACCCCCCTCAACCAGCTTATATTTCACCTCATTTCTATATTCCCTTAGTTCTGATGAAGAGTCATACGGACTCAAAACATTGACTGTGTTCCTCTCTGCAGATGCTGTCAGACCTGCTGAGTTTTTCCAGCTATTTTTGTTTTTGTTTCAGATTTCCAACATTCGCAGTATTTTGCTTTTATTATACTATTTTACATATCAGTTGAGTTGTATTTTTTAATGTAGCAGTTATTGGAGCAAGCACTAATACAATTAATGCTTTTTAAAAAAAATACCTGAAGCAAACAGAAAATACTGGTCAGTCAGAATGAGTCTGTCAGCATCGTTATATGAACTTATTTTAATAGTAGTACAGGACACTTCATGATAAAGTAGGCCAAGGCAGGAAATAGTTGGGCAGGGATACACAAGGATTGATGAAGAGTTTGCATGCTCAAACCCTCAGAGACCTGGTAACAGCTTAATGAATCTGTGCTGCACTCCTTCCACTGCTAATACAACCTTTCCAAGGTTTGGTTCTCAGAACTGTACACAGTCCTCCAGATGCAATCTAACCATGGCTTTGTATAGTTGTAGAAAGCACTCCCTTTATATTCTAGCCTTCTAGATCTATAAGATAGCATTTTATTACCCTTTTTAATTAATGTTTGCATCTTACTATCATATCTTAATAAAATCGCAGAATGCTGGAAATACTCAGCAGGTCTGGCAGCACCTGTGGAGAGAGGAACAAAGTTAGCATTTTGGGTTGGTGAGCCTTCATCAGAATTATATCTTAATGATCTGTGTATGTAGACCCCTAAATCTCTTTAAGAAACCTTAGAGTGAGGCCTTGTCTTTGATGTGGAAGATCGCATAGCACTATTTCAAGAAGCGCAGGAGATTTCTCCTTGGTATTCTGGCCAACATTTATCACTCAACCTACATTGTTGACATCACATTATTTGGTTGTTATGATCTTTCTGCTTGTGGGAGTTTGCAGTGCATAGGCGAGCTACCGTGTTTCCTACAATACAACAACAACTGCCCTGCAACAATACTTCATTGACTGCTACAACCTCATTGGAACATTCTGAGGTTGTGAAAGGTGCTACATAAATGCAAGCCTTTCTTTCTTCCTCTCCGTCTGACCTGCTGAGTGTTTCCGCAATTTTCCATTTATGCGCAGGGACTAACAGACCTCCAACCCGAGGCAGATATTTATCTAATTTGAAAAAGTTGTTTATTCAGCTTCCATCAGAATCAGAGCTTTCAGCAGTCGCAGGTACTCCAGTGAGAAACGCATTGATAATGCTCTGAATTTGTTCGACAAAGAGCTGCCTAATTATCTTCTTAGTACTCATTATCATTGAGCTCACGGATGATCAAACACAGCATTCCAACAGTAAGAAATCCTTGTTCAAACACTACATGAAGGAAGAGTATAACTAGAATAAAAATCACCATCGCCAAACACAAAATAAAAATGGCAAGAATTTACAATCAAAAATTACTTTAGAATAACAAAAATATGTAAAGTAACCATAGTGATTAAAAATCTTTAATAAAACATCAGTACAATGATGGAAACTCAATGGGTGTAGGTTTCAATGAAGCACATAAGGCATTGGAATGGCGCATGTCAACAGGAAAGCTTGCAGCTAATTTAGGTGTCAACCGTGGGTCAGTGGTAGCATTCTTGCCTGTGGGCAGAATTTTTCACTTGGCATGCAGGTGTGCGCCCAACACACTCGAGTGTGAAATAGTACGCGTCCCGTAGTCAGTTGGCAGGCGCACGCGAGAGTCGGCAGCCCGCCTGCCGACATTAAGGGCTAGGAAGCCCATTAATGGCGCGATTAACTGGGATTTTTCGCGGCTCGTCCAACGTTATGGTTGGCGGGAGGCCAGGCGGCCTTTGCATTTTACAGGAAACTTCATCCAAGGGCGGGATGAGGTTTCCTTTATTAAGTAAAAAAAAATCTACGCACAGAATGTTTATAACGTCCATGCTCAGGTGATGGCTTGTGTTGTGTGGATGTTTTGTTCCTGGATTTAAAAATCTTTGTTTGCTACTTTTGAAGTCTTCGACTCCCTGAGACAGCTCTCTGCCTTCAGGGAGCTCTCTGTGAATGCTCCCCCGCGCCCACACCGTCTTCAGTGCTCGCCCTCCTCCCATCCCCAACCCCGTTAGTTGGCCAGCCAGCGTGAAATTGCGGCCGGGGGGGTGGGGGTGGGGATGGCGATCACTGGCTGCTCCCGGGCCCGCTGACCATGCCCGCACACCGAGCTCAGAATCCTGCCCCCTGAGTCTGAATCGCATAAGCTTTTATCACACCCCAGAGATTGGAGTACAGAATCTAGCCCAATGCTTCAGTGCGCTGGAAACCTGAAATACAAATTGCTGGAAAAACTCAGCATGTCGGGCAGCATCTGTGGAGAGAAACAGGGTTTTCAGCTCGAGTTGACCTTTCATCAGAATTGAATTACAGCTTAGCCTGGCACAGGTGGGTATGAAGTACCTCCTCTAAACTATCTCATTATGTATTAGAGATCCAATTGGTGTGTTACTGTGGTTTTAACAAAAGGGCTTTAACTCTTGTTCATAAAGCCTAAATTGGAAAGGAGCAATCCTGGTATTTCATTAATTTGCTAAGACATGACAATCTCACAGAAACAGTCTGTGATAAAAGCCTTCAGAAGGAGTTCTAACAATCATTTTTTTTTCATTCATTCACGGGGTGTGGGCTTTGCTGTCTGGGCCAGCATTTATTGCCCATCCCTAGTTGCCCTTGAGAAGGTGGTGGTGAGCTGCCTTCTTGATCTGCTGCAGTCCATGTGGTGTAGGTACACCCACAGTGCTGTTAGGAAGGGAGTTCCAGGGTTTTGACCCAGCGACAGTGAAGGAACAGTGATATATTTCCAAGTCAGGATGGTGAGGGGAACTTCCAGGTGGCGGTGTTCCCATCTGCCTGCTGCCCTTGTAGATGGTAGTGGTCGTGGGTTTGGAAGGTGCTGTCTAAGGAGCCTTAGTGAAAGGCTGCGGTGCATCTTGTCGATGGTACACACTGCTGCTATGTGTGTCTGTGGTGGGGGGATTGAGTGCTTGCGGATGTGGTGCCAATCAAGTGGGCTGCATTGTCCTGGGCGGTGTTCAGCTTCTTGAGTGTTGTTGGAACTGCACTCATCCAGGCAAGTGGAGAGTATTCCAACACACTCCTGACTTGTGCCTTGTAGCTGGTGGACAGGCTTTGGGAAGCCAGGAGGTGAGTTACTTGTCACAGGATTCCTAACCTCTGACCTGCTCTTGTAGCCACAGTATTTATATGGCTAGTCCAGTTCAGTTTCTGGTCAATGATAACCCCCAGGATGTTGATAGTGGGGGATTCAGTGATGGTAATGCCATTGAACATCAAGGGGTGATGGTTAGATTCTTTCTTGCTGGAGATGGTCATTGCTTGTCACTTGTATGGCACGAATGTTTCTTGCCACATGTCAGCCCAAGCCTGGATATTGTCCAGGTCTTGCTGCATTTGGACATGGATTGCTTCAGTATCTGAGGAGTCGCGAATGGTGCTGAACATTGTGCAAACATTCCCAATTCTGACCTTATGATGGAAGGAAGGTCATTGATGAAGCAGCTGAAGATGGTTGCACCGAGGTCAATACCCTGAGGAACTCCTGCAGTCCAACAACCAGAACCATTTTCCTTTGTGCTAGGTATGACTCCAACCAGAGGAGAGTTTTCCTCCTGATTCCCATTGACCCCAGTTTTGCTAGGACTCCTTGATGCCACACTCGGTCAAATGCGGCCTTGGTGTCAAGGGCAGTCACTCTCACCTCACCTCGGGGATTCAGCTCTTTTGTCCATGTTTGAACCAAGGTTGTAATGAGGTCAGGAGCTGAGTGGCCCTGGTGGAATCTAAACTGGGCATCGATGAGCAGGTTATTGCTAAGCAAGTGCCGCTTGATAGTCCTGTGATGACCCCTTCCATTACTTTACTAATAATCAAGAGTAGGCTGATGGGGGGTGGTAATTGGCTGGGTTGGATTTGTCCTGCTTTTTGTGTACAGGAGACACCTGGGCAATTTTCCACATTGCTGCGTAGATGCCAATGTTGTAGCTGTACTGGAACAGCTTGGCTAGGGGCACGGCAGGTTCTGGAGCACAAGCCTTCAGTACGATTGCTGGAATATGGTCTGGGCCGATAGCCTTGTTGTGGACAAAGAGTGAACGGTTTTGAATAGATTAATGTGAGCAATCTGTGAGAATGGATCTGACTGCCTGAGGGCATCAAAACTTGAAAACAGTCAGATATCTCCGCCTTATCTCTCATATCAGTTTTGTGCTGCACAACCACTTCCATCTGAAAGTAATTACACGATATGATGTGGCTGCATCCGCTCTGCAATCCTATCCACTTATTGTATATCATGGAGCAGATTTAATAGCAGTGGTCAAAACAAAATAGGTGTGTTTTTTTATAACCACTTGGTAGCACAGAACTTGAGTATTGCTGAAAACAGAGACATGCCGTCAAAGCTACTCATCTTTCACTCATCAGGACAGATTCACAAGAATACCAAATCTCAAACAGAACAACAATTTATACTGCATGAGAAGAGGGTGCTGATTGGTTGGCAAATGGACTCTAATTGGTAGAGGTGTTTCATAGAGAATGCACCATGGGACAGTTAGCTGCCAAGCTTTTGTTTAAATTCAAACCAGGCAGGTCTACTTTGATTGGTCAAGGCATTGCCAAAGGGAATGAACCAGGGAATGGCTGTCCTCCAAGCTTTTGTTTAGTTAAAAAATGTGGAATGCATGGGCATTTTCTTTCTGTTTGCAAAGGACAGAGCCCTGTGTGTGATTATATGTTATTTCTTCATTTGTAAATGAGCCACAACAATCAGATGTTTCAAAGCATTTACTGCCAACGAAGTACTTTTGAAGTTTAGTCACTGTTCTAATGTTGGAAATGCGACAGCAAACTTTCACACAGCAAGCTCCCACAAACAGCATCATTGACGTCTATTCCTCAATTCGATGTCTACTCAGTGTCGCAAGTTTCTTCTCTGGGTCTTCAGGTGAGTGATAGGTTGATTCTCGACCTGCAGATCTTTGGGCACATTAGGAAGGGCATCACATGAAGTAGTGGGATCTGGAAAGAAGGATTTGCTTCCTTGTTTTTCTCTCTCCACAGCTGCTCTGCCTCATCATTAAAATGTTGTGATTCAAAGCGTGATGCAGCTTGATGGACAAGTTGCCGCCATTTTGAACAATTTGTAACAAGCTCCTGCCAGTCATTAATGTTAATACTGCCGAGCTTCAAGGAGAGCTTCGCAGGGTCTTTGAAGTGTTTTCTTTGTCCTCACCCAGAATGTTGGCCATTTGAGAGTTGAGAAAGCAGGATCTGGTGGGTGGAGGTAGTTTTTGGCCATCCGGCCACAGTGTTCGGTCCATCACAGTTGATTTTGAAGGTGTTTTGCCCGAATGCTTGTGGAGCTGGCTTTAAGAAGGATGCTAGCATTTGTTTGACGGTCTTCCCATGAAAACTGGAGGATGAGATGGAGGCATTGCTGGTGGAATTTCTCCAGCGCTCTTATGTGTTGCTGATACGTAGTCCAGTTCTCACTGCAGTACAGGAGTGTGGTGATGACAATTGATCTATACACTAGAGGCTGAACTTTATGTCCTGTGGGCAGGCGCGTGCCTGACCCGATCGGGCGTAAAATCACGTGAGAAGACTTTGGGTGAACGCCCCGACATCATCGCGCACTCGATATTTCGTTTGGCTGGCACGCACAAAATTTGGAAGCGTGCCCGCCGACAAATAAGAGGGTAATTAAGCCCATTAACGGCACAATTGTCTCCGATTTTTCATGGCCCATCCAGCCTCATGGTTGGCAGCCGGGCGAGTCGGCCTTTACATTTTTCATCAAACCTCATCCAAGAGTGGGATGAGATTTCTGTCATGAAATAAAATAAAAATAAATATCTGTGGACAGTGTTTTTATCAGATATATTTTCAGGTTGTGATGATTGTGATGAATGGACACTTCGTTGCAACTTTTTAAACCTTTATTTGAGCGTTTTCAGGTCTGCAACTCCCTGAGGCAGCTGTCTGCCTTCAGGGAGCTCTCTCGCAGCGCTCGCCCGCGGTGACGTCATCGCCCGCCCTCTTCCCACCCCCACCCCGGCAGCGCTGAGCTTTTCAGCGCACGTTTCACGCTGGCTGGCTGTTAATTGGCCAGCCGGTGTGAAATCGCGGTCGGGGACTGATCGCAGTCGGTGGCCCGTTTCCCGGCCGCTCCCAGGCCTCCCGGTTGCGCGCCACCGCCAAGGGAAAAATTTAGGCCTAGGGCTTTTGTTGACTCGTGGAGGCCTTTGTTGTCAAACGCTTGCCGTCATAGTTTGTAGAAGGTTGAGCTGGCACTGCTGACCTGGTGTTGGATCTTCTCGTTAGTCGTAGCCTTTTGAGACGTGTCTGCCAAGGTATGGGAACTGATCAACATATTCCATATTCTCTCCTTCAACATATATGAGAGGCGAAATATTTGGCTGATATTTGGTGTGAGTTGATATATGAGTTTTGTTTTGGCAACATTCAAGGGCAGGCCGAAACTCTTGAATGCAGAATTGCAGAGATCGAGAGTGGCTTGAAAATCTGGTGCAGAGTGGGCAGCAGTACTACAGTCATCCGCAAACTGTAGCTCATCTATATCTATGGTGGTCAGTTTATATTTTGCATGGAGGCGACTGAGGTTGAAGAGTTTTCCATCTAGAACAGTATTTAACACTTATACAAGAGGCCGAGTGATCTTTGATAAGGTGGATAGTCACTGTCAGGTAGGTTGCAAATAGAATGGGAACTATCACACAGCCTTGCTTGGTCCTGGTCTGGATTTGGAAGGCACCTGTTTCAGATCACCCACTCGACAGGCGCAGTCACATCATCATGAAGCTATTGCAGGATTGTGGTGAAGTTTCATGGACATCCAAATATTTGGAGCACAATCCACAGAGCCCCGTGATTTACGGAGTCAAGTGCTTTGGTCAGGTTAATGGGTGCAAAGAAGAGTTCTAAAAAAGGTGTTGTTCTCGACATCTTTCTTGGATTTTTCTGTCAACGAAGACCATGGCAGAGGTTCCTCTGGAAGGCCTAAAGCCTCACTGTGTCCTGGAAGGATTTCCTCAGCCACAGGAAGTGGATATTCAGGGGAATGTGTGCCAGGATTTTCCCAGCTTTGGGCAATAGGAAAAGACCGCAATAGTTTCCAAAACTAGATTTATCTCCTTTCTTGAAGATACAATTTCCACATTCCTGGGGCAGGGTTTGGACCTTGTTGGGCGGGCTCGGCAGGGGCGGGTGGTGGTTGGGAAGCAGACTGCTGCCCGCGATTGAGACTGGAAGGCTGGAAGATTGAGGTGGGCCAATTCAGGCCAGCGGGACGGGAGCGAACTTCGCGTAAGGTTGGGCGGGCAGCAAAAAATTTAAGTTAATTGGTACTTTAATGGGCTTAATAGGCCTTTTAATTGTTGGTGGGCATGCTGCCAATTCCCGCACGCACCCTCTGACTGAAATAGCGTGCGACTGTGCGTTGACGTTGGGATGCTTGCCCGACGTCAATGCGCATCATTTCACGCTCGAGCGGGTTGAGCGCACGCCCACCCTCCAAAGTGAAAATTCTGCCCCTGAGGTCATGGGGAGGGGGGAGCTCTGTACCTCCCAAGCCCATAGGAATGAATGTTTAGAGTCTTGATGTGAGCAAAAGCCTGTCAGCTTGAAGACCTCAGCTGAAATACCATCTGGGCCACAGGCTTTGTTGCTTTTCATCCATTTGATTACTTGCTGCAGCTGTCCCTTTGATGGAGGTTCATCCATGGATTCTACCACAGGGCACTGGGGAATAGCCTGGAGAGTATCAGCTGCCGCTGTGGATTCACAGTTGGGGAGTTGCTGAAAATACTCCTTTCGATGTTGACGGGTGGCATTCCTTAAGAGGAGAAACACCATCCTGTGAGTGAAGAGGATTTTGTCCATTTGACCTTGGCTCCCGAAACGCTTTGCATTTCACAATGGTCAGCATATTGGTGGGCTCTTGGGCTTTCCCTTCCCACCACATGTCCTTTATCTCAGATTTGTTTTTGGGTGTCAGCCATGAGCTGTTGGAATGCTGCCTTCTTGACTTGTGACCTTGGGTTGTTCTGCCAGGCAATGAAATCTCCTCTTTTTCCTTCCCAGAGGTCACATATTTCAGCAATGTTTTCGCTGAACCAGCCCTGGTGATGATGACGCTCAAACCTACAAGTCTGGGCACAGGAGTTTAGTACAGCTAACCTTATTTGATCTGGACATTAATTGGATGTTTGAAGATTTTCCAGATTGGTCATGAGCTGCACTTGGAATTTCTCTCTTTGGTTGGACTGCTTTAGGGATGATCTTCTTCTCCTTGGATTTTTGGGCCCTGTGGTGTCTTGGTGCTGGGTAGATACTCATCACTGATTGAACCAGTTGATGGTCTGTCCAGTAGGCATCAGTCTCCTGCTTGGATCGAGTGATGCAGACTTCACTTTGATCTTTGATCCAAACAATGACATAATCCAGGAGATGCCAGTGCTTTGATCTTGGATGCCTCCATTTGGTTTTGTATTTGCCCTTCTGGAGGACGAGGGCATTGATTATAATAAGGCCATGCTGAGCACACTTTGTCAGCAGGAGGACACCATTTGCATTGGCTTTTCCCACCCTGTTTTTCCTAATAGTCCCGCTCCAGGCATTGGAATCACTGTCAACCCTGGCATTAAAGTTCCTCAGAAGGAAAATCTTTTGTTCTTTTGGGATGGCAGCAAGGTCAGAATAGAACTTTTCCTTAGCATCTTCATCGGAGTCAAGGGTCAGGACATAAGTGCTGATGGCAGTGACAGATTGGCTACTGCTGATCTGTAGGTGAAGTGTCATGAGCCTTTCATTTATATAGTTGGGGAGTTCTGGCAGTGCATCCAAGATCCTATCGTATTTGTCAAAACCAATTCTGTGGACACGGGGGTCCTTTCCTTTCTAGTTGAAGGTGTAATTCCCCTGTTTGTTCATATCATTACTAGATTCGAAACATTAACTCTGTTTCTCTCTCCACTGAAGCTGTTAGACCTGCTGAGTTTTTCCAGCACTTTCTGTTTTTGTTTCATGTCGATGATTTGCCTGACACCAGACGCCCAAAACAACTGCTCCATTTGGAACTCCATCGCACCAGTAGACTCCCTGAAGGACAGCAAGAACACTTAGAGATGTCCTCAAAGCATCCCTGAAGAGGTCAAACATCCCCACCGACTCATGGGGGACCCTGGGGAGTGACCAACCAAAATGGAGAAGGCTTATTCTGGAAGGCACGAAAAACATCAAGCAACTTCATCAGGAATGCACAGAGATGACGTCAGGGCATTGGAGGGAGAGCAACAACCTCCAAACAACCCATCCATCCAAACCTTCAAACACCACCTGTCCTGTATGTGGCAGAGTCTGAAAATTGCCCATTGGGCTTATCAGCCATCTCAGAACCCACTGAACTGGAGTGGAAGCAAATCCCAAGTGACGACCTAAGAAGAAGATAATATTTAAATAACCAACTCACCTCCTGGGAGCTGGTTGGCTGCATGCCCTGCTAGGAAATAGAGACGTTTTAAGTAAGTTATATTTGTTTTTGGGTGTGTTAGGAATAAGGTATATCTTTAAGTTTAAGTTTTAGCTTTACGTTAAGAGTAATTTGTATTTCTGTATTTTTGTGTTAAGAAATAAAGGGGAAGTTGAGTTTTACTTTCACTTTAAAAGATGCCTGCATTGCAATGAAATTTTATGACTATTGAAGGAAAGTTAAAACAAACAAGGTTAAAAAAAACTGTGCCTTGCAACAGTGGTCCAGAGAGAGGGACTCACAGAGACAGAGAAAACTAGAAAGGCAGTTTAAGTTCAGTTGGAAGCAGCAGAGCAGAGAGACAGATAACAAGTCCAAAACTGAAGCTGAAGCCAGCTGCCAGGAGAAGCTGGACACAAGAGAAGGAACTGCAGGATTAAGTTCCAGAAACTAAAGAAGAAAGTCCCAAAACCCATGGGAGTGGAACAGGAAAGGTCCCAAGAGGACTATCTAGTCAAAGGACAAGGACAGGAATCTGGAAAAGGGCCTGTTCTGTGGAAGTGAAAGTAAGGAGCAGAGAGGAATGCTCCAACCTTCATGCTTAAAGGGAGAAAGCTGCAAGACGCAGAGTTAAAACAATATAGGCATGCAAGAAGCCAGAAGATCCAAGGGGACAGCCGAATGTCTGTAACTCTTTACTATGGGCATGTGAAGCAATGGCACAGCTGAGTCAGTGAGAGAGAGTGCATGGAAGGAAGCTTGAATGCATGTGGCAATCCAGGAGAGAAGCACATTGGAAGGAGAGTTTGAAACCCTGGAGGCGGCCTCTTGCAAAAGGCATCTGAGAGAAAGTGTCGGTTTGGGAAAAAAATTCCAAAGCGAGTTCTTGGAGCGTGGAGATTGGAAACCCTCATGTGAAAGATGGAATTCAGTGAGACTGGTTGGCTCACATTGTGACAAGCGTCTGAGGAGAGATCCATAGCATCTGTTTCGGGTGGCATCTGTCATGTGGTTTCAGAGTATGGTGTGTCTGACTTGCAGGTCGCCTATTGGTTTACATGGATTGTGTACTTACTGTGAACGTTAGAGTATAAGATAGCTTTTATAACTTGTGTTATCCTCACAAATCTGTATGTATTTGTAAAGGTGTCATTGTGGGTGAAGGAGTATTGTAATTAAGTTCAACTTTTCCTGTTTAATAAATGTTTTATTCTTATGTTAAAAGTTCATCAGCTGACTCCTGTGACTCTGTTCAGTAGCCACTCTCCACGTATCTAACAAAAATAAATGTTAGGTTCTATCAGGCTGGATTCCACCCTGGGATCAGGCTTGTCCAGTAATTACATCAGCTGGGATCATAACACCCCCTGTCCAGCTTCAGCTAAACCCAGAAGTGAGTTGAGGTTGGGTTTGAGATTTTAAAACGTTTTACATCTCACCCAATTCCAGCCCACCCATCTTTGAGAGTTAAAGTTTACCTCGATTGGGAGGCAGTGAGGTTTATGGAAGGCATTCTAGAACTTAGAGCCTGGACAGTTGAAAGCATGGCTGCCAATGGTGGAGCCAGTTTTGGAGGAAAGCGGAGATTTCAGAGGGTTGCGGGGCTAGAGGAAGTTAACAGAGAGTGACGAGGCTATGGAGGGATTTGAACACAAGGACAAGAATTTTAAACTCAAGGCATTGCTAGACAGTATGTCACTGTAAACACAGGGGTGATGGGTGAATGTGATATAGTGGGCGTTAGGATACAGGCAGGAGATTTTTGGATGAACTGAATTAAGGCAGGGTGGAAGGTGGGAATCTAGTCAGGAGATCTTTAGAAAAGTCAAGCCTAAAAGTAACAAGCCTGTGGGATGTATTTGCATTCATGACATTCAAAGGTTTTAGGATGAAAACGACGGGAGTACATCATAAGACTTTGTGCTGCCATTTCCTTCTTAGTATAAGATGGCCATATTCGGGGGGAGGTACCATAAATCCTACCTAACTTCCAGTTTGGAGAATCCAAGGAAAATTAGGATGTAACGGTCTATTCATTGGATTGCAGTCAGCAAGATGTAAGATGAAAGAAACTGTACCAAAAGTGAACTGAATCAATGCTCTTCCACTTCAGAGGTTTTTTTTTCAGCAGCTGTTCTACAGGATATGAATCCTGACACTATTTCCAGGCTACTCCCTTCGAACTGGTCTGCTTTGCAGTTTCTCTGTAGTTCCCTTATTGAGATTAAGTTGATATCAAGGACACAACACTACATGGGCTGAATTTTACGTTGATCGGGTGGGCGCGCATCTGACCCAACCAGGCGTGAAATCGTGTGAGATGATGTCAGCCTGCGCTCACGCGATATTTCCGTCAGCAGGCCCGCGCAAAAGTTGGAAGCGCATCTGCCGACAATAAAGAGGGCAATTAACGGCGCAATTGCCTGTCATTTTACGTAGCCTGTCCAACCTTGCGGTTGGTGGACGGGCGAATCGGCCAGGCAGTCTTTACATTTTTCATCAAACCTCATCCAAGAGTGGAATGAGGTTTCTGCTATTAAATAAGATAAAAATTGAAATCCGTGGACAGCATTTTTATAATCTATAAGTTTGGGTGCCTGATTGTGATCCTTGGACATTTTTTTCCTGATTTAAAAAATTTTATTCCCTGGTTTCGGGTCTTCAGCTCCCTCAGGGAGCTTTCTGCGAGCGGTCACCGGCGCCCGTGTTGACGTCATTCACCTGCCCTCCTCCTGCCCCCCCACTCTGGCAGTGCTGAGTTTTCCAGCGCGCCCTTCACGCTGTCTGGCCGTTAATTGGCCAGCCAGTGTGAAATTGCAGTTGGGGGCCGATTACAGTCGGCGGTCCGTTTCCCAGCTGCTCCCAGGCCCATCGATCAGGCCCGCTCGCCGAGCTGAAAATTCAGGCTCATGTGTGGAAGTGACTGTTAAAAAAACGCATAGCACTGCTTCCAAACAAGCTGCAAAATGAGGCTATAAGTTGTATCCTTCAATTTACTTCTAAAACTGATGAAATAAATGCTTTGAAGAAATAGCTGCAGTGCCTCTACTCTGTAATTATATTCAGAATATGAAGAGAGCAACAATTATAAGGCTCACTTCTTAAGATTGAGGATTGCCCCTCATTGATATAAAAGAGCCTTAATATAAGGCTTGATGGTGTAGAATAAAGATCTTTGTGATACATCAATTTAACAAATACAGGAAAGAACCCCAAGGCCATGGAAATGCACATAAAGAAATATTCTACCTTCTCATTTTCCTTCTAAGAACTAAGTAGCTACCAATAATTTAAATATTGGCATTATGGTTGTTAATTATTTGTTAATTGGGCGTTTAATTTTATTCAGGAGTTGGTCATTAACTGGGGATTGACTTTTGTTCCTGTATATAGGAGCAGATGTTTACTTTATCCCTCATTTTGTTAATTTAGTTTAATTGTTTGGCTCTGAAAGAGTTATATAGGAGCAGAGTGAAACAGTCTTTTGGGTTCGGAGCTCCGTACTTGTATTGTGTGTCTCTGTTAATGAATATAATCAAGCAGAGTCAGCATGGCTTCATGAAGGGGAAATCATGCCTGACAAATTTATTAGAATTCTTTGAGGAGGAAACAGGCAGGATAGATAGAGGGGAACCAGTAGATGTAATACATTTGGATTTCCAAAAGGCACTCGATAAGGTACCACACATAAGGCTACTTACTAAGATAAAAGCCCATGGTTTGAGGGGTAGTATATTAGCATGGATAGAGGATTGGCTAACTAATAGAAGACAGAGAGTTGGGATATGGGGGCATTTTCAGGGTGGCAACCTATAACTAGCGGAGTGCCACAGGGATCAGTGCTGGGGCCACAATTACTTACAATATATATTAATAACTTGGATGAGGGAAATGAATGTACTCTCACCAAGTTTGCAGATGACACAAAAATACATGGGAAGACAAGTGTTGAGGATGAGACAAAGAGTCTACAGAGGGTTATAGACAGGTTAAGTGAGTGGGCAAAAATGTGGTAGATGGCATATAATGTGGGAAAGTGTGGGGTTCTTCATTTTGGCAGGAAGAATAGAGGAGCTGAATATTATTTAAATAGAGAAAGACTGAAGAAAGCTGCAGCACAGAGGGATTTGGGGGTCCTCATGCATGAATCCCAAAAAGCTAGCATACAAGTTCAGCAGGTAATAGGGAAGGCAAATGGAATGTTGGCTTTTATTTCAAAGGGAATGGAGTATAAAAATTGAGAAGTCTAGCTAAAGCTATACAAGGCACTAGTTAGACCATACCTAGAATACTGTGAACAATTTTGGTCCCATTATCTAAGGAAAGGTATACAGGCATTGGAGGCATCCCAGAGAAGGTTCACTAGGTTGATCCCGGGGATGAAGGGATTTTCTTATGAGGACAGGTTGAGTAGGTTGGGCCTGTACACATTGGAGTTTGGAAGAATGAGAGGTGACCTTATTGAAACATATAAGATTCCTAGGGGGCTTGACAGGGTAGATGCTGAGAGGTTGTTTCTCCTTGTGGGAGATTCTAGGACCAGGGGGCATAATCTCAGAGTAAGGAGGCGCCCATTTAAAACAGAGATGAGGATGAATTTCTTCTCTCAAACGGTAGTCAATCTGTGGAATTCTTTACTGCAGAGGGCTGTAGAGGCTGGGTCGTTAAGTATATTAAAGGATGAAATAGACAGATTTTTAATCAGTAAGGGAATCAAGGGTTATGGGGAAAAGGCAGGAAAGTGGAGTTGAGGATGATCTCAATGAATGGCAGAGCAGACTCGATGGGCCGAATGGCCTACTTCTGCTTGTACGTCTTATGGTCTAAAGCTCCTAAATGTGTAAAGATTGGACCCTACTTCTATTCTTCACTGCCTGGCTATCTGGATCAGAACAATGGTGTCTTTTTTGCCATTTTTGTTTATTGTGTTGGGTGTCCAATTGGTGCCTGTAGCTCAGCAGATTTATACCAAATGGGCCTAAATTTGGAATGGAAGTCAGGCCTGTCTCTACTGGTGCATGAGCTCAATGAGTCAATCTTTTCATGCCTGTTGTTCGGGTGTTATCAAATTTAGGCCCCACCTTATTCTCCTCAACTTTTATAATTGATCTAAGTCCTGCTTGTTCACCAATCCCCATCCTTCCTCTCACCCAATCCTTAATCATTTACCTTGGCTCCATGTCCCCCAATGCATTTAATTTAAAATCTTCATTCTTGACACTCTCCTCCCATCCTTTCTCTATACCCTTTTCCAGGCTTTTATTTGATTTCATGCTCTTTGGTCCACTGACCCTGTTTTATTGGGTAAGGGTGGCGACTTCCTTTCCTCACCCCTTCAGTGTTGTGCCTCTGTTCTCAGTGTCAACTCAGTTAACTATAGGGGTGCTGGTGGGTTATCCTGACAAGTGAATGGGTCAGGTTAAAACAACTCAAGCTATTTGTGTGCCAGGAACCTGTCAGGAACACCACCCCACTGATTTCCACCGTTTAACTAGAGAGCATTCCTCATTCCTTGGGAAACCTTGTTGGACAGGCAGTCTGCCACTTAAATATAGTGAATGTTCATTAACTTCTATTTTAACCCAGGATTCTGATTAAAGTAATTACGACACGGAAGGAGACCATTCGGCCCATCGAGTCCATGTAAGTTACTCTGTAGGTCTGAAAAGTACCACATTCAGATCTGGCAAAGATTAAACAGAATACAAGATTATATTGGCTGAGCTCATCAATCTGCAAAATAGCAAATCGTTCGCTCCATGCCCATGTCTTACATTGAAAGTCAGAAGCTCAGAGATA
This sequence comes from Cetorhinus maximus, assembly GCF_964194155.1. NCBI lineage: Eukaryota > Metazoa > Chordata > Chondrichthyes > Lamniformes > Cetorhinidae > Cetorhinus > Cetorhinus maximus. The sequence goes on along the minus strand of NC_135885.1, from coordinate 27,519,997 downwards.
TAAAAGCCCAGCTTTAACTTGTGCATAAACATTGAAAATGTTGGGGCAGAATTTTCGGGTCGGTGAGTGAGGGGGCGGGACCCGCTTGCCGATGTGTAAAATGACGCGCGATGACGTTGGGCGTGTGTCCCGATGTCATCGCGATGTTTCACTCGGCGGGCGCGCACTGGAATTGGCTGCACGCCCGCCGAAATGTGAATGGCCAATAAAGACCATTAAGAAATCAATTAAAGCGGTTAAGAATGCTGCCTGTCCAGCCCTTGCATTTTTCATGGAACCTCACCCATGGGCGGGGTGAGGTTTCATGAAGTGTCACATGAGGGGACGTGTTTTAAATTTAAAAAATTTCTTTATTTACATGTTTAAAACTTAGAGGTGCCTCAGGGAGATTTCTGCGCTCTTTCGTGGGCATGTGCGAAAGAGCGCGGGCCCTGACTCAGGGAATCCCCTCCCCCGCCCGCACAGGGAGAGCTCAACACTTCCGGGCGCGCGTGACCTTAATTGGCCTGCCCACGTAAAATGGCGGCCCGGACCCGATCGGGGGAGCCGATTGGGTCCACACCCGTCCCCGCCCCCGCCTGCCCCTGCACAACCACCCCAACGGGGGGAAAATTCTCCGCTTGGTGTCTGGAAATCTTGTGTGAAGGATGCTGACATTCAGACAGGAATGAGAAATATCAGCCTAGTCAGCTATAAGCTACTGAGTTTTCAGACAGCGAAAGCAGAGCTCTTTGCCAACAAGAACAAAATAATTTCAGATTTCCTTTAGGCCAACTGTAATAAAAATAACTTGGGAAAATATCATTGAAAGATTCCAAAGGGGCTTATTCTTTTCTATCCCATATTTGTCCTTTGCCTTATAACTTTAATTTGGTGACAACTGAGCCAGGATAACCTCATTTTTAAAATTTGAGATGAATTATTGAACCTTTGGCTTTCTTTTTTTAACAGTATGAACTCAGTGTTTTCCTATCACTCGGGAAGATCCTTTCCTTTATGAATTGATTTTGTGCTCAGCTTTGAGTCTGTGAGGTCAGCCCACTCTAAGCAACAGCAGTAATTCAGAGTTGGTTGGCTTGGAATATTTGTAAACAAAATCTAATTGTTCCAAACGCATGATAAGGAAACGTTTCACAGAATTACATTGAATTTACAGCGCAGAGACAGGCCATTCAGCCCAACTATGTTGGTGTTTATGTTCCACCTGGGCCTCCTACCACTTTACAGCATTTACACCTATCGACATAGCCTTCTATTCCCATCTTCCTCATGCATTTATTAAGCTCCCCCTTAAATGCATCTATGTTATTTGCCTCAACTGCTCCATCTGGCAGCAAGTTCCACATTCTAACCGCTCTCTTGAGTGCTCTTCAGCAGCTGCCAGGGCAGTCTAGGACAACTTACCTCATGGCACCATTCCAGGCACTGCTTGAGGGGCTGGCAAAGGAGCCGAAGTGCTGACGCCCTGAATAAAAGCAACATGTACCGTTCCCAAACTGTCACTGAAACTGCCATGGCTCTGGGGTTCATTACACACGCAGGTTGGCGGTGCAGCTGAATCTATTTGTCCCAACAATCCCTCCCAGGTGGTGCGCTGGTTTGAACCCAGTGTCGGGGTTTCATCCATTTGAGCTTCCATCAAAGCTCCAAAGACTCCCTTTGTCAGGGGCCTTTCTGAGGCAGCCTCGCTCTCCAAGCTGGGTTGGGGCAGATGCCATGCAACGCGATACCATATAAGTTGGACGCACACTTCTCCATACTCTCACACAAAGGAAATCATTCCAGCAACCCCCCCAAAAAATGTGTGGGAAATTGGAATGTAAAACATATCAAATGGAATCCCAACTCCCTCCTTAAACCTGCTCATTTTCTCATTTAAAGGAGGCGGGATGAGACAGACTCGTTGAAATATTTTAGTGAGGTTATGTAAGATTTTGTCTGTTTCAAGTTTAACATTGATCGCCTGAATTTTCCAGCAGCTAAAGGGAGATGAGGACTGCTGCATGAAACAGGTAATTAGATAAATGCCTTTCCAGCGCTGCTTGTGGGCCAGGGGGAGAAAGTGGGCTTCCTTCCAGCTCACCAAGTTAACCTGTAATAGAAACAGAAAATCCTGGAAATAGTCAGCAGGTTAGGCAGGTCATCCAACAATTGACACCAGCAAAACAGATTTACTGGTTATTGCACTTATTGCCCTTTGTGGGAGTTTGCTGTGTGCAAAATGGCTGCCACATATGCCAGCAAAATAACAGTGACTGCACTTCAAATGGAAATCATTGCTTTGAAGTGTTTCGAGTGTCCTGAGTCAGTGAAAGATGTAGCACAGATAAAGGTTCTTATATCCCACACACGTCCTAGAGAATCTTCCCCAAGGTTTTGTTATAGGACAAAGTGTATTTGTTTGATTACACATAACCCTTTCCCTCCAAAATATTTTCTACCCATTATATATTTTCTGCAGGAAATTGTACATCTGTTTATCCCTTCTGTTTGGTTCAAAAATGTTTGAAGCTTTATAAAATTGCATGGGTTCAGCAGCTCATCTACTCTGGCCCTAATGCTTGGCACTAAGCCAACAAGTTGCTTTGAGAAGCGTGCACCTACTCCCTTCCCTTCCTTCCCTCTTTCAGCACATGATAACCATTAGGGGCCTGTTACACGGCCTTGTAATTATTTTGAATATGAGCATATTTATTTAAAGATATTTATTGTCCCTCCTCATCACTTTTCTGTCCCTATTATTTTAGTGCACCTTTTAAAATAGCCCTGAGACGAATTTTGCAAATACATGATTAGACATGCTAAAAATAGCCAATAGAGGACTTAAATCCCCTATATAAAAACAGAAAATGCTGCAAATACTCAGCAGGCCAAGCAGCACCTGTGGAGAGAGAAACAGAGTTAACATTCAGGTCAATGATCTTTCATCAGAACTTCGTGTGGTGGGTTAATATCGCCCCAATAATCGAGGCTGACATTACAGTGCAGAACTGAGGGAGTTCCCATCTTTCGGATGTGAAGTTAAACTGGGACTCGTCTGTCCTTCCAGGTGTTATTTTATCTCTGCTATTTTGCAGAAGACAGAGCAGTTCTCCCTGGTGTCCTGGCCAATATTTATCCCTCAACCCACACCAATAAAAAACAGATTTTCTGGTCATGACCTCAGGCTGTTTGTGGGGGTTTGCTGTGCTCAAATTGGCTGCTGCTTTTCCTACATTACAACAGTGACTAATCAATCAAAAATGCTTTATTGGCTACAATGTTCTCTGGGGCACCTTAAGGTTGTGAGTGATTATTGTAATTTTTTTTCTTCTTTTTTTTGATCTTGCTGGCTGATTGAGGTTTTGTTTTCTTTCCAATTTTCTCCTCTGTTCTCCGGAAGACTCTGGCTCATGCTGTGTTAATAGTTCCACCAGTGCTGGCAAACTGCAGTACCTCATCAATGCGCCCATTTTTCAAGCATGAGCCGACATACAAAGTATTGGCAGGCCATTCGACTGCAAAGGGTGTCACAGTCGAGCCTACTCTGGATCTCTGCCTGACATCCTCGAGGCTACACTTTTAAACAGGAGCCACTGGAATGCAATTGGGAATCGGAACACTGGGAGACTTTCACCTTATAACAGCAAGTGCTAAGTTACAAAGTAAAATGCCTTTTTAACATTATTTTACTCACAAGTGAAAACTCCTTAAAATTGAATAGCTTTTAAATAGGAGTAGACAGCATTGTGCTTCAGAATCATTTTTAAAATTAATTCTTGTAATCCCAACTTAATCCATTATTTGCCTCGGAACAATTGTTTAGTTCTTCAATATGTCCCCCTTTAGAATGAAGCAATTTTTATTTTTTTGATGCACAGCAGATTGAGGAATTGAACGATACCCTGGAGATTCTCATTCTAATTTTAAAACTTGGTTGCCAGACATGTGTCAGACTGGTCACGTGCAACCAAGCAGAGATGTGTCATTAGGGAGAGCGCACAAAATGACCACACAAAGGAACTGGAATCTATTTAATCAAATGGCACTGATCCAGCTCACGAACAGAGATCTCTCAACCACAAAACAGCTTCTCTCAGTGTGCATTACAACAGGCTTAGAAATAGATGGACAGCCATTTTAATTTGCCTGTTCTTTTGTATTTTTGATTTCAGCTTCTGCACCCCCCACCACTCCCTGAGAAACCAGATGTGCATGAATCATAATGAAATTCGTACTAACTAAACAAGAGTCTGGCATAAGGACGGAATCCTGAAAAAGTTATGTATCAAAAAAATATATATTCATATGCCTCTAATCACATATGTAAGAACAAGGAAGCCAAATTAAATCACTAGGGTTAGGCTTACCCAAAGCCTGGACTGGACCATTTTTCAAAAAGCCAATAAAAAACACTCCCCATTGTTACAATTGGCCTCCATGCTCCAGAATTAGGCAGGGGTAGAATTAGTCAAAATTTCTGTTCCTGTTTGCTATTTGTGCAGTTAAGTATGTCAGACGTAACAGGCACAGGAAATAATCAAAAAGGCTAATAGAATGCTGGCCTTTATATCCAGAACACCAGGGGATAGAAGTCATACTGCAGCTAAACACAGATCTGGTTAGGCCACACCTGCAGCACTATGAGCAGTTCTGGGCATCACACCTTAGGAAGGATACATTTGACTTGCAGTGTTTACCGGACTTACACCGGGACTACAAGGGATAAATTGCGAGGAGCGATTACGCAAAGTGGGATTGTATTCCCTAGAATTTGAAAGGTTAAGGGGTGATTTGATTGAAATTTTCAAGATATTAAGGAGAACAGATGGAGTAGATAGGAAGTATTTCAATAGTTGGGGAGTTTAGGACTAGGGGACATGGTCTAAAAACTGGGGCCAGGCCTTTCAGGAGTGAAATTATAGAATCATTGAACGGTTACAGCAGGCGGCCACTCGGCCTATTGTGTCAGGCCAGTTCCCTGTAAATTGGTCCCACTCCCACTCAAATTAGGAAACACTTCCACATACAAAGGGTGGTGGAAGTTTGGAACTCTTCCACAAATGGCAATTGATGCCAGGTCAATAGTAAATTTTAAATCTGAGATTGATAGTCTTTTGTTAGCCAAAGGTATTAAGGGATATGAGGCAAAGCTGAGTATATGGAGTTGGATCGCAGATCGGTCATGATCTTATTGAATGGTGGAACAGACTCAAGGCGCGAAATGGCCTATTCCAGTTCCTGTGTTCCTATGGACTTCAAGTGAGGAAAAGATTGGGCTCAATTTTGATGCCCCCAGGAGTGCTTGGGTGAATTATTCTTATCATTGGAGCCATATCCCAGCAAGAATTGTTGACTTCAGAAGACAAGAGAAAAAGAGGAAACTTGAAAATTAATTCTCCTTAAAAATGTACTCAATTTGCCCAATTTTAAGTGTATTTTTTCACCCCAAGTTCATTCCTTCTATGCACTTATATAAGCAACAACGTCCTTATGGTGCATCAAGTATTTTGTAATGGAAACATTTTAGACTCTGATATATATTTGTGTTGTTTATAATTTCTCCACTTTTCACCCAGCTTATCTTCTTTCCATTGTAATTTTGTCTTATCCATCCCACGACAGGCAGTCTCATTCCATTCAAAGGCAGAGTATTTCTTATTTCATTTATTATTAATAGCTCTGTACCACAAGGACCTTGAAATTCCAACCAACCCAGGAAAGCACCAACAAAAAAAACCTCATGGCTTCATTTAAAGATAAAATTCATTTAGTAATTTAAGATATTCGGTTATATTCAGATCAGAGTGACGGCCACTGTCAAACTGAAGGCAATCAAAATGCTTAACCATTCAGTTAAGAGGAATGTAATTCTGGCACAGAGTCATTTTTTAATGAATATTTTACTCAACATCTTCTGCTTTTAGAAGTACATAATGAACATGTTGAGGCACCGCTGACAGATTAAATGTGAAAAAGATCAGGGCAAGTTAAATTGGCTTCAACTGGTAGAGACCCACCACATACAAATGCATCCATCACAGAGTCGGACATTGGAGTTAAAGAAAAATGATTCAGTGCATCCTATGATCAGATAACTCTTTCTTACCCATTCTCATCTTGGCAAGCGTTTAAATATCAGTTTGTGGCTTTGTAATTCAGTTAAATTATATCGGTCAGGAATTGGATGTGATTATCCACTCCTCACAGAATCAAGTTTAAAAAGGGAGATCAATCTGACATGGTTTCATTTTTTAATAGAGAAAGCTATATCTGGTTTGCGGCACCCAATGGCAGTAATTGGAGTCTGTGCTGGAACTAACTGAAGGTTGAGTGCAAAGTCAGATACAATAGGTGTGTGGTCCAGTATTTCACTTTTCTTTACTGTGAAGCCGATATGACAAAAAAAAACCCACGGTATAGAGAACGCCAAGATTATAAACAGAAGGGTAGATGATAAGATAAATAAATCAGCGGTGGAGAGAGGACTCTAAGCTTGGGTTAAATATTAGATAATTAGTAAGGGAAGACTGAAGAAAATCAAGACTTATGTAGTTTTGAGGTGTGCCAGATACACTATCCTCAGCCTGTGGAGCTGGAGATGCGGAGGTCACAGGAAGAGGGGATTTGGATCGGCCGGACATTCCTGGAGTCACCTGGGTGGATGGCCTCGGGGTGTTGAGCTGCTGGTCCTCCTCCCTCTGGGTGCCTGACAGCCCCTGTCTAACTCCTTGAGGAGGAGAGGACACTGGAGTGGGTTTGAGCTGCCCTGCACCCCTCTCACATTGACACTGTTGGAGGCCGAATATGGAGTCAGCGATGTAGTTGAGCCTGCACAGTAGTCCAGGACCAATGTCTTGGACCAAGGTCTCAATAGTGGCTGCCATCCTGCCAGTGTTGACCACGATGCATTGGCATGCCGGTGCTATCGCCTTGGACTGAAGGCGGACTCCTCCATCGTCACTTGCAATCTGAGGAGTGCACCAGACACCGCTTCCTGAAGTTCCGTGATTGTCTTTGCAGCTCCACCAACTGATTGAGGACTGAGTCCAGAGGCTCATCATCTGACTCAGACTCAGTAGATTCTTTGCCTCCTGCAATCCATTGAGTGCCAACGACCAAGAATGTCCCTATCTCTGCCTGCTGTGGAACAGGTTGTGTGCTGTGCTCACCAGCTTGGGATCCTGAGGCTACTCTACATCTAGGTCCCACTGAGGTGTGTGTCGCTGTGCTGGAGGGGGGTGTGGGTGAGGCGCTACGACTGGTCTTCAACGGTGCTGCCCTCAGGGTCCTCACCTGAGGTGTTCTCGGTGCTGGGGTTGGAGTCAAGGTTGTCTGAGGGTGACATGGCAGATGTGCTCAGGAGAGAAAGTGAAAATTATTAGTACTTGGCAGCCATGTTGAACACAGAACAGTGGACTCAGAGTAGCATTGAGAGAGGGATCATGTGATGCAAGATCCTCACTTGGGTGTTTGTCACCAACCTCACCATCACCGTAGGAATGGTCCACGCTCTGTCTGGCCAGCTCCAATGCGGGGAATCTCGAACGGATTGAGAGCCTTGATGTCCGGCATTCCACACCCCCTGTCTGGGACCTCTCCCGTTGATTGTGCGTGATCTTGTCCTGCATAAAGACAGATAGAGTGTGAGCATGAGAAGTTGCCAGGCATGAATGCATGCTGAGTGGAGCCATGGACTGGATGAGGAGACAGTCTCCAGAGGAGTTGAGGCCAGATGGAGATGTAAGGGTAATTGTGAGACAGTGAGTGGTGATAGCCCTTGAGCTGGCAGTGAGTGAGATGCCAGTGAATGTGTGATGGGCTTGTGAGTGAGTGAGTGAGTTGAGAATGATAAGATGGTTGACTTACCCTGGCAGCACGGATGAGATTGTTCATTTATTTTCTGCACTGGATGGTGAACCTTTTGTGTGCAGCTTTGGCACTGACGACCTCTGCCATGGCTTCCCAAGCCGGAGCGGTGAGACTGATGGGCTTCCGGCGGCCAGAGCGGGGGTAAACAACTTCAGTGTGGGCCTCCACACTGCCCAGAAGGTATCCCAGGAATGCATCACTGAATCAGGGGGCTGCAATCTTCCTGGCTTTTGGGGCCATGCCTTCACAGGAGCAGCCCTGGGCTGCGATCATTGAGAAGTGTGCGCACGGCTGCATTTTAAATATGGTGCCTGGCGTGAGGAAGCGGCAAGGTAACGGCATGGTGGGCCAATCGGAGGCTGCCTGCCACCGATCTGGCGTATTTCCCATGACTACATAGTTTATGAGGCAGGAAGGGGACGATACAGTGAGTAAACCCACCATTGCGGCTGGCAGGTTAAACATCTTTTTTCATGCCTACTACCACACTTACTGGAAACCTGGAATGATGACCTATTCTGACATACCTTGGCAGTCATTTTGAGAGCATAACTGTTAACCTAGGCATAAAATCTATGCCATGGTTAGAACAAATGGCAAGCTCTATAGCCTCCTCACAACCTTCCCAAAATTCGGCATTCCTCCACTTCTAGCGTGGTACACCCCCAATTTCCCTCACTATTAGCTTTCTAAGTCCTAAAATTTGGAATTCCCCTCCTAACCTGCTCTACCCTAAAACCTATGTTCCTGCCAGGCTCCGTTACTGTTGGCCACGCAAAAGTCTATGCAGTGTCATGCACTTAAGCATTACATTTGTACACATCCTCAGTGACGACTCTAAATGAAAAATAAACTCTCATGTAAAAGTGCTCCCTCAACCGTATAGCTGGGGTTTGTTCCATAATTATAGGTGAATGATTTATAACCTGGGGCAGGATTTTTTGGATGGCGGGGTTTCCCGCCCCAGCACCTGAAGAATTGGCGGGGAATGCTTCCCGGCCTATCACAGGAGCCTTGCATCCATTTAATACTCCATGGACTGTGAATTAGCTGGAGACAGGACTTCCATCACTCACCCAGGAAGAAGTCCCACCTCAGAAAACTACCAGCTAACCTCTGTAGACTCAGCAATGCCAGGGGCAGCAGGGACCAAGACTGGGTAAGTCCCCAGATTCCTGGAGTCCAGGACCAGGCCTTTTGGTATGGAGTGGAGGTGACGTCCAGGGGCTGTGGGATCCTGATGGTGAGGCTGGGGTGAGGCGGTCAGGGGGCACTTGTGGGGCAGCTCTAGTAGGTGCCTGATGTGAAAAAGGAGCAGTGCCACCCCATCTACTTCTGGCTCATCACGATGAGCAGCTGTACGGCTCGAGAAAGGGGGAGGTGTAAGCCTCCACCACAGCCGAACTCCACCATCAGCAGCAGAGAGGTCAGTGCAAGGAGCAGACTGCAGACAAACCACTTCCTGACTTCAGGTCTGTGGTAACTGAGGAATTTGCTGCTCCTTGGGTCTCGAACCTCGGTGTATTCCACTTCCTGCCAGCAACATTTTCACAGAGAAAGCAACAGGGCGGCAATCTTTCCCTGGGCTTTGCCCTGCCCCCTAGGAGAACCTAATGCTGGCTGTAAACACCCTGAGATTGATGGTGAACGGAGGTGTCCCCCTCCCCAAGGCCCAAGCAGGGTGATCTGCCGGCCCTGAACTCTTCCCGCCAGCCTCAAAATTGATGCCGTCCCTCCCTGTAAAATTGTGAACAGGTTGGGGGCAGGGGGGAGGGTGGAAAAGCTGCTCGGAGCGGGGGGACCTATCCTCAGGGTGGGCTCTCGAGTCTAGTTATGACAATTAAATTTGATATAGTTTAGAAATGTAACCTTCTCAATGTAATCGGATCCAGTGAGCTCCTAGGATCTAACATTGTAAGCAGTGCACCTTGTTAATTATCAATTGTTTTAATATGCTTTTTCTTCAATATCTATGGTAACATTTAAAAAATGTATATTATACATAGATACATATATGTAAGTTTTCAGTTTCTCCTGGTGGCAGACATCCACACATTACCTTAATTTTGGTGCACACAACATAAATTCATTCCACATCTGGATGGAAAAAATGAGAAGGAACACTACTTAATACCTATCTCTCTGACCAAGCTATTGCTCACTAGACCTAGTGTCTCCTTCTTTGGCTTGGTGTCAATTTTTGTCTAATTATGGCCCTGTGAAGCAGCTTGGGCCATTTTAAAGTGTTAAAGGTGCAACATGAATGCAAGTTGCAGCTGTTGTTAGGGACAAGCCTGTGAACTCTTTTTTGCTGACAATTGCACTGTTCTGTTTCACGCAGAACAAACATTTCCAAATCAACACTTGTTTACTCAATAAAAGTGAACTAGGGCAACTAGGGGTGGGTGATAAATGCTGGCCTGGCCAGTGACGCCCACATCCCATGAACAAATAACAATATTGTTATTGAAAAACAATATTGCTTTAGAGTGTAGAAAGCTGAGGTTTTGTATTACCCAGCCGCTCACTACCGGTGACAGCAATCAGCAGTTGATGACATGTAGTTGACCTTGTGCACCATTTCACTATTCAATAGCATGTTTTCCAATGTTGCAACAATTGACCAAGAGGTATCACCCTGCCTGCTTTTGGCAGACAGTGGAAACACATGTGGAATCATGATAACATAATAAAGATCGAAATTTAGTAGGCAGTCTTGATCTTAATTTTTGGGTATATGCACATTAGAACGCTCAACGAGTCCCATGAATTTGCCCAGATAATCAACAGTGAAGTCACGTGTAGAACCAATATCACCAAAGTAAATAACCATATTCTTGAAAGCTCAGTGATAATGGACTGACCCTATGTGTTGATGCCTTGACTGAAAGAAATGAGTGTGCGTATACAAATTCACAGGTGGCATTTCTAGCTGGTACATTGTGCGGACGGTCACAGCAAGTTAGAAAGAAACCAAAACAAACTACTTGAGTGAGCAAACAGTGAAAGATGGAATTCAACTTGGGGAAGTGTGAGGTTGACTTAGAATCTGAGAAACACAGCTTACAACATTTTCTTAATGGTGAGAAACTTCAGCGATCTTCAATTGCTTCAGCAATGATCTTCCTTCCATCATAAGGTCAAAAGTGGGAACGTTCACTAATGATTGTACAGTGTTCAGTCACAACTACTCAGATACTGAAGCAGTCCATGTCTAAATGCAGCAAGACCTGGACAATATCCAGGCTTGGGCTGATAAGTGGCAACTAACGTTTGTGCCACACAAGTGCTAGGAAACAACCATCTCCAACAAGTGAATTTATCCATCTCCCCTTGGCGTTCAATGGCATTACCATCGCTGAATCCCTCACCATCAACATCCTGGGGTTACCATTGACCAGAAACTGAACTGGACCAATCATATAAATGCTGTGGATACACAAACAGGTCAGAGACTGGGAATTCTGCGGAAAGTAACTCACTTCCTGACTCCACAAAGGCTGCCCACCATTACAAGGCATAAGTCAGAAGTGTGATGGAACACTCTCCACTTGCTTGGCTGAGTGCAGCTCCAACAACACTCAAGAAGCTTGACATCATTCAGGACCAAGCAGCCTGCTTGACTGGCATCCCAGCCACCACTAAACATTCACACTCTCCATCACAGTGGCAGCAGTGGGTGCCATCAACAGAAAGCATTGCAGCAACTCACCAAGGCAAAGCATGAACCTCTACCACTTAGAAGAACAAGGGCAGCAGACACTTGGGAACACCACCACCTACAAGTTCCCCTCCAAGCCACACACCATGTTGTCTTGGAATTATATTGCCATTCCTTCACAGTTCCTGGATCAAAATCCTGGAACTTTCGTCCTAACAGCCCTCTGGATCTACCTACACCACATGGATTGCAGCAGTTCAAGAAGGTGGCTCATCACCACCTTCTGAGGGGCAATTAGGGATCCCACGAACAAATAAAAACAAAACTAGATGCTGTGAGGGAACAACAGAATTTCAGTATCTATGTACACAGGATGCTAAAAGGCAGTGTACAGGTAGAAAAATTAAAAAGACTAATTGAAGTTGGCCTTTATCTCAAAGGAGTTAGAATTCAAAAGTGAAGACATGATGCTTCAGTTGTACATAGTCTTGGTCAGTCCCAGTCTGGAGTCGTGTGTTTGGTTTTCGACACCTAACAACAGGAAGGATATATTCGCCTTGGGAGAAGTACAGGGCAGATTCACCAAAATGATACCAGGGCTTAAAGGGTTAAATTACTAGGATATGTTGCATAGATGTGGCTTCTATTCCCTTTCAGAAAGAGGTGATCGAATCCAGGGCCTGAATTTTACCTTTGGCAGGCCCGGGATCGGCCAGGAAATGGACCGCCGACCGCGATCGGCCCCCGACTGCGATTTCACGCTGGCTGGCCAATTAATGGCCAGCCAGCACGAAACACGCGCTGAAAAGCTCAGCGCTGCTGGGGTGGGAGCAGGCCTGGTGATGACATCACCGCGGGCGTGGGTGAGTGATGCGAGAGGGCTCCCTGAAGGCAGACAGCTGCCTCAGGGAGCTGTAGACCTTCAAATGGTTAAATAAAGGTTTAAAAAGCTGCAAAAAATGCCCATGCATCACAATCAAGCACCTGAAAATAAACCTCATAAAAATGCTGTCCACAGGTGTTTATTTTTATTTGATCTCATAACGGAGATCTCATCCCACCCTTGGATGAGCTTTGACAAAAAATGTAGAGGCCGCATTGGCAGATTTGCCCATCCGCCAACCATAAGGTTGAACGGGCCATGAAAAATCAGAGACAATTGAGCCGTTAATGGGCTTAATTGCCCTCTCAATTGTCGGCTGGCGCACTTCTGACTTTTGCGCCCGCCTGCCGAGCGTAATGTCGCCCGATGTCATCTCGCATGATATTATGCCCGATCGGGTCGGGTGCAGACCTGCCCACGGGACGTAACATTCTGCCCCAGATATTTAAAGAATAAAGGGATTCAATACGGTAAATACCAAGAAGCTAATTTGTCTTGTGGGGGGAATCCGGAACAAGGGAACATATTCTTAAAATTAGAATTAGGCCATTCAGGACTGAAATCAGGAAGCGCTTCTTCACATAAAGCACAGTGAAAAATCTGGAACTCTTCCAAATTACTGTCGATGGTGGGACAATTGAAATTTTAAATACTGAGATCAATAGCTCTTTAGTAGGTGAGAGTATCGGGGGTACAAAAGTGAGTAAATGGAGTTCGGGTGCAGAGCAACCGTGCTAAAATTGAGTGGTGCAAAAAGCTCAAGGACTAAATGTTACCTGTACGCCATCAGAATGGATGCTGAAGGTTGCTTTTTCTGTCAAAGATTTAGCCTATTATTGACTTTCTTAATTCTCTTAAGGTACTTAAAACGATAAAAAAAAAAGACTGCTTTGCGTACAGAAGTCATGGCCCAGCTTCATTTAATGCAATGTTATGACTATTGTTTGGTTGGTTGCCAGGTAGCTGCTTGAAGGATGACCTACGTCACTTAGTTCAAATACAAACATGCTGTGTGATTTGTTCAGATGTGTGTCTGAATGTCAGCTCTTGGAATTTAACAATCATTCAAATTCTGCTAAGCTTCGGCTACTGTTACAGCAAGACATTATAATCACTTGTTTTTTGGAAATGCTGTTTAATCTGTAGTCTTCAAAGAGAGGTCACTTGGTTGGAATCTTTGAAGAGAATAAAGTGCGCCAGACAACTTCCACAAGCTGACGGAGAAAAGAATTTTAAAAAAGCTATGTATAATGAAGTAGTTTTAATACAAGTTGCAAATGATTGTTTTATATTTATGAGGAGCTAGCGCATTGCATCAACTACTATAAATACGTGTGTTATATATTTTTCTATTATTAGCTTGCTCGATTGTTAGTTATTAAATTTGGTTGACAATTCAAGCTCAAAACAAGACGGAGCCTAGTGTCATTCTGCCACATTTGAAGGCAAGAAAGAAGCTAAAGTCATAAAAAGAAACAATTCTCTGTTATCCTGGGCATGTTATAAAATTTATACATCAGGGCAAGTGTCAGAGAGAGAGTGTGAGGGATTCCCAATGAGAGTAGTCTGAAGCACAGAAGCCAAAAATAGCTGGAGTAAAAAGAGTAACAGAACCCAAATGCCGAGTGACTATTTTTGGCAGTCATTTTGAAAGAAGGCAAACACTGACAGGATGACCAGCAAAAAATTTCATGAATGCCCCGAAAAGCAACCTGAAGAGTTGTTGTGTCCTCCATTCAAACCTGGAAAGACTTTGCTAAAAGTACAGCAGTACGTTATTGTGTACAGTAATGTGATCATTATAGTACTAGACTAGTAAACCCCACCAAATCCCATCGTAACAAGCCATGAGACTAATTTTAAAAATTCTTTTATGGGATGTGGGCATTGCTGGCTAGGCCAGCGTTCATTGCCCAGCCCCTAATTGCCTTTGAGAAGGTGGTGGTGAGCTGCCTCCTTGAACTGCTGCAGTCCCTGTGCTGTAGCTACACCCACACAGTGCTGTTAGTGAGGGAGTTCCAGGATTTTGATCCAGCAACAGTGAAGCAATGGTGATATATTTCCAAGTCAGGATGGTGAGTGGCTTGGAGAGGAACTTCCAGGTGGTAGTGTTCCGATGTGTCTGCTGCCCTTGTCCTTCTAGATGGCAGCGGTCGTGGGTTTGGAAGGTGCTGCCTAAGGAGCTTTGGTGAGTTCCTGCCGTGCATCTTGTAGATGGTACACACTGCCACCACTGTGCATCGGTGGTGGAGGGAGTGAATGTTTGTGGAAGGGTTGCCAATCAAGTGGGCTGCTTTGTACTGGATGGTGTCAAGCTTCTTGAGTGTTTTTGGAGCTGCACTCATCCAGGCAAGTGGAGAATATTCCATCGCACTCCTGACTTGTGCCTTGTAGATGGTGGACAGGCTTTGGAGAGTCAGGAGGTGAGTTACTCGCTGCAGGGTGCCAAGCCTCTGACCTGCTCTTGTAGCCACAGTATTTATATGGCTGGTCCAGTTCAATTTCTGGTCAATGGTAACACTCAGGATGTTGATAGTGAAGGATTCAGTGATGGTAATGCCGTTCAGTGTCAAGGGGTCATGGTTAGATTCTTTCTTGTTGGAGATGGTCAGTGCCTGGCAATTGAGTGGCGCGAATGTTACTTGCCACTTGTCAGCCCAAGTCTGAATATTGACCAGGTCTTGATGCATTTGGACATGGACTGCTTCAGTATCTGAGGAGTCGCAAATGGTGCTGAACATTGTACAATCATCAGCGAACATCCCCACTTCTGACCTTGTGATGGAAGGAAGGTCATTGATGAAGCAGCTACGATGGTTGGGCCGAGGGCACTACCCTGAGGAACTCCTGCAGTGATGTTCTGGAACTGAGATGATTGGCCTCCAACAACCAGAACCATCTTCCTTTGTGCTAGGTATGACTCCAAGCAGTAGAAGAGTTTTCTTCCTGATTCTCATTTCCTCCAGTTTTTCTAGAACTCCTTGATCCCACACTCGGTCAAAAGCTGTCCTGATGTCAAGGGTAGTCACTCTCGCCTCACCTCTGGAGCTCAGTTCTTTTGTCCATGTTTGAACCAAGGTTGTAATGAGGTCAGGAACTGAGTGGCCCTGGCGGAACCCAAACTGAGTGTTGTAGGGGGTGGTGGTGTGTGTCAGCTTCACCTCTGAATTCTGAGCGGTCTGAATCACTCCCACTCCCTGGGTTCTAGACCTTGGACTTATTGGGGGTTGTGACAAAGTGCAGCAGACAACTGGTTTTGGTATAAGGAAAAGAAAACTGGGTTTATTGAAGTCACAAATGAACTTATAACATTAAGATTACACTGAGATTATACAGACCTACAAAGTACACTTAGTTAAGAATGGGGAACACATGGCCTAATGAGGGAAAATCACCCTTACCATTGTTCCATCCCCAAAACCTAACTAAATTGAACTAGGAGAGATCAGAGATCATGCTCACCAACCAGGGTTCCTTGACAGTTCGAAATCCCGCCAGGTAAGCCAGTTGCAGTTTTGGCGTACGCTCTTTGTATCCTCTGGGGCCTGCCGTCCCCACGTGGTCCTGGTCTGTGGAATTTGTGAAGGTTCTTCAGTTGGGTGGAGGGCGTGGTTGTGGGTGGTCGATCTTCGTGGAGGGCTGTGGTTGCGGCCTTGTTGTCTTCGGTTGAGCCTGCCACCCCGTGCCCCTCGCCGTGATGTTGCCTGCAGGCCTGCAAAAACCCAGATCTCCTTCCTCCGCTTGGCTCAGCTACCTCTCCCTGCTTAAACTTTGCTTCAACCGCTCCAAAACTGCTCACCCTCCTCCCCTTCTTAACTGGTGGCCCAGTTATACTGTTTTTAGAATTTCTTATCTGAATCCAAATCAAGGTTAGTTCTTTGTCTGATTTTGGTGGGCTTCTTCAGGTGGTTTTTGTCTCGTTGTTTTTAATGGGCTCGCATGATGTTTATCGTTGTCTTCCTGTCCCTGTAACTAGTCTTGAACTGAAAGCCATAGTATATGTGGAGCATTGATAGGTTCACATAATTGCATTGATTGCTGCCTTCCTGCCTTAGTAGTTAGTAACGATTATTTATGCAAGATTTTGATGGGCTTTAGTTTTGTGTAAGATGAAGTCTTTCTCTGGGTTGATTGTTTTAAAGGGAAGAATGCGTATTCTGTCTCCTCTCGTTGTCTGGTTTCAGGCCACAATCCACACTGCACTCAACAAGCACGGGCATGTCCAGTCCCAGGCCTTCGTGGGCCTAGCCTCCTGTCTGCAGGGTTCTACACTTAACTCAGCAGTTGGGTCCTCTGCCATAAAAGTCCAAAAGTCATATCCTTGTTGATAATATGAAAAATGTGGGAATTTTGAGAACCCTTCAGTGTCAGTGAGCGGGTCTTTTTAAAAATTCATTCATGGGGTGTGCATGTATTGCTCATCCCTAACTGCCCTTGAATTGAGTGGCTTGCTGGGTCATTTCAGAGAGCATTTAAGAGTCAACCACATTGCTGTGGGTCTGGAGTCACATGTAGATCAGACCAGGTAAGGACTGCAGATTTCCTTCTGTACTGGACCTTAGTGAACCAGATGGGTTTTTACAAGAATCAACTTGGTTTCATGGTCATCATCAGATGTTTGATTGCATATATTTTATTGAATTCAAATTCCACCAGCTGCCATGGTGGGATTTGAACTTGGGTCCCCAGAGCATTACCCTGGGTCTCTGGATTACTAGTGTAGTGACATTACCATTACTTCACCACCTCCCCTCAGGTTATTGCTAAGCAAGTACTGCTTGATAGCACTGTTGATGACCCCTTCCATCATTTTACTGATGATCGGGAGTAGACAGATGAGGCAGTAATTGGCCGTGTTGGATTTGTCCTGTTTCTTGTGGATGGGACATACCCGGGCAATTTTCCACATTGCTGGGTAGATGCCAGTGTTGTAGCTGTACTGGAACAGCTTGGCTAGGGGCGCAGCAAGTTCTGGAGCATGAGTCTTCAGTACTATTGCTGGAATATTGTCAGGGCCCATAGCCTTTGCAGTATCCAGTGCCTTCAAAGGATTTTGTTTCTTTGTTCAGATTATTTAATGTAATCATTTCTGAGCTGAAACACATCAACACTGCTGGATTGTCCCAACTGGTTCATTAATGTCCTTCAGAGCAGGGAAGATGCCATCCCCTCTCCAGCCTGGTCTGCATGTGACAGGATGCCACACAATGTGGCTGATTGCTAATACTGTCTTAAGTAGCTATTTAGATCAAAGCAACAAGGGGGGGTATGTGGCATTGCCAACGTCATTCACCTCCCAAGAACAAAATAAAATCATGTTATCTAACAGAAAAAAGTGCCAAAAGCAAAAAAGCAAATTGATTACAAAGACCAGCCTCTGATGAATCCATTGTGCACAGAATGTCGGAGGGCAAATGGGTTATGTGTTGGCTTGTAAAACATCTGAGAGCATGTAATGTCCTCTGCTTCGGATCCAGCACAGCTGACTGCTGAGATCATTATCGGTCATAAGATAGCCACAACAGCAATTATAAGGCCAGCAACTAACTAAGTGTAATTGCCTTATTATAATTTGTCAGTTAAAAATGAAATGCTTGTGATTAACCTAATAACTTTGATTATTTGTATTTATCACTAGTATTTCAACATTTATTGACTTGTACATCTGAAAATTCTGCCACTGAATTACATCCTCTTTGGAATATAAGGATGATTGTACAATTTATTTTTTTATAAAAATTAGCCTGCCTATTCAGAATGGTGTATTGATAATTGACGATAACTCGTAGGTATAAAACTAATCCACGTTTAGACAACGAAAACAAAGTTACCGAAAAATCGCCATTCTTGGCAATGACTTACATTTATATACAGTCATCAGTGTTGAAATAAGTGGATGCCCTGTCATCAAGATGATATTTGGAGGGGTGATTAATAAGTTGGTCAGAGAGGTGGTCTTTAAGGTCAGAAAGGTCTTTAAGCTTTAAGAAGGGGGAGGGGGATGAGTGAGAGGTATCAGGGAGGGAACTTCAAGACCATGGGGTCTAGCTGGCTGAAGACAAGCAGTCAATTGTGGAGTGAAAGGGTAAGGAATGAACAAAAGGCCAGAGTCAGTGGAATGGAGGGTTCCAGGGATCGGGTGGGGTTACAGGGCTGGAAAGAGTTAGGACGATGGGGAAGATAAAAAAGATGAGGATGAGAGTTTTAAATTGAAGCAGGAAGACCAGCAAGAAGGGTGACAGGTGTAGTGGGACCTGATGGGAGTTAGACTCCAGGCAGCAGAGTTTTGAATTTAACCATCAGTCTTTAGTAAAGGACTTGGCTTTATCTCCTTATGCTCCCATTTTGCTGAATTTCGAGCTTGGAATGACTTTGAGCTCTTCCATGCTCACTTCTTTGGTCAGGAGTCCTCCCCACCGCTCAGCAAACCCTTTCACACACCCCCATATTCTCTCCCCACCAGATTTGCTCTAAGTGCGGTAGTGAGCGGGTAAAACGATGTTTTACCTGCCGGCTGTGAAAACGGGTTTTTACGCCATATTGTTCCAAACCCGCCACATTATTTATGCACTCCCGGGAAACACACCATTTCGATGAGAGCCCGCCCGCCATCACCTCACCATTGTCACGCCGGGTGCCATATTTAAAGTCTAGCCGCAAGCACATATCTCAGTGCTTCCAGACCATGACCGCTGCATGGAAGACAGGATGGCCCTGAAAGGCAAAAAGACAGGAGCCCCCCCAAGTTTCAGCAACGCATCTCTGGAATGCCTTTTGGATGCAGTGGAGTGCGGTCGGGGTGCCCTATACCCTTGCTCTGGTCGTAGGATGGGCAGCGGCATCACTACCCAGGCTTGGGAGGCGGTGGCAGTGGTGATCAGTGCCAATGTCCTTCAAAAGAGGACAGCGAACCAGTGCCGCAAGAGGATGAATGATCTCCTCCGTTCCGCCAGGGTAAGTCACCCTCCTCATCACTCTCAACTCACACACTCAAAAACCCATCACACATCCACAGGGCCCTCACTCACTGCCAGTTCGAGGGACATCACCATTCACTCTCTCACATACACCTTCATTGTCCTCATCCTGTCCATGGGATCACTTACCACCCACACATGCCAGGCATACTTATTACATTACATTAGCCGTCTCAATTTCTCTGCTCCTCTCACCCATTCTAATCTGTCTCTCTCTGAACTCACTGCACTCCGTTCTCTCAGGTCCAACCCCAACATTGTCATCAAACCCGCTGACAAGGGTGGTACTGTTGTTGTCTGGCGCATTGACCTCTACCTCGCGGAGGCTGAGCGTCAACTCGCAGACGTTTCCTCCTACCTCTCCCTGGACCATGACCCCACCACAGAACATCAAGCCATTGTTTCCAGGACTGTCACTGACCTCATCTCCTCTGGAGATCTTCCTCCCACAGCTTCCAACTTGATAGTCGCCCAACCTCGGACGGCCCGCTTCTACCTCCTACCCAAAATCCACAAACAGAACTGTCCTGGCAGACCGATCGTGTCAGCCTGTTCCTGCCCCACGGAACTAATTTCTCGTTATCTTGACTCCCTTCTCTCTCCCCTTGTCCAGTCCCTTCCCACCTACATCCGTGATTCCTCTGACACCTTACGTCACATCAACAATTTCCAGTTCCCTGGCCCCAACCGCTTCCTCTTCACCATGGATGTCCAATCCCTCTACACCTCCATCCCCCACCAGGATGGTCTGAGGGCCCTTAGCTTCTTCCTTGAACAGAGGCCCCAACAATCCCCATCCACCACTACTCTCCTCCGTCTGGCTGAACTTGTTCTCACACTGAACAATTTCTCCTTTAACTCCTCTCACTTCCTCCAAATAAAAGGTGCGGCTATGGGTACCCGCATGGGCCCCAGCTATGCCTGTCTCTTTATGGGGTATGTGGAACATTCCTTGTTCCAGTCCTACTCCGGCCCCCTCCCACAACTCTTTCTCCGGTACATCGATGATTACTTCGGTGCTGCTTCATGCTCTCGTCGGGACCTGGAAAAATTTATTAATTTTGCTTCCAATCTCCACCCCTCCATCATCTTCACATGGTCCATCTCTGACACTTCTCTTCCCTTCCTTGACCTCTCTGTCTCAATTTCTGATGATAGACTGTCCACCAATATCCATTACAAGCCTACCGACTCCCACAGCTACCTCGACTACAGCTCCTCACACCCCGCTTCCTGTAAAGACTCCATCCCATTCTCTCAGTTCCTTCGCCTCCGTCGCATCTGTTCTGATGACGCTACCTTCAAAAACAGCTCCTCGGACATGTCCTCCTTCTTCCTTAACCAAGGTTTTCCATCCACGGTCGTTGACAGGGCCCTCAACCGTGTCCGGCCCATATCCCGCGCATCCTCCCTCACGCCTTCTCCTCCTTCCCAGAAACATGATAGGGTCCCCCTTGTCCTCACTTATCACCCCACCAGCCTCCGCATTCAAAGGATCATCCTCCGCCATTTCCGCCAACTCCAGCATGATGCCACCACCAAACACATCTTCCCTTCACCCCCCTTGACGGCATTCCGTAGGGACCGTTCCCTCCGGGACACCCTGGTCCACTCCTCCATCACCCCCTACTCCTCAACCCCCACTTATGGCACCTCCCCATGCCCACGCAGAAGATGCAACACCTGCCCCTTCACTTCCTCTCTCCTCACCGTCCAAGGGCCCAAACACTCCTTTCAAGTGAAGCAGCATTTCACTTGCATTTCCCCTAACTTAGTCTACTGCATTCGTTGCTCCCAATGCGGTCTCCTCTACATTGGAGAGACCAAACGCAAACTGGGCGACCGTTTTGCGGAACACCTGCGGTCTGTCCACAAGAAAGACCCAAACCTCCCTGTCGCTTGCCATTTTAACACTCCACCCTGTTCTCTTGCCCACATGTCTGTCCTTGGCTTGCTGCATTGTTCCAGTGAAGCCCAACGCAAACTGGAGGAACAGCACCTCATCTTCCGACTAGGCACTTTACAGCCTTCTGGGCTGAATATTGAATTCAACAACTTTAGATCTTAAACTCCCCCTCCCCCCATCCCCACCCCGTTTCTTACCCCCCCCCACCCGCCTTTTTTTTTCAATAATTTATATAGATTCTTCTTTCCCCACCTATTTCCATTATTTTTAAATCTAAAACTAAAACCTTTAGTCTTTCCACCCCACCCCCACTAGAGCTGTACTTTGAATATCCTGTCTTGCATTCTTAATTAGCACCTTTCTCAGACAAAGACCACCACCTTCAACACCTCTTTGAACCTTTTGTCTCTGACATCTTTTGATTATCTGCTCACACCACACCCTCAATGTGTCTCTTCCCCCCCACCCACCTTAAACCAATTTATATTTCTCCCTTGTTGAAACTATGCTTCAGTTCTGCTGAAGGGCCATGAGGGCTCGAAACGTTGACTGATTTCTTCTCCGCCGATGCTGCCAGACTTGCTGAGTTTTTCCAGGTAATTCTGTTTTTATTTTGTTTTGGATTTCCAGCATCCGCAGTAGCTTTTAGCTTTTTGTTTTTATACTTATCATCTGGCCTGGCAAGTGTCCTGCTTACAGTCTCTCCATCTCTATTCATGCTGGACAAGCTGATACACAACAACGTGGAGAGGTGACAGACTAGTGGAAGAATGCCTGAAATCAAGGTCCTCACGGACTTTGAAAACAGAGCCATCAAGCTGACCGGCAACGATCTGGACCGATCCTGTGCTGACAGCGAGGTCGGAGGTGCTCTACCAAGTGAGGATCCAGCAGTGCAACATCCATCAGACAACCATGCTGAGAGTGATGTGTCCTGTTTCACAGGCTACTGCCTTACATTAATTATCTCCCCTTGCTTCTGCAGACACATCTGGGAAACAGCCAAGAGAGTCCATGACCTTGGGCCTCCAGTCAAACCCCGAAGACACCTCGGAAGAGGATCTGAAGGCGCTCTCCTTGAAGTCTCGTCACAGCACTCACCCGCACCCTCCACCAGCGCAGGGGCACACCTCAGTGGGACCTAGCTTTAGTGTAGCCTCAGGGTCACAATCTGGTGAGCATATTGCACTGTCTGATCCACAGCAGGCGGAGGCAGGGACTTCCCAGGTGCCTAGCACTTGCAGGACTGCTGGAAATCAGAAATTTGACTTCGAGCCAGATGATGAGCCTCTGGACTCGGTCATGTCACAGTTGCTGGAGCTGCAAAGGAAAGGCAGGAAGGGATGTCCGCTGCGCTCCCAGATTGCAAGGCATGATGGAGGAGTACGTCCGCCTTCAGACTAAGGTGATAGTGCCAGCATGCCAATACACCAAGGTCAACACTGGTAGGATGGCGGCTGCTATGGAGATCTTGGTCCAGGGCATCTTTCCTGCACTGCTGCACGGTCTGAACCCCATTGCTGAAGCCATAGTTGGTCTCCAACAGTGAGTATGCAAGAGGAGTGTAGGGCAGCCCAATCTCAGTCCAGCTACCCCTTCTGCTCAAGGAGTCAGCCTGGGGCCCTTTGGCACCCGTAGGAAGGAGGATCAGCAGGTGCACACTCCACGGCCATCCACCCAGGTGACTCCGAGAGTGTCCGGCCCATCCGACTCCTCTCTTCCTGTGACCTCAGCAGCTCTAGCTCTACAGGACGAGGAGGGTGCCACTGCCACACAGCATGATCCCAAAAGCAGGCCGGGGCCCTCAAAGTCTCAGCCCTCCAGAGGACGTCCACCAAGGTCATCACAGACAGGGCACCTCAGTCAGCGGGCTGCCTCCACCTCTGCTGTGGGTGTCTGGGGAGCACTAAGGTGCAGCAGCAAGGTTAGGAAAGCTAAGAAAAATTAGTTGCACAGCCTGGGCATGGGTGTTAATCACATGCTGTTCACAATTGTCAATAAACTCCTAAGAATTTCTCCCTGCCAAAGCTCCTTGTCCTGATGAGCAGTGTTCGTGTCACTCAGATGTGAAACCTTTCTGCACAAGATAAAGGCAGGTGTCTCAGTCCAGGGCCTCTTCCCTGTGCTCTGTGCAGCCTTCAGACCAAAGTGATGGTCCTGCCTCACACTCACTGGACACATTACTGATGTCTGCACCTCGATGGTGCTTGTCATTGCTGCCAGATTGTAGTGGGCAGGTGTCACAGAGTTCTGTCATTCTCTCTGTGTGCTCTCAGCACCTCTAAGGTGGGGCTGACCCCCATCTCTTCAGCATCTGTGATGCTGTGCTCCTGAAGGTGTCAGATGCTGAAGGCGGACAAAGGATCAGATGCTTCTAAAGTTTCATGGCTGCGTCTCCATGATATGACCCTGATCATGGAGAGCAAGCAATCTGCCCTCAGCCAGACAGGAGTCAGACATTCTCATAGGCTATGTGAAGATCTATGGATTGTCCTCACTGCATGTCGTCATCGTCATCCTCCTGCAATCGAACGAGGCGTATAAAATTATGAGGGACATAGAGAGAGTAGACTGGAAGGGACTTTTCCCCTTGGTGGAGGGACCAATAACCAGAGGGCATAGATTTAAGGTAAGGGCCAGGGGGTTTAGAAGGGCTGTGAGGGAGAATTCTTTTCACCCAGAGGGTGGTGAGAATCTGGAACTCACTGCCTGAAAGGGTGGTAGAGGCAGAAACCCTCATAACATTTAAGAAGTATTTGGATGTGCACTTGCGATGCCATGGCATACAAGGCTATGGTCCTAGTGCTGCAAAATGGGATTAGAATAGTTAGGTACTTGTTTGACCGGCACAGACTCGATGGGCCAAAGGGCCTTTTTTGTGCTGTTGACCTCTACGACTCTATGAATGACTATTAGGGTCTCCACTGCGCCTCTGTGACAGTAGCATTCCCAGAGAGGGTATTCGCGCTGCCATAAGCCACATTGGAGTCAAACGTTCACAACTGCGATGTGAGGATCTATGGGGTCACCTCACTGCATGTCGTCATTACCCTCCACAAACCTAGCAGCTATGTGACTTCCCGAGCGCGCCTGCCTCGTCTAGCCAGTGTGGGGGCCTCAGTCCTGTCATCATCACATCCAAGGACCCACTCACCCTCATCTCTGTCGATATCCTCCTCATCAGAGGAGACCTCCAGCTCCTCCATCTCCTCCTCAGCCAGTTCCTCTCCTCATTGCAGTGCCAGGTTTTAAAGGGCGCAGCAGACAATGACGATGCGTGACACCCTCTGTGGACTGTATTGCCGGGCTCCACCAGACCGGTCCAGACACCGGAACCTCATCTTCAGCAGCCCGATGGTCTGTTCCAGTTGCGAGCTGCAGCATGAGCCTCATTATAGCGTCGCTCTGCTGCAGTCTGAGGCCGCTGCACGGGTGTCATCAGCCACAGCCTTTGCGGGAGGAGAGGCCATGGATCCTGAGAAGCCATCCCTGCAGCTTCCGGGAAACCTCAGGGATCTGTGACCGATTGAGGATGTAGATGTCGTGCACACTCCCCTGAACCCATGCGTACACCTGCAGGATGCGTTTCTGGTGGTCGCAGATTCATCGAATGGAATCTCTTGCGGTTGATGTAGTTCACGCCGTGTTGTGATGGAGATCTGAGCGCCAAGTGAGTGCAGTCGATCACAACCTGAACTTGTGGAAAAGCCAAGATCTGGGCAAATCCAATCGCCCTTGCATGTTGGCTCTCCTGGTCCCAGGCAAAATGCACAAAGTTTTGTGCCCTCACAAAGATGGCATCCGTGACCTCATGGATGTATTTCTGGGTGGAGGCTTGTGGGATTCCACAGGGGTCACCTGTGGAGCCTTGAAAGGAGCCACTGGCGTAGAAATTGAGCGTCACTGTCACTTACACGGCCACTAGCGGTGTCCCCGTGGCTCCAGGTTCTGCAGTAGCTGTCAGGTGTGACCAGCCAGTTCCCTAGACATACGCAGTCTTCAGCAACACTGGTTCTCAGTCATCTGCAGGAACGAAAGGTGGCGCCCTGGGTGTCTCTAGGCACCGACTAGCGACGGCTCACTGTGGCTCTTCAGCGGCATGTGCGGGAGCCCCAGCCGTTCCTTCTTCCTGAGGTTGCTGCTCCTGCCTCTGCACAGCCAGGAGCCTCAGTCACTCTCTCCTCCGTTGTCTTCGCTCTCTGTAGGCCATCAGCATACAGCTAGTTCACCAGGCTCCATGATCCTGATGTACTCCTCCTGCAGGATGAAAGAGAGAGACACATGGTTAGCATGGGTATACTCAGAACCTGTCCTGGTTAAGTGTGAAGGCCCTTTAACGCTTCCCAGAGAGTGGTGGCCACCACTTGAATGGTCAGAGATTAGTGCACTGCATGGCTGCTCGAAACACCACCCACATCTGTCCCAGTTCATCTGACCAATTGACAGCAGCTTTGCCCATTGGACTGCAATGTCTCAGCCCAGGGTCAGCCATTCTCCTAACCCACACTGCAAGGCTGCACTGTTAGCTTGAACCATCAGGGAAACTGGTCCAAACCTGAATGATGACTTTGCAAAGGGCTGTGAGCACCTCCACCAGTGACTGCTCCACGGCCAGCTTTAGCAAGGAGATTGTACAAAGTGTGCAGTTGTCCAGCTGTTCTGCAGTCCACTAATGCTCATGGCTTTGCAGCATGTGCCGGGGCAGCAGAGGGGTGGGGTGGGGGGGTGGGGGGGTGTGGGGGGGGGGTGAAAAGCTCTGGGGCACTTGGTGCTACTTTGATGCCTCTGCGTTGCGTGAGTGGGAAGAGAAGCTAGAAGCCCGACCCAATCATATCAATGTGGCTGCGCCTGAACTGTCCCAGCTGCAGAGGAATGGTCACTTTATACAGGTTTCCCTGATGCGTGGCCACTTCCATCGCCCACCCTGAATTTTTTATGCGCTATATTCAACGGCAGGCCCTGGCTCACCATCCCCTGCCCCCCCACCACCAAACAAGTCACCTCAATGGCAGGGCTGCCCTTGCCTCACCACCCCCCCACCCCACCACCCCCAACCCCCCCCCCCTCCCAACAAGTCACCTCACTGGCAAGGCGGCCATTAACCCCGATGCCCCAGCGCCCCTCAAGCTTGAAGTCCAACAGGTGACCCTGGCGAGTGCTGCACAATGTGACTGTGTATTCACCTCCGAGACCCCCTCAAAGTGCTGCCCGCCAAGTGCACGTCGCTTATGTGCTACTATGAAACACGTCAGCGTGTTTTCCCGCTAACGTGGATGGACGATCCAGTGGGTGGGGAGGGAGACAATTCCGGTGGGCAGGCCTAATAATGATATGCTAATGTATTACAATGAGGTTCCCGACGTCCGATGGCGGGAAATGCGGCCCACCATTGGCGGGCTGAACAGATGATCGCGAACTGTCTTCATGCTGTCGTAAAACCAATCGCGTGATATTGTCCGCTCACACCACTGAAAATACCTGACACCAACGGGCACGGAAAATTCCGCCCTGGATCTTTTCATTGGGAACTGCGAGCGGGACCTTGGCCGCCTCAATTTCTCTGCTCCCTCACTCACTCGAACCTGCCTCCTTCTGAACTTGCTGCACTCTGTTCTCTCATGTCTAACCCTGACATTGTCACACCTTTTATTTTTTTGCTTCTTTTCTTGCCCCATCTCCATTACTTTTGGGCCTGGAGGACTAACTTTCCTGTTGTACAATCTCTCCTGTCTTCCACCCTATCACAGACATTCCTTTGTCCTGGTCTCCTTTCTCAAAACCTATTACATCTCTAACGTCTCCCATTTCTGATGAAAGGTCACAGACTTGAAGTGCTAACTCTGTTTTCCCCTTTCTACACAGGTGCTGCCCGTGATCTGCTCAGCCTTTTTCCCAGCATTTTCTGTTCCGGTTTCCAGCTCTCGCTGCATTTTGCTTTTCATTGAGAGTTTTGAATGAGCTGACATCTATGCGGGTAAAGGATGGGAGCCTGGTGAGAACATTAGGAATCGGGCTGCGGTAATGGCAGAGATGGGCCATGTTACTTTGGTGGAATTAATTGCTCTTTGCGATGGGGAGGGTACGGGGTCAAATGCTCAGTTTGGGATAAAATAGGGCACTGAGGTTGTGAACGGTCTCGCTCAGCCTCCAGCAATGACAATGGGTGGAATTCTAAGACCCCCGCCGCTGACAGGATTTTCCATTCCTGCCGAAGTCAATGGAGTTTTGAATGGTTTGCCGCATTTTACAGCCCCACCCCATGGGGATGATCAGTCGATATAAAGCCTGAGGAGCATGTGCGGTTAAGGGTAAGGATTACTGTGACAGTGGACAGGCAGCCAAAGTCGACCAGTGGGAAGCGAGAAGAAAGTTGAGCAGGACAACGTGCAAAACACAATATACACAGCTGAAGTCTGGGCAATTGGAAGTAGAAGATGGAAGACTGGTAGGGAGGTGTCTAGAGGTGACAAAAACATAGATAAATGTTTCAGTGGTGGTGGGGCTGAAGGAGGCATGGGGGTGAAACTAATTTGTTTTAGTGATAGATGGCATGTAAGTGTTGAAGCCCAATATAATTATTGCACACATATGATTGTTTTTGAAATACATGACCTCAACCAATGTAAATGAAATTGTTAGCAACAGTGTTGGTATTTTTTTCTATAAAATACACTGCTAGGATTTAGGCCTAACAAAAGTATTGACTGCAGAAGCTTTCCAACCTTACCAAAGACTACAAATGCAAATTAATATTAAGCAACTTGACTGCAGCAGACTTCACTTTCACTGTTAATATTATAAAAATACACCGGCTTTAACGAACTCAGTTTGCTATCCAGCGGTGAGTTACCTGATGTGTCAGATAGGTACAGCAACATAGTTGTTGCGTTTGAAGATGCTAGTTGGGGGATAAAAACCCTGAGTAATAATGGTGTAAGCCTTTGTATAGCTGTACAGCTGAGTCCTGAGCTGAGGTACTGTGCAAGAATAATGCCAGCAACATCTTCAGGCACAATATGTTATTACAGCACACATGGATAGCAGGGGCTTTTGAAGAGCACGTGCGAGGGACCATATTAAAATGCGGCATGATTAGCTATTGGCTAAAACGACCATGCTGGCCTCTTTATGTGCTGACATCATCTTGTGCAGATTTAATTCTGGCTGGCAGCCTTGTGATTTGCAGTGAGAACGATATCACCAAATGTGCCGCTGACAGCTTTGGTTGGAATAGCAGCGAAAGATAAATACAGGGAGGAAGGTGACAATAATACAGACTCAGGAAGAAAGTTATTTGAGAGAAAAAAAAAGAAAAAGCCGGAGAGTAACCGACTATGACAGTAACTGAAAAGGGAGAAACAGAAACACAGCTACAATGACTTGAATTTATATAGCGCCTTTCGCATGGTGAAACATCCTAAAGGGCTTCGCAGGAGCAATTATTAAACAAAATTTGACACTGAGCCATGTAGGAAATATTAGGATAGGTGACCAAAAACCTAGCCAAAGAGGTAAGTTTTAGGAAGTGTCTTAAAGAGGAGAGAGAGCTAGGGAGACAGAGTGATGTAGAGAGGAAATTCCAGAGCTTAGGGCTTAGGCAGCTGAAGGCGTGGCCGGCAGAAGTGGAGAGATTAAAATCAGGGATGCGCAAGAGGCCAGGATTTTAGGGATGTAGAGATCTCGGAGGGTTGTAGGGCTGGAGAAAATTACAGTGATAGTGAGGGATGAGGGCATTGAGGGGTTCAAAAACAAAGATGCAAGTTTTATAATCAAGGTGTTGCCGGACTGAGAGCCAATGCAGGTCAGCAATTACAGGAATGATGGGCGAACAGCACTTGGTGCGAGTTAGAATACAGGCAGCAGAATTTTGGATGAGCTCAAATTTATGAAGCCTGGAAAACTGGAGGCTAGCCAGGAAAGCATTCAAGTAATCAATTTTGGAGGCCACAAAGGCATAGATGCTGATTTCAGCAGCAGATGAGCTGAGGCAGGGATGGAGGTGGGTAATGTTACAGATGTGAAAGTTGGTGGTTTTGGTGATGGAGCAGATATGTAGTTGAAAACCCATCTCAGGGTGAGATAGGATGATCCCAAGGTTGTGAGGCCAAGTTCGACCGCAGACAGTGACCAGGAAGAGGGATAGAGTCGGTGGCTAGGGAACAGGTTTTGCGGTGGGGGCTGAAGCTAATGGCTTTGACCTTCCCAATAATTAATTGGAGGAAATTTCTGCTGATCCAGTTCTGAATGTCGGACAAGCAGCATTACAAATCAGAGGGTTCGAGAGAAATGCTGGGTGTACCCTGTGGAATCTGGCATGTTTTTGGATGATGTTGCCTAAAGGCAAGATGTAGAGGAGGATAAGTAGGGGGCCAAGGATCAATCCTTGATGACACCAGAGGTAACTGTGTAGGAGTGGGAAGAGCAGCATTGCAAGTGATTCTTTGGTGATAGCTAATGTCATGGCCATACACTGACATGACGATATTGTGACTTTAAAAAACTACACTTTAAAAGACTGAAATTCAAGATGACTTCCAAAGACTACAAGACACTTTGTGGATTACTAAACATTATCTTGTGTCCAGAGAGAACAAAGAGGAACCCCTGTCTGATAATGTTTGCCAGACCAGGAGACAAATGAAACCTCACTGGCAACTTCATTGTAAAAAAATCAAGTTTGCCTTTTCAAACACAAAAGGCTACTGAAACCATAGGTGGGGAGAAGAACCCAACTGCTTAATGGGGTTGCCATAATACCTTTTTGGACCATGGCTCAATACTGATGTGAGGACACATGATATAGCAGCCTTCTTTACTCCCTGCTTTTCAGAAACATCTTCAGAGACTTCAAGATTGACTTCCCTTAGAGAAAGATAGAGTCCTGCAAAGAGCCATCTGCCGCTGCAGTCAGCTAAGCAGCCTAAGTATATCCCTGCAATGTCTTGCAAGAGGAACAAGGACTCTCTCCTCTAACCTGCTCCCCCCACCAACGTCACCTGAGTTTTCAACCTCTGGCAGGTTGACCACAAGAGCCTTTGCAGCCACGGAGAAATCGCTGCTTTTCAAGATCGTTACTTCCAGCCAAATCATCAACTCAACCAAGGCCTGCAATGAAATAGAAACTGAGGCCCAGGTTTGTGTCCTCGGGTCGGGATCGCTGAGTCGGGAGATTTCCCGGCTTGGCAAACCCAACCTTTAAAATTGTCCGCCCGCAGGTCGGATTTTTGGTCGGTAAGTGGGCTGAAACAGGAGTCGGGGGCATGTGACCCGGGAATGAGTGAGCAGGCTTCCGGGTGCGGAGACAGTATGGGTGCGAGGCCTGCCTCTGTGCTCAGGCAATGTGTTTAAATAAATAAAAAATAATAATAAAACAAAGAAGATCTCACCAGCCCACACCCTCCCTATGCCCCATCCATATAAACCTATGCCAAACCATGCCCCCATCCAGCCCCCCATCGCCACTTCCACCCTATGCCAACTTAATGCCTACTCATGTCAAGCCATGCCTTTGCCCTTACCCCCTCCATGCCAACTCACTTAGTATCCTTGGACAGTTCTTTGACAGCTTTGACACTTCCTGGATAACTTTGACCAGTTTGACAGGCTTGACACTTCCTGAATAGCCTTGACAGGTTTGACAGCTGGACAGTTCCTTGACACCTGGGCAGCTCTTTAACAGTTTCTTGACAGCTGGATAGCTCTTTACCAGCTTGACAGTTCCAATGAGTTTGTGCGTAAAAAGTGCATAACAATGTATACTTTTAGCAACCCTAAAGGATACCTTACATGTCCCAAAGGTGTCCTGGGACCCTATTCAAAGGGATACTTTATCTCTCCAAAGGGGTACCCTGGCTATCCAAATGCATCCGCCAAGTTCAGACCTCCTCTTACCTGTTCTAATCTGCATACTTCGGATTCTACACTCCTGTTCTTCCAAAATCCCACTTCAGTAGAGGCAGCTAGTGATTTTCGCATGAGTGAACCCTGGACCGACTGCATCCCACCCTTGCAAAGATAGGAAATGCCCGGTTCGGTGGTGGCACTTAAAAATTTTGGCTATTTCCGGGATTTTCATAAGGACAAAGAGACTCTCCATCATGGTAGAAGTCTGGGCAAGAGTTAAATTCCATTTTTATAATTACTGTTTTACCTTCAACTACATCTAGTTTTTGTGTATGAGTGAGTTGTGTGAAACATCAAGCTTTTGTTTAACTTTCAGGGGAAGTGCATATGAGAGGTAAAGTAACTTTCTTCATTTTTTAATGCACAAAAGCTTGCTGTTGGGCTATTTAAATTGACACAAACACCCTGAGGATAAGAAAATACACACACTCACATATAAATATATTTAATCAGAGGCAATAAAAGGTAACACCTTAAAATTGTCCATGACACTAGATAGATAAGAATGGGAACAGGGTCAGGTTAGGAGAACAACACAAAGCTGAACAGTAACAGAAATATGCGCAACATTTGGTTGCATAATGTCTGTATTTTAAGTGCTCTGGGTACTCTTTCAAGTCCAAAATGGCATCCATGGTATGTACACACAAAGTTGGTTGGGGGTGTGTCGGGCTCCATTTTTGTAAGGGTGTTAGCATTTTTACATATATAAAGAGTAAGAGAGAGGCAAAAATGGACATTGGGCCACTGGAAAATGACGCTGGAGAAGTAGCAGTGGGGACCAAAGAAATGGCGGAGGAACTGAATAGGTACTTTGCGTCAGTCTTCACAGTGGAAGATACGAGTGACATCCCCAAAGTTCAAGAGAGTCGGGGGGCAGAGGTGAGTATGGTGGCCATTACCAAGGAGAAGGTGCTAGGAAAACTAAAAGGTCTGAAGGTGGATAAATCACCTGGGATTACACCCCAGAGTTCTGAAGGAGATAGCTGAAGAGATAGTGGAGGCGTTAGTGGCGATCCTTCAAGAATCACTGGAGTAAGGGAGGGCCCCAGAGGACTGGAAAATCGCTAATGTAACCCCCCTGTTTAAGAAGGGAGTGAGGCAAAAGACGGGAAATTACAGGCCGATTAGCCTGACCTCGGTCATTGGTAAGATTTTAGAGTCTATTATCATGGATGAGATATCAGAATACTTGGAAGTGCATGGTAAAATCGGGCAAAGTCAGCATGGTTTCATCAAGGGGAGGTCATGCCTTACAAATCTGTTAGAATTCTTTGAGGAGGTAATGAGTAGGTTAGACAAAGGAGAGCCAATGGATGTTATCTACTTGGACTTCCAGAAGGCCTTTGACAAGGTGCCACACAGGAGGCTGCTCAGTAAGATAAGAGCCCATGGTGTTAGAGGCAAGGTACTAGCATGGATAGAAGATTGGCTGTCTGGCAGGAGGCTGAGAGTGGGGATAAGGGGCTCCTTCTCAGGATGGCGGCCGGTGACTAGTGGAGTTCCACAGGGGTCAGTGTTGGGACCATAACTTTTCACTTTATACATTAATGATCTAGATGAAGGAACTGAGGGCATCCTGGCTAAGTTTGCAGATGATACAAAGATAGGTGGAGGGACAGGTAGTATTGAGGAGGCAGGGAGGCTGCAGAAGGATTTGGACAGGTTAGGAGAATGGGCAAAGAAGTGGCAGATGGAATACAACGTGGGGAAGTGAGAGGTCATGCACTTTGGTAGGAAGAATAGAGGCATAGACTATTTTCTAAATAGGGAGAGAATTCAGAAATCTGGAATGCAAAGGGACTTGGGAGTTCTAGTCCAGGATTCTCTTAAGGTTAACTTGCAGGTTGAGTTGGTAATTAGGAAGGCAAATGCAATGTTGGCATTTATTTCGAGAGGACTAGAATATAAAAGCAGGGATGTGTTGCTGGGGCTTCATAAGGCTCTTGTCAGACCACATTTAAAATATTGTGAGCAATTTTGGGCCCCGTATCTCAGGAAGGATGTGCTGGCCCTGGAGAGGGTCCAGGGGAGGTTCACGGGAATGATCCCAGGAATGAAAGGCTTAACATATGAGGAACGTTTGAGGACTCTGGGTCTATACTCGATGGAGTTTAGAAGGATGAGGGGGGATCTGATTGAAACTTACAGAATACTGAAAGGCCTGGATAGAGTGGACGTGGGGAAGATCTTTCCATTAGTAGGAGAGACTAGGACCCGAGGGCACAGCCTCAGAGTAAAGGGAAGACCTTTTAGAACAGAGATGAGGAGAAACTTCTTTAGCCAGAGAGTGGTGAATCTATGGAATTCATTGCTACAGAAGGCTGTGGAGGCCAGGTCATTGAGTGTATTTAAGACGGAGATAGATAGGTTCTTGATTGGTAAGGGGATCAAAGGTTACGGGGAGAAGGCCGGAGAATGGGGTTGAGAAATTTATCAGCCATGATTGAATGGCGGAGCAGGCTCGATGGGCCGAATGGCCTAACTTCTGCT
Source organism: Cetorhinus maximus (assembly GCF_964194155.1). Classification (NCBI taxonomy): domain Eukaryota; kingdom Metazoa; phylum Chordata; class Chondrichthyes; order Lamniformes; family Cetorhinidae; genus Cetorhinus; species Cetorhinus maximus. Next base: position 27,486,323 of record NC_135885.1, on the reverse strand, counting down.
CCTATGTCTTATGGTTTTATGGTCTTATGGGGCAGGAAGCATCTGTCGGAAGAATATAGAATAGGCAGATTGTGTTGTCAGTCAGCTTGTAATGCAGATTTGACATCAGTGGATGCCATTTCTGACTTGAAAACTCCAACTCTTTTAACCTCACACAGCTGAATATGCGTTCAAAGCAGGAAGGTCCCTCCCACCTGTGCTGGTTAAATGGTTCATCAACTACTTTCAGGTTAGTTGCTGATTGATTTCTACTGTTTGTTACTGAGTTAGTCCAAGAATTTTGTGATTTGTGGTACTGTAGTGTGGCATAAGCTGAAGCTGAATTTTTGAAAGACAGAGGTAGTTAGATTCTTGATAAGCAAGGGAGCAAAAGGTTATCACGTGTAGGTGGGCATGTGGAGTTGAGGTTGCAATCAGATCAGCCATGATCTTATTGAATGGCGGAGCAGGCATGAGGGACCAAGTGGCCTACTCCTGCTCCTAATTCATATGTTCCTATGTATGTATTTTCATATGTTGACTCTTCTCTGTTTGGTGTGCTATTAGTCAAGCCTAAGTGTGCTTATTGAGGAAGATAAACTAAAAGCAAGCTGGAAGCTTGTGCTACAGACATTTTTAAAAGCATTGTAAAATGAAGGTTCTGCTTAGACATAGAAACTGGTGTCATCTCTGCATATCTTCAAGGCACAAAACACATCAGCCACTACAAAATAAACATTCCAATCCAAATTTATAAATCCAATATTCCACATAAAAGTTAACATGTGTGTCTGACTGTGTCACCTTTGCCTGGCATAATGTTCCAATGCAGTGCCACCCCATTGACCATAGCATGGCTGGTGGAAGGCTGCTGATGTTCAATGGAGTGTCTGCAGATGGCCTTGCAGGCTGACTTCAATCACCTCTAGCTCCAGAAGGCCTGGCTTTTGACTGTACTATCTCAGCATTGGCAGCAGCTGTTTGAGCTATCTGGCTGATAGGCAACAGCAAGGGCACTGGCAGAGTGGTTGTGGTGGGAAGATTAGTGCTGTCATCCTGAGAGAGAAGAGCAGGCTTGTGCTCCATTGAGCCACTGCCATTCCCCTGAGAATATGCTTCAGCAACCCTAATAACCTGCTGGAGCACAGGTTGCTGGACTGCTGTAAGAGCCAGCAAGCTCCTTTGAGCACTGACATTCACAGCCATGATGGTAGCAATCTGACCTTGCGTGGCAACAACCTGGGTTTGCATAGTGACAACAAACAATCTCAAGATCTCTGTCTGAGCTTCCACTGTGGCCCTCAGGTGCTGGGTGGCTTCAACAGAAGCTGAGCCATTGGTGTTCAGACAATGATTCTGGTTTGATCTACATGTGTCTTCGATCAGCCGCCACTCTCATGTTGGAATGGATGAGCTCCAAGGTCTGTGCAAAGCTCTGTTAAGTTGATGCTGGCCTCCTCCAATTTCCTTGACTGTGAGTGCAAGCTTTCCGGCAGGCTTGACAATGCATCCAACAATTCTCTGTGTGTGCCCATCATTTTCCTGTATTCTGCCCCATTGAAGTCCTCATCTGAGTCCTCTGCAGCAGAACTCGTGTGACCTCGCTCTAACCCTAACCCTAACTCTAACTCTAACCTTTTCCCCTTGCTCTGGCTGCAGGACACTTGCGCCTGATGTCTCATCATGTGTGCAGTGTCAGTGTCTGAGTCAGTGGCTGTGAGTTTGAGATCGAGTGATGGCGTTTCTTCCTCACCAGTGCCTTCCTGCTCTTCCCTCTCTTGTTTTTCTACCACTGTCCGGCCAGGTTGCAATTCTTGGGTTTCTGAAAGGAGAAAGGTGAAAGGGTAGAGTTTGGGTGAGGGTAAAAGAGAGAGCAAGAGGTGCATGTTTATAGCAAGTGCATCTTGTAAATCAGAAGAGATTGTGAGATGAGGGGGAGGTTGGATGTGAGAAGAAGGACTCGGTAGAAGCATTCTGTCATCTTCAATGGTGTCAGCCTTGCCACTAGCCACGGCCTACATCATGGTTGCTCCTCGATGGGGATAAGGACATGCGGCCATGCCTGTTCCCTGCTGGTTAGATGCTGCTGTATGCCACTTTGCCCTGCAAGAAAGAGAGAAGTGGATCAGTGAGTGCGGTACAATATGTTTGAGTGATGTGGCTGTCATAACTTGTAGCAGTGTTAAGTGTGTGAGGGTGAGGGGTGAGTGCTGCCTTCATAGGAAGAAATCAGAGAGGAAGAGGAAGATTTAGAGCATCGGGGAAGAGAATAACAAAGAAATACTACAAAGTGAATTTGTGGTGCAATGAAGAAGAGAAAAACAGCCAGAAAGGAGAAGGGCAAAAAGGAGATGGAGAGAGAAAAGCATAGAGTACTAAGGACAGGGTAGTCTAAACAAGGGGGAAATCACTGATTCACTATTCAGAGAGAGATTCCCAAACCTTGATCTAGCTTCAAGATAAATACATGAGTTGTAATGATGGTGAAGTCTCCCCCTCCCCCACCAACCTTCAAAATGTTCACTGCCCTGAGTTTTGAGGATATTTTACAACCAGAAGAGCTGGAACGAATTCAGCTTCAGCCTTGGAGGCTCGCAGTTCTCCGAGCTCATTCAGTCCCTGTGCCTGTGCTGATGGCTAAACAAAATCCTTGAGAGATAACTGCAAGATCTCGATGAGAAACAAACCTACATCAGGTCAGACATAGAGCACGGCATTTTACACCCCACACTATGTATTAGCAAAACCACAGGAGATCTACCATTAACAGTTATATAATCGCCTTCATCCTCTGTTGCATCATATGGCCATTACTGGTGGCTTCTAAGAGCCTGATACCATTATCTTTCCCAGTGATAAAGAGTGGGTGGTGATTTACTACCACTCTTTAACAAGTGAGAAGATCTTCTGCATTTATGATTTATGAGCCTTTTGCCTGTGATGAAAGACTAACAGTAGCACCAGGGTTGTGCCCTATCATTTCTGTTAGGAAGGAAAAAAGCAGACAATTCTTACTGGAACAGCATTCAATATCTAATGCAGACCACAGCTGACAGGAATTTACAGCTGAAGGTATTTGGCTATTGCTCAGGAATTAAAGGAATGGGTGTAGATAGGAATCTTGTCAGGTTTTCACTCTCTATGCATGTAATGAAAACAAGAAAAGGTTTGTAGGAATGTTCAGTTGGAAAGCACAGATTTATTCCTCATGCTTAGGGAGAAGCTGCTGGTTTGTAGCAGAGGGATTGGGTGACAATCCTTTTCCAACATCTTGCTCGAGGGCCTTTTACAGACGAGTTGCAAAATGCTGCAAGATTAAATGCTGGGGCATGGGAGAACTGCCATGTCCTCAGCACCAATTTCAATTGTGTATGCTGGTCAGTTTACCCAAATGGGGCCATGCAACTCCCTACAGAAACGAGATTTAAACAAAGAAACAAGGTTTTTGGTAGATTACCCTGATTTTCCAGGGTTTCCCAGCTCTTCCAACGAAGCTATGGTGAATGAGTTGGAGAGCTTCAAGTATTAACCAGCAAGTTTTGGGTGTTGAACAAATCAGGATAAATTGGGAAAGGATGGGATTTACGTTGAGTTTTGTGTCAATGTCATTACACAAACTGCTCCGTATGTAGCTGGAGCTTACACCCCTCCGCATTTTTTTTTACTATCTGATTCTTTGGAAATATCTAGCCAGATGACGTCAGGAATTGTAGATTAAGATTTAAATGTTGAAAAAGTTGCTCCAAGAAAGCCCTGGAGTGAGTCAAGTGGTACTAATATCGGGTAGATTTTAATTGCATTTAATTACATTTAAATTCGGCATTTTCCAGTTTCTCTACACCAAGGAAGCGATGAGAAGGATAAGAAGCTCAAAATTGCTTAAAGTCAGAAATGTTGCACTCTTCTCTTCAATGTAAACATACCAGTCATACGACACAGATTGGTAAAATAATAATGTGGGTTCTTTATTTGATGATATGACTATATACAAGTACTGTTAACTAGAAGTCTAAGTATACATGTCTGACCTCAGCTGCTGTTTGCAGGGCGACTATAAGTCATGTGACTATTGGATTATATCCCGTCGAGGTGGTAGTGACTGACAGCAGTTTAAGATATGCTTCCTTAAAAGTACATGTACCTCATATCACAACACCCCCTTTTTTTCTAACTAAGGGCTCACCCTTATAGAATCAAACTATTTATAGGTCAGCGAAGGAAAACAACACTGGCTGGGATTTTCCATGCCTGCCGGTGTTTGGTGGCTTGAGCGGAAAATATCACGCGATTGGTTTCACGACGGTGTGAAACCAGTTTGTGATTGGCCAGGTTTCCCGCCATCGGGCCTCATTGTAATATTTCTGCATATCATTATTAGGCCAGCCGGCTGGGATCATCTCCCCGGCTGGATCGTCCGTCCATGGCAGTGGGAAAGCACGCTGACGTGTTTCACAACAGCATATAAAAGGCGTGCACTTGGCAGGCTGCAATTTGAGGGGAACTCGGTGGTGAGTACACAGTAACAATGTGCAGCGCTCACCAGGGTCCCCTGTTGGACTTCAAGCTTGAGGAGTGTTGGGGAGTGGCGAAGGACAACTCTGCCGTTGAGGTGACTTTTGGTGGGGGGGAGGGGGAAAGGGCAGCCCTGCCGTTGAGGTGACTCGGGGGGGCGGGTGCAAGGGCTGCCTTGAGGTTGAGGCAACTTGTTGGGGGAGGAAAAGGGCAGCCCTGCTGTTGAATATAGCGCACAAGCATTGGGGGTGGGGGTAGGGTGGATGAGGGAAGCGGCCGCTCATTTGGGAAACCTGTATAAAGTGACCATTCCTCTGCTGCTGAGACAGTTCGAGCGCAGCCACATTGATATGATTGGGTCAGGCTTCTAGCTTATCTGCCCACTCAAGCAACACAGATGCATCAAAGTGCCACCAAATGCTTCAAGGCTTTTCACCCCCACCCGTGTCCCCCAGCACACACTGCAAAGCCATGGGCATTTTAGTGGACTGCAGAACAGTTGGATGACTGCACACATTGTACAATCTCCATGCTAAAGCTGGGCCTGGTGGAGGCGCACACAGCCCTTTGCAATGTCAGCATCCCGGTTTGGACCAGTCTCCCCAATGGTTGAAGCTAACAATGCAGCCTTGCAGTGTGGGTTAGGAGAATGCCTGTGCCTAAGCTGAGAGCACAGCATGCAGTCCAATGGGCAAAGCTGCCACCAATCGGTCGGGTGAACTGGGACAGATGTGGGTGGTGTTTCGAGCAGCCATGCAGTGCACTAACCTCTGGCCATCCAAGTGGTGGCCAGCACTCTCCGGGAAGCGTTAAAGGGCCTTCACACTTAACCAGGATAGGTTCTGAGTATGCCCATGCTAACCATGTGTCTCTCTCTTTCATCCTGCAGGAGGAGTACATCAGGATCATGGAGCCTGGTGAACTAGCTGTATGCTGATGGCCTACAGAGAGCGAAGACAACGGAGGAGAGAGCAACTGAGGCTCCTGGTTGCACAGAGGCAGGAGCAGCAACCTCAGGAAGAAGGAACGGCTGGGGCTCCCGCACACGCGCTGAAGAGCCACAGTGAGCCGTCGCTAATCGGTGCCTAGAGACACCCAGGGCGCCACCTTTCATTCCTGCAGATGACTGAGAACCAGTGTTGCTGAAGACTGCGTATGTCTAGGGAACTGGTTGGTCACACCTGACAGCTACTGCACAACCTGGAGCCACGGGGACAACGCTAGTGGCCGTGTAAGTGACAGCGACGCTCAATTTCTACGCCAGTGGCTCCTTTCAAGGCTCCACAGGTGACCCCTGTGGAATCCCACAAGCCTCCACCCAGAAATACATCCATGATGTCATGGACGCCATCTTTGTGAGGGCACAAAACTTTGTGCATTTTGCCTGGGACCAGGAGAGCCAACATGCAAGGGCGATTGGATTTGCCCAGATCTTGGCTTTTCCACAAGTTCAGGTTGTGATCGACTGCACTCACTTGGCGCTCAGATCTCCATCACAACACGGCGTGAACTACATCAACCGCAAGAGATTCCATTCGATGAATCTGCGACCACCAGAAACGCATCCTGCAGGTGTACGCACGGTTTCCAGGGAGTGTGCACGGCGTCCACATTCGCAGTCAGTCACAGATCCCTGAAATCTTCCAGGGTCCACAGAAGTTGCAGGGATGGTTCCTCGGGCTCCATGTCCTCCCCTCCCACAGAGGCTGATGACACCAGTGTGGCAGAGCGACGCTATAATGAGGCTCAAGCTGCAACCCGCAGCTTGGTGAAGCAGACCACGGGGATGCTGAAGATGAGGTTCCGGTGCCTGGACTGGTCTGGTGGAGCCCGGCAATACAGTCCGTAGAGGGTGTCACGCATTGTCATAGTCTGTTGCACTCTTGATAACCTGGCACTGCAATGGAAAGACGAGCTGACTGAGGAGGAGATGGAGGAGCTGGAGGTTTCTTCCGATGAGGAGGACGTGGATGGGGATGAGGGTGAGGGGGCCCTCAAAGGCGACGATGACGGGGATGAGGCCCTCGCACTGGCTAGATGAGGCAGGTGCGCTTGGGAGGCCCTCATAGCTGCTAGATTTGTGGAGGATAATGATGACATGCAGTGAGGAGACACCATAGACCCTTACAGTTCATTTGTGAATGTTTGACTTCAGTCTGGCTTCTGGCAGCGCAAATACCCTCTGTGAGAATGCTCCTGTCATGGAGATGCAGTGGAGGCCCTAATAGTCATTCGATTGCAGGATGATGATGATGACAACAAGTAGTGAATCCTCTCCATAGTTCTTCACTTAGCCTCTGAGAATGTCTGACTCCTGCCTGGCCAAGGGCAGCTCGCTTGTGCTCCATGATCAGGGTCATATCATAGAGACGCAGCCATGAAACTTTAGGAGCAACTGATCCTTTGTCCACCGTCAGCAACTGAGCCCTTCAGGAGCACAGCATCACTGGTCACAGATGCTGAAGAGATAGGCTTCAGCCCCACCTTAAAGATGCTGAGAGCTACTGAACTCTGTGGCTTGTTCACTACATTCTGACAGCAATGACAAGCAACGTTGAGGTGTAGGTTATGAGTCCAGGGAGTGTGAGGCCGGACCATCACTTTGGTCTGAAGGCTGCACGGCGCACAGGGAAGAGGCCCTGGATTGAGACACCTGCCTTTAACTTGTGCAAAAAGGTTTCACATTGAGTGACAAGAACACTTCTCATCAAAACAAGGAGCCATAGGCAGGGAGACATTCTTGGGAGTTAATTGACAATACCGAACGGTATGTACAGGTGATTAACACCCATGCCCAGGCTGTGCAACTACATCTTCTCAACAATGTGAGGTGTCAGCTGTGGCTCAGTTCATAGCACCCTCGCCTTTGAATCAGAAGGTTGTGGGTTCATGTCTCACTCCCGGAAACCAAGAACTGTGAATGTACTCGAAAGAGTTACAATCTGTGACTGTTGATAACTCGAAAGAGTTACATCTTCTCAACGATGTGAGGTGTCAGCTGTGGCTCAGTTCATAGCACCCTTGCCTTTGAATCAGAAGGTTGTGGGTTCATGTCCCACTCCCGGAAACCAAGAACTGTGAATGTACTCGAAAGAGCGATCTGTTGATAACTCGAAAGAGTTACATCTTCTCAATCTTCCTAACCCTGCTGGTACATCTTGGTGCTCCCCAGGCATCCACAGCGGAGGTGGAGGCAGCCTGCTGACTGAGATGCCCTGTCTGTGATGATCTTGGTGGGCGTCCTCTGGAGGGCCGAGACTTGGAGGGCCTCGGCCTGCTGTGTGGCATTGGCACCCTCCTTGGCCTGTGGAGTTAAAGCTGCTGAGGTCACAAGAAGAGGGGGTTCGGATGGGCTGGACACTCCTGGAGTCACCTGGATGGACGGCCCTGGGGTGTGCACCTGCTGATCTTCCTCCTCCAGGGCTCCAGCCTGACTCCTTGAGGAGCAGGGGTAGCTGGAGTGAGATCGAGCTGCCCGGCACCCCTCTCACATGCACACTTTTGGAGGCCAACAATAGCCTCAATGATGGAGCTGAGCCCGTGCAGGAGCAAAATCCTGGACCAAGGTCTCCATGGCGGCCACCACCCTACCAGTGCTGACCTCAGTGCATTAGCATGCCGGCGCTATCACCTCAGAGTGAAGGCGGACAGACTCCTCCATCGTGCCTTGCAATCTGAAGAATGCAGCGGACGTCCCTTCCTGATGTTCCCGAGCTTGCCTTTGCAGCTCCAGCAGCTGTGACATGACCGAGTCCAGAGGATCATCATCTGACTCAGACTCAGCAATGTTCTGGCCTCCAGCAATCCTCCAAGTGCCAGACACCTGGGAAGTCCCTGCTGCTGCCTGCTGTAGATCAGACAGGGCGATGTGCTCACTAGATTGTGATCCTGAGGCTATTCTAAAGCTAGGTCCCACCGAGGTGTGTGTCTACGCTGGTGGAGGGTGTGGGTGAGCGCTGTGACGGGACTTCAAGGAGGGTGCCTCCAGCTCCCTTATCAGAGGTGTCTTCGGGGCTTGCTTGGAGGCCCTGGGTCATGGACTGTCTTGGCTGTTTCCCAGTTGTGCCTGCAGAAGCAAGGAGAGATAATTAATGCATGGCAATGGCCTGTGAAACAGGACACATCACTCACAGCATGGTTGTCTGATGGATGTTGCACTGTTGCACATGAGGATCTTGATTTCAGGCATTCCTCCGCTAGTCTGTGACCTCTCTCTCTTGTTTTGTGCCAGCTTCCCTGCATGAATAGAGATGGAGAGAGTGTAAGCAGGATGCCTGCCAGGCCAGATGATAAGTATGCCTGGCCTGTGTGGGTGGTGAGTGATCCCATGGACAGGATGAGGACAATGAAGGTGTGTGTGAGAGAGTGAATGGTGATGTCCCTTGAACTGGCAGTGAGTGAGGACCCTGTGGATGTGTGATGGGTTTGTGAGTGTGTGAGTTGGGAGTGAAGAGAAGAGTGACTTACCCTGGCGGAATGGAGGAGATCCTCCATCCTTTTTTGGCACTGGGTGCCCACTGTCACCGCCTCCCAAGCCTGGTTGATCACGCTGCTGCCCATCTTGCGGCTAGAGTGGGGATAGAGGACATCCTGGTGGGACTCCATGGCATCCAAAGTGGTTCCAGCGATGCGTCGCTAAACCTGGGGGCTGCAGCCTTCTTACCTTTCATGGACATCTTCCCTGCAGCAGTTGTGTCTTGGAAGTACTGAGATGGTGCGCGAGGTTGAACTTTAAATATGGTGCCCGGCATGATGAAGCGGCGTGGTGATGGCGGGCAGATGACTGAGAGTCCGACTGCCATGGAAATGGTATGTTTCCTGGGAATGCATAAATAACGTGGCGGGATTGGCACAATATGGCGTGAAAACCTGCCTTCGTGGCTGACAGGTAAGTCGTCATTTTACCCGCCTGCTACCGCACTTAGTGCAAATCTGGGACAATTCCGCCCATTGTGTGTGAAGAAACCATTATACAAAGTAATAAATTTGCATTTCTCTGAAACAAGTTGGTGGTTTGATTATTCGTCTAGACTTAGCTATGGTGATCTTTGCTGGAGGCTGCTGTTGTTTCCTGGATCCTGGCTAGGGTTACTTTGATTACGTTGCGTCTTAGACCGTGTTCTGGTCACAATAGGATTTCTGGTTGTGGTATTGTTCTGATTTGGCATTTGTTTTGTCTCACTCTCATGCCATTTGGCGTTTGTAGTTGATAGGATCTTGGTTCTGGGCAGATTCTGATGATTTCGGCTGGATTCCAGGTACCATCAGTTGGGTGTCGTCCTCGACCTTTCTGTCCGATGTTCAGGTTGGGTAGTTTGTTACCCGCATGCCAGTCATGGACACCTTTCACCTTGCCCTGTTTTTTGATTCGTGCATCTCATATGCCTGGGAGTATGTATGAGTGATGACTGTCTGCACTTGTCTACCGAATAGCAACACTGCAGGTGAGGGAACAGTCGCTCTAAGCGGTGTCGCTCTAAGATGCACTATGGCTGCATGTAGATCATGTTTTGTTTGATGGCACTTCATGATTAAGGATTTTACAGTTTGATCCATATGTTCCACCATTCCATTGGATCAGGAGTAATGAGGTGATGAGGTGATATGTCTCACCACTTCTCACACAGTACCTTCAAAGGTTGTCCAGTGTATTGGGGTCCGTTGTCAGAAACAATCTCCTGTGCTGTCCCGAACAGACTGAAGATTGGACTTAATATGTCTGCAATCGTTGCACTAGACGTGTCGTGTAAATGACGCATAATGGGAAATTTGGAGAAGTAATCCATTACAATCAAGAAATCATCTCCATGGATGCTGAAGAGGTCAGGTACAAGCCTGGTTCACGGATGTGTGGGTACATCATGAGGCAATAGTGGTTCTTTCTCGTTGCTAGCCATGGAGGTTCGACATACCCTCATGGTTTTTTTGATGTCTTGGTGGATTCCTGGCCAACATACCATCGGCAGGATTTTCTGCTCGGTGTGTGGGCACGCGCCCGACATGCCCGAGCGTGAAATAGTGCGCAATGACATCGGGCGAGTGTCCTGACGTCATTGAGCACTCACACGATATTTCGGTCGGCGGGCACAATCGGAGTTGACAGCATGCCCACCGACAATCAAGAGGCCTATTAAGGCCATTAAAGTATTAATTAACTGCTACTTTCTGCTGTCCATCCAACCTTAGGATTGGCGGGAGGGCGAATTGGTCAGGTGGCCTTTGGATTTTTTAGGAAACCTCATTCATGGGCAGGATGAGGTTTCCGACATTAATTTTAAAAAATGTTTTGACATAGTTTTTATAATGTTTCTGTTCATGTGAATGAGTCCTATGTGGAGACATTTTTTTCTGATTTTCAAAATCTGTATATTTGATTTTAAAATTTGTCAGCTCCCCGGCAGCACTGAGCTCCTCAGCGCGCGTTTCACACCGGCTGGCCGTTACTTGGCGTGAAATTGTGGTTGGGGGCCTATTGGGAGCTGCGGCCATTTCCCTGCTGCTCCCACGCCTGCCCGATGACCTGAAAATCCTTCCCCATCCCTTTGGCTAATCTTCTGGTTCAACCAATTCCCATGTGCACCTGGTGCAACCGTTGGAGGATATCTGGTCTCGTGGACCCAAGTATGATGACTTGTTTTCTCATAAAGATGACTCCTTGTGTTATTCTAAGTTCAACTCTATAGGGCCAAAATGGGCTTGCAGTCTCTGCAGTGTCCGGAAAGGATTCTGGCCATCCGCCTGTCACTGTCTTCCATAGCCGCTGTCCTATAGGATCAATGGATGTTTCCTGCTGCAGCGCTTAGCACTTAAATTGCCCAAAATTCATAAGGTCAAAGTGCAGGACGTCTTCTATTTCAATATCCATGTGATCAACTTACAGATCTAGGGAGATATCTGCAGTTTTGATGGATTAGGTAGATGGCTTAGAGTGTCAGATGTGGCCATGGAATTACCTGGCTTGTAGCGTACGTGACAATTGTAGCCTTGTATTTTGATCAGTAGGCGCTGTAATCTTGGTGATGCACAAAGTGAGGGGTATGTGCCAGATCATTTCAGATAGCTTATGGCTGGTTTCCACAACAAACCTCTTTCCAAATACTTAAGTGTGGAACCATTGGATGCCAAATACCAGTGCAAAGGTTCTGTGTTCTATATTTGCATAATTAGCTTGGGCAGTAGACAAACTCTTAGAGTAGGAACATAGGAACAGGAGAAGGCCATTCTTCCCGTCAAACCTGCTCTGCCATTCAATACAATCATGGCTGATCAAACACTTTGATGCCTTTTACCCACACTATCCCCATAACCCTTTACATTTTTGTTAATCAGAAATATATCAATCTCTATCTTAAACATACTCAATGATTGAGCTTCCATGGCCCTCTGGGATAGAGAATTCCAAAGATTCACAACCCTCTGAGTAAACAAATTTCTCCTCATCTTGGTCCTAAGTGGCTTCCCCCTTATTTTGAAATTCGTCCCCTGGTTCTAGACTTCCCAACATCTTACCTGCATCTACCCTGTCTATTCCTTTAAGTATTTTGTAAGTTTCAATGGGATCACCTCTCAATTCTTTAAAACTCTAGAGAATACAGGCCCATTTTCCCCAATCTCTCCTCATAAGACAGTCCCACCACCCTCAGAACAAGTTTGGTGAACCTTTGTTGCACTCCCTCTATGGCAATAATATCCTTTCTGATGTAAGGGGACCAAAACTGCACATAGTACTCCAGGTGCGGTCTATCCAAGGTTCTATACAATTGAAGCAAGACTTCACTATTTCTGTACTCAAATCCTCTTGTGATAAAAGCTAACATTCCATTAGGCTTCCTAATTGCCTGCTGCACCTGTATGTTAGCTTTCAGTGACTTATGGACAAGGATACCCAGGTCCCTTTGTACATCTACACTTACTAATTTTTTACCATTTAGGAAATACTCTGCACATCTGTTCCTTCTACCAAAGAGGATAACCTCACATTTTTCCACATTATATTTCATCGGCCACGTTCCTACCCACTCACTAAGTCTGTCCAAATGCTCCTGTAGCCACTTTGCATCTTCCTCACAACACACATTCCCACCTAGCTTTGTATCATCGCGAACTTGAAAATATTACATTTGATTTGGTCCCCACATCCAAATCACTGATATATATTGTGAACAGCTGGGGCCCAAGCACCGATCCTTGCGGTACCCCACTAGTCACAGCCTGCTAACGTGAGAATGACCCATTTATTCCTACTCTCTGTTTTCTGCCTGTTAGCCAATCATTAATCCATGCCAGTATATTGCCTCCTATCCCATGTGCTTTTATTTTGCTAATCAACCTTCTGTGAGGGACTTTATCAAAAGCCTTCTGAAAATCCAAGTGTACTACATCCATCAACTCTCCTTTATCAATTTTTTTAGTAACATCCTCAAAAAACTCCAGCAAGTTTGTCAAACATGATTTCCCATTTGCAAATCCATGCTGACTATGCCAAATCAGATCGTGATTATCCGAGTATCCATTTATCACATATTTTATAATAGATTCTAGCATTTTCCCTACTACTGATGTAAGGCTAACAGGTCTGTAGTTCCCTGTTTTCTCTCTCCCTCCCTCCTTAAATAGTGGAGTGACATTTGCTACCTCCAATCTTCAGGAACCATTCCAGAATGTATCGAATTTTGGAGAATGATCACCAATGCATCCACTATCTCTACAATATCCTTTTTCAACACTCTGGGATGCAGAATAGCAACTTTCAGTCCCATTAATTTCTCCAATACAACCTTCTTACTTACACTAATTTCCTTCAACTCCTCATTTTCCCTAGTCCGTTGGATCTCTAAATCTGGGAGATTTCCTGTACCTTCCTCAGTGAAAACCGACTCAGAGTAATTATTTAGCTGCTCTGCCATTTCTCTATTCCCTATTGTGAATTCTCTGGTGAAGAATTTTCCCCCCATTGGGCAGGGGGCGGGGGGGTGGGTGGTGGGGGGGGGGGGGGGGGGGGGAGTGCAGGAGCGGGTGCACCTCTGATCGGTGCCCCTGATTGGGGGCGTGCCACCATTTTACATGGCCGGGCCAATTAAGGCCCACCCAGCGTGACATCCGCCAGTAAGTGTTATGTGGTCCCTGTGCGGGCAGGGGTGGGGATTCCCTAAGCTGGGAGTGCGCTCTTTTGCGAATGCGCATGAAAGAGTGCACTCATCTCCCCGAGGCTAAGTGCTGCCTCAGAGGGATTGGCGCCATATTCAAACATGGTCAATGCACAAACATAAAGTTTCCCTGACATGTCCCCTCATGTGACACTGTCACATGAGTTGGGACATGTCCATCACTTTTATTCAAACTTTTATTAAATTTTTAAAAACCTTCATGAAACCTCATCCTGCCAGTGGATGAGCTTTCATGCCTTTTCTGAAGCCCGCCAGGGCTCCCGGCCTGCCCACCAACCTTAAGGTCCATTAACTAGTCTAATTACTTTATAGATGGCCTCAATTGGCCGTTGACAGGTCGGCGGGCGTTCAGCTGATTCGGCTGCACCCCCGCCGACCTGAATTTTGAAATGACGCAGGGTGACGTCAGGAGTTCTGCCCAACACCATCCCGCATCATCTTATGCATCGGCAAGCGAGCCCCGCCCCCCCCTCGCCGACCTCAATGTCCTGGCCCTGGACTCTGCCTGTAATGGACCCACATTTGTCTTTAGCCAAATGCTTCCTTTTTACATACCTATCGCAACTATTACAGCCTGCTTTTATGTTTTTTGCTAGATTGCATTCATATTCTATTCTCCCTTTCTTTACCAGTTTCTTGGCCTTCCTTTGCTCTATTCTAAAAACCTCCCAATCCTCAGGTTTACTACTTCTTCTGGCACTTTATAAGCCTTTTCTTTTAATCTTATACAATCCTTTAACTTCCTTTGTCAGCCACGGTTGAACAGACATGTTTTGGGTTTTTGCACCTTGAAGGAATGTATAGGTGCTGTAAGCTATGTAATAATTCTTTGAAAAGTATCCATTACCTATGTACAGTCATACATTTTAATGTATTTTCTCAATCCACCTCAGCCAATTTGTCCCTTATGCCTTCATAATGTCCTTTATTCATCTTCAACACCCTTGCTTCAGAGTGAAATACCTCACTTTCAAACATAAATTAAAATTATATCGTATTGTGGTCATTCATCCCTAAAGGCTCTTTTATAACAAGATTATTAATTAGCACTTTTTCATTACATAATATTAAATCTAAAATAGCCTGTCCTCTAGCCGGCTCCTCAACATACTGCTCTAGAAAACCATCCCAAACACGATCCAGAAACTCATCTTCCTCAGCGTTAGTGCTCAATTGGTTTACCCAGTCTATATGCAGGTTGAAGTCACCCATGATTACTGTGTTGCCCATGCTACAAGCTTCTCTCATCTCCTGATTAATACCAATACATTACCAATACTGTTTGGTGACCTATAATAAGCTCCAACCAATGTCCACTGCCCTTTGCAGTTTCTTAGCTCCACCCAAACAGATTCCACACATTGTTCTTCTGATTTGAGATCCTCCCTTACTAATGCATTGATCCCATCTCTTATCAGTGCAACTCCACCTCCTTTTCCTCCTTGTCTGTCCTTCCTAAACATTGAATATCCTTGAATATTCAGCCCCCAGCCTTGGTCACCATGCAGCCACGTTTCCGTAATGGCAATTATATTATACCAATTTACCTCTATTTGTGCCTTTAGATCATCTACTTTATTGCGAATGCTGCGTGCATTCAGGTAGAGTGTCCTTAACTTTGTCTTTTTGACATCATTCTGCATTCGAAACATACCCAATGCTCTGCTTTGTTTCTCCTGCCTTCTAGTCTCACTGCTACTTCCTGTTACCAACTTTACTTTCTTCCAATTTGGGACACCCCTCAGGTTCCCACCCCCCTGTCAAGCTAGTTTAAACCCACCCCAACAGCACCAGCAAATCTCCCTGTGAGTATATCAGTCCCAGCCCTGTTAAGATACAACCTTTCCAGCTTGTGCATGTTGCACCTGCCCCAGAACTGGTCCCAATGCCTCAGAAATCTGATGCCCTCCCTCCTCCACCAGTTCTCGAGCCACGTATTTAATCATTCAATCCTCCTATTCCTATGCTTACCAGCACGTGGCGCTGGGAGTAATCCTGAGATTACTGCTCTTGAGGTCCTGCTTTTTAATTTCCTTCCTAACTCCTTGAATTCTGCCATCAGGACCTCATCCCTCTTCCTACCTATGTCGTTGGTACCAATGTGGACCACCACTTCTGGCTGATCCCCCTCCCCCCGAAGGATATCCTGCAGCCACTCCGTGACATACTTGATCCTGGCACCAGGGAAGAAACACACCATCCTGGAGTCACGTTTTCTGCCGCAGAAACACCTGTCTGATCCCCTGACTGTGGAATCCGCTGTCATTATTGCCCTTCCATTCTTCTTCCCTCCACCACCACACCCCCCTCGCCCCTCCCCTGTACAGCTGAGCCACCCGTGGTGCCACGGGCTTGGCTCTGGCTGCACTCCCCTGAGGAACCATCGCCCTCATCAGCATTCAAAATGGAAAACCTATTAGCAAGCAGAATAGGCTCAGGGGACTCCTGTACTACCTGCCTGGTTCTCTTAGACTGCCTGGCGTTCACCCAATCCCTCTCTGGCTGTACGCTTCTGACCTGCATTGTGACCAACTCCCTACACGTTCTATCCACCTTGTCTTCTGCCTTGCGGATGCACAACAGTGACTCTAGCTAAACCAAAATAAAAACAGAATTACCTGGAAAAACTCAGCAAGTCTGGCAGCATCGGCGGAGAAGAAATCAGTCAACGTTTCGAGCCCTCATGGCCCTTCAGCAGAACTGAAGCATAGTTTCAACAAGGGAGAAATATAAATTGGTTTAAGGTGGGTGGGGGGGAAGAGACACATTGAGGGTGTGGTGTGAGCAGATAATCAAAAGATGTCACAGACAAAAGGGTCAAAGAGGTGTTGAAGGTGGTGGTCTTTGTCTGAGAAAAGTGCTAATTAAGAATGCAAGACAGGATATTCAAAGTACAGCTCTAGTGGGGGTGGGGTGGAAAGACTAAAGGTTTTAGTTTTAGATTTAAAAATAATGGAAATAGGTGGGGAAAGAAGAATCTATATAAATTATTGAAAAAAAAGGCGGGTGGGGGGGGGAAAAGAAACGGGGTGGGGATGGGGGGAGGGGGGTTTAAGATCTAAAGTTGTTGAATTCAATATTCAGCCCAGAAGGCTGTAAAGTGCCTAGTCGGAAGATGAGGTGCTGTTCCTCCAGTTTGCGTTGGGCTTCACTGGAACAATGCAGCAAGCCAAGGACAGACATGTGGGCAAGAGAACAGGGTGGAGTGTTAAAATGGCAAGCGACAGGGAGGTTTGGGTCTTTCTTGCGGACAGACCGCAGGTGTTCCGCAAAACGGTCGCCCAGTTTGCGTTTGGTCTCTCCAATGTAGAGGAGACCGCATTGGGAGCAACGAATGCAGTAGACTAAGTTAGGGGAAATGCAAGTGAAATGCTGCTTCACTTGAAAGGAGTGTTTGGGCCCTTGGACGGTGAGGAGAGAGGAAGTGAAGGGGCAGGTGTTGCATCTTCTGCGTGGGCATGGGGAGGTGCCATAAGTGGGGGTTGAGGAGTAGGGGGTGATGGAGGAGTGGACCAGGGTGTCCCGGAGGGAACGATCGCTACGGAATGCCGTCAAGGGGGGTGAAGGGAAGATGTGTTTGGTGGTGGCATCATGCTGGAGTTGGCGGAAATGGCGGAGGATGATCCTTTGAATGCGGAGGCTGGTGGGGTGATAAGTGAGGACAAGGGGGACCCTATCATGTTTCTGGGAAGGAGGAGAAGGCGTGAGGGAGGATGCGCGGGATATGGGCCGGACATGGGCTAGTGACTCTAGCTGCCGCTCAAGTTCCGAAACCTGGAGCACAAGCTCGTGCAGCTGGTGACACTTCCTACAGGTGGACACATGGTGCATCCACGACTTCACACATACTGCAGGATGTACACTCCACTTGGCCAAACTGACCTGCCATCCCGTAACTCTAAAAACTATTTATTGCACTTAGAGTAAGTAGAATAAATTACTAGTAGCTTAACTTCACTACACTTACGCTAACTTTATCTTACTTTGGCTTACTTTATTACTTTATTTCACTTTGACTTGATTTAACTTTACTTCCCTATTGCTATTGTTCCTTACTGAAATCCAATTAGCTACTTCTTTATAAATGATACGTTTTTCTAGTTTTAAGCTAATTAAACATACTCCCTAACAGCGACTTCTCACCAACCAATGAACTTACAGCTTTCCAGTGATGCCACTCCTGGATTTTTTTCAAACTCAGCCAGCTGCCCGAGTAGAGGTGTCCCCTGCACCTCTGGCTGTCTCCGCTCCCGGAAGATGATTGAAGGCCCCAAGCCTCGCCCTCTATTTATCCGCTGCCTGAGTAGCGGTGTCCCTCGCAGTTCCGGCTGTCTCTGCTCCCGGAAGGTAGGCTTCCCTTTCTGGAGAAGGCACGCTGCAAGTCCTGTTTGGGATGCATCAGCCTCAAGTATAGTCATCTCAGTTGACTTGTAAAACTGAAGAGTTGATGGTTCTTCAGCATGTTGATGGTCCTCCTGCCAAACTAAAAGTATTTCTTTCTTTAGAAGTTCACGAAGAGTTGAGGCTTTCTGGGCAAGGTTAGGTGTATAGGGTGAAAGGAAATTAAACAAATGGAGGCAGCATTGCAGGTCACTTTTGTCTTATGGAGTGGGCATTGCACTGACATCTTCCAGCTTGCCAGGGTCAGGACAGATCTGAAAAGGTTGATCTGTGTTGTGTTGATGTTACTTTTTAGTCAATTAAAAACAAGACCTCCTCTGTGTACAGTTTCCATCAGAAGGTGCAAATTTTGATCGTGCTCTTGTTTTGGTGTGCCAACAACGGCGATGTTGTCTGCCAGGCAGACACATCCTGGGATCTCACACGTGATCCTGTCCATATGTTGTTGCTTATGAAAACCCCAGAAGGGAATCTTTGGAAAGAGTATCTCTCAAAAGGAAACAGAGTGTCCTTAGCTTTGGCATGTCTTCTCTAGATGTTGAGCTTAGAGCTTAGAGTTTAGAGAACAATGTGGTGTCTACAAACTTGGGGTTCAGCTCCTCATGTGTGGGAATTTTGTGGGGACATCGTTTTGGAGCTGCATTCAGGTGTGTTGGGTCTAAATAAATGTGAATAGACCAATCCTTCTTAATGGCACCTGGAACTGCAGCAAACCTACCCAGTTTGGCTTTCATCTTGTTCTGGATGTGAATGCTTTTCTTATGCAGCAGATCAATGGACAGAGTAGCATTTGCATGTTGATGCAATAATGCATCACCCTTGAAACTTTCAATCCTATCATACCTATCCAGGTGTGGGGATGTTACATCACCTACTGAGGTGATTGGGGTGGCCTTGTGTTTTGTTGCTTTTGTCATCAAGTTGTTGACACTGTGGATGGTGACCAGGGCTGGATGCTTGCATGCTGGTAGACCAGTGGTGCCCACAATATAAAATATCGGGGGGTAACTAGTTTGAGTTTTTGTAGTGACACTTGAGTGTAATGGATCACAGGGATGGAATCTCTAAGCCATTTTACGTGGTGAGTTTGGCATTGGATTGTTGGATCATTGCTTGCCACTTCTGTGAGTACATACCCTTCAGTTTACGAAGTGGAAGGTTGTTTGCACCTGCACCGGTACCCAGTTTTGCATATAGGTTATGCTGACCCTGCATCTGTGGACATATAACCTGGGTGGCGGTAAAAGCTTCTGTTATTACCATTGTGCCATTCTTTGATGTTTCCTGTGCTGAATGTCTGTTCACTTTGAGTGTCAATGTTCTGCTCATCCTTCTTGTCTGACCATATAGCTTGGCTAGACATTTTGTGGATGTTGTCTTGATGCTGTTTGGTACACGTCTGGCTTTTGGCTGAGGCTGCATAGGACATTGAACCACTTGCTTTGGTTTTTGCTTTCTGCATGGGCGCTTCCAATGTCCTCTGGTACCTAAAAGCTGGGCAATTTCTGGGTGCATGTATGAGGCCACACCAACTGCATTACTTACTAGGCTTGACTACAGGGACTATTGTGCCAATGTTGGACAAATTGCACATGGCCTGTAGATTCTGTCTACCCAGCAGTATGGCTTTGTACTTGTGTTCGTTTTGTAGCAGTGCTTCCATGGTGTAACCCTTGGGTTGATCCAAGAGGTCTTTTAGGAATGCCCTATCACAAGGTTGATTATTCTGTCGGCTATCTCTGTTGCTATAAAATCACAGTCATGCGTCTTGTCTTTATGTCTACTCAATGGTCTCTGTCGATTGTTGCCTAATGGACATGAATTCCAGATGGTGTATTCTGAAGTTGAGCTTCACTCGTAGTTGATCTTTGAGTGCTGACCATATTTTCTCTGGATTGTTCAGATGGTTGTAAGATAGACCTGACACGTTCAGACTGTTTAGGCCTTCATTGCCTATAGTGATTTTAATTTTGATGGCTTGTTTATCTGGATCGGAAATATTGAGGTCCAAAAAACATAGCTCGACACGTTGTCAGAACAAGGTAAGTTCAGATCGGAGATCTGTTGCCTTCCAATTGAGCGTTGGAAATTTTGTGCTCAGTTTTTTAGCTTTTTGAAGGGTTATTCGGACCTTACATGAAACAGGTCAGCTCTCCAGGTTTTCTTCTACAGTTCTGCTAAGCTTATTTTAGCTCTGAGTTGCAGTACCTGTAGTGGCCACTGCCTTAGTTGGTCATAGGTTACTCCTTGACTGCAATGGTGGTGCTGTTGAGCTCTTCCTGATCTGAAGCTCTGCCCACAAAACAATGATTTGGACATGGAAATAGCTGCAGGCCTTGAAAGCAAACAGTGAAAAAAGTTTTTTTACAGGCTTCTTCTGGCTATTAAGAGCTATTACTGGATGGATGCTTCTTCCCAACCCAGTCTGCAATGCCTCCTTTGACCTCCTGAAAGAACAGAAAGCAGCGGTAATAGAGCTCTCCTGTCTGTGAGTTCTGCTGAAAGGTAGACTTCCCAGAGCCAGCTATTTAATCTCTGTGCATGCTTAAACTTTGCAGTAGGAAAACTTATAGTGATTAAGCTCTCCCAAATTTGAACAATCTTAACAGACTGGTACCTACTGGCTGGACCAAGGTGTGCCGATGCCCCAGAATGAAGGTAAAGAGTGTAGGATTCCTATGGAGTTGCAGAATCACTTACACATGGTGAGGCTTGATAGTTGTTTCACTTTCACACCCGTTCTTCTCTTCTGCTGGATATGGAAGGATTGAGGCTTGCATTCTGCTCAGTCAAATATTCAGTACCATGCTTCCACCATTGCCGCCATGTTGTGTCTTTTTCTTTGACGTGAATGAACCAATCATATGACACATATTGGTAAAACAAGAAGCTGGGTTCTTTATTTGAAGATAAGACTTATATATAAGTACTGTTAACCAGGAGGCTAAGTATACATGTCTGACATCGGTTGCTGCTGTTTGTAGATTGACTATCAGTCATAGGACTAATACAGCACAAGAAATTTACCACCAGACTTGATTTTTTTGGCTGCCCACAACAATTGCAGGTTTTGTACACCATTTATAGTTCAGGATGTTCAGTAGCTGAACAGGCCTCAGATTTTTTTTTATTCATTCATGGGATGTAGGTGTCACTGGCTAGGCCAGCATTTATTGCCCATCCCTAATTGCCCTCGAGAAGGTGGTGATGAGCTGCCTTCTTGAACCACTGCAATCCATGTGGTGTAGGTACACCCACAGTGCTGTTAGGGAGGGAGTCCTAGGATATTGACCCAGTGACAGTGAAGGAACGGTGATATATTTCCAAGTCAGGATGGTGAGTGGCTTGGAGGGGAACTTCCAGGTGGTGGCGTTCCATTGTATCTGCTGCCCTTGTCCTTCTAGATGGTAGTGGTCATGAGTTTGAAAGTACAAGAAGGCTTGGTGAGTTCCTGCAGTGCAACTTGTAGATGGTACACACTGCTGCCACTGTGCATTGGTGATGGAGGAAGTGAATGTTTGTGGTTGGGGTGCCAAACAAGTGGGCTGCTTTGTCCTGGATGGTGTCAAGCTTCTTGAGTGTTGTTGGAGCTGCACTCATTCAGGCAAGTGGAGAGTATTCCATCACACTCCTGACTTGTGCCTGGTAGATGGTGAACAGGCTTTGGGGAGTCAGGAGGTGAGCTACTTGGTGCAGGATTCCTAGCCTCTGACCTGCTCTTGCAGCCACAGTGTTTATATGGTTAGTCCAGTTCAGTTTCTGGTCAATGGTAACTCCCAGGATTTTGATAGTGGAGGATTCAGTGATCGTAATGCCATTGAATGTCATGGGGCGATGGGTAAGTTTTCTCATGTTGGAGATGGTCATTGCCTGACACTTGTGTGGCATTAATGTTACTTGCTAATTCTCAGTCCAAGCCTGGATATTGTCCAGGTTTTGCTGTATTTGGACATGGACTGCATCAGTACCTGAGGAGACGTGAATGGTGCTGAACATTGTGCAATCATCAGCGAACATCCCCACTTGTGACCTTATGATAGAAGGAAGGTCATTGATGAATCAGCTGAAGATGGTTGGGGCTGAGGACACTACCCTGAGGAACCCAGATGCACTCAAGTAAAATGGTACTCATGAAACCCTGAGCAGTTATGGTAGCACAAGGGACAGAGGAACATAGGAATTGCTAAATGAAAAAAAAGACCAAAGTCCATCTAATTCACCCTCTACCATCGCATTATTCAAAGATAATGGAGTTGTCGACTAATTATGGCAATCAATCTCTTTCGGTTAGTCTATGACAGACCCAGTCAAGAGATGAGGAAAACCCCTAGTGGGTGGGAAGCTGTAGAACCATCGCTCAAAAGTCACCTGTTCCTCCCAACCATGCAACACTTGTGTCATGTCTCAAATTACTCATATACTGTAGCCCAAAATATGATTTTCTGAAAGAAATCTACCTAATTTGCATTTGAATGCAACAAAAGTTTCTGCTTCCACCATCATCTTAGGGATCTTGTTCCATAGATTTGTCTCTCACTCACTGAGAGCTGTTTCTGCAGAGAAGTTTTGAATGCAGGCTGTGTCCTGTGGTTCTACCGTTCTGGGCAAAATGAAAGAGCTTGTCGTAGTCCCTTTAGATCCTAAAAAGAAAACCATAGCACTTCGTAATCTTCTCTTAACTGTTGGCGGGCGCTGCTGGCTCTCATGCACGTCCACCGACCGAAATATCACGTGAGTGTGCGGTGACATCGGGATGCTCGTCCAACGTCATCATGCACTGTTTTACGCCTCGGGGTGGGTGTGCGCACCCCCGCCCCACCCTCCCCATGGAATGTAAGGCCCTGCACTATGTAAATATAGTGGGAAGGCTACCCTTGTTCATCGTTGCTGGTGAAATTGTAAAAGCATTCCAAGAGTGAGACAAGGATTTCACTACAAGTAGCAAACAGAAGAAATCTTCCTGTCTTTTGTAGGAAGTTGTTAATACCTATCAGCCAAAGGAAAGAAATATATTTTCTCCGACTCCCAATGACTCTACAGCAAAAACGATGTGGTTCTTGTGGGCTGAGGAGAGGGTGGCGTTGCGGGCAAGGGTGGGAGAATGTTGAAGGGTGTGTGTTTTTGTGGTTTCGCTGTCTGTATGGCTGTTAGTCTCTAATTTTCATGGCATATCTAAATCCATGGCAAAAAAACATCCATGATTATTTTTTCTCGTGAAATGATCCATTCAAATGGGTGGCATTGACACAATGGGCCAAATGGCCTCCTTCTGTGTTGTATGATTCTATGATCCACAGACAGAAATCCTGGTCACTAGTGTGATTTGCATCTTTTCTGCCTTTATTAATCTAGCCACATTACTGTTATTGTTGATGCCACAGTCATTATTCACTGACCTTGGCGCAGCTTGATCCCACTTTCTGTAATTTCGATGGTACCAGAGTAAAATGTTATCATCTGCTCTGTGCCGGATGAAGAAAGAATGTTAGTGATCCAAAACAGATCTAAACAATTAAATCTCCTCATGGGATTGTTTCACCTTCGATGCCTCAATAATCTTCTCAATGAGTTATGACAAAACTATATTGTTTTTTGGGCATGCATTATTAAACCCAACAGCGGAAATTTCTGAGTAATTTTAACAAAAAATGACTAGCCAGTAGAAATTTGTGCTTATTGTGCATGTTTTCAGAGCTTAAAGTGGGTGCAAAGCATCACAACTGAGCAGTGGAATGACCTCCATCTATTCTGCATGTTAATCGGTCCCATTGCTAAATTTGTGGGATGTTTTAGGCATTGTGGGGTTCCTCCAACGCTATATATATATTTAAAAACTTTATCCTTATTGCTATTTCTTATTTTTAAACTAGACTTTTCCACTGAACGAAGACAGTTAAGATGGTTGACCCTCTGTCTGGGAGTTACCCAGCAGTCTCCAGAATAAAAGAATTCTCTTCTCAGTTTTGGGGATGTCACACCACGTTATGCCTAAAGAGTTACTAACAGACAACCTGGGACTGTTCAGACCAATTTCAAAGAGAGCTACAGGAAGGCCATTTGCATTTGATATGCCAATCTTGCTAGTGGAGTCAGTGGATTTACTGAGACAATGACTTCCAAAACACCAGACCCTCAACACAAATGGCATCCCTTTCAACCCATAATGGCTGAGACATCATCAGTCCTGCAAACAAAGCAAAATTCCAGACACTGGATAAACATCCTTTGTTGAAGTCACATGATGCAAGACTCTGGCCTTTTGAGCAGTTTAATGTTACCTTTCTGAGCTGTGCAGCCAGTCTGCTGTTTTACCATCCAACGGCAAGCCACAAAGAAGTTGGCTCTGTCCAGGCAGGACAATGAGCCCATATAACCTGACTTTGCTGGAGGATTTCATACATCGCCTACAGAACTGACTCAATCTCTTTATGTCCACTTCATCTTGCGACAGCAACACCACCCGAAAGGCAACACCGGCTTCCAGCCAGTCAAACTCAAATGCCGATGTGAAAGAATTCCTCATTGGAGTCTGATCCTGGACTCTGGAACTCATGTGAACCAATATTCATTTTTTCTGAGGTCCTTGTACTGTAAAACCTCCTTTCCTGTATCCCTGCAATTACTGTGTGAATGCAGAGTGGGAAGTTGTGAACGCTCCTTTTCACAGGTTTTTAATGTGTAAAATAAACTAACCTTCTGAGTTAATCCTAACTCGAGTTTGCTGTTGGGTTATTAGTAAAATTGGATCACACAAAAACTGAGAGGTTCATAAAATACGTCAGTGCTATTCTTAAAACAAAACTAATTTGAAATGCCACAATAAAAACAAAATACTGCGGATGCCAGAAATCTGAAATAAAAACAGAAAATGCTGGAAAAACTCAGCAGGTGTGGTAGCATCAGTGGAAAGAGAAACAGAGTTAATGACTCTTTGCCATACGAACTCGAAACATTAACTCTGTTTCTCTCCCCACAGATGTTGCCAGACCTGCTGAGTTTTTCCAGCATTTTCTGTTTTTAATTTAAAACACCTTCTGTTTACGGAGCAGTGGTAAGAGGAAAGATCAGTGCTGTTTGAACTGACCCCTTCCTGTCTGTAACAGCATCACGAATGGACACCTAAAACAAGTGATAGGTCCCTTATATATGTAAGTTAGGGGCCTGATGCCTGTTTAATGAGCCCAGCCAGAAACTAGTTGGCAATGAATGGGGCTGGCGCAGACATACCTTGCTCAGGAATTTTCAGTGGCCCTTGCGCTCACCAGCCAAAGGTAGACGATGAAAATTGTTTCATTTAAATATAAGCCAAACCTGTGGAGCCAGAGGAGTAGATTCTGTGAAACGTGCACTGAAAAGCTGAGCGCTGCTGGGGTGGGGGGCCAGGAGGCGGGCGGGCAATGACGTTTCCGCGGGCGTGGGCGAGCGTTGAGAGAAAGCTCCCCGAAGGCGGAGGGCTGCCTCAGGGAGCTGCACACCGGAAAGCCATGAATTAAAGTTTTGAAAATCAGGAAAAAAACTGTCCAAGCATCACAATCAGGCATCTGAACAGATAGATGATAAAATTGCTGTCCATAGGTTTTCATTTTTATTTTATTTAATAACGGAAGCCTCATCCCGCCCTTGGATGAGATTTCATGAAAAATGTAAAGGCCGCCTGGCCGATTCGCCTGTCCGCCAACCAGAAGGTTGGACGGACCATGGACAATCGGAGTCAACTGCGCTGTTAATGGGCTTAATTGTCGGCGGGCGCGCTCCCAGCTTTTGCGCATGTCCGCCGAGTGAAATATCGCGTGAACGCTGAATGACATTGGGACGCTCACCTGACACCTTCTCGCGTGATGTTACGCCCAATCGGGTTGGACACACGCCTGCCCGTGACGTAAGACTGCCCATAGAATTCTTAAGGGACTTGATGTGGGGAGGATGTTTCCTGTGGGTGGGGTGCCTATGATGAAGGGTCACAGCCTCAGAATGATGGGGTCAGTCGTTTAGGACCGAAATGATGAGAATTTCTTTCACTCAAAGGGTTATGAATCTTTGGAATTCTCTACCCCAGGGAGCTGTGGACGTTCAAGACAGATAGATTTTTGGATACTAATGGACTGAATGGATATGGGGATTGTGGTGGAAAGTGGAGTTGAGGGAGAAGATCAGCCACGATCGTATTGAATGGGGGAACAGGCTTGAGGGGCCAAACGACCTACTCCTGTTCCTATGTTTTATTGTCTTATGTTCCAGTGGGAGTCTCTGAATAGTTAACCTGATTATGGGAAATAAGAATGTAAGAACTTAAGAATTAGCAGTGGGAGTAGGCCATTCAACACTTTGAGCCTTCTCCGCCATTCAATAAGGTCATGGTTGGTCTACTACTTCAACGCCTTCCCACACTATCCCCATATCCCTAGATTCCTTTAGTATACAAATGTTTCCATCCACCCCCACCCTCCTCTGTCCAGCTGATTTATTCTCACATTGAACAACCTGTCCCTCAACTCCACTCACTTACTCCAAATAAAAATGTTGTCAGGCGCTCACATGGGCCTTAGCCAGGCCTGCCTTTCATGTGTACTGTAAGTTGTTACATTGGATACTGGGTTGTTAGTTAATTTTTCTAGTCATTTAATATGCTAATAATATACTGGGTACATCATCACAGGAAGTGATGTAACATCGCATGATTCGGTCTTATGTACAGCCTCGTGGAAGAAATAAGCCAGAGCAGTAAGATGTGTTCCAATAAAGCTCTGCACTATTTTGTATTAGTCTAATAATACCAAGAATATTGTATGGCGGCAGCGTGTGAAAAATAGTGATGGAGAAGCCTCTACCATTGCCTGAAAGCTTTGAGAAGGTCACAGGCCTCAAGCAGAAGCATGGCTGAAATAGTATCAGAGATTTGCCAGATATTGCACCACGTTGGGCCTCGCTGCGTGAGCAGCGAGCAGGTCAGTAGGCTGTTATATGCGATGGGTGACAGTTCAGATGATATCTTCGTCACACAAGGTATCGATGAGGAGAAAGCCACATATGATGAAATAATCAAAACACTTGATACATACTTCAATCTGAGAAAGAATGCCATTGTTGAACAGGCTTAATTTAACAAATGCACCCAATGTCAGGGGGAAAGTGTTGATGCATTTATAAATGACCTGTATAGGCTTGCAGAGGACTGTGAGTATGACAGCTAGAAAGATGAACTGATCAGAGACAGAATCATCATGGGAGTGTTGGACGATACCTTGTCTAACCACTTACATTCAAGAGACAATCTGACCTTAGCAAAGACAATCCTGAGCAGACAAGCTGCGGTCAGGAAACAGAATCAAGCTGTGGTTCGAGGTGACAGTGTGAGCCCAATTCAAAAAGCAAGGGATTTGAGTACAGGGGTAAAGATGTCTCACTGCAATTGTATAGAGCCTTGCTGAGACCGCACCTGGAGTATTGTATACAGTTTTAGTCTCCTTATCTAAGGAAGGCTGCATTTGCCATTGAAGGAGTGCAGTGGAGGTTCACCAGACTAATCCCTGGGATGGGGGGATTGTCTAGTGAGGAGAGATTGAGGAAATTGGGCCTGTATTCTCCAGAATTTTGAAGAATGAGAGGTGATCTCATTGAAACTTACAAAATTCTTACAGGGCGTGACAGGGTAGATACAGGAAGGATGTTTTCCTTGGCTGGGGAGTCTAGAACTCGGGGACATAATCTCAGGATAAGGGGCAGGCCAATTAGGACTGAGATGAGGAGGAATTTCTTCACTCAGAGGGTGGTGAATCTTTGGAATTCTCTACCCCAGGAGGCTGTGGAAGCTCAATCATTGAGCATGTTCAAGACAGAAATTCATAGATTTCTGAATACTAATGACATCAAGGGATAAGGGGATAGTGGGAAAAATGGCGTGGAGATAGATGATCAGCCATGATCTGTTTAAATGGCAGAGCAGGCTGGATGGGCCAAATGGCCTACTCCTGCTCCTATTAAATATGTTCCTATCAACATCCTGGGAATTAACATTGACCAGAAACTGAGCTGGACTATCCATATAACTGATGTGACTACAAGAGCAGGTCAGAGGCTCCCTAAAGCCTGTCCGCCATCTACAAGGCACAAGTCAGGAGTGTGATGGAATACTCCCCATTTGCCTGGATGAGTGCAGCTCCAACAACACTCATGAAGGTTGACACGATCCAGGACAAAGCAGCCCGCTTGATTGGCACCCCATCCACAAACATTCACTCCCTCCACCACCAACACACACTGGCTGCAGTGTGTACCATCTACAAGATGCACTGTAGAAACACTCCAAAGCTCCTTAGACAGCACCTTCCAAACCAACGACCACTACCATCTAGCAGGCAAGGGTAACAGATACATGGGAACACCACCAGCTGGAAGTTCCCCTCTAAGCCACTCACTATCCTGACTTGGAAATATATCTCCATTCCTTCACTCTCATTGTTCAAACAGAATGTTCACCGCCACTTTCTCAGAGGTAACTAGGAAAAGGCAGGAAATGCTCCATCCCCAGAATGAATAATAAACATTCCAAAACCCCGGCTGAGATCACAACTTACCAGAGACCAGCTGGAAGGGGAAAATTAAACCGGCTTCCTTTCTAATCTATGCAGTTACAAGCAGATACCAACTGTATTGTATCTAATACAAAAGCAAAATACTGTTGATGCTGGAAACCTGAAATAAAAACAAAAAATACTGGAAACACTCAACATGTCAGGCAGCACCTGCAGAGAGAGAAGCAGAGTTAACATTGTAGTTTGATGATCATTCATCAGAGCATAGAGGTATTCAAAATCATGAGGAGTCTGATAGATCGGGAGAAACTGTTCCCACTTGTGAAATGATCGAGAACATAAGTGCACAGATTTCAAGTAATTGGCAAAAGAAGCAAAAGCGACATGATGATAAACTTTTTCAAGCAGTGAGTGGTTAAGGTCTGGAATGCGCTGCCTGAGAGTGTGGTGAAGGCAGCTACAATCGGGGCTTTCAAATGGAAATTGGATAAGAGCCTGGATAAAAAGGGGAAAGGGCAGGGGAATGGGACTACCTGAGTTGCTCTCCTATAGAGCCAGTAAAGACATGGTGGGCCGAATGGCCAAGTAGGATTCTCTGATTCTGTGATTGAGTGGGTGAGAAGGTCCTTGGAACTAATAGTCACACTACTGATGTTCCTTCACTGGACCTGGCAGAAACCCTGGCTTGTTGCTGCTTTTTGGCAAAAGTAACATGGGCGGAATGGAAGCCCATGCTCCGAACTCCAAGGATTTTCCCAGTAAATATGTTTCCAGCTGTGTAGCTTTCAAAACAAACAGCATAAACTGGTTGTCCAAGAGGTTAGCACTTCACAACTGGCATTGCCAAAAGTATAAGATTTATTTTCCAATCGTGCACCAAAGATTCTCACTATAACACAGGCCCAGGCTTGGGCTTCCATTCATCACCTGCCTAGTGTGGAAAGGCAGGGATGTTTCTCTCCTTATTCCTGGCAAGAAAGTACCTTTTAGGAGGTTGGACTATCCCATATTAAAATCAATTAAATGATCGTTATTTCTTCTTTCATCTCAGCCTTGGCTCAGTAGCAGCAGTTGTGCCTCTCAGTCAGACTGCAGTGCTTCCAAGCTCCAACCCAGATACCTGAGCACGGCGATACTCCCTGCAGAGCAGTGAGAGAGTGTTGCACAGGCAGAAGTGCCGTGTTTCGGATAAACTGAGACTCCATCTGCCCTCTGAAGTGGACGCAAAGGCCCCACTCCTTCAAAGAGCAGGGGAATTTTCTTTGGTATCCTGGCCAATATTTTTCCCTCAATCAACATCAGGATAAAAAAAAAATCAGAATTATCTGGTCGTTATCACATTGCTATTTGTGGAATCTTGCTGTGCACAAATTGGTTGCCGCATTTCCCTCATTGCATAAATGACTGCACTTCAAAAGGTTCCTCATTGGCCATAAAATGCTTTGCGATATCCTGAGGTCATGAAAGGTGCCAAATAAATGCAAGTTCTTTCTCATAGGAAACAAGCTGCCTTACTCATAGTGACATGATTGAATTCAGCAGTTCCCCGTGTGAGGAATTACAGACACAGACCCATGCCATCCTTCATTCTGTGGTTCAGCACATTGCAGCATTCTGGAAAGCAACTCACACAATACATTGCTTAGGATTCTGTCCTGAGTGAGTGATGTTTTAAACACCAAAGCAGAGCTGTAAAACCTTACGATAGTGACCTTTTAAATTTGTCATCTTTAGAATTCTTCAGAATTCATTGGACTACACTTTTCTAGACCTGATGCAGTTACATTTCATCATCTGCACAGAAACCTGTCCAATTGAAGAGATCGTCTATTCAGGCAGTTCTGTTCAGTTTTCACAGGGTTGCGTTGTTAAGGGGAAATGCTGCCATCTTGTGTCCGTATAAAGCAGTTGCCATCTGACAGTGACGGGAAGCTCGACAATGATCATGTCCAGTCATCGCAGAATATTAATTAACAAAGCCAACAAGATGGGGGACTATGTTGTCCAATAAGTTCAGTACAAATCAGAAGCAGTTATGCTGGATTGGAGTGGGACATGTTAAATTGTCCATTTTGGCAGGAAGAATGAAAAAGAAGCACATTATCTAAAAGGTGAGAGATTGCAGAGCTCTGAGATGCAGAGGGATCTGGGTGTCCTAGTGCATGAATCACATAAGCTTAGTAAGCAGGTACAGCAGGTAATTAGGAAAGCTAATGGAATGTTATCATTTATTGAATACAAAAGTAGAGAAGTTATGCTTCACTTATACAAGGCATTGGCGAGACCACATCTGGAGTACTATGTACAGTACTGGTCGCCTTAATTAAGGATGTAAATGTGATGAAGGCAGTTCAGAGAAGGTTTACTGCACTAATACTTGGAATGGGTAGGTTGCCTTATGAGGGAGGGTTGGACAGACTAGGCTTGTATCCATTGGAGTTATGAAGAGTAAGAGGTGACTTGATTGAAATATAAAAGAACTTGAGGGTCTTGACAGAGTGGATGTGGAGAGGACATTTCCTCTAGTGGGAGAATCTAGAACTAGGGGTCGCTCTCTAAAAATAAGGGGTAGCTCATTTAAGACAGAGGTGAGGAGAACTTTTTTCTCTCAGCGGGTTGTGAGTCTTTGGAACTCTCTTCCTCGAAAGGCGGAGGAAGCAGAGTCTGAATATTTTTAAGGCAGATCTAGATAGATTCTTGATTAACAAGGGGGCGAAAGGTTATCAGGGGTAGGTGGGAATGTGGAGTTGAGTTTAAACCAGATCAGCTATGACCCTGTGGATGGAAGTCCTGCCCACCCAGAGTTGCCAGCCAATCTGAGGGAGACAGCTCTTCATTGCTCAGCAGCACTGCTAGGGAGACGGAGCTGCTGCTGGTAACGCACCCACCTGAAACCCAGGATCGTCGAGAGATGCAGGCCACAGGTGAGTGATGACAGGAGGGGGGATCGTGGGGAGGGTGTTGTGAGGGATGGAAGAAGGGAGGATCGGCAGCATGGAGAGTGGGATGGCTCTCCACAGGCCCCCATTCCTGATGCTTGGCCCGTCAATCTGAGTGCCTTTGAACGAGGGCCCCGGCCCCCACCCCGGAAACATGCAAGCAACCCCGACAGGGTTTGTTTTTTTGAGCTTCCCACATGGAGAATCCCTCCCTCCCAGCCTCCCCCCCAGCTGCTGGGTGAATGCCAGTAGCAGTGGGATAAGGCCCTTAAGTGGGCATTAATTGCCCACTCAAGGGCCTCAGTTGCTGGCAGGGCAGGAAGGCCATCCATGAGCCATCCCACCACAAACTTAATCGGGGTAGAGGGTAAAGGCAGCAAGGTCTGCACCCGCCACCCTCCCACCCGATTAATCCAAACTCTTCATGAGGGAGGACATTCAATTCTGCCCACTGTGCGGGAAGGCATTGGGGGTCATTTTAACCTGGCGCACCAGTCTGGAAACCAATAGGATCTGATTGGCTGTCGGTTTTACCCCCCCCCCCCCCCCCCCCACCCCGGCTGCTTTTACCTTCCATTAAAAAGTAAAATTGGGGGACTATAAAAGCAACAGCTAATCCGATTCTGTCAGATTCCTTATCGGGTCTGTTAATGGTAAAATTTGTGGTGAAAATCGTGCTTGACATTTCTGGGACTGAGTAATTAGTATTCCCTCCAAAATATCATTGCTTCTTATTTAGGGCAATTGAATGTCTTTATTTTTCTCCAAGGTTCTGCTGAATTCATGTGGCCAATTTTATCATCAGGTAGAGTAAGGCGGTAGCCTGATCAATGTCACAACACTTTCCTTCAACTACGCTCACCACTGCTATTTTGTTAGGGGCATTGAAATCAGTGCCCCGGGCACCTGATGGAAGTTGGTGTGTACCACGTTAACCTGTGTAAATAATAATGTCCCATGACGTGTTGGAGGCGGTTCAGAGGAGGTTCACTAGATTGATACCTGGAATGAGTGGCTTGTTTTATGAGGAAAGGCTGGACAGACTGGGCTTGTTTCCACTGGACTTTAGAGGAGTGTGGGGCAATCTGGTTGAAGTGTATAAGATCCTGAGCGGCATTGACAAGGTGGACGTGGAAAGGATGTTTCCTCTTGTGGGTAAGTCCAGAACTAGGGGGCACTGTTTTAAAATTAGGGGTCACCCTTTTAGGAGAGAGATGAGGAGGAATTTTTTTCTCTGAGGGTTGAGTGACTTTGGAACTCTCTGCTTCAGAAGGTGGTGGAGGTGGGGTCATTGAATATTTTTAAGGCGGAGGTAGATAGTTTCTTGGTCAGGCAAGGGAATCAAAGGTTATCGGGGTTAGATGGGAATGTGGAAATCGAAACACAAGAAGATCAGCCATGATCTTATTGAATGGCAGAGCAGGCTCGAGGGGCCAAATGGTCCACTCCTGTTCCTATTTCTTATGTTCATAAATTAATAGGAATTGATCTAATTTTAAAGTACCAATTGGCAGAGTGCGCACTCCACGTGCTCTGTCCATTTGTATCTGCCTTTGAATCTTCCTCTGCAGTAGTCCTGGTTAAAAAATAACCTCATGGGTAAGTTATAAAATGATTGTTATGGGATCAGGTTCGCTTTTAATTACAGCGACTGACTTGGCTCTGAGGAAGAGTTACTGGATTTACCATCCCCCTCTGACCTGTCTATCATTAACACCGACAGCTCATCAATCATAGGAACCAGGGAAATACACTCATTGGAGTTTAGAAGAATGAGAGGTGACCTTACTGAAACATAAAAGATTTTGTGGGGGGGTTGGGTTGACAGGGTAGACGCTGACAGGATTCTTCCCCTGGTGGGGAAATTTAGAATTAGGTGTCACAGTTTCAAAATGTTACATTATATTGTTATATATTAATATACATACATATCAATGACCTAGATTTGGGCACAATTTCAAAACTTGTGGATGAAACAAAATTTGGAACAAGTGTGAACTATTGTAAGGAGGATGGTGTTAAAATTCGAAAAGAGATATATAGGTTGGTGGAATGGGCGGACAAGTGGCCCATGAAATTTAACGCAGAGAATTCTGAAGTGATTTATTTTTGTCGGAAGGACGGAGAGAGACAACATAAAATAAAGGGAACAATTCTAAAGATGGTGCAAGAGCAGAGGGACCTTGGGCATATGTGCACAAATTATTGAAGGTAGCAGGGTAGATTGAGAGAGTGGGCTTTATATACAGAGGCATTGAGTATAAAGGCAAGGAAGCTATGATAAACCTGCATAAAACACTGGTTCGGCCTCAAATAAAGTGTTGCGTCCAGTTCTGGGCCTCACTCTTTGGGAAGGATATGAAGGCATTAAAAAGGGTGCAGAAAAGATTCACGAGAATGATTCCAGGGATGAGGGACTTCAATAACATGGATAGACTGGACTATTTGGGGCTGGGGCTGGGGCTGTTCTCCTCGGAGAAGAGGAAGCTGAAAGGAGATTTGATAGAGGTATTCAAAATCATGAGGGGTCTGGACAGAGTAGAGATGGAAAAACTGTTCCCATTGTTGGAGATGGAGAACCAGAGGTCACTGATTAAAGGTGATTGGAAAAAGAAGCAATGGCAACATGAGGAGAAAGATTTTTTAGCTGCGAGTGGTTAAGTTCTGGAACATACTGCTCAAGAGTGTGGTGGAGGGAGATTCAATCGTGGCTTTCAAAGGAGAATTGGATCATTAGCTGAGAGGAAGAGTTTGCAGGACTATGGGGAAAAGGCAGGGGAGTGGCACTAGGTGAATTGCTCTTGAGGACAGCCAGCACAGGCATGACGGGTCGAATGGCCTCTGGTGCTGTAAGCATTCTATGATCCTATAATAAGGGGTCTCCCATTTAAGGTGGAGATGAGGAGGAACTTCTTCTCTCAGAGGGATGGTAATCTTTGTAATTCTCTAATCCAGGCAGCAGCGGGATCTTGGACATTGAGTATATTCAAGGCTGGGTTAGACAGATTGTTGGTCCACAAGAAAATCAAGGGTTAGGGGGGCCAGGCAGGAAAGTGGAGTTAAGGCCACAATCAGATCAGCCATGATCTTATTGAATGACAGGGCAGGCTCGAGGGGCCGATTGGCCTCCTCCTTCACCTATTTCTAATAAATGGTTAAGTCTGACTGCATCAAGTGAGCAATAGGCTTGCTCTGTTCGATGGAAGCAGTCAGGCCAATGCCTACCAGCATTGTAGGCACCCCCACCCCCTCTTATGTCTGTAGCAGGGTAAATCAACACAAACAGCATACAGTAGTTTCAGAGGAAGCTAAAACAGTGTGTGTGTTCGGCCATTGCCACCATACCGGCAATACTGACTGAGACTGATTCACTCCGGCCATTTAAGTGTAACAGCAGCACAAGTAAAATAAACACTTGCAGCATATTATTAATGCCAGCAGGGGGCAGAACACAGCAACGTGATCAAGCAGTTTAAAGATGTGTGCGTGCGGCTGAATCCTGATGGAATCTTATTTATGAACTAGTCTCTGAGTGATTTAATGCTGCACAGGGAGTATTCTAATCTTTGCTCAAGGTTATTTGAAGATGACTAGGTCCATTGAAAACTAAAAACATCCTTTTGTGTTTTATTACAGAAAGTGGGCTTGTCCTTGCCATTGCTTTTATTTAGACCTTCGATGATTTCTGCAAGAAAATTCGTGAAACCTCTAGCTCTGTAACTTAATTTTTGTTTAACAAATGGTAAGTGAAGTATAAAAATATGTAAATGTGCCCCTCACCCAGTGCAGCTAGATAATTAAACAAATACATTTGTGAGCCTCAGGAGTACAATTACAAAAATAAGCAAATCCATGCCTTCCAAATCACCTCTGCATCCCATTATTTAACGATTAGCATCACAGAATCAAACAGCATGAGATAGGCTCATTCAGCCCATCAAGCCTGCCTTAGAAGAGCCATTAGTCTCATTCCCTGGCTCTTGCTCCATGGTACCCTTTTGGAAGGATATGAAGGAAATTAATTTCTCCTTCAAGTATTTATTCAATTCCCCTTTAAAGAGAAAATAATGCAGGAAATGCGGCAGCTAATTTACTCACAGCAAGCTCCCACAAACAGTAATGTGATAACGATCAGACTGTCTGCTTTTGTGATGTTGATTGAGGGATAAATATCGGCCAGGACACCGAAGACAACTTACTACATTTCTTTGAAATATAGTGCCATGGGACCCTTTGTGTCCACCTGAGAGGGCAGACAGGTCCTTGGTTTACTGTCGCACCCAAAAGTCAGCACCTCTGACAGTGCAGCACTCCCTTGGCAATGTCAGTCTAGGTTTGTCTGCTCAGATCACTGAAGTGGTACTTGAATCCATCACCTTCAGTCCTCAGGCAACAGTGCTACCAACTGAGCCTTGGCTAACACAAAAGCTCCTACTGAATATTTTTCTATTGCCCGATCAAGAATTGCATTCCAATTCCTAACCACTTGTTATGTAAAAAAAAACCTTTCCCCTCATGTTGCCTCTGGTTCTTTAACCAATCACCTTAAATCTGTGCCCTCTGGCTATTGAATCTTCAGTCATTTAGAAATAGAATAATGAGCACAGGAACATACAGGATATGTACAGGAAAGTCCCATCATTCCCAACTTCTTCTTTCGTGAATTTGTTTACCCGCTCAAAGTCCTTGTACACAGGATCGCCTATTGCGGCCCCAAACCTTGTACACAGGATCGCCTATTGCGGCCCCAAACCTTGTACACAGGATCGCCTATTGCGGCCCCAAACCTTGTACACAGGATCGCCTATTGCGGCCCCAAATCTTGTACACAGGATCGCCTATTGCGGCCCCAAACCTTGTACACAGGATCGTCAATTACGGCCCCAAACCTTGTACACAGGATCGTCAATTGCGGCCCCAAACCTTGTACACAGGATCGCCTATTGCGGCCCCAAACCTTGTACACAGGATCGCCTATCCACGGAACTAAACATTAAAAGTTTGTACCTGTACTGAACTTTTCCTGAAATAAAGAAAAACCGGCATTTAGCAGATAGAAAGTCCAGGGTTTCTGTGGTGCGTTTCCTGCAGTAGGAGGTGCACACTGCATATGCGTTCTCTATAACTGCGCGTGGGTCGCTGTGATTTACAGGGCACAATAATTCCTGGGCAATATTTTACAGTACAGGTACAGTACAGCACTTTACTGAAAATGAGATGCAGGTGTAGATATTAACCCAGCTGAATTACAGATAGCTCTCGAATTAATAGAATATTGTCACTGATATTTCAGGGCCATAGTCCTAACTAATGCTCTCTAAGCACTGCTGTGTGCTTCACTATGGAGGGAGGACTGAGATGTTGGTAGTTTTTTTTTATTATTCATTGGATGTGGGCGCCCATCCCTAGTTGCCCTTGAGAAGGTGGTGGTGAGCTGACTTCTTGAACTGCTGCTGTCCGTGTGGTGAAGGTACACCCACAGTGCTGTTAGGGAGGGAGACTTTGTAGCGGTTTGATACAACTGAGTGGCTTGCTCAGCCATTTCAGAGGGTATTTAAGAGTCAACCACATTGTTGTGGGTCTGGAGTCACATGTAGGCCAGACCAGGTAAGGACAGCAGATTTCCTTCCCTAAAGGACATTAGTGAACCAGATGGGTATTTACAACAATGGTTTCCATGGTCATCATTAGACTTTTAATTCCAGATTTTTTTATTAAATTAAAATGTCACCATCAGCCATGGTGGGATTCGAGCCCGGGTCCCATGGGTTGCGGAGTTATGGACATCCAGGAGGTCGTGACCCAGCGGCCAGTTCACCGTACAGAAAGTCTTTGGGTTTATGGCCGTCATCTATCTGATGAATGTGGCCGAGCCAGCGCAGATATCGTTGGCTTAGCAATGAGTGTATGCTGATGGAGTTAACATGCTCCAGTGTGAGTTGATGACCTTGTTCTGCCAAGAGATGTTGAGGATACGTCTGAGACAGTGAAGCTGGAAACTGTTCAGCCTTTTCCCCTGTCCAGCATATGTTGTCCAGGTCTCACTCTTGTGGAGGAGTGCACTGAGGGTGCAGCCCTGGTAGACTCGCAGGTTGGTGTTCTCAGTCAGGCTGCTGTTGTTCCATACTCATCCTGGGTATAACAGCTACAGCTTTTGTGATGTGTAAGCTGATTTCAGCTTCAAATGACTGATTGCTGGTGATTTTCGAGCCTAGATGTGTGAAGTTATCAACAACCTCCTGCATCACATGGATGGCAGTATGGCAACAGCCTGGACATTTCTCTTCCTGATGCTGATGGTCAGACTACACTCTAAAGACGTGAGAGAGTCTGTCCATTTGCTGCTGAAGATATTCCTCAGTATGGAACGCTAGTGTGGCATCATCAGCTTAAGCAACTCTCTAATGAGGACCTTTTTTATTATTTATTCTTTTAAGGGATGATGGCATCACTGGCAAGGCCAGAATTTATTGCTCATCTCTAATTGCCCTTGAACTGAGTCGCTTGCTAGATCACTTTAGAGGGTAGTTAAGAGTCACCTCTGGGGTTGCATGTAGGCCAGGCCAGACCAGGTAAGGACTGCAGATTTCCTTCCTAAAGGGGCAATAATGAACCAGATGAGTTTTTATGACAATGTATGATAGTTGTCATGGTCACCATTACTGAGAATAACTTAATATCCAGGTTATTTTTATTAATTGAGTTTTAAATTCCACCAGCTTCCATGGTGGGATTTGAAGCTGTGCCCCCAGAGCATTTGCCTGGGCTTCTGGATTACTGGTCCAATGACATTACCACTATGCCTATCTCCCTTTGTCTTGAATATTAGGTGAGCAAAGCTGAACAGCGTTCTTTGAGTTCTGGTATGTAGCTAGACACCCTCTGTAGATGACCTGAAGGCATACGGCAGCAGCAATGAGAAGTATATGCCAGAGTGTCAGTGCCAGAACACAGTCCTGTTTGACCCTATTGCGGATTTCAAAGGGTTCCGATGTTGCTCCATCATAGCTGACCTTACCCATCGTGTTGTCATGGAAAGAGGAGGTCACATTGAGCAGCTTCAGCGGGCAGCCAATTTTCTCCAGCAGCTTAAATAGCCCACCTCTGCTCACATGGTCGAATGCCTTGGTGAGATCGATGAAGGCGATATATAGTGGTCTCCTTTGTTCATGGCATTTCTCTTGCAGTTGTCGGACTGAGAGGATCATGTCAGCTGTATACCTCCTAGTTCTGAGATTCGGGATAGATGCATTCAGCCAGGATCTGCAGTCTGACAAGGGCAACACGGACAACTTCTCCCACAATGTTCAGCAGGGCAATAACTCAATAGTTGTCATCTGCACACATGCTATTTGAAAACTTTAAATGACCACTTAGCACCTAAGAAAGTGAAGGCTGGGATTATTGGAACATTGCTGCTAGCATCTCATTTGCACCCCTGTTGTGGAACAATTATAATGCACGTGGACTTACATCAAACAGGAACATTATACGTGTAGAAATATGCTGCATAACACTTCAACAGAGAAATGAAGCTCAGTTAACTGCTTTTGGCAGCAGAGAATCATTTCAAAGCTCCTTTATGATTTAAACTGCTATAATTGAACAGGTTCCAAAAAACCAGTTACATTAAACACGGCCTCCATATCTAGCAACTTTCTGCTTAACCTGACGTGGTAACTTTGCTGCGAAATGGACTAAAGCCAAACCAGTGATAAAATGTGACCTTGAGGATATAATACAAGCTGCATGCATGAATTTTAAAAGCCAGTCTTTGGACAGCAACAACAACTTGAATTTATATGGCACCTTGAACATAGTTGAAATGTCCCAAGGCGCTTCATTCACAGGAGCATAATGAGACAAAACTGACACCAAGTCACAAAAGGAGATATTAGGTCAGGTGACCAAAAGCTTGGTCAAAGAGGTAGATTTTAAGGAGCTTATTAAAGGAAGAAAGGGAGGTGAAAAGGTTCAGGAAGGGGATTCCAGAGCTTATGACTTTGGCAACTGAAGGCACAGCCAGCGATGGTGCGACAATTAAAATCAAGGATACTCAAGGGGCCTGAATTAGAGGAGTGTAGGTACCTCAGAGGCTTGTGATAGGTGACGACAACAACAACTAAAGCTTGCATTTAAATAGTACCTTTAGCTTAGTAAACTTCCCAAAGCACTTTGCAGGGGTTGTTCTTAGACAAAATTTGACACCACGAGGTGACATTGGGACAGGACAGATATTAGGGCCTAGCCAGTGATGCCCACATCCTGTGAACAGATAAATAATTTTTAAAAGGTAACCAAAATCTTGCTCAGAGAGTTAGGTTTAAGGAACTTCTTAAGAGAGGAAAGGTAGAGAAGATGTTGAGTGGGGGGAATTCCAGAGCTTAGGCCCTAGGCAACTGAAGGCATAGCCGCCAATGATAGAGCAATGGAAATTGGGGATGTTCAGGATTGGAGGAATACAGAGTTCTTGGAGGATTATGGGGCAGGTTGAGGTAACAGAGATAGGGAGGGCAAGGCTATGGAGGATTTGAAGACAAAGATGAGAATTTTAAGATCGAGGCATCGCTGGAGTGAGAGGCATAGGGGTGTTGGATGAACAGGACTTGTTGCGAATTCGGAGGAGTGCAGCATAATTATGTACATTAGTGAGGTTTTATTTGCCTGATACTAAAAAATGTATCTACTAATCTGTTTGACATAGAACCACTTTGCCATCAAATCAATTTATATTGCGCTTCACACATGGACAAATCTTCCAGTGAGTTTCACAAGAGAGAGAGTTGAAAACAGCAGCAATTTACTGAAGCCTTAAATCCTCAAAGAAATAGCTCTTTTGAAGCAGGAGCTGAGGTAGCCAGGTCAAGTAGTTTTGGGAGACACATGCAGAGGATAAGGTTTGACAGAACAGAACTGGAGTGCAAATAGTAATCCAGTGTAGCAGGGAAAAAGAAACAAAATCCTGTACACACTGCAAATCTGAAATAAAACTAGAAGATGCTGCAAACAGTCAGCCAGCATCTGTGGAGAGAGAGAGAAGAGCAGGGCTAGTGTTTCAGGATAATGATCTTTCATCAGCACTCCGACTCCCCTCCATGACTTTCCCTTGGTTTTGCAACACCCCCACCTGCCCCTTTTACTTTGCACGAACACGGCCGTGGGGGGTTGCCAGATGTTCTCTTGCCCCCTCTGATCGGCAGGCTGCCTAACACAGTTTGTTTAGCACTAACATCTCACTGATTAAATGATTCCCAACCATGAAAATGGTTCAGGCCTTTGACTGACCCACCTGCCTGATGGAAGCATGAACAGGAAAATCTATCACCGGTGTCTACACGCCTATCCTTCCAATCTGATCAATGGATAGTGGGAGGAGCCGAGTTCCCTCTTTCTGTAGCTAAGGGACCATAGGACAAACAATAGCACATC
Source organism: Cetorhinus maximus (assembly GCF_964194155.1). NCBI lineage: Eukaryota > Metazoa > Chordata > Chondrichthyes > Lamniformes > Cetorhinidae > Cetorhinus > Cetorhinus maximus. The sequence goes on along the minus strand of NC_135885.1, from coordinate 27,445,364 downwards.
CCGCAGTCGCCATACGTACGATCAGCTACTTAGGCACTGCTACTGGCTTGGCTCAGTAATACATGGGGCAGAATTTTCCCATTAGCGTGCGGGGCCGGGCCCTGCATGTCCGCGCATAAAATGACGGGCGGTGACGTCGGGTGAGCATCTCGACGTCACTGCCCGCCATCGCGATATTTCATTGGGCTGGTGCGCGATGATATCTGCTGCGTGCCCGCCATTAATTAACGGGCCACTTAAGGCCCTTGACTCACCAATCGACGCCGATTTTTCGGCGCCCGTGCAATCTTCGGGTTGGCGCACGGGTGCATTTGTATAAACCACATCCACGGGCAGGATAAGGGGGTTCAGTGGGGTGGCGAGTGTGCACAGTCAAGTATTTATTTTTGAAAGTTATTGAAACTTGCCTGTGTGATCTGCAGTACTTCAAAACACAATCCAGCTGCTTTTTCTGGACTCTTAACCTTCAGGTCAGCACTCTGCAGTGAGTAATCTTTTCCGGGCCTGCAGGTTTCTGGAAGCCTTCACTTAGCCTGGGAATGGGAGCAGAACTGTCCACTGGAGGCAGCTCCTCTGAGGAGGAAGGGAGGGCTAGAAGTGGGAGGAAGCCAGGAGTGCACATTCAGCCTCCAGGGGAGCCACCTTTGGGAGGACAGGTGCAGGCACAAGGGACGCAGGACCAAGAGGTAGTCCAAGGTGGAAGGGGCAACAGAAGATGCCACTATCCTGCTGCCAGGGTATACAGATGGCGAAGCAGCTACCTCCATATGTCTGAGGTGCAGTGCCGAAGGAGGCTCCATCTCTCAAGGCAGACAGTCAATTATATCTGTCAGATGATTGGCCCTGAGATCTCCACGAACTGTGTGGGTGGACACCCCATGCCAGTGGCTCTAAAGGTCACAGCTGCCCTCAACTTCTATGCCTCTGGCTCCTTCCAGTGGTCGGTGGGTGATCTTTGCGGTGTCTCCCAATCAGCTGTCCATGCTGGTGTCAAGCAGGTTACAGACGTTCTGTTCAGGCGTGAATTGACCTTCATCCACTTCCATTGGGACCAGGCAAGTCAGACACAGCGAGCCAGAGGCTTTGTGGTGATTGCTGGCTTCCCCCGCGTCCAGGGTGCAATAGACTGTACACATGTGGCCATCCAGGTGCCAGCAGGTGAGCCCGGTGCCTTCGTCAACAGGAAGGGCTTCCACTCCATAAACATGCAGATAGTGTGTGATCACAGGATGCAGATTCTACAAGTCTGTGCCAGGTACACAATGTACCGACACCGACATCCTCAGACACTCCCAGGTGCCGGGGTTCTTCAGTGCTCCAGCCCGGTTTGATGGATGGCTGCTGGGTGACAAGGGCTATCCCCTCACAAGGTAGCTCATGACGCCTCTCCGCCATCCAAGAACAGAAGCTGAGCAGCGGTACAATAGGAGCCATGCCTCCACAAAGGCTGTGGTGGAGAGAGCCATCAGTCTTCTCAAGATGTGCTTCCGATGCCTGGACCGCTCAGGGGACGCACTCCAGTACCCCCCAGATCATGTGTCGGTGATAGTGGTTGCATGCTGCGCTCTCCACAACCTTGTGCTCGAAAGGGCGGACACAATGGACAATGAAGACATTGACGCAGTGGCTGCAGCTGCACACGATGAGTCCAGCAGTGAGTCCAAGGATGAGCACACACAGGGAAATGCTGAGGGGGTAGAGGCTGACCCGGGCATACTGCAGGGAGGCAGGGACACCCGGGAGGCTTTAATCCAATGAACCTTCAGCTAGCACACACATATGGACCTCCAGGACAAGCCTGGGCTGTAGGCTCCATACTCGATACCTAAGTGCCAAATCTTCCAGGTTAGGAACAGTAATTAAGGGCCTTGTTAATAAAGCTGAATGTCCCACAAAGCACTCATAACATTTTTGATAACCACATATATACAGAAGAAAAGAGGCACCCTCAGCCATGGTCACATGTCTGAATTAAATATCACAAGCAAAGAAACTTAATGAAACAAAATGACAAGGGTGTTCCAGATCAAAGCAAATCATAAAGACCTCAACAAAAGCACCAGTGATAAACCCGCGGTGTGCCTAAGATGCCTTATGTTTTTGTTTCCGGGTGCTGCATCTTGGTGCTGCCCCATCACTGGGAGTGGCATCTGAGACAGCCTACTGACTCTGCTGTCCTGTTGGCCTCGATGACCTTGGCGGTGGTCCTCTGGCCCGTGGAGCCTGTGCTGGCCCCGCCTGGGAGGAAGCTGCCAGTTACACAGCTGGCATCTCCCCAGTCATTGCAGCCTCACCGGATGCTACGATCACTGGGAGAGGAGTGGAGGAGCTGCCGCTCTCATCAGGAGCACCCTGAGAGGTGCCCGCAGAGATGCCAGGCAGCTGCTGCGCAGTTGTGAGGTCACTTTGGACCTCTCTGCTCAACATGAATGGATGGGCACTGAGCTGGGAAAATTAGTGCCAACACCATCTCCCACCTTGGCACTGACCAGCTGAGGTCAATGCCAATGTGAGGGCATGCTGGTCAGAGCACATCCCCTGGAAGCCCTGATGGGTCTCCTGGAGGAGTCTCTCCACGAGAGTCGCCACTCTCTCCATGGAGGACGCATGGTGCTCGGACATGTGGATCATTGCTTTGGTGATCGTCTGCGTAGACTCCTCCAACACGGAGACCAAGCCAAGCATAGCCTCGTGTAACTCCCCCAGATGCTCCCACACACCCATCCGCATTTCCTGCGTTTGCTGCTTCGCGAACAACTCCAGAGGCACATCATCAGGCACGGACTGAGCATGTGCCTGGTCCCCTGCAGTCCTCCGACTGCTGGCATCGTGGGCGCTCTGTGTCTCTGCCAGCTCGTCCAGTGACTGTGAAGCACCCTCACCGCTGTGTCCCAGGACACTAGCCAATGTTCGAGTTCCCACCGAGGTGCTAGTATCTGCGCTGGTGCCTGCCTGGCAGAAATGGTGTGACGCTGGTGAGACTTCAGGCCCCTCAGGTGTGAGAGGGGTCCTCTGCTGCTCCTCCTCCCGGTCCTGCTCCGATGATGCTGAAAGGAAGAACAAGGACAGTGGATCAGTGAACGTGGAGACAATGTCAAAGTGCATCCCTGTCCCCCGGATCATTATGCGCTCATCTTTCCATAAGCAATGATCAAGCCATGTTGCAAAATTAAATCAATTAACATTCAGCAGTGCTATGGCTGTTGGGAGAACAATGCTGACCTCACTGTTGGGTATAAATACCTGCCTGTGGGTCCCCAGCCTCACCGACACCAGTGGGCCTGGGTGCATGGTGCCTCTCCAGATCCAGGGCTTCCTGCTCGAAGCGGTTAAGAATGGCGATCTGCGCCTGGCCACCGCCAGCCCTCACCCACGCTGCAGCGTTATGAGCATTCTTCTCCTGAAAATGAGAGATGAGCATTGATTAGTGCAAATTGTACATGGACTCTCTTCGCGCATGGCCCACCCCAACCAGAGTGGGACATATCAGGGCTCCAGTGCCTCCTCACTCCGCTGCTGCCGCACACTCAGACAAAGATGCTAGGCCTGTCGCCCCCCCACCCCCACCGCCCCCTTTGGCCACATGCTGCCTACATCACATTAGGCACCACATGGTATATCCTTCCATAGCAAGGAGGCGCAAGCACGTGGAGCGCAGAGTGCAGCAGATGGTTCGTTGCCACATGAAGCTCCCCTCCCAGCATCTCATCACCCTGACTTGGACATGTCCTGGAGTTCCAGCACTGCGCCTAGGTGCAGCTCCTCCAGGTTGCCCCCAAAACAGTCATGTGGGACTCAGTGTAACATATGCTGCGGGGGTAAAACACATCTCTCCACCACCCTCTCAGGCTGACCTCAGCATGGGCAATACCTGCTGGCCAACCCAGCAAAGGACACATGCCCTCAATGATTCAATGCAGTCACTACACTCAGACTTAGAGGGGGGAGGGGGTGCAGCAGGGGGGAAGGCCAACCTGCTGGGTTAAATGACCAATGCCAACATTGTCCTCACCCTGCCAGAGCGCAACAAGCCGTTGAAGCACTTGCGACACTGGATCCAGATGTGCCGCACCACGTCGCAGGAGCTCACCACCTCTGCCACCTCCTCCCAGGCACCTTTCGTCATGTAGTGGGGCCTCCCCCTTCCATCCTAGGGAACCAGCACCTCCTGCCGTGCTGCCACCTCCTCGAGGAGGGCAGCAAGGCAGTCATCTGAAAAACGAGGGGCACACTGGGCCCCAGCCCTTCCCTCCGGCCTGGCCTGCCCCGATGGCCTACCCTCTGGACTTACATTAACGTCATTGCCCCTCTGCAGAGCCCTTTGCTCAGCCATTACGAGCAGCCTTTCCAAGGCTGCCAGGCCTTCCTTTATACAGGCCGCTGGGTTGCCACTGGACCTGGCAGCCTGAGTGCGCCCACCGCCACCCGCCCACTCCCGCTATGCACGGGAGTCATGACGTGCCCTGAATCGGCCCTAATTGGCCTGCCCGCGTAAAATGGTGGCGCGGACCTGATTGTGGGCGGCAACTGGGTCCTGCGCTCTGCTCCCCCCCCACCAACCAGAAAATTCCGCTCTTGGTGTAATTGTTCTTTGGAGGAATTGTAAATCAACTTTTGGATCATTTGGTGTATTAATGTTTTTATGCGCTCGAAGGTAATTTCTAAGGGTTCATGTTTCCAAGCTGATCTGTTGAGCTTTTTATTGCTTCCAAGTGAAATGTTTGTATCACAGAGTGCAGTAGTGGTGTATTTTTTGGGGGGAAATATTCATGTTGTTTTTGTTGTATGCTTAGTTGTGATATTAATGAGTTGTTCTACTCAACACCTATTTCCATAGTGTCAGTCAGGAAATGCAACACCTTATCCAAACACTTATCGACATAATAATCAGAACAAGTAATCTGTGTGCACCTTTAAGGGGTCTAAGGTAGATTTGAATCAGGCTTCAAAGGAGGCAAGAGCGTAGGTTTGTTTGATCTCTGAGGATTTCCTTTGTCCTTTATGCTTTCAGATAGGGCTCCATATCTTATTGAAGAAAGATTGTTTCCCTTGGGTAACCAGACAAGAAGTGCAATTTTCAAAATTTACTTAGCTTTGATGGGTTTACGCTTCTCTAAAGTTCAAGTGGAAAACTTTATATTCCACTTGGTGTGAGAGCTCAAACTAAAAGTTTCTTCAAAGGAAGAGAAAATAAAATGGCAAAAGAGCCAGGGGTGAGATGGGGAGATTTGTTCCTGCTGCAAGCTGTGAGATGCACTGCCTGAAAGGGTGGTGGAAGCAGATTCCAGAATAACTTCCAAAAGACAGTTGGATAAATACCTGAAGGGGGGAGGGGGGTATTGAAGGGCTATGGGGAAAGAGCAGGGAGGGGGATAATTGGATAGCTCTGTCAAAGAGCTGGGATAGACGTAATGAGTTGAAAGGCCTCTTTCTGCATAGTCGGTTGGTTGGTAGCACAGTGGTAATGTCACTTGACTAGTAACCCAGAGACCTGAAATTTGCTCTGGACACATGACTTCAAATTCCACCACCAGGGGAATTTAACTTCATTAATTAATAAATCTGGAACAAAATGCTAGAGTCATTAATGATGATCATGAAACTACCAGATTGCTGTAAAAACCCACCTGGTTCATTAATGTTTTTTAGGGGAGTAAATCTGCTATCCTTACCCTTTCTGTTCTACATGTGGCTCCAGATCCACAACATCATGGTTGACTCTTAACTGCCCTCTGAAATGGCCTAACAAGCCATTCAGTTTTATCAAACCACTATAGGAAATAGCACTGTGGGTGTACCTACACCTCATGGACTGCAGTAGTCCAAGACGGTGCCTCACCACCAAGAGCAACTGGGGATGGGCAACAAATGCTGGCCTTGCCAGTGATGCTCACGTCCCAGGAATGAATGATAACAGATTCTGTGAAACCTTCAAAATGGATAAAGTTTCGGAGGTGTTGGTCATTCTTTGGTACTTCACCCAAGTGTACATTCCTCATGTGTGGACCTTGGCAGGCTCTTACACCAAAGTAGTAGATTGGGGCGGGTGGAAATTGTATCCTTACAATTTACCTGAAATTCACGTGTGCTCACTTTTCAGCTAGAGTCATAAAATATCCAAGTTGCATAGAAGGGCTGGACAGATAGAAAGGAAGAACTTGAAAATTGTGAAAACACATAGCAGCACCAATAGAACAAAGAGATCAGTTAATGTTTTGGGGATGAGTGAGTACATTAACTAATCACTTTAACTCATCCCTTTTCTATGTTATAATGACTATTCTGTTGCTTTTATTGCTGAAAGGAGACATGTTGCCGAAGCTTTTGCACTCATCAGGACAAATGCAAGAATGCCAAATTTCAAACACTCATAATCATTCATACTACCGGACAAAAGGATGATAATTGATTGGCAATTCGACTTGGATTGGCTGAGGTGTTGCCATGGAGAAAGCAATAGGGAACAATAGGCTCCCCAAGCTCCTTGGTAATTCAAAAAAGGCCCAAGGCTTGAACGTATTCCTTTTGTTTGCAGAGAACAGGCCCATATGTATGAATATATGTCGCTTCTAGCAAGCGTAAATGAGCAACATTATGAGCTTGATTGATTATCTTAAATTTGTTCTTAGTATAGCTATTAGCGCACTCAGGATTGTTCAGCAAGTGCACTCCAATTGTAGAATCACTTCTACAGTAAACATTTTGTTTTGGGTTTTGCCTCTGCAGGCTGCTTGGTTATGGCTGGTACTCATTAGGAACAAGGAAGAATGATGAAGGAACATGCTGTTTGATTCAATCAGCCGATTGCTGGGACATGTGGTCCACGCCAGTATTGAAATTCATGCATGACGTTGCTCAATTGTGTGGTGGGCAGAATGGAGGATTGTTAGTGGAAAATACCACTTGTGTACTCACTGCATAGTAGCAGCCTGAAATGGCTGGCTTAACCTGCTGTTCAAATTTTTGAGTTGCTTTGTCTTACCAGGGTAATTTGAGGTAGACTGGACACTTTTCAGTTCTCAAAGTGATGACCTTTGGCCCATTTGTGAGTTTTGTGTGGTACACAGAGAGAAATGATCTGGTCAGGATAGCTATTGCCCCACAGGATAACTTTGATACGCTCTATTTCTGTGCCAAGCTTGCAAGGCTAATGGCTAGGGCCCTATTTACAAGATTGCTGATAAGGCCAATCCTATAGTGCGTGAAGCTATTTGAATCCCAATGTGTATATTGACCAGTGAAGGTAGGTCTGTGGTAGACAGTGGTGCAGAAACCATTAATGGATTTCTCAACTAACACATCAAGGAAAGGACTGCTCCATTTCAAAAGTGAATTTCAGCATGGGCTAGAGTGTAGTAAAGGATAGGACGTATTAAGGTATGTACCAGTGAGTGAAGCTTGTGACAAATTGATACTATCTATATTTACAAGGGGTGTAATTCGAAACCTAAAAGATTATGTGAGTTTGATATTTGAGGATCAAGTAACTCCAGATTTTTCCTGGTAAAGGGACTAAAACGATTGTTATTCTCAGAGATACAGGGTTGGCTCAATCCCTAAAGTTTGCAAAAGACATGGGGCACAATTTTTTGTCCCGCAGGTGGGCATGTGCCCGACCCGATTGGGAGTAAAATAGTGTGCAATGATGTCAGGCGAGCATCCCAAGGTTATCGCACACTCGTGCAATATTTTGCTCGGCGGGCGCGTGCGGGTGCCAGAGCGGCGCCTGCCATTAATTAAGCAGCCACTTAAGGCCCTTAACACTCCAATCGACTGTGATTTTTCCTTGCCCGCGTAATTTTCTGCTCATCGTATGGGCAAAACGGGCAGGTGGGCAGCTGACATTTTCACAAACCTCATCCAAGGGCAGAATAAAAAGGGTTAGCAGCATTTGCCAGTGTGAGTATTGAGGAGTTTTGGAGCTAGTTTGCAGCTGGTTGCTGATTGGCACTTGGCAGCTTCATCTCTGTTCGGGGCTTCATTCTCAGCATTTCCAGGCTTCATTTCAGGACTCATTGCTGTCTACCAGGCCCCCGGAGGATTCAGACCGTGTGGACCAGGTATCAGACAGCTTTCCCGTACCCTGGTAATGGGGATTGTGGTCTCCGCTGGAGGCATCTCCTCTGAAGAGGAAGAGAGGGGCAGAAGGGAGAGGAGGCCAGGTGTCCCAATGCAGCTTCCAGGGGAGGGACCTGTGGGAGGAGAGGCTCAGGCACAAGAGGTGCAGGGCCAGCAAGCAGTCCAAAGCAGAAGGTGTTGCAAAAGATGCCACTACCCTGCTGCCAGGGTTTACAGGTGGTGATGTAGCTACCTCAATATGTCTGAGGTGCAATGCCGAAGGAGGCATCACCTCTCAAGGGAGAGCGTGACCTCCATCTGTCAGAGGATGGGGCCTGAGATCAGCTCCGACTGTGTGGGTGGACACCCCATGCCAGTGACTCTGAAGGTCACAGTGGCCTTCAACCTCTATGCCTCCGGCTCTTTCCAGGGCTCAGTGGGGGATCTGTGTGGAGTCTTCCAATCAGCTGCCCACAGTTGCGTCAAGCTCGTGACAGAAACTCTGTTCAGGCAGGTACTGACCTTTATTCTTTACCATATGGCCAAGTCCAGCCAGTCTGAGTGAGCCAGAGGCTTTGCAGCAATTGCTGGGTTCTCCCGCATCCAGTATGCCATCGACTGCACACATGTGGCCATCAAGGTGCCAGCGGGTCAGCCGGGTGCCTTTGTCAACAGGAAGGGATTCCACTCCATGTACTTGCAGATAGTGTGTGACCACAGGATGCAGATTCTGCAAGTCTGTGCAAGGTACCCAGGCAGCTCCCATGACGCTTACATCCTGAGACACTTTCGGGTGCTGAGGCTCTTCAGTGCTCCAGCCTGACTGGATGGATGGCTGCTGGGTGACAAGGGCTATTCATTGAAGAGGTGGCTCATGATGCCTCTCCGCCACCCAACAACAGAGGCAGAGAAGCGTTACAATATGACTCATGCCTCCAAAAGTGAGGGGTATAGAGGATCATAAGTCTTCTCAAGATGTGCTTCCAAAGCCTGGACCATTCGGGGGTGCATTACAATACCCCAGAGCGGGTGACACTGATCATGGTTCCATGCTGCACTCCCCATAATCTGGCACTGGCAAGGGGGTACCCACTGGAGGAAGAGAATGTTGACACAGCTCCACATGACACAGATGATGAGTCCAGTAGTGAGTCCGAAGATGAGCATGGTGAGGAGAACGCTGAGGGCATGGAGACAGACCTCGGTAACCTGCAGGGAGGTAGGGACACCAGGAACACCTTGATCCAATGATCCTTCAGCTAGGTTACCAAAGATGAGCTTCAACCGCAAGCCAGGGCTGCCGCCTCCATCCCGGGTGTCTGAAAGGACCTTTTCATTTGAACACAAAGAACACTCAGAGCCTGTGCAATAAAGTTCAGAGCCACCTATGTCCAACATTACATACTGGTGTTCTCCGCACCAATAAAATAAAAAGTTGAAGCATACTTAGGCCATAATGACAAAAACACAATTTATATCATTCTGGCAGTTCAATAATCTTAACCGAAACGTTTCTGGTATTCAACATCAGACCAGTATACATAAAATAAACAAAACTGAACATAAAATCACCTGTGGTCTTTCCCTCTGGTGCTCATGATGCCTTTAACTTAGGTTTGTGGATGCTACATTTAGGTGCACCCCCCTCGCTGGCACCGGCATTGGAGACAGCCTGCTGACCCTGCTGTCTTGGCCTTGATGACCTTGGCAGTCGCCCTCTGGTCAGTGGAGCCGGTGCCACGGCTGGCATCTCCCCAGTCGTCACAGCCTCATCAGATGTGATGGTCACTGGCAGAGGGTCGGAGGGGTTGCTGCCATCATCCAGAGCACCCTGAGAGGAGCCCGCAGAGACGGCAGGCAGCTCATGCGCCAATGTGAGGTTGCTCTGGACCTCCCTGCCCACCATTGATGGACGGGCACCTAGCTGGGATACTGGGTGCCTCATCCATCTCCCACACTGACACTGACCTCCTGAGGTCAGTGCCTGTGTGAGGGTTTGCAGGTCCGAGTGCAACCCCAGGAACCCCTGATTCTGATCCTGGAGCTGCCTCTCCATGAGAGTCACCCCTCTCTTAATGAAGGAGGCAGAACGCTCTCCCATGACGGTCAACGCAGTGCTCACGCTCTGTATGGACTCCTCCATCAAGGAAACCATGCCACTTTACCTCATGGATCTCTGCCAGATCCTCCCGCACATCTTGCTTGGCATCCAGCATCTGCCGCCTAATGGACGACTCCAGAGGCTCATCATTAGCCTTCGACTGAGCATCATCCTGGTCTCCAGCAGTCCTCCGACTTCTGGTGCCCTGGGCACTCTCTGCCTCTGCCTGCACCTCAAGCGATTGTGAAGTGCCCTCATCAATGTGCACCGAGCTACTAGCCGCCACTCTAATGCCCACCGACGTGCTGGTATCTGCACTGGTGCCTGCTTCAGAGAGCGTGTGTGACGCAGGTGAAAATGACGCCTGGTGGTCCTCCAGTGTTAGGGGTGGCCCTGTGGGGTCCAGAGAATGTGTGTGTGTTGGCGAACCTAAAAGGGAGAAGAAGGATATGTCATTAGTTAAAGTCATCACACCGTCACTGTGCATGCCAGGCACCCTGGTGAGACAACAGAGATCGGCATCATGGTGCCCATCGCCTTTCAATGATCAATGGGGACTCCAGGGTCGAGGTTCACATCAGCGAAGAGACTACACTAGAATGGTTGCACAAGCCGAAACTCTCACCTCCGTGCACTGCACTCTTACCTTTGTCTGGCAACCCGCCTCTCCATGCCCGATTGCATATGGGGCGTGCCGGCTCCCGAGCTCCAGGGTGTCTTGCTCATACCTTGAGAGGGTTAAGAGGCTAGCGGGGCCTCTGCCGGTCCGCAACCTTTCTATATTGTTGTGGGCCGTCTTCCTCTGGAACAATAGAGGAGCATTGGTTTGTCCACTCTCTACCTGTAGCACCATTGCAGCCTGAGGAGCACCTGACAGGGCACTTCTGAGTCATAGCCCTCGAGCTGCAAGGCATTCAGTCCAAGCAGCCAGGGCTCACCCCCTTGGCCAGCTGTGGTGTCATTGACAGTTGGCACTCGGACTCTAGCACCCCTAAGGTGCACAGGGGGACGGCCAGACCTTAACATATCTGCACACTGACCCATGCCAACATGGTACTCACCCTTCCTGAGTGCCGCAGCCATTGAAGCGCTTCTGGCACTACACCCAGGAGCGCCACACTACGTCACGGCTGCTGACCAGAGCTGCCACCTCCTCCCATGCCCTCTTGGTGAAGTGTGGTGGCCTCCTCCTCCCATCCCTGGGGACAAGCGTGTCCCTCCTGGCAGTCACCTCCTCCAGGAGGATGTCAAGGCACTCATCAGAGGGGCTGAGTCTCCACCCGACCTGCCCGCCCACCTGCCGTGTCCAGCTGCACTGGGTCCATAGTGCCGGCTCAGGGAACACCCTCCGTGGCAGCCTTCCAGGGGTTGCCTGGGCCACTTTTAAACCGGCCGCCTGGGTCACCATTGGACCCGACAGCCGACAGGTCCCCACCCTCGCACGGCCCTTCCTGGTCAGTGTGGCGCGGCACTTCATGCTGGGCGGGCCTTAATTGGCCCAGCAGTGTGAAATCGTGGTCGGGGCCTAATCACGGGCATTGGTCCATTTTGTGGTGGCTCCCAGGCCTGCCCATCACACCTGCCCGACGAAGGGAAAATCCTGCCCACGATTTTCTCCCCAGAAAGTTTGCTAAATAGAAGTGTATTGATACAGGGCATCGATGGAAATTGTTTACCCTGTTCCACTGTGTAGAGTGAATTTAAACTGCCCTTTAGTCAGTGGTTCTGTTATTGGGAGTGGTGTCTAATTGCCTCTTAATGATATTGACATTATCTTAGAAAGCGACCTAGCTGGAGACCATGTGCTGCCTCCAGACGTTTCCATAAAATTCATTGAGTTGTTAAAGATAAGGATGTATTGGCAAGGACAACGGATTTGGAAAAAACATATGCCTGTCTCTGAATCTGTTGTAAGGAACAATGGTATGACTCAAGAGATGTACAAAGAGTCAAAGGTCAGACTTCTGAGATTAAAAAGACACTGAAACCTATGTTCCTAACCACAGGTGTCAAAGCAGAATAAGGCAGCAGCATTCCAGGCTGATACAGAAACAAAGGGAGACAGTGCTTTGAAAACAAAATGACTTGGCTGTAACTGATGCTGATACTGTGGAGCTACAAGGATGAACTTGAGTTTCGGAATGTAAATTAAAATTTCAGAATGATGAAGCTGTTGATCTTGTGAGGAAGGAGTTGAGCAAAGATCGTGTTGCGTGAAGGAACGAAATTAAAATAATCCATGAGCTAGCTAGAAAAGAACATCAGGATTTTCTGACTGATCATTGCCAGTGACCTTAACAAGATTCTTAAAGCAGCAACGGAGAACTACATTTAAATAGCAGGGCGACTTAGCTGTCCGGCTGGCTGAGACTTTGGCTGGGACTTGCTGGTCCTGTCGTGGTGGAACCCGCCGCGGGAGATTCGATGGCCCAGCCGAAAGTCCATTAACCTATAACGGGGCCGGACGGTCCTAGTGGAGGGCAAGGGGTGGAAAGCCCCACCCACTTTTTTTGACCTGGACAATAAGAAACCTACAGCCATGAAAGAGAATGGAGATCTGGAGTTAAAATCTGAATAAAATGGCTCACAGACTATGTTTCAAAGTCAACACCATATTAACAATGTGATGTCTAATTCTAAAGAAGAACAAAGGGACAAATCGAAGCCACATGAGAAGAGGAGTTGCGACAGAAGATTTCATCTCGATTCACAGCTTTCACATAATGAAGTCAAAAATCACGGGGATTGTCAGCAAGTAACAGTGTGTGTCTTGACAATTTATCTAGACTGAAACAGTTGTGCCATCTGGCAAGCAAGAATAGCGGAAAGCTGCACAAACTGTGCAAAGGTATTGAGATGAAATTATATTTAGAGCTAATAAAATGCCGGGCAGGAAGTCAGAAGTCAACTGAAGACCTAGAAGAGGTTGCGCAAAGTCTTAGCGTAGACACAAAAATGGAAATAAATAGAATAATCCTCACAAGAAAAACACCCCAGCAATCCAGGGTAAATGGATTTGACCTATGGATAAGCTTGAATGGTGGAACAGGCTCAAGGGGCTGAATGGCCTACTTATATCCATATGTTTGCTATATGCAACCATTATAGAAACATAGAAAATAGGAGCAGGAGTAGGTCATTTGGCCCTTCAAGCCTGCTCCGCCAATCAGAATTAACATGGCTGACCCTCTATCTCAATGCCATACTCCCGCTCTTTCCCCATACCCCTTCATGCATTTAGAGTCCAGAAATCTATCTATTTTCTTCTTAAATATATTCAGTGACTTGACCTCCACAGCCCTCTGTGGTAGAGAATTCCACAGGCTCACCATCCTCTGAGTGAAGAAGTTTCTCCTCATCTCAGTCCTAAATGGCCTACCCCGTGTCCTGAGACTGTGACTCCCTGTTCTAGACACCCCAGCTAGGGGAAATATCATCCCTGCATCCAGTCTGTCCATCCCTGTCAGAGCTTTATACATTTCAATGAGATCCCCTCTCATTCTTCTAAACTCCAGTGAATACAGGCCTAGTCGGCCCAATCTCTCCTCATATGACAATCCTGCCATCTCAAGAATCATTCTGATGAACCTTCGCTGCACTCCCTCTATGGCAAGTATATCCTTCCTTAGGTAAGGAGACCAAAACTGCACACAATACTCCAGGTGAGGTCTCACCAAGGCCCTGTACAACTGCAGTAAGACATCCTTGCTCCTGTGCTCAAGTCTTCTCTCAATGAAGGCCGACATACCATTTGCCTCATTAACTGCTTGCTGCACCTGCATGCTTTCTTTCAGTGATTGGTGCACAAGGACACCCAGGTCCCTTTGTACATCAACATTTCCCAATCTATCACCATTTAAATAATGCCATTCTGTTTTTCCTACCGAAGCGGTTAACTTCACACTTATCCACGTTATACTGCACCTGCCACTGCCACGTACTTGTGCACTCATCCAACCTGTCTAAATCGCCTTGTAGCCTCTTAACACCCTCCTCACCGCTCACATTCCCACCAAGGTGTGTGTCATCAGCAAACTTGGAAATATTATGTTTGGTTTCCTCATCCAAGTCATGGATATATATTATGGAATAGCTGGGGCCCAAGCACTGATCCCTGCAGTACTCCACTAGTCACCGCCTGCCACTCCAAAAAAGACTCATTTATTCCTACTCTCCATTCCCAGTCTGCTAATCAATTCTCAATCCATGCCAACATATTACCCTCAATCCCATGTGCTTTAATTTTACATACTAACCTCTTACATGGTACTTTATCAAAAGCTTTCTGAAAATCCAAATACACCATATCCACTGGTTCTCCTTTATCTATCCTGCTAGCTATGTCCTCAAAAAACCTCAGTTGTCAAATATGATTCCCCTTCCGTAAATCCATGTTGACTTTGTCTAATCCCATTGATATTTTCTAAATGCTCTGTTATCACATCCTTTATAATAGACATTAGCATTTTCCCTACTACTCATGATGTTAGGCTAACTGGTCCATAATTCATTGTTTTCTCCCTCCCTCCTTTTTTAAATAGTGTGGTTAAATTTGCCACCCTGCAGCCTGCCGGGACTGTTCCAGAATCTATAGAATTTTGGAAAATGACATCCAACGCATCTACCAATTCCATGGCCACCTCCTTTAGTAACCTGGGATGTAGATTATCAGGCCCTGGGGATTTATCAGCTTTTAGTCCCACTAATTTCTCCAGCATTATTATTTTAGTAATACTAATTTCCTTCAATTCCCCCTTCTTAGTAGACTGTTGGTTCCCTAGCCATTTGTATCTTCCCCTGTGAAGATAGAACTAAAGTAGTTGTTTAATTGCTCTGCCATTTTTCTTGTTTCTTTTTATAAATACTCCCATTTCGGACTGTAAGGGACCTACATTTGTCTTCACTAATCTTTTTCTTTTTACATACATATAGAAGCTTTTACAATCTGCTTTTATGTTCCTTGCAAGTTTACTCTCATACTCTATTATTCCTTTTTAATCAACCTCTTGGTCCTCCTTTGCTGAATTATAAACTGTTGCCAATCCTCAAACTTGCTACTTTTTCTAGCAACTTTATATGACTCCTCTTTGGACTGAATTTCTTAATTTCTTTTGTGAGCCATGGTTGGACCACTTTTCCTGTTGTGTTTTGTGCTTCAGAAAGGAATGTTGCAATGCATACATTCATTCCTTAAATATTAGCCAAATCTAAAACCCCAAATCAAAATGCCAATCTATCTTAGCCAACTCATGCCTCAAACCTTCGTAGTTTCCTTTGTTTAGGTTTAGGGCCCTAGTTTCAGATAGGACTACTTCCCTTTCCATCCTAATGAAGAATTCTATCATGTTATGGTCACTGTTCCCTAAAGGACCCCGCACAACAAGATTCTAAATTAACCCTTTCTCATTGCACAATACCCAATCTAAGTTAGCCTGTTGGTTCCCTGGTCTAAAATACAATCTCGTACACACCCCAGGAATTCATCCGCCCACAGTATTATTGCTAATTTGGTTTGCCCAGTCTATATGTAGATTAAAGTCACCCATGATTACTGTAGCACCCTTGTTACATGCATCTGTAATTTCCTGTTTAATGCCGTGCCCTACTTTATCACTACTGTTTAGAGGCCTATAGACAACCCCCATTAATGTTTTCTGCCCTTGTTCTTTCTTAGCTCCACCCAGGCTGATTTTAATTCTAGATTTTCTGAGCCAATAACCTCTCTCACTATTGCACTGATTTCATCCTTAACTAACAATACCACGCCCCCTCCTTTCTCTTCTTGCCTGTCCTTCCTAAATATCAAGTACCCTTGGATATTCAGTTCCCAGCCTTGGTCACCCTGCAGCCAATCATATTGGACCTGTTTACATCTATTTGCACTGTTAATTCATCTACCTTATTGCGAATGCTCTGTGTATTCATATACAGCGCCTTTAGACTTGTCTTTTTAACACATATTTTTTGTACTATGGCCCTATTTACTGCTAGCTCTTGTTTCTTCTGCTTTCTACTTTTGCTTTCTACTTTTCTGTCTTTCATTCCTATCTTTGTTTCCCTCTCTTGTGTCTCCCTGCTCAGGTTCCCACCCCTCTGCCAATCTAGTATAAGCCCACCCCAACAGTACTAACAAATACAGATTACTTCGTGCACAGGATGATCCTTTAGATTTGTGAATACCCTTTTAGGATAAATAATTTGTTTGGGCAAGGTATGAATACAGACATAGTTAAGAAAATAACTGACAAGTGGTCAGCAGGGGTTGAATTATAAGAGGGAGCTTGAAGGGGACTAGTCTTGAACTAATCCGTTGCACCAAGGTTGTTAGAGGAAAGACCATGAGCAACAAATCACAAGATCAGTTATGTGTGATGATGACTAAATCATAGCAGATAAATTCAGAGCTGAATAGCAAGATTGTAAATTTTAAGACATTACTGTTCGGTCACAGTATATGTACCATAGTCCATCAGAGCACGTGATACTGTAATCCCTGGAGAGAAACTAGATTGCAATTGACAATTTATGATGCAGACTACACACAGAATGAGACAAATTTAAGAGTTCTTTGTGAAATAAAGGATTGTTTGATAAAGGATGTGCAGTGGATGTTGTGTATATGAATTTTCAAAAGATTTTGATATGGTGCCAAATTGAAGCTTATTGATTAAAATCACGATATTAAAGGGAATGTGACAGCAAGATAGGAAGTTGGTTAGAGAACAGAAAACTTAAACCCATGATCTGCGAAGTGCTTCCAAGCAGACTTCCACTGCATAGCCCCGAGGCTGATCCCATTAGAAATTCTAGGATCAGCTCAATTCTATATTGCTGAGTGGGACAAAGGAGCAAATTTTTTATCCTAAAAGGGCATTCACAAATCTAAAGGATCATCCTGTGCACTAGGTGATCTGTAATAATAGTTGCGAATAGGAAACATAGGGACAGGAGTAGGCCATTCAGCCCCTCGAGCCTGTCCCACCATTCAAGTCTATCCATAGGTCAACTCCATTTACCTGCCTTCACCTTTGATCCATATTCCTTTGGAAGACATTCAATTAAATGGATGCAGCAGCATGCAATGTGCACACAGCTATTGAGGTTTCACTATTTATGTGGGAATGCATTAAGAGAAATGATGCAAATTCTCAAAGAGTTGTCAGGTGGATCACCCTGGCCAGAATTTTTAGGAGGCGGTGTTTCCCTTCCTGCCGTCTGAGGAGTTGACAGAGAACGCAGCCGAAACTGCCTGGCCCACAGCTGTTTAATGCTCAATCAAGTATTAGTTGGCTGGAGATGAGGCTCCTGTCCCACACTCGGGAGGAGGTTTCACCTCAGAGAGCTGATTGGCCAGCAGCTCCCTCATCCCTGCTATGCCAGAAGGACAGGGACTATAAGTAAAGCAGTCCCCAGAGTCTAGGTCCTGGGATTCCAGGACCAGGTAAGTATGAGGGTCTCAGGGCAGGGTGGGGAGGTGAGGCCCAGGGAGGTGGGCAGAGGGGCAGGTTGGTGGAGAGGTCAGGCGGGGAGGGGGGAGGAAGCATCTGCAAGGGCCAGACCATTTTGTTGGGGGCGGGGGAGGGGGGGTGTCCAATGTTAAAAGGGGGTTGCTGGTGGAGGTGCCCCACCCCCACTTCCTGCCTGCATGCATATGCTTCATTTTCAGGCCTCCCCCCACCCCGTCCCTGAACTCCTCATGCCAGCCTGAAAATTGAGGCTGGGCGGGAAATGACCCTTAAGTGGTCAATAATTGACCATTGCAGAGGGCAATTAAGAGTCAACCACATTGCTTTGTGGGTCTGGAATCACATGTAGGCCAGACCAGGTAAGGTCTGGTTTGTGAATCAGATGGGTTTTTACAACAATCAATGATAGTTGTCATGATCACCATCACAGAGATTAGTTGTATATTCCAGATTTTTATTGATTAAATTTAAATTCCATAAATGGGATTTGAACCCATGTCCCTAGAGCATCAGCCTGGGCCACAGGATTACCACTGCGCCACCATCCCCTCCTGAGTGGTGGTATCAAAGTTTGGCCACTGAGCGTTCAGATGGTGATCTCTGAGGACCTGCCACAAAGAGACAAAAGCTAACAGTATATCAGAGCTATTTGAAGGCACTGCAAAGACTCACTGCTGGGGAGCAGATGACAAGGATAGTGGCAAGTTCCAATCCCATCCTTTGTGGCTTTATCAGAAAGGCTTATCTACAGAATAGACTACCCTAGAGCAAGAATAGTGCCAGGACCTCTGATCATGTTCCATGGAAGCATAATTCCATGGATATATTGAGGAATTATCTTATGGGGACATATGCTCTAGTGTTTTAGTACCCAGAGGAGGATCTAGATCTCCTATGGTGTTACCTTGTGAGTCTGGATTCCAGGTTTGCCTGCTTTTCTTCTCTCTCCTCCAACAAATAAATCATAAAGAGGTGAATCTCCATGCAACAAAAACATTTTGTAGCCTTATCCAACTTTTAAGAAAGTTCTCAAAATGAGAAACCATTTCAAGGGAAGACTTAAAAATAAAACCAGAAGCCTTCAAACTAAAGAGTAAATGTTGACAAAAGATCAGTCCAGAAGAGTTTGCATTCAACAATACAATGAAACACAACAATTCACCATTAAGGTCCCAGCATCAGCCTTCCTCAGCTGCTGATCTAAGTTGCCCCTGTTTAATAGTGGCAAGAGCATAAATGATGGCATTTAGAACTCGCAATGTCGTCATGACCAAAACCAGCCATTTAGACGTCAGTTGGGACAAGTGCATTCTTCGGCCACCCTAGCCTGCAGAGCAATGAAAATGAGGCAGAGAGCCAAAGCTTTGGTGAGTTTGATGTATTTTTGTTAGGTAAGAGTATTAACGCATATAAGAAAAATGTAAATAAATGGAGCTGAGGTGCCTATCAGCTATGATCTAATTAAATGGCAGAACATGCTCGAGGGGCTGAATCCCTCCTCCCATTCCTATATTTGTATGTTCCTAATCCTCAAAACCATGATGAGTGCAAAAGAGAATGAATGTGTCATTTATATGAACTACAGACTTAACAAACTTAAGGACAGTGAGTGGAGATATCAACAGAGTGACAGCTATAATGGATAATAATAGAATTTGCAATCAGTCACAAAAAGCAAGTAATTGATGCACCACTTTTGACACATTTTGCTGGTGTAATCGCTGTTATAAGAGCAGTGTCCTGGAGCGAGATAATTACCATTTCATTATAGCAGGTTATCTGCTGAGCACATGCTGTTCTTTCTCATTGTTCCATTTTCGAATCCTGTCACACAGATGCAATTGACTAAAATAATAACTCTTAGAACACAAATTAAAAAGCTGCAGATTTGATGCAATTTTTTGTTAAAGTCTTACCACTGATACAAGAGCAGGGCAAATTGTATTTGTCCTCATGTCCACAGATTTCTGTAGCTTATAAGTAAAGCTGGTCTGATTTATACTTTTCAAGGGATAGATAAGAGTTATCACATCATGACAAGTTTTAGCAGCACCAATGTCATCTTGGAATGAAGGTAGTGCAAAGGGATAGAATACCTACGTCCCTCCAGGGTATGGGTCACAACATTGCCAAACAAGATGATATCATGAGGGGTTAGAGCACTTATACCCCCACCCCCTGCATACCCTCCCACCCCAGGAAGCAACATGATGAGGGGATAGAGTAGATACATTCCATAGCATGAAGAAACTAGAGTGATTAGAGCAAAAAAGAGAGAAAAGAAACTTTAATTTACATAGCGCTTTTCATGACCATCAGATTTGTCAAAATGCTTTGCAGCCAGTGAAGTACTTTTGAAGTGTAGTCACTGGTGTAATATAGGAAATGGGATAGCGAATGTACACACAGCAAAGTTCCACAAACTAACGTGATAGTGACTAGATAATCTGTTTTTGTGATGCTGATTGAGGAATAAAGATATTTGTCACACTGAGGATAACTCCCTGTTATGGCACAGTGGATGGTAAATGCCGAGCTGCTCAAATCCCAGAGGGAAACTTGAAACAGCTGCCACAACTGTTTTGCGATTTGTATTTTTATTTCGAGATATGTGCCTTGAATTCAGTAGTAATAAGTCCACCAAGTCCTAGAGGTTTTTTACAAAACTAAATTAAACATTTATTAATATTAGAAAAGATTTTAAGCATATATACAGGTCTACAAATTACTACTATAATAACTCCTAAATCCCCTAATTAATCTGACTTCCAGTTTCACCTCTGTTAAGCCAACAATAAAACAAAATAGATTTCAACAGACTGAGGCAAAGCACACAATACCCTGGACAGTAATATTCAAAGTGAACTCTCTTAGCTTCAGTTCCTGTAGACAATAGCTTGATACATTGAGGCTGGAGGCTTTTCACACTTGTTGGATCTTAGAATTCCTTCTCCTTGCACATAAACTCATCTCTTTTATACAGATTTCTCCCTTTTTAATGTAAATTCCATTGTCCCAATATGTCTTTGCAACTTTATTTTTTCCATAAAATAATTCTTTCATAGTACTCATATTATCAGTAATCTTTGTGAAAAATAAGCACACTGTTTGGCTTAACGTCTTATGGCTAGACGTAACATCCCATCATCTCTTTGAAATTCAAACTACTCTGGTTTATCTAAAAAAGCAAATGCTCCTCATGCCTCACATCCTAAAGCTTCAACCATGTTTATGTATTTAGCATTTCAAACCTAGCTTCCTTTCTGATAAATCAAAAGCCTTAGACTAGTTGTCTGCAATTCAATTAAAACCCACACACACATACCTACACACTGAAAAACTAATCCAAAGCCCAGTGTTATCCTACCTTTACAATAAATCACAATAATATTTTGAACATTATTATATTTTCATGACACCCCCCTCCTTACTGGAAAATGAACTATCATAACTTAAAAAGACGGCTTCATTTTCTCAACCCAATTTATACTACCTCCTATATTTATCTGTATACTCACACTATTACATTACCAGGTGCATGCATTAATATAACAATATATATATACAAATCCTTGGTATCAACAGAAATCATTTCAGTCCAGTTTCCAGGTTTTTAAATATTCAATTTTCCCTTTCAGCTTCAAGCTCTTGACAATGCATCTGCAATTAGATTTTCTCATCCAGCCACATGTATAATCTGTAGATTAAATGGTTGCAGTAATGAACTCCATCTGATTAGCCTTGCACTTCTGTCTCGAAATTTGTCCAGAAACTTTAAAGGATTGTGGTCTGTTTAAGCAATTGTTTCTGATGAATTTTTTGCAATGTAAATCTCAAAATGCTGCAATGCTAACACAAAACACAATGCCTATATCACTTGGGCCAACTTAAATTGCTTGGCATAACTGGGTACTGCCAAAACTGGTGTTGTAGTCAATACAGTTTTCAAACTGTCAAATGCTTTCTGACACTCCTGTGTCCATTGAAACTTCTTGTTTTTTTTTAATAGTTCATGGAGCAACCACACTGCTAAAATTTGGTACAAATTTCTAGTAAAACCCACTCATGCCCAGAAATCTCAAATCTTCTCGTTTTGATGTACGCACTGGGGAAATCCATGATAGCTTTGACTTTCACATCTCTTGGAACAACCATACCATGTCTAATGGTATGGCCTAGATATGTAACTTGCGCTTTTGCAAATTCACTTTTAGCCACGTTCATCACCAAATTTGCTCTTTGTAATTGACAAAAAAAATTCTTCCAGATGTTGTAAATGCTCCTCCCAGGTTTGACTGAAGACTATCAAATCATCAATATAAACAGCACAATTGCTCAGTCCTGCAATTATTTTGTTCGTAAGTCTTTGAAACATTGCAGGTGCATTTTCATACCAAATGGCATAACTTTCAACTGATATAGTCCATCTGGTGTCACAAAAGCCAATATCTCCTTTGCCCTCTCTGATAACAGTACTTACCAATATCCTCTTAGCAAGTCAATCTGTGTGATAAAATTTTGATTGTCCCACTTTCTTAATGCAATCTTCCAACTGTGGCATAAGATATGAATCCACTTTTGTCACTGTATTCACCTATCGATAGTCCACAAACAGTCTTTGTGTTCCATTTGATTTCAGTACCAGCACAATAGGCAAACTCCAGTTCCTGCAACTAGACTCAATGTCATTTTGAAGCATGAAATCAATTTCTTTATGTACTTGTGATAACTTTGCCGGATTTAATCTATAAGGATGTTGCCTAATCGAAGATGAAACTTCTACACAAACATCATATATAGCTAAATTTGTCCTCCCCAACTTATTCCCACGAATAGCTTTGTGTGACTGCTATAGCTTCTCCAAATCACTTTGAGGCTTGGCTGGAAGGTGACTCAATATTACATTTAAATTTTCAAGTACCTCTTCATTATCCAATTTAATTAGAGGAAAATCAATTTCAGAATCCTGAATTTCTACCCTTTTCTCTTTATCTATCACCACTAACACCTCCTTTTGGTCCTGTTCCATGTCAAAGTACTTTTTAAGCATATTTACATGACACACCCTCTGCTTCTTTCTTCTAACTGGAGTATTTATTAAATAATTTACTTCACTCAGCTTCTTTGCAATCCTGTAAGGCCCACTAAACCTTGCCTTTAATGAGTCACAAAATTAGCACTTTTTTCCCAGCCACAAAACTACAAGTTGTAGCTTTCCTGTCTGCCTTCACTTTCATCACTTGCTGTGATATCTTTAAATGTTCCCTAGCTAACTCACAATCTCTGTCCAATTTTTCTCTGAAATTTGATACATAATCCAGGAGAGTAGTTTCTGAATTTTGACCCACCAATTTCATGCATCAATTTCAGTGGTCCTCTTACCCCATGACCAAAAGCTAGTTCAAAAGGATGCATTAAGAGCATCTCTAATAGCAAATAACAGGAATGGAATTCCTCCAATCCAATGCTGTGGATAATCCTGACTATACACCTTCATCATAGTTTTTAAAGTTTGATGCCATCTTTCCAAAGCCCCTTGTGACTCAGGATGGTAAGCAGTTGACTTAAACTGTTTTATCTCCAAATAGTTCATTAATTCCTTAAACAGCCAAGACATGAAATTGTAACCCTGACTGATTGTACTTCCTTAGGTAAATCATGTCTTGTAAAAAAAATTTAGTTAGCTCTTCCACAATTCTTCTTGTTGTAATATTTCTCAAAGATATCACTTCAGGAAATCTTGTAGGGAGAGAATTCAGAAATCTGGAGTGCAAAGGCACTTGGGAATCCTAGTCCAGGATTCACTTAAGGTTAACTTGCAGGTTGAGTTGGTAGTTAGGAAGGCAAATGCAACGTTGGCATTTATTTCGAGAGGACTAGAATATAAAAGCAGGGATGTGCTGCTGAGGCTTTATAAGGCTCTGGTCAGACCACATTTAGAATATTGTGAGCAATTTTGGGCCCTGTATCTCAGGAAGGATGTGCTGGCCCTGGAGAGGGTCCAGAGGAGGTTCATGAGAATGATCCCAGGAATGAAAGGCTTAACATATGAGGAACATTTGAGGACTCTAGGTCTATACTCGATGGAGTTTAGAAGGATGAGGGGGGATCTGATTGAAACTTACAGAATACTGAAAGGCCTGGATAGAGTGGAGGTGGGGAAGATGTTTCCATTAGTAGGAGAGACTAGGACCCGAGGGCACAGCTTCAGAGTAAAGGGAAGACCTTTTAGAACAGAGATGAGGAGAAACTTCTTTAGCCAGAGAGTGGTGAATCTATGGAATTCATTGCCACAGAAGGCTGTGGAGGCCAGGTCATTGAGTGTATTTAAGACCGAGATAGATAGGTTCTTGATTGGTAAGGGGATCAAAGGTTATGGGGAGAAGGCAGGAGAATGGGGTTGAGAAACTCATCAGCCATGATTGAATGGCGGAGCAGACTCGATGGGCCGAATGGCCTAATTTCTGCTCCTATGTCTTATGGTCTTATGCGTTATTGTTAGTAAGTACTGATTTCCACTTTTAGTCTTAGGGAGGGGTCATACACAATCAACCATGACCCTAGTAAAAGGTTAATCCAAATGCTGGAATTGGAATTAAAGGCTTAATCACAGCTTGTGGTTTCCCTATCACCTGACATGTGTGACATGTTCTACAGAAATTGACTACATCTGTATGCAATCCAGGCCAATAAAAATGTTTTTGTATTTTTGCCTGTGTCTTTCTAAGTCCTAAATGTCCCCCCATTGGAATTTCATGAGCAATTCTCAGAATCTCATTTCTATATTCAAATTGTATAACAAGCTGATGCACTTCCCTCCAGCTTTCATTTGCTGAAATATGATAAGGCCACCATTTTCTCATTAAAACATTACCCTTAATTTGAATAATTACCGTCTGTTTCTGAGTAAGCTGTCTGTTATAACTGTCTTATTTGTGTATCCTTTTTCTGTAACACTACCAACTGCCTTGAGCTAAATACCTCAGCTACGTTATCCTCCATTCTTTCTTCCTGAACAATGTTATCAAAACAGTGTCAGCTAATTGGACTTTCACAACTTCTCCCTGCCTTTTAACTTCCTGTTCTTCTTGTTTCAACCTGTGAGCCTGTGATCTTGTTATCACACAATCTGGAAACAATCCAGAATGCTCTATCTGCAGCACTTCTGTGGAATACCCTTCTACAGACTGCTCAACTATCACAGGCATTATCCACATCTGGGATCTAGCTATATTATTACCTAAAATAAATTGAACCCCTGCAATGGGCAATTTTTCCACTACTCCAACAAGCACCTCACCTGTTTTCCACATACTGTTTAAATTTACCTTCCACAAGGATCTCCATGAACCCCACTTATTACCAACTGTTCCTGCAACACTCCCTCTGAACAACAAATGTCACTATCCCACAACATTAAGGATTGACTAGCTCCTGGGTCTCTTAAAATTTTAACATCTTTACCTACTCCACCCTTACACATGGAAAGACTTTCCCTTTACATACAAAATCTTTAAACATTTCTGTAACCTGCTGCTCAGAACTCTCTCTCTGTAAACACATTCCCACTTCTTTACCTATCATTGATTCTTCCTGTTTTACCTGTACACAAACAATTGGTTTTTCCTGTGCTTGAACCCCAGAACCCACAATACTTTTACTTCCAGAACTTTTCTGCATCCCAATAATCCCAACAGATTTTCCCTGTAATTTCCAACACACTGATTTAGTGTGTCCAACTTCATTACAATGAAAACACCTCAATTTTCGAGTGTCACTTCCTCAGCACCTTCCTTTTTATCCTGAAAAAAAACTTCCTGGGAATTTCCACCTACTTCTTCTCTTCTCTGACTACCCACCTTCCTTTCACCTTCCCACTGTCTATCTTTCTCTGATTTAAAAGCGTGACAAAAAAAGTTTAGATCTATGAACTAACTAAATCATCAGCTATCTCTGCTGCTTGTCTTACTGTTTCAATCCCCTGTTTCTCCACATGAAGTCTCATTACCGAAGGAATTGAATCTTTAAATTCTTCCAAAAGAATTACTTCTCTAAGAGCTGCATATGTCGCCTCTACCTTTAGTGCCTGTATCCACCAGTCAAAATTACTTTGTTTTACTCTCTCATACTCAATATAAGTTTGCCTAGGCTGCTTTCTCTTATTCCTAAATTTCTGCCTGCATGCCTCAAGATCCAACTCACCTGCACTCAAAATAGCCTTGTCTACCACATCATAGTTCATGGACATTTCTTCTGACAGTGAAGAATAAATCTCATGTGCTCTACCCATCAACCTGGATTGTAACAACAATCTCTAGTTTTCCTGTGGCCGTTTCATCTGTTTAGCTATTTTCTCAAGTGAAATAAAGAATGCTTCAACATCTCTTTCTTCAAACTTTGGAAGAGCTTGTACAAATTTAAACATCTCCCCACTGGGTTCTGATCTGGAGGTAAGTCTTTCTGCACATATTTAACTGCCAGCATTTTAAGCTGGAATTCTCTGTCTTTCTCTTTTTCTCTTTCCTCCTTTTCTAACCTTACTGTTTCTAATTCCCTGACCTGTTTTCTTTCTCTTTCCTGCCTTTCTGCCTGTTCCCTTTGAAATGCCCTTTCTTTCTCTGCTGCCTCTAATTTCAATTTTTTCATTTGCAACTGAATTTGAGCCCATTCCAATGACCCACCCCTTGGAGAGCTCAGTCTCTCAGGTATTCCTTCCAATTTCAAATCCTGTTTTACAACTTCAATTATGTATGATCTCCTTACCCCTGCAGATAATCCTAATTGTAACTTATCTGCCAATTCCATTAACTTAGCTTTATTTAACTATTGTAAATGAACCAAAGTTATAACTTCAACTCCCAGACAAGACTTAGCAAAAGCCAATAGCCAAAGCCATATTGCAGCCTCACCACTTAAAAAAAACCAAAATACCTCACACCAACTCCTGAATTCAAAGTGCTTCTTGTACTCGTAAACTTAAGATTGACTGATCCCAAACCAATCAAGGAATTTCAAATATATCCCACAAACAGCCTCCAATTTTGTAATGGATAGTGGATGGTAAATGCTGAGCTGCTCAAATTCCAGAGGGAAACTTGGAACTGCTGCCACAACTGTTTTGCAATTTGTATTTTTATTACAAGATATTTGCCTTGAATTCAGTGGCAATAAGTCCACTGAGTCTTAGAGGTTTTTTTACATAACTAAATTAAACATTTATTAATGTTAGAAAAGATTTTAAGCATATACACAGGTCTACAAATTACTACTATTATTACTCCTAGTTCCCCTAATTAATCTAATTCCCAGTTACACCTCCGTTAAGGCAACAGTAAAACAAAATAGATTTCAACAGACTGAGGCAAAGCACACAATACCCTGGACAGTGATATTCAAAGTGAATGCTCTTAGCTTTGGTTCCTGTAGACAGCAGCTTGATACATTGAGGCTGGAGGCTTTTCACACTTGTTAGATCTTAGAATTCCTTCTCCTTACACATAACCTCATCTCCTTTATACCGATTTCTCCCTTTTTAATGTAAATTCCATTGTCCCAATATATCTTTGCAACTTTACTTTTCCAATAAAATAAATCTTTCATAGTACTCATATTATCAGTAATCTTTGGGAAAAAGAAACACACTGTTTGGCTTAACTTCTTATGGCTAAGTGTAACATTCCTTCATCTCTTTGAAATTCAAATTACTCTGGTTTATCTAAAAATGCAAATGTTCCTCATACCTCACATCCTAACACACACACACACACACACACACACCCTAGTAACCTACCTTTACAATGAATCAAAGGCTCTTATGAAAATGATTTTATTTTCATGACACTCCTCTACTCATCAAAATAGTGCCATGGGATTGTTCATGTCTACCTAAGAGGCAGACAGAGGGCCTTGGTTTAACAACTCATCTGAAAAACGCAGCTCTGACAGTGCAGCACTTCCTCATGTTATGATCCCCGTAGTGATCGATAACTTTTAAAAAAAAGAAATTTGGACTCCAGTTAATAGCTGAAAGGATAATAGGAACAACGGACTTATGAGCAGGATTAGGCCATTCAGCCCTTTGAGCTTGCTCCACCATTCAATAAGATCATGGCTGATCTGGTTGTGGTCTCAACTCCACTTTGCCCTCTCTCCCCCCCATAACCCTTGACTCCCTTGTCTATCAAAAACCTGTCTAACTTTGCCTTGAATAAATTCAATGACCCAGCCTCCACTGCTTTCTCAAGAAGATAATTCCACATACTAATGGCCCTTTGAGAGAAAAAAAATTCTCCTCTTCTCTGTCTTAAACAGTAGCCCTCTTATTCTTAAACTGTGTTGGTGCTAGTCTCTCACACAAGTGGAAACATCCTTCCGGCGTCTACTCTATCAAAGCCCCTCAAGATCTTATATGTTTCAATAAGATCACCTCCCATTCTTCTAAAGTCCAATGTGTATAAGCCCAAGCTGTTCAACCTTTCTTCACAAGATTAGCCCCTCATCCCAGGAATGAATCGAGTGAATCTTCTCTAAATTGCTTCTAACGCTTTTTTCAAATAAGGAAACCAAAACTGTACACTAAGAACACCACAAGGTTTCACATTTTAAGACTTTTATTGTAACACCAGTGTGGTAAAGTGAGGTAACCTGTCCCTTTAAGAGAATGCAAGCATATTGATCATGTAACAGCATTGATGAATCACTGTACAGTGCAGGCTGGAAACTGTAAATCTAGTTCTGGAGGTTTCTGAGTGAGCACATATGATCTGGCACTCTGCCCTATGTCTCAATAAACCATCACTGTTTATTCTTACATCTGTCTCTCCCCATTATTGATTGCAAGCAGCAATTGAGGAGAACATAGGAAGGCATGCAATTAGAGTTCAATTGGCCAATGAACCCATTTACTCAAGACATAAAAGTGGCGACGTGTGCAAAGCACATTGGATTAGCACCAGACTAAAAGCATATTGACTAAACATTACTTTTGTAGGCAACATGTACTTTAGCCAACTGAACAGAATTTTTCCCTTTTTGCTTTTAGCACAATCGGAAAACACACTTCACAGGTATATTTTACACTGTCCTTTAAGTAGACATGCAATTCTTCCAAATTCAGTCCGAAATTATGCTTAGCTCCCAAGGGTTTACTTCTGGGCTTTTCCTTTGCCAGCCTGGAAACTTTTAACTCCAGAACAGTCTTTCATTGTGCAAGTTTTCCTGGAGACTGCTCCGTAGCCATTTTACATTCGGTGGGGTGCTAATTGGCTCTAGAGCAAGACTTCTGCCCCTTCATCTGGGGAGGAAGTCCCGCCTTAGAAAGCTGCTGGCCACTCCAATCCAGGCATCTCTGTGGTCAAATTCGAGCGGAGGCCACTGCTGGGACTACAGCCAGAACCTGAAGAGGAGGTTATGGAAGCCATACTGAAGGTAAGACCAGGGTATTGGCAAGGGCTGGTCTTAGCAGGGGGTGTGGCGGGGCGGGGTTGAGAGGCCACGCGGGGGCAAGAGTGAAAGCGTGAGTATGACGTTGGCGGGGGGTGGTGGGGGTGGGGGGTGTGGTGTCACAGGGACTCCCTTAAAAGAGGTTCCCCTTTTCCTGCTGACACGCGCTCGCTCAGCATAAGCTGTTGGGCCAACCCAGGCCTCTCCAGCGGGTACAATTGTGGTGGGCGGGATGAGGCATTTAAGTGGCCATTAATTGGCCACCCAACACCTCGACTGCCTCCCTTAAATGGGAGACAGTTTGAGGGCAGGCAGGAAGACTGTGGGTAGGCCACTTGCTGCAATTTACAAGCATCCTCTACCTTCAAACCTGCCAGTGGAGGGTCTTAAAACATAGCCCATAGGTTCTCGGTACCTATCCTATCAAACCCTTTGAATGTTTTAAACACCTCAATCAGATCACTGAGAAGGACAGAAAAGCTATACCGCACAGGGATACTGATGGTGATCTAGGAACATTTGATTCAGATCGTAGGGATTAATGTCCCAGATGGAAATTTCTCTCTATGTTATTTTATTAAGTTGGCTAATGTGTTTGGGAGAAATTCCTCCATTTTCCCTTTGGTTAAAGATTTTGTGGGGAATTTTAATGAAGGTGAGGAGGGTATTAGCCATTGGTTGGATGGCGAGAGACTCACATTGCTTCCTTTGGGAAAGGCCTGCCAAATCATGAGCCAATCAGGCACTTAAGAGGCCACCACCGGGCCTTGCACAGGATCAGGATCCCGGGGGTGGTGGTCAGTTGCTCTCTTGCTCAGCAGAACCATTGGGGAGGTGATGGCTGCTATAGAAATACACCCACCAGAGGCCCAGGATCGAGGAGTGACCCAGGCCCAGGAGAGGTTTCATAGGGTGGACGGGTTCGCCGGGGATGGGGGGTGGGGGGTGGGGGGGAGGAATTGTCAGAAAGGGCAATACACAGCACACCACCCCTTTTCCGATGCCAGGCTCCTCGATCAGGCACTACATGCGGTTGCATAAGTGCCCCACCCCCCCTCCCCCACCCCACCCCACTCCAGGAGACCATAAGATACACGTAGAGGTTTTCATGCTGTGCACCCCATGTGGTGACAGATTCACCTGCCGCTGGGTTAATAGCAGCAACGGTGGGATGAGGACATTAAGTGGGGTGGAGGGAGGAGACTGGCGGGGTCCCCACATGCCACCATCCCACCCGATTAAATGCCCTCCCACCTCCAAACCTGCCTCGAGGGAGGGCATGAAATAACACACTTTGTTAAAATACTCAATAGAGAACTCACCCCAACAATAGTGGTAAGCCTGGGAGCTGCTGTTCCATTCAGAACTGCCCTCCAATCTGATATAAATATACATTTTTGCAACCTTCCAACCAAGTTTTTACCTTGAATATGCACAGCTTTCAATTTAATTGATTAATAATTTGTGTGAAATTTTGCCAATGGAAATCAAGAGTTGTTTGCAAAATCAAGCACCAGTAATATAATGGTTATGTTCACCGGACTAGTAATTCAGAGGCCAAAGGTTATGCATTGAAATCTCACCATGTTAGTTCAAGAATTTAAATTCAGTTGATGAAACAATCTATAAATAAAAAGCTGGTTTCAGGACAAGTGAACATGAAGCTATTGGCTTGTCATAAATATAACTAATTAGTCCACTGAGGGCAGAATTGTTTGGTGCCCCGACAGCCAGTTTGCAGGTGAGGAGAGGGCTGTTAAAATTCCCCAAATGGGCTTCCCCCTGCCTTCCTGCCTGCCCCGACCTCGCCACAATTTTACGGCCTTGCCCCGATTGAGGCCCTTATATGAGCAATCAATGACCACTTAAGAGCCGTTTTCCATCTGGCCTCAACTTTGAGGCTGGTAGAAGGATTTCAGGGACAGTGGAGAAGCCCAGCGGGCCTCAGGTGTGAAGGGGCATCATCTCCCTCAATGGCCTCCTTTCCACATCGGGCACCCCCCTTCCCAAGGTCTGCCCCCCACGAGAACTCTCTCCTCCTCTGGCCTCTCTATCAAGACCCCCCAACCCTCTCTTCCCACCCTGCTGTGACTTACCTGGTCCTGGGCTCTGGGACTTAGAATCTGGGGACTGCTTGTAGTCCCAGTCCTGGCCACTACTGTTATAGGCACTGCTGGGACTACAGAGCTGCTGGCCAATTAGATTGCCTGGCAGCTCAATGAGGCAGGACTTCCACCCCAGTGAGGGGAGGATGTTCTGTCTCCAGTCATGGCTGCCGGGCAGCCAGTATTGACAGGGATGTGTTCCCCACAGATTCTTTGGGTGGTCAGGCGGGATACTCCACCATCCAAAAAATTCTGCTCTGAGTTCCATTAGGAAAGGAAACCACTTTTAGTCTATATGTGATTCCAATCCAACACTATTGTGGTTGACTTTTAGCTGCCCTCTGTAACACACCAAATCACTCAGTTGTATCAAACCACTAGAAGGAATAACATATTAGGAGTACTTCCATCACACAGACTAGAGTGTTTCGAGAAGAAGGCCAACCATTACTTCAAGGGTTGGCTAATAAATGCCGCCTTGTCAGTGAATCACATCCCGAGAATGAATTTAAAAAGACAACCACATAGATTACCACCCTCCACTGGGATTGTAGCTTCTTCAAAGAAACAAAGGCGGTTAGTCAAACAGGATTTTCTCCTTCTTTAAGTGCCTTATGGTGTTACATTATTTTAAAAACATATATAAATATGTGTTATTGTTAATGAATCCATGTTGTTGTAATCCTCCAGTTTGTCCATGACATTGGATTCCATTATTTTTTTTATGGATTACCAAGTTTTAAACATTTCTTTTGCCGTACCTTCCTGCTCTCATGAACATGTCAAATTGCATGAGGAAGATCGGAAGTTCCATGGCACACATCATAGCTGATTAATGGATCGCAAGGACTCTAAAATGCTGAGACGTCCATCAGGTTAACAACAAATGCAAGTGAAGGATTGGCCAAGGCTTTGTCAGCACTAATGCTCATCTATAACATGGATTTATTGTTTCTGACGGTGACTCAGTCCGTTGTGCATTTTTTTTTGCTGCCTGTGTTTTTAATATTTGTATTAAAATTTACATGCAAAAAAATTCTTATTGTCTGTTGACAGGCGCCAATTCCTAAATATTAGTTAAATCATTAGTTAAACCATAAACTGTACTTGAAATATTGCAGTCAGTTCGACGTTACTTGTGTGGATATTTTCAGGATGGATTTTTTTTAATTTTAGATGACCAATTTCTGTGGAGTATGGGTGGATTAACATGTTGCAGCACCATTCTTTCATCCCTTTAACTCAGATTAAAATTCCATTCGAGCGGAGGCAATGAATTGATAGTTGTTGTGGATTCAAAATCAAATTAGTTTAGGGAGTTTCCCTGCATGAAAATTGCTGCTTTTTCATTTTCATTCAGGCCATAAGAATTGACATAATGGGGAGAGAAAAAGTGGCATTGATTCAGTTATTTTAAGCATGTTGACAGGATAATTTAGAATGAGTTCTGAAATGGAGCTGACCCATGCTTAAACAGGCTGTCACGGGAAATAAAGTAGGAAAATATTCCATTCTCCAGCACTGCCATCCATCTCCTTGAGAAGCACAAATATATACCATTTTTAATCCGATTTTTTTCATCAATCAGGTCTTTATTTTATTATTAATGATACGGACATTGTGACCTAAAATCTTTATCTAAGCAACACATGCATTTCTAAACTCAAAGAGTTATTTGAACAAGTACAGATTCATGCCTGTGCCTTTGGAACAGATGCAGCGATTGAGCTTTGAGAAAGGGTTACTTTAAGCATTTAATAAGATGGATGAAACAAAATCCCTTTATTCAAATGCTATTTGATTCAAAGTAATGACAGACATGCGGGTGTTGCATTTTTTAAAATAATGCTGTTATTGAATGCTTCAGACGTACACTATGCATTGAGTATTAGCCTTTACTGTAAAAAGGACAGAATTCATAGCTTTGTGAATATGCCTATTATACCTTCAGTTTAGTAGGTGAGATGCAGTATCTGTTAGAATTACATGTGGTGTTGTGATAGGCATTTTCAATGTTATTGTGACACACAACAGTTCTGATTTTATAGTTGGAATATATTTTCATGAGATTATGCAATCTGGTCACCTGCTTTTCATAAATTGCTTCAGATGTTTTCTGAGTATTCTGTTTTAGCCACCATTTGTTTTTTACTCAACAACTGATACTTATACTGTCCAAAATTGGAGTCTAAACAAATGTTAAAAATATTTTAAAAATACACATTTCACCGTAAATGATAAAATTTGCCCGTGGAATTTTCCTTTAGTTACTTCATTAAAGTTTTACTTTAAAGTCTTCCAGAAGACTGGACTTGGAGTCAATACTTTTGTCCTGGTCTGTGACTCTGTGAGCTAAATCCGTGTTGTCCCGTCTGAACATGTGTTGTATATGTAGATTCACAGGGCGAATCAGTAATTTTCCCATCAATTGCACTGATTTGATATTTATCTTGACCTCCTAGCATTTTCTGCCCAGTAGCTTTCCTTCAACTATTTTTAAACAACAACAAGACACATTTTGAACACTTTATAGTAAACATTAAAAAACGGGTACTGCAGGTGGAATCGTCCGGTCCCATTGGTGGCGGGCGTCATGGCAGACCGGGGGACAATATGGCGAGAAGGCCGAAAATTGGTTTCATGCCGTTGTGAAACCAGTTTATGATTGTCCGCTCCACCCATCAATGGTGGGCTGTGTTTCCTACCGCTGCATGTCGGGAACTTTAGCATCTCATTATAAGCCCTGCTCGCCGGGATCATCCCCCCACACTGGATCGTCCGGACGCATTTCACAACTGTACATAAGCGACTTGCGCCTGGCCATCTGAACTTCGAGGGGAACTCGGAGGTGAGTGCACGCAATCTTGCACAGCGCTCGCCAGCATTGCCCGTAGGACATCAAGGAAGAGGTGCCGTGCATTTGGCGGGGGGCGCACAAGGAAGTTGCTTTTTCCTGGCTGGCTTTCAGTGTGGTGCCGGAGCAAGGGCTCCAGTGTGGGCCAGGCCAGGGAGCTGGGGGGCAAGGCAGCACAGACTGAAGAAGTACTCAAGCACATGCTGCAGATGGGTGAGGGAAGTGGCCATGCATTTGGAAAAGCTTGTCAAAAGTGAGCATTCTTCCATAGCTGAGGCTGTTCAGCTGCAGCTCCATTGACATGCTTGGAGTCGGGGCGCTGAAGCTTTTCTGCTCACTCAAGCAACACAAAAGCATGAAAGTGCTGCCAAATTCTCCAGAACTTCTCACTCCTCGAATACAGACTGCAAATTAATGTGTATTTTAGGGTTCAGCAGAATAATTGGCCGACTGGGCAAGTTGTAGAATCCCCTTGTGAAAGGTATCCATGGCACAGTCACTGGTGGAGATGCTCACAGCCGCTTGCAATGTCTTCGTTAAGATTTGGACCAGTATCTGTTATTGTTCAGGCTAATGGCACAGCCTTGCAGTGTGGGTTAGGAGAGTGCCTGTGCCTGTGCCTGAGCTGAGAGCACAGCATGCAGTCCAGTGGGTGAAGCTGCCGCCAATCGGTATAGTGGAGTGGGGCGGAGGTGGATGGGGTTTCAGACAGCGAATGAGCGCACTACATACTGCCCATCCAAGTGGCGGCCAGAACTCTCTTGTATGCATGAAGGGGCCTTCAGACTTAACCAAGAGAGGTTCTTAGGGCACATGCTAACCCACGGGTCTCTCTCTTTGATCCTGCAGGAGGAGAACATCAGGATCATGGAGCCTGCTGATTTAGCGGTATGCCACATGGCTTACAGGGAGCAGAGAAGAAATAGAAGCAAGTGGCAGAGGTGCCTGGCTCAGCAAAGGGAGGAGCACCTCCCTCAAGATGAAAGGGCATCAGGGCTGCTGCTCACGAAGCTGAAGATCCACAGAGAACCGTCGCTCATAGGTGCTTTGCTAGACCCAGGGTCCATGGACAGCGCTTGACAGATGACTGAGAACCAGTGTCGCCAAAGACTGCACATGTTTAGGGAAATGGTTGGTCACATTTGCCACTTGCTGCAGGGTTTGGTGCCACAGGGACATGGAGGGCATCCACTGCCAGCGGCCGTGAAAGTGACCGCAGCGCTCAATTTTTACGCCAGTGGCTCCTTCCAGGGCTCCACAGGCGACCTGTGTGAGATCTCGCAAGCCTCCATGCACAAGTGTACCCAGGAGGTCACAGACGCCATCTTTGCGAAGGCACAGAACGTTGTGCATTTCGCCTGGGATCAGGAAAGTCAGGAAGTAAGAGTGCTGGGTTTTGTGCAGATCTCGGGTTTTCCACAGGCGCAGGGTGCCATTGACTGCACTCATGTGGTGTTTAGATCTCCGTGGCAACAAACAGTCAACTACGTCAACCGCAAGGGCTTCCACTCGCTGAATGTTCAACTGGTCTACGACCACCACAAACAGAACCTACAGGTCTGCGCACGATTCCCAGGGAGCGTCCAAGACTCCTACATCCTCAGCAGGTCTCAGATCCCTGATACCTTCCAGGGTCCAGAGAGGCTGCAGGGTTGGCACCTTGGGGACAAGGACTACCCACAGAGGACATGGCTGATGACACCCATGCAGTGGCCTCAGACTGCAGCAGAGAGACGGTATAATAAGGCTCATGCTGCGACCCGGACTTTCATGGAGAAAATGATAGGCGTTTTGAAAATGAGGTTCCGGTACCTCGACAGGTCTGGTGGAGCACCGCAATACAGTCCCCAGAGGGTGTCACGCATCATCGTAGCTTGCTGCGCATTACACAGCCTGGAGCTGCAACGGGGGGAGGACCTGGATGAGGGGGAGATGGAAGAGCTGCACGTCTCTTTTGATGAGGAGGACATTGAAGGGGATGAGAGTGATGAGGTCCTTGAAGGTGAGGATGCCCCCCAATGATGAGGCCATCGCACTGGCCAGACGAGGCAGGCGTGCTCATGAGGCCCCCATAGCTGCAAGATTCATGGAGGATGATGATGAAATACAGTGAGGACAGTCCTGACATCCCCAACCTGCATCAGTGAATGTTTGACTCCTGACTGTGTGGCTGATGGCAGCGCACATACCCTCAGTGCTCAGGCTCATGTCATGGAGATGCAGTGGAGGCCCTAATAGTCGTTAGATTCCAGGAGGATGATGACAACATGCAGTGAGGACACTCCATACATCTTCACATAGCCTCTGTGAATATCTGACTCCTGTCTGGCTGAGAGCAGCTCGCTTGCATTCTGTGATCAGGGTCATATCATGGAGATGTAGCCGTGAAACTTTAAATGCACCTGATCCTTTGTCAGCCTTCAGCACCTGACCCCTTCAGGATCACACCATCGCCGGGCACAGATGCTGACGAGATGGGAGGGTCAGCCCCACCTCAAAGGTGCTGGGAGCACACAGAGAGAATGGCGGAACTCTGTGACACCTGCCCACAACATTCGGGCAGCAATGACAAGCACCATCGAGGTGCAGGCATCACTAATGTTTCCAGGGAGTGTGAAGCTGGACCATCACTTTGCTCTGAAGGTTACACACTGCACAAAGAAGAGACGCAGGACTGAGAAACCTGCCTTTATCTCATTCAGGAACCAAGGTTTCACATCTGAGTGACATGAACATGCTCATCAGAACAAGGAGCCATAGGCAAGGAGACATTCTCAGGAGTTTATTTACAACAGCGAACATTATGTACAAATATTAGCACCCACAATGTGCAACGGCATCTTCTTAACTTTCCTAACCCTGCTGCTACATCTTGGTGCTCCCCTGGCATCCTCAGTGGAGGTGGAGGCAGCCTGCTGACTGCTACGCCCTGTCTGTGATGAAATTGGCAGGTGTCCTCTGGAGGGCCAAGACTTGGAGGTCCCCGCCAAGCTTTGGGTGGTCTGCTGTGGGCCAGCCACACCCTCATCGGTCTGCAGAGCTGGAGCTGCTGGGGTCCCAGGAAGAGGGGATTTTTATCAGCCGGACATTCCCGGAGTCACCTGGGTGAATAAATACTTTGTATTACTCGTCACAGTAGAAGACACTAATAGCATTCCAATACTAAATAATAAAGGGGCAAACGAGGGGGAGGAAATAAATACATTAACTATCACTAGGGAAAAAGTACTAGGGAAACTAATGGGGCTAAAGGCTGATAAGTCCCCTGGACCTGATGGGTTGCATCCTAGGATATTAAAGGAAATAGCTACAGAGATAGTGGATGCAGTGGTAGTAATCTTCCAAGATCCTTAGATTCTGGAAAAGTCCCAGAGGATTGGAGAATGGCCAATGTAACACCCTTATTCAAAAAGGAAGGGGGGCAAAAAACAGGTAACTATAGGCCAGTTAGTTTAACATCTGTATTGGGAAAATTAAAATGAGTCTATTATAAAGGATGTAATAGCAGAGCATTTAGAATTACATAGTCTAATCAATAGAATTCATTGAAGAGGTAACTGGCAGGATAGATAATGGGGAACTAGTAGATGTAATATATTTGGATTTCCAAAAGGATTTGATAAGGTACCACACATAAGGCTACTTAATAGGATAAGAGCCCATTGTGTTGGGGTAGTATATTAGTATGGATAGAGGATTGGCTAACTAATAGAAGACAGAGAGTTGAGATAAGGGGGGAATTTTCGGAATGGCAACCTGTAACTAGTGGAGCGCCACACGGATCAGTGCTGGGGCCTCAATTATTTACAATATATATTAATGACTTAGATGAGGGAAGTGAATGTACCATTGCCAAATTTGCAGATGATACAAAAATAGTTGGGAAGGCAAGTGGTGAGGATGACACAAGGAGTCTACAGAGGGATATAGACAGGTTTAGTGAGTGGGCAAAAAAGTGGCAGATGGAATATAAGGTGGGAAAATGTGAGGTAATGCACTTTGGCAGGAAGCATAGAGGAGCTGAATATTATTGAAATGGAGAAAGACTGCAGAAAGCTGCAGCACAGAGAGATTTGTGAGCCCTTGTGCATGAATCCCAAAAAAAAACATACAAGTTCAACAGGTAATAGGGAAGGCAAATGGAATGTTGGCCTTTATTTCAAAGGGAATGGAATATAAAAATAGGGTAGTCTTGCCGAAACTATACAAGGCACGAGTTAGACACACCTAGAATACTGTGAACAGTTTTGGTCCCCTTATCGAAGGAAAGGTATACTGGCATTGGAGGCAGTCCAGGTTGATCCTGGGTATGGAGGGATTTTCTTATGAAGAGAGGTTGAGTAGGTTGGGCCTGTACTCATTGGAGTTTAGAAGAATGAGAGGTGACCTTATTGAAACATAGAAGATTCTTAGGGGGCTTGACAGGGTAGATGCTGAGAGGTTGTTTCCCCTTGTGGGAGAGTCTAGGACCAGAGGGCATAAGCTCAGAGTAAGGGGGCGCTCATTTAAAACAGACATGAGGAGGAATTACTTCTCTCAGAGGGTAGTCAATCTGTGGAATTCCTTACCGCAGAGGGCTGAAGAAGCTGGGTCATTAAATATATTCAAGGTGAAGATAAACAGGTTTTTAATCAGTCAGGGAATCAAGGACAGTGGAGTTGAGGATTATCAGATCAGCCATGATCTCATTGAATGGCGGAGCAGACTCAATGGGCCAAATGGCCTACTCCTGCTCCTATGGCTTTATGGTCTTATCGGTGGATGGCCCTGGGGTGTTGAGCTGCTGATCCTCCTCCCTATGGGTGCCTGAGGGTCCCTGGCTTACTCCTCGAGGAGAAGGGTAAGCTGGAGTGAAATTGAGCTGCCCCACACCCTTCATGCGTTGACACCGTTGGAGGCCAACTATGGCGTCAGCGATGGAGTTTAGTCAGTGCAGCTGTGCAGGACCAATGTCCTGGACCAAGGTCTCCATGGCGGCTACCACCCTACCAGTGCTGACCTCAGTGCGTTGGCATGCCGGCACTGTCACCTCAGACTGAAGGTGGACGGACTCCTCCATCATGCTTTGCAATCTGAGGAGTGCAGCAGACATCCCTTCATGATGTTCCTGAGCTTGACTTTGCAGCTCCAGCAACTGCGGTATGACTGAGTCCAGAAGTTCCTCAATTGACTCGGACTGAGCAGATTCCTGGCCTCCAGAGTCCTCTAAGTGCCAGGCACCTGGGCACTCCTTGCCGCCGTCTGTTGTGGATCAGACAGTGTGATGTGCTCACCAGGTTGTGACCCTGAGGCTACTCTAGAACAAGGTCCCACCGTGGTGCGTGTCTCTGTGCTGGTGGAGGGTGTGGGTTAGTGCTGTGATGGGTCTTCAATTTGGGTGTTATCAGATTCTTCTTCCGAGACACAGGGACCTGGCTCATGGACCCCCTCGGCTGCTTCCCAGATGTGCCTGTGAAAGCAAGAAGAGATAATTAGTGCATGGCAGGGGATTGTAGAACAGGGGAACTCACTCACAGCATGGCTGTCTGATGAATGGTGCATTGTTGGGTCCTCACTTGGTTGAGCGCTGCCAACCTCACCATCAGCACAGGAATGGCCCAGATTGTCGCCAGCCAGCTGGATGACTCTATTTTCAAAGTCTGTAAGGACCTTGATGTCAGGATTTCCTTGGCCAGTCTGTGACCTCTCCCCTTTTGTTGTGTGCCAGCTTGTCCTGCATGAATACAGATGGAGAGTGTCAGCAGGATGCCTGCCAGGCCAGATGATAAGGGTGCCTGGCATATGTAGGTGGCAAGTAGTGCCATGGACAGGATGAGGACACGATCTGCAGGGCAGATGAAGGTGTGTGTGAGAGAGTGAATTGTGATGTCCCTTGAACTGCAGTGAGTGAGACCCCTGTGGATGTGTGATGGGTTTGTGAGTGTGTGAATTGAGAGTGATGAGAAGAGTGACTTACCCTGGCGGAACCAAAGAGATTATTCATCCTCTTTTGGCACTGGGTGGCTGTCCTCTTTTGCAGGGGGTTGGCACTGACCACTGCTGCCACCACCTCCCGTGCTGGATTTATCGCCGTGCTTGTTGGTCTAGTAGGTGCCCGAGGAGGTGTTGCTAAATTTGCGAGCAGCATGTTTCCTTCATTTGGTAGCCATGACTTTGCAGCAGCTTCCGATCCCTTAGAGAGTGCTAGCTCTGTGCAAGGGGCGCCCTTTAAATATGGTGCCCGGATTGGTGAAGACCTGAGATGACAGCGGGGCAGGCGAATCAGAGGCTGCCCTGCCAGCGATCTGGTGTGTTTCCTGTGAATGCATTATTAATGAGGCAGGATGCACTGGGAAGGGGACGATACAGCGTGAAAACCCGCCATTGTGGCCGGCGGGTAAAATTACTTTTTTCACGCTCACTACTGCACTTCATGCAAATCTGGGATGAGTCCACCCTGCATTTGCCAAAGAGAAAAGTGTGAAGACATAGGGCATAGAGAAAGGATGTAGTGGATGCAATTAATATCAAGAGTTACAACGTGACTGATCGGTGAGCAGATGAGAAGTGAATCACACGAAACCACATTTTCTCCACAAACCCCACCTCAAATTTAGTCACTAGGGAGTCCTTTAGGGAGTACAAGGGGCAGTCTTTCCTCCCTCTTGGCTCGGAGGCGGAGAGCCACCCCAGCTGAGAGAACCTATCTTTGAGAATCAAACATAAGGCAGGATTTTCCCGTCGCCCGCTCGCCGACGCGTAAAATGACGCACGGTGACGTCGGGCAAAACTCCCGATGTCACTGCGCACCATTTAAATTTTCCGGTAGGCGGGGGCTCAGCAAAATCAGCTGTGCACCCGCCGACCTGTCAATGACCAATTGAGGCCATTGACAGAGTCATTTAACTAATTAATGGACCTGCCCGTCCAACCTTAAAGTTGGCGGGCAGGCCAGGAGCCCTGGCGGGCAATAGTAAAAACATGAAACCTCATCCACGGGCGGGATGAGGTTTCATGTAGGTTTTTTAAAAATTTATTAAAGTTATGGTAAAAATTATGGACATGTCCCAACTCATGTGACACTGTCATGTTAGGGAAATTTTCTTTTCCTATTTTTAGCTTTTTTACGTTTAGAGCCGATCTCCCTGAGGCTGGGCGGGCCTTAATTGGCCCGCCAATGTAAAATGGCGCCGTGCCCCCAATTGTGGGCGCTGATCGGAAGCGTGCCTGTGCGCACCCGCCCTTCAACTTTGCCCCCAACGGTGGGAAAATCCTGCCCATAGGGATTTTCCTGGTGCAACTGAATCAGTTACAAAAAAAATCTGACTTCTGTTCAGGTTTCAGGTGAAGTCTTTCAATGTCAATCTGAATCTTGCTGGAGCAGTTACTGTTGAATGTTTCTCCTTGTAAATAACAAGGTACAGTACGATCAAAATAAGAAATTAATCTTTGAAGATGCCCTTGTACATGTTGGAAGCCATTCAGAAAAGGTTTGCTAGACCTTACCTGGAATGGGTGGGTTGTCTTATGAGGAAAGGTTGGACAGGCTAGGCCTGTATCCACTGGAATTTAGAAGAGTAAGAAGCAACTTAATTGAAACCTTTAAGATCCTGAGGGGACTTCACAGGGTGGATGTGGAGAGGATGTTTCCTCTTGTCTAGAACTAAGGGTCACTGTTTAAAAATAAGGGGTCACCCATTTAAGACAGAGACGAGGAGAATTTTTTCTTCCAGAGGGTAGTGAGTCTTTGGAGCTCTCATCCTTAAAAGGCAGTAGAAGCAGAGTCTTTGAATATTTTTAAGGTAGAGCTAAGGTAGATCCTTGATAAGCAAGGGGGTGAAAGGTTATCGGGGGTAGGCGGGAATGTGAAATTGAGGTTACAATCAGATCAGCCATGGCAGAGCAGGCTCAAGGGGCCAAGTGACCTACTCCTGCTTCTAATTTGCATGTTCATATGTATATTCTCTGGAATTTAGAAGAATTAGATGTAATTTTATTTTAAATATATGATTATTAAAGGGCTTGATAGGGTAGATGCTGGATAGATGTTACGCCTAGCTGGGGAGTCTAGAACTAGAGGTATTCTAGAAGAATCCTGAAAGAACTAGAAGAATGAGAGGTGATATCATTGAAACATATAAGATCCTGAGGAAACTTGTCAAGATGGATGTTGAGAGGGTGTTTCCCCTTGTGGAGGAGTCTAGAACTAGGGGACACAGTTTAAAAGTTAGGAGTCTCCCATTTAAGACTGAGTTGGCAGGGAATTATTTTTCTCAGAGGGTCACTAGCCTATGGAATTCTCTTCCTCAGAAAGCAGTAGAGGCTAGATCATTAAATATGTTCATGGTGGTGTTAGATAGATTTTTGATCGACAAGGGAGTCAGGGGTGGACTTGAGGCCAAAATCTGATCAGCCATGAACATATCGAATGGCGGAGTAGACTCAAGGGGCCGATTGGTCTACCCCTGCAACTAATGCTTGTACTCTTGTGACTGTCTTAGAGTAAGGGTTGGCCATTTAGGATTGAGATGAGGAGAAATTCCTTCACTTAAAGGATTTGAATCTTTGGAATTTGTACTCCAGAGGGAGGTATCCTCAGTCATTGAGGATATTCAGAAGTGAAATTGATAGATAAGGGGTAATGTGGAAAGGTGGAATTGAGGTAAAAGAACAGCCATGATTGTATTGAATGGCAGAGCAAGCTCAAAGGGCTGAATGGCCTGCTCCTATTCCCTATGCTCCTGTATTTTAAGTGTTGCCCCTTCAATGTTTTTTGGGATTTTATTATTAAATTCGCTAGCACTTTGTGGGAAAGCTCCTTTTTTAATGCAGGGTTTGGTCAGGATCTGGAATACATTGCCTGAATGTGTGGTGGAGGGAGGTGCAATCTTGGCTTCCAAAGGAAATTGGATAACCACCTGAAGGGAAAAGGTTTGTGGGGCTATGAGGAAAAGGCAGAGGGGTGGGACTAGCTAAGTTTCTCTCGCAGAGAGCCGACAATGACACAATGGGCTGAATGGCCTCTTTCTGTGCTGTGACCATTTTATGGTTCGACCTTTTTCTATGATTCTAAACAGCAACATTCACTTTGTTGATGAGAAATTGAATTGCTCTCGTGACACAAATCAA
The DNA here is from genome assembly GCF_964194155.1 of Cetorhinus maximus. Classification (NCBI taxonomy): domain Eukaryota; kingdom Metazoa; phylum Chordata; class Chondrichthyes; order Lamniformes; family Cetorhinidae; genus Cetorhinus; species Cetorhinus maximus. Next base: position 27,402,230 of record NC_135885.1, on the reverse strand, counting down.
GGTGATCCCTAAATCTATTTGTGTTGTTTTTCAGATTACATTTCAGTGCATTTAAAAGAGAAACACCTGCCTCTGATCAATTTTGCAACGTAACCAAGTGTGTCTGTTACCGGGGCTTGTTATGTTGTGGTTAATGTAACAAAAGCTTCAGAACTGAAACACTAAAAGCTTTCCAGTTGGTGTCTTAACACATTAGCTACATTGCTTTTGTTTTTGGATAATGGGGCATTCTCCGAATAGATGTAATTGACCAACATCCACTTTACTGCCTCAACAAAAAAGATATTTCTAGACTCTTTAAAGGAGGCTTCAAAACAAGATGGCTATCTTAAACAAAGAAATTTTGACTTTTTAAAAATGTTTTCAACCCAAATTCTGATTGATGCTAGTTAATCAAAATGGCATACAAATGTACACATCGTAAATCTCTTGGTTGATTACTGATATTTACATTCCTTATCAGTACTTGAGAAAGCAGTAAAATAAAAGATGAGCTTACAAAGTTTGACCAATGAACAGCACCTGTACAAGGGGTGAGACCAATCAAAAAGTGGGAATGGGTTCCTTGGATCAAATGGATGGGTCTGATTCAGAAAATTTCCTTTCTTCCGATATATTTTTTGTTTTTAAGTAGTGCATCCCAAACTATCAGATTCTGTAACAATTAGGTGAAGAGTGTAGGAATCCTGTGGTAAGTAACTCGCCTCCTGACTCCCCATAGCCTGTCCACCATCTACAAGGCACAAGTCAGGAGTGTGATGGAATACTCTCCGCTTGCCTAGATGAATGCAGCTCCAACAACACACAAGAAGCTTGACACCATCCAGGACAAAGAACCACTTGATTGGCACCTCATCCACCACCTTCAAAATCCACTCCCTCCACCATCAACGCACAGTAGCAGCAGTGTGTACCATCTACAAGATGCACTCCAGGAACTCACCATGGCTCCTTAGACAGCACCTTCCAAACCCATGACCGCTACCATCTCGAAGGACAAGGGCAGCAGACACATGGGAACACCACCATCTGGAAGTTCCCCTCCAAGCCACTGACCATCCTGACTTGGAAATATATCACTGTTCCCTCACTGTCACTGGGTCAAAATCCTGGAACTCTCTCACTAACAGCACTGTGGGTGTACCTACAGCACATGGACTGCAGCGGTTCAAGAAGGCAGCTCATCACCACCTTCTCAAGGGCAATTAGGGCTGGGCAACAATGGTGGCCTAGCCAGCGACGCCCACATCCCATGAATGAATAAAAAAAAGATATGTATGTGAGAAGCCATGTTAAATAGAAAATTAGCAACTTATGAGAATGTTTATATTCATTATTCTTGACACAATTTGTCACATACATGTATCGAAATAGATTAAATAAGTACCTTGCTCTTCATCAAAGACTAAATTAATATTACAGCGCTACATAGTTTCTGAGATGAACTATCTTAAAGTCAAAAGAGAGAAAATGTTTAACTGAATAATAACAAACTCTCTTTTATTCTGCCAAAGTAAACTCCTACTTACAATTACTATTACCGTAACCTGGAAATTCCTGTAAAAAGAATTGGATTAATGCCTCCATTGAATTTAATATGATTACATTAAATGTTTATATGATAACAGTAATTTCCAGGCAATATCTCAGGGCTGAAAACGAACAGGAGAATTATTTCTTTAAATAACTGTTATCTTGGTAAGTACATTCAAATTTAAAAAAAAGCTTGTAGGGTAATGAAGCTTCAAGAGAAATGGAAAGAGCTGTAGCACTTTCCCTAATTAACAGTATGGTCTTAAAAAATACATGAAATTATTAATTTCAGTGCAGAGACATTGCTGGAGTCCTTCGAGCGTTAACAAGATGAGGGCTTTGAAATTATCATTCTGGAACTGTACCCAGTTAACTGTTCTTCAAAATATAAGCTGTACCGATTAACATTAACTATTTCAGTAATATATCTTCCTTACATAGTGTTTGTTCTGCCCAACACATCATTCATACTTGCACCAATAAATTCAAACTAATCAGCGAGCAGTTTAATCATAAGGCCAAAGGCATTGCTGAAACAGCTGCTGTATTCCTTTCACTGGGATCACATATGAAGGATAATTAGCTCTGAGTATTCAAGCTATATTTTGTATTTAACATTTTTCAACTTTTCCCCTCGCAACTTGGGACGTTTTCTGTGTTAAAAAGTATATAAATGCAATTTGTCATAATGTATGCATTGTCATGATCCCCTTGGAGACATATATCATGAAAGAACCAAGCTTCCCAAATGATCCCAATGGAAAAATCCGATTGTCAAGATTTCACTTTTTAAAACTTTTACTGTAGCAATTGAAACCCAAAATCAACATAAATTAAATGTGATTAAAAGGCAAATTATGGTTGATTATAAACTATGCTTTACACATTAAATGACAGATACAACTAAGACAGATGTCATGCTCCACTATATTATGAACTCTCAGTCAATACTTTATATTTTTAAAAACCACAAAAGGTCACAAAAGATGGCCCTCCAGAGAATCACCTGATTTCTCTTGTGGCTGAAACAATTCCCTGTCTCATGAGGGAACTAATGTTGACTTAATGCCATTTCTCTGAAACTATTTGAAAAGGGTAATTTCAAATTAAATGGATTGTTCAGCTATAACAACACTAGCTGTTGCAATTCTCAAGGTGTGAAAATCATCGCATGGGATGTATAATTGACCTGGTCATCCACCTTATTTGGAAAAGGACTTTGGACTTGTAACAGTTCACATGGTGAGACAGCCATATTTGTTGCCGGTTTTCTAAACAGAAAGAATTAGCTCTGCAGAGACAGAGGACCAGCAGAATGCCGTCAAACTGCCTGCAGTCAACTAAGCGACCAAGGTAATAAACAGCAATACCTTGAAAGTGGGAGAAGGACTCTCCCAACGTGTTCCAAATTCCAATTCACCTGTGAACCAACCCCCTGGAAATTCAACTGAGAAACCTCTATTTACAAGACCTTTGCTTCAATTAAAGCATCAATCATGTCAGAAACTACAGGCCTGCCATAAAAGAGAGTGAGACAAACATACTTTGTAATTGTATATTTTTTTCTTCATCTGTATCTAATTTTTACGTGAGTGTTAGTTTGGGTGGCTCGAGTGAGTGAGACATCACATTTTTTAAAACCTCAATGTTAATATGAGGTACATGTGAATTAACAGGCAGACTGTGGTCAAACACACCACAATGCACAATAAATGGCGATGTGACCAAAACAAATTCCATGGGTAAAATTTTTAGCTCGGCGGGCACGTGTGCACCCGACCTGACCCAGCGTAAAATGACGTGTGATGATGTTGGGCATGCATCCTGACATCATCGTACACTCATGCGACATTTTGGTCAGTGGGCGTGCGCAGGAGTTGGCAGCATGCTTGTTGACAATTAAAAGGCCTATTAAAAAGTTGATTAAAAGAAACTTTTCACTGCCCATCCAACGTTACGGTTGGCAGGCCAGTGAAAAGGCCAAGCGGGATGAGGTTTCAAAAAGCAAATAAAAATCAAATTAAAACTTCATTTTTTTCATGAATAACATGTCTCTGCTCATGGGAGACACGTTTCATTACATTTTTATTTTTTTAATGATATTTTTTCATATATCTTCATCTCCCGGAGGCAGCTCTCTGCCTCAGGGAGATTATGTAGTGTGCTTGTTTGCATGCACGAAGGTCACGCTGACCCGGCTTGCCCTCCTCCTCCACCCCACCCCCCCACCCCCCCCACCCCCCCACCCCCGGCCGCCTGCACAGGCAGTGATGACACTCATGTTTCTCGCTGGGCGGGCCTTAATTGGCCCGCCAATGTGAAATTGCCTTCCGGGCCTGATTGCGGGCAACGGTCGGCTTCCTGACTGCCCCTGCCCACCCCTGTCGAGCCTGCATGCCAACGGCAAAATTCTGCCCCATGGAACAACCTACCCTGATGTCAGTAAGCACAGTGAGTCAATCAATTTCGTTGAAACTCTGTCTCCCTCATTGGGGACCCCAAACTTTTCACTTTTAAAGATCAAGCCACTGAATTCCCTCAAAGCCGCTGCAACTCAATTGCCTCACCCACTGCACACCTTCCAGGGTTTCAGTCTAATCTCCCAGGACCCTGTTTCTCTGGACTTCCGAGTCTGTACTCCAGCCTCTACTTACTGGTGCAATTTCAGCTCTTTAATAGCTGGCTAGCTTCACTGGGCTGACACTGACCCTGGATTTCCCCAGGCTCCAATCTCCCCAGCTACACAAAGGTATAAATGGCTTATAGGGCTTCTTCTGAGCCCTACCCCTTTTCAGCATGGAGCCAGAGCCCTTCTGCCACATTCTCAGCTCCCTAGGGCTTCTCCTGAGCCCTAACTGCACAGAGCTATTAAATGGCTCTTGGGACTTCTGCTGAGCCCCAACTATACAGAGCCAGCTAACAGCAACACTTTTGCTGCCTGGAGCCTGCTAACAGCAGCACCTTTCCAGTATGGCCTTTCCTCCTGCTGCAGAACACTCACTCACCTAACAAACACACAGATTAATTGAAACCCTAAAACTTTCTCAAGCTTCACCCATCTCCACAATGATGTGGCCTTCCAGGGCTCACTGAATGCTTTTAAATTAATTGCAGCTCTAACTCTCAAAACAAAACAACTCTCTGGGCTGCATTCCTTTGCAAGCCATGTAGACCCCTCGTCTCCAATTCTCCAGCATGGTGGATATGAGAGGGCACGGAGATATGGGGGCATGGAGGGGGCCTGGGGAGTAAGAGGGGGCATGGAATATGAGGGGGCATGGAGGGGGAATGGGATGGGTAAGGGGTGATGGGTAAGGTTTAGGTGGCATACAAATGACATTGGGAGCTGGGCTGTTGTCCCTGAGAACTGAGGTGGGCCTTCTAACCAGCCCACTTCCACACTTGCACTCCTGCACTGCATCATGATTTGCAAAACCCAAACTCTCACTGCCCACAACTCTCAGAGAAAATTGTATGGCAGGAATGGGGCTCGGAGACGGGCTGGGGTTTTGGAAGTTGGGAATGGGCCCAACTTGCGTTTTCTGAGCCCAAAACAAATATCCAGGCCCTGATCAGGCTCAGCTTTTGTGCCTGTATGGTTGCTAAGGCTCACGCATAAAAAATGCCCGGAAAGGGCAATAGGAGGAAAGAAACTTGGCAAGGAGAGAAAATAAATAAAGGTGAAGGTCGTTGTGAAGATTTAAGAAAGCTGCATGGTGTTTACATAGGATTACATAGGATATATGGCATAGAAACAAGCCATGAATCACAAAAGCTCAGCATGCAGGTACAGCAAGTAATTAGGAAGGCAAATGGAATGTTAGACTTTATTTTAAGAGGGGTGGTGTATTTAAAAGTAGGAAAGTCTTGCTACAGCTGTACAGGACATTGGTGAGACCACGCTGTTATGATCTTGTTATGGACCAGTAACTTTTTGTTTAAAGTAGACAAAGTTTGAAAACCCAGTTACCCACTAAGAGAATAAAGCCAGTTTTAAGTAAATAAAATAAACTTTACTATACAAAGTCAGCAAAGTAAAACAATCTACAATATCTGTCATGTACTCTAACATTCAGAATTAACATGAGGTAAATATGAATTAACAGACAACTGTGGTTGAACACGTTAAATGGCAGATGCGACCAAGACAGATCCCATGGATTTCTCAGTGACTCACCTGAGTCACAAAATCCCATTGAACTCTGTTAGCCTCACAAGAGATTTCAACTTTTCACTCTTGAAGATCTAGCCTCTGAAAATTCCCTTGAAAGCCACTCAAACTCAGACTGCCTCAATGACTGCTCACCTCCCAATGGTTCAATCTCTTCTCCTGAGACTGTGTTCCACTGGATTCACAAAGAAGCACTCCCACTTCTAATTACTGGCACAAATCCAACTCTTTCACAGACTGCTAGCTTCACTAAGCTGGCACTGCCCCTGGGTTTCTCTGAACTCCAGTTTCTTGGTTGCACCAAGGTATAAATGACTCCCAGGGCTTCTGAGCCCTAACTGCCTGGAGCCTGTTAACAGCCCCTAGTGCTTCTCTGTGAGCTTCAAACCACTTAAGATCCAAACTGCAACTAACCCAGCAAACACACAGACAAATTGAAGCCAGTGAACCTTCTTAAGCTTTACCCATCCCCATGACGATGTAGCCTTTCAGGGTTTACTGAATGCTTTTGAACTAATTTAGCCCTAATCCTAAAATAAGATTTTACCCACTAAGAGAATAAAACCAGTTTTAAACAAATTAAATAAACTTTACTATACAAAGTCAGCAAAGTAAAACAATCTACAATATCTGTCAACACAAAAACAAACATACCTGGAAAAACTCAGCAGGTCTGACAGCATCTGCGGAGAGGAACACAGTTAACATTTCGAGTCCGAATGACTCTTCAACAGAACTAAGGAAAAATAGAAAAGAGGTGAAATATAAGCTGGTTTAAGGGGGGGATGGGACAGGTAGAGCTGGATAGAGGGTGGAGATAGCCAAAAGATGTCATAGACAAAAGGACAAAGGGGTGTTGAAGGTAGTGATACTATCTAAGGAATGTGCTAATAGGTGACATTAAGGGTAGAAAGCAGGGCGAGCAAGGTACAGATAGCCCAAGTGGGGGTGGGGTGGGGGAAAAGGATCGAAATAGGCTAAAAGGTAGAGATAAAACAATGGATGGAAATACATTTAAAAATAATGGAAATAGGTGGGAAAAGAAAAATCTATATAAATTATTGGAAAAAACAAAAAGGAGGGGGAAAATCGGAAAGGGGGTGGGGATGGAGGAGAGAGTTCATGATCTAAAATTGTTGAACTCAATATTCAGTCCAGAAGGCTATAAAGTGCCTAGACAGAAGATGAGGTGCTGTTACTCCAGTTTGCATTGAGCTTCACTGGAACAATGCAGCAGGCCAAGGACGGACATGTGGGCATGAGAGCAGGGTGGAGTGTTGAAATGGCAAGCGACAGGAAGGTCTGGGTCATGCCTGTGGACAGACCGAAGGTGTTCTTCAAAGGGGTCACCCAGTCTGCATTTGGTCTCTCCAATGTAGAGGAAACTGCATTGGGAGCAGCAAATGCAGTAGGCAAATCTGCAGTATGACAATATCTGTCATATGCTCTAACATTCAGAATTAACATAAGGTAAATATGAATTGAACATTCAGAATTAACATAAGGTAAATATGAATTGACAGACAACGCAGCACACTGCCCATTAAATGGCAGATGCGACCAAGACAGATCTCATGTGGATCTCTCTGGACTGTGCTTCTTTGGAAGCGGTGTAGATATCCTGTCTTCAGCTCTCCAGCTAAATAAGGATCCTACCTTTCTAGCTGTTAACCCCTTAAATCAACATGGCCCCAGCCTTTTAAATGTAATAGACTTCAAGTTGTTTAGTTGCATTTAACCCATTTTCTACAGTTAAATTTTAATCTTCCCAGAGCTAAAAAAAAACCTCTAAAATATTAACATGAACCATGAACTGGATATTCCTCACAATACCTGGAGTACTCTGTTCAGTTTTGGTCACCTTACTTAAGGAGAGACATACTCGCATTGGAAGCACTTCAGAGCGGGTTCACTCGACTATTTCCTGAGATGTAGGGTTTGTCTTATGAGGAAAGGTTGAACAAGTTGGGCCTGTAATCTTCCTGAAACATATAAAATTCTGAGGGGGCTTGACAGAGTAGATGCTGATAGGATGTTTCCCCTCGTGGGGAATCTAGAGCTAGACGGAGAAGAGGAGGAATTTCTTCTCTCAGAGGGTCGTTAGTGAGCAGTGGAGGCTGGGTCATTGAATATATTCAAGGCAAAGTTAGCCAAATCTTTTGATCTACAAGGGCAGCAAAGGTTATTGGGGGGAGATGGCAGGAAAGTGGAGTTAAGGCCACAAGCAAATCAGCCACGATTTTATTGAATGGCAGAGCAGGTTTGAGGGGCCGAATGGCTGACTCCTGCTCCCATTTCTTTTGCTTTGTAACTGTCTCTGCTGCTGTTTATGTTCCACTCAAGTCTCTTCCCACCTTTTCTCATCTAAATCTACATGGTAATCATCTATTTCCTTCTCTCTCAAATGCTTGTCTACTTTCCCCTTAAATGCCTCTGTAGTGTTCTATTTCTGCACAATTTGACTCTCCTGTGCTGAAGCTGGCCACAGCCTCAATTTAGTTTATGTCACTGCCTTTACTGGGGCAGGTTTCTGCTTACTCAGCCTATTGTTAGGACAGAGCTGTAATCCATTGTTAAAGTATTTTCAGAATAAATAGCATTTTAAATGACTAGCATTTCAGTAAAAAAATTCAAATAGTAGTTCACTGCTTTTGGCCAGGGATTAACCTAAATTAGTTCTCAATAGTGCAACAAAAAATTGTATACCACTGACTAAAGTCTAAGTGAATCCCTTTGGTGTCAATTGGTCAATTATTACTGGGTTAGTTTTGAAGACTCAGGCACACGGAACTAATGAGCGCAGCTTTCACTAACTACCTGATAGTCACTCAGACTGGGAATATCACACTTGCAATTAAGCTGCCAAACAATGCATAAAGATCACACCAATTGATTAACAAGCCTTCAGATAAGTGTTTGTTGTTTGGAACTCAGGAGAGCAGATGTAAAGAGGAAGTTTTGATCAGCATGTCTATAACATTAATAACATGAAATTAGATAGGAATGCACAAATTTGAACTGAGAGATTTTCGTCAGCCTCCGAGCAGAGTGGTGAAAATTGTGGCAAATGACATACACGACAGATCAGGTGCAACATCATTCCGTTTTCCTATCTGCGAATTTTGATTAGCCACTGCATTCTCACTCCTCCTCCTTTCTTGGCAATCAAAAGTGTTGTAGGGTGTCTGTTATCATTTGGTAGGTTTTAATGAAGTCTTCATAGTCTTAAGAAGGTTATCTGTATGTATTTATTAACTATAAGAACTATGTATACATATACAGTAAAGGAGTGGAGTGTGTTGCCTGCAGCAGTGCCATACAATTGTAAGTTAAGGTGGTTCATGGATTCCCAGGTCATGTGTTTTCTGTGGCCAAGGGGAGTCCGTGTTCCATGTAGATTGCCAGAGGTTACATCCCCTTTTTAGTTACTTGAAGGGGCTGCTCCGCAATCTTTGGTTGCACTTAAGCCCCTCTTCAGTCACCCGGTGCAGAGGGGGACAGAGAGGGAGGAGGAGCTCCTCGTTAGCCTGCTCCTGGGCCTGGCCAAGGTGGCCATCAACAGGTCCAGGCAGCGGGCAGTTGAGGGGGGTGTCCGACCTGACTTGGCTATGTTGGCGGCCGAGTGGCCCTGGAGAGGGAGCACACGGAGTCCACTGGTACTGTTTAAGGGGGATGGGTGGGACAAGTGAAGCTGGAAAGAAGGCAAAGGAGAGATTGCAAAAGATGTCACAAACAAAAGGTCGAAGGGGTGTTGATGGTGGTGATACTGGCTAAAGGAGGTGCTAATGGGGACATTAAGAGTAGAAAGCAGGATGAGCAAGTGGCAAATGGCCTGAGTGGGAGTGGGGGGATGGGATGATGTGGGAAAAAAGATCGAAATAGGCTAAAAGGTGGGGACAAAACAATGAATGAAAATAAATTTTAAAAATAATAATAAAAATAGGTGGGAAAAATATATAAAAATTAAAAAATAAATATTTGAACAAAGGGAATCAGAAAGGGATGAGGGTGGTGGAGAGAGTTCATGATATGAAGTTGTTGAACTCAATGTTAAATCCGGAAGGCTGTTAACTGCCTAGTCGGAAGGTGAGGTGCTGTTCCTCCAGTTTGCGTTGAGCTTCACTGGAACATTGCATACACTTCGCAGACACTTCCTCCTACCTCCCCCTGGACCATGATCCCACGACCGAACATCAAGCCATTGTTTCCAGGACTGTCACTGACCTCATCTCCTCTGTAGACCTTCCCTCCACAGCTTCCAATCTCATAGTCTCCCAATTCAGACAGCCTACTTCTACCTCCTCCCCAAAATCCACAAACAGGACTGTCCCAGTAGACCAATTGTGTCAGCCTGTTCCTGCCCCACGGAACTCATTTCTTGCTATCTTGGCTCCGTTCTTTCTCCCATTGTCCAGTCTCTTCCCACCTACTTCCGTGATTCCTCTGATGCCCTACATCATATCAACAATTTCTAGTTCCCTGGCCCCAACCGTTTCCTCTTCACCATGGATGTCCAATCCCTCTTCACCTCCATCCCCCACCAGGATGGCCTGAGGGCTCTCTGCTTCTTCCTTGAACAGAGGCCCGAACAATCCCCACCCACCACCACTCTCCTCCATCTGGCTGAACTTGTTCTTTCACTGAACAATTTCTCCTTAAACTTGCCTCACTTTGTCCAAATAAAAGGTGTGGCTATGGGTACCCATGTAGGCCCCAGTTATGCCTGTCTCTTTATGGGGTATGTGGAACATTCCTTGTTCCAGTCCTACTCAGGACCCCTCCCACAACTCTTTCTCCGGTACATTGATGACTGTTTCGGTGCTGCTTCATGCTCTCGTCTGGACCTGGAAAATTTTTTAAATTTTGCTTCCAATTTCCACCCCTCCATCACTTTCACATGGTTCATCACTGACACTTCCCTTCCCTTCCTTGACCTCTCTGTCTCAATTTCTGGTGATAGACTATCCACCAATATCCATTACAGCCTACCGACTCCCACAGCTACATCGACTACAACTCCTCACACCCTGCTTCCTGTAAGGACTCCATCCCATTCTCTCAGTTCCTTCGCCTCCGTCGCATCTGTTCTGATGATGCCACTTTCCAAAATCGCACTTCTGACATGTCTTCCTTCTTCCTTAACCGAGGTTTCCCACTCCCCAGTGGTTGACAGGGCCCTCAACCGTGTCCAACCCATCTCCCGCACCTCTGCCCTGCATCTTCCTCTCCCTCCCAGAACAATGATAGGGTCCCCCTTGTCCTCACTTTTCACCCCACCAGCCTCCACATTCAAAGGATCATCCTCCGCCATTTCCGCCAACTCCAGCATGATGCCGCCACCAAACACATCTTCCCTTCACCGCCCCCTGTCAGCATTCCATAGGGACCGTTCCCTCCGGGATACCCTGGTCCACTCCTCCATCAGCCCCACGACCTCAACATCCCCTCACGGCACCTTCCCTTGCAATCACAGAAGATGCAATACCTGCCCCTTTACTTACCCCCTCCTCACCGTCCAAGGGCCTAAACACTTCTTTCAAGTGAAGCAGCGTTTCACTTGCACTTCCCTCAATTTGGTCCACTGCATTCGCTGCTCCCAATGCGGTCTCCTCTACACTGGAGAGACCAAACGCAGACTGGGTGGCTGCTTTGCCGAACACCTTCAGTCTGTCTGCATGACCCAGACCTTCCTGTCGCTTGCCATTTCAACACAGCACCCTGCTCTCATGCCCACATGTCTGTCCTTGGCCTGCTGCAATGTTCCAGTGAAGCTCAACGCACACTTGAGGAACAGCACCTCATCTTCCAATTAGGTACTTAACAGCCTTCCGGACTTAACATTGAGTTCAGCAACTTCAGATCATGAACTCTCTCCTTCATCCTCACCCCTTTTTGGTCCCCTTTTTTCAAATATTTATTTTTAAATTTTTATATATATTTTTTCCCACCTATTTTTATTATTATTATTATTTTAAAATTTTATTTTCGATCTTTTTTCCCCCACACTGTCCCCTCCCCCCACCACACTCCCACGAGGGCCATCTGTCACTGGCTCATTCTGCTTTCCACTCTTAATGTCACCATTATCACCTCCTTTAGTCAGTATCACCACCTTTAACACCCCTTCAACCTTTTGTTTATGACATCTTTTGCAATCTCTCCTTTGCCTTCACCTATCACTGGCCCTCTATCCAGCTTCACCTGTCCCACCCCCCTTAAACAGTATATATTTCACCACATTTTTACTTCTCTTTAGTTCTGAAGAAGAGTCATATAAGGACTCGAAACATTAACTGTCTTTGTCTCCATAGATGCTGTCAGACCTGCTGAGTTTTTCCAGCAATTTTTGTTTTTGTTTCAGATTTCCAGCACCTGCAGTATTTTGCTTTTATTCAAACTAGGGGATGTTAAGAGAGGGGTAGGCTAGAGCATGGAGCTCCAAAATGGCAGGTACCAAATCAACTCAACATCATAATTTGCCTACTCTGTATACTATCAGTGGCCGTTAGGTGCACGTGTGGTAACCCCCTTATAAAAATGGCCTCCGGTGAGCTTCCCTTTGAATATGTGTGCGCTTCATGCACACCATTTTCTTAATTGAAGAGGCCTCTCATTGTAATGCCCAAAAAATGGGCACTACAGAGCCTAATCTGCTAACAACCTTTTGCATAAAACAAATTTTCCCATATATCTCCCTTCAATTTTTTAGTGATTATCTTTAAGTTATTTATGTTCCTTAACAACAGATACTGAAGCAATCGGTGTCATTATGCAGCAAGGCCTGGACAACATTCAGGCTTGGACGGACAAGTGGCAAGTAACATTCATGCCACACAAGGGCCAGGCAATGACTATTTCCAACAAGAGAGAATCTAACCATAATATAAAAGCAAAAAACTGTGGATGCTGGAAATCCAAAACAAAAACAAAAATACCTGGAAAAACTCAGCAGGTCTGGCAGCATCTGCGGAGAGGAACACGGTTAATGTTTCGAGTCCGAATGACCCTTCAACAGAACATAAATTAGATAGAATCTAACCATCACCTCTTGACATTTAATGGTATTACCATCGCTGAATCCCCCACTATCAACATCCTGGGGGTTACCATTGACCAGAAACTGAACTAGGCTAGCCATATAAATACTGTGGCTACAAGAGCGGGTCAGAGGCTAGGAATCCTGTGGTGAGTAGCTCACCTCCTGACTCCCCAAAGCCTGTCCACCATCTACAAGGCACAAGTCAGGAGTGTGATGGAATACACTCCACTTGCCTGGATGAGTGCAGCTCCAACAACACTCAAGAAGCTTGATGCCATTCTGGACAAAGCAACCTGCTTAATTGGCGCCCCATCCATCACCTTCAACATCCACTCCCTCCACCATAGACTAACAGTGGCAGCAAGTGTGTATCATTTGCATGATGCACTACAGCAACTCGTCAAGCTCCTTTAACAGCACCTTTCAAACCTGCAACCTCTACCAAGCAGAAGGATACATGGGAACACCACCATCCACAAGTTCCCCTCCAAGCCACACACTATCCTGACATGGAACTATACTGTCGTTCCTTAACTGTCGCTGAGTCAAAATCCTGGAACTCCCTCCCTAACAGCACTGTGGGTGTACCTACACCACATGGACTGCAGCGGTTTAAGAAGACACTCACCACCAGCTTCTAAAGAGCAATCAGGGATGGGTGATAAATGCTGGCCTAGCCAGCGCCGCCCACATGCATGAAAGAATTTATAAAAACTAATTGACCAGTAGAAATGATACCTGATCAGCACCTCAAAGTTTTGAACACTTATATTAAATTTCTTAACCATTTGCATTTCTTTAGTCTCTCCTTATGACCAACTCCATTGTTTTGACACCTTCCTAAAGTAGGAGCCCAGAATTGGAATGAAAAGGGCTGGTTTCCTGATTGGGTACTCCCAGGATGGAACAGTGTAGCTGGGAATGTCATCTGGGAAATAGCAGGTTCACACAACTTCAGGTTTGATCCATTTTATTGAAAGGCTGGAAAAGCAAACACTGCAGCCTGACAATTCCTGGTCATCACTCATGGTGAGTGCCTTTCTGCACTGAGTGAGTCCACTCCTGTGGAGGCAGTCTAATATTCTAGCTGTTGGGCTGAACCAATTATTGGCATAGGTTTCACATTAATTTTGCTTTTCTAGTTTATGACCCTATTGATAATAGCTAGGGTCCCATGAATGATATTTACAGTTTATATTAACAGGGAGGTTATGTTGAACTTGTAAGACACTAGTTAGACATCAGTTGGAGTATTGCTTAGAGTACTGGGTGCCATATTTTAGGAAGGAAGTGAAGGCAATGGAGAGAGCGAAGAAAAGGTTTACGAGAATGGCTCCAGGGATGAGAAACTTCAGTTATTAAGATAGATTGGAAAAGTTGGGACTGTTTTCTTGGAGAAAAGGAGATTTGATAGAAGTATTCAAAATCATAAGGGGCCTGGACAGAGTAGAAAGGGGGAAACTGTTCCCGCTCGTGAAAGGATCGAGAACGAGGGGGCACAGATTAAAAGTCATTGGCAAAAGAAGCAAAAGCAATACGAGAAAAAACTTAATCACATATGGAGTGGTTAAGATCTGGAATGCACTGCCTGAGAGTGTGGTGGAGGCAGGTTCAATCACGGTGTTCAAGAGAGACTTAGATGATTATTTGAAAAGAAACAATCTGCGGGCTTATGGGTAGAAGGCAGGAGAATGGCACTAGGTGAAATGGTCATTTGGAGAACCAGTGCAGACACAATGGGCGGAATGGCCTCCTTCTGTGCTGTAACAGTTCTGTGATATCCTCTTATCTTAAAAATTCTTGCATGGGAACACCTAAGTCTGCCTACGTGTCTCCTCTTTTAAAGTATTACCACTGTGTCTATTTCAACTCTTCATTGTTTTCCCAAAATGTATCCCCTTACACTTCTCCACATTAAGTTTCATCCCAAATGTATTTGACTTCGATTAACTGTTCATGTCTGCCCTAAGACACATAGAGTTCTCCTTTTAGACAAAACAAAAAATATCTTCATTGTGTTTGAGATATTATTGAGGTCTGGAAATGTTATTGAACTTACTAGAAAAATGATGATGTTTATTCAAATCAGAGCACAGATAGATCAACTGAAATCAGTGATACGAGTCATTAATAGTCAAAAACAATAAAAATAGAAAGTGACTGGAAAGGTTTCCTTTACTAGGTTCGATGTTGATATATTGTCTAAGGAGACAACCTAACGATTGGATTGACGTGTGAATTTATTCAATTCAGAATCACAACGCTATCTTCACATCAGTTCGATGCTGTTGGATGTTTCAGTTGAGTTTTCCCCTTTTCTCCAGAGTGCGGCGTCCTTTTCTGCTACATAACTCCAACCAGGCCTCACAATACAAGACCAAAGGTAACTGTTTAACTTGGATTTGTTGGAGGTCTGTTCATACTTTCCGCATTGTGTATACATAGCATCCAGCACAACATTATTCTGCAAAGCACCCTGTGATTTCACTAAATGGTCACAGGAGTTGGTTATTGCTGAGCAATATTGATTAGAGGATAAGCATCAAATATAATTGTATTTACTTAATCCTGTCATTCCAGTTAACTGCGAACCAGTTGGAAAGTCTGAAATAAAACCAGAAAGTGCTGAAAAAGCTCTTCGGAAGAAGAGTCATACTGGACCCGAAACGTTAACTCGGTTTCTCTCTCCACGGATACTGCCAGACCTGCTGAGTTTTACCAGCACTTTCTGCTTTTATCCCATTTAATTAAAAGTCTTTTCGGAGCAAGAGTCATGTTTGATCACAGTAACTTAAATGTGAACCTTGTTATTGGAAATTAAAGTGAGCTTATCATTGGTTTTCTGTTAACTATCACTGTGTGAATGTATGTGTGTATTTGAGCATGTACCTGGGTTTGTGTTTACCTGAGTGTGTGTGTAAGTATACATGTGTTTACATTGGCTTGAGCGGCGGGGAAAACTGACCCGATAATCACTTGGTGCAGGAAGGTCACGGTTATTGGCCCTCTGCATCTTTTCCCCTTTAGCTCGTCCCAAGCATGTCCACTTGCTGCGCGTCGTTTCCACAGTTTGCTTTTGTGTCTCTTGTTCTTTACTTTCCCCTCACACACGTGTGTGGATGAGCATGACACGTTGGACTTATTTTAAAAACAAGTCCCCTCCTTCTGGAGAGGTAAATAGGTATAACTTACCCCCACTTCTACCTCTCCCACTTCAGAAGACAGGGAAACATACGGATCCAGTGAGACTGGATCAGCAGTTGTATTTAGTGTGAATCATAAGGCTACATGCAGTCATTGCAACTGGATGATTCCATCAATTCAATTATTACTCAAATCGACTGAACAGGAAGTTTCACACGAGTACGCTGATCTTTAGTCACATTTTTTTGTTAACTGTAGAATCCCAGATAGATGATGTTGTTCACTGACACCCACGCCGGGCTGGTTACATATCCCTGGGGTGGATGAATTGTCTGTTTTTATGAAAGATCCGGCGCATTTACTTCCTGTTGATTATTTATTAAAATCCTCCTTTAAAAGGAGCATTCGGCAAATTAATTGCCAATTATCTAGGACACGCATAAATCCAGCATTGCATAAAACGATGCAAATGTATTGTCCTCCTGGGAAGCAAATGGGAAGGCCCAGCGGATGAGTGCGACGTTTCAGCTCCCCGGGCTAGCACAGGCAATGTCAGCATGATCACTGCATGGGGCGCTGAGATACAGGGAGCAAGGTTTCCCATTCCTGTTCCATCCTCATGCGGATCCGACCTTTCCAGGTGCAGAGAGAATTGTGTTGCCAGGCTGTAATTCGGGATGAGGGCATAAACTCGATAATGAGGCTGGCCTGACCTTTGGAACTCATTCAAACCGAGGGATGGGTTATAGCCCCGAATACATTTTCAAGACCATTTGTACCCTGTGTTCCTTTCATTCTGGCCTCTACTTTGCCCTCTGATTTACTCCACTCACCTATTGGTGGCCTTCCCCATACACTGGAATTCTCTCCCTGCCTTAAGATGCTCCTTAAAACCAACCTCTTTCTTCAAGCTTTTGGCCACTAGCCCTAATATCTTATGTGGCTCCGTGTCAAATTTTGTCTGCTAATGCTCCTGTGAAGTGCCAGGGAACATTAAAGGCATCATATACTTTAATGTTTTTTGTTATATTGCTTACAGTTCACTTGATGTGGTGTTAATGAGCTCTGCACTGAAGCTTCATGATGAAGCCTGTGCTTTGTGTTTCATTCTTGATGTCAATGACTACTAAGCTATTTAGATTGCATGCGGTTTTGCAAGCAATTTTAAATTATGTGTCCTACCAGCAAAAAGGAGGAAGCTCTTTTAATTTAATGATGGTCTGACAGCTGGGTTTTTCCAGCTATGCTAGTTCATACAAATAATAAAAGGAGTATTCTAGCAAAAATCAAACTCTCCTTCACTGGGTTATAAAGCTTTCAGTATATGTCGCAATAAAATCAATCACGATAACTACTTCCAATCTCCAATCTTCTTTCCTCCCAAAACCTTTAGAACATGGGGTGTAGCAAAGGTCACCCCCACTATTTAAGAAGGGAGGGAGAGAGAAATCAGGGATCTACAGACCTGTTAGCCTTACAGCACTTGTAGGAAAAATGCTAGAATCTATTATAAAAGATGTGATAAATGGATACTTGGATACTCATGATCTGATCTGGCATGGATTTGCGAATGGGAAATCATGTTTGGCACACTTGTTGGAGATTTTTGAGTTTACTAACAACATTGATAAAGGAGAGTTGATGGACGTAGTACACTTGGATTTTCAGAAGGCTTTTGATAAAGTCCCCCACAGGAGGTTGATTAGCAAAATAAAAGCACATGGGATAGGAGGCAATATACTGGCATGGATTAATGATTGGCTAACAGGCAGAAAACAGAGAGTAGGAATAAACGGGGCATTCTCACGTTGGCAGGCTGTGACTAGTGCGGTACCGCAAGGATCAGTACTTGGGCCCCAGCTGTTCACAATATATATCAATGATTTGGGGACCAAATGTAATATTTCCAAGTTCACCATGATACAAAGCTAGGCGGGAATGTGTGTTGTGCGGAAGATGTAAAGTGGCTACAGGAGGATTTGGACAGACTTAGTGAGTGGGCAAGAACATGGCAGATGGAATGTAAGGTGAAAAAATGTGAGGTTATGCACTTTGATAGGAGGAACAGATGTGCAGAGTATTTCCTAAATGGTAAAAGATTAGTAAGTGTAGATGTACAAAGAGACCTGGGTGTCCTTGTCCATAAGTCACTGAAAGCTAACATACAGGTGCAGCAGGCAATTAGGAAGCCTAATGGAATGTTAGCCTTTATCGCAAGAGGATTTGAGTATAGGAATAGTGAAGTCTTGTTTCAATTGTATAGAAGCTTTGTTAGACCACACCTGGACTACTGTGTGCAGTTTTAGTCCCCTTACCTCAGAAAGGATATTATTGCCATAGATGGAGTGCAATGATGGTTCACCAGACTAGTTCCGGGGATAGCGGGATTGTCTTATGAAGAGGGATTGGGGAAACTGGGCCTGTATTCTCTAGAGTTTCGAAGAATGAGAAGTGATCCCATTGAAACCTAGAAAATACTTAAAGGAATAGACAGGGTAGATGCAGGTAAGATGTTTCCCCTGGTTGGGGAGTCTAGAACCAGGGGACACAATTTCAAAATAAGGGGGAAGCTACTTAGGACCGAGATGAGGAGAAATTTGTTTACCCAGAGGGTTGTGAATCTTTGGAATTCTCTATCCCAGAGGGCCCTGGAAGTTCAATCATTGAGTATGTTTAAGATAGAGATTGATAGATTTCTGATTAACAATAATGTAAAGGGTTA
The DNA here is from genome assembly GCF_964194155.1 of Cetorhinus maximus. Lineage (NCBI taxonomy): Eukaryota > Metazoa > Chordata > Chondrichthyes > Lamniformes > Cetorhinidae > Cetorhinus > Cetorhinus maximus. The sequence goes on along the minus strand of NC_135885.1, from coordinate 27,383,621 downwards.
TGGGGATAGTTTGGGTAAAGGGCATCAAAGTGTTCGATCAGCCATGATCGTACTAAATGGCAGAGCAGGCTCGACGAGCTAAATAGCCTTCCCCTGTTCCTATGTCTGCCAGATCATACCCCTTTCTCCCGCAAATTCCTGTCTGAATTCTGTTAAATCATGATTCTGCCCTTTCCATACTACTGAAACAGACCTAACTAAATTTTTGAATGACATTCTATGAAATTGTGACCATGGTGCATTATCCCGATTTCCTTATCCCTCAACTGCTCTGTGACCCTGTGGTCAATTCTACCCTTTTCCTCTAACACCTCTTCCCTTGGTCAGCCTACTGGGACTACTTTTGCTTGTAAGGTTATCTATCTGGCCAGAGCGTGATAGTAATGGCTTCTCATCCCATGCTCAAACTATGAACTCCTAAGACCCCGAAGTCTATATTTGGTCCCTTCTTCCTCATCTGCATGCTATCCCATTGTGACATCAGTTGAAGACATGGCATTAGTCCTCACCAGCAACTCTAACTCCCCCATTCCAGCCTTAAGCTGAATTGGTGTCCTGATTGATCCCAAGCTGAGTTTCTAATCTCACAACCTTTTCATCATAAGGACAGAAGGACCTCCACATTTGTAACATTGCCTGCCACTGGCCCTACTTCAGCCTTCCCAGAGCTGAAATCCTCATGGATGCCTTTGGCAAACTTGATTACTCCAGCGTTGTCCTGGCCAGCCAATCATCCGCCATCATCTTTAAGCCAAATCATCTAAAATTCTGCTGCTTGTATCAGATAACCCCCCAAGTCCAGCTTGTCCTTCTCCTTGTCTTTACAAATGTACATTTGCTCCTGGTCTCCAATGCCTCAAAATTAAAATTTTAATCCTTATATTTAAACCACACCCTGGCTCTGTAACCTCATCCAACCCTGCAACCCCTCCTCACCTGACTCTCCATTTCCTTGATGCCTGGCTCATGTGTACCCTACTCTTTTTGCCCCAGCATTAGTGCCTGTGCCTTCAGGCACTTAGAGCCCGTACTCTGAAATCTTTTCCCTAATCCCCTTTGCCTCTGCTCTTTAAGAACCTTCCTAAAACCCACCTAAAAGTACCTGGATTTGCACCTAAAGTGCTGTAAGCTGCAGGGCTATGGGCCAGGTGCAGGAAGGTGGGATTAGAAAGGGCACCTGGGAGTCCTTGGACTGGCATGGACAAGATGGGCCGAATGGCCTCCTTCTGTGCTGTAACTTTTCTATGGTTCTATGGTTCTAATGTGACCATATTTTTGGGCATCTTTTCCTAATCGTTCCTTTGGCTTAGCATCTGTTTTTCCTTAAACCTCTCTGTGAAACACCTTGAAATGTTTTTCTATGTGAAATGCGATTACATAACTGCAGATCATTGTTCGTTGCTGTTACATTCAATTTATGTATATAAAAAATGAAATCGAGACAGATGGAGTGGAAATTCTCACTGATCTGCAAAGGAGAATGAATAAGACAATAAGTGTAAGTGTGGGCCGGTTCCATGTTTTTTTAGCTGAAATGACTCACGATATAATATGCTAAGTAAACAGTGCAAGATGGAGAAGGGAAGGGAGATGAGAGTGTAAAAATTGAAATCAGTTATTAAACCATTTCACTGCAAAATTGGGCCAGAGTGTGCAGTGGTTGCTAGAATTAAACAAAATTGGATTCATAGTTACCTGCTCTATTCTGCCTGAAACTGATAGGGCAGGGAAAGCTTATCGAAAATCAGCAGAGCAGTTGACAGGGAATTGAAGCGAAATGTGTATAAAGGAAAATGAAAAGATCTACTTCACTGTTAATATGAAATAGAATTATCCAAAAGCAGTGTCAAGTCAGGGGTTCCATAACAGACATCAACATGTAATCAAGTGAAGTCCACTGCATACTCAGACCTTTATAGCATAGGAAGTATGATACATTTAACATTCTGTTAAAGTTAGCTAAATTTATTGAATGTTAGACCATTTGTTAGCTGTGTTTAGTGAGTTCAGAAGACAGGGAGGGGAGGTGGAAAGATTTCGCTGGTCACTATGTGATAGCAAAATTATAAACACATTTAGTGATGCATTTATGATGTTGCTGCACAAGGCAAATAACTCTTTTCCCATGTTTTTACGTTAGCTCAGCTGGATCAAATCTCTCTTTGTCACACCTAAAGTTCCAAATTCGAGGAATTGGCCAGTCGAGCTGAACCAATGCAAAGTCCTAGTCACTAAACGGAAGATTGCACTCCACTCACAAATTCAATGTATCCAGAAGATCAGCTACAATGCAGTTCAACAACTTCTGCCCTAAAATACTTGCTTTCACCTTTTGCAATACTCATTCCTCCAACTCACATGATTTGCTTATTGCTTGGTGGGGAATGAGCTGAAGATGTTATAACTTTAAATATGTAAGAAAAAAACCATGGCTGTGTACATGTGTTGTTTATATTGGGGAGACATGATTCACTTTGGGTGTTTGCTTTTCTAAACATCTGTGTTCTGCCTGCAAGAGTGATCCTGATCCCCTTGTGGAATGACACTATATCTTTTGCTTCTAGTCCCATTATAATCCTTTGTATTTGGCTTTCTGCACTGTTACAATCTAACTCAACATGGGACCCACAGCTTACCATCACGTTAGCCCACTGGAGCCCCCTATTTTATTGAATCAGGCTATGCAGAACTCCAGTATACTTCTTGATTCCAAGCTTAGCTACCACTCCCACATCTGCTCTGTTACCAATATAGCATTTTCCATCTCTACGTCATTGACTGTTTCCATCACCGTCAAAAGCTTAATCCTTCCCTTATCACCTCAAATCTCAACCTCTCTGACGCTCCCTTTGCCTCCTTTCCAAGTTAAGACTAATTTGAAATGCCAGCATCTTCCCTTGCACAAAGTGCACGCCCAGTATCTTCACACTCTCCAAGCTCCTTTGGCTCTCATTCATGCTCTAACAAGTTGTGTTCAAGATTCTTGTTCTCACTTTAAATTGCTCCCTGGCTTTGCTCCATTCTATTCTAATTATCTCATAACTTAGGCTAGAATCTCAGCACTATAAACGAGGGAGTGTCACGTAGTCAGGTTTTCAGATGGGATGTCTAACCTGTTCTAGTGGATGTAAAAAGCCCATGATGGCCCTATGTGTAGAAGAGCAGAAGCATTCTTTCTGTGTCCTAGTCAATAAATATCCCTCAATTAGCATCTCCAAAACCAGATTAACAGGTTGTTTATCACATTGTTGACTGTGGAACTAACGTTATGTGACAGTCCCATTGTGCTGAACTCTCCTTTAATGGCTATCACAACAACAGCCAATTGCACAGATTTTTAAGCATCTGAACCTAAAACAATAGTTCAAAACAACATCTGCATTGCACTCTCACACAAAATAGGCATAGCAACATGACAAGTATTAACATCCTTGCCTGCTGGCCAAACATTTGGCAGCAGCAGAGCCCCCAATTCTGTTTTTATTCCTCGATTTTCAGCATGTCTCTGTCCAATCTCAAGGTAAATATTGCCTGATTCCGAACTCCACGTAAAAGTATCGTGGAATGAAAGTTACTCAGTGACGGTAATGAACCAGTCTCTAAAATAAACTTCATGAAAAGGTATTAGAATAAGTAACCAAAAAGGCTAATTGAATGTTGGTGGTTATCTGAAGGGGGTTAAAATATAAAAGGAAGGAAGTGATTCCACAGTTGTACTGAACCTAGGTTAAACACATCTGGAGAACTGGGTTTAGCTTTTGGGTTAATCTCAAGGATATATTGACCTTGGAGGGGAAACAATGCAGATTCACCAGAATGTTACCAGGGTTTAAAGGGTTAAATTGTGAAGACAGGTTGCATAAACTTAACTTGTTGGGGAGTGATCTAATTGTGGTTTTTAAGTCCTTACAAGAGGAGTCTGTATAAGATCCATGGAAACAAATGATATTTCCCCAATAGGAAGAGCACGCCATCACAAATAAATCAGTAGAAATCTAAAGGATACTCCCCTCCCTCACTTAGAAGAAAGCTGACTAGGAATCCCTCTAGCCTAGACAATTACTGCTGACAAGAAAATCAGACCTGGCACTCAACGTTCCTCCACTTGCGAAGAAAGTTGTGTCAACCAGTTGCCCTGTCCTTCCAACCCATCCACAGAATAATTTTCTCCATCCCCCTGTCAACTCCCCCACTGAACATAAAAATCATCCCTATGAGAGGGCAGGGAAGCCCATTCCCCTCCTTTGCTAAGAAATTCCCCCCACCCACCTTGCTAATTTTCCCTGCTTTTGCTCAGAGATCCCCGTCTCCCTCCCATTTTGCCCACTCCTTCAGACATGCACCTCTTTCTTCTTCCCTGCTGCACCATCTTCCCCTCTCCCACATCCCCTTTCCTCTCCTATCCTCCGTTTTTCCCCTCTCTTCTGTCCCTTGCCTGCCTCCAGCTGTTCCACCGTGCTCTTCTATTGGTAGAACTTTCCTGATATAATATTGTATATATTAACTATTGGATGCTCAAGACCAGTTAGTGCTAGCCATAAGTTTTAAAAGATTCTTTCATGGCATCTGGGCATTGCTGGCAAGACCAGCATTTGTTGCCTTGCCTTATTGCAGAGGGCAGGTAAGAGTCAACTACACTGAACACAATAAATAGGAGCAGAAATAGACCATATGGCCTGTTGAGCCTGCTCCACTATTTAACGCAATCATGGCTGATCTTGGGCTTCAACCCCATTTTCCCACCCGCTCCCCATATCCCTCAATTCCCTGAGAGACCAAAAACCTGTCTATCCCAGCCTTAAATATATCCAAACGATGGAGCATCCACAACCCTCTGGGGTGGAGAACTCCAAAGGTTCACAACCCTTTGAGTGAAGTAAATTTCTCCTCAATGTCCTAAATGATTGGCCCCTTACCCTGAGACTGTGTCCCCGTGTTTTAGATTCCCCAGCCGGCAGAAACAATCTCTCAGCATCCACCCTATCAAACCCCTTCAGAATTTTGTAGGTTTCAGTGAGATTGCCTCTCATTCTTCTAAAGGCCAGAGAATATAAGCCCAATTTACTCAGCCTCTCAACATAAGACTCATCCCAGGGACCAATTTCGTGAACCTTCGCTGTATGACCTCCAATGCAAGTATATCCTTTCTTATATGTAGAGACACAGTACTGCAGATGCTGTCTCACCAAAACCCTGTACAATGGTAGCAAGACTTCTTTATTCTTGTACTCCAATCACCTTGCAAACTACCTGGCCAACTTGCCATTTGCCTTCCTAATTGCTTGCTGCACTTGCATGCTAACTTTTTGCATTCCTTGTACAAGCACACCCAGATTTCTTTGATCATCAACACTTACAAGTTTCACATCTTTTAAAAAAATATTTCTGCTTTTCTTACAACCAAAGAGAATAAATTCACACTTCCCTACATTATACTTGTTATTCACTATTTAACCTGTCTGTAACTCTTTGCAGCCTCTGTGTCCTCCCCACAGCTAAACTTTCCACCTAGCTTGGCATCATCAGCAAACTTTGATACATTACTCTCTGTTTCTTCATCTAAGTCATTAATATAGATTCTGAATAGCTGAGGTCCCAGTACTGATCCTTGCAGCACTCCACTATTCATTGCCTGCCAACTTGACAAAGTCCCGTTTATGCCCACTCTGCTTTCTATCTGCTAGCCAATTCTCTATCCATGCTAATATATTACTCTCAACTCCATGAGCCCTTATCTTGCCTATTAACCTTTTGCGTGGAACTTGATTGAATGCCTTTTCGATATCCAATATACCACTTTATCTACCATACTAGTTACACACTCAAAAGACTCTAGTCAAACAGGATTTCCCTTCAGTAAAACAATTTGACTTGTCCCAATCATACTATGCTTTTCTAAATGCATTGTTAAGAGCTCCTTAATAATAGATTCCAGCATCTCTCAGCAACTGATATCAGGCTAACACCTTTAGTGCACTGTTTTCTCTCTCCCTCCTTTCTTGAAAAGTGGCGTAACATTTGCAGACTTCCAATCTAATGGGACCGTTCCTGAATCTATGGAATTTTGGAAAATCATAGCTAGCACATCCACTATCTCTGTTAGAACCCTAGGGTGTAGGCCATCAGGTCCTGGAGATTTGTCAGATTTTAGTCCTTTAAGTTTCTCCAATGCTTTTTCTCCACTGATATTAATTTCCATAATTTCCTCACTTTTTAGCCCTTGGGTTACTATGGTATGAAACTTGTGTCTTCCACTGTAAGACAGACAAAATATTTGTTCACAGAGATAATAACAAAAAACTACTGCGGATGCTGGAAATCCAAAACAAAAACAGAATTACCTGGAAAAACTCAGCAGGTCTGGCAGCATCGGCGGAGAAGAAAAGAGTCGACGTTTCGAGTCCTCATGACCCTTCTTCAATGCTTCTGCCATTTCCTCATTCCCCATGATAAGTATTTCTGTCTCTCCTTCTACAGGACTAACGTTTACTTCAGTTATTGTCTTCCTTTTTATATACGTATAGAAGCTCTTACAATTTGTTTTTATATTTCTGGCTAGTTTGCTCTCATATTCTATTTTCCCTATTTTTTTATTAACATTTTGCTGGTTTCTAAAACCGTCCCCATCCTCAGATTTGCTACTGTTTTTTGCAACATAATAATCCTGCAGTGGGTTTGGAGTCATATGTAGATCAGCCAAGGTAAGGAAGGCAGATTTCCTTCCCTGAAGGAGATTAGTGAGCTAGACAGATTTTTACAACAATTGATGATAGTTTCATGGTCACCATTACTGAGACTGGGAGGAATTTTACGGCCCCTCCCACCAAAGTCAATGGATTTTTGAATGGTTCACCACATTTTACAGACCCACTCCTGCAGCAGGTATTTTAATATTCCAGATTTATTCATTAAATTTAAATTCCACCAGCTGCATGATTTGAACCCATGTCCTCGGGGCACTAGCCTGGGTTACTGGCTATTAGGCTAGTGACGTTACCACTACACCACCATCTCCCCGAAAGCTTGTGTTTATAGGTTTTGTTTAACTGCGAATACCTCCTGTACTGAAGTGTAACTAACTTATGTATGCATTGAAAACAAATCATCTCACCTGTTGGGCTCATACTGATCAGTCATAGTGATCACAGTATCGGTATATTTATGCATGGCATTTTTGGCGGTAGATATATACTCAGTAATGTATATAATCTGTACAAGTATGTGATTGCAGGAGTTCTTTATAGTGCAAAAGACTCCTTGTAGTCGACTGCTATTTAAGTACTAAATAAGCTCTTGTTACAGAAAGGATTGTTACATGCTTGCACTGGCCTTAGCTGGCGATAACTTGCATTACTTACCATGAGCCAAATCTTTTTGTTCTTAAAATGATGATAAATGAAGGCGATTACAAAACTATGGGTTTTCTGCGTGAACATTGTAGCATCTGCAGCACTGGTTGAAGCCAGGCAATACCTGGTTTATAGTGTCCAGGCTCCAACTTGCCGGATCGGACTTCTGTGCATGTGTGGTGACAATGCTCCCATCCTCGTGATTAATGTGTTAATATTTAGAGAGCACAGTTACATATTCTCCCCTCTCTGAACATTTAAAATCAGCTCCATGTATGTTTAAACAAAATGTTCAGGAGTTGGTTTAAGACATGTAGTCAGTCCCAAGAGGCTCCCTGGTAAATTTTTAGATCAAGATTGACACCATAGCAGGACATCAGCCTTTGGCCATTAGTAGCACTTTTGCCTTTGAGTCAGGCGATTGTGGGTTCTGGACCCACTCCAGCGACTTGAGCAATAGTGCTGTTCTGTACTGAAGAAATGCTACATTGTTAAAGGTGTTGCTTTTTTTTGGAGTGTCATTAAACCTCTCAGGTAGATGTAACAGATTCCATGCCCCTACTTTTAATCAGAGCAGGGGAATTATCCCTGGCGTCTTAGTCAATATTTGTCCCTCAATCAACATCACTAGAACAGATGATCTAGTCACTACCACATTGCTATTTGTGGGATCTTGCTGTGTGCAAATTGACTGCCAGGCCTCCTTACATTACAACCGTGACCACATTTCAAAAGTACTTTGGAATGTTGAAGTTGTGCGAGGTGCTATATAAACGCACATTCACAGTGGACTTGTAAACTACGCTGTGTCAAACTGAAGCATTGTTAGACAGCTTCCTCTAGAGGCTCTCCTATTGCTTCTCTTGGGAATCGAGAGAGACCCTGACATAGCAAAGTTGAAAGTTGCAGTACAATTGCACCCATACAATCCCAGGGCATAGAAAAAGCGACCTGGCAGAGATCTAGGTTAATAAATTAGATTATCCTGATATCTACTGGCTAATGCACATTGGGAACGTTTCCATTATTTTTATTCACAATTTAATTGCAATTTCTGTTTCAGGCTGTAACTACAATTTTGAAACTTTGAATATTTTCTTTATTCTCCAGAAAGAATATTTGGTCGTAACAAAGGCAATCTTCCAGAGATATGAAAGGTGCTTCTCATTAAATAACACGCTGAGTTGTTTATGGCATCTTGCGCTGAGTTAATAATGGGTGGCCCAGCTAAAATTATTAGCTTCTTAGCTTCTGCTGCTCTCAAACGTTTTCTGCAGTGAATTTCTTCAGATTATGAGTTAATGTCGCTCACCTACAGGCGTGTGTGTGGAGGAGGTGGGGGGTTGCGTCCTGGCCTGTCAATCAAATAGCACTGAGCCAATCGAGCGCTTTGTGTCGCCTCCAGGAGGCGGCGGCAAGAGTTTTTGAGTCCAGCCTGAGAAAGGGATGAGAGTCTGTAGACTGAGAACTGATCGCATTCAGGACGGGCTCATCATCCCACTGCTCAAACTCCAAAACCCCAGTCTTACCCTGGCACCAAAATGGCTCGGTGCAATGCACTGGCTGCCCGTGTGGCTCTCGTTCTGTGGATTACAGCCGGATGGAGCTGGGCTGGTCGCAAGCAGGAGGAGTCGCTCGGCACCGACAGTATTTCCAAAGCCAGATGCACATCCCGTTGCCTGAGTCTGCACATCACTCGGCTTTCAGCTTTGTTCAAGAACTTTCAGGTAGATGAGTGATCATTCCTTGCACACAGTCACAATGTAAAAGACTTGCCTTAGCTGCCAGGCTATTGCCTTGGCCCTGAGGCTTTCTACATATCATGAAGTTCTCATTATCATGAATGGTGTAGAAGTCCGTGGTGAGAGAATACTCAGTCTATCAGGTGCTGAAGACGGGTCCAGGTATGCTTGGAAGTGCCTGTTTGCCAAAGTGCCGCCAATGAAAGGTTGTGATCCCTGCCATTTCCGTTCGCCGGTCAGTTTATAAGAGTTTTTACAGAACCGAATGGATGTGCAGATGAAACTTGCCCGGTTCACTCCTAAACCGAAATCACTGCTTTTACGCGTGTGGGAATTGCGTTGCAACGCTTTATTTTTTAAAAAAGGGGGGGAGAAACTGATGCTCGGTTCTACTTTATAAGGTGTATATTTTTTCGTTAAATAACTCGTGTTAGGAACTGGTGGGATTTGTACAGATGGAGTTAGTTCGCGTCATTTATGTCAAACCAGATGAATTGACACGATGTGTGGGGAGGTGCAGTTACTTCAGTTTTTGGGGGGGTAAATTTTGGAGTTCAGTCGGGTACATGTTGATGCATGTACTCCTGGAGGGAGTGCTGGGATTTTTTTAAAAAACCAAATTTGCAGAAATCTTTCTTTGGTAGGAAATAGTTTACAATCATTCTTAACACAAAAATCCCGAGGACTGACACCTCAATTTTCAAATGCCTTATACTCTGCAGAGATATTACTATTTCCACGGTGCAGTTCGGGCTGGATTCATTCGTTTTTAAAAAAGATTGAAATATCACATGGTTTCCACGTATCGTGCAACCGGATTTAAGTTCAATATCGGGGCTTGTTTAATATTCTATAGCTCTCGGTGCAGGGACACTTGGGTTTCATGAAGTGTAGCACATGGTTGTTAACGTTACATGCAGCAGAATTATCAGTTCGCCCTCCTTATAATTGTGTTCTGTTTTAAAATTAAAAACTAAAGAGTAACACAGTCGGGAGATGGGGTTGGGGGGGGTGGGGGGGGGGAGGAAGGTCCGATTTCGAAATGATGCCGACCCCACTAGAGTTAAGATTTCTAACCTGCAGCTATACTTTTAACCTGCGGAGCTGTTCTTTCACACTCTGCAGGGGCATTCGGATTATTTGAGCGCCTCAACAATAACACTGGGGGATGACACAAACACATGTTGCCAAAAACACTCAGCAGATCAGGCAGCATCTGTGGGAGGGGAGAGAAACAGAGTCTCTTTATAAATTAGGAGGTAACCTTGGCGAAATCTCACCCGTTAAAGGGAACCCGTTAGTGTTCGTATTTCCTTTTTTTTTCCCCCCAAAAAAACCTCATTTGGACTTTTAACGTTCGTGATTCCGGCTCTAAACAGAAACTTCTGTTGCAGTAGTTTTGGCGCTTCGTATTTTCGTGTAATGCGGTAAAAACTTCAAAGAGTCCAGACTTAGTTTGCAAAAATGAGAAAGGCTTCAGCAGAATGAATCTTTGTCGCGACATAACTCGATCAGTGCAAATAGTTGTAGCTGGATGGAGAATCCTCAGAATTGTCTCCATTGGAAGATCACTGTCTCAGTCCAACATCCTGTTCTCCCATGCCGTGTAAAACCCATACATCGAAATCTTGGGACTTTAATGAAACGGGCGCCGAGAATCTCCGGCAGGACGCGCCCTATGGGACCTCGGTCTTATTCTGTTCTGATGAAACGAGCATGCTTTGCATTACAACCCCCACCCCCCCCTCAAAATGATATTCTGTGGAATGCAAAATATTACCAGGCACAATGGGCGAAGGCACGGAGCCGGTACACACGTGGCTCTGTTTATAGTTTACACCAGGCAAGAAGTGAAGCGAACGCCTGGTCGGTTCAGTGTCTCTTTCTGTCCCCTCCGCTGACATGCGGGACAAATGACCTTTTACTACCTTTAAGGGGACTATCGTTTAATCCTTAGAAAGAGCAGTGTTACTGATGTGCGTGGAAGGACAGGGAGATGTAAGACATGCCCAAAGCAGAGAATGATACAGCACAGGGAGAGGCCAGAAACACAAACAGAAAATGCTGGAAAAAGCTCAGCAAGTCTGGCAGCGTCTGTGGAGAGAGAAACAGGGTTAACGTTTGGAACTGAAGAGTCAGACAGACTCGAACCGTTGACTCTGTCTCCCTCTCTCCACAGATGCTGCCAGACCCGCTGAGTTTTTTTCCTTCCCCCCACCCCCCTCCCCCCACAAACTTTCTGTTTTTAGTTCAGATCCCCCAGCATCTGCAGCATTTTGCTTTTATGACCTGGGAGGCCACTCGGCCCATTGCGTCTGTGACAGAGCTGCACAATAAGCCCCACTCCTCTTAAATAATCCTACCCCACCCCCCGGTATTTGGTAATACGGGAGACTTGTGCTGAAATGGTTGGAAATATTGCTATTTGAGTTGCCTGAGCAAGGAGGAAAAGTGAACCTAGAGCCCTGCAGGCTCCTCCTGCCTGAGGGAACGGAGGAAACTGGGTCTATTGAGAAGGAGGTGGAATTTTTCTGGCACTTTAGCTCTGACTTGACCAAAGGCAGCCTGCAGTTCTGTCTGGTAAAGCCACTGATCCGCCTGTTAACAGGCTCATGACCAGTAAAGGTTAAGTTCACGAATGAGCTGAACAAATATGGAGAGGCAGTGTCGACATATCGCTGATCGCAGACTCGCAGAAAGTTCCTGACTTCAGACAACCTTAAGTGCTCCGTTTTCAGAACATCAAACGCCTTGTAGGCTTTATTGACTCTAGAAGGCCCTTGTGGCTATTTAAGCTCCATTACAACCGTGGATTGATCCCCAGTCCTCAGCCAAAGGCAGCCTCCAGCGAGCGGGTCAGCATATTTGCGCAGGGATTAGTGCTGCGGGTTCCTAGGTGGCTTTCCTGTCTGCTGTCAGAGGTTGGTTCACAGCCTCTGTCACTGAGACCCAACACTTGTATCTCCGCCTGGCACCTCCTCCCCACACCATTGTGCACCCCTGTTCCCACCGCACAGGCATTTTCATTCACCCTCCCGCAGCCCCCCTTCCCCAGCCCGTCCATTCGTGGCTCCCCCCCCCCCCATAATCCCCGAAACCTCCTTCCAATGTTTCCTGAGTAGTTGGTACATGTTGCCCATTCTGCGTTTTCAAATTCTCATTTTGAAACCTAAAACAAGAAGGACTGAAAGATAAGCCATGGGCGATGTAATTTTATTTGCAAACGCAACTCTTCACCCAAACAGATAACACAGGCACCTATTTCTGGCTCACTTCTCTGCATTGAACTTGTGAATGAGTTCTGATCCTGTAGTAATGTGCAGGGATGACTATTACCGGGAGAGCTTAGTGGCTATTATGATCATTATTGGGCCAAGGCAAGGACAAAACGTGACATCCTCTAAAAGTTGAGACACTCTCTAGAGTTAATTTGACCATTGCCCAGGCAATGGGACAGACAGGGTAATGTTTGGTACCAGATGGGAGAGATAAGTATTCAGTACACAATGGTTAATGAGCACAATTTTATATAGAATGGACACCATGCTCACATTCTGTCATATTTCAACCCCTATATATTCAATACCCACTTAAAGGATTAAAACATTTTTGTGCTTTGTGCTGTGCAGCACTGGGTGGACCCATCCTGCAGTGGTATAATGTAGTTACTTTCAGCGTTGTTCCTGTAGAGGGAGTTAGACTGTGATTCTAATGTTCTACTACCTTTCTTAAAAGATACACCAACCGTTGGCTACAGGATTCATTAATGATTTTCTAGAAAAATTCCTGAGTGACATACACCATATAACATGTGCGACTCACTGCCTTATCACTGAGAGTGACAGAAATGAATAGTAGTCATTGCTGTTAATAAAAAATAACTAGGTTTGGTGGGAACGTCACTGTTACGTCACTGTAGACAACACTGGTCAGAGTTTTAAGGCATCTTAGCTATTTGTTTCAATTGAAGTTATATGTGAATAATAAAGCTAATCTCCAAACTATTATTTTGATTCAAAATCCTAAGTGTACCTATCATAGTAATCAGTCTGACCTCATATCGCAGAGTGTTAGGTCTTTATTAAAAACACATTCCCCTTTAGTTTTCTCAACCTCTCCTAAGGCTATGACATAGCTCTACGAATATTCGCTGATACCCTAACCATATGGCTGTTCTTTATATTTGAGCTATGAACAGTAGATAGCAGTCTGATATCTTGTAAGTCATTTGACTGTGAAGAACACCTCAACATGTTCCTGTTTTCACTCAATGAGCCACTGGACAGTGGTCAGGAGGGGAAACCCTTTCTTGTCATTGCCAGCAGTGCCTCAGTGGTAACACTCTCAGCTCTCAATCAGAAGGCTGTGGATTCAAGTTCCACTCCAGAGACTCGAGCAAGCAATGATATTCAAGTGCAGTTTGAGGGGTACTGCACTGTTGGGAGTGCCATCTTTTGGATGAGCCATTAAGCAGGGTGGATGGAAAAGAGCCCATGGCACTATTTTGAAGACTTTTCCCATTGCATTAGTGGCCAGTATCTTGGCTAATATTTATACCACAACCAACATCAATAAATGTTATCTGGTTATTCTCTCATTGCTGTTTGTGGTACCTTGCATTGTGCCATTTGACTGCCATGTTTTCTACATTACAACAGTGATTATCAATGTTCCCCCAAAGCTGTGTGAGTGTGTGGCTGTGCAGCAGTTGTGAAAGTACTGTGCAGGTTGCTTGCAAGCCACCCCTTTTAAGATATATGTGTGGCTGTATATAAAAAAAATAAAGGCACTGTGCATTGAAATAATCAGGCAACAAAGACAATTTCAAGGGTTCATTGATGGTTACACTTCAGAAGTATGTAATTGGCTGTAAAGTGCTTTGGGGTGCCCTAAGTCAAGAAAGATGCTATATAAATGCATCTTTTTTGTTCAGAAGGATTGAGGTCAAGTGAAGAACCCATAATAGCACTCCAGCTAACTCCACATAGGCTGGACACCAAGTCGGGGATCTTTGCAGTCTTTTGGTCTTGGTTCTAAACATATCTGTTCCTTTACCAGCGGAATAATTGGTGTATCCAAGGCTTTTCTCTGCCTTCAGTCTATGCTTCCCTGAAATCATAAAAATGCCACTTATTTTAATAACTGCTATAATATGATAAAATATTTATCATTTTAAATAAATGTTGAGAATTGCTGATGTACAATGTTCCTTTTGAGAGTTCAGCTGTCGCACATAGTTGTATGAATGTTGTAGTGAACCACTGTGGTATCATTTGTGTTGTAGCAATGTGCTGCATAACTAACAAACATATAAACTATGACCACTGTGGGAGGGTAGGCTTCTTTATAATAAAGCTGTGAACTGAACAGCTTGTGCCAATTTATGGTGAAGTTTTCACAAATTACATTTATTTGTGTAGCTGGTAACATATAGAAAGAATCATGTGGGTATGAATAATTCATTTTTTAAATTAACTTTTGAAAAAACACAATAATCACATGTAATAATTAGAGCTATAACCACTCTGGAGAGTGATATTGATTTACTCATGAAAAATGAGCCACACAATAGATTTACCCATGTGTGCAGTGTCAGTGAGTTATAGGGTCTATTATTCATAAACAAAAAGTCAATATCACACTTGCAATGACCTGTTGTCCTCCAATTTATCATAGGTTGTAGGGGGCTTTTCTTGTAATTACAAATCCCCCTTAATGATCATTGAAACTACTCACCTCTGTTTTGAGAATCAAGCCTTTTGATTTCCATGTACTGAACCTCAAGGGATTAGCTGGTTAGTTTACATGATGGGAGAGAGGCATGATACTTTAACTCTTCGTCTTTTAATGGACGTTTTTCAAATATCTTCTGAATCGCATTTGTGTGATTTTAAACATTTAGGTAAGATGTCATTTAGAATAATTTAATTTTCAACTCATCATAAATTGCTTTGTTGGTAAAGACTACTCAAACCCAGCAATGGTGGTATAAAAACAGAAAATGCTGGAAAAACTCAGCAGGTCTGGCAGCATCTGTGGAGAGAGAAACAGAGTTAACGTTTTGAGTCCGTATGACTCTTCTTCAGTCGAGTCATAACAGAATCGGAACGTTAACTCTGTTTCTCTCTCCACAGATGCTGCCAGGCCTGCTGAGTTTTTCCAGCATTTTCTGCTTTTATGTCAGATTTCCAGCATCCACAGTATTTTAATTTTATCCCTGCAATGGTGGTGTTCCATTTGAACTTTTGGTTTTTCCATGGAATGCAAACAGCAAGTTAAGCAATTATATTGCTATATAAATATTCATTTAAGCAAATATTACGTTGTCATATTGATGAACTGCTTTCCTAAGTTATGATATGTTCATGGTTTATTATTATTGAGAAATAGAGGTAGATTTTTCATGAATACCAGTACTGAATGATGCTTGTTTTATTGCTTATATGGAGAAATGCTGCTTATTATTCCAATTTTGTTGCTGTTGGAAAGAAGTGAATACTTTTCTCAATTGTAGGTAAACACTTTTCTCTGCATTTCTCCCTTGTACCTTTCTTCGCTTTATCTTTTTCTCTTTCTCTCTTTTCTGACTCCACCTTGTTTCTTCACCATCTTTCTTTCTCCCTCCATATTCTTCCATCTTTTTTTTTAATGTTTGCTTCATTTCTTTTTCTTACTGTCTTTTTCAGAGCCACAGTCTATGTGGGCGTTGCCGTCATTACTTTACCTTCCGCTGATGTGCTTGCTGTTGCTATGAGAGACATCCTGTCCTGTTCCTGACCTTGTACCTGCCAAAGCAGCCTTGGGAATGATACTGGCCTTTTATTGTGCTAACCAAAGTTTTAAGACAACAGCAATTGGAGACTGCAGTCCTTAGATCAGTGTGCTTCTTTTCAGTAGGAACTCATAAGTGGTAAAGCGGTATGTAAGGTCTTTTCCTTCCTATCGCTACTGAAAATGAGTGTGGTGCAGTGCTTCCTAATTACCACGGTCTGCTAAAGGATCTTGAATAATGGTTACTTCATAAAATGTGCAGTGCATCCCTGTTTCATGAGTGATTCAGAATGCTTAAACTATTTTTGTTTAAAGGTAGGATTGCAGTTGAAACAGGAAACTTTGTCAGCAGTGCGTGATGCTTGAGGTTGCCATGCAAGCAGTTGTACCCACGCTTGTGTACTTTAAATAGTAGATTTGGTGGTGTAATGTGAGCATCTCCAAGATTGTTCACATTGTATGACAAAAGTCTCACTACAGTAAAAACAACACTGCTGAATCATATCTGAGAATCTTTATATCTGAGATATGCTTCCAAGTAATGGAGTCTGGGAGCTAATTTGTGAATGAGTGCTACAGAAACATTCAAAGCACATAGGGATGAAAAAAATGTCTGATGATTGATAAATGGCTACTTAAATGAGATTATTCCTAATTAAATTACGTCCATTTACGTTGCTCTTTCGGTAATATTATGTACCAAGGGTATTCTTGTCAGTTGGTTAATATTGAAACATAAATTGCAAGCACTAGGAGAATTGAACTGACAACACTTAGATCTACTGGATTAACAGGGTAATCGGAAAATTTTAAGTAGCTTGCGCTAACTTGTTTCCTAAATTTTCCTTTTTATTGCCATTCTTTATGCTCCTGAATGCTCTTTCTCCTCAACATTCTTATTGTGCTGAGATCAAGATCTCCACAATATCTGTCAACGGGCTCATTCTTTTTCAACCCCTTAGCACCGTGGCCTTTCTTGCCTTCCTTTGGTCCAAATAATTGACTGGCATCGAAAACCCAAACTTGGTGCAACATAAATTCTACATCTTGATTCACTTCAGGCTTCGCTCTTTCTCCTTGGTGGTTTCTAGGACAGTGGCCCTTCATCCTTTAATTAGGTTTCTAAATAAAACATTGACAAACCTGTTTTTTATAGTTGACACCTTATTGTAGTTATTTTAATGAATGAATAAACTTTTTTCCCCAGTTCTTTCAGCTGATAATGTGCATAAATGTAAACTTTGTGTGCTCCCTGTTGCATGCCGTTGCCTTAAAATTAATGATCTGTTTTGATGACCCATCTGTGCAAGCGTAAAGAAGAAAGTGTGAACAAGTCATTTGGCAGCAGCAGATTGGATTTCTGCTTTTAGATATGTTTGCAACGCTTTTCCTCTTGTTTGGCTGCTCAATGCCATTACTCTCCGTCACCTCAGGTATGTTATGGTTCTTCGGGAAAGAAGGGAAGGCGATGCCTTCTGTTGCATTCCAAATCCTGTGGGAAGCCTACATCTGGGTGTCCACTGTGCCTCGTTCCACCCTTTGAAAGCAGCATGAAACCAACAGGCTAGCTTGTAGTCAGCTGCACAAATACATGAGCCCTTTCAGCACCAAATGAGGTCTTGATGGGTAGCCTGGCCTGTGCAGAGATGGAGCATGTCCTGAAACATGCACAAAATTTGTTGAATGTGTTTCTATCACTCACTAGCTGGCAAGTGACCATTTACCTATGGACAAAAATAAAAGCTTCTTTCAAATTCCGGTGCAATAAACATAACAGATGAAAGCGTGTGCATGTATATATATGTGTGTATAATAAGGAATATAGCAATGTTGCCTCTGATTGTTATTTTAAGTAATTATAAACAAATCCTTACCATGGCATTAAATCTTGTTTAAACAAAGTAAATTTGCTCATTGTTGGCCAACTTTGTTAATTATGATATGACTTTCATGGGTTCTTAGGACAGACCTCGTCTCTTATGCTATTTTAGGATTTGCAAGGATTATGAGAGGATTTAAAAAGTAAAAGAAATTTGTCTTTTTTCATCAAGAAAGAGTTAATTTGTGACCCCTCCCCCAAGCATCATGGAATGTCTATGCCCATGGAATAGCACCATCTGTCCCTATGTTTTGCTGCATGAGAGTGTCTAATTAGTGACAATTTATAATTTGTTCTTTAAAGCAATGTTCATAGGTAACAGCATTGAGAGTTCCAAAATTAATTTCATTTATCAGCCTTAGGATTCACCAGAAAGAAAAGGTGTTTGTCCTATTTGTTGGGTTACATACTAACATACGAATTAGGAGCAGGAGTAGGCCACTCAGCCCCTTGAGCCTGCTCTGCTATTCAATAAGACCATGGCTGCTGATCTGATTGTAACTTCCACTTCACATTCCTGCCTACCGCCGATAAACTTTCACCCCCTTGTTTGTCAAGAATTTATCTAGCTCTGCCTTAAAAATATTCAAAGACTCTGCTTCCACTGCCTTTGAGGAAGAGAGTTCCAAAGACTCACAACCCTCTGAGAGAAAAGATTTCTCCTCATTTCTGTCTTAAATGAGTGACCCCCTAGTTGTAGATTCTCCCATAAGAGGAAGCATCGTCTCCACATCCACCCTGTCAAGACCCCTCAGGATCTTAAAGGTTTCAATCAAGTTCCCTCTTACTCTTCTAAACTCCATTGGATACAAGCCTAGCCTGTCCAACCTTTCCTCATAAGACAACTCACCCATTCCTGGTGTTAGTCTTGTAAACCTTGTTTGAACTGCTTCTAATGCATTTACATCCTTTCTTAAATAAGTAGACCAATACTGTACACAGTACTCCAGATGTGGTCTCACTAGTGCTTTATATAACTGAAGCATAACCTCCCTACCTTTGTAATCAATTCCCCTCACAATAAATGATAAAATTTTATTAGCTTTCCTAATTACCTGCTGTACCTGCATGGTAGCCTTTTGTGATTCATGCACTAGAACACCCAGATCCCTCTGAATCTCAGAGCTCTGCTACCTCTCACCATTCAGATATTATGCTCCTTTTTTATTCTTCCTGCCAAAATGGTCAATTTCACATTTGACCACATTATACTCTATTTGCCAGATCTTTGCCCACTCACTTAACCTATCTATTTCACTTTGTAGTCTCCTTACGTCTCATCTTCACAACTTACTTTCTTACCTATCTTTGTCTCATCAGGAAATTTAACAACCATACCTTTAGTCCCTTCATCCAAGTAATATATATAAATTGTAGAAAGCTGAGACCCAGCACTGATCCCTATGGCACACCACTCGTCACATCCCACCAACCAGAAAAATACCTATTTATGGCTACCCTCTGTCTCCTGTTAGCTAGCCAATCTTCTGTCCATGCCAAAATGTTACCCTCTACACCATGAGCTTTTATTTTCTGCAATAACCTTTGAGTTTGAACAGGCCTCAGAGGTGAAAAGTACATGTTCTTCAGTCCATTTCCTTTCTTAAACAGGGACCTGTTGAGACAGTTGAAAAATAATTTGTCAGCTTCATTGCATTCCTAATGTGGTTTTCACAATCAAAATGCTACACATGTTACAGGCATATCTATTGTGCCAAAACATGTTTGGAAAAATTACACAGTTCTCTATAACTATTTCATTGTTGTGTTTTTGATAATTAAAAATAAAAAAATATGAAGCAGAACAAAATGCAAGTAAAGCATACAGCATCACCGACTGAATGTTTGTATAAGAATATAATCACTATCACTATTGAAAAGCTTGTTTGCTCAGTACTTATGCTAAACTGGAAACTTGAATCCTTTAATCACACAAGGGGTACCTTAAGTTTGAAGCACCTTGAATTTTGATTTGAGCCTCCCTCTACACATAGGTGGTTGGCATTTCAACAGTTTAAAATACTAGAAAGGGGATTTGGTCCTGGTACAGTGGACACAGCAGGATCTTATGTAGGCTACATTCATAAGGTTGTCATATAATCAAAGGTATGTTGTAACCACTAGGTAGTGTAGAGTTGTCTAGACAGCATTTTTTAAAAGAAAACTTTACATCCCGAAAACAATGGGAAGTTTGAGTCATTGACATGAGTAGGGTTAAACAGGAGCTGAGTCATAAAATGTTTAAAGCTATCCCCAGTGCTTCCACTGTGATGGTGTTAATGGAGACCTTGTTTCTATTCAAAGCACTGTTTCTTTTCAACGCGACAAAGCTTTAGTTTGAAGAGAGCATCTACTCGAAAGCCTTTTTGTTCTCTGTCCACTCTATAGTGTTTACCAAGTACGCATGATCAGATAAAGAAAGTATTTTGCTTGCTGGAGGATGTTCTAATTGAGAGGCTACTGTATATTTGAAGTGAGTTGAAAATGATCTCTCTAAATTAGGCAGTTCCATTGTTTGAAAAGAAATTAAAGTTCCATTAACAGCAATTTTATGAAATTATAAATCTGACACATTCACTTTTGTAAAATAGGCTGCTTTAGTGCCCAAATTTTTTGAAACTTCCGATTGAAGAGCCCTCAGGGAATGTTATAACTATTGATTTTCAATAGAGCAACAAAAGGGAAGATACCCAGAGTGTGGTTAATGAGAATTGTTGAATCCATGAGAAAAAAGTCTTCCATTATTTTAAAATACAGATAAAATATATAATTTTTTGATTTGCATTATAGCACAAATTTTAAAAGTACCATCACCCCACCATAAAACATAATTTGTTTTCCCCCAAAACATGTGGGCAACATCTCATTTGAAGAGAAGTAGTAATTCTTCAGCAGTGCATGAGGGCATCAGAATCAAATACAGACTGAATGCATCATGTAGGCACAAATTCACAAGCTTCCCATGATGGGGCACTGTGGCATGCACTGCACAATGAGATACTGAGTTATGCTGGCAACAAAGGTGATTCTTGGTTCAGGTTTTGTTGTCTGATTTCAGCTTCAGAGTCAGTAGGGGTTTCAATAAAAAATAGTGGACATGTTTGCTATTCCTTACCACTCTGGACCAAGTTGTGCTGAAAAATGGGCATGAGTGAAAGTAAAGTGATAAGGATCAGGCTGTGTGTCCTTCATGTAGGATTAACCTTCAGCACTCATGGTCTTGTCTGATAATAAAAAATGGCTACCTGAACGTCGGCACCATACTTCAGCAAGAATCACCAGGTACAGCGAAGGATGAAGGAAATTAAGGAAGAAAAGAAAATCTCTGCATGCTAAATGCCGATCAGAAAGTTTAATAGCAGAACATAAGAACTTGAGGATTAGGAACACGAAAAGGGCATTTGACCCTGCCCCGTCATTCAATTAATCATGGGTAATCAATAATCTACATTTTTTAATTCATTCATGGGATGTGGGTGTTGCTGGCTAGGCCAGCATTAATTGCCCTTGAGAAGGTGGTGGCGAGCTACACCCACAGTGCTGTCTGGTACCTAGGTCGATGCCAGGTGGTCTGTCCGGTTTCCTTTTAGACTTTAAGCAGTTTGATACAACTGAGTGGCTTGCTAGACCATTTCAGAGTGCATTTAAGAGTCAACCACATAACTGTGGGTAGGAGTCACACGCAGGCCAGACCAGGTAAGGATGTCAGACTTCCTTCCCTAAAGGACATTAGTGAACCAGATGGGTTTTTACAACAATCGACAATGGTTTCATGGTCATCATTAGACTTTTCATTCCAGATTTTTTATTGAATTCAAATTTCACCATCTACCATGGTGGAAATCAAACTCAGGTCCCGAGCATTACCCTGGGTCTCTGGCCTAGTGACAATGCCACTATGTCACCTGCCTCCTCAATACAACTTTGTTGCATTATCCCAATATGCCCTTAATTTCTTTAGTATCCAAAGATCCATCGGTGAAGATTGGACAACTTAATAGCAATGAATACTCTTGAATACTCATTGAATACATCATAATAACATTGAATACTTTCAGCTATCTAAGGCATTATGTGCGCAGCTGCTAAGCTGTTTGTGATCTCCTGCAACAAAGAACACTTAGATCACAGCAAGTTAACCTTTAATTGATGCAAGTGATGTAGATTTTTATTTGGCTGAAGAGATCTCATATTCCCTTATTTCTTGTGGATTGAGAAATGACTCACTCCAGCTATCAAATGACCAATAGGACAAGCTTTAGTCTTTCCACCAGCTCCTCCTGAAATGTAGCTTAGTTTGTCACTGTTCCACCTAACAGTAGCTGTATTTGAAATAAGCTGGTAAATGCCAAGCTTCCATTTACCAGCCGCGTTTTGGCAATCAGCCATTCGACGCTGTCAGGCATCACTGGCTTTCGGGTCATGACTTATGACATTTTAATAGTATTTGTCCAGTGTCAATGATTTTTAGTCTTTTAGGGCACTGCATTTAATAGCAGGAGGCTGAGATTTCCATCCTAAAAGTCATCTCTCCACATGTTCAGTACAAACTGTGTGAAATACAGTATGATTAAAGTGAAAAAACAAAAGAATAGTCACTTTTTTTTAAAGATGGTATGTGAAGTTAAAAAATATTGACCTGTGTGTGTTTCTGGCAGGAACGGTGTACTGCAGGGGATCCTGATGATTTTCACTGCTTGACTATTCTGTTCTTGCCAATTGCAGGGGTGTAAAGTTGGGACAATGCTTATTGGAGACCCAGATACGACGTTATGTGATAGTTGGGGATGGGACCTATGATAGGATTGATCATACATGTGCATGGAATTGGTTTCATGAATGCTTGACTTTTCTCATTCTATATATTTTTTTAACGTTTTTTAATTTTTTTAGCTTCTGTGACTGAGAGCTTTCTGGATTTGTTATGATCAATATCAAGATGTCCCATTTTAAGTCTCAACAAAGGCATTGGAAGCAAAGCAATGCTTCACAAATTACTATTGAATCATAGAGCTGTATTTTGAAATGTCAAAGATTTGCTCAATTTTTCAGGGTAATTGTACCCCTCCACCAAAAGGATCAAAGTTCACTGCAGCCCTTAAGGGATGCGACATTATTAAGTTGACTCTCCCGCAGCGTAAAACTTAGTGGGTGGGGAGATTGGGAAATGGCACGCTTGTAGCACCTTAGCACCAATTAGATTATAAAATGATGCCGTAATTAAAATTAAAGACTCTCTGGAAAAATGATATGTTGGGAAAATGACTCTAAATATTCCATGAGAAGCTGTGCACAATAGTCTCATTGACTGATTGTTTTATGCCTTCTTGAGTGGGTTATTATTAAAATGTCTTTCAGAAGGCAGTTACGGTCGGTCATGCTGTATCAGAGCTAATGACGTTCTGACGTTGTCTGTTTCACCGCCAAGTGGTGCTGATTTATTTTCATCATGATGCATTTGAAAGAATTGCTGGTATATTTTTGTTATATACTGATTCCAAAGTAGAGAGCAATTAGATGTGCTGCATATGTAAAAGATATACACCATGGGGACGCTGCTTTTTAAAATATTGCATCGTAGTGAGTAACAAAATAAAAAAGTAACGTTCTGACTGTAATCTTTTCTAAACCTGCAGTTTTGCCAGCTTCCCTTGAAGATCCTCGCTCAGCTTTGGCCGCAAGCTCTTTGGGATCTAACTTTTATTTAGGGCCTGAAACCGTGCACATTGATAGGCTATTTGACACGGGGGCTGGGATTTTCTGATCATGGGCAGGACCAGAAAATTTGGAGAGGGGCCAAAAGTCCACTGACTTTGGGCGGGATTTTGAAAGTTCCGCCATGGGAGATTTCACAATCCTGTTTTAATCTGGCACCTGCGCATGTACACATTGAATCAGGAATCACTGAGTAGCAATCAGGAGCGGTGATTTTTACCTCCTCCCTAGTGAACGTTGTGAGGCTGTTTATAGCCAAACCCAATTTTGCCTTCATCTGTTTGATGTCATTTCTCTTAGCACTGGCTGATTTGACTTCTTCCTCCCTACTGCAGGAATATTCTGGCCAATTATAATGCCCCTCTCCCCACTGCTGCTCTGACTGAGCGCACATCAGGTGGAATTTAGTGTTGGTGACGGGGTCTCGCCCATTGGGATGGAGAACTGGCGGGAGCCCTGCATCCCCTCCTTTGGGGAAGTCCCACCAGAATTAAGTGCCCACTGGGCACTTAACTGGCCAGCGGGCCTTCCGTGGATTTAAGATCCTGGGGGAAGAAATCCTAGCCCTGAGAGCTGCCAGCCAATCAGGGGCTGGCAGCCCTCCATTGCCCATCAGCGCCACCGGGAGCAGTGGTTGCTGTACCAGGGGCTTGGAATTGCCAAGGGACCAAGGCCACATGCGAGTGATGGCAGAGTGGAAGTCATGGTGAGGAGTTTGTTACCTGGGAGGCAGAGGGGTTTTGGAGGAAAGAGTAGGGGGGGGAGGGGAAGTGGACCTCAGCACCCTGCCCGATGCCTAGCCCCTCGATCAGGCACTGAGCGCCCTTGAACAAGGGGGCTACCCCCCAACATCCTCCCCTCCACCTGGGAGTCCGCTTGGATTTGCTTTTACAGGTTCTCTGTGAGGCGACTTCCCCTGCGCGCTGCTGGTTGAATACCAGTGGCAGTGGGAAGCCCCGAAGTGGACATTAAGTGCCCGCTTGAAGGCCTCAATTGGCGTCTGGGCAAGAAGCTTCCCGCCTGCCTTCTGGCCCTGAAATTAATTGGGTGGAGGCAGGAAGGCGGCAGGTTCCTGCCTCACACTGTCCCACCCAGTTAAATGGCCTCACACCTCCAAACTTGCCTGTGTTTGTGTGTGTGTGTGTGTGTGTGTGTGTGTGTATGTGTGTGTGTGTATGTGTATGTATGTGTGTGTGTGTGTGTGTATGTGTGTGTGTGTGTGTGTGTGTGTGGGGGGCGGGGGAGCAGAGTTGGCGGGGGAAGGCATTGAAATCTGCCCATCAGGTTCAAACGTGGGACTTTACTGATCCTCATGACTCACGATAACAGCAGAAAGATGCTTGTTGAAAAATTGCACTGGACATACATCGGTGCTAATGGCACCCTACACAATTGTTGGTAAAGTCCCACTTCTACGCACACTGGGCTCAGCCCCTGGGATCACATAATAGGACATAATAGCCACAGCTGGAGTACTGTGTGCAGTTCTGGTCGCCACATTATAGGAAGGATGTGATTGCACTGGGGGGGCGGGGTTGCAGAGGAGATTCACCAGGATGTTGCCTGGGATGAAACATTTAAGTTATGAAGAGAGGTTGGATAGGCTTGGGTTGTTTTCGTTGGAGCAGAGAAGACTGAGGGGCGACCTGATCGAGGTGTACAAGATTATGAGAGGCATGGACAGGGTGGATAGGGAGCAGCTGTTCCCCTTAGTTGAAGGGTCACAAGGGGACATAATTTCAAGGTGAGGGGCAGGAGGTTTAGGGGGATGTGAGGAAAAACTTTTTTACCCAGAGGGTGGTGACAGTCTGGAATGCACTGCCTGGGAGGGTGGTGGAGGCGGGTTGCCTCACATCCTTTAAAATGTACCTGGATGAGCACTTGGCACATCATAACATTCAAGGCTATGGGCCAAGTGCTGGTAAATGGGATTAGGTAGGTAGGTCAGGTGTTTCTCACATGTCGGTGCAGACTCGATGGGCCGAAGGGCCTCTTCTGCACTGTGATTCTGTGACTGGAAAGCTGCAGCCCTTAGTTTTTCAAGTGGCAAAATTATGGATTCTGCCTGTGTAATTTTTTTTGATATGTCCTTGGGGTGGAGGTAAGGGGAATTGTAAGAGAGGAGCATTTACACAGGAATGTGATTTTTTTTTGCAGAACAATTCAGATCATACCTGCAGGCCACCACTAGTATGCAGATCTGTTACAGAAATCACTGCAAGGCTGAGCTACTTTGTGAGCTAAAAGAAACAGTTAAATACTGTTTAGATTACTGTCAATTAAAAACTAACTACAGGATGTGCAAATGATAATAAAAATATAAATATCTTGTTCTTGTTTTAACAGCTTTCTTTTTTTTGCAGAATAATGGATCCCTGAATTGGTGTCGAAATCACAAGCAATGCTCAAAGGTGAGTGCACCGCAAGTGAGAGATATGATATGTGTTGTGTAAGTACTTCCCACATCAAACTTGGTACAGTAAATATTAAAGGTAGTATAACAAGCAATTTAACATGCATTACATTAGACACGCTTTTAGTTGAACCTGAACTGGCTCTGCCCCTTCTCCCTCCTCCTCTCTAAAAGGTACTTCCTTGTGTTGGGGTTTCACGTGCCCTTACTGCTACCCAGTACCCAGTCAAGCAAATATTCTTCCTGAGTGAGTCGACACAATGAGTGCTGGCAGGTTATTTGACTGTGATGAGAAATTGCAGCCAAGCCTACTCTCAATCTCACCCACTGTCCATACAGCTGCAAATCCCAGCAGGACTCATCGCCCCCTATTTATGAATGAGAACCTTTACTGGTGTTATACCCACCTGATTCAGGGTTGCAGAAACTAATGGCAGCTCCTCTATTACCAGTCAAACTGATCAGCTATCTTCATATCGACAGGGGGATTGAATGTGGGACCTTCCATAATGGACCATGCATTTACAACCTCAGTCATGGGGGGAGAGCTAACTTCAACACTTGAAAAAAGTATCAGATTTCTTTTTGTGAAGAAAACAACCTCACTTAACCCTATCCTTCTGACTTTTTTTGACCAATAATATGTTTAAAAAGTTATTTATTGATGAAATATGTTTCCAGAATCAGAAGATTTTTGAGGGGAGAAAGAACATCACAAGCTTCTGAAACCAATGGTTTAAATTCATTTGAACAGCAGCAGAGATCAACATCAGTTGTTATTTGTCTGTGTTTCCTTGGTAAAATGTCCGACACCCTTTGTCCTGATTCTCACTGACTCTTTGACCCCAATAGATCACACAATAACAAAGCCCATATCCTCTTGGTTAGATTGAGTTCAAGACTCCTGGTGAGAGGGGACAATGTGCTGGCATCATCCAGGGTCAGAATAACACTAGAAACTGCAGGCTTGGGTTATTCCTTTCACACTGATACAATGGAAGGATCACCCTTCTGTAGCTCCTGAAGATTATTTCACTCAAAGTTGTGAAGAATGAGTGAAGACAAGCTGTCAGCTTCTTTGTCTTCATATCAGTTGTCTAGCACAGCACATCAGTGACAACCACTGAAGGAGTTGAGATTCAATCATTTGAAGCAAGTGGTAGCACTTTGAAGAGCCTGGCACTCGACTGTAATGTATTACCATTTATAAATTCATATTTAATGCATGATTTCATTCAACTTTCTGCCGCACATGTCTGGATTATATCTCTAACAAATGCAGTCTTTTTCCTTTGTCAAATAGTAGCTCATAAATGAAAAGCTGTAAAATAATGAATACCTCAGACTATAACCTAAAAGGAGTTCAGGTATCACTAGAAATGGTGAGAATGAAGTTCAAACAATTTAGGGATATTTAGGGCAAGTGAT
This sequence comes from Cetorhinus maximus, assembly GCF_964194155.1. Classification (NCBI taxonomy): domain Eukaryota; kingdom Metazoa; phylum Chordata; class Chondrichthyes; order Lamniformes; family Cetorhinidae; genus Cetorhinus; species Cetorhinus maximus. Next base: position 27,356,324 of record NC_135885.1, on the reverse strand, counting down.
TTGTTATCTTTCAGAAACTGAGCCTAAACAGTTGCCCTAGTCATTATTCAAAGCTAGGAATTAGACTAAGCTTTGAAAGCACTCCTAGTTAACCTGACATTACTTATAGTAAACCTCTTTCAATTACCTGTGAGTTTTATCCTGTTTTTACATCACCAATGTCTTTCTATACCACCGTACATGTTTGGGGTTAAATTCCCCCTGTTAGTAATTGTAATCAAATTGTTTGGGGAAGGGAGAAATCCTCCTTTGAAGTCATGACAAGTTAATGGAATATAATTATTGATGAAAAGATTTTCACTCATTCCCTATGATGGTGATCACACAAGAGAATTAATTGCTAAGGGTTTATCCAGAAATATTTTGCAATTTATTTATAAGATGTATATGTATATATAAAAACTGGGCCTATGTGAATGACACCATAACAGTATAGACCTTTACTGGTTGAAAATAAAATGAGCTTCAAACAAATCAGATTGCGCCAATCAGATCCCTGGACATATGCTCAGTTCCCAATCAGCCAACACAGCTTCTCTGAGTACTACGGGGCCTAAAGCAGCAGACTGATTCACAACAAGGCCATGTACCCTCGAGGCTTGGACAGAACCAAGGCTGGAGTGGGCCTGAATAGGTCCAATCTGGAAAATAGGTTGTACAAGCTGGGCCTTGGGGTAGTGGCTGAGCGGGGATAATGTTGCATTAGAAGTTTAGTAATTCTGAAGCCACAAATTATTTCCATGGAAGATGAGTAATCTGATTCAAAATGAGTTGGAATAGGAGTTGTTAAATCTTCATTGATATAAGTTCAGATATGCCATTTTTTGTTGGCTGGTGCATACCAGGCAAAAGCTCCGCTAAAAACCCCCCTGCCCTAACTCTGAACTTGCATCTTTCTCTAGTTCCTTGCCTATATCCTGTCATGCTCGCTCTGAGCTTTTCTTGTCAATGAGACCCACCTCCCCCTTTCCTGACACTATTCCCACTAAACTGTTCACCATCGACTTCCCTCCTGGTCCCCATGTTTAAATCTAACCTTTAAATCTGCCATCATCACTCCTGTCTTCAAAAAAGCCAAACCTCAACCCCACCATCCTTCCAAACTACCATTTCATCTCCAATCTCCCTTTCCTCTCCAAAGTCCTTGAACTTGCTATCACCTCACAAACTCCTGCCCATCTTTTCCGGAACTCCATATTTGAATTCATCCAATCAGATTCCTGCTCCTGCTACAGTACCCAAATGGCTCTTATCAAAGTCACAAATGACATCCTATGTGAATGTGACAAAAATAAACTATCTCTCCTTGTCCTTCTTGACCTGCCTGTAGTTCCTGACACAGTTGACCACACCATCTTCCTCCACAGCCTCTCCACTGTCATTCAGCTGGCTGGGACTGCCCTCACCTCGTTCCATTCTTATCTGTCTAATTATAGGCAGAGAATCACTTGCAGTGGCTTCTCCAACATTACCTCTGGTGTCTCCCAAGGATCAATCCTTGCCCCCACCTCTCCTATTTCTCATCCACTTCTGCCCCTTGGCGACATCATCCAAAAACATGGCATTAATTTTCAGATGTACGTTGATGACACCCAGCTCCACCTCACCACCACCTCGCTCGAATCCTCCAGTGTTGCTAAATTGTCACACTCCTTGTCCGACATCCACTACCGGATGAGCAGAAATTTCCTCCAATTAAATATTGGGATGACTGAAGCCATTGTTTTTGGTCCCTGCTCTAAAATCCATTCCCTAGCTTCTGACCCCATCCCTTTCCTGAGTAACAGTTGGAGACTAACCCAAACTGTTTGCAACCTTGGTATCATATTTGACCCCAAGGTGAGCTTCCAAACACATATTCATGTCATCACTGAGACCACCTATTTTCACCTCTGTTACATTGCCTGACTTAATCCCTGCCTCAGCTCATTTACTGCCGAAACCCTCACTAGTCTTTGTTACCTCTAAACATGACTATACCAGCATACTCCTGGCTGGCCTCCTGCATAGGGTAATGTCATTGGACCAGTAATCTAGGGACCAATTAAACACATCTGTGCTTGCTGATCAACATTGGCTCCTGATTAAGCAACGTGTTGATTTGAAAATTCTCATCCTTGTTTTCAAATCCCTCCATGGCCTTGCCCTTCCTTATCTCTGTAACCTCCTCCAACCCCACACCTCTCCGAGATATCTGTGCTCTTCTAATTCTGGCCTCTTTAGCATCCAAGCCTTTAATTGCTCCATCATTGGTGGCTATGTCTTCAGTTGCCTAGACCCCAAGTTCTGGAATTCCCTCCCTACACTTCTCTGCCTCTCTACTTCTCTTCCCTCCTTTAAGAGACTCCATAAAACTTACCTCTTTGACCAAGCTTTTAGTCACGTGACCTAATATCTTCCTATGTAGCTCGGTGTCATATTTGGTTTTGTGATGCTCCTGTGAAACACCCTGGGGCGTTTATTATGTTAAAGGTGACATATAAATATACGTTGTTGAATGAGATGATGGCTGGGATTTTCTGGCCCTGTCGTGGCGGGACCCATTGCGGGAGATTCGGCGGCCCAGCCAAAGGTCCATTGACTTTCTGTGACACCAGATGATCCCGGTGGTGGGCTGGGCGGGAAAACCCCGCCTGATGCCACTATATGATTGAAGTGTGTACTTGTTGTATTATTGGCAATATTCATTCCAGGCTTTCTCATGGGTGCAGCCAACCAGGCGATTAGGACTGGAAGATCTGGGGCATTAAAGGCGTTACAAAAATATAAGTTGTTGTTGTATAAACTGCAATTCTGATCAAGTGGGAGATCTAATTGTGATCACCTGAGTATTTCCACTGACAGTTTAGGTACCTTATTTAATGTGTCATGGAGTTTGATATTGTAGTAAATGTGGGATTGAATTTAATTAATGTAGGTAAGGTGGAATTTGAAGATAGCTGGATGGATAGGTCTAGGTTATAAGAGCAGAGGGAACAAATGGCCTATCCTTAGGCCAGGATTTTACAGTCGGGGTGGGCCCGACACGCCGACATGTAAAATGACGCACGATGATGTCAGGCGTGCATCCCAAAGTCATCTCGCTGTCCCGCGATATTTCGTTCGGCAGGCGCACGCCGGAGTCGGCTGCGTGCCCGCCGATAATTGATAGGCCTATTAAGGCCATTAAGCAGGTTCTTAACCTGAATTTCATGCCGCCCATCTAACCTTACGGTTGGAGGGCAGGCGAAAAGGCCAAGCGGCCTTTACGTTTTTTAGGAAATCTCATCCATGAGCGGGATGAGGTTTCCGAAAGCTTTTACAAATTAAATAAAAACTTTTTTCTGAAAAATAAAAACATGTCCCATCTCATGTTTCATTAAATTTTTATTGCATTTTTTTAAGAAGCGCTCTTTTGCGGGCATCGGAAGCTCTCAGTGCTTCCACTCACATATTACACTTGGTGGGCCTTAATTGGCCCGCCCGCGTAAACGGCGGTGTGGAGCCGATCGCAGGTGGTGGTCAGCTCAACGACCACTCCCACCGGGCCCGCCTGACACAGGAAAGATTCAGGCCTAAGTATTTCTTGAAGTCACCTATCTTTTCTTGGCTACCTACCTATTTGCTGTGTTGACTTTTCTAGAACTCCTGAGGTGAAAAGCTTCACTTTGATGTACAATAACTGTTGAAACTGTTTGAAGTAATTAAAATGTCAGCAGTCAAAAAATTGTTGATTGGTACCTGCCTCAGCATCTGTGGAACACCGTTTTCCGTGGGTAATACCACATTTAGTGTTGAACTGATGAAGGACCCAGTAAATAATTTAACGTGGAGTCCGCCGGACTGTTAAATATAATGTGATGTCTCCAGACAAATTACTACATCATTTTATTAATAGCTGCAAATTGGGTATGTTCCATATTATCTTTGTCCCTTTTACTTTTTTACTTGTTGCTCATATTGTTTTAATTTAGTACAGTGATATTGGGAATTACTTTAACTCCTTGTTTGCAGGGACGTGTTAATTAATATTTATCTAGAATTGTACATACAGAATCAATAACTTACTCCTCAAATTGAGTGCAGGTAGTTGGATTGCCAGATCACACTATTGGACAGAACCATACGATGTTATGTTTACTTTGAGTTGTTTTTACATGAAAGTATCTCCTGTTGAACACCTGATGAGAATATTCTGAAGCATTACTGTCTTCTAGCTAGTTTAAAACACAATGTTTAGCCAGGCATAGTGATTTAATATTGTAAGTATACTCCTACATTTTTTTTTGAAAAACATATTCTGACATCAATATGCATGATAGAATATATCTGTAATTTTCACCCTCTGTTGTGATTCATCACTGATCACTATTTACACAGTTTTATCATTTACTTTGTATAATAGAGTCACACATTGCAGGTTACGTGAGAATATAACAAGGTGTGAAAGCTTTAAGGCTTCTATTTTATTGTTCTTTTTGATGTTAGCTAACAATATAATTGGACAATCTCCAGTTTGACCAAGTGTCCCCTTAGCTGTAAACCTGCATACCTGAGAATTTCACTTGTGCTGACCATGGACTGTTACTTTGACCCTCTGCCAAGTGTCACTGCCGCACTTTAACCACTGCCTCCTTTCACTAAAATGGCTGCCAAATTTAAGTGTTGCCGCTCCATTCACAAATCACAAGATTTTACTATATTCAGCCACTGTGTCTGGCTGAACATTATGCTTTGAAATTATTTTAAAAGGGCGAGCGATGTTTCCAGATGTACTCATGAGTTATTCCCTCAGCATGTGGGGTGTTAAGCAGAAAGTCACCCTCAACAGTCCTTATTACTAATGTTAGACAATCCTATAAAGTACCTTCCAAATGTAGTGCCTTGTATGAAAATAACAGCTGGTAGGAAGGGAGAGGCAGCCTGTCTGTCCTTTGATGCAGAACTTTATACACACGTGGGGAGAGTAGCTACCACCTTTGGCTGACTCACGAAATGGACATAGAGTAACATCAAGCTGACCCTTAGGACCAAGCTGACGGTTTATAAGGCCTGTGCTCTCAGCATCTTGTTGCATGGTTGTGAAACATGGACTTACAGTTATCAAGAAAGGATGCTGAATAATTTGCGTCTTCGCTGTCTGTAGTGCATTATGGTTATATCCTGGAAGGACAAAATCACGAATGCAGCAGTCCTCCCACAGGCAGAGCGCCCAGGATTGTTATCACTCACCAAACAGAGGTGGCTTCGTTGGCTTAGGCACATCCGCAGGATGGAAGATGGTCGCATACCCAAGGACCTTCTGTATGGTGAGGTAGCTGGAACCAGTGGGATGCCCAAAGCTCCACTTCAAGGATGTTTGCAAGAGTGACATCAATGCCCCAGACTACAGTTTTCACACCTGGGAGTCACTAACTGATGACGGAGGAAAATGACACCTTGTGTGGGCTGACATGCGCCACCATGATGACCATGGCTACAGCAGCCTGGCAACCAGTGCCAATGGTGAAAACAGCAACCCACAACAACACTTGGAAGCTTCATGTGCGGCTCTTGTGGCAGAACCCGCCTCTCAAGGATTGACCTCTTCAACCGTCAGCAAAGATGTGCCACATGAAGACATCCCATTCGAAATGGATTGTTTGCTGCATGTCCATCATCTTTTGTAGATGGGAGGATGTTGACAGAAACAGCAGGAAGTGGAGGACTGAGGCATAGACAATTCCGCAAGGCTTTGGCATCAGTTGGACACCAACTTAGAGTCACGTACATGTTCGTCTGATCCCGTCGAAAGTCAATTTGGCGGGGCTGCCTAATCCCCTATAGCAGGTCCCGCCAAGACAGGGCCGGAAAATCCCAGCCTTCATGGTTTAGCAGTTACCTCTGTTGCGATGAGAAAATATTGTGTACGAGGGACAAAAAATATTCTGTAAGAAGACTACTATTTACCGTTTGTGAACTGAAATGTTTGGAATAAAGACAGACAAAAACACTGCCAATCCTGTTGATCAGTTGGAGTTTTCAAATTGTGTCAAGTCTTAATCCAATAAAGGGTGGATTCTAAATGACAGCTGCCTGCTTGGAGTAACAAATAAGCAAATCGCTGTCCGTGTCTGTCTGTTATTTCAAGGACAGAGGTGAATATCTGGCTTTCCATCACTGTCAAGTGCAAAAAATAATTCATGCTGCAGTGAGAATTTGTAATGCACAATCCCTCCTAATATACCTATTGATTGAAGGAAATGTTTCTTATTGTTATGTTAAACATATCTGTTGCCACATAATTTAGAATAGTGTTAAAATAGAGAATGAATATAGACAGTTTGAAAAACAATGCCAGGCTACAACATGTAACATAAATTCATTTTGCAAAGGGTTTTATAGCTATGGCTTTAAGTGTAACAAAGGATCATTTGTTTAAAATGATCAAACAGTATATTTGCAATGTATCTTGAAATGTAGATAATATAAAGCATTTTTTTGTTCAAAGTTTGACAACTATTGCTATAAAATGTTTTATTTATGAACTTATGAATAAAAGATATGTTATATGCATGCTAATCTATGTTATTATAGCCATGACAGCTTCTTGTCATTATGTAGAATAATGACTCCCGTTGCCGATGTTTTCACTACCAATCTCTCAGTCACAAAGGCATATTTCCAGAATGAGGAAATATGTATGGAATATCTTTACCCTTTCTGCTGTGCTTACAGTGAAGTTCACTTTGAAATAAAGATGCATTCTTGGGGAGCAGAATCTCTTGACTGTAAGCTGTGTAAACTTTTTCTCCCCTGGACTGTCTTTGCACTGCGATCTTTTGAATTTCTTCTCAATTGGAGAGCCTAGACTGAATAACTCTCAGATAGAATTATTTCAAAATCATCCTTTTTAAAAAAGACTTCAAAGCAATCTTCTACTGTCTTTTAGGTCCCCCTCTTCAACCTCCCACCTGTTTGTTGGTCAAGTGTTTGGCCCATTGACTCCCCCCTCATCCCCTGCTCCCGCCCCTAGCCTTGGCTGTTGGTTTCGGTTGGCTCACCCATTAATTTTTTGACCCTCCATATTTGGAATTGGAATATGGGAAGCCTCCTTGGCTCCTTCCAACAAGACCGGAAACATTACAGAGTAAAGAATCATGTACCTCAAAGCTGGAAACTACCACTCCATAATACATCACATAAGCAAATCAATGTGCAATTCTACACAGATGGCTGTTCTTTTTAAATGCTTCAAATTTAACATAGTTAAGATTCCAAGTAACTCCATCCATTCCCTTCTTTACTCTCATTGGTCCCAAAAAGCCATCACATGTGACAGATGCTATATTTGCAACGCCATCACTAGATTTCGCAAAATGTTAAGTGGGCTGCAGGACTTCCAAAAGTCTACAGCATAGTAGATGGTGCCCAAATAGGAAACAGGGCTACTGATCTCAATGCAGAAATTGCTTCCATTGAATCAATGTTTTGGTGTGTTCTGAATCACAAACTAACCATGGCGCAAGTAAACCTTGTTATTTTGAAGCTCAGAAGCTGATAACATCTTCTTACAGTCAACGTATGGCAACTTGTAGTGCCCTCGTTGTTTGAAGGAACATGATTGAATGAATGGGCACCAGTGGATCCTACACTGAACTGAGACTTGTTTTACCCAAGTTAAAGGCTAATGTTTGCGTAATGGGAAATATTTACTTGATTATCTTCATGCTGCAAATTCTAGCAATTTCCATGAATTATATTTTTTTAGGAAACTGAACATGGAAAACTTTAACGTTCCTTAAAAATCTATTAATAGAAGATTGTCTTTTGAAACAGAAATTTGAGCAAGTTTCTGGAATTGATCGGCTTTCTATGAAAATTGGCGTTAAAGCTTCTTTTGTCCGCTGCTGGTGAGATAAAGTTTATTCAGTGCATAGCTCTGAGACTAGGACTCTCATTCTAATCAACAAGTTCAAAGGTGAAATGTTAAAATACCTCTGGAGTTGTCTCACATTTAGCTACAATATCTAACTCTCACAGAGAAGGCAATATAAAACGTACTAGTTTTGGGTTAATACGTAATTCAGCATTGTCACTAATTGCAAGTCCAGTAGACAGCCTGGGTGTTGGGTGTGTTCAATAGGTGATTTGTCGTTGGAGGTCAGGCATAATGGAGAACCTTTCCAGTTGCTATCTGCTCATTTGTGAGACGAAAATAAATCAGCATACTTCTGTCTTCAACGCAAAGATTACAATTTCATTATTTGGAGCAATTGTTAACATGGGCAGGGATCAGCTGATGTTTTTCAGTTTCAGTTTTCTTTACACTGCTATTTGCTCAAAAAAACGTGTAAAAGTTGAGTAATCAAACTGGTTCTCGAACATCAGACGTAGAGGAGAAAAGGGAAACAGTGGTTAAAGAAAATACCTGGAACATGAATATGAACAACCTTATTTTATTCTGTATTGTGTATTTAATATTTCTCAAAGAGCAAAACCTTTTAAAAAGTAATAAAACAAATTACATATAGAAAGCAGATGAATCATCCTGACATTCGCAGAAAGTATAATTTGTCGAAAAGCTATTCGCTTTGAACTGTTTTTGTGTTTGTTTAAGGATTGTGGGATAGTGTGAGAAGGTGGAGCTAAGGTAGAAAAGCAGCCAGGATGGTGTTGAATGGTGGGGCAGGCTTGAAGGGTTGAACAACGTACGTCTGCTCCTATCTTGTATGTTCTTACTTTCATTATCAAATGATGGAAATTGATTGCCTCCAGAATGACCTGCACTACAGCTCGTTACAGTTTAATCTCTTTGTGTTTTTGTGCTTTTCAACCAGCTTTTCCATTGGTTCAAATTAAGGGTGGGTATCTGTGAATTTTCCTGACCAGCCTTACCATTTTCACAACCATATTTGCACCACAACCAAACTGGCAAAACCTGAAGCAAGAGCAAAACTCCTTAGTGCAACTATTTCACATCAATATCAAAACAGACTGAAAGCTTATCTCTTTGGCCCTCAACAGTACAATTGCAAGTCTTTGATGTTCTCGGCTGGTCTCCAGCCAACGCATGATTTTGTTGTTTGGCCGAGGATGCTTTCATACGCTGAACAGATGGCAGACAATGTGGGACAGTTGACCATTATGGGGTTGAGGCAGCTGAAACATGATGGGAGGAACAGAGCAGATCTAATCCAAAAGCTATTTATATTGTTCTATCTCCAAATGAGACTTATTATGAAACCTTCCTCAAAGGAATTTAATAAAGTGATGTGATACATGAAAACAGGAACTCATATTTTGCTGATTTGCATGTTCGTTCCCAGTTCCAATTGCCATTACAAATGGCCTAGTGGATATATAGGCCCTAAAACATTTGGAGGATAAAGAGTGGGCACATCATCCGCTGAAAGGGGCAGGCTGGAATGTGGCGTGCAACCCAGGTGCATTGAGTTTCTGCCCTGTTTACATTTAGCTATGCATTCCTGTGAGTGGCGAGTAGGCAAGGCTTCTGCCCAGCTGTGTCCCCACATGTTGTGGGTATATCCGAGAAAAGTTCCCGACTACCCTGGTATTTCTTCCACTTAACTCCTATTATACAAAATGGAAAGCTCCTGTGCCTTACAGTCAGGGCCTAGTATCAGCCCCAAAAGTTAGTGGAACAAATGGATTGACTACAAATAGTGCTCTCTAAGGAGCCAAAGAGAAAGATAAACCTTTTGCTTTGGTCTGGGAAAAGTCCCTGGTCCATTTGGCGGAATGACTATGAATTGTAATTTCCACCACCCTGCCTATTTAAATAACCCTGCCTGGAATTTTCCAGCCCCTCACGCTAGCGGGGTCTTCTATTCCCGCTGATGTGAACAGAGATTTCAGTGGCTCACTGGCACTGCTGCGGGGGGAACCTGCTGCAGTGAGTGAGGAGTGGGGTGGGGGGCTGAAAACTCCAGCCCCTGTTCTTGCAACTTGGAATGAGGAACGCGTTCTTTGCTGTGAGTGCATGGGAATCCTGAACTGCTGCACTTCATCTGACAGAGTTGGGACCCTGAATTCAGGGGTGGTTGACCTTGGAATACATTGGAATGAAAACATCACGTCTTAGTCTGGGTTTTACTTTAGAAACCAATGTTAGCAGATAATGGCTAACATGTTAAACTGGCCCATACTCCCTGGTGCTAAAAGCTCACAAATAATTTCATTTAGTTGTCTCAGTGACAACCCTCTACTGCTGAGCTCCGGGTGAACACATACATACCCATAGTAGGTCTGAATCTCCACGCCCAATAAGATGTAGGAACTGGGACAAAATCAAGAAATTGGCTTTCATTTATTGACAAAGTGCCGGTATACCTAATTCAAATTATCTGCAATTTCTTATAGATTGCTCCAAATATAGTAAGGTATAATCAAACCATGCCTTGTAGAATCTCCATTACATGCACTCCAGTTCTTCATCACATGGAATTACTTAATGAAGAAGGAAGGTATGGGGAGCGGTGGCAGGGGGGGTGGGGTTGGGTGTGGGGTACAGTTTTAAAGGAAAGAAGCTCTTAAAAATTGCTGTGACATTTTACTTTCCATTCCAGACCTTGTTGATGATATCAGTAGGGGAAGCAGATAATGTGGCTGTGAAATGGCTGTATTGATTGCAGTGGGCACCATCATGGTTTTGAACTGCTCTGGATGTTGATTCTGAATTGTCTGACCCTGGGCAAACAGGCTTGCAGATGACTTTCAAACTGGAGCAAGTCAGGATATTTCCCTGTCAGGGATATCACTGGAGTAATCCGCAGGCAAGGTGTTTTAACACAGTGGGTCTGTGGATGAGAGAGAGAAAAAAAATTGGACCTGCTTTTTGAGTTGAGCTGGATCTAAGGGCCAAGCCTGATGATAGGAGGTTGAAGTCCCTTGGTGCTTTGCGACAGATTTAGTAATCCTTGACACAGCCAGGTCTATAGTACTCAGGACTGCTGGTTCTGCAACCTGGGCAAATGATCCCATAGTGGAGCTTATATGCGTTAGTGTAAGTGACTCCCCTAATGGCCAATCCTTGCTGAATAAGCTTGCATATGCCCTGTATCAGTAACCTGTGTGGGTTTATCTAGTAACCTCCAGCCCTTGCCCATGGGAATCCATAAGCCTTGGCTCTTGTCAGTCTGTATGTAGGTTCCCTGAACTTTGGTAAGAGCCTACAAGGACAGGAGCGTGTAATTCGTACTGGGCAATCAGCAACTTGATTTGGGTGGATGTCTCAGTCGTGTCTTTTGGAAATATTGTGGGAACATGTGCTCACGCCATGACACCTTCAATAGAACTCGCAAAGTGTCAGCCTGGAAGACCTACAAATGGATCTTCCTGATAACTGGTCTAAGCAAGACCCAGTAAGTTTTAAGCTAAAAGCAAAATGCTGCAGATGCTGGAATTCTGAAACAAAAACAGAAAATGCTGGAAAAACTCAGCAGGCCTGGCAGTATCTGTGGAGAGAGTAAAACAGAGTTAACGTTTCGAGTCCATATGACCCTTCTTCAGAGCTGAAGAGAAGTGGAAATGTGATGAAATTTATAGTGTTTAAGGGGAGCGGGGCAGGTGGAGCTGGATGGAAGGCCAGCGATAGGTGGGGACAAAGAAGGAATTGGCAAAGGTGTCATAAACTAAATGACAAAGGGAGTGTTAATGGCAGTGGTTAGTGCTAAAAAAGGTGCTAGTAGTGGCATAAAGGTAGGAAAGCAGAATGTGATAATAGCAGAACAAGGGTAGCGTTGATTGAAAGAACAACATGGAACAAGTGACAGATGGCTCTGTAGGGGATAGGGTGGGGGGAGGGGGCGGTGATGGGAAAAAAGGATAGAAAATGGGATAAAAAAGGGGAATAAAACGACGGATGAATGAATAAAAATAAAAATAAAATAAGTGGATAAAAAATAAAAATGAATGTTGAAGAAAGGGGATAAAAAGGGGGTGGGGATGGAGGGGAGAGTTCATGGTCTGAAGTTGTTGAACTCAATGTTAAGTCCGGAAGGCTGTAAAGTGCCTAGTCGGAAGATGAGGTGCTGTTCCTCCAGTTTGTGTTGAGCTTCACTGGAACAATGCAGCAGGCCAAGGATGGACATGTGGGCATGAGAGCAGGATGGGGTGTTGAAATGGCAAGCGGCAGGGAGGTCTGGGTCATGTTTGCAGACAGACTGGAGGTGTTCCACAAAGCGGTCACCCAGTCTGCGTTTGGTCTCCCCGATGTAGAGGAGACCACATTGGGAGCAGCGGATGCAGTAGACTAAATTGAAGGATGTACAAGTGAAACGCTGCTTCACCTGAAAGGAATGTTTGGGCCCTTGGACGGTGAGCAGGGAGGAGGTAAAGGGGCAGGTGTAGCACCTTCTGCAATTATTTGGGAAGGTGCCGTGGGAAGGGTATGAGGTGTTGCGGGTGATGGAGGAGTGAACCGGGGTGTCCCGGAGAGAACGGTCCCTACGGAATGCCGCCGAGGTGGGTGAAGGGAAGATGTGTCTGGTGGTGGCATCATGCTGGAGTTGGCGGAAATGGCGGAGGATGATCCTTTGAATGCGGAGGCTGGTGGGGTGAAAAGTGAGGACAAGGGGGACCCTATCATGATTCTGAGAGGGAGGGGAAGTGTTGAGGGCAGAGGCGCGGGAGATGGGTCGGACATGACTAGGGCCCTGTCAACGACAGTGGGGGGTGGAACCATGATTAAGGAAAAAGGAAGGCATGTCAGAAGTGCCGTTTTGGAAAGTGGCATCATCGGAACAGATGCGACGGAGGCGCAGGAACTGAGAGAATGGGATGGAGTCCTTACAGGAAGCGGGGTGTGAGGAGCTGTAGTCAAGGCAGCTGTGGGAGCCGGTGGGCTTGTAATGAATATTGGTGGACTGTTTATCACCAGAAATGGAGATAGAGAGGTCAAGAAATGGAACGGAGATGTCGGAGATGGACCATGTGAAGTTGGCAGAGGGGTGGAAATTGGAAGCAAAATTGATAAATTTTTTCAGGTTCAGGTAAGAGCATAAAGTGGCACCGAAACAGTCATGGATGTACCAGAGAAAGAGTTGTGGGAGAGGACCTGATTAGGACTGGAACAAGGAATGTTCCACATACCCCATAAAGAGACAGACATAACTGGGGCCCATGCGGGTACTCATAGCCACACCTTTTATTTGGAGGAAATGAGACAATTTTGGGGAGAAATTGTTCAGTGAGAGAACAAGTTTAGCCAGGCGGAGGAGATTGTTGGTGGATCGTGATTGTCCAGACCTCTGTTCAAGGAAGAAGCGGAGAGCCCTCAGAGCACCCTGGTGGGGATTGGAGGTGTAGAGGGATTGGACATCCATGGTGAAGAGGAGGCAGTTAGGGCCAGGGAACTGGAAATTGTTGATATGATATAGGATGTGAGAGGAATTGCGGATGTAGGTGGGAAGAGACTGGACAAGGGGAGAGAGAACGGAGTCAAGATAGGAAGAAATGAGTTCTGTGGGGCAGGAACAGGCTGAGATGATTGGTCTACTGGGACAGTCCTGTTTGTGGATTTTGGGAAGGAGGTAAAAGCAGGCTGCCTGGGGTGGGAGACTATGGGGTTGGAAGCTGTGGAGGGAAGATCTCCAGAGGAGATGAGGTCAGTGGCAGTCGTGGAAACAATGGCTTGATGTTCAGTGGTGGGGTCATGGTCTAGGGGGAGGTAGGAAGAAATGTCTGAGAGTTGGCACTCAGCCTCTGCGAGGTAGAGGTCAGTACGTCAGACAACAACAGCACCACCCTTGTTAGCAGGTTTGATAACAAAGTCAGGGTTGGACCTGAGAAAACGGAGTGCGGCGAGTTCAGGAGGAGACAGGTTAGAGTGGGTGGGAGGAGCAGAGAAATTGAGATGGTCGATGTCACGTCAACAGTTCTCAAAGAAAAGATCAAGAGCAGGTAAGAGGCCAGAGGGAGGAGTCCAGGTGGAGGGAGAATATTGGAAGCAGGTGAAAGGATCCGTGGAACGGGGAGAGGACTCCTGCCCAAAGAAGTGAGCTCGGAGACAAAGGAGGCGGAAGAAGAGTTCAACATTGTGCCGAGCCCGAAATTCATTGAGGTGAGGGTGTAAGGGTATGAAACTAAGTCCTTTGCTGTGTACAGAACATTCAGCATCAGCGAGGGGAAGGTCAGAGGGTATGGTGAATACACGACAAGGGCTGGGATTAGAAGGCGGAATGGGGTCAGAGGGACGGGAAGGGGTGGAGAGCCCTGGATGGACGTTGGTATAAGTTGTTGGAGCTTGTGTTCCTTCGCATCTGAAAGGAAGAGGAAAAGTTTCTGGTTAAGGTGCAGATGAGACGAAGAATAAAATGAAATTGGGGACAAGGACAGCTTTGAGGTAGGATGGGTCGGTGCTGCTTGAGGGAGAGGTCGAGTGTGTCAATATGGCGGCGCATGGCACTGAGTGTGGATCTCAGAATGCGGCAAGAACAGCAGTCTGAGGAAAATTGTATGTTCCGGAGATACCTGTCATCCTGGGTGGATTCGAAACATGAGGAATGGAACTTCAATTGGAACCCACGTGGGGTAAGTCGGAGATGGAGATGCTGAGGAAGGAAATATGGCTGTGAAAGCGAGTTTTAGTAAACACCTTGTCAAACACCAGGAGGGAAATGTAAGTTTTGACTTCCAATATAGTTGGGTGTACAAGCCCTGCTTTTGTGGAAGCCAGCAGCATGAGCATGATTTTAAGTGTTGTAATGAGTTTACATGTAAAAATATCCAGGCATATTTTTAGAGAAATATTTCCTCAATCAGACAAGTGAACAAATGTTAATCTTTGTTGACTTGCTTTAATTATTTTAAGTGTTTGCAATTCCCCATACTGTTCACACAAGGAGAATTGATTACCTCTGCAACATTAATAAAACCAGGATGATTAGAGTTTCCCTTTGTCATTCTTTCATTAAATGTAATATATTATCTCTAGTGGCCTCTAAAGGACTGCAACAATCAACGTCCTTATATAGATTAGGCTGCAAAGTGATTCATTTAATCACAGGCGGCTGAGTCAATGGCATAGATTAAGGTTGTAGCATTGTTAATGCCCTTTTAATATTACAGACACCACTTTAAACAGCCAAGGGATCCGTGAGCAAATGAGTTAACTGAACAGCTGTTTCCGGATCACTTTTTTGTTTACACTCCTCCAGAGACATATTTATCCTATGACCTCAATGACTAGCGGGCCATTTGGGGCATCCATTAGTGAGTGCAGCAGCAATTCCTTTTACTATTGGTGCTGCCAGCTGACTTCAGGTTCTCTGTTGGTTCACTAAGGATTAAGAATAGAAACTGGTATGACTTTTTAGAATTGCACCTTCCAAATGTTAACTCCTTTCTAGTCTGTGTTGATCAAGTTTTAACCTTCCCTTTTCCTTCCTTTATGTGCACTATTACCAGAAAGGTTTACCCATCCATACATGACCATAATATGTTAAAGGAACAACAGCATTGGAACCAGTAGGGGAACACTTTTATGGGGGCACTTATAATACAAATCTAGTGTTGGTGTGATGCGCTTTTGATTTCACACTGACTTTAAACTTGTGTACTATAAATTGGATGTAGCACAACTCCTTCCTCTAAACTATCTCACTCCCATTTCCTCTGGTGTCAGTTCAAGCCCTGACAATAGATTCCGACTGCACTTACAGTACAACTGGTGGTCTTCAGTTGTAGGATAACCGTGCCCTCACATTAACATAGGACTGAAAAAGCGTATCGATTTACTGCTAGAATGAAGTGGGTTAGGATTTGCTTCACTTACCAATGCTCTGGTGTTAATGATAAACCACTTGGCTAGAATGTTACCAGCACATTGCCAGTGGCCTGAGAAGGGCGAAAGGCTGGCAAAATAGTGTGGGAAGGTGTCAGGAGGCACCTGCCACTAAGCCATTTTGCTAGCAGATGGAACAGTGGCACATTGGCTGCCCGCTGGGAGCCCAAAGAGCCACTTAAATGACCAATTAAGGACCACTTCCCACCTCCATGGGGACTTTGCCCATGACATGGGGCCATGCTGCTTGGTGGGGATACCACCCAGTGAAACCTGGTGGCCTCCCAATAGGTTCCAGTGGGAGATATCCTTTTTGGGCACTCACGGGCACAGGGAGACCTCCCCACCCTGCCCTGGTGACAGTGGCCTGTACACCATGACTGCCTCTCCCCCAGTCACTGAGGCCTGCCTGCCCTCAATCCCACTTTTCCCTCTTTGAGGGTGCCTGGCCATGAAGCACTCTCTCCAAGCAACTGCAGCCTCAGCAATGGCCACCGCTAGCAGTGAGGCTGCTGAGCTGCCAGCCCTCTGACTGGGCCATAAGCTCTTATGGGCACCATTCATAATTGGGATGGCAGCCCCAGAAGTGATCACTTAGTTGGCACCGCTGGGAATATGCCTCCCTGGGTTTTACTGCCTGCCCAAGTAGGGTCAGCTCACACTTTTGGCTCCAGAGGCAGGATGTCAGCTTTCATGGTAGGATTCCAGTTTATCCTTCCAATTCTCAATTTTCTGCATTCATGTTATGCAAATGTATAAATCCCCTAATCTAAAAAGTACCAGTTGCATTAGAAATGGAGAAACACCCAGCCTAGCAGCGGAGAGCAGATTGCTTGGGAAAACTTCTAATATTTCTCTAACTGCCTCTCCATATGACTAGAATTGAGTGTTACTCCTCCTGTGAAAACACTGTACGTGAGAGGCCTAGTTAATGATACTGAATGGTAATAAGGGCTGCTTTGATTTGTTTTAGTCACAGTTTATTTTTAAAATCAGTGGTTGGGATCCCTCTTTCCCCTCCAAGTGCAGTCAGTCATTAGGGGTAATGGGCGGTAATTCTCAGCGTATAATGCATTTTTTCTTTAGGGAAAGGAAAGTTTGTTCTCCAGTGTTTTGTTTATTCCGCTTTGGAAATCTGGAGTGGAAGAGTACGGTGTGGACGGCTCAGTCTCAATAACGCTGAAGCATAAGACTGTTGAGTAAGAGTCACATCTCACTTGACATTTGTTCTTTGGGTTTCTTTTTTATCAGTCATGACCAGCTCATCTAGGAGAAGTGGGGTTGTTATTGGCTCATACAACCCTCTTGGCAATTGAGTCTACCAACAACGACATCTTCTTAAATGGAATGAGAACATGAAATAGGGGTGGGGGAAGCAGAGAGAGTGTGATAATTTAGGACAGAGAGAAAATTGCCAATTTATAGGCATTAGAATGCTGCCGCGCAGCTGGAGGCTCAGCGTGTCTGTGCCGTTATATAGCTTTACTCCTTGGTTAGAAGATTTGCTTTGGACATTGTATGCATTTCAGATCCTACGGTAACTGACAGGTAGCTTGCCATAGCTTTTTTTAAAAGTATTTTTGTGGCGATGCCTACAGCTTCTCTCTACTAAAATTCAGTTAATCCCCTCTTCATGTTTTTGGTGTTAATCCAGTTTCAATTTAAAATGGTAGTTGTTTCTGTTTATGCAGGATTTATTTTGAAATCACTGGCAGAAATTATTTGCCTGCAAATGGGTGATAACTTCAGGGAGGAATGGTAACTCAGAGCAGATGCAGAACATAAGTAAAATGGCACAAGGCTTTCAGTCAGTGGTCAGGCTCTTATTATTAGTTTGCATTAGCATTAAGCATGGCAGTGGTGTCATGATGGTTGCTCAAACATCATTTATAGCCACTTCTCTTGCTGCTTAAAGAGCGAGAGTGTGAAAGAAAAGATAAACAGGATTACAAAGGCTTTAGCCCAGGAAGCATCCTACACAACATTCTGGTTGCAGGATAATGTAGTCAGTTTTCTGCAGTCCTTTTCACATGTTGTTATGTGCTGTGAGATTAGTTAACCATTGACGCAACAAGTAAAGATTTTCAACACTGTGCCATCTGTCATTTTGCTGTGGAAAAAAGCTTCTGCTTTTGAAGTGAAGCTTGAGCCTGGAATCCACTTTGAATGGTGTTAATGGGTTGGGTCGTCTTGCTTACAGTTTGACAATCGTGGGGGCAATTGTTAAGGTGCTTTCACTATGAGACTTGCGTAAAGAAATTACACACATTTGGTAATTCATTTGCTCACTATTATGTGGGATCTTCCAGCCTTTTTCAAACAGCTGTTTTTAACATTATTTTTAAGGTTCTGGTATACTGAGGACCTAGTTTGAGATGAGCTGCTGTTTACAGCTACGTGGAACTGGCATTTGTGTTTAGTAGTGTTGGTTTACCTTCACTCATTGGTTCATTCTAGTTTGACCTGGTGAATATATACCATTCCGTCCAATGGTATTGAAGGACAAAGAGCTGATGGAACACGTGGCTGATCTGCTTTCATTAAGAAAGTTAAACAAGTTTAAGAACATTCAGTTGGACCCCTTGAAACTTTGTGTGTAGTTGGAGTTGCACAGTAGTGAATGTGAAGCTGCCCATTTAGTGAGAATCCTCAGAGTGTAGGCTGTGAGGCAATTAACTGGGAATATAAACCTGGAATCAGGACCCAAGCTGGAAGCTTCAAAGTGCGAATTTCTGGAGGTGTTGGTATGACACCATATGGTCTGTAAATCCATGTTGGTGTCAAAGCTAGTTTTCAGAGTCCTCTTCTGGATACTTTGTAAATTTTAAACTGGATTTAAAGCTTTAGTGAGTAGTGATTCCCCCCTCCTCGATCTCTAAACATGTAAATATCAAACACCTGTGAGACAGCTCAGCCCATGCATGTTCCATAAGACCATAAGACATAGGAGCAGAAATTAGGCCATTCAGCCCATCGAGTCTGCTCCGCCATTCAATCATGGCTGATAAGTTTCTCAACCCCATTCTCCCGCCTTCTCCCCGTAACCTTTGATCCCCTTGCCAATCAAGAACCTATCTATCTCGGTCTTAAATACACTCAATGATCTGGCCTCTACAGAGCTTCTGTGGCAATGAATTCCATACAATTCCCTGGAATTCCCTGGCAAGTTCCCTGGCTTGCATAGGGCTCTCCCCTCTACGCAGGACAGTGGGCCATACTCCAGCCAGGCAGGAGATGTTAAATAAGGCCGGATTCCCAGCTACCATTCTCAAGATTGGTAGTTGCAGTGGAAGCTCACCCTTGGACTACTCCAAAGTGGCCTCACAAGACTTAACAAAAACTCATTCTGGGTCACTTCATTACTAAGTTAAGCTACAAATTTTGACTGGTGCAAGGCCAAAATTACATAGCATCAATGTGAGATGTGAAAGTAAAACTAGAATTTGTATAATGTCTTTCATGTCCTCAGCACGTGCTTAACAGTCAATGAAGTGCTTTTGATGTATAGTTAGTGTTGTAATATAGCAAACACAGCAGCCAAATTGCACATAGCAAGGCGCCATAAGTGCAAACAATAAAATAATGCCATGGGATCCTTCTTGCACACCTGAAAGTTGAGAAAGGATCTCCATTTAATTTCTCATCGAAAAATGGCATCTTCGACAGTGCAGCAGTGCAGTGGAGTGTTGGCCTGGATTTTTGTGCTTAGTTCTTAGGAGTGGGGCCTGAACCCACTGAACTCTGACTCTGAAGCAAGAGAGCTCCCACTGCCAGGTTAGCTGTCCTATATTGCGACAATACCTAGTTTCAAGACAATTGCTGTCTTCGTGATTGTCGCATAATATTAACATATGATGGTGCGATCCAGTGTGGATTAACATCATTGCTTCACCTTGCACACATATTTTGTAAAACCTAAAATTGTGTCAATTTAAAACAGATGTCAGCTCTTTCTAAAGGGCTTCTGAGAGCTCAAGGGGAATGGAAGTTTTGGCTACAGATTCAAAGTGCAAGAAGTTTTTAAAAATCTGGAGTTCATCAGCAATTAGCATGCAGCTGCCTTACATGGGCACATTTCATTGAAGCTATCACATCATAAATTAACTGCACTAAGTAAACTATTAAAATGACACCACCTTCAAAATGTGTAACTCGTGCATCTGTACCAGAAAAATACTGTAACTGGTTTAGTCGCACCTGATGTACAAATTTAACTGGGACAGCAAAAGAACCTGAATCTGGCTGAAAATTGAGCTCACATATGTAAACAATAAACAACCAGCAGCAACGTTATATAGAAAATACTGCACACGCTTCAAAGACAAGTTCTCAATGTTAGAAATATGATGATTCCTCCTGTCTCACCACTCTCAAAGCCCCTCGTTATAATTACTGATTGTCTGGCTGGCTTCCCATTCACCATCCTTTATTGTACACAAACTCAGCTCATCCGAAACTCTGCTGATCCTATCCTATCTTATCCAGCTTGGCCAACACCCCTGTCCTCATTGATCTATATTAGCTCCTGATCCCCCAGTGCCTCAAATTTGAAATTCCCATTCTTGTGTTTAAATCTCTCCATTGTTCACTCTCTATCTCTGTCCCTTCTGTCTGAACTCACCAGCTCTCCAGACTTTGGCCTTCTCCCTTTACTGCACTATTGGTAGCTGTGCTTTTAGCTGCCAAGGCCCTATACTCTGGAATTCTCTCTCAAAACCTCCCTGCCTCTTCACCACCTTTGCAACCCGTTTGAAAACTCACTTTTTTGACTAGTTTTTGGTCACCCCTCCCAATCTGTTCTTTGGAGCGACATCTGATTTTCATCCTGTCTTTATGAAGTAGTGTAGGATGTCTTTCAATATAGAAAAGTGTTACACCGATGCAACTTGTTATATACCACACACATATTTGCCCAATAAAACAAAATATATTTTTCTTTGATAAAGCGATAAAGTGATGTAAATGACCCAAGGTTAGGTGGGCGCAATCAGCATCACTCCTGGGTTAAAGAAATAAAACTGCTGAGTTTCAGACCACAGGTTTAATGTTAGCTTTATTTGTTCTGTTCATTGTGCAAAAGATTTATGTCCTTCAAAATGGATTGAAGGTTTGTCCTAAGAAGAGTAGGAGGCCTACTGGAGGTGGGTAGGTTGGTGGATTGTTAGCTTTTACCCTTGCAATATGCTTGCGAAAACTATAGAAATCTCACCAAAATATAAATTCAATCTAAGAATTTCTAGTATAATCAAGAAGTGATTTCAAAGGGTGATATCTAATTATAAGCCCGACTAGTACTTTAGTTCCAAACATCAACTACTTGAAAGGGTTATTGGCACTTCAGTTTTAAATTGGAAGCAGTGGGGACCTACCTTCCCATAGCCTTAGCCCTTTGAGGAATGAAAGCCCCTTTTATTTTCAATATATAATATCCCATTTGTAAAACATTTGGAAAAATTAGTCTTCTGAAGACAGTGCACAGTGGCAGAAGAGTCCGTAACTGAAGGGCAGAGACTTGAGGTAATTGGCAAAGGAACCAGAAGTGACATGAGGGGAAGAAAAATATGTAACAAATTATTATGATCTGGAATGCACTGCCTGAAAGGATGGTGGAAGCAAATGGAATCATAACTTGAAAAAGGGAATTGGATAAATATGTGAGAGGGAGGAATTTGCAGGGCAATGGGAAAATAGGAGGCAGTGGGGCTAATTGGATAGCTTTTACAAAGAGCTGGCGTAAGCACAATGGGCCAAATGGCCTCCTTCTGTGCTGTGTCATTCTGTGAATCTATAATTTTATGTAATACAGAGCCCATGATGATTTCTAGATTCACAATCCAGCTGACTTAATTGAAAGACTATGCAATCCTGTTAGTTTTGGGGAATTTTGTGATGGAAATTTGACCACATTTCTCACAAACAATGACCTGAATGTTGTTAGGTAGACGAATATATGAGGAGAAATTTTTTCCAATTGTTAAACAGGTACGTAAAGACCCATGACCTTGTTAGAATTTTATAGGTTTCCATGAGATCCCCTCTCATTCTTCTGAACTCCAGTGAATACAATCCTAATCGACTCAATCTCTCCTCATATGTCAGTCCCGCCATCCCAGGAATCAGTCGGGTAAACCTTCGCTGCACTCCCTCTATAGCAAGAACATCCTTCCTCAGATAAGGAGACCAAAACTGCACACAATATTCCAGGTGTGGTCTCACCAAGGCCCTGTACAATTGCAGCAAGACATCCCAGTTCCTGTACTCGAATCCTCTGGCTATGAAGGCCAACATACCATTTGCCTTCTTTACCGCCTGCTGCACCTGTATGCTTTCCTTCAGCGACTGGTGTACGAGGACACCCAGGTATCGTTGCACATTCCCCTCTCTCGATTTATCGCCATTCAGATAATAATCTGCCTTCCTGTTTTTGCTACCAAAATGGATAACCTCACATTTATCCACATTATACTGCATCTGCCATGCATTTGCCCACTCACTCAGCTTGTCCAAATCGCAATGAAGCATCTCTGCATCTTCCTCACAGCTCACCCTCCCACCCAGCTTTGTGTCATCTGCAAATTTGGAGGTATTACATTTAATTCCCTCATCTAAACCATTAATATATATTGTGAATAACTGGGGTCCCAGCACCGATCCCTGCGGTACCCCACTAGTCACTGCCTGCCATTCGGAAAAAGACCCGTTTATTCCTACTCTTTGTTTCCTGTCTACCAACCAGTTTTCCATCCATCTCAATACACTACCCCAATCCCATGCGCTTTAATTTTACACGCCAATCTCTTATGTGGGACTTTGTCGAAAGCCTTCTGAAAGTCCAAATAAACCACATCCACTGGCTCCCCCTCATCAAATCTACTAGTTACATCCTTGAAAAGTTCCAGTAGATTTGTCAAGCATGATTTCCCTTTCATAAATCCATGCTGACTCTGTCTGATTCTGCCACTGTTTTCCATGGACTAGACAGGGTAGATGAGGAAGGATGTTCCCGATGGTGGGGGAGTCCAGAACCAGGGGCCACAGTCTGAGGATATGGGGTAGACCATTTAGGACTGAGGTGAGGAGAAATTTCTTCACACAAGAGAATGGTGAGCCTGTGGAATTCGTTACCACAGAAAGTAGTAGAGGCCAAAATATTGTATGTTTTCAAGAAGGATTTAGATATAGCTCTTGGGGCGAAAGGGATCAAAGGGCACGGGGAGAAAGCGGGAGCAGGCTATTGAGTTGGATAATCAGCCATGATCATAATGAATGGCGGAGCAGGCTCGAAGGGCCAAATGGTCTACTCCTGCTCCTAGTTTCTATGTTTCTATGTTTCAGCATAGGCTAAAGCTTGTTGGTCGTGGCCATGATCATATTTATAGATTGTCTTGTTCAGATAAGCATATGAGCTAAACATATTTGACTGAGAATACAATTAGAATTGCCTAATCACTGTCCATGGCTTAGGGGGAGGCACAGATGTTTTCACATCATTTGTAGCAACATGTACTTGTGAATATTTCCCTTCTGAGCTGATCTACCGCCCTCATATCCTCGCCATCACAAATACCACCCATTTCACCTCTAACATAGCTCACCTGCTCTCCTTCCTCAGTCTAACTGCTATTGACAACTCCATGCCTTTGCCATCTTTAGACTGGACTGCTTGCCTGGCCAGCCCCTCATTCCCCACGCTCCGTAAACTTGAACTAATCTAAAACTCCACACTAACTCCCATGCACCCATCACCCCCTTGGCTTCTTTACCTTGGGCACGCAAGTTTAACTTTGTATCCTTACATTTAAATCCATTAATGTCCTGGCCCCTCCCTATTCTTGTAATCTCCTCCTGCTCTATAAACAATACTCTTCATTCCTCTGACTGTGGCCTCCTGTGCATTGACTCATTGAAAAAACTGTCTCAACACCTCCTTTGATCATTGCTTCACCTGCCTTACTCAGTATTATTGCTGAGTGTTTGGTTGCTGCTTCTGTGAAACCCCTGGGCTGTTTTATCACGTTGAAAACACCGAGCAAATGTAAGCTGTAAGAGCCTGACTATCTAGTGTAGTCCATTCACTCAAACTGCACTCATCCTCATTGCGCAATCTCCTAACATTCTGTCAACTCATTTATTTGGTTCACATCTCTTGTGAATTACACAGAGACACATCAGGGAATGAGAAACATGTCTGTCTGCCTTTACTCTTTGGGAGTCTTTGGCATTGTTAATCCAAGAGAGCTCACAGGGAGACTCATCTGTGCAATCGTGCAGCAGCATTTTCAAAGGCGCCCTTAAAACTACACACTGAGGCATTAATTGTCCCTTTAACTTCACTTTATCTGCATCAGTGAATACTATGTGTGGAGTCAGAGAACTACATGAAGTGGCTCTTTTTTTTATACAGCTCTTCCATTGACTTTTAATTTATCCAGTCAAAAGTCATTGCTTGAAAGCAGTCTATACTAACTGAGCTGTGGAAGTTAATCAACTGTAAATTCCAGTCAATTGGCATGAAGATGTTGATTAGCCAGCTCTGAAGTACCTGCCAAAACACATCTAAAGCGAGGAATCTCCCTGGCGTTTCCACACAAGGTAAAGCAATACTTTCTGAAACAAAGCCTCATTCAATGGATGCTTTCAAAAAATAATTATGATGTGTCTTAAACTCACTTTCATCTATTTTTTCAAAGGTTAGGCAAAGAAAGAAATACCCTTCCCCTAAATTGTTATTAGGGAATTCTCCAAAGCCCCTCAGATCTGAGCCAACTAATATATATAAAATTGGTGGTCACAATTTCATGTCAAGCTTCACTACAGTTACTGCACAATTTCACAACAAAGCAGAGAAGCAAAGCCTTTCTTTGCCAGCTTGCCTCTGAAAACATGCCTCTTAGCTAGTGTGGTTGTTGGCTGAGGCAAGGGATGTGGGGTTACTCTTCAGGGTTGGAGAGCAGAGAAATAAATCTGCCACCTTTTTGTCATGTACTTCTTAAAAAAATCAAATGCATCATGAAGGATTTTTATCCTTGATTTGTGTATCTTTCTTCAACTGGATTTCCCTCAGGTTAAATAGTTCACTTACTTTCAATCCCTTAATTTGAAAAGGCAACAATGGCTAAACAAAGCAAATGACAACTGACATAATTAATGAAAGTTTACATAAAAAATGATTTCTACTGAAGGAACGTTCAGGGCTACTTGAATATTGTTTCTAAACTGAAGTTCTTCAGACAAAATATGTTAAAATAGGTCCCACTGAATAATCCAGCTGCCCTAATTAACTGTTTGTTCACTACTAAATAAATGTAAAATGTTGCAAAAGTGAGGAAGAATTACTAAAACATCCCTCCCTGTTTCTGTGTGAGATCCCAGAAGAAGCAACACCTTTTGGGTTGAAAACACACTGTGTTATATTAATATGAAACCTGTTCATTCTGCTTTATTATGAAATTCCTTTGGTTGATATTTTAATGAAAATGTCGAACAGCTCACCAGCTGTTAAAATAGTAGCAAAGGAATTTCATAGGAAGATGTGAACATTTGTTAAATTGAAAAACATTTCAATCTCGATGATTCCATTTATATTTGAAATAACATCAGCCATGATCACACTGTTATGTAACATTTATTAAAAGTGGCAATATATTTGTCAGAATTTCTTAAACCCGATTCTTTGCCCAAGCTATTAATCAACCCTCCTAACCGCACTGAATCACAGCATCACAGAATAGTTGTGGTGCAGAAGGAGGCCATTTGGCCCATCGTGTCTGCATCAGCTCTAGGATAGTTTCAGTGCCATTCTCCTTTTCCCCGTAATCCTGCATATTGTTCCTATTCAAATAATCATCTAACACCCCCTTGAATGCCTCAATTGAACCTGCCTCCACCACACTTCCAGGCAGTGCATTCCAGACCCGAACCACTCAGTGTGTGAAAAAGTTTCTTCTCACGTCGCATTTGCTTCTTTTGCAAATCACTTTAAATCTGTGCCCTCTCGTTCTTGATCCTTTTACGAGCAGGAACAGTTTCTCCCTACCTACTCTGTCCAGACCCTCATGATTTTGAACACCTCTATCAAATCTCCTTTTAGTGTTCTCCTCTCCAAGGAGAACAGTCCCAATTTCTCTAATCTATCCTCGTAATTCAAGTGCCTCATCTCTGGAACCATTCTTGTAAACCTCTTCTGCACTCTCTCCAATGCGTTCACATCCATCCTAAAGTATGGTGCCCAGAACTGTACACAATACTCCAGCTGAGGTCTAACTAGTGTCTTATGCAAATTCAGCATAGCATCCTTGCTCTTATGCACTATGTCCCTATTAATAAAGCCTAGGATACTGTATGCTTTATTAACTGCCTTCTCCACCTGTCCTGCCACCTTTAATGACTTATGCACATATACACCCAAGTCCCCCTGCTCCTGCTCCTGCTCACCTTTTAGGGTTGTACCCCTTATTTTATATTGTCTGTTTTTTTTTGCTATGACCATTTTCTTCAAGTCTATCTCTGAAGTTCCCAGGGAAGGTTTTTATGTTAAAGGCACTGTATAAATATAAGTCGACGTTGTTGATTGAATAATCAATTTTTAAAGTGTGTTTATTTATTTATTCATGGGATGCAGGCAAGGCCAGTGTTTATTGGCAATTCCTAATTTCCTTTGAGAAGGTGGTGGTGATCCTCCTTGAATGAGGATCTGCTGCAGTCATTGTAGTCAAGGCACTCCTACAGTGCTGTTAGGGAGGGAGTTCCAGGATTTTGATCTGGTGATGCTGAAGGAGTGGCATGGTGTGTGACTTGGAAGGGAACTTGGAAGTGCCTGTTGCTCTATAAAAGGTGGTAGAGGTTGCAGGTTTGGACGGTGCTACCGAAGAAGCCTTGGCAAGTTGCTGCAGTCCATCTTGTCTGGTACACACTGTTGTCATTGCACTGGTGGTGGAGGGGGTGAATGTTTATGGTGGTGGATGGAATGCCAATCAAGCAGGCTGCATTCTCTTGGATGTTGTCGAGCTCCTTGAGCGTTGTTGGAGTTGCATTCATCCAGGCAGGGATGCTAAATCTGGTGTCTCTCAGTCACATCTCATTGCTCATTTAAGCAGTGGATTGAAGACATGAAACTTCTCATTCATATCATTGAAGCAGAACACCACGACATCATTGGAGAGGGAAGCCTACACAGAGCACCTGTTTCCGGGGTCCCCCTGACCAGTGTAAAGCTGGGCAAATGGAGGTGGCTAAGAGTGTAGGGCCTAGGTCACTGAAAGTTTTGCAATCAATAATAAGATGGAGGGATGAGGAGGATACATAAGAGACTGGAATCAGAGGAATGTAGAGTTGAAGGGAGAATGTAGGGTTGAAGGAGTTTGTGGGGGATAAGGTCCTGGAAGAATTATTTAGAGGTGAGGAAGAGAATTTTAAATTGTGAGGCATTGTGGGATGGAGAGTCAGTGGAAGTCACTGAAGAAGGGGCGGTGGATGTGTGGGACTTGGCCTGGTATAGGATATGACGGTAATGTTTTGGACGAGCTGGAGTTTATAAAAAGAGAATGTTGAGAAACTATCCTAGAGAGCATTAGAATAATTACTCCTGGAGATGGAGGAGGCATGTAAGAGAGTTTCAATGGTGATAGGCTGAGATAGAGGTGGTGACGGGTGATATTACAGAAGGGAAAGAAGGTCGGTGGAGAGGATCTGAGGTCTGAAACTCAGCTTAAGGTTAAATGAGGCATCAGATTGTGAACAGTCTGGTTTAGCCGGAGAATGTGGCAAAAAGGGGATGGAATCAGTGCCAAGCAAGTAGGGTTAGGGGCCAAAGGTGATGACAGCCCCTTTAATAAAACACCACAGTGACACATGACTTTGTGTATTTGCTTTATGTACCCTGTATTGGGCCATTGACAGGTGTCAGGCTGTTGTGTTTTTATCAGGAATCCAGCACTTGTAAATGACGCGAAGTAATACTGAAGTGCTAAAAACAAAAAACTGCGGATGCTGGAAATCCAAAACAAAAACAGAAATACCTGGAAAAACTCAGCAGGTCTGGCAGCATCGGCGGAGAAGAACAAAGTTGACGTTTCGAGTCCTCATGACCCTTCAACAGAACTAAGTAAAAAAAAAGTACTGAAGTGCTGTTTGCTGGGTTGGTGTTCTACATGTGTGTACATATAATGACATCCAAAGAGCATTTGTTCAATTCTAAATGCTTGGCCTTGCCGATGAAAAGGTTAGCTGAATTAATGTGGAATAATTTTGGGAATAAGATAGAAAAGGCACTTGTTAAGAGTGATGATAGCAGGGACCTGGCTGAACTGGGGCGTAGTTGAAAAAAAGAGGCAAAACTGCGGAGTGTCAATGGGACTGAGTGGGAAAGAATTATCATGGCCTCTTATGCTGGAGGATCCAAGGTTTATCTAGTTAGTGAGTGAATGCTTTAAAGGGAAGATACGCGAGGCAACTATTTTGTTCAAAGTTGTGTGCCCACCGTAAACAAAATGTTCTCACAAAAATTATTTATCACTTCCCCCTCCAAAAAAATCCTAATTTTTCTGTCCATCTATGACTTTCCATTTTGGGTCTGTGGCTCAAGTCTATATTAAGGGCAGCAAGGAGGCATTTGCATACTGAATGATCAAATTCATTTCAAAGGAGTCTGCAACTTGGATGTTAATCCAGAACTGTCTGCTGATGAGAATACACATACTACCGACTGCTAGGCTCCAGGTCAGGCAAATCTGCACTGGATCACAAACAGTTGTGGTAACTTCGAAGCAGTGATTCTCAAAAGTGTGGTCCATGGACCACTGGTGGTCTGCAAGGGTCCTACAGGTGGCCCACGGGCTGGTTCATAGTGGATGTCACTGATACACAACACCATGGCCACGGTTATAAGAGAGAATAGGCCTTAACTCTCATCCCCACCACTCGCATGAGGCCACACAACCAGGCTGGCTCCCATGTGCTTGGCACAAGTCACCAGAAGCGCAAGCAGCAACATTGAAGTTTTATAAGCGAAATTATGTTACCATTACAACATTATAACTGCAAGATAGGATTTTCAAAGCTTGTGGGGCTGGGAACAAAGGGGAGGATTTGGCTGAACGTGGAGTCTGACATCAGATGGACACTCTCCAGCTTGGAATGAGACATCACCTCGGCTGGAGTCTCTCCAAAAGCAGCTCCATTATTCCCATGAATTCTGCTGAGTTATTTTGCAGTGGTAAGTGAAAGCAGGTAGGTGCTCCGCAGGATCTTTTGCCCCGCTTATATGGTCCACAGACAAAAAGGTTTGCAAGCTACTGCTTTAAAGGGAAGGAAATCCAAAAATTTCAGGTTTCCGCCCAGCCGAAAATTCTGAAGGTTGATGAAATGAATAAATAATTTTTGACTGTATTTCAGCCGTGACTCAGTTCTTAGCACATTCACCTCTGGGCTCAAGTGGTTTGAACACAAAAATCAAGGCTCACACTCCAGTGCAGTACCGAGGGAGCACTGCACTGCTGCCCTTTGGAAGAGAGATCCCTGCTTGGGTGAATGTAGCAGATCCGCGGCACTATTTTGAACAAGTGTAGGGGAGTTAATTCCAGGTGTTCTGGCCAATATTTCTCCCTCAAATCAGCGTCACAAAAACAGATTCTCTGGTCATTATCACATTACTGTTTGGGGGAGTTTGCTGAATGCAAATTAACTGCCCGTTTCCCACAACAGTGACTACACTTCAAAAAGCACTACAATGACCGTAAATTGCTTTGAGACGTATGGTGAAGAGTGCTATATAAATGCAAGTCTTTCTGTTTTTTATTTTTAATAGATATTTGGGAGGCAGTTAGAATAGGAAAAATACTCTCCTGGCCTTCCCTTCCCTTTTAAAGAGGCAAAATTGGAGAACTGATGAAAAGCAGACCTGTATATTAAAACACCTCAGGGTCAGCTGGTAACTGCAGAAAGGATCACTTTCTCTGTCACTTCAAAATGAAATCGTTTTAACGATCAAAGAAGCATAAGTTTCAGATTAAGCAAATTGATCATCCTCGTGTACATTAGAAATGCTGCTGCACATCACGCAACTGCGCTGTTCTTATTAATCCAGCTGAAAGTTATTGAGGTGAGATTTTCTCATGTTGTAAATGCGTAGAATTAAAGATTCCTTTCTGGAGCAGCCAAAATGGCATGAAGCAGCAACAAGCAATAATGTGCAGAAATCCACAATATAAAGGGAACAGACTCAATCAGCATCCATATCCAGACTGATGCACCAGGCCAGCTTCTGGGTGGTGTGAGTGCTGATGGGAGGCTGTGCGAATCCCAGCAGGAAGAGCCAGATCCGGTTACGGTTGTTAATTTTCATTTGGTCTTGGGACTTAACTGCTGACTGATATCTGTGAGACTCATTATTCACACTCTGGGTGGTGGACGTGGATGTCAAATGTGTTGGACCTCTGAAGACTAGCGTGGAAGGCAGGACTGCAGCAGACTTTGAGAGAAAGAAAAATGGCAAGGCAATAAAAACAGTTCAACTTGTTCTTTAGTATGGAACCAATGTTGTAATAGGAAATATTTTAGAAACTGAACTGTGAATGGAGTCAAATCTGCAAAGAGGTAGTTCAGTTAACACTTTTTTAACAAGCCCCTGTTTATTCCTATTAAGGGCATTCATGTTGCACAAATTTGATAGGAAGAACCTGTTTAGTAATTCCTAGTGTGCTGTGCATCACAGGATCCTGTTATTGTTTCTTATATGGCAAAATCCTTCAGTCTTGAGTACTTGCACACAGTAAAACCACAAATTTCAGAGAGCGGAAAATGTTGGCCGTAGAAGACAAGTCAGTGCTGCAAATGAACGGGTTCTGATGAATGATTCGCCCTTTTCCCTTCTGAGTGCTGACAGACTTGTTTGAGAGATCAAGCGTTTTCTGTCAGAGGTACTGTCTTCATGAAAAATGTTTGCAAAACATTTTGTTTCAAGCATCCGAAGAGCTATGTGTAAGCTTTTTGCCCCAAGTACAATCTGTGCAAGTACTGTAGTGATGGATCCACAGCTTTTATCTAATTTATTAGCATTTCCGTACAGAAACAAAATACAATCTGTTGTAAATGTCTTTTTTCCACTTGTAAAATGACTTTTTTCCACTTGTAAAATGACTTCTCACAAGATAAGCTGATCCTGATGTTAAATAGTATGGTGATAAAAATTCCCTGCCTCCATATACAATAGAATCCATTACAGCTGCACTAGACTTTCTTCCAGGTGCTGTCAAACGCGTGATATGAACTGACCCCGTCACAGTGGGGCAAGATGAAAGTTTATGGTTCAGGCTGAGCCCAGGGACAGATGCCTGGCAAACAGCAGCAAGGTGATAGCAAGAGTTTGAAGATGTCATTTTGCACCGGTGTCTCAGCTGCCTGTTAACAGCAAGGGTTCTGATAGCTCTATCAGAGTTCTGTCTCAAACCATGTTTATACTGCCTTCCTTCCGATATAAGACTGGCACTAAATCCATGACAGGGGCTTCCTTCATTTGTAGCAGAGCATTCTTGGCAGGGTTGACTTCTGTAAATCCAGGGATTTCTAAACAGGGCTCACCAGTCGCCGCTGTTCCTTTCTACTTCTGCATTGCGATCCATAACACCCTCCATTTTAACAAATTAAAGCTGTTACCAGATGCGTTAGATTTAATGACCGAGTGGTGCAAAGAAATCTTTTAGCACTTGTTGAACAGCAGAGTCAGTATGGAATGAACACTGAATGATTCAGAGGGAGAGAGGGGTCAGGTTGGGGTGTGCAAATTGTCTTGACCTTTTTACTCTTCATTACATGCCCTGAAATCCCAAATGTCAAATTAACTTTTCCCTCTGCTGTCATATGCTGTACCTCACATTTAGCACTTAATTCATGTGCTGGTGCATTAGTTTGCGTGAAAGAGTTTACATTCTATATTCAATAAGCATTGGCATGAAAAGAAAGCTCTATTCAGCCATCAAGCCTGAACTAAATGGGAAAATAAAGAGACTGTAGCTATATAACAGATCAGGAGGCACACATAGTCAGTGGGCAATATTCTGGATAATAATGCCCGACCTTCGACTCATTACTATTAGCCCCTCCAGCACAGTTAGGTCAGGTAGGTCAAATTCTCACTGGTTTACGATGACTTTGGAACAGTCTTTTGTAAAGACACATGCAAAGCTGGAGCCAAACACCATCACTCCTCCTAATGCTAACTAGACATCAAACAAAGTTGCTTGAATTGTCCCGAGGTCCGCTTTATTCAGAGGATGATCTGAACGAGTTGTGTGTTTTGAGCTGTTAGCGCTGGGTGAGGGAGAAGCTTTGTTTGTCAGTTTAGACCAACAAAAGATACTGCCATGAAAAAGCGTAAACAACAAAAATCTGAAAGAAGAAATTAGAATGCACAACAGCACATGTTGCACAGTAACAGCTGAAAGAACAACTCCTGCTTTAATACTAGCCTAGATCTCGTAATATGGTTACAACATAGTCCCAAATGACTAGTAAGAAAGAAAGACTTGCAATGTGTAACCCGCCTTTCACAACTTCAGGATGTCCAAAAGCCTTACAGCCAATGGAGTACCTTTTTGAATTATAGCCACTGATGTCCTTTGACAAAGTATTGCATAAAAGGCTGGTTAACAAAATTGAGGCTCATGGAAGAGGGGGACAGTGTCAGCTTGGATAAAAATTGCTTAAGAACAGAAAAGAGCAAGTTGTGGTAAATGGTTGTTGTTCAGATGGAGGGTGTGGTAGAGGACAGTGGTATTCCCCAATGTTCAGTGCTAGGACCACTGCCTTTTTGATATATATAAATGACTTGGATATTGAGATACAGAGTAAAATTTCAAAACTTACTGATGATGCCAAACTTGGTGGGGGTGGGGGGGATGTTGGGGCACGTGGCAAATAATGAGGGTGATACAAATTAACTCCAACAGGAGATAGATGTGGTAGCGGAATGGACAGACAAGTGGCAGGTGGAAGTTAATGCAGAAAAACGTGAGGTGATTCATTTTGACAGGAAGGATGGGAAGGGAAATTTAGGGCAGAATATTCAGGTTGGTGTGTGGGCGCAAACGGCGGGTCTGGGAGCGGCTGGGGAATGGGCCACTGACTGCAATCGGCCCCCGACTGCGATTTCATGCTGTTTAGCCAATTAACGGCCAGCCGGCGTGAAGCGCGTGCTAAAATGCTCAGTGTTGCCAGGGTGGGGGCAGGAGGAGGGTGGGCGCTGACGTACGCGCGGGCGAGCGCTGAATGAAAGCTCCCTGAAGGCAGAGAGCTGCGTCAGGGAGCTGAAGACTTCAAAACAATTAAATAAAGATTTTAAAATCAGAACAAAGATGTCCAAGCATCACAAACAGTCACCTGAACATATACATTATAAAAATTCTGTCCATAGATTTTTATTTTTTTAATTTAATAATGGAAACCTCATCCCACCCTTGGATGAGGTTTCATGAAAAATGCAAAGGCCGCCTGGCCTATTTGCCCGTCCGCCAACCGTAAGGTTGGACGGACCACGAAAAATCGGGGACAATTACAACTTTAATGGGCTTAATTGACCTCTTAATTGTCGGCATACACGTTTCCGACTTCTGTGCTGTCCGACAAGCAAAATATCGCATGAGCATGGGATGATGTCGGGACGCTAGCCTGACGTCACCCGCTATTTTACGCTGAAGCGGGTCAAGCGCGTGCCCACACATCGACCTGAAAATTCTGCCCATAAACTTATTGGCAGTGTTCTAAAGCGTGTGCAGGAACACATGGACCTGGGGCTTTTTTCGATCTTTGAAGGTGGCATGACATATTGAGAGAGTAGTTGTAAAATGGGATCTTGGGCTTCAAAAATAGAGGTATTGAGTACAAAAGCAGAGAGGTTATGCTAAACCTTTATAAAACTTTGATTAGGCCACAGCTAGAGTCTTGCGTCCAGTTCTGGTCACCACATTTTAGGAGGGACGTGAGGGTCCTTGAGAGGGTTCAGGGTTGATTTACCAGAATGGTGCCAAGATGATGAAGTTTAACTACAAGGTTGGGCTGGGGAAGCTGGAGTTGTTCTCCTAGGAGCAGAGGAGATTGAGGGGAGATTTGATAGAGGTGTACAAGATCATGACAAGTTTGATAAGGTTGACAAAGAAAAGCTAGTTGACGGTATAGAGACTAGGGGACACAGATTTAAGATTTTGGACATGAGGTACAGGGGGAATGGAAGGAAGAATCTTTTTACACAGTAAGTGGTAATGACCTGGAACTTGCTGCCTAAAAGGGTGGTGGAAGTGGAGATGATTAATTATTTCAAAAGGAAATTGGAACTTGAGGGAAATAAACTTGCAGGGCTACAGGAATACAGTGTTGGAATGGGACCAATTGGATTGCTCTACAGAGAGCTGGCATAGAATTAATGGACTGAATGATCTCTTTTTTTGCTGTACCCAATGTAGTGTACAGACAAGTTTTGGACACACTTAAATACATTTATACTGCTTCACCCAATTTTTAGAGGATAACTCATCTCCGTAGCTTAAGTTGTGAATTTGCGCAAGGAGTACAAAAGCTGTGGGGGCAGAAAATTAATTTGAACTGAAGTATAAAATTAAGGGTGAATCTAAGATTAAGGGGACAAAAACTCTGAAAATCTTCAAGAAGGCACAGAAGACACCATGACTCATTAGCAACCCTTGACAAGGCTGAAAAAGTCACAGATAATCATGAAGGGAAAAGACATCCAAGGCATGAGTCTGGAGGCAAGTGATTGGGAGTCTCCAGAAATTAAGAATGTAAGAAATAGGAATAGGCCATTTGGCCCTTCAAGTCTGTTCCACCATTCAATAAGATCATGGCTGATCTGATTGTGGCCTCAGCTCCATTTTCCTGTCTGCCCCATGACTTTTATGCCCATTCCCACATACAGAAAAACTAATAATGGAAACATCTTCCCCACGTCCACTCTATCAGGCCTTTCTGTATTCTGTAAGTTTCAATCAGATCCCCCCTCATCCTTCTAAACTCCATCGAGTATAGACCCAGATTCCTCAAACGTTCCTCATATGTTAAGCCTTTCATTCCTGGGATCATTCTTGTGAACCTCCTCTGGGCCCTCTCCAGGGCTAGCACATCCTTCCTGAGATATGGGGAAGTGTCTGACCTGAAAGGCTGTAGAGTCTGGGTGAAATGAAATGCTCATGACTGAGGTCAATAGAATTTTGTTAGGCAAGGGTATTAAGGAATATGGAGCAAGTGTGGGTGAATGAAATTGGGGTTGTTGTGATCCCCATAGAGACCAATAACTTTTAAAAAGAGATGAATTCCCCAGCGACTGACTGAAAGAACTGAAGGACAAGATTCCACCTTTTAAGACTTTTACTGTAACAAAGTAAAATCAAGATTGATCAACCATTAATTAATAGGCAACTAACACATCAAATTAAAGGAAAGGTATTTTCGCTTTAACTAATTAATGGAACCAGAATATGTTTCACGAAACCCTTTCACTGTGTGTCGCACTTCTAGCAGATATGTAGCCTTACAGGAACAGTCCCACAGTCACTCCCAGCTCTCCAGTGGAGGTTCACTGCTCCCCACTATGCCAGGTTGAAACTTCCAGTGTCCTTCAGCAATCGTTCCACTCAGCCTGAATTTTCCTGGATACGATTACCACCAGCAAACCTCGGTGAGTCTCCGTTGCCTAAATCTTCATGAGCTCTGTCAGTTCTGTTTCCTTTCTTTTGAACAGAGACCAAACTCTTACAGGAATCCTGCTTGGCTGTTAACACAGAACAGTTCTCCCTGCTGTCCCGCAGCAGTGGCTTTTCTGTTTTTCCATCACAAGCAGCAGCTGTTCATTTTCTGTGAGATACTGTGAAAAGGTGTTCAAACTGCACCTCACCTTAATGGGTTTCCGTTTGAATTTCTCTCCCATGGCAACCGGATCATATGGCATGTCTCTGAGCTGAGGTGTTTATCTGCAGTTTTCTGTTTTACTCTGAGTTAAAGGTACATTTCAAAACGTATCTGTCTTGTAAAGTTCAGTATTCATGACAAGGTATAAATCTGCCAAGTTCTGAATGAGTGGTGGAAGGTTTGCGGGCTGAATGGCCTACTTCTGTTTCATGTTATAAAAATAAAAAATCGCTTGGAATACTTAGCATGTTTGGCAGAATCAGTGGAGAGAGAAACAGAGTTAACAGGTTGGATTTTCCTGTGAGTGTCGAGACCCTGTGTTGGACCCAAGTGGAGGTCCTGAGCTCGCCCTTGCCAGCAGCAAGACCAGCAGTACAATCTTCCGGGAAGTGGCCTCCCAGTTGGCTGCCTCCATGCTCGTCGTCCTATTAAGGATGGCGGGAGGGCTCCTGAGGCTGGAGGCAGCTGTGAATCCTTGACAGCCTGACTTGGAGAAGTGGGTGCTGCTGAGGCAGGTCTGAAATGGTGGGGCCACCTAAACATAGAATCACCCTTCCTGGCCTGCACTGAAGACTCCCGAAGCTGTTATAGCGATCAGGGGGAAGGGAAACCCCTCGGCAGGATTGCATGCGCATGACTCAAGCCTTTCATGTGGTCCTGTCATTGGAACATTGAGCCCCCGGTTCTGATGGCCTCCTGGCCTGCTGCAGAGATGCAGCCTCCAATGATCTGATGGCCTCTGCAGGCAGTGAGGAGGTGGGGCGGCTATTTCACCAGTGAGATAGTTCTTGTTTTGCTGTGAAATCACCTCTAATTGGGGCCTAAATGACCAGAATTGCTGTCCACATCAGTGGAACAAGCAGCTGTTCCTGATACCAGCCGACCCTGGATAGGTCCCTGGCAGTGGGAATGGGTCATGGAGCCTTCCCAATGTGGCTCCCCTCTATTTTTCTGACAGCCTTGAAGCCCAAGTCCAAGGTGCTGGGAAAATCCAACCCAATGTTTCAGGTCTGTGACCTGTTTCTATGTCCCTGTTTAGTAATGACACATTCAGGCATCTTTTGCAAACAATGTTCTCATCTGTCCCAACCTATCGCACATAACGAGACCCTGCTGAGTTATTTACACAATTTCTTGCTTCATTACTTGTCTGACAAATACAATGAATTGGCATGCTGAATCTGTGCTGTTCTTTCAAACTATGGCTCTTTTGTATAAAATTAAATGAATAACATATGAAATGATAAGTGCTTCTTCACTTTAATTCCTTTTCTTATTCCAGTGCCATTTTCAAGGATTAACCAAGACACAGCGTTGCATTTGACCCAACATGATTGTCACTACAGAGTGACATTTTATAATGCAGTGCCAACTGGACTAATATAGCTGAACTGAAAGGCACTTTGAACAGGACACAAACCTGGACAGAGACAAGTGGGTAGATACTTGACTTTGTGCAAAAAGTGTAAAAAGGGTGACTTCAGTGTAGATAAAAATTGGGAGAGATGTAAAGCAGGTTTCCAACATACTATCACCCATCTTATACTATCGCAAGTCAAATTCGATCCAAAGTACTTCAACAGCTGTTGCCATGAAACCAAATAAAAGTCTTATTGCATGTTGCAATGCTAGAAGCCACCTTTAATTTTTCTTTTCACCAGCTTTTACTTCTGTCATTCTTTTACTCTCAGTTTGAAGGCTTGATGCAGCTTAGCAGCACAATAATTCTTCAACTTATATACCTTTAAAAGGGCAAAATGTCTCAAGATGCTTCACACAACATTATAAAGCACTGAACCACTTCGGACAAAATTTTGAGCTCGGTGGACGCTTGCCAGACCAGACTGAGTGTAAAATGATGTGCAATGATGTTGGGCGTGTGTCCTGATGTCATTGCGCATTCGCGCGATATTTCGGTCGGCGGGTACATGTGGGAGACGGCAGCGCGCCCACCGACAATTAAAAGGCCTATTAATGCTATTAAAAGTTAATTAAAAGAAATTTTTCAGTGCCCATCCAACCTAATGGTTGCTGGGCAGGAGAAAAGGCCAAGCGGCCTTTGCACTTTTTTGGAAATCTCATCCACAGGCGGGATGAGGTTTCCAAAAGCAAATAAAAATCAAATAAATACTTTATTTTTTCATTATAGCATGTCACTGCTCATGTGAAAGAGTCACATGAGGGGACTTGTTTCATTACATTTTTATTTTTTTAGTTACATTTTTTCATATATCTTCATCTCCCTGAGGCAGAGAGTTGCCTCAGGGAGATTATGTTGCGCGCACTCGTGCGCATGCACAAAGGTTGCGCTCGCCCAGCTCGGACTCCCACGCTCAGCGCCACCGCTCGCCTTTCACGCTGGGCGGGCCTTGATTGGCCCACCCAGCGTGAAATTGCCTTCCGGGCCCGATCACGGGCAGCGGATCCCGCACGCCAAGAGCAAAATTCTGCCCAAAGAGTCTTTAGGGCAGGTGACTAAAAACTTGGTCAAAATGATAGGTTTTAAGGAGCATTTCAACAGAGGGAAGAGAGGTAGGGAGGCAGAGAAGTTTAGCAAGGGAATTCCAGAGCCTTGATAAGTTTGCCAGTGGTAGAGTGATTAAGGTCAAGAGACCAGAATTAGAGGAGTGCAGATATCTCAGAGAGTTGTAGGATTGGAGGAGATGGGGAGGGTTGAGGCTGTGGAGGAATTTAAAAGCGATACAGGTAAAGGGAGTAACAAAAAGCCATGTTCTATATACACTATACAGAAACTCTCTTCCTAGCAGCACTGTGATGGTACCGCCACCACAAGGACTCCAGCGGTTCAAGAAGGCGGCTCACCACCACCTCAAGGGCAATTAGGAGCAGGCATTAATGATGGCTGAGATGGATCTGCTGAATGCTGCACATCTTGCCGACGCTCATTATCTGAGCTCATTTATGAAGAAAAGGCATTAAGGAAAGGCACATGTGGCCCATTATCAACAAAACTTTCTTTCAGGAGTGTTGAGGGAATAAAAGTAACCATAATACTATTATAAGCAATGGGCAAAATCAAAGGAGTGAAATTTTCAGTTTTGTCAAATGAGGCATTAAAGTGAAATAATAAACATTAACAATAATTGAATAACCATTGATATTAGCAGGCCAGCATCTATAAATGCCGAGGGATGTTACTTGTCTATTTCCTGGCTTTCTGTCCCCATTTTCTGTTCAATTTTCACAATTTGAATGATCTCTCAGCATGAGATTGCAACAATTATGTTGAATGTATTGAGTGTTCTTAAGGAAAGCAGATGGTCTGGCTGCAATGGGAGTTTTCCACTTACGTCTCTCCACTCTAGGTCCTCTTAGTGTTTGCAGATGTGGATACATCAATACTGTAAGCACACTCACAAGGATTCAGTAGTGCGTTAAGCTGCCCGAGGCTATGAGGAAGGCCCAAGAGTGTTTTAAAAGCCCCAATGCATTGTGATTTCAAATGGAAAGTCCACCCATAATTTAAAAAGGTCCACAGCAGGAAGTCCTAGTGGGCTGTGATGTGTGGTATTCTTTGAGTTTACTCATGCGGGTACTGCAAGGCTTCTGGAACCCCCGAGGAGAATTAAAAACTTGACCTGGATTGCAATGTGATCATCTGAGTGTGGATCATGGCTTCAGAGTGGGAATTCTGAATTTATTGTACAGCTAATGAAACCTTTAACTTAAGAAAGAAACTTGTTTCCATCCCAAAATAAACAATGAGGAAGAAGAAACAGTGGTGGTGAAAGATTTAGACCTCATTTTACTTCGAGGATGAAAGCATGAGGAAGATACAATTAGATACAGAATAACACTGAAGTTTAAAAATAAGGGAAACAAGTGGAGAGTGAGAAGTAAGAGAAAATGGAGGAAAAATAGGGAAGAACAGAACAGTGTGATAAGGCTTTTACCTTTATTTGTTCATGTAGGGGCAGCTTTTCTGCACTTATTGGTACTATCTTCAGTGGGGGCTCAATTCATAAGGTTGAGCCTATTTTATAGTTGTAAAACTGGCACAACGATGACAAATCTAATCTGACAAATATCAGCTCACTCGCATTCTGCACTTATGTTTGGACCACTGCTAAAATCTTTGGATCTATTACTTACACACCGGTAATAGCCGTGGTGTTAGGCCACATACATAATTAAGTGAGGGACCTATTGCCTGTTTTTTGGGTCCTTGCTGAAATTGCTCAGCGATGAGCAGAGCGGGAGTCCGGCCTGCTCAGCTTGGGGTTCAACAGCAGCCTCTGTGGCTAGCAGTGATGTTATTTTATTGGTTGGTTCAGGTATCGTTACTGAGAGGCAAGAGTGCTGTCCCAACTCCACAGCACTTGTCACTGCTCCCACTTCAGTATCCTCCACTCAAACCCGGGACTTATTTCAGGCCACGAGCAGCCAGGCAATCAGATTGGTGTTCACCTTTAAGAAAGAGGCTAGTGCCGTCAGCTCACTCGAATAATTAAGTGAATGAGCATTTATTTTGTTTCTTTTAATGTAGATAGATGAGCAAAATGGCCAGCCGCCAAGAAACCAGACATTTTATGGGTCCAGGACTTAAGCCAATTAAAACTAGCTTAGTTGCTTTAGTGGAATAATGCTCCCTGAAAATGGACCGCCTCATGTGCCTATTTAATAACAGTGCCTGCACTCTAAAATCCATTGTTCCCATCTCAAAATAAACAATGGGAGCCAAGAGGAAGAAGAAACAATTGTGGTATAAGACTTAAACCTCATTTTAATTTTAGGAAGAAAAACATGAAGAAGATTATGTACAATTAGATAAAGCAGAAAAACACAAGTATAAAAATAAGTAAAACAATTGGGGAGTGAGAAACGAGAGAAAATGGAGAAAAGTAGAGACATTTTAGTCATTTCCTAAAGATGAGGCAAGCCTTTCTCTTTCAGTATTGAGTTAACTGATTCTAGCTGGGCCAGGGTGCTTGTAATGGCTCTAAAATTGACCTTTGCTTCCCAAAGATTATTGTTCTTTGTTATTGTTCAAGTGAATGCATTCTCCAAACATGAAGGTTTGCTCAGCATAGGAATGAGTAGAGATCCTAAGAAAAGCATTATCAAGACTTTTAATTTGAGTGTCTTGTTGTCCGGGGCTGAAACGTTGACCTTAAGAAAAGTGGACACCCAAAGACTAGAAAGTTGTGAAATGTGGTTCAGTTGGAGACAACACAAGAGCAATGAAGAAGTTCTCAGGAATGTGGAGGAGGAAAGATTGTCAGTGTATATCATCAAGAAAGGTTGAGTTGGTCATATTCTAAGGCATGAGAACTTGCAGAAGGAGGTGATTGAAAGAAGATTAGAGGGATGTAGACCAAGAGGGAGAAAGAGAATGATGATAAAATAAAAACAGGAAATGCTGGAAAAACTCAGCAGGTCTGACAGCATCCATGGGGAGAGAAACAGAGTTAATGATTCCAGTCTGTATGACTCTTCTTCAGAGAATGATGTTAGACAGCTGGAAATTGAAAATGGGAGGCTCCAATGAGCAATAGAAGATGAAAGCACAAGGTTACAAGGTGTGGAGAAATGAGCAGTGGACATGCCCTTAGGCAGATCACTACTACTATTGTTCAAGTGACCTTGCTGAAACATATATACGTATGGATTACACTAGGCCTAGGTATAATCTCCTAGTGGTCAAGTAGCCTGTACATGCTCACTGAGTAGGCTGAAACATAAAGAATAGCCACTTGGGTGAGGTATTGGTGGACTGTCTCTACCCAATTGAGTCAGTGCCTTGTGGTCACCATTGGTGGAATTTAAAGCGGGGGGAGGGTTTAATTGGGCGGGAGGGTGGTGGGTGATGACCTTGCTGCATTCCTGCCTCTGCCCTGATTATGTCTAGGGCAGGAAGGCTTGTAGACAGCCTTTCTGCCCTACCGCCAATTGAAGTCCTTAAGTGGGCAATAAATACCCATCTAAGTGCCTCATAGTTTCAACGCTAGCTTCAATCAGCAGTTGTCTGGGAGAGTCGCTATGCAGGGAGCCCAAAAAGCAAACTCTGATGGTTTTGCTTGCATGCTTCCAGGTGGGTCTCTCATTCAGAGATACAGTGCTTGATTGAGGAACCCAGCATTGGGAAGGGTGGGAGGAACCCCTGAGGTCCACTCCCCTGCCCTTGCTGCTGATCCCCACCCCGTGACCTCCACCCTGCGACCACCATCACGTCCTCACTCGCCTGTGGCCGTGGTCCCTAGCTGATCCAGAGCCTCTAGTGGGTGCATTACCAGCTGCTACCATCGCTCCCCCACTGGCACCCTCTACAATTCACAGCTGCTGGCCTCTGATTGGCTGGAAGCTCTTGGAGCACTTGGGTGCCTGAGAGATGCTTAATTCAGCAGGCCTTCCCCACAGGAGGCGACTTGGGCCACCTGCCGACTCTCTAGCTGGCGGGCAAGACCCCCATCACCTGCATTAAATAACCCCCCAATGGCTCAGATGGTAACACTGTTGCTGGAGGCGCAGGTGGTGGGTTCAAGCCTTACGGCATGATGTGAGTTTATAATCTGAGCTGACCACGCTGTAATGTTGGGGGGTGGGGGGGGGGGGGGGGGGGGCGGGGGCTGCTGTCTTTCAGATGAGATATTAAGCCCAATCTGCCTATTCAAATGAATGCTAATGATCCCAAGGTACTATTTGAAGGACTTCTCCCAATGTCCAGGCCAATGTTCCTTTTACAGCCAACACCACCAATAATGGATTACACAGTCATTCATCATGTTGTTCCTGGTGGGACTTTCTAATGCAGAAGCTACCTGCACTTCAAAAATTAATTTGAATGAAGGACTTCATAATATTTCCAAGATGTGAAAATGTGAAAAGTGTAACAATGTTATATAAATCTTTCCTGTGAAAAACAGGGGGAAAAACTGAGAGGAAAGGAAAACAAACTTGAGTAAAGTACGATTTTAAACTTAGGGGTTCATGTAGATCAGAGTGTGAAAAATGTTAAAAATGTTATTTTAAAAGTACTGGCAACATAACTCTTTCCACTTCTGTCTATGGCATTACTGTTCTATTTTGGGATACAGTATATGAGTAATTTGAGACATGGCATGTGGTGAGTAGCAAGCCAGGGAGGAAAGGGATGACTTTGAACCTATGAGTCCCAAAGGTGTCCATCATTAGTGTTTATCCCGTGCCAATTCTAGGCTAATGGATTGCTATGATTCGTCAAAAACTTCACTACTATTGTAACGTGTGACTAGTAGGATGGTAGAAGGCGACCTAGATGGACCTTAGCCTTTATTCATCTGGTAATTCCTATGGCCAGGATTGCCCAGTTGGCGAAGGTGGGGAGGGGGGGGGCCCGCTCGCTGGCGCATAAAATGACTTGGGGTGACGTCGGGTGGAATTCCCGACGACACCCCACCTCATTTCAATTTTCAGGTCGGCGGGGGCTCAGCCGAATCAGCTGTGCACTCGCCATCCTGTCAGTGGCCTATTGAGGCCATTGATGAAGTAATTAAAGTAATTAGTGGACCTGCCTGTCCAACCTTACCCTGGCGGGCATTGGAAAAAGCGCAAAACCTCATCCACGGGCTGGACGAGGTTTCCAATAAAAGTGCATTTAAAAGTGATGGACATGTTCCAACTCATGTGACAGTGTCACATGAAGGGACATGTCAGGGAAATTTTTTTTTCTGTTTTTAAGATTTTTTATTGTGGAGCCGATCTCCCTGAGGCAGCACTCAGCCTCAGGGAGATGAGTGCTGTCTTTCGTGCGCATGCGCTAAGGAGCACCCTCTTGGCTCAGGGAATCCTCCCCCGCCCGCACAGGGAGCGCATAGCACTTCCTTGCGGATGTCATGCTGGGTGGGCCTTAATTGGCCTGCCCACGTAAAATGGCAGCGATCGGAGGCGTGCCCGCTCCTGAACCTCCCCCACAATGGGGTGGAAATTCTGCCCCATGTTTCTGTTGTAGCACTAGCTAGTTAGGCTGTTGCCAACTATTCCCATAATGCAATGTATCACACCCCTCTCTAATAGGGAATGGGGAAAGATCTGTGGGGTTATTTAATCAGATAAATGTTCTCAATGTAGAGTAGATTTAAGATGGAAAACATAGTAGAAAAATGATTAAACCACCAATATCTCAATGATTGAAACCACCTTTTGGATCTTTGTACAAATTCAAAATAGAACTGTTAAATACTTACAACGTTCATTGAAATACTTTGAAATATATTGAAATATACCTCCATAATTTATGATTCTTGGCAGACAAAAATAGTAACCTAAAGCACCAACTGAGTGACAGTGGATCACATCACTCACCAGTTGCACTGCACTGCTAGTCCTGCCTAATCCCTTTCAAC
The DNA here is from genome assembly GCF_964194155.1 of Cetorhinus maximus. Classification (NCBI taxonomy): domain Eukaryota; kingdom Metazoa; phylum Chordata; class Chondrichthyes; order Lamniformes; family Cetorhinidae; genus Cetorhinus; species Cetorhinus maximus. The sequence goes on along the minus strand of NC_135885.1, from coordinate 27,312,308 downwards.
ATTGGCCCAGATACTTTCTGTTAATCCAGTGTATCTTTGCGAGCTCAAATGATCATCCAAAAAGTATTCCAGCAGTTAGCAGCGCATGGTAGCTATAAATCACTGTTGAAAATGCCAATCATTGGATAACCTAGTGAAGTCCTAGACAGAGCTCACAGCATACTTTATAGAATCCAAAAGGATACAATGTGCAGAATTTTACATCCTGCGGGCAAGTGTCCCGATGTCATCACACACTTGCATGATATTTCTCTCAGCAGTGCACACAAAAGTAGGAAGCATGCCCACTGACTATTAAGAGGGCAATTAAGCCCATTAACGGCGCAACTGTCTCTGATTTTTCGTGGCCTGTCCAACCTTATGGCTGGCGGACGGGTGAATTGGCCAGGCGACCTTTACATTTTTCATCAACCCTCATCCAAGGGCGGGATGAAAACTCCGTTATGAACTAAAATGAAAATAAATATCAGTGGAGAGCATTTTTATGAGGTATATTTTCAGGTGCTTGATTGTGATGTGTGGAAATTTGTTTGCAGCTTTTTAAACCTTTATTTAATCATTTGAAGGTCTGCAGCTCCCTGAGGCAGCTCCCTGCCTTCAGAGAGCTCTCTCGCAGCGCTCACCCGCGTCCGCGGTGATGTCATCGCCTGCCTTCTTCCCGCCCCCACCCTGGCAGCGCTGAGCTTTTCAGTGCGCGTTTCACGCTGGATGGTCGTTAATTGGCCAACCAGCGTGAAATCGTGGTCGGGGGCCGATTGCGGTCAGCAGTCCATTCCCCAGCCGCTCCTGGACCCGCCGATCACGGTGCTCGCCAAAGGTAAAATTCAGGCCACTGAGAAGCAGTGAGAAGATTGTACAGTGCATTGGGATGTATTGCCACATTAAAGGCACTATATAAATGCAAATTGTTGTTATATGAAAATATTTGGTTATAAAATAATTGCACATATTTGAAATAAGAGGCAAAACAACTTGATGGCTGCACATAGGAAAATGGAAACACTTTATCAAAGAAATTACATTGTCCAGTAAGCACTCATATACAGTCATGTCAAACTGCTCTCTGATATTTTAATAAAGTTGTTAACTCATTTGTTTTGAATAGGTTCATTCCCCAGCTAAGATAGAGGTCAAAGAAATTTGATGCAGACATGTTAAAAGTTTCTATGATAATATCAAGTAGCATAATTTTCAGACTTAAAAATAGGGATGTAAAGAATTTTAGCTCATTACATTGAAAATTCATAGTGGCTTTGGTTGTGTTGAATCGGAAATTAGCTTTGGAAATATTCCATTGGAACATTTTAAAATTGCTTAACCTGAGAGTTAGCACAATGTTAATATAACTTCGTATTTAATTTGCCCTGTTCATATCTGAGCTAAGTTGCAAACTGTCGTCTCTGCAACATTGCCCGCCATTTCCCCATTTCAAGACTTGGTTACTCTAACACGCACTTTCCTGGGCTCATGGATTCTTCCCTGTAAAAATTTCAACTTATCCCAAAACTCTGTCACCTGCTTCCTGTTCCACACCGGGCTTCAATCAGCCCTGAGCTTGTTAAAATAGAATCACAGAATGGTTACAGCAAAGAAGGAGGCCATTTGGCTTGTCGTGTCTGTGCTGGCTCTCAATAAGAGCAATTTAGCTAGTCCCGCTCGCCTACCTTTGTGCTGTAACACTGCAAATGTTTTCTCTTCAGGAAATTGTCCAACTCTCTTTTGAAACCCATGATTGGAGCTGCCTCCATTACTCCCTCAGATGGTGCGTTCCAGATCCTAATCACTTGCTGCATAAACCAATCTCTGTAGCCTTTTTCAGCCCCAAACAAGTCTTGTGCCTTTAGGTCTGCTGACTCTAGGCATCTGTTTTTCCAGTTGTTCTTCATCTGATGCCTGAGTTTTCAGCTGAATTTGCCCGCACTCTGGAATTTTCTTCACAAATCTCTTCCTCTCGCAAATTCCCTACCCAATCTTTAAACAAAATTGATCAAAACTTAATTCACTATCTGTGTCTAGCTATGCAAAACCCCCAGCTTTTCGTCTCCCATGTGAAGTGTGATGCTTAATTACATTAAAGGCACTGTAACAAATGCAAACTGCTGTTTGCCGCTGAAATAAGTATTTAAGTCTCACTCATCTGGCCTTGACCCATGCCACCGTTTTCTGAAAGTGATAACAGAACATGGTAGAGGTTCGGAATAGGTCATTCAGCACCTGACAAACATAGATAGTTTAACATCTCGGCTGAGGCCTGTCATCAGCTCTGATTTTCTGTTTTTATTTCAGATTCGAGTTTTTCTTTTTTGTCGCCACCAGTTTATGGTCGGCTGCTTCTAGAGAAGTTGAGGTTTCCGGGCAAACTCTCCGAGCCCCCTGTCTCCTACACACTGGGCCTTGCTGTTCATTCTGCTGCCTTGGTTGCAGTTTTGAAATGTTTGTTCTGTGTATAACACTTAAACCTGTCTTTACTCTTGTTTGTCCTCTGAGGTGAAGCTGACCCTCCTCAGGGGTGTTTGGTAGGGTTCTGGTGGGTACGGAGGTGACTGCTAAGGCCGATCTGCACCCGGAAGATTCGGCTGCAAATAGATCGGGATACCACGGGTGACTGTGTTTTGGATGAGCTGCTGATTCAGGATTCCCCTTTTTTTTTGCCTCTGGAATGCGCTTGCTTTCGAAGGAGGTCACGCCACTTTTCATTCGGATGCGCCAGGTGCGGCGATCCTGGGTGAGCTTCACCCTGGTCTCTAAGTCACTATGAACTCCTAATGAAGCTTTCAGAGTGTCCTCGTAGCGCTCCCTGTGACTGTCATGAGAGCGCACCCCAGGCTCACGGTCTCCATAGGAGATTTGCTTTGGTAAGTGAATGTCAGGCATGCTGGCTACATGGCCAGCCCAATTTGGATGTGACTTTCTCAATATGATGTGGGAGCTTGGCACGCCAGCTCGGGTGAGCGGCTCAGTGCTGGTATTTTGTCCTGCCATCTGGTCTTCAGAAGTTTCCGGAGGCAGCTTCTTTAAGCCTGTACGTTGCTAGTAAGGGTGGAGAAAATTGGGGAAATCAAAGATCAAAATTATTTTAAAAATTTACGAAATTTAAGAATTAAAAAAATAAGTGAGGTAGAGGGGAGTACATTTACTTTTATTCAACAGTTTTTAACATTCTAATAACTTTGATGAGCTGATCTTAATGTTCTCCTGTGTAGAAATTACACAGGGAATTAAGCAAAGAATTTTCAGCACTTTTCATCTCATTAACTGTCCTTTACCATCAAGTGAATTATTCAGATAATAAAGAACAGGGGGCTGTTTTTACATTTGAAATCTACAGTGCTGGCCAGTTAGGCTGAGGGAACAGCCTAGTCTTCCTTCCTAAGCCTCATCCGTGCTGGGTTAAAATTCAGTGAAAGGTGAAACCCTTCATACCTAATGGTGTGTGATTAGAAACAATGAGCCTCCTCAGCGCTAAGAGTGATGTAAGTTCATACTGCACCTGTCCAATATGTGCAGTGCATATATATATATATATATATATATATATATGTGTGTATATATATAAATAAATATATATACACATACACAATGATTCCTGACAGCCAGGATGTTGGCCCATGATAATTATAGTCCCTACGCGTCTGGTTCTGTTAGCCTTTTTTCAAGTGAAAAGTGAAATTTCCATATGGTCTATTACTAACAGGTATTGTATTGTAAACCAGTCTACAGTTAACTATTAAAAGAAATCCTTTTCGTATGAAGAATCTTAGCAGCTAACAGAAAACCCTGGTAAACTATGGCCATGTGTGGCCAATATTGTATTACACTCAGAAAACACAAGGCTTTTTTGTTCCTCCTACAGTTGAAGTGATAATACTTTTGTAATATGTATACCAGACTCAGAGATTCCAGACATCTGACTGTGGATTATTGAGGAATATTATTGAGATTGTCAAGCATTCGATATTAACTTGGTGCTGAGTTTCAGCTGCAGACAATTTCTCAATAAAGCTGCAGTAATGACTTTGTAACTGTTTATCCTGCGGTGCCACCATTATCATGTATCAAGGACAGGAGGTGCACTGACAGCTAGTTGGCACATCGAAAGTTACCGCAGGCCCAGAAACTGCTCAAAAATAGAACGTCTGCTCCGAAATAGAACAAAATCTAAGTGGCGCATCTGATGAGCCATAACAAATGCCAGTGAGGGATGTCAAGACTGCAGCCTAATGCGAGGGTTCAAACAATGGTTAGAAACCACTGAAATATTCTAGTAAAGAGGCCGAAGACGTTGCAACTCAGCAGACTAGCTCTTCCTCCCAGCTGGCAGCAAATCTCCATGTCTCCGCAGATTCACTTTTAATCATCAAAATCAGATTTCTCACTGTGTAAAACTGAACTATGTAATCAAGATTACCCCAGACTTCGAAGTGATAGGATGACAATTGAAATTCTAACCAGCTTGAGGCCTAGAAATCGGATTGGCACCTCCGCTCAAGTATAATGTAAGCAAGCTGCGACTGTGGGCACCATTGTGGCCCCTGGGGCAACACGCCAGCCAGGGTAGGGCGGTACAGGGCATGATCGGTTTGCTGGACCTAAGGTGAATCCCGCGTGAAGGTGGTGCATTCGGAAGGGGGCAAGTGGTGGTCAATAGCAGCCCGTACTGTTTGTGTACAATTGGTAGGAGACTGGTTTGGCCTCTTGTAGACCAGGTGACCCTGAACGCAGCAGGTCTGACTAGTTTATGGCTTGGTTCCAGAAAAAGCATTAGGCCCCCTGTTAGCATCTTCAAGACGCCTAACGCCTGCAATAGGGCGACTGCCAGGAACACCTCTACAGCACCTACGCCGTTCTAGCGCTGGGCGTGTTTTTGACACGACTGTTGTAAAATGGGTGCAAAAAGGTCAAATTCCACCTTCTAAAATGTTTTTAAGTATTTAAATTATTTCTGACTGCACTAAGACGGGAGGAACAAAACCATCATGGGTTGAATTTTACGTGGCCAAAACAAGCCTGCCGTAGTCCCGGCAAAGTGTCAAATCTGGTGTGATGATGTCGGGTCGGGAACCCGGTGTCATGACACCGGTCTGCCATGATAGGGCAGGTGGGCGCGTTCTGAAATCAGCTGCTGTCCGCCATTTTGAAACCATTAATTAAGAGCCGATTTGGGTAGTCAACTGTGCAATTGACTGCGATAAAAAGTTATCCACTTTATCGTGAGGTGGATGCGTGGGAAACACAGTCGGTGAGAATCACGTTTATTTTTCGAAGACTGATGAAAGGCTGGGTTATAAAGGCTGCAAGTGGGACTCCAACTGACTTTAGCAGAAGAGTCTACTGAAGGTTAGGTCCTGGTGAAAGGTTTGTTGTTCGTACACTTCTGATCTGATTCATGCCAATTCCTAAGGGAGGGGGGGAAAATTCTGCCCAAAAATAGGCAAGGCACCCTTGTGAACCGAAGTGTGACTAATGTGGGGTTTTCTTGATTCTTTTCCGAATGCTATGGCGTGGTGCCCCCCCCTCGCTGCCAGCTGTGTGGGAGACAGGCTGTTGACCCTAATGTCCCCTTGCCTGGGGTGACTTTGGCAGCCACCCCCTGGTCGCCTGAAGCTGTGAGGGCCCCGGCATGATGGGACTGTCCTGTACAGTGGCAAGTGGCTCACTGGTACTCAGAGGTATCTGTGTCAATGGCAAAGGGGCAGAGAAGTAGCCATGGCCAGCAGAAATGCCCTGAGAGGTGCCCCCCAGTGGCATAGGCAGCTGCGGTCCATTTGGCCCTCCCTGATTTCCTGAGAGGGACCAGGAGCTGGATGTGACTCCGAGAGGGACCAGGATCTGGACGTGACTCCGAGAGGAACCAGGATCTGGATGTGACTCCAGGCTCCTCGTCCCCCTCTCACCCTGGTTCTGGGCCCCTGAGCTCAGAGACAAGGTGATGGAGTGCAGGTCAGGATGTATACCCAGTATCAGATCATTGATCTAATGGGTTTGGCCCTCCATGGCAGCCGCCAGTCTGTCAATGGAAGAAGCCATGTGTTCTGTTGAGTGGGCCCTCACAGTGTTCATGCCCTGGATGGACTCCTCTACCCTCCGTGCCAGAACATGCAACCCTCTGGTATCTCTGCCACATCTCCACACACCTCACGCTGGACGTCCAGCGTATGTTGCCTGATGGGCGACTCCAGCGGCTCATCATCACCCTGGGGCTCAGCATCCAGGTCACCTCCAGCAGTCCTCCGACTGCCAGAGGCCCTGCTCCATCACAGTGTCTGACAGATGTTCCTATGACTGTGATATGCTCTCGCCAGTACATCTGCCCATTACAGCCGAAGCGCCCATACCCACCGAGCTGAGGTGCTCGGTGTGGAGCAAGGATGTGATGCTGCACCCTCTGAGGCATCCTCTTCCTCCTCAAAGATTAATGCCAGTCCCTCGGGGCTGCTGCCTGCAGCTGGCAAAGTTGTACCTGTGTGGGAAATGAAAAGGACAGTTAGGGGCATCTTCAAATTTGAGGTGAGTTTGCTGAGACTTTCCCATTGCAAACACCAAGGCCACTGGGAGATGTGATTCGCTGTTTGAGCTTTATACCATTCAGCGTAGAGGCACACTCTCCTCCTCGATGTCAGGAAGCCTTCAAAGTCACAGACCATCAGTGCTACCTTTCTGCCAGCATCCCCTCCCCAGCCCTTTCAGAACTGTTTGCTGGAATTGTACAAATGTGTCCTTGGTATCTCACCATCCCAGGGCCTTCCTCCTATCTCGCCCTTGACCTACGGCCTGGCTCCATTCGTTGGCTGCCAACTGCAGGACCTCCTCCTCGATGGGTGTCAGGATGGTCAGGCTTGGGGCACCGCCTCCTGTCCTGCTCCTTTCTCGGGCATTGTGTGCCCTCCTCTCACACAATTAAAGAGGGAAACTGTAATGATGATGCTGAGTTGTAGCTCACTGTTTATTCTGCCCTTTCAAAATACATTGTTCTTTCAGCTAAACCATTATCATAGAGAGAATACAAGGCGATTGAAAAATATTCCCAAGATCCTTAAACGATTTTTGTTTGCATTTTATTACTGATTTATACTGTGGGACTGCTTTCCTTGGATGTTACACGATGTCACATTGATTGGCTCCGTTGGACATCTAGAGCTCAAAATGGCGACCCGTGATAACTGACAGCAACTCCAGCACCTTTCATTGTTTGTTGCCAGACGTTATGGTGTTTGAGAAAGTGCTGGATAATAGGCTAACCCATGGAATAAAAAGCACAGCGGCAGCACAGATATGAAGTTGGCTAGGTGCCAAGAGAGAGTAGTGGTGAATGGCTGTTTTTTGGACTGGAGGAAGGTATACAGTGTGGCTCCCCAGGGATTGGTATTATACCAACAGCTTTTCTTGACCTACATTACTGACCTAAACTTGAATGTACAGAGCACAAATTTAAAATTTTGCAGATGACATTAAACTTGGAAGCATTGTGAACTGTGAGGAGGATAGTGAAAACCTCTAGAGGAGATAGACAGGCTGGTGGAATGGGCAGACACACGGCAGATGAAATTTAATGCAGCGATTGTGAAGCTCTACATTTTGTTAAAGAAAACGAGTAGAGGAAGTGAATTCTAATGGGGTGCAGGCATAGAGGGAGCTGGGGGTATACATGCAGTAATCATTGAAGGCAGCAGGGCAGATTGAGTAAGTGATTAATAACAGGATCCTAAGCTTTATAAATGGAGTCACAGGTTACAAAAGTCAATAAATTATTATGAACCTTTCTGAAACACTGGTTCGACCTTAACTGGAATATTGTGTTGTTACCATCCCCATAGAGTCCAATAACTTTTAGAAAGATGAATTCCCAGTGACCTGCTTAAAGGACTTGCACAACAAGATTTTAAGTTTAAGACTTTTACTGTAACAGGCTCTTGCCTCAGTTTTTGGAGAATTCTTGAACTGATTACCAACAGCAAGGCCCATTGCAGTGATTTCTTCTCCTGGTTTCACCAGAGAAAGTCTTCCAGAGTCTAGATTGCCATTGGATGCTTCCCCTTGACTAGAGACCATCCTCCCTCTCGCATTCTGCCTGGTAGCTCGCAGAGGACCCGCCACCTCCATTTTGCTGATCACACCAGCTGCAGCCTTTTTTCTGTGTGTCTCTCTCTCTTTCTGTTCAAAATTTTGAAGACTGAAAGTCTGTTCATAGCCAACCCAGTTACCCTTGCCTTTGTTTCGAGCTGTGAAATTTGGACATACATTTCAATAGCCTCTCCTCTTGTCCCCATGGTAACCAAGCCACACAGGCTTGTTGTTGGGCAGAAATCATAGCAGATCACATGACTACCTTCATTTCTCCAATTCAACGTAAATTAAAGATACAGTCCAAAACATAATCACCTCATAAAACCACTGGACAATTCTGGGCACCACACGTTCAGAAGGATGTGCAGGCTTTAGAGAGGGTGGTGACAGACCCACTCCCAGTAGGTGAGTTAGCAATGTAAATACTATAATGAGGCCGCATGCTTCTTAGTTATCCACTATTTCAAATTTAACACTGGCTGTCCAGGTTTCCTGAGCCTCAGGAAACCTGCCAACTAAAGAAAAGTTAGGACTGGGATCTGGGAGGTGTGTTCCTTTCCTCTCACCTGGATACAACCACACCACCAACCCTCTTGATTTCTCCCTCAATTGGTTTTGGCCCTTTGGACCCTTACAATCTTCCTCAGATCTCCCTCAGGTCTCCCCCCACGGTGTCCGACCTCCCGAGGGTTACCAACCCTCCAGTATTGGCCTGGAGTCTCCAGGAATTGAAGATCAATCTGCAACCCTGGAGAAAAAATCATCAGGATATTAAAAAGATTGTCAATTTCTTTGAACATTTCTCTTTACCAGATATAAAAATATTGAAATTGGCAAAAGAAAAAGGCTGTTTGGTTGACAGTTAAATTGGTTCAAGAGCCTTTTTGCTTTCCAATTGGCGTAGGAAGGCAGTGTAACATAAGGATGGGTGTGTTGTCCGACTAATGGCTGGAGGGTGGGGGAAAGTCATGTTATGAAACCTCCAGGAATACATTTAATCACAGTTGGCAACCCAAGACCTCGCCCCATGAGGCCTCTAAGAGACCTCTGACCTCCCAGTGAAGCCCCTGATCTCTCCCCACCCCACCATCCTCCAGGCCTCTAATCTCATCCCCAAGCTTTCTGACACCGTTTTGCTCACCCCCACAGCCTCCAATCTCTCAGACCTCTGAGCTCCCATCAACCAGACTGACTTCTGGGAGGGGTCCCTATCAGTGACAACTCCACAGCACGCAGGGAAACATTGACTTCTGACATTGAAACATTTGACATTAACCACCCCCCCACCCCCCAACTTCTCTCCCCCAACCCCCCACCTTAAACCAGCTTATATTTCACCCCTCTCTTAATATTACTCAGTTCTGTTGAAGGGTCATGAGGACTCTTTTCTTCTCCGCCGATGCTGCCAGACCTGCTGAGTTTTTCCAGATAATTCTGTTTTTGTTATTGACTTCTGGGTTTGCCACCAGTGCTACCGGTCCCTCCCACTCCTGGCAGCATGAAACGTTAAAACTCCCTCCGCTGTCTAAGGACCCTATTTTCCCCAATCTGCATCTGAGCTTTTCTTTCTCTGTGCCTGTCTATCCGAGGGTCCCACTCCCTTGATTTGTGTTTGATGTAACCTGTACCTGCTTGAGTCATGGAGTCCTTTATGGCAGAGTAGGAGGCCATTTGGCACATTGAGTCCATGCCTGAGGGAGCTGGCTTACCTGTGTGTTTGAGATCCCTGCCTCTGCATTACAGTGCAGGGGATAAAAATGTCTGATATCAGCTATTAACGAATGGTATCAAAATGGTGAAGGGGGTTGAAAAGGAACTGCAGGCCTCAGTAAGCTTGGTGCTTAATATGCCCAGTTACAATGTAACAGGCAATAAAATGCTAAAGTGCGAAAACAAAACTGTGGAATGCATGTTCAAGGAAATCATCTGCTACAGAGGAGTGTTGACACTTTGAGGTAGATTTTGACTGTGAATGCCAGTAAAATGGATGGTACCAAATCTGCAGCCTGTTTTACATGAGTCCTGACCTTTACCTCCATTGATTTTAGTGGAAAGTGGTGAGAATGGGGAACTCGCCACCCAAGAGTAGTTGAGGCAAATAGCATAGATGCCCTTAAGGAGGATAAAACCAGAAAGTGCTGGAAAACTCAGCAAGTCTGGCAGCATCTGTGGAGAGAGACAAACCAGTGTCAAATGGCCTCTTTCTGTGCTGTACGTTCCAGGTAATTGAAAGTTGCTCGACAGAGCCACTTACTGGCCAGGACCAGCAACTACTTTGTAACAGTTGACGTAGCAAAATTGAATGGTAAATGTTGACATAATTAACAATATTAAATATTGACACAAAAGCATGAACAAAAATAGAAAGCCAGAGGTAAAGTCTGTGGATAAGAAGTGCATATCTTACCCAAGACATTGAACAACATCTAGAAAGAATATTGTACCATATTTGAGGAAATCTTGGGTCGAAAACCCCAAAGATTATTTCTGTGCAGGTATCAACAAAGTGCCTTGTTTTTAACTTGTGGAGCAGTGAATGAACACATTCTGCAGGGCTGTTGTTCCAGGTGTAACTTTGTTCAGCTTTCAGTAAGCTTATTGACGTGGTTGGGTAGAGGAAGCTGGATTACCATAAGCTATGACCATTACTCTGATCTCAATGATCATCAGAGGAAATGCGCCACGAATTGGAGTTAAAAGAGAAAGAGGAAAGATATAATAATGGCACCTGGCTGTAGAATCTATCAATGATCATTAGTAATTGTTAGGGCTTGGATACTCTGCCAGAAGGAGAGGCAGTTACAGAATACATAATAGATTTTAAAAGGAAAGTAGATTGGAAAAGGAAAGCTGAAGAGGTTTTGGGGAATGAGTGGGGGAATGCGAGCTGGTACAGATACAATAAGACTTTCTTCTGTGCAGTAATTTTAAAAAATATTCAATGACTAAATTATGTACAATTCATAAAACTAGACATGTAAACAAAATTGAGTTAACTTCCAGCACTCTCATCGGCAACTTCCCAAGTTCCGCTCTGCATAGACTACAACCAAGTCAATACTTCAACATTCCCCATCCCACTCGTTCAGTCTGCTTGGTAAACTTCCATTGGCTCACATCACTCACCAATGCCTTTAACTTGGGAATATTGTTTTATCCACAATTCCCTCCAAGGCTTCTCAGCAAAGTTTATAATGTTCCACTGCCCTTTTTGCACAGGGTAGATGTTCCACTGTCCCTCTGTACACGAGGTAGATATTCCAATGTCCCTTTGTGTACGGGGTAGATGTTCCAATGTCCCTCTGTGTACGGGGTAGATGTTTCACTGAACCTCTGTGTACAGGGCAGATGTTCCACTGTCCCCCTGTGTACGGGGTAGATGTTCCACTGTCCCTCTGTGTATGGGGTACATGTTGCGCTGTCCCTCTGTGTACAGGGTAAATGTTCCACTGTCCCTCTGTGTAAAGGATAAATGTTCAAATGTCCCTCTGAGTACAGGGTAGATGCTCTACTGTCCCTCTGTGTATGGGGTACATGTTGCACTGTCCCTCTGTGTACAGGGTAAATGTTCCACTGTCCCTCTGTGTAAAGGATAAATGTTCAACTGTCCCTCTGAGTACAGGGTAGATGCTCTACTGTCCCTCTGTGTACAAGGTAGATGTTCTACTGTCCCTCTGTGTACAGGGTAAATGTTCCACTGTCCCTCTGTATAAAGGATAAATGTTCAACTGTCCCTCTGTGTACAAGATAGATGTTCCAACATCTCTCTGTGTATGTGATGAATAGGTCAGTTGCTTCTTTGTTCATTGTGTAACTATAAGTAATGAGACTCCTATAGTGAAATTACAACCCAATTGAATTAAAAGTCTAACCTTTTATAATTATTAATATTGGGATATTGTGTTAAATGTATTGCTGAGGTGATTTGAAATTTAATGGAAGGCTGTTTTTAGAAACAGCTTGCTTTCTCAACAGGCCACTGTACCAAACAGCTTCACTGGGTGTTTTCGAATTTGGTTTGATCTCTAATTCTCGAATTATGAACATTCCACTTTCATTTGTAACTGCATGTGAAAGTAAAGTTGTTATGTTAGAGGGATGAACAACCTTTGTATTATATGATCAATAATACATACATATTATTATTATTACATTTCACCTCTTGGTAACACTCCTTTGTTTCAAAATCATGACATATGGAAATTTTTGTCCCACTAACGATTAATTTAATCAGCAAGTCAGCAACCAATTTCATCCCAATCTATGTACTTGGACTACCTGCTGTTTTATGTCTCCCACCTGCATTAGGGCTTTGCTGTTGTATGCTGAGCAGATCAATTTTAACATGTCCAGCTTGGATGCCAGCACTGGGTGATTGGGTAGGTTGAGTAATAGACTCTAGCCTAGCCAGACCTGAGTTCAGGTCCCAGCAGGGTTCATGCAGCCTTTCAGCCTTCCAACGTGGATAAAATAATCAGAGTGAATATTGATTGTATTGGTTGGACGCAGGGTGCAGCTTGTGGTTTACATGATCCACAGCAAACAAAGTCTCCCTGGTGAAATGCAGTCAGTGGAGGATGGTTACATTATGGACAGGATTTTTCGGAAGACAGAGTTTCAGTCCCGCCACCTGAAGACTCAGCGGTCGATGATCACAGCCCACATGGCCCACAGCCATTTTATGCTCCGAGGATTTGAATTATTGAACAGAAACTGACTTCATTGGGCTTAAACTGGTGCAGCCTTTACAGATGGGACCAACTTGCTGAATAAAGCCAATAACAGATGAATAACCTAAAATTGCCTCTTTACTTTCTCACTGCATCTGAACATTTGTAGCTTCTTATCATTCATCTCCTCTTGAGTGACCAGTCCTATAATAGTAGCTATAATGATCCCTGTTCAAGATGAATATCCACAATATTTTACATCGGGATTTGTGATGAATGAAAAGGAAATTAGAAAAAATGGCCTCAACCAGCCAGTGAGTTTACAGCTACATTTCCAGCTTTTTCTTTGTATTCCGTGAGATGTAATTAGCGTATAATCAATTGCCGCTTTACTGGAATAAGGTGATTGCTGTGTGAATAGAGATAGAGAAGACTCCACAAGTCATAATTATTTGTACTCTGCATTGTCTAATAATGCCTGCAGTAAAGTGATATTGGAGGACAGCCTTTGGTACCTTGAGCATTATGAAAATTTTTCATGAGTAATTAACTTGTGTATTATATATGTCAGGGTCATTACTGGAATATTTCCCATATTCCAGGAAACTGAAGCAGAGATCCTGCACAAACCATGCATGCTTATTTGTTAATATATTCTTAAGCCTGTGCAGATGAATTTAACATTTTTTCCAGTCACTGGAGAATGTCCAAGATCCATGATATTTTCAGAAATCAACTTCAAAATGTCACAAACCATTAACAATCTCTGCGCGATTGTTTAGACCACACATGATTTAATATAATGTACATCCTGAAAATAATGTGTATTCTGGGTCTCAAAGTATTTTACAATTTGCAACAACGCTTGCCATTGGGACATATGCAGCATGTCTGCCATCCTTTGGAAGCCAGAGTTCTCTCCTGCGTTTTAGCACAGTCAAGTTTTTGAAGGACATTATAACTGATTGGGACTCTTCTTGTAGTTGCCTGATCTGGTTTCTGTTAGCACTCTATTGCCAAAGGGTCGACTTTCATTTTCTGTCAATTACAGTAAAACTGCAATTAAATTCTGAGCCAGTTTGTACTGATTTTCACCCAGAACCCCTAGTTAATGTCAATGTTAATAAACTTGACTGAAATGCTGGGTATAGTTAGAAGCTTAGAGAGATGGAAAGGGACCAAGAAAGACAGAAGGAGAGAAAGAGGCAGAAAGAAAAAAGAATAGAGACAAAAACAGGTAGAGGCGAGTAGAGGAAAGCTAAGGCAGGATTTTCAGGTTGTCGGGCGGGTGTGGTGGGAGTGGCTGGGAAATGGGCCACTGTCCACGATCGGCCCCGGACCGCGATTTCACACTGGCTGGCCAATTAGCGGCCAGCCAGCGTGAAACACACGCTGAAAAGCTCAGCGCTCTGGGCGGGAAGAGGGCGAGCGCTGAAGTCAGCGCAGGCCCGGGGGAGCGCGCAATGAAAGCTCCCTGAAGGCAGAGAGCTGCCTCAGGGAGCTGAAAAAAATTTAAATCCAAAAACAAACATTTTGAAATTTGGAAAAAAATTTCCACCCATGAGAAACATATCGATGATAAAAATTCTGCCCAAACATTTTTATTTTTTTAAAAAAAAATTAATATCGGAAACCTCATCCCGCCGTTGGATGAGGTTTCCTCAAAATTCCAAAGACCATCTGGCCGATTCGCCTGCCCGTCAGCTGTAATGTTGGACAGGCAGCGAAGAAACAATGTCAATTGCTACATCAATGGCCTGAATAGGCCTCTTAATTGTCAGCAAGCGCGCTGCTGACTCTCGTGCACGCCCACCAACTGAAATATCACACAAGTGCGCGATGACGTCAGGATGCTCGCCCAACTTCATCACGCACTATTTCAAGCTTGGGCGTGTCGGACACGTGCCCCACACGCCGAGTGAAAAATCCAGCCCCCTAGAGTTTGTGCGGAGACTGAGCGGTACAGTGAAATGGGGACTGAGAACAAGCTGGAGACAGAACGAGAAATTAGGAGAGACAGGAGAGGTTGGGATTGTTCACCTTCAAACAGAGAAGGCTGAGAGGAGATTTGATGGATGTATTTCAAATCATGAAACGTTTAGATAGAAAAAAGCTAAAGGGCGCAAAATTGAGTAGCGCAGTGCCACTACAGTGCGACAAAGGCCTACCTTGCTTTTCTGCAACCTGCTTAGCCCACATGGCATTCTATAATGATATGGGCATACATTGTTGTGTTCTCCCAGCAGGAATGTGGTAGGAACATAATTACAGAAGTTAAGACTTAAGCCCAAATTTTTCAGTCAGTAGGCGGGCTCGGCGGGAACTGACCGGGGTGGTCGCCGAGCCGATCACCGCCCTCAATCAGCTCCACGCACCCATTTTACGCAGGTGGGCCAATTAAGGTGCTACCTGTATGGTCGGGAGGAGGAGGGAGAGTCGGGGCCAGCCTCAAGGTTGGTCGGGCAGCTTTAACAATTACATTAATTAATTCCTTAATGGCCTTAATAGGCCGTTTAAATATCGGTGGGCATGCAGCTGACTCCGGCGCGCGCCCACCAAATGAAACATCACAAGACAGCGCGATGATGTCGGGACGCATGCCCGATGTCAGCGTGCGTCACTTTACGTGTTGGCGTGTCGGGCCCGCCCCTGGACACCGACTGAAAAATTCAGGCCTTAGAACTTGTAAAAAAATGTAAATTGAATGATTGCTCATGAGCATACAGTTTTAGAAAAACGATTTACGCTTTAATCCTGGATTTTATAGAGAAAAAGTCATTACACATTGGTTTCTTATGACCTAGAGTTGGACAATTAGGAGCAAGCGCTAAAGTGTGAGCTTGTCTCACCAACACCAATTAACTTCAAATTAATCTCAGGATCTCCTACTTACACCCGTTAGACTTTTGTGGCCTTAAGTGGAGAGAAACACAACCACAGTTTAGCAGCTGAAAAATACATTGTGCACTACGTTATACTTCCCAGTATAATTATATAACAGTGTATACTCTGCTGTGATCCATGCTCTTATTTCTGTTGAAATCATCTAAAATGTAACTCGACTTTTTCAATATCTCAGCCTGAAAATCTCATCGCTTGATGCGGAGAGCTGATACTTCATTTTTCTGTACAGAACCTTTCATTATAGTCCTTGCCTTTAATCACTCTGCTAGTTCAGGAGACAGAAAGTGTTTTTTTATTACTTGGGCAGCAACCATGCATTCTAAATGAAGACACATACCATTATCAGTCCCTTAAATAATGTATCAGTTTGACTATTCATAGCTGTCAGCATCTATCAGTGGTTGAATGACGGTGCAAATATTTTTACAAGTATTTCGAGTAAAGACAAAAAATGCACACATGCTCAATCCCTTTTTGGGGAACTTTTCAATACATATTTAATATCTGCAAAATGTAATTTTTGGAGGCGATTTTTGGCTTTGTTGAACTAATCTAGTTCGCGTCACATGTGAAACACTGAATGCGAAGTGGAAGAGTACCAGGAATGTGATTATCATGTACCCTGGCACGAACATAGGTGCTGAAAGTTCATGAGGACGCTTAAATGTCACTCCCTCCCTCGTTACCACTTGTGTCGAAGATTTTCATTTCAAAGAAGGCAAGCTAACCTACTTATTTTCAGAACGTTACTCATCAGGACCACTGCAATTATATTTAGTCAACAATTCAAGGTCGTTCCCTCGTGGTGTTTGTCGATGTCTTTGTTAGACAAGATCTCCACGAAGCTTTGAGCCATTACTTTGAAGCCACGCAGTTTTCAAAGTACACCAGGCGGAATTTTACACCCCTGCCGAAGTCAACGGACTTTTAAATGGCTCGTCACACTTTACGGCCCTACCCCCGCCCAGATGGGGCTGTAAAATTCTGCCCACCAGCTTTTGTACGAACTAACTGATTTCCTTCGATCCTCTCTGGTTATCTTCCTAACTCTCCTGATTGGTGTTTCTGTGCTGGAAGCGCAATTCCACGGGCAACAGCTTTGTTCAGTCACTTTTACAATGACCTTTCTTCACACGTGAGCCTGGACACAGCATGCACACACATGCACACACCCCTACTGTATATTTCCCTCATTTGCTTGGCATTTATATAGACCAGTCCATGGGCATTAGAAGCAGTTCAGAGAAGGTTTACTAGACTAATACCAGGAATGGGTGGGTTGTCTTATTAGGAAAGGCTGGACAGGTTAGGCTTGTATTCACTGGAGTTTAGAAGAGTAAGAGGTGACTTGATTGAAACCTTTAAGATCCTGAAGGGCCTTGACAGAGTGGATGTGGAGAGGTTGTGGGAGAATCTAGAACTAGGGGTTCTCATTTGAAACAGAGATGAGGAGAAATTCTTTTTCTCAGAAGGTTGTGAGTCTTTGGAACTCTCTCCTTCAAAAGGCAGAGGAAGCAGAATCTTTGAATATTTTTAAGGCAGAGCTAGATAGATTCTTGATTAACAAGGGGGTGAAAGGTTATCAGGGGTAGGCAGGACTGCAGGGTTGAGGTTACAGACAGATCAGCCATGATCTTAGTGAATGGCGGAGCAGGCTCGATGGGCCGAGTGGCCTACTCCTGCTTCTGCTCTTAATTCATATGTTCGAATCTGTCACTTCTGTTGGTGGCAAGTGGTGGTTTTCTACAAAACTTTGCCTGAAGATTTAGACCATTTTCCTACCAGGATTATATTCTGTTTTAAAAGCAAAAAACTGCGGATGCTGGAAATCCAAAACAAAAACAAAAATACCTGGAAAAACTCAGCAGGTCTGACAGCATCTGCGGAGAGGAACACGGTTAACATTTCGAGTTCGAATGACTCTTCAACAGAACGAAGGAAAAATAGAAAAGAGGTAAAATATAAGCTGGTTTAAGGGGGGTGGGTGGGACAGGTAGAGCTGGATAGAGAGCCAGTGATAGGTGGAGATAACCAAAAGATGTCATAGACAAAAGGACAAAGAGATGTTGACGGTGGTGATATTATCTAAGAAATGTGATAATAGGTGACATTAAGGGTAAAAAGCAGGACGAGCAAGGTACAGATAGCCCTAGTGGGGGTGGGGTGGGGGGAAGGGATCGAAATAGGCTAAAAGATAGAGATAAAACAATGGATGGAAATACATTTAAAAATAATGGAAATAGGTGGGAAAAGAAAAATATGTATAAATTATTGGAAAAAGGGGGGATCGGAAAGGGGGTGGGGATGGAGGATAGAGTTCATGATCTAAAGTTGTTGAACTCAATATTCAGTCCGGGAGGCTGTAAAGTACCTAGTTGGAAGATGAGATGCTGGTCCTCCAGTTTGCGTTGAGCTTCACTGTAACAATGCAGCAGGCCAAGGATGGACATGTGGGCATGAGAGCAGGGTGGAGTGTTGAAATGGCAAGCGACAGAGAGGTCTGGGTCATGCTTGTGGACAGACCGAAGGTGTTCCGCAGAGCGGTCACCCAGTCTGCGTTTGGTCTCGCCAATGTAGAGGAAACCGCATTGGGAGCAGCGAATGCAGTAGACTAAATTGAGGGAAGAGCAAGTGAAATGCTGCTTCACTTGAAAGGAGTGTTTGGGTCCTTGGACAGTGAGGAGGGGGGAAGTAAAGGGGCAGGTATTGCACCTTCTGTGATTGCATGGGAAGGTGCCGTGGGAGGGGGATTGAGGTGGTGGGGGTGATGGAGGAGTGGACCAGGGTGTCCCGGAGGGAACGGTCCTTACGGAATGTCACCAGGGGGGGTGAAGGGAAGATGTGTTTGGTGGTGACATCATGCTGGAGTTGGCGGGAATGGCGGAGGATGATCCTTTGAATGCAGAGGCTGGTGGGGTGATGAGTGAGGACAAGGGGGACCCTATCATGTTTCTGGGAGGGAGAGGAAGGTGTGAGGGTGGATGCGCGGGAGATGGGCCGGACATGGTTGAGGGCCCTGTCAACCAACGTGGATGGAAAACCTATTTTACTTTTTCCAGCACTTACACAGCCAAAAGAAGATGCTGCAACTGTTTAGAGTGAAAAAAAAAGAGATTTGAAATGTTTGAAAAATACCATACACCATTCTGTCTGTCATCCCTCAACAACTTGCCCTACACTTTGAATTCGCTGTCATTTGAGCCTTGATTCTCTGCTGGGTGTTAGGCAAATACCAGCGGTAATCAGGTTATTTCAGTTAATTGACAGAAAATAATGATAGGTGAGATTTCTCATAGACAGGGTGTAGCAGAAGATTACACAAAAGTGTTTTTGGCAAAAGTCTAAATTTTCCTTGTATTTAATATAATTTGTGATTAGCTCTATTAGTGCCTAAAGCACAATTTGTTTAAGAAGAAACTGTATCAGTTTTAAGAATGTGCGGTAGGTTTTCCTTTTCTGAAGTTCTGTTTAAAACTAACCCTAATTGATGGGGTTATTACTTCTTTCTTTTGGCTGTACATTAAATGAGTTTCAGCAATTTGAATTGGCTTGTTGTGGTTTTGAGCCTTCTGCACAAAGCTGTTAATAATTCAGCACCAATTGGCACCAAATGGCAACTTCAATCAAAATGATTGTGCTGTTCTGAAGCTGATATTAAAGTCAATTGTTGCCCGACTTGGGAGTGCCGAATAATTATGTCACATCATAAAGTGTGAAAAATGTTCAGTACTTCAATCGAGTCAACACAAAATTGAACTGAAGATTAAACAAAATAAATGAATCCTGTCCCCATTTTAAGTCGCCCCATTTTAAGCCGTTCCACTTTAACGTTGCTGATATAATGGAGCCAGTACGTGCACTTAGTGTTGGGATTTCTGCTTAGTGTTGTTTTGCGCAGGAGTCGATGTGGCATCACCTGACCCGATCAGGGCCATTTTGGAGCAGTCTCTCCCACCCCTTGACCCTCCCGATCGCCGCTTTTCCCCCCCGACCCTCCCACTTGCAGTTCCCTCCTCTCCCTCGCCTGCATCGTTTCCTCTTTCCGCCCCTCTCCTGAACATGCCTTGTAATTGTACACAACAGCGATTTGCTGCAAAGCTATATAAGAAGATTGCCAACTTCTAAAACCAGTGACCTTCTCACCTTCCTTGCAGCCTGCAAGCCCAGCTGGTGCTCCACTTGGTTTAGAAAGGGCCCCTTGCAGCTCGAGGGCGGCGCTCACAGTGAGAGTTTGGGAGAGGAAAGCAGCAAGCAAGAGGGACCAGGAGAAGGGAGCGGTGAGCGGGAGGGTTAGGGCGTGGGAGGGATGATGAGTGGGAGGGTCAGAGAGTAGGAGGGTTGATGAGCAGGAGAGGCAGCAAGTGGGAGGATCAGTGGGTGGGAGAGGTGACATGCAGGAAATACGTAGAAAGTTAGCATATTTCGTTACATTTTTAAATTTATTTTATTTAATTTACAAATATAGGAATTTGCAGTACTTCAACTTACAGTGTATAATGTTTTAATTTTTTTCTGATGAGGAAGGTCCTACAGAACCTAACCACAGTTTTTGCATTGGTTGTCATGGGAAATCTGGTTTGTTTAAATGTGTTCCATTTAAAGTTGCATTTTCAGGAATGTAACTACGACATTAAGCGAGGACTCCCTGTACAACTTATAATCTTATAGAAAGACATATTGGGCAGTATTTAATGCCCTCCCCTACGGTGGGTTTGGTGGCAGGAGGGCATTTAATTGGTGGGAGGGTGGCGGGTGGGGACCCCGTCATCTTCCCACCTCCATCTCAATGAAGTCTATGGCAGGAAAGCTATGGACCTTATGCCTTATGCAATTAATGCCTACTTTACGGCCTCATCCCACCACCCACTGGTATTACCCAGCAGCAGGTAGGGAGCTCGCCATGTGGGGAGAACAACAAACAAACCTGTGTGGGGTTGCTTACGGGCTCTAGGGGTGGGGAAGGTGGGGGGTGTCCCTCATTCAAAGGCGCTCAGTACCTGATCGAGGGACCCAACATCAGGAAGGATGGTTCACTTCAGAGCTACCCCCTGCCGTTGCTGCCAATCCTCTTCAACTCCCACCCGTTACCCACCTCCCACTATGGCTCACCTGTGGCCTGGGCTCCAGCGATGATACTCGGCCTCAGGTGGACGTCAGGCTGGCAGCAGCCACCAGCTCTCCAGTGGACCTAACATTCAATAGAGCTGCTGGCCAATCAGAGGCTGGCAGCTCTCAGTGCATGGGACATCCCCTCCTAGGGAAGGCCTGCCGCTGTCCAGCTAAGTGCCTGAATGGCAGTTAATAGGATGGGCCTGAGGAGAAGGTGGGTGGATTTGAATTATTGGGTGAACTTGGTAGGGCAGAAAAGTAATCATTTAACCAAATGTGCCCTTCAAGGTAGGTGGGAGCACGGATCGCAAATAAGGGGGAAATGTTTTGGAAATGGAGTAAGTAATTTAATGGAAGAGTTGGGCCTGCAAGTTTTTAATATAAGCACACATGCATGCTGGTCAGTAGTTCTACCCTGGTACTCTCAATATCCAGAGGTTAATTTTACAATACTGGACAAACTTAAATTTGTCTAGTTTTGATTTGTCTAGTTTTGTAAAAGAATATATAGGTCAGAATTGGTTTGCTTATATTCAACTTTATACTGCTGGTTCTAAGGATGCAGGGATGGGAAGGATAGGTTCAGCATATTTTATGCCTGAATTTAATGTTAAGATTGTGAAAAGGCCATCTGACAAATTTTCAATATTTTCCTCTACGTTGGGGAGATTAAACGCAGACTGGGTGACCGCTTTGCAGAACACCTTCGCTCAGTCCGCAAGCGTGACCCAGACCTTCCTGTCGCTTGCCATTCCAACACACCATCCGCTCTCATGCCCACATGTCCGACATTGGCCTGCTGCAATGTTCTAGTAAAGCCCAACGCAAACTGGAGGAACGGCACCTCATCTTCTGATTAGGCACCTTACAGCCTTCCGGACTTAACATTGAGTTCAACAACTTCAGACCATGAACTCGCTCCTTCCTCTTGAGCCCTTTTTAATCCAATTTTTATTTATTTATTCATTTATTTATTTATTTTTATTTATTTATTTTCTTATATTTTATTTTATTCTTTTTTTATTTGTTAATTTTTTAAAATCCTTTTCCCCCAAACCCCCCCCTTCCCCCACAGGGCGTCTGCCACTTGTTTTTGTTTTGTTTTCCCAGAGCGCTGACCCTTGTTCTGCTATGTACACCTTTTGCTATCTTACCTTTATGCCACTATCAGCACCTTCTTTACTCTTTACCACTACTATTAACAATCCCTTTGTCTTGTGTCCATGACACCTTTGTCAATCTCTCCTTAGCTGTCACCTATCCCTGACCTTCTATTTTGTTCCACCTGCTCCAGTCCCTCTTACACGTATAAAATCCATCACATTTCTACTTCTCTTTAGCTCTGAAAAAGAGTCATATGGACTCGAAACGTTAACTCTGTTCCTCTCTTCACAGACGCTGCCAGACCTGCTGAGTTTTTCCAGCATTATCTGTTTTTATTTCGGATTTTCAGCATCTGCAGAATTTTGCTTTTATATCAGCATTTTCAGTTGTGTTGATGGCAATTATGTTGGCTTTAGAGTGGCTTGTGGAGGTAAAGCCATTGGGAGTGATCATTTGTTCAGATTTGTCGTCAGCATTGGTCTCTATCCAATCTTGTTTTTCTGATCCAAAACAGGATTTTATTTTTGAAATTTTTCATTTATTGTATAACACGCAACAGGTACTGTGGTGGGTTTTTTTTAATGAATGCCGGTGCACAAAGGTGTGATCGGGAATGAGGCAGCAGATTCTTTGGCTAAAAGTTCAGTAAATCACTTGATTCCAGATATTGGGATTTCATCAGGGAAGACGGAAATTAAATCAATTACTAAGGATAAACTATATGCATAATGGCAACAAAAGTGGGATATGGCTGAGAAAGGAAGACATTTATATCAGATTCAAAACAATGTGAAGTTATCTAGTAAATTCACTGGGAAGTGTAGAAGGGCTGAGATGATTGTGAGCAGGATTAGGACTGGGCACTGTGGGTTAAATAAAAGTCTCTGTATTTAATAGGGAAGCATGTTGACGATTTGTGTCAGGAGTGTGGGGAATGATTCCTGCAAGCGGTGGAGCATGTTTTATTACACTGTACTAAGATTGCAGCTGAAAGGGGAACTATGCAGTCTAATTTACAACAGAAGGGTATACAGTGTGATACAGTGGCTAGTGTTTTAGCAGTTATATTTGGGTATTGGGATTTTTATAAAGTCTTGTTGTCTTTTTTATTTTTCACCGGATTAGCGCGTAGAATTTAGTTTTTCTGTTTTTTATTTGCATTGCACTTCTTCCTCCGATATAGTAGGTGGCAGTAATACACCAAAGAGGTGTGAATTTGCTAGAAACCATGAAAAAAAGAAGAATAAGATGGGCCTTCCCTAAAAAGGTGATGCTCTAGCTGGTGGACGAGACCACCATTGCCTCCATTAAATACTACTCATAGGGCAGAATTTTACGGCAGCGGGATTTTACGTTCCCGCCGAAGTCAATGGGGTTTAGAATGTCTCGCCGCATTTTACGGCCCCATCCCTGCCGAAACGGGGCAGGAAAATTCTGCCCATAGCATTTGTGATTGTCAAGAAGGGATGGAGGAACAGCCTGTGTTTGGGAACACTGTCACCTCTACTACTTGCCAGCCTTCTGTCTCGTAAGACGATGGTTTGCAATGTGGTGGTTAATTCTGTGTTAAGCATCGCCCCGTTGTGGCTCAGGAGCCTCACTCTGACGTGGCAATGCTTGCCACATTCGCTGCAGAGGAAGACAGTGCACTAAGAAGGTACACTGGCCTCTGTTCTCTTTTGGCCCAAAAAGCTTTCCAGTTCTGCTCACCTCTTCCAGTCTCACCTCTCAGTTCCTCTCTCCAAGTCACATAACACACCAACTTGGACATATATCGTCATCATTCATTGAGATTGGGTCAAAATTTAAAGAAAGTTTACCACACTGACTACAGTAGATCAAGAAGTTCCATCATCAGCCTCTCAAGGATGACTACAGAAAGGCAGCAAATTCTGGCATTGCATAGTGGCAGCAAAAGTGCCACTCTAGCAATGCCCACATCCTGAACATTACTTTTGAAAAATGGAAGCATGGAGTTTATTGCTAGGGTACATTAGAGCACTACATTTTCACTACTTAGATCTGGATTCCACTCTTTCAGAAGATGGTGTAAAGGTTTGTTGTCTAACCATTCAAAGCTTTTGTTTTATTTGTGTATGGAGCATTGTGCAATAATGTGAACCACTTCAGGGATTGAATCATTTCAATGTTTGCATTTGGTGCTATAAATTATTGTTTTCTTTTAACTTTATTTTGAATACAAGTCATAATTAAGTAAAAGTTATGATTAAGATCCAAAGGCAGCAGGAATAGAACCAGCTACAGCACAGATTATTTCTGCATCATGTTCTGCACTAGCGTTGCAAACCCTTCAGGATTGCCCTGGAGTCTCCAGGAATTAAAGATAAATCTCCAGGACACTGCTGCAAATAACCCAGGAGAAAAATCATAGGGACATTAAAAATAGGTGCTTTTTTAAAAAAAAAAATGTTTTTGAGCACTCTTGTTTTTTAGCTGTAAGCAATATTGGAGATGGTTTAAGAACAGCTGTTTTGATCAACAGTCCAGAATCATCCAATCAGGTAATGAAGGGTCTGTTTGCTTTCCACTATGTTGGGGGGGTAGGGGATGACAATGCGCCATTGGCGGGCTGGCCAATGCTGGGAGAGTGGAGGTGGGGTGGTTTGAAGTGGGAGGTCATGCGTTAAAGCCCCATGGAATATCCCCAACTGGAGTTGGCAACACAGCACACTGATAGATTTTGCAATATAGGCAATTAAAGTCAACTTTTATGGCAAACCTCAACTATTTTACTTGACTAAATGATGTGTTTTACATTCCACCTATTTTTACCGAGCCCACTATTTCTCCTTGTTCAGGAAGCTGAGGTAACCTAAAATCCCTGAGTGAGTGTCAATGGTGGGAATACTTTTGCATTATCCAGTACAGAGCATGAAACTACAGCAGAAAACTATACCTTATATTCTGCTCTAATCCCCAACCTCTAACCTGAGCAATAAGAGGTGCGATTCTAAGGTTGCAGGTAGTGTACATTATTGGAATATGGTAGGGAAACTCATGCTACATTTGACTTGAATCTGGATGAAACGACAGTAGCGGTCCCTGTTCCCACCTCAGTGTCATAATCACACACGCCTGGGGAACACAAATGGTCAACTATTTGTAATCTAAACAGAGAGGACAGTCACAGTGACACAGTAACCCCATGTTATATGGCAGGTTGTTGTATGAGTTCCTGACCACCACTGTTTTACAATGGGGAGCTCGTGTTTGGAAGCCAGGAGTTTCCTCTCAAGTGGAAGAGCAAACTAGAGGGAAACTCTTGGACTCACTTTGTGCATTTAGGGGAGGAGGTGGTGTAGTGGTATTGTCACTGGACTAGTAACCCAGAGACCCAGGGTAATGATCTAAGGACCCAGGTTTGAATCCCACTGCAGCAGATGTTGAAATTTGAATTCAATTTGGAAAAATCTAATGATGACCATTGTCAAGTGTTGTAAAAACCCATCTGGTTCACTAATGCTCTTAAGGGAAGGAAATCTGCTGTCCTTACCTGGTCTGGCCTACATGTGATTGACTCTGAAATGGCCCAGCAAACCACTCGGTTCTCAAGAGCAATAAATGCTGGCCTAGCCATGAATGAATATTTCAAAAAAAAATTCGATAACGTTTGACCACTGCCATCTATGGTCATCCTTTCAGCCACATGGGGTTTAGGGAGAATAGAAAGGAATTGCTTATCCATGGAGAAATAAAATGAGAAAAGATAAATGAAATCCTGATTTACAAAGGAAATGACTGGCAAGCTTCCATTTGAATTTCATTGGTCCAGGCCGAAATATTGTTTAACAAGTTGCATGGACAGGTAATACTAAAGTTAGGAAAGTATTAAGCACGTTATTTGGTCAGATGGAATAGCTGCAGGTTCACTACAAAACTTGAACGTCACGGGTTATGTTAGAAAATCTGTCAATCTGTAAAGATGATGCAACTTTGGCTGGTTTGAGATGGGCCTTCCGGCACCATCCTGGGAGGAATGCCGCTTCCGAGAGCTGCCAGACAACCTGATTGGTTGACATCTCACTAGACCCAGAAGGGCCACTGGGAGCAGTGGCCAATGTTGGCACTGCATCCATGAGGGTGGGCGCCAAGGTGCAGAGGTTGTGGAGGCTGGGGGCAGGAAGGATCACCATTCGTGGGGAATGCAGACCTTGGGGAGGGGCCTCCGGTTGGAAAAGGGGGCCCATGAAGGAGGCAGCTGGCCATCTCCCCCCGCCCCCCCCACCCCATCCCCCTTCCAGCCTGAGGCCCAAGCAGGCTTACCTGGCAGGCTTCCAGCCTGTTACAAACCTCCTCCCGCTGGCCAGACATTTGTGGCCAAATCAGAAGTGGCCCTTAAATGGTCATTAATTGGTCATTTAAAGGCTTCAATTGGTATGAGGGTGGGCCTCGCCTACCACCCATTAAGTTGCGACCAGGTTGGGGACAGGTGAGTGGGCAGCAGGAAAGGCACTTGGAGGCGGGGGTTGGGGGGGTAGGTGCATTTTATGCAGTCTGTGTTGTGCAAGGTGACTGAATTTCAGTTTAGTGAAAGTGGGTTGAGATCTAGTCAGCGGCGTGTTTTTGTTGTGTCAGGCCTCATGCGTCCTGTGACAGAATTTCCACTTGTAATACATTTGGATGCCATTAATACTCATTAGCGTCAGCTTTTTGAAATAAAGTCCTACTTTCAAGATAAAGCCGATGGTGCACGAGAATCTTGTTGCACCCGGTACTCTTTTGTTTAAAGGTTGCATGCTCCAGTCGGCTGGTGGAGGGTTGAATCTGAGGTCAGTCATTTTCCTTGTTGAATTCTGCGGCACCACAGAGGAGAGCAGTAGAATGGACGCTTGCATGGAGGCTCGGGACTGGCGAGGGTGAGTCAGTGGTGAGGCGGTGGGGGTGGGGCGGCTGGGGCATAGTGTGGAGTGGGGACAGGGGCACAGAGGAGTGCAAGAGGGATCCATGGGAGGATAAAGGGTGTGATAAAGGGCATGGACGAGTTGGGGACTAGATAATATTGACCTTGACAAGCTGTGTCACCTTGTCCAGAACAGTAGAACAAGATGACATGGCCCGCATGTGAAAGGGAGCAAATTCAAATTTAATCCGCAGAAATAATATTTTAGTGAGTGAGTGGTCAACCTATGCCAGGGACCACCCTCCAAGTGATGTTGAACATGGAGGAGTACCGGAAGATGCTAATCAGCAGGAGGTTTCCTTACCCATGTTTGACCTGATACCATGAGACTTCATGAGCTCCAGAGTCAATGTTGAGAACTCACAAGGCAATTCCCTCATGACTGTATATCATTGTGCTGCCACCTCTGGTGATGGTGATGTTTGGGTCATTGTCTATAAGGTATGATTCCATGAGGATGACTGTGTCAAGCTGTTGCTTGACTAGTCTGTGAGACAGCTCTCCCAATTTTGGCACAAGCCCCGAGATGATAGTAAGGAGGACTTTGCAGGGTTGATAGGGCTGGGTTTGCTGTTGTCGTGTCCAGTGCCTGGTAGTTCAATGCTGGGTGACCTGTCTAGTTTCATTCCTCTTTGTAGGCTTTGTAGTGGCTTGACACAACTGAATGGCTTGCTAGGCTATTTCAGAGTCAACCCCATTACTGTGGTGCCCCCTGCACTGCCCTCTAGAATGCAGTGCCCTCTAGAATACCAGGTAAGGACAAATTTCCTTCCCTAAAGGGTTTTTAACAACAATTGACAATGGTTTTATGGTCATTTTTACCAAGACTAGCTTTTTAATTCCAGATTTATTAATTGAATTTAAATTCCACCAGCTGTTTTGGTGGGATTCGAACCCATGTTCCTAGGGCACTAGTCTGGGTCTCTGGATTACTAGTCCAATGACATTACTACTACACCGCCACTGCCTCCCCCTAGTTCCATTGCCAACCTCCAGCACCTTCTCCCTGTAACCCTGCACATTCTTCCTTTTTAGATAACAGTCTAATTCCCTTTTGAATGTTTTGATTGAACCTGCCTCTACCAACTCTCAGGGAGTGCATTCCAGACCCTAACCACTCGCTGAGTGAAAAAGTTTTTCCGCATATCACTTTTGTTTCTTTTACAAATTACTTTAAATTAGTGCCGTCTCATTCTCAATCCTTTCATGAGTGTGAACAGTTTTTCCCTATCTACTCTGCCAGACCCCATCTGAATTTGTAAACCTCTATCAAATCTCCACTCGGTCTTCTTTTCTCTAAGGAAAACAGTCCTAACTGCTCCCATCTATCTTCATAACTGAAGTTCTCCGTTCCCTGGAATGATTCCCATGAATCTTTTCTGACCCTCTCTAATGCCTTCACATCCTTCATAAAGTGCATTGTCCAGAACTGGACACAATACACCAGCTGAGGCCGAACTAGTGACTTATACAAGTTCAACATAACCTCCTTGTTATTGTACTCTATACCCCTATTAATTAAAGATACTAGAGAGAAACAGAATTAACGTTTCGAGTCTGTATGATTCTGAAGAAGAGTCATATGGACTAGAAACGTTGCTGTGTTTCTCTTAGCACAGATGCTGCCAGACCTGCTGAATTTGTCCAGCATTTTCTGTTTTTGTTACTAACTTTTCTGTGTTCTTTGTACAAGTACACCCAAGTCCATCTGGACATCAATATTTAAAAGTTTCACACTTTTAAAAAATATTCTGCTTTTTTATCCTTACCAGCAAAGTACCTCACACATCCCCACATTATACTTCACCTGCCACATTGCTGCCCACTTACTTAACCTGTCTATATCTCTTTCCAGCCTCTTTGTGTCCTCCTCAGTTTCCATTCCCACCTAGCTTTGTATTGTCAGCAAGCTTGGCTACGTTACTCTTGGTCTTTCCGTCTAAGATATTAATATAGGTTGTAAGTAGCCGAGACGAATCCAGTCAGGATAAGAGAGTTTGATTTTAGTAACACGCAGAATTTATTATCTGTGATGTGAACTCTGAAATGTAGAAGAGCCTTTAGGAAGGAAAGAGCCTGTAATTATACAGCTGGCTCTTGTTCAAGTAGCACAGTGGAACTGTTACTGTGCTTTATTGACATCCCCTGCTGAAAATAATTCGTTCAACATTCTCACATGAACCCACCACTGCATTTTATAGAAATCCCAGTGACAATGCTGACTGCATTGTAAATAATTTAGATACACCAACTGTCCTCAGTCAAATAAAGCATCAGACGCTAGCCGCTACGTGAGATCCTCATTTCCATTCACCATAGTTTCAGTTGCAATGTCGATCAGAATGGAAGGCACCAGTTACAGTTTCCAGATTTTCACTCGAGTGGCAGAATATAATTGCGTCCCCATGGGAAGCGCACTCGGAGACAGCTACTCCTTCCGTGCTATTGGTATATGAAGAGGCACAGATGCCTGCTGCCACGATGTATCATTTAAGCTCTCAAATCTGGCTTACATAATACACCATTCAGGCTGCTTTCAGTGAGGCGACCTCTGCATTTTGCTCTGGTGTGAAATCCAGACTGAAAAGCCTCCTTTGGCTCTTACTCGTTGCTAATACAGAATATATTGCTTCAGGGTAAAATAAACAATTGGTTTGTTAATTATGTGCACCAACACTTATGTTCAGTGGTATGAAAAAGCATGAACTTCATCTCTCAGTGCATTCCAATAGAACTGTGTAATTTTGACAGTCCCACCGAAATGGTAGGGCACAGTTTATAGGCTCTTGCCATAGTCTGGTGGTGTAACACTGCATAATGAAAGCTTTGTTGTATGCTTCTCCTAGTTATTACATTTTATTCACATATACTCCTCATACGGGAGAATCAAAAACTCTGCATGTTACAGGGCAACAGTATATCAAAAGGTACAGATGATACTATACATTATGAACCTTGAGTGCAATGCTTAAAGGTTTTATCGCCATTTGAACTTTAAGGTGTAAAACATACACCTTTAAGTTTAAGTAACTAGAGGATTTTCTGGGTACCTTGGAGCTGGAAAGGTGCCTTTGGCAATGAAATGAATATAACTCTAAAGTGTTGATTATTGCTGAAAAAAAGAGACATTTTTTGTTGAAACTTTTCATCTTGCACTCACCAGAACAATTCACAAGAAAATGCCAATGTCAGGGTAATCAATAAATTTATACTGTATGAGAAGAGAGTGTTGATTGGTTGGCAAGTGGACTCTGATTGGTTGAGGCACTGTCATGGAGAATGCACAAGTTGATGGTGACTGACAGTTAACTGCCAAGCATTTTTTTTTTGGAAATTTAATCAGGCAGCTTGACTCTGATTGGTCAAGACATTTCCCTGGGGAATGAACCAGTGAGTGGCTGTCATTTATTTTGTTTAGCTGAAACAAGCGCAATGTGTGTAGATGTTCTTTCTGTCTGCAAAGAACAGGGCCCTGTGTATTAATATATGTAGCTTCCAGTACACACAAATGCACCACATTGCGAGCCTGACTGACAATCTTAAATTGGTTGTAAGCATAATTTTTTAGCACACTGAGGATTATTTAGCAAATGTTGTCCAACTGCGGAATCATATTTAATGTTGGACACTGTGTTTTGAGTTTTGCAAGCACAGGTTGGGTACGGTCTGTACCTTGCCCATTGCAAAAAGTGGAAGGGACATGCTATTTGATATGATCCGCCAGTCTTTGGGATGTATGGCCTACATACCTAGCATCACACTGGCATTGAAATTCATATACCACATTACTCATTTGGGTGATAGGCAGAACGTCTTTTTGGCTTGACGGCTGCATCCTGTTAGTGGCGAATACCACTCGCATTGCTACTGCATTGTAGCAGCCTGAAACAGCTAGCTTCACCTGTTGCCCAAAGTTTTGAGATATCTTGCCCTTCCAGGGTAATCTGAGGTAGACTGGGCACTTTTCAAGGCCAAAAGTAACAGCCTTGGGCCTGTTTATTAGTTTGCACGATATACAGTGCGAAATGACCTGATCAGGGTAGCCATTATCCCGCAGGATGGCTATGATGTGCCCTATTTTAGTAACAAGCTTGCATGGTGAACAAAAGGCTCAGGACCTATTTACAAGGTTGCCACTCTTATAGCGTGTGGAACTGTAAGAATCCCAACCCGTATATTGACCAGTGAAGGTACGCTTGTGGTAGACCGTGGTAGAGAAACACCCTGGCAGATTTCTCAACTAGTATGTCAAGGAAGGGGAGTTCATTTGACTGCTCCATTCCAAAGGTGAAATTGAGCGCAGGATGGAGCCCATTAAGACATGCAAGGAAATTATTACATGTAACTGCGGATTCTCTGTGGCAAAGCCTCTACTAATCAGAGTCCACTTGTCAACTAATCAGCACTCTCTCCTCATACAGTATAAATATGTTGTTTCCCCTGATATTGACATTTTCTTGCGAATTGTCCTGATGAGTGCCAGACCAAAAGCTTTAACAAAAAAATCTCTTTTTTCCAGCAATACTCAAGTTCTGTCCTACCAAAGCATTGATTCATCAGAAGCACAGAAATGAAAAGAAAAATAACTAAAACAAATTTTAACTCTTTAAATCAGTATATTTTAAAATGTAATAGCCATTCAAATGCATCAAAGAAGCAAAATAACAGTCCATTGCAGTGAGTGCTAAAATAAAGCACAGTACTGTTCATTACTGCAAAAGCTTCTTAGGAGTTGAAAAACATGTTGCACATAGCACTCAATGGTGTACATTATAATGAAGTGCTTATCACTCTGACATTGTATTGCATGTAACATTATGAGGAAATTGAAGACAGCAGAGTTGACTGGTTAGGTCCCATATATGAGGAAATGTGAGGCATGACACACTCTTGGGCATAATTCATACATGCTAGATGACTCAAACTGGTCTGATTCCGCATTTGTTAATCCAGTAGTGCGAGTGTTCATTTAATTAAATGGAACAGAGAAGCAACTTAGCTTAAAATGAACAACAAGCCCATCAGCATCTGAAAAGAGGAAGGGTCTCATGCAGATACTGATTGACAGGTCCTATTTTTACTTTAGATTTCCAGCACTTCTTTGCTGTTAAAATTGCTTACCCTGTATATTACAGATTAGTACTGCTTTGTAGGGCGAATATTGAGCACTGCCCTCTTCCTCAGCATACACTGACAGTCAACACAGTGCTGACAGAAACAGTGACTATTCTGTGCCTTTTTAGTAATGGATCAGTTACTCCTCTCACTTCATTCAAAGGTTACCATACAGCAAACCTGTCTTCATTTATTTGTTCAAATGTACATTACAAAGACATCATGTTGAAATGCACCATCACAAATGCAAGATCACTGTACTGAAGGGAATACATGGAGGTAAGGCTTGACTATGTGTGATTTTGTAAAATGGATGACAGTGAGCTGACAGCCTGTTTTACCTCTCTCTTGATTTGAAATCACTGGAAATCGGAGAGATGCAGAGTGGGCTGGAGACAGATGTTCCCAATCCATTTCCACTAGGGCATAAAGTCAAGATCTATCCCATTCTCATGTATCTTGTTCCTCTGGCCGTAGAACATTTGGCAGATATTTTCTTGCATGAAGCTTGTTCTCCTTTAACTAGTCATCTGTTAAGCTTGTGGGAACATCAGTAGGTGATGACCTTGCCTAAGTGATACCTGTTTGATCCAAGGATCTTGTTGCCTGTGAAATTAGGTACTTAGCAGTTTTGTTTAATAAGTCCTGCTTGTAATAAATCCAGCAGCTGGACTTCCAACTATTTGCACATGCTGGCAATGTAGCAAGATAATGGGCAGGATCTTGCCCCTGTTGGGGGGGTTGTGCAGGAGCGGGCGGCTTCCCGATCAGCACCCCTGGTTGGGGGCACGTCACCATTTTAAGTGGGCGGGCCAACTAAGGCCCACCTAGCGTGACGTCCGCCAAGAAGCACTAATTGTTCCCTGTGCGGACGGCGGGGGGGATTCCCTGTGCGGGAGTGCGCTCATGCGCCCGGAAGAGCGCACAGATCTCCCTGAGTGCAAAGTGCTGCCTCAGGGAGGTCGGCTCAGGTTTGAAAGTGTCAATAAAGAAGGGTAAAAAAATTACCGACATGTCCACTCATGTGACAATATCACATGAACTGGGACATGTCAATTCCTCTCATTTCAACATTTCTTAAACATTTTAAATCCCTCATGAAACCTCATCCTGCCCTGGACAAGGTTTCATGTTTTTTCTAAAGACTGCCTGGGCTCCTCGCCTGCCTGCCAACCTTAAGGTTGGATGGGCAGGTCCATTGATTAGCTTAATTACTTGTTTAAAGGCCTTAAGTGGCTGTTGACAGTTCGGCGGGCGCATGGCCGACTCTAAATGACACAGGGTGACATCGGGACACACGCCCAATGTCACCCCACTACATTTTATGCATCAGTGAGCGGGCCCCATACACCGCTCACCAACCAGAAGATGCAGCCCTATGTTACTGAAATAGTTATAAAATGTAGTAAAGCATACTCTTACAGAAATGTTGGACATCCTGATTTGTTTATAGCATTCTGTGTTTCTTCCCAGTTTTCTGTACTTTTTCTTCTGAAGTGATTTACTCTTGCTAGACCCAGTACCTCATCAAGTCACATTTTCCACCTATGAGCTGGAGGCAGTGAGTTAAAGAAGAAAGTGACACAGCTTGAAAGTGAATGTTTCTGTGTTCTCCATTACACTCAACTGAGCTACTCGTGCACCTAGATGTACTTCCGGATATCGCCAAGTCAACAAAAATTTAGCACCTATTAAAGTAACCTTTCTGCTTGACCAATAGCCAGGGTGGAGCTGTCCTTCAAATAAAATAATTCCAGTAACTATGCAAATCGTATCATTATGAAGAGGCAATTATTATTGCAGAGGTACCAGTGATTGGAAGCAGGCTATTGTTCACCCTTATTCAAAAAGGGCAACAAAACAGATGTAGGCACTACAGATGTATTAATCTTATTCTAGTTTGTGTAAAATAATAAAATTGGTTATCCAAAGTTAGCTTGATGATTATCTGTACAGGAACAGCCTATCAAACAGCAGTCAACACAGCTTTAGACAGGAATTTGTGCGACAATATATTTGTTCCTCATCCGTGCAATTTTAGAGCTAGGGACTGGTGGTTTTAAAGCTGCAAAATCGTGCACTTGAAGTTTTTTCTCAGAACAGAAGGGTAAAGAGCTTAGCCACCAGCAAAATATTATCATGCGAAAAAGGCAAAGAACTTCAAGGAATTAACTTGTCAAGATGGTAGTCAGCAAAAACACAAATTGCCTCAGAGTAGCTGTGAATCTGTCATTCCAGTTAACAGGTTCACATGAACATTAAAACTGACAAGCTCAATTAGTTGCTGTCAAAACAGTGTTGTCATGGAAATGAATCTGTTGGTTTTGTTTCGGCTAAACAATGCTGCTTCTTTCACATGTATTAGTGAAATGCTTACTTGGCCAATTTTGTTCATTAGCACAGAATGGTGCCAATAGAACTCCTTGATATTTTTGGAATGTGTTAGAACATTTTGAGAGACATGGGCAGAATTTAATGGTCCTGGCACTGGGCCTATCCACTGGCTGAAGAGTCGGTCTCATCAATGCCATGGCCATTTCCAGGAGCACCATTGGGTTTAAGTCCCAAGCAGGCAGCAGGCTGACCTCGGGGTCCTAGGCTCTACTGGGGCCAATGTCCTGAAAAGCTTCCTGGTATGGTGGGTGGCGAATGCCCCGCCTTCAAGAGCTGCTAGCCAATAAGTGGCCAGCAGCTCTCCAGTATCAGCAGTGCCTTCATGTGCAGTGGCCACTGTCGAAGGATTGGTGCTGGGGCCCCCGGACCAAGGTGATTGGGATGGGATTGCCAAGGCCAGTCAGGGAGGAGGGTCATTGTGAAGGGTGGGGTGGGGCTGTTGCCTCCCCAAGGGTCCCTGTCTTGGCACCGGTGGGTCCCTCCATTGGGCACAGGATGCCTAAAAAGGAGGTATCTCCCCACTGCCCCAGAAGCAGTCTCCAGGCATACCCACTGGAATTTACATGGCTATTTGCTTACATGACATGGACCTGCACGGTGACAGGATGAGGCCCTTAAGTCGCCACTTAAAGTCCTCAATTGGCCTCCAGGCGGGAAAGCCGCCCTTGACTCTTTCACTCCACCCCACATCTTCCAGCTGCATTTTATGGCTAACTCACCTCCCAGCCTGCCTCTGGGGGATCAGTAAATTCCACACGTTTATTGTAGCGCGGACAATTTTTCATACCACAGAGATTTTTCCGATTCATATGCGGTGATGATATGGTGAGGAACATAATTATCCTTGCCCTCTTCCTCCTTGATTATCCTTGTGGAAAGGGCTGACGTGATCAGTTTTTTAATGAAAAGACCGAAGAGGCAGGAATTGTAGAGCAGTTGGCCACCAAATTTGGATGAAAAGAGATGAAAAAAGTAAATCTAGAATTAGTGACGCAGTGATGTCAAAGATGGATCTTTAAAACCTATATATAGCAGGAGGCAGGAGAGACTGAGGAAGGTAAGGAGTTCAATGGTTTTGGGGCCCTGGGAAAGAATGATTTAAAGGGCCAGACCGAACCCTATGTTTCTATTGGGATACTGTCATGACATTGTCAAAGACCAATTTGTTCCTTTATCAGAAGTTTACTCAAATAACGGGAAACTAATTAAAAGTAATCCTTGGGGCATGAAATTATTTGTTCAAAGAAGTCGAATTAGCTTTGTAATTTACTGGGCTGCTGGCATTATGGAATCTATCAGGAGGATTCCACACTACCAGCAGCAGCAGTGCAAAAACAGTCGGCCACACATTTTTCTCGATGATTGGAGAAGGTCCAAGAAAGCAACTGATGGGAAAACCACATTCCTGAAAAAAAAAGTGCCCTGTGCAATCAGAGCAAGCTGTTCCTATTTGCCGCCACACGCAGTGCTGCCTCTGAAAGAGCACTCAGGCACTACCCCCAGAAGTGCTGACTCTCGACAATGCTCCCGCTCAACTCAAGGCAGCTGTTAATGGCAGTGCTGTAATATAACAGGGTGTCACCAGATGCTCAATGGAGGAATCAATTCATCCATATAGAACAAGCTTACTTTGCCCCTGCCACTCGGGCATCTAGTTGCTTTTTAAATGATTCCAGGATTGTTGCCTTTAACACCCTGCCTGGAAGCCTAATCAGTCTTTGCACAACGAAGTTAGTCCTAAAGTTACCTGCTACTAATTTGAATCTATGCCCCCTTGACCTACTCCCATTGTTTAATGTAAAGTTGTACTCTGGATTTAACTTTTCCATTTCATTTACTATCTTTTAGTTCTTTAAAATAACCTTTTATGTTTCAAGCCTATCCTGTCTTACCTCAATTTAGAGCCCGGAAACTAGGGACTGCACTGTGTCCAGCACTTGAATATTTCCCTTGATCCTTGGTGACTGGAGCTGGACACAGTATTCAGGGTGCAGTCTAAACAGAACAATGCACATTTGATCACTACCTCCACTGACTTGCTTTCTACTATTTTTGCTATGTAAGTTAATATTTTGTTGATTTTGCTGAATGTTGGTTGGTTGAGTTTTGAGTCTACTAATATTCTTATAAATGTCCATAGCTATTTCAACATAAACAAGTATGCGTGTCAATACTTTTCACACCCTATTTGCAATACTTTATACTTGTATCTACATTAAATTTCACCCACCATTCAGCCCTCTCACATATTTTGTTTAGCTCATTCTGTAATTTCTTTGATGCCTCCTTGGCCATTCAAGTTTAGTGTCATCTGCAAAATTTGAACAGTTTGCACCTGTAAACTCCTAAACTCCAATCATTGGTGTAAGTAGAAACAACAGTGGTTCCAATACTGAGCCGAAGGACAATCCTGTCAATGTTTTCCCCAACACCTGTCATGACATAAACCCTCTAACCACTGCCTTCTACCCTTTAGGCAATTTCCTATCCATACTGAATCCCCACATCTCTGAGCTGAATTCATGCCATTTCAAGTGGACCTTTTTAAAGTGCTTTTTAGAAGTCTTAAGTGCAAAATACCCAATTCGGGTTGACGCTTTCTCAGTGAAATTAAGGAGGATGATTAACAAAGATCCTCCCTGTCTAAAGCTAGGCTGTTGCTGCACAGATAATCATCAAGTTAACACTGGATAACCAATTTTATAACTTTACATGTATTAGAATAAGATTAATATATATGTAGTTGCTTGTATCTGTTTTGTTGCCCTTTTAAATAGGGGTACCACAACAGCCTGTTTCCAATCTATTGGTCCCTCTGCGATGGCCATTGCCTCCTCATAATGATTGTTAGCACTTTGCAAATCTCCCTGCTATCCATACTCTGGAATACATACCATCTAATTTTGGAAATACTTGCCTCTTCAACTGTAATGTTTCTAGGGCCCGAATATTACAGGTGGCAGGGTTCCCCTTCCTGCCATCCGAAGAGTCGGTGGGGAACACATCCCCGCGGACTCACCCCCACAGCCATTTCATGCTCGAATGAGCGTCAGTTCGCTTTAGGCAGGACTTCCGACCTCACTCGGGTGGTTGACAGGGCCCTCAACCGTGTCCGGCCCATCTCCTGCGCATCCACCCTCACACCTTCCTCTCCCTCCCAGAAACATGATAGGGTCCCCCTTGTCCTCACTTATCACCCCACCAGCCTCCGCATTCAAAGGATCATCCTCCGCCATTTCCGCCAACTCCAGCATGATGCCACCACCAAACACATCTTCCCTTTACCCCCTCCGGCGGCATTCTGCAGGGATCATTCCCTCCGGGACACCCTGGTCCACTCCTCCATCACCCTCCACACCTCAACCCCCTCCCACGGCACCTTCCCATGCAACTGCAGAAGGTGCAACACCTGCACCTTCACTTCCCCTCTCCTCACCATCCAAGGGCCCAAACACTCCTTTCAAGTGAAGCAGCATTTCACTTGTACTTCCCTCAATTTAGTCTATGCATTCGTTGCTCCCAATGCGGTTTCCTCTACATTGGAGAGACCAAACGCAGACTGGGGGACCGCTTTGCAGAACACCTTCGGTCTGTCCGCAAGCATTACCCAGACCTGCCTGTCACTTGCCATTTCAACACTCCACCCTGCTCTCATGCCCACATGTCAGTCCCTGGCCTGCTGCATTGTTCCAATGAAGCTCAACGCAAACTGGAGGAACAGCACCTCATCTTCCGACATGGCACTTTACAGCCTTCCAGACTGAATATTGAGTTCAACAATTTTAGATCATGAACTCTCTCCTCCATCCCCACCCCCTTTCCGATCCCCCCCTTTTTTTTCCAATAATTTATATAGATTTTTCTTTTCCCACCTATTTCCGTTATTTTTAAATGTATTTCCATCCATTGTTTTATCTCTACCTTTTAGCCTTTTTTGATTCCTTCACCCCACCCCCACTAGGGCTATCTGTACCTTGCTTGTCCTGCTTTTTTCTACCCTTAATTAGCACATTCCTTACATAATATCACCACCTTCAACACCTCTTTGACCTTTTGTCTGTGACATTTTTTGGTTATCTCCACCTATCACTGTCTCTACTTGTCCCACCCCCCCTTAAACCAGCTTATATTTCACCTCTCTTCTATTTTTACTTAGTTCTGTTGAAGGCTCATTCGGACTCGAAATGTTAACTGTGTTCCTATCTGCAGATGCTGCCAGACTTGCTGAGTTTTTCCAGGAATTTTTGTTTTTGTTTTGGATTTCCAACATCCGCAGTTTTTTGCTTTTATCACTCGTGAGGAAGTCCTGACTTGGAGAGCTGCTGGCCAATCTGATTGGCCGGCAGCTCTCTAGTCCCTGCAGCGACAGGAGCTGCATTTTGCAGATGGGAAAGCTCAGGAAGATGTCTGAGCCTAAGTCCTAGGACTGGACGGCAAAGTAAGTTTTCGGGGTCCCAGGGTGGGGAGGCTAGGGAAGGCCTAAAGGAGCGGAAAGTGGGTGATTGGGGTGTTGGGGGACAGGCCAGTGGGAGGGAAGAGGGAGGTCCAGTGATCACTGGACCTTAAACGGTTGGGGGGGAGGACGAACCCTCAGTTGGAAGAGAGCTTCTGATGGAGGACCCCCCGCCCCCCAACCCCCCCACCCCACCAAACCCCCTCCCCACCCCCTGCTCGAGACCTAAGCCCATTCAATTTCAGGCTTCCCCTACGCTGGGGAAATCCTCCTGCCAGCCTAAAAATTGATGCTGGGCCGGAAGTGGCCAATAATTAGCCACTTAAGGGCCTCAATTGGGGCAAGGGCATGTAGCCCATCTGAGGCTTTGCCCAACCCAGCGTAAAATCACTGCATGGCCAGGGTGGGTGAAAACCTGGAGGGAATCCGTTTCTTCAATTTACTGCACCCCCCCCGCGCCCAAATACCTGCCTGCAGGGGAGCGTGAAATTCAGGCCTAGATCTCTCTATTGCCCCTTTGTTCACCCTTTCAAATGACTCCTGCATGATCTGTGCTCACCCCTTCTCCTTTCTGCAGAATTTTTAAAGGTAACGTTTCCTCAATCAGCTAAAAAGGCCGCTCAGTCCATCTTAACCCATTGATGAAAGGATTCTGCAGTTCCCCGTCACAATGAGCGCATAATTTTTATACTCACTACTCTCCCCAAAAGTCTACTCCATGCGTTGATACCTCTGTGATAACCTGACATCAATGCTCAATTTGACTGTTACTGAAGTTTAAATTTAGAACCCACATTTTAGGTTTAACTTGACGCAGTGTTCTAGATTTACCTTTCCTACACTGGCTATAATCTTGCAGATCTGTATAATGGAGTGAAATAGCTGCTATTTGCATTTGTTTCACACCAGAATGCTGTCTGGTCATGTGAACGTTGTTGAATTGAAGCTCGGCAGCTCGGACTGCTTTGGGAATAGGCTGCAACTGCACATTGTTGTCCTAAGGCAAGTTTGTACATGACATAAATACTAAGAGTTCATTGAAATGGAAGGAAATAATGACCAAAGTGAAAGAAAAATGATCCATTGACACAGACAATATCAAAAAGCTTTGTTGCCATGTTTACAAATTAAGCAAATATGTTGTGCAACTGCCTTGTACAGAGGTTGCTCAGTTACTGAGTAATTTACAAGTCCTGTTGGCACCAAGGTTTTCAAACTGGGTCCCATGGGTTGTAAGGACCTGTGAGGTTATTTGATTTCTGTCCGTCGAGTACCAAACAAATGTTGTCTTGAGAATTCTGTGTGCTATGTGTTTCCTGTACTTCCTGGCTTGATGATATGCAACTATAGCATTGCTTTCACTTTGAGCAGCCACTCTACCTTTTGGAAGCGATGAATTGATGCAGGGAGGGTGTCAGCATTTGCAGGGAATCCTCAAGGATGCATCAATATTTCCCTATGTAGCAAGCTTTGAGAAGCACAATGTTGGAGGTCTAACTCCATAGGTTGGTTGTTTCTTTTGAGATACTTAATGAGTCAATTCCTTGCCATCAGCCGGCGAAGCTACGTTCAAAGTAATAGGGCTACAATGCTGGATTCTCTGGTATGTGCTCCCTGTTAGTGGAGCCCTCCACTGGGAGTGAGGAATTAACCCTGTTAGGACACTCTCACCCAGCGCCATTAAGATTCTGAAAACATTGATACATATAACAAAAACATCGTCCTATATCAGGCATCGCCAGTGGCATTAATTAACACCACTAGTTGCATTGTTTTAAATAAGTGTCTGTAATATAGTTTGCATAGCATCCATAACAAATGAAAGATGTATAAGTGAATAAGATATATAAATGCATAAAGATTGAGAGCGATTAAATGTAAACAATCTCATTGTAAAGGGCTGGATTTTCTTGAAGGCTTAGGGACCTGACGTTAGGATCAAATGGGAGTCCCGATCTCTCAAGTTGTCGGCAGTGAGACCGGCGACACAATCTCCTGAGAGACAGCTGCCTAATTGGCCACCTCGGAGCTGGGCAGACAGTTAAGCTGGGCGGGCAGGATGTAGATGCTGCCGGCCCAGTCAGAGGACCGCCAGCTCTGAAGGCGCAGCGCCCCACCAGGACAGGCGGGGCTACTGAGGTGGGCCGGGCCTCCAAGGGCACTTCAACATGGAGGTGCCCTCAGATCAATGATCCAATTCAATAAATATGCGGGCTGAAGCTATTCGGCTCCTCGGAGTGGAGGGAAAACCTCCCTGGAGGAATCATTTGGGTCATGGATGTGGCTTTCTCTGACCTTAGCCTTCTCATTGGAGCATGAAGCCTCCAGCTCCACTAGACCCCTGGCCTGTTTCAGGGACTCTGCCTCCATTGAGCTGATGGCCTCTGCATTTGGTGAAGGGGCTGCTCCACTAATGGAAAAATATCGACGAGACCAGTGAATGGCCCCTGATTGGGGCCTTAACCATCATAATTGGCTGCCCGCCGGCTTTGAGCAGGCAGCTGATCCTCTTTCCAGCTCACCCCAGGAAAGCTCCCCACTCATAGAAATGTATCAGGGAGCCATCTTGATGTGGCTCCTCTCTATTGTCCCGACCTCTTGCCTCCCAGATGCCATGGGTCTGGGAAAATTCAGCTTGATCACTCAGAGCAGAGATTGAATCATGAGGTGCAGTTATTTTCAATATAACCGCTCCCACCCAGGCCCTTTTTGATTTTTTTTTTAACATACACATGGTGCTAATTTGAAAGAACGCCCAAAACTTTTCATTTTAAAAGAATCTATGAATATCATGGCGGATATCCAATGCAAGGTCACCACATTCCATTCATACATGATGATGTCTTCGCTGAAGGATTAAATTAGTGACATTATCACTGCAGGAGTAGTGGAACTTGATCATGCATGCATTATTGGGAAATGAGACGACATCGTGGCCTAAATTTTATGATGTAGTACTCTAGGCACGGAGCTTCGGATGACAGGTGTATATATTAGGAATTCAGACATCAAGGTCAGCATGCCTAATGCATTGCCTGCTGCTTCATAAAAGGAACTTGGAAGTGAATTTAACGTTGGACACGTGATATAATCTTGGATTCCTGATGTAAACTGAAGAGGGCATTGAATCACAAAAGGCCGTGCAGTTCAACCCTCTACAGCAATACAAATAACAAAGCTCAACTGCTCTCTTATGAACTCTAACTAACTCATTTAAGCTTGTGTACA
The DNA here is from genome assembly GCF_964194155.1 of Cetorhinus maximus. Classification (NCBI taxonomy): domain Eukaryota; kingdom Metazoa; phylum Chordata; class Chondrichthyes; order Lamniformes; family Cetorhinidae; genus Cetorhinus; species Cetorhinus maximus. The sequence continues at coordinate 27,270,346 of NC_135885.1, read as the reverse complement.
CTTTGCTTCTGCTCTCCCAAAGGTAAGTAGCACAAACCTCCAGAATATCTACCTGTTCTTAAATGCTAAACTGGTTGGCATGACATTTCCACGATCCCAGCAGCTCAGATTCCATCACGTTCCATACAGCCTCTAATTGCCTCTACTCCTATGTGTTTTTATAGTGCTCAGGGTTCATAACAATATTAATCAACGAAGGATTAGTTCTTTTAGTCGGAAATCTATTCCATCTATTCCACACGTCTGCGACTCTTGGGGCAGGGGGTGGGGGGGAGGGAAAGAATTCCTTCTAATCCCAGGCCTTGCTTTATGCTTGTTAATTTTATACTTGTGTCCTCTAGTTACACTTGTGTCCTCTAAATGGGTATTATAAATGGCTTTTTGTGGCTTACAATGTCACCTGAGCCTTTCGATTAGATTACAGTTTACTAACTTGCTCAGGGTTATAATATTTTCAATGCCATTCACATGATGATTTGCAATGGGAGGCCAAATACCGCTTGACTCCCAGGCGTCCGCATAAATAGGGATATCAACCGACCTGTGTCAAGAAACAAAGATGTCAAGCAACATGTCGGAAATATGGATCGCAGTGGAACATGATCCAATTGAGCTGTATTGGCTTACAGATTTGGATGTACTCTGACTGTAAAGAACTTTTGTTCAAGTGTTACTTTTTTCTTTAGCTTGAGATACTTCTGTTCATTTTTCCCTCCATTTTGTCCCTAGTTCTTCTAAAGGCACTGACTTATGGTTCCATGAGTGCTGGCCATCCTATTCCTCACTCAAATGTTCAGTCAGGATGTGCTGATAGACTATTGGCTGTGGTGGGCATTGCGTCCAACCACAATCCTACCCTGACCTGACATTCAAACATTCTCAGTTTGCAGAATCCTCACTGTGTAGCAATCAGGATTGGAACTAATGCTTTCCATCTCTTATCCAGTGTAGCTGAGACCTTTCAGCACCCTGTTGGAGATCAGGAATCAAAGCTGAGACAACGCGGCTCCTCAATATTTTTAAATATCTCTTTGCCCCCCGCAGTGCAGAGATAGGAAACGTGGAGAGATTATGAAGTGAATCTTGGCTACACAAATCCTTCTCTTGATTTTAGTTAAACTTGTGGCTTGAAGGTTCTCCCTATTGAAAATTGAATTGTTTTTGCAGCTGCCCAACGACAGAGAAAATAAAAGGAGAAAATTATGTAACCAGAATCAGTTATTTTTATCTTGCCAGAATATGTAATAAATCAGAATGCTGGGGAGCAATAAATCATTGATATTGTAGTGCAAACTGTGTTAAAATAAAAATAATGTAATGCAAAGAGACTGCTAGACCCCATTCTAGGAACATTTTCAGAGTCCCATTCGATTCGCCTAGCTTCTTGGATTATATACCCAAAGGAACCCTAAAAAATTGCAGCTGACATTCTTCAAGAAATGATTGTAAGTGATATGCGAAAAGGAAGGAAGCAGCAGCCTTTAGCAGGATCAGCTTGAAGATCAACACAAGGGCAGACTTTGGTGCCCAGCTGGTGTCATTAGTACTGGAATGTGTAAATCTGAAACGAAGAGCAAGGATTGTTACAGTCCACATGGCCAACTTCCTCCATCTCCTGCAATGGTTACAATAGCAATGGGTAGAACAAGCCACTGACAGCACCATTAACACGTCACCAGAGGAAAGCAGGACAGCTCGAAGAACTGGGAATCCTGGGGCTGGATTTTCACCTTGGAAGTGGGAATTGGGAGGAAGGAGATTTCCTCACGTCGCAATCCCGCCTCCTGAGCAGCAATGCGCACCCAAGCTATTTTCATGACGGGGAGTAAGGGGCAGGCTAGAGTTGGGCCTACCACTCCTGCAGCAGCCTGAGGTGGAGACGTAGGTGGGTTAAAAGGCCGCCCCCATTCACTGAGACATTGGCCCAGTTCTGGAGATGAATGTGAGGTCCCCTAACCATCACCACCCACCCCCCCCAATAGCTCCTTTCCCAGTATCCATTATAAACAGAACCCATGAGTCCTTTAGTAACATTTGGAAGTCTTTGAGAAGCTCATAAATCTATTAAAATAAATAAACATTACTTGAAAATCCACTTAAAACACAATCGTTATGACAGTGGATGAATCTGTCTAAATAGCCAAGCTCACATTCCCCTTGATGCCTGTGTCAACTAATTCTGCTGAACATAATGCATTTGGAACTCAGCCAAACATTCATAAATTTTTCATTTTTTTTTTAATGGGATGCGGGCCTCGCTGGCTTAGGCAAGGTGCTGTTGAAGAATTGTGTCAACAAACCCTCATGAACTGAATACATGAAGTCCTTTAAAGATAGCCAGAAGCTTAGACATGTCAGGGCTTTGAAACAGCGAAAAAGATAGCTGAGCTGAACTTCAAGGAAAAAAATCAAGGCATTGGGCACATTTCACACCATCATTATTTCATTATTGTACAATGCAGAATAGCTCCTTATCTAGTGGATAATGCATTCTAATGCATCCAAAGACATTTACACTTTCGCATTGCCAGAAGTCAGAAGTGACAACCTGGTAGACACGTTATTTAATGGTCACTTACCTTTTTTAAAAAAAGCTCTATCATCACTCACTGTATTAACAATGTATATAACTTACGCTGCAGCACCTCCTTATGACACAGGGGGAAAAATTTTCCCTCAGTCGGGGGGGATGTGCAGGAGCAGGCGCGGGCAGGCTAAGGGAGATTGGCTCCAAATTTTAAAATGTTAAAGAGACTATATCAAAATTCCCCTGACATGTCCCCTCATGTGCCACTGTCACATGAGTTGGGACATGTCCATCACTTCTAGTGAAACCTTCATTAAATATTTAAAAACGCTCATGAAACCTCATCCTGCCCGTGGATGAGGTTTCATGCTTTCTCTTAAGCCTGCCAGGGCTCCCGGCCTGCCCGCTAACCCTAAGGTTGGATGGGCAGGTCCATTAATTATGTTAAGTACTTTTTAAATGGCCTCAATAGGCAGTTGACAGGTCGGCGGGCGCACAGCTGATTCGGCCGCACCCCCGCTGATCTGAAAATGGAAATGACACGGAGTGACATCAGCAGTTTTGCCCGACGTCAGGAGTTTTGCCCGACGTCATCCTGCGTCATTTTATGCGTTGGCGAGCGGGCCCCGCCCCCACTTGCCGACCTGAAGATCCTCCCCATGAAGTTGGCAACAACTTTTGAACTTCCTTTTCATATGGTTCCCCATTGTGCTGGTGTGGAACACGCCCACTTCAAAAACCAACCCAACACCATGAAAATTGCAGAAGGCCTCCAAGTCCACTCCCACGATGGTGCCGGCAATGTTAGAGCAGCTGCGTGCAGGCTAGTGACCCGCCCCCTTCTCCTGCACCACTGAAAATTGCCAGTGCTGGGAATGGGAGCGGGAATCCCGGAAGCGGGTCCCACCCGCCACTTTTTAAGCCCGCTCAGCACGATTCAGCTCCTCACCGGGATGGGAAACTCCGGCCCCGGTAATGTTACCTGTTGGTCGGTGTGAAAAGTGGGTGCTGTTTCCACCATTTAAACCAAAGGCATGGAACAAACATGGAAGGGTGTGAGTAATGTCATTCAGCTGTAGCAGTTTAAATCCTGCTGATAATCTTGACGAAGGCTTTAATATATGTTTCATGCCTATATTCCTATAATGCCCTCAATTACTGCTGCCTAGGAGGTACAGGGCAGTCACCATAATGAAAATTTCAATGCATTTATGCTGGAGTAAGGGTTCTTCAAGATGTTAACAGTGCTCAACTGCATTGCTTGCCTTTATCTGTGTGCTGTGTTCCCAATAGTACTTTGACCGAAAGCACATCATTAAAATTTCTAAACTATATAATATTGCAGTTACATGAATTTTGGACGATAAGAATGACAACGTGTTTGCACGGGGAAAATGCATTGTCATGCAAATTGTTAACCTATGGTTCATCTGTGGATAGGTTAAAACAAATGTTTGGTGACAGGAGAGGAAGGGGTCTATTTGCGTGATCATTAATTTTAGTGGGAAAAATGGTCGCAAGTAAAGAATAGTGGAATGGTAGATGATTTCTCCATCTTTATCAGTGCTTTTGGTATTCCCACCTTTCAAAGAGAGTAAAAATTGCACTAGAAATGTAGGAGGAAAGGCCCATTCAACTCGTTAGAGCCTTGTTAAAGCTTTGCATTAAGAAGTGCAGTCAGGCTCTGGTTAACCACCAGCATAGAGTCATTACTGCACAGAGAAGGTCATTTCGCCCATCAAGTCCATGCCAGCTATTTAGGGAGAAATTCAGTCAGTCCCATTCCTACTACTAATGCTTGTGCCTCAATCTGCGAAGAAGAAGCAGAATGCCGTGGGAAAATGATGTCTGGGTGGGATCCCGACGTGATCCCTCCCTCTTCCGCTTTCCCCGAGGTGGGGTTGCTAGTCCAGTGGGAAGCCCCACGGCCTGGTGGGAAAGAAATTGAGTTGACTTAAAAGGCAGTTTAGAACATTTTAAAGCGTGGATTCGCTCCTTCCCAATGGCGCATGTGTTTCACGCTGTGTCTACGACTCGCCACGTTGGAGGAGGTGGGTGTACATGGGAACTCATCGTAGAATGAAACTGACCTGATAGGAGCAGATGAAGGGTGAAACATGGAAACCATGCGGTCAGTCACAACAAAAAGTTTCAGCTGACTGGTGTAGTCCTTTCAGGCTAAAATCACTGATTAGTGACTTTCTGCCACTTTCAAGGTCACAGTCTTGAACGCTAACCCTGTTTCTCTCTCTGCAGATGCTGCCAGACCTGCTGAATATTTCTAGCATTTTCTGTTCTTATTTCAGATTTCCAGCATCCGCAGTATTTTGCTTTTGCCATAATATAAGATGGTCACTCATAAATCCACTAGGGAATTCCTAAATGCACTATGACAGAGGTGAGGAGAATTTATTTCTCTCACAGGGTCATGAGTCCTTGGAACTCTCTTCCTCAAAAGGCAAAGACCTTGAATATTTTTAAGGCAGAGGTAGTTAAATTCTTGATAAGCCAGAGGGTGAAACGTTATTGGGGGTAGGCAGGAATGTGGAGTTGAGGCTAAAATCAGATCAACCATGACCTTCTTGAATGAGTATAGCAGGCTCAAAGGGCCAGGTATCACAGTCCATCAAGTCTGCACTGTCTTTCTGAAAGATCATTTCACCTAGTCCCACTCCCCTGCCTTATCCCTGTAACCTCGCACATTCTCTCTTTTCAGGTAGGAAACCAATTCTCTTTTGAATACCTCGATCGAACCTGCCTCCATCATCCTTTCAGGAAGTTTGTTCCAGACTCCAACCACCCTCTGGGTGAAAAAAATTTTACTCACATCACATTTACTCCTTTTGCCAATTATTTTGAATCTCCAGCTCTTGATGTTCTCTTGAGTGGTAACAGTTTCTCACTATTTACCCTGTCCATGCCCCTTAGGATCTTGAATACCTCTAACAAGTCTCATCTCAGCCTTCTTTTCTCCAAGGAAAACAGTCCCAACCCCTCCAATCTATCCTCATAGCTACAGTTTTCCATCCCAGGAATACTTCTGAATCTCCTCTATACTCTCTCCAAAGCCTTCGCATCCTTCTTCAAGTATGGCGCCCAGAACTGGATGTAGTACTCCAGATGAGACCTAACTAGTGTCTTATACAAGTTCAACATGACCTCCTTATTCTTATTCTCAATGCCCCTATTAATAAAGCCTAAGATACTATATGCTTTATTAACTGCTCTCTCAAAATGCCCTGCCATCTTCAATGACCTATCTACATATACACTGAGGTCCCTCTGTTCCTGCACATCCTTTAGAGGCTCTCCCTTTATATTGTCGCACCATGCCTTGTCTGCCCAATCCACCAACATATCTATGTCCTTTTGAAGTTCAAGACTATCCCATTCACAGTTGACAACATTTCCAACCTTTGTATCATGTGCAACTTTTGAAATCATGCCCTGTACACCACAGTCTAGGTTATTAATATATATCAGGAAGAGCAAGGGTCCCAACACTGACCCCTGAGAAACTTCATTACAAACCTTCCTTCAACCTGAAAAACAATCATTTATCGCTACTCCCTATTTCCTGTCACTCAGCCAATTTCTTATCCAAGTGCCTACTTTCCCTTTTATTCCATGACCTAAAATTTTGCTCACAAGTCTGTTGTGTGGCACCGTATCAAATCATTTTGAAAATCCATATACACCACATAAACAATGTTTCCTTATCAACCTTCTCTGTTACCTCCTCAAAACTCCAGCAAATTAGTTAAACTTGATTTTCCCTTGATAAACCCATGCTGACTTTCCTTAATTATCCTGCATTTGTCTAAGTGGCCTACTCCTGCTCCTAATTCATATGTTGGCATGAATTCAGAAGGAGTTTTGTCACCCAGCGAAAGGTGAGAATGTGGAACTTGCTACAAGGAGTGGTTGAGGTGAATAGTATTGATGGATTTAAGGATGATCTGGATAAATACAAGAGTGAGAAAGGAATAGAAGGATGTGTTGATGGGATTAGATGAAAAAGGGTGGGAGAAGATTTGTGTGGAGCATATACAGCAACATGGACCTGTTGTGCTGAGTGGCTGTTTTTTTTGTGCCGTAAATAAGATGTCTTTCTACTATGTAAGATATATATTGCTAGTCAAATGCCTTTGCCATGGTCTGTGAAGAGAACAGTTAGTGCATTGTGTGCAAATGTATACAGGTACAGTAACCTCAAATCTGGCACTCTCGGGACCGAGACTTTGCTGGATTTTGGATATTGCTGGTTTTCGGGTTGGGTGATTTGGGCCATGGGCAGTTCGGGTCAAGCCAGGTGGGGGTGAGGGTCAAGGGTCACTTGGAGTGCGGGACAGAACAGCGCTCAAACTGACAAAGCCGGTAACTAGTCTGGAGCACACCCTGCCAATGCAGCATTTAGCTGAATTTTCCAGTAAGTTATTTTTAAAATTTTACTCAATTAAAATTGACACATGGAACATTATAAAAATGACAGGTTTTCAGACACCGTCAATTTTGGGATAGCTGGTTTTGAGGTACTCTACCTGTAATAAATCAGTGTGTTTGGGCAACATACTAAAGAAATTCTAGCATATATTATTAATGTGGGACAAACCAGTAGTTCTATGTGCATCCCTAATTTATTTTTAAATTTCAAAACTAAATAAACCCATAATTCCTTCCTCAAATAAGACCAGGAAATGCTGGAAGTACGTAGCAGGTCAGCCAGCATATGTAAAAAGAAAAGATAGGTTCAAGATGAAAGCAAAATACTGTGGATGCTGGAAATCTGAAATAAAAACAAAAAATGCTGGAAAAGCTCAGCAGGTCTGACAGCATCTGTGGAGAGGGAAACAGAGTTAATGTTTCGAGTCCATATGACTCTTCTTCAGAGTCTTCTTCAGACTCCTCTGAAGGGGAGACACACGGACTTGAAATGTCAACTCTGTTTCTTTCTCCAAAGATAGGTTCAGGCAATTCGGGTGTGTCCCCTTCATCAGAGCTGAAGTTGGAAAAATAAACAAGCATTTTAGTTAGCTTGGAAGATGGAAGGAGAGGTGAAAGGAAGAGGGTCAATGGATATGGAGGGGCTGATAGGTTGGTGCACCTGCAGTCTGCTTAATGAAATGATTTAAAAGATCACCAATGCGATGGTGCAGAGATGTAAAAAAAGAGCAAGGTATTTTACAACTGGAGCTCAATGAAAATAAAAATCAGGTAAAAGCATGTTTAATGGTGGCTGAAATGGTTTTACACTATCAACCAAATGTTAAAATTCCTCCCAGTAAAATGTTTATCATTAAGACTGAAGTTTTTCTTCCCACATGAAAAGTAGTTTCCTCTGATCTTACTTCCCTTGTTCTCTAAACCACCTGGAGGCAGAAGTGGATCTCCCTACATCCATCTGTCTATTTGTCTGTATCCATTTAAAAATCTAACCTACCACCAAGTATAATTTCTAAGATCCGGAAATTATGTTCAAATGGTGTAGAGAAATTACACTTCTAGTCTTCATTTCAGTTTGAAGAACAGTCATTGAATGTGTCAGAGACGATCAATGGCATGGTCTTGATCATAACGCATTGTTGGATCAACTTAGATTTTTTTTCTTCTGCAAAGCTTTGGTCTCATACGTGGCTTGACTGGATTTTAGCCAAAGTATTTATTTTTGGCCAGACATTATACAGAATGAGATGTTTCGAATGTAAACAGCTTTGCCTGAGATAAAAATAGTTGAATATAAAGACACTTCTTTTCCTGTCAGTATGAGCTATCGGGAATGTTAAATCTTGGGTTAGATGAACAATTGTTTCAGTCTTTTTCATGACTGGATGGGGTTCAGACACAGACATTAAACCCACTTGTCATAAAGTCCCTGGTGGTTAAGGCAGTATTACAAATATAGCAGCAATTATTGGCTTTGTCTCTTAGTCAACAGCAGCTACTAGTTTCTAACTTTGATCCGTGAGGTGTACAAAACTGAAATCATTCTAGATGACATTTTAAACAAAAATGGTGTTGGGAAGTCAGTAAAATTGCTTATATGTAAATATTGGTAGCAGGATAGCTCTGTGACTATTTAACATGAATGGAGCACATTCAGGACTGGATATTAATATAATAGCTGGTTGGCTTGAGCTTTTAGTTATAGCAGGGATTACATTTGGAAAGCATCAGCTCTTTGGGTGGTCACAGATATATCAGTCAATCCGATCTAGCATGCAAAAATGTAAAGATCTATCTCATCATGCAGTGCAACAGTTGCATTTTGTTTCAAGACTGTAAATATTATTTTGAGTTCTTTTTTAATTAGTGAGTTGAAAACATCATAATTCTTTCGCTGAAAATGCCTTTGCCAAAGAAAACACTGCAGTATCTCTAACCACATCAGAATAGATTTGACAACTCAAATGGAGTTAATATGACTTTCCAATTTTTCTAAGACATCATTCCTGTCACTTAAGAGGGCATCAGTGTGTAAGAGTGAGCCACAGGCATGGATAGAAATGGACTTTAATGCATCTTATCCCTTTGATGTGGCTTTTGACACTAACAGGCACTTTGTTCTGCTTTACAGTGCCTGGAGCCCTGCAAAGAATCCTGGGACTTACAGGAGACTCACTGCCAAAGCAAGTGTGAGGTAAGGTCCACCCTTGGGTGATTTATTTTAGCTACTATCAACTTTGAAGATAAGTCAAAATTCTGGTTCAATTTGTAGGATTACTGAATTTAAACGCCAATGGCAATACTGTACCAAGAGGGATGTGAAACTGCAGTCTGAAATGGAAAGACAGCACAATGAGTTTCATCACTTGGGACCAAATTTTTTTTCAAATGTTCACAAAACAAATACATTAATTATAGAATTCTTCCAGCCTTGCTATTTACCATATAAACAACTGGTTTTGTAAATCTTTCAGCATTAGTTCGAGAAAAAAGCTTTTTTTAGTAAATAAATCAGTTGTTTTTATTTAATTTCCAGTCTCTCTTTCCAAAGAAACACTATGAGTGCCTGACCAGCTGTGAGTTTCTCAAATCAATCCAGTCAGCGAAACAAGGTGATTGTCCCGCTCCAGAGAAGGCCAGTGGCTTCGCTGCTGCCTGTGTTGAAAGCTGTGAGGTAGATGATGAGTGCTCGGGACTGAAGAAATGCTGTTCCAATGGCTGTGGTCATACTTGCCAAATACCACGGAACCTGTTCAGGGGTATGCACCTGCCTTATATGTTGAACAATGCTAACTGAAACATTAAAATGTTTGTTCCATATATCAAATGTTTTCCAATAATATTATTGCTTGTTGGGAGGATTATAGTAGCACAGCTTTAAAGTGTCTCCTGCAGTCTTATCCTTCAATACTTTCTGTCAACATGCATTTACATAATGCCTTTAATGTAGTAAAAATGTCCCAAAGCGCTTCACAGAACAAGATATGATACTGACATTGATAATGACAACAGTAATTTGTTACAAGAGTGATCCAGTTAGTCAAGAGAATGAGCATTGTGTGTGATTTAAATAAAAGTCTGCTCTCCCAGATCTTTTGTTTTTCCCCCTTCTTGGTTCCTATCTTTCCTTCCCCTCTTTACATGCACTATGAATGTGTCTCATTGGACAGGATAGACTCAGTGACATGTTACCAGGCCTCTGTTTCTGTTCTTGTGCTGATTAGCTGTACCTGGAGTAACTTGGATTGATTCCTTCCATCTTCGTTCTCTCATAGGAACACAGAAACAGGAGTAGGCTATTTAGCCCTTGGAGCCCATTCGGCCATTCAATGAGATCATGGCTGATCTGTGACCTAACTTCATATACTTGCTTTTTACCCATATCTCCTAACATGTTTGGTGAATAAACATCTATCAATTTCAGTTTTAAAATGAACAATTGACCTAGCTTGAATTGCCATTTGCAGAGAGAGTACCAAACATCTAACACCCTTTGCAGACAGAAATATTTCCTACCTTCACTTCAAAGGCCTGCCTCTAACTTTTAGGCCATGTCCCTTACTCCTAGAGCTGAAATTTTGGGCTGCGAAAACAGTTCCAACCCTTTTTCCTGTCGGAAAATTCAAGCCCCTTACTCCGAAATGAGTGGAAATGGTTTCTCTCTATCTACCATATCACCTCCCTGTAATATCTCGGAAACTTAAGTCGAATCAGCTCTTAACCTTCTAACTCCATCCTTCCCTCGGGAAGCTTCTTTTGTCTCCAGGATGGCAGAACTGAAACTAACAATTCCGATTCTGTGGAACTTGTGGCCACAAGCCCATTGTTCTGTGATACATGGCAGGCTTATCAGCCAACCATACCATCTACTATTTAAACTTATGTTCAAACGTGAAATAACTATCAAGGGATACTCACTATCAAAGGTGTAACCAAGAATATATAAAAGTTTTCAGGCAAATATTCAGCTTGGGTATATTTGTGTGTAATTCATGTACCATGCTGCGGAAGTAACATAAAAACTAAGCTGATGATGCTTTTGACTTGTGTCTAAGATCTTGACTACAACATGTATATTTGTACCGTTCATGGGGTCTAACAGAGGTTTAATTCTGTGATGTTGCACTCCAGTAAGAAGGGAGCCCAGGTTGTAGATAGGGCAACAACATTACAGCCCTGACTCTTTGACCCATGCTCCCTGTTAACATGGCTCTCCTGAGAGTGAGGAATCTAAGAACTAGCACTAGAGTGTTTACGGAATGATGCATTTCAACATGTGAGACTGCGGGTCATTTTTCGTAGGTTGCAAAGCAATCCAGCCATCAATGCACACTTTAATAATGTAGAACAATAGAGGTCTTTGCTGTGGTTAGGATGGAATACTAAGCTTAGGAATTTAGTAAAATACTTCAGGGAATTAGGCACCACTGGCTCAGTCTCCATTAGGACATTTGAAAATGTGATCTGATAAATTACTTAGTAGTAACTGTCGAGACTGAACAATCTATGTATTACTGTGAAAGAATTTCAAAAATCCAAGCTTCAAAACAATTAAAGTATCAAACAAAGGCTGCCATGATGGCTAGTTGCATTTAAAGTGAACAGCGGAGCTTTGTAGACCAGGAAAGATCCTAGGTTGGACTCCTGCTCTATGATGTTTGTTCAGGTGGGCAGGGAGAGTGGCACTTCAATTGACCTCACAGCCAAAGTTCCAATTTGTCATCTGTAACCTCTGCTGAAAGTTAATGTGAATGGACACATGAGAATGCTATTAAAAGGGGAAATGCATATTTGCATTCTGTAATTGTTCCTATTTAGATTTCAGTGTCAAACATAATGGGCTGGATTTTACATCCAGCGAATAGGCGCAGTGGCCAGATGTGGAAGTGGGTGTATTTTCCACTCTCGCCCAGTCCAGTTGCTCCATAATAACTTAATGCCCATTGGGATGTTAATTCCCTTGAGGCAAGGCTTTCACACTCATCCAACTTCATCAGAGAGTCCTGCTGCCAAGAGCGGCCAGCCAGTCAGATGGCTGGCTGATCTCTGGACCCAGCAGCGCCACCGGGAGCGGTGGCCGCTGCTGGGACTGCGTCCAGTTCCTAACAATGTTCAACCTGGAGCCAGATGCAAGGTAAGGGGTCGGGGTGGAGGGCATCGCTGGAGCTAGGCGGGCACTCCCTTGGGGGGAATGGGGAGAGGAGATTGGGGGCTGAGGCGGACAGGGTGAAGGTGAAATGTGGGTGAAAACAGGGGGTCTGTAAGGGAGGCAACCCCCTCCCCCACTTTGCCACCCAAAGCCTGAGCAATGTTACCTGCCAGGTTTCTGACCCATCTCTGGCCTCCGCATGCCACCTGAAAAATTGCTGCCAGGGCAGGGTGAGGCCTCGTGGGCAGGTCACCTGATGCCTCCCCCGCTATGTGTAATATTGTGTCAGGGCAGGCAAGTAGGTAGCAGGCTCGGCGCCCATGGCATTTTATAGGCTCCCTGTCTGCAAACCCGTCACTGGTGGGCTGTAAAATTCTGCCCAATGAGAATATACATGGGGTAAAAGTCCCAATCACACTATGATATAAAAAAGTCAATCCAATAAAAGTCTGTCTATCTGTCTGCCTTTCATCTGTCCTTATTCCAAGGTATGGTTGTATATGAACAATATTCCCCCACTGATTTCTATTCTCCACTGCCCTCATCACCTGTCCCATAGAGAGGCCAGTCCACATATAGAGAGGCCAGTCCACGTTCTGATATTATCCATCCATGCTATCTTCTTGTGTATATTTTCCAGATTTCTTGCCTTGTATTATTTCTTTTTCCAAACGTTCGCCTCCTGTTCACATCACGTGTCCAAAGTATGGGAGCTTCCCTGATATCACTGTCTCAAACAAGCTCCTCTTAACACCAGCTTTCTCATGCACCCACTCGCTTGTCCGCATGGCCATCCATGACACACCTAATATCCGTCTGAGTCCTTTCATTTCAAATGCTCTTATTCAAACCTCTTCACTCTTCTTGATGGTCCACAGCCTTACATTGTCACTGGCCACACAAGGGCTTTCAGAAGGTGAATTTTTGTTGTAGTCAAGATGCTGTGGGCTTCTCCATATCCTTTTAAGTGAGTTCGCAACGCCATGACCCTTGTTAAGTCTAGCCCGAATTTCTTTTGTAGCCTCTGCATTTTCCCTGATAAGTGACCCAAGGTAGCAGAAGGTATCGGCCTATTCAGGCTGAACTCCATTAATCAGAATCTTGCAGGTCTTTTCACCCATCCCCATCACCTTGGTCTTGTCGACATTGAGTAGGAGACTGTATTTCTGGGTAACTTGACCAAAACAATCCACCAACTCCTGCAGCTCCTCCACTGAGCTTACGAGCAGAATAAAAATATCTTTCATAATAATCGAAAGACCTAATTTCAGGCAGTAATTATTTAAGATATTTCAAGGACATTTTTTTGTATGATTTGTGTAGGAATGATGGATTAGAGAAACCATTCATATTTCATGGTCACATTAAAATATAACCATTTATCAACCTGCAGCATTTAACAGTACTTTTTAACAGATGTAAAACCATTGATATATTCACTAAATCATTAAAAAAATAGTCTTGTGAGGTCAAACATTTTTGGAAGCTGTTCCAAATTGATATAAGTAACACTGAATGAGAAACTCCCCTCACATTTATTAGAAAGGAACGTGAGAATGTGAAAATACAAGCTATATTCTGGGTTTGATGCTGAGACTCATCCAGCATGATCTTCCCATTGTAGTGATTCATTCCAGTCACAAAGTACTTACCTAACTGTGAAGCGTTTTCGGACAGGCTGAGACCACAAGATAAGCTCAGAGAGGGCGTGAAATAGGAGAGAAAACTAGAGAAAGGGCAAGGGCAGGTGGGCATCTTGAGAAGTTTGGCAATTGGAATGGTGATGTGGCAGAGGCAGCTGAACAGTTGGACTCAAGCTTAGAAATCCATGAGCTCCTCACATTTATATGAAAGGAATATCGAAAGCTCTGTTGTGCAGCTGTATAGTGGCATAGCGCATCTCAGATGTCCAGAAGTGCTTCACAAATCAATTTACTTTGAAGTTCATTCACTGTCACTACATAGGTGGATTAAGCAACTTTCTTGTACACAGCAAGGTTTTACAAACAGCATAGCATGGATTTAATCTGTTTTTTGGCATTGTTGACTGAGGGAACATTGTTGGCAGGGCTCAGGTACTGTTCCCTGTCCACTTTGACAAGTGCGTGAGGTTTTTAACATAAACCTGAGCAGGCAGACAGTGCATCCGTTTAAGTCTAGCCTCATAGTACTTTTGTGAGCTGTGTTGCATTGCTTTTATTTGCAAAACTGCTTCCAAATGTAGAATACCCCTCTCACCACTCCCCACCCACCTCCACAACTACCCTACCAATACATTCAAAACTGATGGCAATGCTTCGAAATAATGCTGCCCACAAGTATGGTCCCACAGCTCTGCAAGTATTTGCTTTTTGTAGTGCCTGAAACTCCTTATTGCCATTAGGGTTCAAATAGTACAATAATACATCAACACTTCAACCTGGTAACCTTAAACTGCTGCATCTCAGTTTTTTCCAAGTTTGCAACACTCTAAATTTCCATATGGAATAATGAAATGTTCATAACATATCAGTCAGAATTCTCTTTGGATATGATTTTGAGAGATTACTTTTGCACTGTTTTTATTGCACAACTTTTGAAGGGGTGATGAAGGGGGTGATGAAGAGCCTGATGGAGCTGCACAATTATAAAAGTGTTGTCATCTATAAAATTCAAAGAACAAAACCTGAACCTATTATTAGACTTTTTTTCTGCTTAATGCTATCTCTGTCTATGGTGAAGATTTTAATGCGTATTATATAAAACCCCAGAAAGTCAAAGTGGAGGTTATTTTTATTTGGGTCTCTGTTTTATTTGTTATTTAGGATTGTCCTAGGCTGATTGCTGTGGAAATTGAAGAAGTAAATCACATTTTCAATGGCATAGAGTTACATTGCATCCTGGAGATGTTCGTACCCCTGTGAGAACTTTAAGTCACCTTGTCTGAAACTACACTGATGGGATTAAAATGGGATTGGGATGCTACCCTGCATCTTCAGGAACATTTTTATTAGGACACTAACAAAACAGTGTTCCCTTCTTAATCAAAACGTTGAATGCGTCATGGAAATAAACTAAGGCAAGGATGTAAAAATACTTCCAAAAATGAAATGGGGCAGTATTAGGCAATAAAAGATTTGACATTTACCATTTATATCATTAAAATCAGTGCCTTTCCTCATCTGACTCTTACAGATTCATGTTGGCTGATTCTCCTGCAGTTAAAAATATCTCTTACGTTGCTAAGTACACCTTGGTAACGGCAGAATGTTTGAACGATATGTCAAACAAAATTGAATCTATCATTTCTATAACTTCCCACACTATTGAATGGCCATCTTCAGTGAATTCAGTGCTTATTGTTAGCAATGGCTCTGCTGCTTTTTTTCTGCTTATCAGGCCGGCACTAAACCCAAGCCCTTTGATGTCCTGAATCAATGACAACTGCAACTTACATTTCCGTGACGTTTATCACAAACAGGGGAGTGCTTCAGTGTGTGTATTACAAGGCCTTGATCAATTTGTCATTAAACCTGCTTCCATTATGAATGCCCTGTCGGTGCACCAAACCTCTATGCCTCTAGCTCATTTCAATTCTAACTCGTAACATTTTAACTATCTCTATACCACCTGGTTCTGCTGACAATCTTTGAAATCCATCTAAAACTTGCGCAGGGTTAAAATCAGGTCCAAGTGTCTCCTATCTCTCTATAAAAGAATACCTCGCAACGAATTATGTAAAACCCTACTTGGCTCTAAAAGGTATATTTCGCAGCACTATTAAAGTTGATGCCGGAGCAGAATGTAGAGTTGGTTGCCAATTTAGAATCATGCGTACTATATTAGCATTCAATAATTTCAGCCCATGTTATGGGACCCAGACAGGAATTTTGAGAATTTATGCTTTCAGCTGTACCAATGCACATTGTAAGTTTGGGACTCATGGAGCAGAATCTTAGGGTGGAATTCTCCCGTGTGATTAAGTCCCGTGGCGGAGGCGGGGGTGGGGAGATTTTCCTGATGTGGAGGCCACCGGGAAGTCGCTCTGTATCGCGCAACCCTCACCTCATTAATTATGCAGCCGGGGGGCTTTCTCAACGTTTCACGTGGCGCCCCGCCATCATATCCAGTCACCATTTTTAAAAGGCGTCCGGACATCAATGACCCACCAGTGAAGAAAGAAGATGGATCTCCAGGAACACGCTGAAGCTGGAAGATGGTCCTCCTGGAAGACACTGAAGCTGGAAGATTCACTTGGTAGACGCTCCCCCAAGCTCACTACTGCAGCTCGGAGAGTAAACAGTCGCTGGAGGCCTCCACCCCGAACTCTGGAGGCTGCCTCAGGCCTTCTTCAGGTAAGTGCTGATATGTCTATGCCATGTTGGCCCAGATGTGTTCTGGACTGGCGTGATTTCCCGCTGGTGGCACAGACAATCAGGCGGGGGGGGGGGGGGGTGGGGTGGGGGGGTGGGGGGAGGGGTGGGCAATTCCGGCCGGGACTTCGTCTGCATCCCGTCAGTGGGATGCAAATCAGTTTCATGCTGGCCTCTGCCAGGAATTGTGAGCTGCCGTGGCAGCCGGGGGCGGAAGACCCTGCCGTCATTTTATGCCGCTGTGAAACCGATTTTTGGACCTCCCGCCACATTGTTTCCCCCCTTCCCCCACTCCGCCCACCATTAAACTCACCGCAGGGTGCATGGGAGAATTCCGCCCTTAGTTTTAGCATGGATGGAGGGATGATTTCCAGGTCAGGAATGTGGACAAGTGAGTAGTGGGCCTTCCAGTTGAACTTTCTGGAAGGCATCCAATTAGGAACTTACCTCTGGGATCACCATCAATTATGGATGGTGGGTAGGATGACAAATCTGGACCCGCGGTTGAGTGTGCAGGATTTAAAGGGACACCAGCAGCCTTCACATTGGCTGTACAGAGATTCGTGCTTTGGTGATTGGGAGGAGCTACTTCTGAAGAAAATGGAAGGGATACATGATAGGTCTTCAGCCCCATGGAGTTCGGAAAGTCTCTTGCAGGAATTGCCAGCAATTTCCTTATGAAGAATTATATAATTAATCTTAGCCTCAGTGACCTGTTCCTGTCGTTGTAAGCCTCTGCCCATACCTGACCTCAGGCCTGCACACTTTGCTTCTTTATAGTACAAAATGCATGTCATTTTCAGGCCTCAGTGACTTCCTGCTATGTACTTGCCTCCTTTAAGCTGCTGTGTTCCATATGCTGTGTGTGGCCCACCTGCTGTTGGTGAATAGCCATTACAGATACAAATTTCCCTCAATTGCCTCCTTAAATACTACAATTTCCTTCCTGCTACGCTGGTTGCCAACAAGATTCCCAACCTGTCCCGGGGAAGATGGAAGGGGACTGAAAGACATTAGGATACCAGGATTCCCATTTCCAAATGTTTTTGGAAAATTATGGTTAGTGCCTCCACGATCTCCTTTCCACCACCTGTTCACTGTTCTGAGATGTGTACAATATGGTGGTGGGTCTTCTAATGTTAGTCCCATTAGTTCTTCTAATACAATTTTCTTTTGAATATTTGTCTTTTTGTGGCTGTTCAACCTGCTCCTGAGGCCTATACAAACTGAGGGAAAATGTTCATTAAGCATCTGTGCTCTGGTAGCTTATGAAGGCCTGCCTCCTTGCTCCACATCTGATGCAGAGTGGTGCCCCTCAAGCAATGTAACCAATTGTCTCGCTCATGGAAAGAGACGCCAGTGGACCTTTGTTGACTATGCCTGCCGTTCCAGCATATATTCCCCTTCTTCATTCCCTTTTTAACTATTGTTTGTAGTCCTTAGGGCACTGAGGGCAATTGTAGTATTCCGCCTAGGAGCTTATATTATTCTTGGTGAGGAAATAGCTGGCAATTCCTGCAGGAGACTTTCACAACTCTATGGGGCTGAAGACCTTCCCTGTGTCCCTTCCATTTTCTTCAGAAGTAGCTCCTCCCAGTCACCACAGCCACTGTGAAGACTGCAGTATCCCATTCAATTCTGTCTAAGCCAGTTGGAATCAACTAACTCTATACTGGGATGAGATTTTTGGCTGTCTGGTCGGTGTGGCTTGGCATTACACTGGATGGTGCCATTAACCACTGGCTCAACTGGGGATTTACACTGATTTAAATTTAATTATAGTGTAACAAATAATCTCAGTTGAATTTTTCGGTCCAAAGTTGCAGATTGCAGTTTACAGAGTCAATGAGATAGGCAATGATATTGTGCTCCTTGTGATTCCAAAGAACACCTGGCCACAGTTAAATACAGGAGAGATGTTATATTACCTTCAGTGAAAGAACTAACCAAATTCTAATTTTAAAAAAACAGAAGCACTGTACTTTCACATGTAAATTGCAGTTTCATTGCACGTTGCAATTAAATTTGAAGGCTATGATTCAGGTTGACAGGAAGGCTAACATGATAAAAATCACCTTCAGGCAGTTAGGTTGCTTGAAGTACTGTTTATAATTGTAAGTGAACTGAATGCTAACGTCTGTCACAAATAATAAAAGTAAACTATGATGAATCAGAATATAAAACCATATCTCCTTCTGTGAATTATTAACCCCACACTTAGCTACTCATATGTTTGATACTTACTCTGGAGAAATATTGTACTATTATATTCTTTCAAGGTTCTTATAGTAGTGTACAAGTTACACCTTCATGCACAGCTTTATATTCTCTATAAGGGTGCAACTTACATCTTTGATTTGCTTTAGGGGAGGTGAGTGCGGTTGGCAACACCAGCATTTATTGTCCGTCCCTAATTGCTCCCAAGCAGGGAGTGGTGAGCTGCCTACAGCTGAGTGGCTTTCTAGGGCCATTTCAGGGGACAGTTAAGTGTCAACCATATCGCTGTAGCCCTCAGTAGTCACATGTAGGCCAGACTGGGTAAGGACATGTAGATTTCGTCCCTGAAGGACATTAGTGAACCGGATGGGTTTTAAGGTCAAAATGACACAACACAAAAACAAAATACACAAAACAAAAGCAAAATGCACAGAAGAAAAATACAAGATGCTGAATCTTGCTGAAATACTCAGCTGCTCTGGCAGCTCCTGTGGAGAGTGAAATGGAGCTAATGTTTCAGCTTTGTGGCTTTTCATCAGAATGGTCTTTATAACAATCTGGTAGTTTCATGATCATTATTAATGAGAGTAGTAAATCTCTGGAGCAATAGCCTGGGCTTCTGGATACAGTCCAGTAACATTACCACTACACTAATGTCTGCCTGATCTTACTGTGACAAATGGAGTGAGCTTATTCGGTGTTAAAAGTAATGTTTAGCTTAAATACAGATTCATGTTTGTGCATTGTTGCTGACACTTCCAAAAATTCCTCCTAAAACCAAACCAGATTAACACAATTCAGTGCACAGACTCTGGGATCATTGTTTCTTTGCCTTGTTGGGAGCTTATTAAGTATCAGTTGAAGGCAGACCCGCAAATATCACCATACTTGCCTTTCAGGCCAAATCTTGTTAATGGTTTCCACTGTAAGGTGTTGAGGCATTGGGAAGAGTCAGTGGCAGAGGGGCAGAGTAGGTTTAAAGGTAACTCACTGTTTCAGGCCACACAGCATTAGAAATGCTCTAATAAGTGCCACTTTATTGGATATATTGGAGAAGGAAATGAGGACGAGTAGCAACCAATAGGTAGGAAATTTGGAGGAGACCCCAACAGAATTCAGTTACCATCGGTTATATCAAAATAAAAGCAAAAAAACTGCGGATGCTGGAAATCCAAAACAAAAACAGAAACAGAAATATCTGGAAAAACTCAGCCGGTCTGGCAGCATCGGCAGAGGAGAGCACAGTTGACGTTTCGAGTCCTCATGACCCTTCAACAGAACTAAGTAAAAATAGGAAAGGGGTGAAATATAAGCTGGTTTAAGGGGGTGCGGTGGTTGTTGGGACAAGCAGCCAGTAATATGTGGAGATAACCAAAAGCTGTCACAGACAAAAGAACAAAGAGGTGTTGAAGGTGGTGATATTATCTAAAGGAATGTGCTAATTAAGGGTAGAAGACAGGATAGATAAGGTACAGATAGCTCTAGTGGGGGTGGGGGAATACTAAAAGGTAGAAATAAACAATGGGTTGAAATACATTTAAAAATAATGGAAATAGGTGGGAAAAGAAAAATCTATATAAATTATTGGAAAAAACAAAAAGGAGGGGGAAGAAATGGGAAGGGGGTGGAGATGGAGGAGAGAGTTCAAGATCTAAAACTAGATCTTTACAGCCTTCCGGACTGAATATTGAGTTCAACAATTTTAGATCTTGAACTCTCTCCTCCATCCCCACCCCCTTCCCATTTATTTCCACTCCTATTTGTTTTTTCCAATAATTTATATAGATTTTTCTTTTCCCACCTATTTCCATTATTTTTAAATGTATTTCAACCCATTGTTTATTTCTGCCTTTTAGTATTCCCCCACCCCCACTAGAGCTATCTGTACCTTATCTGTCCTGTCTTCTACTCTTAATTAGCACATTCCTTTAGATAATATCACCACCTTCAACACCTCTTTGTTCTTTTGTCTGTGACAGCTTTTGGTTATCTCCACATATTACTGGCTGCTTGTCCCAACTCCCCCCCACCTCTTAAGCCAGCTTATATTTCACCCCTTTCCTATTTTTACTTAGTTCTGTTGAAGGGTCATGAGGACTCGAAACGTCAACTGTGCTCCTCTCTGCCGATGCTGCCAGACCTGCTGAGTTTTTCCAGGTATTTCTGTTTCTGTTTTTGTATCCGTTATATCAATACCCTTTGAGCTATCATCCTCCAGTTAGAGACATCATTCAAGGAGCAACGTGTGAAGAAACCAAAGCAGAGCAGGGAAGCCATGAGTGGGGAAGCCATGAGTGGGCTGTTGTATCCCTTGCAACCATACCCACAACCACAGAATAATATCAACACAGCTATGAATAATAGATTGGTGAATACATTAAAATCATTCAGCAGCAACAGGAGATTCTAATGATGTGGTTCTGACGGTACATACATGATTAACTGCAACCTTGTGACCTTACATCTCTGTGCTTGTGCAACTTTTCATGGAAATCATCAGTTAATGGTATGTGACCATCCCAAAGTCATTAATGGTGAGTTACAGAGGGTGACCACAACACGCATATTTTAAGGCCATTTTGAGTTGCCCACTTATTTCCTTCGAAATTATTCCAGGATTGTTAACTCCTCCGAGGTTTAAGGTTATTCACTTCAGTTGAGAATTATGGCATTGCTGTGCAATTTTCCACCAGTTCCAACAAATTGCTTACAACAAGCACATTTAAGATGACAGGGGCGTCATTCAGAAGACAGTTAGTGCACTCAAGTACTCCCAGAGAACATTAGAACAATCACATTGCTGTACAACATAATAATTGGAAGAAGTATATCCATATTCCTGGAAGATGAACAGTGACAAGCTATGCTCAGCAAGAAGAAGAGGAGCCCAAGGTGTAGTTTGAGGAAAAGGAAAAAGGTGATAACAAAAGCGCAACTGTTACTGTATGAAAGAGCATTGTTTCACCCAACAGTACTGTTCTCAAGGAGTCAAGGAACTAATGTGGTTCTGACATATCCTTCATTTTACAGTTAACCGAGAATCTTGAAGCATGAAGTAACTCACTGGGGCCTATATCAATGCTATGCCTTTGCTCAGCAACATCCAGTCCTCCCTCAGTCACCATCCTTGTTCTTTTTCATAGCTGTGAGAAGGAAATTACCTTCTGCTTCCTGATCCATTTGTCTCTGGGCAGGTATGATCTTCAGGTGGTGATCATACGGAGTATGGTGATGAGACTTTTCTGACTGTGAGTCCTATGTACACTTCTTCCAGATCTACCATTGAGACCAAAGCCTTTTACCAGTCTCCTCAATACTGATCTCTTCAAACATGCTGTTGGTCAATTCTTCTACTGGTTGGATGTGTACAATATGCCTCAGCATATTTGTTATTTTAAAGGCGCTATATAAATGCATGTTGCTGTGCTGATTAACTACGGTAGTACGACAGCATTATATATATTTTTCAATTGACTACTCAGTTGTTTTCACTGCGCACCCTAATGGTCTTGAGTTTCTTCGGGTATAGTTGTGAATTTGTGCAGGTGTGTTTAAAAAAAAAGGGCAAATGTTTTAACTCGTAGTTAATACAACACCTGGTTCTTGAGTAGTGCCACTCCTGAGGAAAGGCACATGAGAAGCTCAGTTACAAAGCGAAAAAAATGGAGATCACAGCACCTCTGCATGCCTTTTCATTTTTACCCTGTTTCTTTTAATTTTATATGAAATCTTTGATATGTTTATGGCCTGGATTTTCATCCTCGAGGTGGATAGCGGAAGTTGGGAAATTTCCTGGCTGCACCCGGCGGGTTGGAGTCAGGTCGGCCTGGGAGGAAGCTTGGAGGCCACCACTTGGAGTACCCGCTGGGCACGGAGACGAGCTGTTTAAAAGGCCTGCCTCAGTGCTATGGGATTTTGGCCCAGTTAAAATAAAAATATAGAGGCCCTCCAGCCCTTACTCCCTCACCCTCCAAACACACCCCATGCACTATCCATACCCCCTCATGCCCCTTATGCCAAGCTCTGCCCTTCCACCCAACCCCCCCCATGGCCCCTTTTGCCAAGTTCTGCCCTTCCACACACCGACCCCCCCACCCCATGGCCCCTCATGCCCCAGGCCAAGCCATGGTACTTCCATGCCCATTGACCTACTATGCACTATGTCTAGAACCAATGAACCCTGTCGGGACAGTAGGGAGTGTTGAAAAAACTTTGAAAAAAAGTAATTCATTTATAACTTTCCCCAAGGTCAAAAAAAATGTAATTTCACTACAAGCAAATAAAAGTGTCAATCAGCCAGACCCCCTAAGGTATCAGTAACAAAAACCACAAACCCTTGAAACCACCTGAAGTTATGTTTTGTCTGGGGTGCAGGTGCTTTAGTATTCTAAAGGTTGCATGGGCTCTCGGCCAAGCATACATAATGAGGCTTGGCTGAGTGCCCAGACTTTCATTAAGCTTGTTGAAACAGCTGCGCCACAGGGAAAACGTTGTTTGATCGACAGCTCAGGCTCTCTGATCTCTGCTGTCAACTTCACAATGTTTGTTTACAGACCAGGGTTCAGGACTCCTCTGAGGAGGCAAGAACCAGGACTCTTTAAAAACCTAGCCCGACTCCATGAAAATTGAGGAGTAGGACATGCCCATCTCTGCAATGCAGTCAGCCAGGTCGGGAATGTCTGATGCAGGTTTTTGACAGGAACCAGCCCGCACTCTGGAATGGGGTTGAGAATTCTGGAAATCGGGACCCACCTGCCATTTTTAAAAGCTTCCTGAGCCACCTGACTCAGTGAAAATCCAGGCCTATGCCTTTCTCTTTGTTTGAACCTGAATATTTTCTGCATCACTACATGTGTTCTTTAACTGCTCTACTGACGACCTCCTTTTGTACCCTCTGATGCAGGTGTCCCACTGAAACCCAGAAAGGAGCTAAGTTTTACAGAGCTACAAACTGGAAACCTGGAGATCAAATGGTCATCAAAGTTCAACATTTCAGTTGAACCAGTTATCTATGTGGTGCAGCGAAGATGGAACTATGGCATCCACCCTAGTGAAGATGATGCTTCCAACTGGCAAACTGTAGCACAGGTCAGTTACAAGAAGCAAACTCGTTGTTCATTTTTTTCAAATTTCACTCAAGCAACAAACACCGCTTGAAAATTTCAGTTCACCAAGCGTCCGCAGCATTTTGGGTGAGCATGTTCCAGATTTCCACTGCCCTATATTTGAAAAAATATCTCAAGATTTCACTCCAAAATGGCATAGATCTCATTTCGAGATTACGCCCCCTTATTATAGATTCCCCCACCGCAGGAAATGGTTTCTCTGTATCTACCCTAACAAATCCCTAAATCATTTTGAATACCTCGATTAGATCTCTCATCAGCTGTCTAAACTCAAGCGAATACAAGCCAAGTTTATGCAACTGGTTCTCATAATAGAAATTTTTAAACCCTGTCATCATTCTAATTAATCTGTGCTGTGCCCCTTTTAGGTGTCAGTCATGGTTGATAGCACACTTGCCTCTGAGTCAGAAGGTTGTGGGTTCAAGTACCACTTCAAGACTGGAGCACAAAAATCCAGGCTGATGCCCCAGTGCAGTACTGAGGGAGTGCTACACTGTCGGGTGGTGCTGGCTTTCGGCTGAGACTTTTAAACTGTCTTCTCAGGTGGATATAAAAGATCCCATGGCACTATTTTGAAGAAGCGCAGGGGAGTTGATAAGAAAAGCTTGCATTTATAACACGCTTGTCACGATCATCTGATTTTTCAAAGCCAATGAGGTACTTTTTGAAGTGTAGTCGCTGGGCGGGATTTTCCGCACCCACCCATTGCTGGGATCTTCCGGTCCCGCTGCAAGTCAATGGACTTGTGGCTAGGGCGCCGCCTCGCCCATGGCAGGTTCCGCCCGCGATAGGGCCGGAAAATCCCGGCCACTGTAGGAAACGTAGTACTCAATTTGTGCACAGCAAACTCCAACAAACAGCAGTGTGATAATGTGGGATAAATATTGGCCAGGACACCAGGGGTAACCTGCTCTTCTTCAAAATAGTGCTATGAGACCTTTAATATCCATCCCCAAGCAGGCAGAGTGTCAGTTTAAAAACTCATCCCAAAGGCAGCGCCTCCAACAGCGTAGCACTCCCTCAGTACTGTGCTGGAATGTCAGCCTTGATTTTTGTGCTTAGGCCCTGAGCCGGGATTTTCCAACCCCACCTGCCGGTGGTATCTTCCGGTCCCGCCGAAGTCAATGGACTTTTGGCTGGTTCGCCACATCCACTGCGGGGGAACCCGCCACGGTGGGGCTGGAAAATCCCAGCCCTGGAGTGGGATTTAAACCTGGAGACTCAGAGGTGAGAGTGCTATCAACTGAGCCATGACTGACACTGATCTGTTGTGTCCTGGCCAATATTTATTCCTCAATGAGCATCACAAAACCAGATTAGCTAGTCATTGTCACATAGCTGTTTGTGAGAGTTTGCTGAGTGCAAATTGGCTGCTGTGTTTCCTATATTACAGCAGTGACTTCACTTACTTCATTAGCTAGAAAGTGCTTGAAAGGCTTATATAAATGCAAATATTTTCTTCAAGGCCAATATATATTTCCTGAGGTTTGCTGAATGTAAAACTGAACAATACCTCAGATGTGGGTCTCACCAAGACTCCATACAACTGAAACATCACTTCATAAATCCCTCACTTTTGACATCCAACCCCTTGAGATAAAGGTCAACATTTCATGTATACTTTATATACCTGTACACCAGCTTGAAGTCTGCCTTGGTTAAATAATACAATACTCATGTAAAATTATGTTTCTCTCGCCTGATTTAACCCAGCCACAAGCAGAACAAAACTATAACCATGTGCCTAGCTCAGGGCTTTGCAACTTGTGGCTCATTTCATTTTAGTTGCGGCTCACAGCCTTCTCCAGCTAGAACGCATTAACATGAACAACGGCTGAAAACATTCAGTCAAGGAAGTAAAATCTGAGGGCGGTATTTTCTGCTGGGATCGTCTGGCCTGCCGAAAGCCAATGGGCCTTTGGCGGGGCCACCGAATCTGCCACAGAGGGTCCCACCACCACAGGGCTGGAAAATCCCGGCCTGTGTTTTTATTGTGGGGATAAAAGGCTAATTGTTGTATTGCACTTTACTGTTTCAAATGATTATGTCATAAACACTTTAATCACGAAAAATGGTTCATCTTCAAGGACTAAGAACATTCTGGAAGAAATTGTGTTTTTTGAAAGAGACTGCCCCTTAAAGGGTTAATGCAAGGACTCTGGTTGCTGCTGTTCCTGGAAAAAGCAGCATTTTACAAGAAAAGGTAATTGAGCAATTTTAAAGAAGTTGGAAACCTCTTGACCCAGGTGGACTGTTTACAAAAGGGTCACACGGTGGTTTATGGCTTTGGAAAAAAATAAATGCTTTGGAAAACTGTGTTTAAAAGCTGGTCGGGCTTTGCTTTGGGGGAAACAAGAAGGATCAACTGCTTGGGTAAAGCAGACAGCAGCTCCTGAAGCTCCTGACCTAGTGCAAAGCAAAAAGTGAATGGAAGTTGCTACAAAGACACTCTACGTTCTGAAGTCAACTGACAGCAAGTTTTCCTCGAAGTCTGCCTGAAAAGTAGTGCAAGAGTCATCAATTGTTTCGCAGACCAGTGCTGAGAGACCAACTGTATACCTGAAAATCATTTCAAGGACTCCACCATTACGTGTGTGTGTGTGTGTGTGTTAGGGTACTTAGAAAGAATAGTTACATTAATATTTCATACTGTATGTTAATAAGCTTTGCCTTTCTACTTGACAAGTCTGGTTTTATCGTAAACTAATAATTTTGTGCGTTATTGAAGAAACCTGGGTCATTCTGAGATTCATAGGTAAAGGACATAGTTGGCCATATAGCTAGCTGGAAAACTCACTTAACTACATGTTGTAATCCATGGAGCAATGGAACTAGAGACAGACAGTGCACGTCCCCCATCCCGGTCATAACAATTATTTTACCAGAGAGCATCATTGTGCTCTAAATAAACCTGTTTGAGTGCTATAGCTCCACCATGGTTATAGATTATGCCTTTGGTTCGTGGAACAGGATTTATAGTTGCAACCATTGCTGTTTCTAATATAGCTGAGATGATAAGCCACTCTGAATGTGCTATTAAAGATATTTATTTATCAAGAGAATTAATAGTCAAAAAAATTCTTAATTTGACGCATCTTAAGTTAAAGTTGTTTTAAAGATTAGTGACAAAATTATAGGAACCAGATATGACTCCAACAAGGCTCCTTAGACAGCACCTTCCAAACCCACGACCAATACCATCTAGAAGGACAAGGGCAGCAGATAGATAGGAACACCACCACCTGCAAGTTCCTCTCCAAGCCACCCACTATCCTGACTTGGAAATATATTGCCGTTCCTTCACTGTCGCTGGGTCAAAATCCTGGAACTCCTTTCCTAACAGCACTGTGGGTGTACCTACACCACACGGACTGCAGTGGTTCAAGAAGGCGGCTCACCACCACCTTCTCAAAGGCAGTTAGGGATGGAAACAAATGCTGGCCCAGCCAGCGAAGCCCACATCCTGTGAAAGAATAACAAAAAATGTCAAAAATATGATAATTCAGGGGTAGGTCTATTTTAATTTCAATTATTTTCTATTGACACATAAATTCAACATACATTTTATTACAAGTTATAAATTATATATTCTACCAGAGACGTTTGGCAATTTACCAAGTATTTGGTTAAGAAATGCTGAATTTTCATTTTGTGGCTCCCAATCATTTTTATTTTAGGCAATTTTTTAAAAACAGGGTCAGGTAAAAAAAGGTTGTTAACCCTTGCCCTAGCTGCAACATTTCGCTAAATGGTATTGAGAGGAATGCCAACTCTATGCAACTTGACTCTATAACACAGGGACGGGATTTTGCCACGCCAGACGTCGTAAACGTTCCATATATGTGCTCTCTCTTCCTCCTGTTTCTAAGTGCCACCAGTGTAGCTTTTCACTGGTGAAACCCACCATCAGTTGACAATGCTGCAGCTATGGGCTGGCTATAAAAGAGCCTCCTGGGCAAACAGGGAGGCTCTGCATCGTGGCCACAACTTTCCAGCCCAACTCCATTGTTGTTAGCACAAGACTTGGGAACACAAAGATGGCACGGGTGTTTTTCAAATTTTAATTTCACTTGTAAATATTTCACATTACATTGATTTCACTTTATACATGTGTGCATCATTGTTATTTGTTGAGAGTAACTCAGAGAGCTAAATGTACAGGCACGCCTCATGGTTGTCACACATTGATGGTTACAGGCGAGTTAGTTGAGTTTTTTTGTTCACCCTTTATTAAATGCTCATGTTAGTGTCCAGTGTCGCACTCGCCACTCTGTGGGACATGGCTGAACTTGTTGGCTCAGCTAGCCCTCCCTTCTATGCATTATAAAGGACATTGTCCGAGAGCAATCTCAGTGGAGGTAATTGAAATGTTGTTGTTGAACTCAAAAGTCCTGTAAGGACTCTGCCAACCAACACTCGGAGGTGGGTACACACTTGGACAGCCCTGATACCGCCCTTTAGGCCCCTCATTTTCTTACCTTGACTGACTGCCTCCACCACACCCAGGATACCAGGCCCTTCCCACTTCACTCCTCCATGGCCCCGTCCCCACCCTCTGTCCTCCCCTGGATCCCTCTTCCACTCTTCCATGCCTCCGACCCCACTCCACAACCCTCCCCTCAGCACTGACTCAACCTTGCCAGCCTCCATGCAAGCTGCCATTCTCCTGCTCTCCTCCCCTCTGCCGCCGAGTTAAGCAAGGAAAACCGCTGACCTTACACACAACTGCACAAAGCTGGCAGGTGCATGGCACCTTTAAACAAGTTTGAACCGGGTGCCACGAGATTCCCGTGCATCGCTGACTTTATCCCGAAGGTAGGACTTTATTAAAAAAAGGGTTGTCACTAATGAGTATTCATGGCAGGCAAGTGCATTACAAGTATGAACCTGCCTCAGACCAGCATAATGATTGACAGGCTGCAAGCACACCACTGACTTTATCTCTGCACTTCAACCCACCGTTGGGAAATCTAGATTTCGGACCCCGTCTAATTAAGTCACGTGTTAAGCACGCCATGTTTCCCGCTCTTGTGGGCTCCGCAAAACTCCCTCCATGGTATCTGTGCAGGTACCAAAGCTGTTACTTCATTGAATCTATAACTTCCTGACTTCCTGTCCCAGAATGTTTTGAGCTGCATTATATATGTTAATGAAGTGGGTGTCAGTTATTCGGGTATTTTGTCCTGTTTGAGGCCCATTTATCTCTGGATCTCCCTTCCCCTCCTCCCCCCAAAATAATACATTTTAAACGACAGCCCACAAAACAAAAAAAAACAGTCAGCCTTGTTATTAATAAAATATAAGAGCCCTGGTTCTACCTAACCTCGTGGCTTCTCGCCTTTGGATTTTTTTAATGGAAGGAAGGGGGATTGTTGCTGTCGTTTTTCCATGACTATTCGTTATTTGTTTACTCATTGCAAACACACTAATGAGTGATTGCCATATGATTTCTCTTACTGCTGGTACATTGACCAAGTTCAGAACTGGTTAACCTGTGTGTTTTGTTGTGATATTTTCTGATTGTCCCTGGTTTACCAGTTTCTAGCTGGAGTACTATTTCAGTCAGAGCTACAAACAGATGCTCTGCAGCAGTGAATACATTATTCAACTGACTTTGAGATGGAGCACTTTTTCACAGGCTTTTGGGGATCAGCAAACTGTGTTTAGCTAAAAGGTCATGAAAAACAATTAGGAGCCAGCCAATTGGAAGGTGTCCTGTATACCTCAACATGTAGTTTAATGACTGTAATCAGTTTACCGATTCTAAACATTCCCAGAGGGATTGTGAATGATTTCTATTTTAAACTGCAGAGTACCATTACATGCAAAGATTAATGCTGACACTATATTGACAGTGCAAACAGCATTGTTTACTTCTAGTGAACTCGTACCAGCAGCCTTTGAGGAATTGCAAATTCTGAGTTTAATAGAATAACACTGTGTTGCACTGACATATTGGTGGAATCTTCCGGTCCCACCAGCAGCGAGAAGCTTGGCAGGTGGGGGATCTTAATTTGGCATGAGGCCAAAATTCAGTTTCCTGATGGCGGGATGAGCTTAGCATGGCATGCGTGCTCATTAAAAGGCCACAACGCCAGAATTAAGTTGCGCCTTCAAAATAAGTTTCCCAGCGGGGAGAAATGAGAACGTTCACTTTTACGACTACACATAAGCGGTATGCCCCTGGCGAGGTAGATTTCTTCCATGATTAATGGTGAGTTGCTGCTGTATTTTGCTCTTTGGGGAGCGTCTGTAAATGTCAGCCTATGCTTGAGACCGGGTGGTGACAGTGCAAGTTGCGTGGAGGATGTCCAAGGAAGGCAGGAAGGGTTAGCGGGGAAGGCTGGAGCAGTGGCCGGGCAAAGGTGGAAGGGATAGTGCAGGCTGTCCGGGTGCCCTTTAAACATGGCGCCCGGACCTTTGACCCCCCATTTGACAATGGGGACGGCAACTTCCTGCCTGTCGCCATTGTGAGAATCAGCGAGTTCCTCACGGATGCATATTTAATGAGCTGAACAGCCAACCTGCCCACTGCCAACGGAAACCATTCTGCGCCCGCTACCAAAATTAGACTTCAGAGTGGATGATTCTGGCTATTGTTTCTTTGCTGGCGGATGTTTGAATATATTACCAGCAATCTACTGAGTTAAAAGTGGATCTTTTTAAATAAAATTATTTTCAAGCTGTTGGCCACCTTCCTTTAACTGTGGCTGGCCTGAGTAACTGCTGCTGCTGCTGCTGCTGCTTCTGTCCAACTCTATTCACTAGTTGCCCAGGGTAGAAACACAGAGACAGACGGGTGTGAGTGACAGCAATTCTTCAAACTCTGAAATCAAGCAGGAGGGCTGTTACTCTACTGATGCCAGCAAAAATCTAGATCAACACTTTATTTCATTTAGTCTTTCATAGCTTGGCATCATAACGTGATATTTAAAAAAAAAACACAAACGTTCTCTCAATGGTGCTGTGGTTAAGTACCCTCCCTGAGCCTCAATTTTGTACTTGTTCATTACTGAGATTGTTTATCTCAGTCATGTTGATGCTGAAGACGCTATAATTGATCCAGACGTCCCTGGACTAGTCAGCCAAGGCTTTTGTATTTGATCAATGTCACGTGACACTGAAAAGAGTTTGAACGTTGATTGAGGATAAGGTTGGGCTTGGGGCATTGCCCTTTATTGTCAATAGTCTGCTGACTGTCAATACCAAGCTGGTGATACGATATAGTGGGGTTCTTGAGAGATTCTGAACTCTCGTGGACCTGCACTGCAGTATAAATGCCTTAAATATTGCAACAAAAAAATCACAAGTCTAGTCTATATTGAAGAGTGCTAGGAGTCGGTGTCATTTACTAGACACAACCAATATATGTGGCAAAGTTTAGAAATGATGCCTACGAATATGCTTCATGCACAGATTGATGTATTTCTTGTTGGTATTGATTTGATTCAAATGTAAAAAAAAATCATTTCTATGCCACCAGACCACAGAAGAACGAGTTCAGCTGCCTGACATCCGGCCCAGTAGGTGGTATCAGTTTCGAGTTGCTGCCATTAATGTACATGGCACAAGGGGATTCACTGCTCCCAGCAAACACTTCCGCTCCTCAAAAGGTTTGTACTACTCTTTACATGTTACACCAGCCTAGAATTTGGTCAAGGATAAGAACTGCCTTCATCTTTTGTCCCCCTTTTTAAAAAGCCTTGAAACAGGTGGATTTTCCCAGATCTAGTTAAGTGCCGGGAATAACTGTGGTTTCTGTGGTGGGTGTCATTAGTAGTCAAGCCAGAATTAAGCATTCTTTTCAACTCTGCTTATAATCCTCGGTAAATCTACAGTATACAATGAAAAGTACTTGATCCCATTATTTTCTTTATGAACGGGACTGTTAAAAATTAACCTTTAGGCTGCAAAAGTCCAGGAACATTCAAGGGCCTCTGGTCCAACACTTTTAAAAGTTTTCAGTTCATGAACTGTGAAGCTCAAGCAAATATTAGAATTACAATAACGAAACTTGAATATCAAATGTTAACCCTTTACAGTTAACAGCAATTATTTTAAAATAGTATAAAACATTGTTAACATTGGCTTTACCTAGCATCGTGTGCAGTTACTGCTGATACTTGGGACTCTGTGTCAGAAACCTGCTCCCAGTGGCTGAAGTTCAATTTTTGTGGGAGCGAATCCTTAATTGATATGGAGAAGGGTTTCCTGGCCGATTAAAGGGGGCAGAAATGGAGCAGGTTTCAGGCACCTAAGACTCACTGAGGCAGCTGGTTATCCTGAGGGAGAGAGTTTGTGCTGAAGCCCACCACTGCGCCACAGGGAAGCAAGATGTCACAGGGGAGCCAGAGGCCCGGCACCCATGAGGGAGAGGTAGGACATCCTCTTCCTGGTGGGTGGCAGGAGGAGGCCACCTCCTCATGCAGCAGGGGCACCTCTCTGTTCAGCGTCATCTCCCTCTGCCTCCAATTCCTCCTCCTCTCGTACCTCCTGTTCCTGCTCCTCTCTTAATAAGCTGTTCCCCCCACCACCCCACCCCACGGCCTCACTGTCCTCAAGGCACACACCTCTCTGGAGGGCCATGTTGTATAGAGTGCAGCACACAACCACAATGACCGAGACCCTTGGAGGAAAACATTGCAGGGCACCATCCATACAACCATAGAACCATAGAAAAGTTACGGCCCAGAAAGAGGCCATTCCGCCTATCGTGTCTGCACCGGCCAAAAAAACTGGCTGCCCATTCTAATATCACCTTCCAGCACCCGGTCCAGGCACCGGACTCAGTGCCCTCTGAGCCTGTGAGGCCTCACCAGTTGTGAATCTGATGTGTTGGAGAGTCTTAGTGAAGAGGACATCTGTCACCTGGGTGATGCACCGGGGTGCAGCTGCCTGTGAGATGCCTCAGAGGTCTGCATTGACGGGGACACAGAAAACTGTGACCATCTGCTGAGCAAGTCACGCTCTCCTTTAACACCGGTTCTCAGTCATCTCCAGGTATCTTCATCCCTGCCTGTTGATTCTGTGCTCTGGGCAGTGTCTTCTTCTCCTTCATGCCCCTCATCCCTCTCCCCTGGTCTCCTGATGCCTGGTGCTCTGCCCTTCCTTTGCAGGCTGCTGCTGCTCATCCCCCTGGCCTGAATCTCTGAGGGTGCAGAACTCATTTTCAGCTGCAGCTGTCTCAATGCTCAGGCAGAGTCCAGGCAGCCATGCCCACTCCTCCAATGCCCCCACGATGCCAGGAAGGTGATGAGCCCCTGAACTGGCAGAGTTCTAAATGCTGGCTCCTCCTCTTTTTAAACTTTTCCCGCCTCCATGACTCACCCCTGGCCTTGCCCTCGCCTACCTGCAGCTGGTCCAATTCAGACAGCTGCTGAACACTGGCTGCCCCCCTGGGAAAATTCACAAAGGCTGCAGAGTCGGCTTTTCTCGCAAGCCCCTTAACAACTTTATAATCGGCCTGTTTAGGAGCGTGGAGGTGTTTGGAGGCCCGCACTGCCCCCTCCCCCACCCTTGGGAATATTGCTGACAGTGGACATGGAGGTGGGATATCTGGCTGCAGGGTGTGGCTGCCATTTTGCCCGTTTCTGTTCCAGTTCAAATTAGGGCGCGAAAGTTCGGCCCTTGGTGTAACAGGTGGAAAAATATTCCATATGTAGCGTTAAAATCCCTGCCTTGGTAAGCATGAAATTCATCCCAAATAAAGGGATGCTTTCAATTGAGTTCAACTTACATTACTGGGAGGGGAAATGCTCAGAACTATTGTTTTTGTTGAATATCCTTATTCTGGACTTCGCTGCACATGTCAAGGTAAAAAATAAAACTTTACAGTGTGTTAAAATATTGTGTGATGAAATATTTAAGTCAGAGTGATACAAATCACAGAAAGAGGCAGGGGCCTTGTCTACAGTAATCTTGTTGATAGCCATGTGGAACTAATACAGTTTTACAATGTGGTGCAGTTGGTCTCTGAATGAGATGCAGTCGATGTTAATGGATACTGCCATTCCTTGAAGTTTGCAAGAGCACTCTGATAGCAATTCGCTGTTCAAATTTCAGAAGACAACCATCACTAAGGGAAAAATAAATTCTGTGCACTCTGTGTAACCAAATTGTCAACTTGCTTGTCAAGAACATTTAGGATTACACACACTGCGTGGAAAAACTTCTCTCCCACTTTGCAAGTGGCAGAACTCATGAATGCTGCAGCTGCAGATCCACTCATGATACTTAGGCTTTCCCTGTTTGGCACCAAAAGTTTGCAGGGCACTCCTGTTTGCAGATGCATAACAGGGAAGATGTTGTCACCAGCAAAGAAAGTTTTGTATCGAAAGGGATAGGTTAGTACAAAGGTTCACCTCAGCAGGCCTGGGGGGCACCTAATGGCTCTGTGGAAATGCTTAAAAGGAATTCTAGAAATGTGTTGTGTTTCAAGACTCGTAAGACCTTGGTAAGCTTCTCTCAAAGTGGTCGCTTTCCTCATGATTGTACCCAAAAGGTACTCCAAAGACTCCAACCAGTTGAAAACTTTACCTTGATGGCTTTCGTGCCAACCAACAAGATATATAAATTGCTCCTTGTATTTCTGTTCCTGAAACACCGTCTGAAAGATAAAGATCACAGCAGAGTATTGGCAATAATTAGAATATGCCATTTGTGAAGCTTTGTTTAATAGGAAGAAATAAAAAGAAATAAAAAGTTTGGGGATTAGGGACAGTGCAATCCACTGAATGGACAAAACTGTGACAGGCTTCAGACTCACAGGCCTCGATGTTAACCTAACCAAACCAAGCCCACCCCCAAATCCCACAAAGAGTAGTAGGAAGTCAGTTTGGGAGTTGGTTAAATATAAAAAATGTGAAATGTGTTCCCGACTCAGTGGCACCGGGTTTCAGAGCGTGCGAGTACCCCATCTTGGTGAGGCAGAAGACTTCATTAACATATTTAAACGTCTGTTGCCCATATCTTGATCACAGGGAACAGTTCTCAGGGGTCACTGGCTGTGGCCTCCTGTGCTGTTAGGTTGGCCCCCCTGCTGGCCAGGAAAATCAATTTGCTGGAGAGAAAATTGGGTGGGGTCTGATAACAATGTGGGTGGGATTTTCCCCTCCACGAACTAAGTGTGGTGGTGGGCGGGAAAACCAGCTTTCTCCCCGCCGACTGCAGTGGCACAATGTCACACCCAATTGTCCACCTGTGATTTGCTCGCCTATGACCTCAGCGAATCCTTGCTCCAGGCGCCATATTTAAACCGCACCCGCACACAAGGCCTGCAGCTCAGGACTGCTCCAGGTGAGAGATGGCCCCCAAAAGCAGGAAGAGTGCAGCCTGCCCAAGTTTAGTGACTCCTCGCTGGGTCACCTGGATGCTGTCGAGGCCTGCCGTGACATTCTCTACCCTGGGGATAGCCAGTGGAGGTCCAACAAGGTCACCAACCCAGCTTGGGAGGTGGTGTCTGTGGTGGTGAGCGCCACCCCAGCCTGCAGGAGAGCAGCGATACAGTGCCACAAATGGATGAATGATCTCGTCCGCACAGCCAGGATAAGTCAGCCTTCTCATCCCTCTCAGCTCACACTCTTACAAGCCCCGGACACGCTTGCAGGATGACAGTGCGCAGGGATCTCACATGCTACCAGCTCAAGTGACATCAGCACTCACTCTCCCACACACACCCTGACATCTCCATCTAGGCTCACATCCTGTGCAGTCAGGTCCTCATCCTGTGCACAGCTCCAGTCGGCACCCACACAAGGTAGGCATCCTTATCACCTACCTTGGCATGCTTCCTGCTCACAGTCTCTCCATCTGTCTTCATGCAGACACCAAGCTCGCCCACAATAAGAGGGAGAGGTCCCAGACGGTGATGAGATGCCAGAGATCAGGGCCTTCACCCAGTTTGAGAAGTGTGCGGTACACCTGAGCGGAGAGGACTGGGACCGTGCCCTCGGTCATAGTGAGGTCGGTGCTGTACACCCAAGTGAAGACCCTGTACCAGCTGATCCTTCAGACAGTGAGACTGTCAATGTTATGTCTTGGAATCTGTTGCCATGCACTAATTATCTCTATTGTCTGTCATTGGCACTACAGCCACCCGGAGCCAACCCCTCATATTCTACCCTGAAGACACTTCAGATGAGGATTTTGAGGACCCACTTGTGGAAGACCCATCACAGCACTCACCCTCCACCAGTGTAGATACAAGTGCCATGCTGGGACCTCGGCCTAATACAGGCTCAGTGTCACAATCTGATGAGCACAGCACAGATTCTGATCCACAGCAGGCGGAGGCAGGGACATCCAAGGCCACCCAACACTCAGAGGACTGCTGGAGGTCAGGATTCTGCTGTGTCCCAGTCAGATGTCGAGCCTGTTGACTGGTCTTAATGTAAATGTTGGAGCTGCAGTAACAGACCCGGGAATATCAGGCAGCTGCATTCCAAGGTAGAAGATTGCAAGGTACAAGGCAAGAACAAGTCCCGCGTTCATCCTGAGGTACTAGTGCTGATATGCCAGCGCTCCAAGGTCTACACTGGTAGGTTGGCAGCTGCCATGGAGACCTTGGTCCAGAACATAGCGCCTGTGTTGCTGCTTTCTTCTGGATGGTGTCAAGCTTCTTGAGTGTTGTGGGAGCTGCACTCATCCAGGCAAGTGGGGAATATTCCATCACGCTCCTGACTTGTGCCTTGTAGATGGACAGGCTTTGAGGAGTCAGGAGGTGAGTTACTTGCCACAGGATTCCTAGCCTCTGACCTGCTCTTGTAGCCACAGTATTTATATGGCTAGTCCTGTTCAGTTTCTGGTCAATGATAACACCCAGGATGTTGATAGTGGTGGATTCAGTAATGGTAATGTCAAGGGATGGCTAGGTTCTCTCTAATTTGAGATGGTTATTGTCTGGCATTTGTGTGGTGCGAATGTTACTTGCCACTTGTCAGCCCAAGCCTGGATATTGTCCAGGTCTTGTTGCATTTGGACATGGACTGCTTCAGTATCTGAGGAGTCGCGAATGATGCTGAACATTGTACAATCATCAGCGAACATCCCCACTTTTGACCTTATGATGGA
This sequence comes from Cetorhinus maximus, assembly GCF_964194155.1. Lineage (NCBI taxonomy): Eukaryota > Metazoa > Chordata > Chondrichthyes > Lamniformes > Cetorhinidae > Cetorhinus > Cetorhinus maximus. The sequence goes on along the minus strand of NC_135885.1, from coordinate 27,233,464 downwards.
AAGAAGGTCAATGATGAAGCAGCTGAAGATGTTTGGGCTGAGGACACTACCCTGAGGAACTCCTGCAGTGATGTCCTCGAACAGAGATGACTGACCTCCAAAAACCACAACCATCTTCCTTTGTACTAGGTATGATTCCAACCAGCGGAGAGTTTTCCCCCTGATTCCCATTGACTCCAGTTTTGCCATGTGATGCCACACTCGGTCAAATGCTGCCTTGATGTTAAGGGCAGTCACTCTCACCTCACCTTGGGAGTTCAGCTCTTTTGTCCATGTTTGAACCAAGGCTGTAATGAGGTCAGGAGCTGAGTGACCCTGACACAACCCAAACTGAGCATCAGTGAGCAGGCTATTGTTAAGCAAGTGCTGCCCGATAGCGCTGACAGGATAAGCACTGCTGCTCGTCATCATCGTCCTGGAATCTGGTGGGTATGGATGCCCTACATGCACGCCTACCTTGTCTGGTCTGTGCTATGGCTTCTCCTCCTGCAGCCTCAGCTTCCTCAACCTCATCGCCCCTCATCCCTCTCGACGTCCTCCTCATCGGAGGAGACGTGCAGCTCCTCCATCTCGGCATCTGACAAGTCCTCCCCCTTTTGCAGTGCCAGGTTGTGCAGTGTGCAGCAAACTACGATGATCCATGAAGCCTTCTGGAGTGCTCTGCCAGACCTGCCAAGGCATCTGAATCGCATCTTCAAGGTGCCAATGGTTTGCTCTACTAATGTTCATGCGATGGAATGAGCATCGTTGTACCTTCCGTTGGCTGGAGTATGTGGCCATTGGACAGGCATCATCAGCCATGTTCTTTTTGGATGGCCATTGTCACCAAGGAGTCAACCCAGGATGTTGTGCGGTCCCTCAAAGATGTCTGGAATCTGTGATCTACTCAAGATGTAGGAGTTGTGGAAGATTCGTGGGTATCTCGCACAAACTTGCTTGATGTGTTCTGGTGATCGCAGACCAACTGCACATTGAGCGAATGGTAGCCTTTCCTGTTGATGTATTGCATTGTCTGTTGCCAGGGAGCTCTCAAAGCCATATGAGTGCAGTTGATGGCACCCTGTACCTGTAGGAATGTGGAAATAGCAGCAAAGCCCAGTGTTATGGCTGCCTGGCTAGCTTGATCTCTAGCAAAGTGCACATAATTATGGGCCTTGGCAAAGAGGGCATCTGTCACCTGCTGTATGCACTTGTGGGAGGAAGCCTGAGGGATCCCACAGAGGACCCCAGTGGAACTCTGGAAAGAGCCATTCATGTAGAAGTTAAGAATGGTGGCGACTTTCAGAGCCACTGGCAAAGGATGTCCTCCCATTTCTTGTGGCGTCAACTCCTGGAGAATGCGGCAGATGTGAGCCACCAGATTCCAGGATATACGGAGGCATCGACGACACTGTCTCTCGCTCATCTGCAGAAAGGACATGCGTCTTCTGTGCACCCTCGGTCTTGAGAGGAGCCTGCGTGCAGCATTTCTGTGAGCCTCATCCTCTGGGTTTGGAGGGACCCCTGCTGTCCCTTGCTCATCGGGATGGAGCTCCTCCCTTTGGCAAGCCTGGTGCTGCCGTAGCACTCTCCTCCGCCTATCCTCCTGCCTGCATCCGATGATGCAGCAACATGAAATACACCCTCCATCTTCCTGAAGGTTTCCTCTCTGCAGGGACATTAAAAGAAAGACATAACTGAGCATCAGCCTCCAAAGGTTTTCTTTCTGTTGCTCCAGCCCCTTCCCTTGCCCCTGTCCTGTCTTCCCCACCACCACTCCCAGTTGAGCCCATACCCTCCAGCCCTTTCCCTTGCCCCTGTCCTGTCTTCCCCACCACCACCCCTAGTTGAGCCCATACCTTCCAGCCCCTTCCCTTGTTTCTATCCTGTCTTCCCCCACCACCTCCCCCCAGTTGAGCCCATACCCTCCAGTCCCTTTCTTTGCCTCTGTCTTGTCTTCCCCATTGCCCCTCCCCACCAAAGTCCAACCCTTGCCCTGTAGCACATTACAGCCTAACCCTGTCTTACCGCTGGTCTGGTATATAGAGCCTTGCTTCTGTAACACGATGCAAGGTAGGTGAACGCATCTCGAAGTTACGAGTGAAGTGCAGGTCGCCAGGCGCACTTCGCCTATACGCGGTTGTGAATCACGCCGGTCTAACTAGATGCCGGCCGGCATGGCCTTTTGATCCAGCGTGAGGTCATGATTCTGGTGAGCTGTGATAATGAGCATTCCCGACGTTCTGATGTACTGAAATGGCATTCCCGACATGGTGCAGTGGGGAAACCGTGCCGCCATTGAGGGCAGGAGTGGATGATCGCAACCTGTTATTACGTGGACAGGAAACTGACTTTTCCCTGTTGTGATATTCCCCCCCCACCCTGCTCGCCATTATGCCTTTCGTGGGCAGGACTGGAAATTCCCAGCTTTTTGATGCTCTTTGGCAAATTTTCTTCTTTGCACTTTGTCCAGGAAACGCTTAACATCTCGGCAGTAAAGGCGAGTTTTGAATGGAGAGGTAGAGAAGATTTGCAGCTATGCGATGAAGTACTGACTGTATTAAATGATAGCTGCTTTCAACACATCTTTTGCCTCACTAAATACCGTACCCAGACTTAGGGCAACAAAACCATGTCATAAAGAGTGAGTAATGTAAATGACTAAAAGGTTCAAAACATTAACGGGTCTAATAGATCAATGGCCTTCCTTTGTTCTCCCTGATTGGCAACAGAATTTGTGAGAATTGAAAAAAAAATATTCAATTGCAAGAAAAAAGGTAAGTTAAATAGTTTAAAAGAACACAAATTCTACTTCCACAAAACATTCCTTTTGATAGGAAAGGCCAGAGTTTCCATCAGTGGAGCTCTGGCCCACTGAAGTCACCGCTGAGATTTGGGGAGATGTGTGGAAGGGGAGCGGTGATAAATGATTTGGACGAGGTACCTGTGTAAAGTACAGCAGCCATATGTAATCAGAGATTAGAGAGAGGGACTTATAGGATTTAGTCTTCTTACTAGGGCAGACCTTTTATTTCCAGAGTGAAGAATATTCTGGCAGCAGGCCAAATTGCTGTTAGTCCAGAGGCTTTTAAAGTCTTGGTATCATCTGCCACTTTCAGATTTTTAAAGTTTTCTCTCTTTTTTTAGCTTTTATAAAACTGCAGTGTTATTGTTAAAAGAAGCAACTTTTCCCAGCCTGCTTGTCAGGCCTTGTAAACTTCAGAGCTGTTGGACGAGATGTCTCCGTGAGATTTGTGCCAACGGGAAATGTTCTCGGTTATTTGTGATGGATTTAGAATAATGGGGGGAGAAAAAGGAAATGATAATCTCATTCATTTATACCTTGTTTATGGTTGTCAGTGTTGACTTAAGGGCTGCTCAGATTGACTGCTCAGAGTGGGACAGAAGGATTTTGGGTGCAATAGGGTAATTAAATAATTGCTTCTTCCTCTTCTGATATTTCACTAAATACTCTCCTGATGAAATCTGGAAGACTTTAAAATGGAAAACCTTAACATCATCACTCACGGTAGGCTTGAATTATGCATTATAATTGACAATGGATGCTGTCTTACAAATGGCCAGTCACAGTCTATAAATTGTGACATAGATGCTCATCAAGGTTTTTATTCACCAAAATCCAAAGATTAGTATTTGGCCGATTTTAATGATTGATTAATGTCCCGGAACATTGGAAGACTATTTCTCCCAAGAATAGCAGACTGAACACCCAACAAGGAAATAGACAAGCAGATTTTTATTAAGTCAGACTTTTGATGCAAAGGTAATTTTAGATAGCATCTCAAGCTGAGTGATGCAGGAGATATGTTTCCCAACCAAGACTGGGACAAACAGCCCTTAGACATTGCTTCCTGTTCTGAACTGCTGTTCTTCACGGTAAAATATCGCACCAAAAGAAAGGAAACAACTTACACGATCTCAGAGTCCTTCAAATTGAGCTGGAGCTTGAGTGAGCGGTAGACTCAAATAAATGGATGGAATTCAGGAAGAAGATTTTATTCCTCATGATAGCCTAAGAATAACCTCCCATTATAAGTGGTTATTTCCTTTAGAGGCAATCCAGAAAAGAGTGAGGTTTGATCTGAGCATTTCCTTCATTCAGTTTTTTTGGGGCTAAATTCAAAATGCAATTAAGTTAATCCTCTTTTTTTTGCTCTGTGCTGAGTGCATTACCAGACTCCTGAGGTGTGAGGTCAAACCCAGTCCAGTTGATGGGATGAAAGTTTCCTCTTAGATCCAGGCCCTGAAATTCTCCGTGAATCTGCCAGTCTCCTGCCTTGATTCCTGCCAGGAAAATGGTGTAGGCCTGCTGTGCTATTTCTAGGAGTTAATCTGGTTGCCTTGCAAGGGGCACAGCCTCCAAAGTATGGCAGGGGACAGAGCCAGAGGCAGGGACTCCCTAAATTGGGAGCTCCCATTCCTGAGGCTGCAAGGAGTGCTGATGTATCTGTAGCAGCTGGTATGCCAAGTGATTGGCAGCATAGTCCGCTGCAAGACTGTCAGCTTCAACTTTCAGATCTAAGCCAGGCAAGCAGCCATGGTACTTGCCAGATTAACCTCCCTGCCCTCGGAGCTGAGGAACATGTGACCAGAGATTTGGTTGAGCGGGAAGACAGGGCCTGGACGAGCCCTCCTTTATTTGGCACAGAGCAGGAGACACCAGAGATGCAGATGAAGAAGTGCTTGTGCTCCCTAATGAGAGGCCCTCCTACTGACCTCAAAAACTCCAGCAAGGGGGCTAGTACTGGAAGGCACGATCAAGCATGGTCCTAGCACAACTGATATGGCAATGTCACTTCAGTGCTCTGAGGGGTGGACTTTTACAGAAGGAATAAAGGTACAACCTTGGGGCAGTTTGAATACTCACTGTGCAGCTGAACATATTTTCCTTCACCTGAAGTGTTTAAAGTTGAGAGTGGAAAAGTCGCACTCATTGGTCTGAAAGAAGGTGAAATCTTACAAAAAAGCTAGTTCTGTTCTTCAGACAGAAAACAAGCTAGTATAGGAAGACATTAAAGGATTAATTTTGTCCCTTCGACTCTAGCAGCATCCTAGTAAGTCAAAAGCACAGATTGGAAATTCAGGTGTGAACCGTGCATGATTTTCCAACTATTCCTCACCAGGAGTAGTATTTTACAAAAGATCCATTTTACTGACAACTTCGCTGTAGCACATGTTGTGGTTTATAGACTTCTCCACTTAAAGGCAATTTATTCTCATGTATTGAGTGAGAAACCAATCAGTAACACTACAAGAAGGAATTATCTACACACAGAAAGCCTAAGGATATAATTAAATTTTGATCTGTGTGCAATCTGAAAGTTAAAGGTACTTCCAAGGATGGCCAGAATATCATACTTACTTAAGTTCAAGTGCTTGAATGTTTTAAATCACGTTTCTGAGTGTATTCTGGTTTCAACAGAGGCTGACAATTAAATACACCGTGATGCTGAGTCTTTAGCTTTCACTGATTTCCCCTCGGTGTGGTTTCAGATCCTTCAGCCCCACCCGCACCATCTAATGTGAGAGTCGGCAACTTTACTGCAAAGAGTGATGGCACCATTACCACCAGGATCATCTGGGATATGTTGGAAGAGCCTGATATTCCTGTGCACCATTACAAAGTTTTCTGGAGTTGGACTGTCAATGCGAAGTCGGTAGTGGCAGCCAAAAAGAAAAGGAGGAAAACCATAAATGGGGTGAGTGAGGTCAACAAGCTTTAAAAAAAAAAGCAAAAGTATGAGACACAAAGGCTTTGTGTGGCAGAGCCTTTCCCATGCAGTAATATAACAAATCTCTACTTGTATGTGCATCCACCTAACAATTTTGGATGATTGTATACTATTTTAGTTGGCAAACAAGGGCTCAATTTGGTAAGGTAGTTCAACAAAACACAGGAATTCTGTTTACAAAGGCCACATTTGAATTTTCTGCCTGTATTCAATGCTGGAAGCAGAATGTGGATGATCTTAATCAAACTGTGTTCTTCATGCTTATCAGTACTATTTCATACTTCTTACAGTCTCAAAACCATGTGGTCCTGGAGGGACTCCAGCCTAACAGTAGCTATATGGTGGACCTGCAAGCCGTAACGTATTGGGGACAAGTACGTTTAAAAGGTGCCAAAGTCTCTCTGTACTTTGGCACTCCTCGAACACCCAGCATAAGTAAGGAATCTTTTTTTTTTCTGATTATTGCAGTGTTAATAGCTGTGGTAACTCTAGGCTGCTAAAGTGAGCTTGAGATTGCAGTTTAATGATCAGTGAGCTAAGGTCTTAAATTGTTTTACATTTTAACAACCTTCGCCTGGAAATTACTGTCAGTGATGTTAACGTTTGAAGGTTTGATTCAGTCATATCAAATTCTTCCTTTAGCACCATCCTATTTAAAATGAATGGGTCAAAATAGCTAAAAGAGTAATTTCATACTAGCTTGTGAAATGTTCTGCACAATAACATCACCAGTAATTTGGAATGCACAGTTTCTATTGTCGAAAATGTGAAATGAATGGAACATTATTGAATGTTCTGTTACTGGAGTGAAGGGACCATACTCCTTGCCACATTTCCCCACATGAGAATCTGCTGCAGTTAGGGTTGTCATTTCATTGTGCTAAACTTTGGGGCAAAATTGTGTATTAGAGACTTCTGTTTCCTCACTTAGCACTGTTACACTTGGTATAGGGTTTTGAGAGAGCAATATTCCTTGAAACCTCTATGCAATGCTCCCCCAGTTGACCATAGATATCATTACATGCAGCCCAATGTTTACTGAGCTATGCATTCGGATTGGGGGTTTGGGGTGGGGGTAGGAGGAGGTACAGGTGGGAAATGTCCTGCAGTTAAAAACTTTTAGCTTTGTTCTCATGGTTTTCCACCCAACAACCAACCTGATTGACAGGCTGGCTGCCAGTAGAATGGGAAAGCCTGAAGCAGAAGGATACAGTGAGGAGTAGATAGGGAGAGATCGCAGCCTGGGGCTGGGGAAGCAGTGAGATGGTGATTGGGGGGCTCAAGCTGATGCTAAGGGTGGGGTGGGTTGGGGGGGCAGGATCATGGTGCAGGGAGTGGGCAGTGCATGCCAAATGTTTGCAGGTTACCTTGTTGGGCCTAAAGGAAACACTCCTGTTCCTCCCGGTCAACAGACAGCACTGCTAAAGCACTGAGCTAATGGATTAAACCCTCCCTGTCTCCTTTTATCTGCTGGGATTCCTGAGTCCCTGTAAACCTGGCCAACTAGCTATAACTTAGAAAAAGCATGTTAAAATGGAGGCACATAGTTTCCTTAAAGGTTTCTGCCTACCAGCCTGCCTGTGAGAGTGAATTGGTTGCCCACTGTACATCGCAACTCCATTAAAACCAGATGTGGGTGGGCTTGATGCACTTTGGAGTTGGGATTGTAATTTTTAACATTTTGACTTCTCATCCGACCCAAACCCACCTATTGTTGGAATTAAAAAAAACTATAATATTTACAGCACGGAAACAAGCCTTTCAGCCAAACAGATTTATACCAATGTTCATGTTCCACATGAGCCCCTTCTCGCCTTATTGCATGTAACCCTATCAGCATATCCTTCTGTTCCTTTTTTCCCTCATGTACTTACCTAGCCTCCCTTTAACTGAATTTACGCTATTTGCCTCTGTGCTATTTTCTGGTCATTATCACACTGCTGTTTGTGGGGCTTCCCAAGAATATAACCTTTTCAGCAAAAAGTACATCAAGACCAAATACAGCTTGCAAGACCCAGAGAAATGTGGATCTGCAATTCTGGGGAGTCTCTGGAGGTCAATCGCTTTATACTGGAGCGTATTACAGTTATTACATCCTCGGTTCCTAGATGGGAGAAGTGCATCAATGCTGCCAATGAAAGTCTCAATGTAAAAGTGCTCATCCTGTCTCCCCCTTCAATTCTTTGCCTCTAGTTTTCTTCGGTTGCTTTTGTTGCCCTGTTTTTCTGCACTTCCCCCATGCGCTCCACCCCCAACCCCGCCACCATCATTTCACATTTGTTTCATACTTTCCATTTTTCTCTTTCCTTTTGTCTTTATTTTTCTCTCATGTATGACCTGGCCCACCACAAGGGGATGAGGAAGGCAGCAGAATGGGGAGTCAGTTTGACACCAGAGACAAGCGGCGCTGAATCAGGCAGACAGATGGGGAGAGGCAGTAATATCAGGGTTTAAGCAGACATGCTCAGAAAGGCTTTGAATCAGGTTGAGGAAGAGGAAGGATTACACTCAATTGGGTAGGTAGAGTGAGGTTTGTGCACTTGTATACATTTTGCCACAACTATCAATTATACTTTGCTCCATATCATGAGGCCACTACCGTACACCTTAACACATGATAAGCAAGAACAAATCTTGTATATGTTTGATGACTTTCTGATTAGATGGAAATTTGTGGAAAAAAACATTGTAAAGGCTGACAAAAATAAGAACCTTCAACGTTCATCCCTTTATGTCAGTAAATATATTGGATGAGTATAGAATTCCATTATTTTTCTGTTAAATCATGTCAAACAGTTATTGAGCGACTTCATAACCTTCAGCAGGTGAGATCAGAGAGTAAGAGAAGACTACAGCTTTTCAGGCAAAATTACAATGACATGACCTTTGACTCTGGCAACAATGAATTCTCTTGTCCTCGGAGTTCCTTACTATCGCACCATACTGACCGTATAATATTTTAGCATCAGAACTTCCAAAAGCTGGCTATTTGCACATAAACAAAAGGATGTGTGGATCAGAAACCTGCATGTGGTTTGTTAAATGTAATCTCATTTTCAATACAGACTATTGACCAGCTGGGAATTACTGCATTCTTCAGAAAGTATCATCAGAGGGTAGGAGAATAGCAAACACAATTGAGTGACCTTTACCATTTTGTCCCACAGAAAAGGTGATTGCTGCCAAATGCTCTGAATTGACTTCATGGGGCTAATGAGCTGAACTTAGTGAATAGACCCAAAAAGTAAATATAACTAAAACAAATAAAGTACTCAAGTACTGTCATATTTATAAAAGCCTTTGGCATTAGACCCAATAATAAACCCTAAGTCAACTTACTAATCCATAAGGTAATATGTAGAGCCTTTTAAAGCAGTTAATATTTGTGTAAAGTAACACAAAGTTGTTACTCTTAAGAAACAGATTGGAGCCGAATTGAAACATCTATTTGCAACTTAACTGATAGTGATGTTAAGCACAAATCTGAAATTCATGAAGTGAACTAACAGAATTTACTTAGTGACCAAATGTGCAGTTACAGCTGTGTAAAATATTTACCATGCTGTGGTATTGGTGTGTTCACTTTAAACAGGTTTGGCCAAACAAATAACACATCGTGTGGGAAATTTATAAGATTATTTTTTTCAACATTGTGAGGCACAAAAGGGCACAAAATGACTTTTTGCTAAGAGCAGTGCAATGTTGCTAGGATGTTGGCCTGAATTTTCCTCACAACGAAAATGGCGCCGGAGGCCCAAATGTGGAAGTCCCACCACTGAACCAGGCCCCCATCATTTTCACAGGGAGGAGGGGGCGGGGCGGGGGAGGGTGGGTGGGGTGGGGGGGGGGAATGGGGGCAGTTCAGGATTTGGATTTCACGGAGGCAGCTGCCCATATAAAACTGCAGCTTCCTCCAGTCAGGTCTGATTTTTGTCAGCTAGGAGTGGAAAGTACGATGTGTAAAGATTACATGGGGTAGAACAGACCTAAACTTTGCAGAGTTGCTTTGATGGGCACCCCTTTTGGAGAGGTGCAGGGACCCCTTTGGAAAATGCTGAAAAGTTTCAGCAACTGCCGCAAAAGTGGCAAAAAAATCAACCCCAAGTATCTGGCTTTAACCCAATGGAGTAGGAGGTGGGGCAACTGCACTTGGCAGGGCAAAATCTTTGGCTGCTACTGGCTCGGGCACACAGGTGGCAGGAACGAGAGATTGCCAGCAAAGGGAGCATTGCACATTGTGCCAAAGAAGAAACAACAGGGGAATGGCACATTGGCACCATAGAGCTAAGTGAAGGATGTACTTGCTATAGAGGGAGTGCAGCGAAGGTTTACCCGACTGGTTCCTGGGATGGTGGGACTGACATATGAGGAGAGATTGAGTCGGTTAGGATTATATTCGCTGGAGTTCAGACGAATGAGGGGGGATCTCATAGGAACCTATGAAATTCTAACAGGACTAGACAGGGTAGATGCAGGAAGGATGTTCCTGATGGTGGGGGAGTCCAGAACCAGGGGTCACAGTGTGAGGATACAGGGTAGACCATTTAGGACTGAGATGAGGAGAAATTTCTTCACCCAGAGAGCGGTGAGCCTGTGGAATTCGTTACCACAGAAAGTAGTTGAGACCAAAACATTGTATGTTTTCAAGAAGGAGTTAGATATAGCTCTTGGGGCAAAAGGGATCAAAGGGTATGGGGAGAAAGCGGGAGCAGGCTATTGAATTGGACGATCAGCAATGATCATAATGAATGGTGGAGCAGGCTCGAAGGGCCGAATGGCCTACTCCTGCTCCTAGTTTCTATGTTTCTATATGGCACCTTCACACATTGGCACCATAGAGCTAAGTGAACATGACCAACCTGAGGCTAGAGGGAAGGCACCAGGACACAAGTTAGAGGCAGCGAGGAGAAGGAAATGGATGACAACCAGATTTTGCCCTTTCGACTGAGAACTAATGCCAAATGAGGTTAAGCCGAGAAGTGGTCACCGACGTGTGGCATGATGCAACAACATCTCGAACCACAGTTTGTAGATCCTCATGCACTGCCAGTGGCTGTAAAGGTTACTGTGGTTCTAAGTTTTTATGCATCAGAATCTTTCTAGAGCTGTATTTGCCAACATACATACAGATAATGCAAATTTTGCAGGGTGAGGCCGCAACTGTGCAAGATCAGCTCTTTGAATGAATGACCTTGCACATCAACCAGTCACCCCCATGGTCCAACCTCAGGAGTGGGCAACATATGCAACATGCATTGCTCCCACAAATCTTGGCTCCCTTTCCGACCACAGCCTCTGCCATCTGGAATGCAAAGGCATCCAAAGCAGTGGGGACAGCGGACAAGCATTTTTCCTTGCAGCATACATGGCATCTCGACTTGCATTGCCTGTGTAACACTGGCGGGTGATGACTGCCTTGCACCCAGCACTCATGCTTGAAATGCACCTGATCAACTCCATCTGATCATTGAGTCTGATGATTATGCCTCCCTTGAATTCAAGCATGGAATGGACAATGAATGATGCATGAAGCATCTCAGTCCTCAAACCTTTGTTCACCACTGCCTTATGGGAAAGACCAGAGAAGGAAGAAATCTTCCACTGCCTCTCAAATCTGGTCACATCCTTGGTCCTGATAAGGTCAATGTGAGATGGAGCACAGCATGCTGCCTTCAGTGTCACTGGTAAGAACATCCTTCATAATATTAGCATTCTCACTGGGGACACACACCAAGACATCCTAGGGCAGAAATTTGCGCTGAGCGGGCAGGCACGTGCCCGACCTACTCGAGCGTAAGATGACACATGATGACGTTGGGCAAGCGTCTCGACGTCGATGTGCACTTGCGCGATATTTCGGCCGGCGGGCACACATGGGAGTCGGCAGCACGCCCGCCGACAGTTAACAGGCTGACTAAGGCCATTAAAGTTATTATTGAATGAAATGTTTCATTGCCCGTCCAACCTTACGGTTGCTTGGCAGGCAAAAAGGCCAAGCAGCCTTGGGTTTTTTTAGGAAACCTCATCCGTGGGTGGGATGAGGTTTCCAACAACAATTAAACATTAAATACAAGTGTTTAAATTTCATTTATAACATGTCCCTGCTCATGTGACAGAGTCACATGAGGGGTCATGTTTTAAACATTGCTAAGTTTTTTATTTCTGATTTTTTAAATGTCCAACTCTCTGAGGCAGCTCTGTGCCTCAGGGAGCTTTCATTGCGCGCACTCGCATGGATGTACGAATGTCCGTACTCGCCCTCCTCCCACCCCCAGCCCGGCAGCACTGAACGCTGCAGCACGCGTTTCATGCTGGCTGGCCGTTAATAGGCGCCCGCCCAACAAGGGGAAAATCCTGCCCAAAGAGTTTATGCACACGTATTCAAAAAGTGCTTAATTGTGATATGTCCAATGTGAAAAGTGTAAACATGGTGAACTTATTAGTGCCTTAGATGAGGCGGCGCCCTGCGCTCACACACACTCCTACCGTGCCCGCTGTGTTGTCTCAGAGGAGGTTGAAGCAGGGCTGCTCACTTCTCAGCTTATACAGCAATGAGGAGCATGGTGGACAGTTTCGTCATGCAGACACCTATTGGGGACCTCCTTCGGACTGTGGCTCTTGCATCTCTGCATGGGCAGACGTGGGCACCTGGTGAGCTGACGAGGGCTCTGGCGGGCGGGCTGGGGAGGTGGAAGAAGATGAAGATGCCAAGGATCTCTCGGTACCTTCACCTTCCTCAGTTACCTCTGCTGTCCTAGGGTTGGTCTTCAAGTGGGATTGATGGGCTGGTTGCCAGTGTGCAGCAGTTGTCCATTCCAGCAACTGCTGTGCCAACAGTGCTTCCATCCTGTTAAGAGTACATAGCTCCTCGTGTATTCCATGGATGTCAGTGTTCATGCCCTGAGCAGACTGATGTAGGCTACTGAGGAGGCTTGCACCCTTTCCTGGCCAAGACACTGTTCTTGCATCCAATCCGCCTGTTGTTGCATGTGTCGCTCCACAAGATTAGCCAATCGCCCGCATTTGGAGCTTATGCTGTTGAGCCCCTGGGACAATGTGGAGCTCATCACAGTGATGGACTCCTCCATTCAGAGTCTTAGAGCTCCCATTGCCTCAGGGAACTCCGCCAGATGTCCACACGTTTGCATCTGAATGGCCAAAAAACTGCGCCCCTAAAGGTGACTGTCAAGGCTCCACTGGACCATCATCGTGACTAACCGTCCTGCTCCGAGGGGGAGATTACACCAATGTCCCTGGCTCTGTCACCTCCCCCTGCGCTCCGGTGCAGTGACTTTCACCCTGTGCCACTTACTCTACATGCATGCTACATACCTCCGAAGTGTTGGTATCTGAGTTGGCGGAGTGTGGGCTAGTCCACATGTGATGCTGCCTCCTTGGATATCTGTTCCTCCTCTTGATGCCTGAGGGATGATCTGGCCCGGGGTTGGGTGAGAGAGCAGAGCTGGAACCTGTGTGAGATACAAAAGGACTTGTGTAGGTATAGCCCTTCACATTGTGAAAGCACGCCCTGATCCATGTCATTGCCTTTAACCATGCTTGCGCTGCCCTTATGATGCAAACCCACCCTTACACTCCCTCTCATGGCAATGTCCCCTTGTGCTCTGTGAACTGACGGAACGACCTTCACCATAACCACCATGTTCCAAAGTGTGTTCACCGCTGCCTTTATCACCTACTGTGGGTGATTTGCCATCACCGACAGCGAACTGGACAGGTACCCTGGCGACTTCCATGGCTGTCTGCTCGACGGAACAGATTTTCTGCAGCTTCACTGAGCCACCTCCAGTCCGGGCCATCTCCTTGGCGTTTTGGACCCTCTTAGGCGGCAAAGATCTGATTTTATGTTAGCCTGATATATAGTGCATTTTTAAAACTTCGTTCATGGGTTGTAGGCGTCACTGGCCAGGCCAGCATTTATTGCCCATCCCTAATTGCCCTGTTCAGGGGGCATTTAAGAGTCAACCACATTTCTGTGGGTCTGGAGTCACATATAGGCCAGGCCAGGTAAGGACGGCAGATTTCCTTCCCCTAAAGGACATTCGTGAGGGATGCAGGGAGAATTCTCTTTAATGTGTCTGTACATCACAGGGGTCGTTCACCTCTGTACTGTGCACAGCTACATGAGCAGCTTGGACATAGAGCCTCCGTGCGATAGCAGAGATATGTGGCAGCTCTTGCACCGTAGCTGCAGCGTGCAGACATGACCCTTCACTGTGTGGACGTGCCAGAAAACTCAGCAGGCCGTGGTGCCTATTCCGGCACTGAACCTGGGATCGTCTGTGTTCACCCGAGGCAGGTATTTCCACCCATGCCTTTTTCGTGGTGGCAGGAAGGTTGCAGCGGCCAGCAGGGTCATGAATTTGTCTTCTCTTCTGTACCTCCTGCACTAACATCTGCAAGTCCTGGTCACTGACCTTTATGCTGCAGCACCACCCACTCCTTCACCATCACCTCTGTGTGACAATCCGGCAATGCAGATGTTAGAGGAGAAAGGTTGTGAGCCATGCACCTTACAATGCACTCAATCACATTTGTTTGCTTACCTGCATTGAGGGGTGGAAATGGCTCCCCACAAACGCATGGTGCCATGGATGTTGCTGCTGTCACTCCCAGATAGCATGCTGTGCTCCCGATCACTAACTACCCTACTGGCGCACTCCCTCTTCGTCACACTGTTGTGCCATGCCAGTGTGCAGCTGTGAGGGACCTGGTGAAGGGTCAACTGTGTGGGTGTTTCCTGATAGACGAGTGGCAAGAGGGCAGATGGATGGGCTAAGGACTGTGGCACTGTATATTATGTATCCACTGAGACATAGAGGAACATTTCCCCCCGGTCGCAGGGGAAGTGCGGGAACAGGCGTTGGTGGCCGGCCTTGCAGTCGGCGCCCCCGGTTGGGGGGGGGGCGCTGCCATTTTACATGGGCAGGCCAATTAAGGCCTGCCCAGCGTGATGTCCGCCAGGAAGCACTATGCACTCCCTGAGCGAGCGAGGGGGATTCCCTGAGCCGGGAGTGCGCTCTTTAGCATATGCACGCGGAAGAGCGCACAGATCTCCCCGAGGCAAAGTGCTGCCTCAGGGAGATCGGCTCCGATTCAAAAGTTAACAGAAAGGTAATAAAATATTTCCCTGACATATGCCCTCATGTGACACTGTCACATGAGCTGGGACATATCCTTAACTTTTATTTAAACATTTGATAACCATTTAAAAGCCCCCATGAAACCTCATCCCGCTTGTGAATGAGGTTTCATGCTTTTTCTGAAGCCCGCCTGGGCTCTTGGCCTGCCCGCCAACCCTAAGGTTGGGCAGGTCCATCAGCCAAGTTAATTAGATTTTTAATGGCCTTAATAGGCTGTTGACAGTTCAGTGGGCGCGCAGCCGATTGCTGAACTGAAAGTCTAAATGAGGTGGGGTGACGTCGGCACGCACGCCCGATGTATCCCCGCGTCACTTGATGCGTCGGTGAGCGGGCCCCACCCCCCCGCTCACCGACCGGAAAAACCTGCCCATAATATTTAACTACATTACTGCAGAATATCTTGAGGAGGTCATGGTGCCAAGATGCTGCCATCTCCATGGCTGTGTCACGTGAAGCCACTCGATGTTTTAAGTGGCTCATTGTGCTCCTTCAGTATGATGTGAATAGGCAGCAACAGTGACTTTTTTTTCTGTGCACACAGATACTGAATCATTGACTTCCTTGCTCACAAGATGGCCTTCCTAACGGCCCACTTTTTATACCCAACCGAGTCGCCCAACCCACACTGGGCCTGTCTCTGCCTCCACACTACTTCCAGGTTTCTCACCACGACTCCCTTTACACCCTGTGCCCGAAAATCAGAAGTTCCGGGACACTTTTACAGAAGCTGGGTTTGCGGAGCCGTGAATTCTCTGCACACCCGCCGCGAGATGAAAATTCAAGTCACTGTCTCTACTGTATGGATATCAGTGAATCGAAACCAAATGATTTAAAGTGGTGGCTGGATTGAAGAAACGTGGGGCATAATTTGCACACACCTAATTGACGATTGCACCATCGGCAACTTGCTAATGGATCTATCTTAATGACACATAATGATACCGAAATGCAATTATTTAATGTTGTCTCTGTAGTGACTAGTACATTGGTGCCTCACCTCAACCAATGCCATTGAATCAAAAGATAGTGTTCAAACCTCACCACAGGCTGGAGCATACAACTTAGGCTGACGCTCTGATACGGTACTGAAGGAGCAAAAACAGAAAATGCTGGAAAAACTCAGCAGGTCTAGCAGCGTCTGTGGAGAGAGAAACAGAGCTCTGACGAAGGGTCATACGGACTCGAAACGTTAATGCTGTTTCTCTCTCCACAGATGCTGCTAGGCCTGCTGAGTTTTTCCAGCATTTTCTGTTTTTGTTTCAGATTTCCAGCATCCACAGTATTTTGCTTTTATCTTATGGTACTGAAGGAGCGCTGCTTCTCCTGAAGTGTCTTCCTTGGATGAGATGTTAAATGAAACCCTGTTTAGCTGTTCCATTGGTTCGGGTGCACTTAAATTTTCCATATGGCACTGCACAGGGAAGAGAAGTGAAGTCTCCCACTATCATGGGCTACATTCCTCCCTCAAGCAATCGCCATTAAAAACTGATCATTCATCTCATTGTTGCTTGTGGCATCTTGCTGTGCGGACCGTGGCTGTTGCCTACATATCAAATCTCCACACCTCACCGTGCTTCACCGCATGCCTTTACTTCAAGTTGAAGCTGTGCAGGAGGACTGAACGTTCTGCCTGTGTGACAAATAAATTGTGCTGCCTCAGGAGGTGCTGAAAGAAACAAAAAACATTTGAGGTGGTTGTTGGTGCTTCGGAGACATGGTTTTGTTTGCTTTAATCTGCTGCTGCCAGAGTTTAACCTGTTGGCAAAAATGTTGTAATGCAAATGATTTATTACTAGCAACAATGAGTAGGAACCAGGGTGCCATTTTTCAGAAATCCCCTTCTGCAGCGGATTTAGGAACATCTTAACTTGTCTAAAATAATGAACAGAGCTTGCATTTGGATGGTGTAATCCATCAGCTGCTCCAGATGTGATGTGTTATTTTGCAACAGTTGGTTTAACACTGGCATTATTTCTTCAAAGGATCATCTTCAGCAACAAAATCCAGACATGGTGTTGTCAATACCCTCCCATCAGCTCATGGGAAAAGAACAATGCGTCTCATTGATGTCAGGGCCCCTTTCTATCAGGACAATCAGCTTCAGGTTAAAGTTTACTGGAAGAAAATGGAAGGTATGTATTACTAAAAGATCCATATCTTCATACCTTAAGTAACTCTAAGTGTTCAATCTCACCTTTTGCTCAGTGTCAGAATGAAACTGTAAGATTTATCATTCATAGGGGAGAAATATTAAGAAAGCAATTAAAAGTAGTGATGGAACTTGGATATTAATTTTGGGTATCTGGCAGTAAAATTTGTGATAGGTAAAGGTGGATCCTCTTATGTTGGTAATTTATTTTCCATAAAACCTTGGCTTCTTGTCTTTTACTCCTTTTTTTGTACTTACCCTTTTTTGAATTGCAGTCGTACTGTTTATTTGGCCCATTTGGTTGGCACACTGGGTCAGCACATCTTCACCTCTAAGAGCTGGGTTTGAATCCAATCAGAACGATAGGATGAAAACGTCTTTCCTTTTCTCCTACATATAAAGGTCTTGCATGAGATGAGTTTACATAACCTCTTTCCAGGGCTTAGCACCAAAATGACAACAAGGTAACATGGTTAAATGTCCCAAGTTGCTTCACAGGAGCATTGTAAACAAAATTTGACATTGAGCCCCCTAAAGAGATATTAGAGCGGATGATTCAAACATGGTTAAGGAAGAAGGCTTCAAGGAGCATCTTAAAAACAGAGAGGTGGAGAGACAAAGTGGTTTAGGTCAATTGCCTATGTAGAGCATCACTTGGTGATGGCCTAATGATGGCTACCTTGGGAAAAGGTGAGTAGGACTGGTTTAGTAAGTCGTGTTGTTTTGAAGCTAGTGTGTTTTTCAACTGATTAGAAGGAGCTTCATTTGATGCCTAGCCCATGAAATCCCTTCCCAGAGAACATTTGATGCTATCATTGGAAGTGTTTCATGAATTGTAAAAAAAAACGCTTACTCAATACCCTAATTGTTGTAATGCCTGAGTATTATTTTCTCTTGTCTGCTAATTCTGAAATCATAGGTGTGGCAGTAACTTACTAGAAGTCAAGCAATAATTAAGAAAGGAAGCTAAAATACCTATTTGAACACTTGGCTGGGATAATGCCTTTCTAAGCTGACGGTGTTGATGTGTGTGTTTAAAGAGCAGTTGTTCAAAATAAAAATGGTTTATCTAGGAGGAATAAATATTATTAGCATTATTGTAATATCATAACCAAGACTGATGCTGAAGTCATTCATAAACATCATTTGAACTCCCAGGACTAGATTGCAACTTTTAATTTGTTCCTTTGTATCTAAGTAATATCCACTGTACAGAAATAAATGTATGTTTTGTTAGTGACTTAGTAAAATGTTTTAGGGATCCCTAGGCATTGTTGGAACATTGCAGAATCTGAGTGACAGTCACTAAAGGCCATTCTGCTCCTGAGGCAAAGACCCTTGAATGTTTTAATGAAAAATGGATAAATATTTGAAATAGAAGATAATGGGGAGAAAGAGCAGGGCAGTGTGATTAATTTTGGATTGCTCTACCAAGGAGCTGCCAGAGGCATAATGGCTCCTTCATTTACTATTCAGTGATTTCTTTGTGCTTTTTAAGAAACTGGTATGACTTGTGTTACCTGTTAATATTGCCCATATATCCCGGATGCTTCAATTTCCTCTGAATCATCAACAATGCACAGGGATATTGGGAATGCAGTTCCAAGATTCCATTGAAGGAGATTGCACAGTCCTTACACTGTCACATTAAAAATAGATCAGTACCAACTAATCCAAAATGACCTTGCTACTGACCTGTCTATTGCTAAACACGAATAAAATGGTTCCCCTGGACTAGTGATAATGACAGAAAAGTCTGATGCTCCCCGACAAAGCAGGAGGGCATCCCTATGGTCTGGAAGGAGCACTGTTCTTCACAGGCTTCCACTCCAACATACTGGAGGAAAAACCTATGCGGATTGAGCTCCAAAAAAACTAGTGGAGTGTCCCACGCAGATGTTAGGCCTTAATGAGCCAGTTTAATGTCAGGAAGTGGGTTGGACATCGTATAGTTTAGCAGACAGCAGGCACAAACAGTACTCAAATTCAGTTTCTAAAAGCTGCTCCAGGCAGGAGTTTTGGAAGAATGGCATTGGTCATGCTTTCTTAAAAATTAATTCATAGGTTGTGGGCATCGCTGGTAAGGTCAGTGTTTTTTGTCCAGCCCTAATTGCCCTTGAAAAGCTTGCGGTGAGCAGCCTTCTTGAGCTGCTGCAGTCCAGTGCTTTTAGAAATGTAGCCCCAGGATTTTGACCCAGTGACAGTGAAGGAAGGATGGTGTGTGGCTTGGAAGGGAACTTGCAGGTGGTGGTGTTTCTATGCGTCTGCTGCCCTTGTTCTTCTAGGAGGCAGAGGTTGCGGGTTTGGAAGGTGCTGTTGATGGAGCCTTGGCAAGTCGATGCTGCGCATCTTGTAGATGGCACCCACTTCTGCCACTGTGCGTCATTGGTGGAGTGAATAAATGTTTAAGATGGCGGATGAGATGCCAAAAAAACGGGCTGCTTTGTCCTGGATGGTGTCGAGCTACTTGCATGATGTTGGAGTTCCACTCATTCAGACAAGTGGGCAGTATTCCAACATGCTCCTGATTTGTGTCTTGTTGATAGTGGCTTTGTGGAGTCAAGAGCTGTCACTCTCCATTTAGTTCCCTGCCTCTAACCTGTTTTTATGATCACAGTAGTTTTGTGGCTAGCCCAGTTAAGTTGCTGGTCAGGATGTAGATGGTGGTGGAATTCCACAATGGTAATGCTGTTGAATGTCAAGGGAAGATGACTAGTTTCTCTCTTGTTGGAGATGATCATTGCCTGGCACTTGCGTGGTGCAAATGTTACTTGCCAATTATCATCCCAAGCCTGAATGTTGTTCAGGACCTGCTGCAAGTGGGCCTGGACTGCTCCATTATTGACAAGTTACTAAAGAGATTGCAAACATCAGCTAAAAACTCTACTTCAGATCTTATGATGGAGGGAAGGCGATTGATAAAACAGCTGAACATTGCCTGGAGGAACTCCTGCAGTGATGTCCTGAGGCTGAGATGTTTGGTTCCAACAATCTTCCTTTGTGCTGGGTATGACCCCAACCAGTGGAGAGTTTTCCCCTGATTCCCATTGACTTCAATTTTGTAAGGGCTCTTTGAGAACCACTTGATTAAATGTTGCTTTTATGTCAAGGGCAATCGCTCTATCTCATCTTTGGAATAAACATAGAACAGGGATTCTAGTAAACCTGAATACCACCAAGGAACTAGAACTGTTTAGGAGGTTTTTTGTGTTGTTCACCTGAAGATCTGTGGAATAATCAGGTTGTTGTACACTTTCTCATGGTAACTGTATAGGTCAGGTTTTGGCTTCATTGAGATCATAGAGTATTTTAAGACGCAGGAAACCTCCCTATATTCTTGTGATCAATTTTCCAGTGACAGTGGTGAACTGGGAGCTGTTTGGATGAAAATCCTGGCTGCATAGATCCGCAAGTTAAATTATGTAGTATTGGCATGGTTTTCAGAGGGGCAGTGCACATGAACAAGTGGTTGTGAATAGCTTGGCATATATGTTAAGCTCTCATTGAATCCTGGAAAGACAGTATCTTCTTGGTTGCTCAGTTATGTCTTAGTTGAGATGTTTAGTCACAGGTAGTGAAGAATTGCTGGAGGAAAGAATGAAATTTGCACTTTACCTTCCCAATTGGAAGCATAAGTCAGAATTGTCCCTGTACTTACTGTATTGTGAGTTCGGTATGCTACATACCTTAACAGCTGCTATTACTTCATCAACATGTCTATTAGTAAAAGTTATAGTATCCCCTTGTCCACCTCTATCGAGATTAATGGATAGTGGAAAGGCTATAAAGAGCTCAAATGACCTTAAAACCCACAAAGGGATTCTTTAGCCATAATCTGAACAGCAAGGTATGGTTAGAGGCTAAAAATAAATCATCTTTTTCTGTCCCCGCAACTATGTTTTCAAATGGTCAGCACTTTGTATTCATCTTACCATTTTGTCTGGATCTGAAAAATGCAGACAGCTTTCAAGACTTTTTCTTATAATGCTTTGATTCTCATGTCAAAGAATACATTCACCTTTTCCTTCAAATAAGCAGGTGTGTGCATGTATTTATTAACAGTCATTGTGGCATTTATCAGTCTCTTGTAAACTTCATGGATTGCTGATTTTTGAGAGCAGAGCAGCATGATGTTAGAAGAATATTACTGCAGGTTTACAGATGCAGAGAATAATACCCTTTGTCTATATTTTTCACAAATTTCCAACTAATCAAGATTGTCCTCTTTGCATCCAAGAAGGCATTATCAACTCTTTGCTAGCCCTGCTAGCCTAGCCTCTCAATCAGCCACATAGCTATACTGTTACTGACAATAAACTCAGGGAACAATATCACTCATTGGAGGAAATGGAGAGATGGCTCTTTTGAGAGTAGATTCTTGAGATTAGACACTTAAAGAAGGACCTTCAGCGATGACACATCGGCAGCTCCACCTTCCACACCTCCACAATGGAGGTGCCTTCTGAAGACCACGTAAAAGAATTTAACTTATGAAAGGCCACAGCTTCTCCACTGGACGACCAGCAGCCGCAGCTGTGGTCTGGCAGCCATGCTGGTCGTGGCAGGTGGGGTTCCTAGCAGGATGAAACAAAGCGCAACCCTCCCCTTATTAGGTGATTGTCTTGTTGAGCTGGCCATGTTCCATTTGCTGTATGAAACCCACCTAATGACTGGAAAATTCTATTTGGTGTGGGAGAAAGGTCTTAATGTGCCCCTTATTTGGCTCGATTGGCTACCCATCTGGGTGAGGGCAGGTAGATGTTCCATCCTCTGACCTGGCCATCCCAAAAATGGCCCAGGGACAGAATGGTGCTGGCAAATGTGCCTGCCCACCTCAGTTCCTACCCCCATCAGCCTCCAAAATACTGCCCTTTATTGCACTTGCATTAGAAGGCTTAAAACGGAAAATTTCAAAGACTCACATGAAATGCTAATGTTTTGGATTTGATGTTGGTCTTGAAGGATAAGCGAAACCTAGGTTGAAGGACTTTAAACAATACCATCTGTGAGTTTCTTACCATTCTGCTAGACTGACCCATTTAAATACACCCCATATCTGATTATATACACTTGTCAGTCTCGTACTTAGCTATATTACTGATCACCTAGTGTGACAGTTGCCTATTGTAATTGTGACTGAACACTGGAAAATTACAATCACGAGTGTCACATGTATGCAATAAACAGTTATATTCACATAGGTCACATAATTGGCCACCTGTCATAACAGAAGTCAGGTATGTAATTATCCAGACATCCTGCCTCTGCAGTAACTGGGCAGCTTGTACAAGAAGAGTGTTCAATCTTCCCCACAATTATAGTGGTCAACACACACAGTTTTGTTACACTAAGGGCAGGATTTTACCTTCGTAGGATTTTGAATCTGTTCTGAAAGACTTTTTGGCGCTCATAAAACAACAATAAATGCCTGTTAGTTTGTCAACAGGATTCTGTGAACAGTTTGCAGTATTCATCCATTATTTAGAGACATTTCTCATGTTAGTGACAGTTGAATGAATTGATGGTTTAGAGCCTTCCAGAAGATATATAATACAGTGCTGAGATTTGTGATGTTTAACTCATGTTTAAAAGGTCTAGATCTGATGCATTCTGAGTACAGTACCAAAGGATTTGATGTTTAGTCAATGCAACAGGGTAGATTTTACAGATTCATGCTCTGTCTTTGAACTTTGTTCGACAGGAGACCATAATGGTAATTGGGATACGGAATAGATTGCACCCCATACATTTTTATCCATTAAAATGATGTTTTATTTATCTCTCATTAACTTGAACTGATGAAGAATCTGATCTCTGCGCCTAAGTTTCCAAAGGGCACTTCAGTTGTGCACAGGTCTGCGCTGGGAGTGCTAATTTGTAAAATTTATCACAATAGCTTTCATAACTCATTGTCTGTGTCCAATTTCATGACTGGCAGAGTTAGGACCTTTTGTCCTTGCCAGTAGAACGGTGCCCATGATCTGGAAATCTCCCAGGTGCCTGCTCCTGTAATACCCAGAAGTCTCATGTTGACCATTTGTGCAATTGAAGCAAGCTGTCAGTCACGCTTGACTTCTCAGTAAGCCCCATTTGCAGTGGTGTCTGATCAACATTACCTTCTATTTATTTGTCAGCCCTCTTTTATTTCGTGAAGCTTCCAGGTTGCACACAACGACCGCTGCCAACAGGGACCTGCTCTTACCAAAGAATTGCTTTGATCCTAAAACTACAAACGAGCTTTTGATGTGCAATCAAATGCTGAAAAATTGATTCATGCAAGTTAGCGTTTTCTAATTACTGTCGATAGGATTAGCATTAAAAATGAGGTCAGTGATTTGTGAAATCAGGTAGAGATGATTTATTTATAATGCTTGAGGGATCTTGATGTTCTTCAGCTTGAGGCTGTCTTAACTGAGGAATCTGTTCTCCTCTACACTCAAATTTCCACTCTGGATGAAAATCACCAGTAAGAACTCTACCCCAGAGAGACTTAAAGCCATGTGTACACACAACTTGACTGCTAGACCACAGATTCATTCAGAAGCTTTCAAAATCCGTGACTACTGCACGACATATCTACCCAGTCAGTTGGGACAGGGAAATAGGAAATCCTAACTGAAAAATGTTTATATAATGTTTTTGGGTGGGTGTATTGGCTTTAGCTGCACTTTGTGCTCATAGCATTTTACTTGAAGTTCCAGTTTTAAACAACCACTGCCAGCATTTTTTGTAGGATAGCCAAATGTACAGCCGGGAAACAGTTGGCCCATTGTATGCTTCATTTTCATTGTATTTTCTGAAATGTAACTCTACAAGCCCATCAGGTCTTGTTGAGCTAATAACAAGACATTTCCCTGGAAATTTATTACTTTGGCTAATGTGGGGTTGCATCATAAGCCATCTGTGACTTTAATGCAGTTCAGAATGGTCAGAGGAAAGCAGTGGAAACGTTCGTCTTGAATTCATCAAACCCTGGAGTAGCAGCCTAAATATTAATTGCTAACCTTAATTGCTCATTTCCATTGGTTTAAATCTGTCGAGAATTCTTATTGAATAATGCAAAACATGAAGTTTAGAAGTTATATTTCCTATAGAGACCTCAAGGATAACATTGACTCCCATAAAAGATTTAATAGAAATCCATCTTGAAGGAGAATAATAGATCTGTTTACAATTATTGTCAACGTTCCCACATTCAAAAAAAGGATAAGAATATTTGGCATCGTCTTTCTTCAGGCCAAATATTTCATTGAAATTTTCTGTCATATCTGATTAACATATGGCTGGCAACAGCTTCTAATTTGCACGTGAATTCAGTTAAGAGCACCTGCTGGATGATAACATGCAAGTTGCATTGTTCCTAGATCCAGGTGACATTGCGGAGCGATACCTTGTCCAGTGGATGCCGGAGTCCTGCACACACAATGAGACCAAGATTTCTAGAAAAGCCATCTCCCATGTAAGTTCCAACACATTAGCTTTCTTCCTTATGTTAATTGAACTTCTGTGGCATTAACTTCAATCACAAAAGTTGGACTTTTTTTATTTGTCCTCCCTTCCCTCAATTTTCCCTCTTTCACTCCTAAAAGCATTGACTCTTGTTGTTGTATGGCTCAACAGGCACCTATAGTCCTCAGGAAAGCTCTTCCATGAGGTCATTTGTTATATGTGAAGTTAGACAGAAAACATCAAATTTGAATTCGGAAGGCACCACAGCTGAGCCCAATTCTGTTGTCATCCAACACCAACACAAATGTATTCCAGCAGGAATCATTGGACAGTAATCAGGAATGGGAGTCATAGTGGATTTTCTTACCCAGCCCAGCCTGAGGCACAGATTGATTGTGTTGCCTGTACTGGCACTTCAACTGAAATCTGTGCTTGGTATGTATTGCTGAGCCCCCCCCATCAGGTCATCACTAAGCGACCAAGGGATCCTGAGACTGCTGTGTTTGCTGAATATATCCTGTTGCCTTTAGAGCATTTATTATTTTGACATTTTAATTATACTGCAGCAGCCCAGCGGTGCTGCTTTCCCATTTAAGTTGTTATAGGTCCCAGTCTGCCTGGCACTGATTGGCTTCAATTGTGATGTTTTGTTGGCCATTCATGGTGTAAAGGTAAAGGGGCGGTGGAGGAAGGGGGCCTAACTTTGTTATTCTGAATCATTTTAAGCTTGGTAATAGAGCACAACAGCAGAAGTATGACAGTTCCTTAGAAGCGGACTTCTTTTACCTCAAGTAGCACTGTACAGGTGCATAAGTGACGTGCAAACAAAAAAATAGGGAACATTTGAGTCAAAGAATTCCTGATGAAAATAAACACAAATGGAACATATTAAATGGGTCACCTAATGCAATGTGATATTTGTTTGCAGTTATAAACATAAAAGAATGAAACCAGATTTCTATTTCTTTACTGATGTATCTAATCATTTGAAAAAGTCATTAAAATATTCATATGCTTCATGATTTAATTACCATCCATCCCAGAGCAGTAACTCCAAGAGCAACCCAGTAAGTAGAATATTATTTTATCTTCTGCACAGGAAAATTACATAATTCTCCCAGGACTATTATTCTCTTGCAAATATAAAGTTACAGTCCAAGCAATAATGGCCAAGGGTCATGGAAAAGCAGAGGCTGTGATCTTCACAACTCCATCATGCTCCTCGCCTCGAGGCAAAGGTCACAAGCACAACAGTTGTCCTGGCGAGGGGAGTAAGTATAACTACAAGACTGAATGATATGCTTCCATTGAACTTTTTGATTTATTAGTGTTTGTGTTTGAAAAACAAAGAAGTATGACAAGTAAATATAGGCCAGCTCAACAGTTGATGCAGTGTGAAATTTGACTGTCCATCAAAATGTTTTGGATTCGAGTTCCTGAGCTCCTTGTCACTCCTTCTCAGTATTTCTCAACTGGGGCAAGTGAATGTGGATTAGATTGATAAGATTCTCAGATAATGGGGCCATTCCTAGTTAGGGTAAGTGAATCCCAGATTGCTGAACTAGAGCCTCCCGTCATTCTAGGTTTCGTAAGAAGTTTGATCCGTTCTTGAAATTTATATCCAGTGGTTTAATGAGGTGCCTTGGGGGTGAAATACAGCTGGAACATAGCAAATTGGAAATGCTGTTTCTCAAACCAAGCAAAATCTAGTTGGTGTATGCAATAGTGTCAAAATGGTTAAAAGTATATGAGCGATCCAACTCAAGGAAAAAAGACACATGTCATAAATGTCATTACATTTGGCAAGATTGGCGGGGGAGGCGGGTGGCATAATGATATTGTCACTGGGCTTGTACTCCAGAGCCCCGGGGTAATGCGCTGGGGACCTGGGTTCAAATCCCACCATGGCAGATGGTGGAATTTAAATTCAATTAATAAATCTGCAATTAAAAGTCTAATGATGACCAAGAAATGATTGTCGTAAAACCCATCTGGTTCATTAATGCCCTTTAGGGAAGGAAATCTGTCATCCTTACCTGGTCTAGCCTACATGTGACTCCAGACCCACAGCAATGTGGTTGACTCTTAAATGCCCTCTGGAGAGGTCTAGCAAGCCACTCAGCTGTATCAAATCACTACAAAATCTATTAGGAATGAAACCTGGCTGGGCTACCTGGCGTTAACGGAGGCACTGGAATCGGCAAACTCAGCCCTGTCGACCCTGCAAAGTCCTCCTTACTAACATCTGGGGGCTAGTGCCAAAATTGGGAGAGCTGTCTCACAGACTAGTCAAGCAACAGCCTGACATAGTCATCCTCACAGAATCATGCCTTACAGATAATGTCCCAGACTCCACTCTCACCATCCCTGGGGTGGCGGCACAGTGGTTTACAATCACGAGGGAGTTACCTGGGAATCTTCAGCATCAACACTGGACCCCATGAAGTCTCATGGCATCAGGTCATGGGCAAGGAAACCTCCTGCTGATTACCACCTACCACCCTCCCTCAGCTGATGAATCAGTGCTCCTCCATGTTGAACAGCACTTGGAGGAAACACTGAAGGTGGCAAGGGTGCAGAATGTACTCTGGGTGGGGGACTTCAATGTCCATCACCAAGAGTGGCTCGGTAACACCATTACAGACTGAGCTGGCCCAGTCCTAAAGGACATAGCAGCTAGACTTGGTCTGCAGCAGGTGGTGAGGGAACCAACAAGAGGGAAAAACATGCTTGACCCCATCTTGAGCAACCTGCCTGCCGCAGATGCATTTGTCCGTGACAGTATCGGTAGAGGTGACCACCGCACAGCCCTTGTGGAGACGAAGCCCCGTCTTCACCTTGAGGATACCCTCCATCATGTTGTGTGGCACTACCACCATGCTAAGTGGGATATACTTTGAACAGATCTAGCAACTCAAGACTGGGCATCCATGAGGCGCTGTGGACCATCAGCAGCAGCAGAATTGTACTCAACCACAATTTGTAATCTCATGGCCTGGCATATCCCCACTCTACCACTACCATCAAGCCAAAGGATCAGCCCTGGTTCAATGAAGAGTCCAGGAGGGCATGCCAGGAGCAGCACCAGGCATACCTAAAAATGAGTTGTCAACCTGATGAAGCTACGACACAGGACTACTTGCGTGCAAAAGAGTATAAGCAGCAAGCAATAGACAGGGCTAAGTGATTCCACAACCAACGGATCAGATCTAAGCTCTGCAATCCTGCCAGATCCAGTTGTGAATATCAGTGGGCAATTAAATAACCCATTGGAGGAGGAGGCTCCACAAATATCCCCATCCTCAACGATGGAGGAGCCCAGCACAGCAGTGCAAAAGATAAGGCTGAAGCATTCACAGCAATCTTCAGCCAGATGGACCGAGTGGATGATCCATCTCAGCCTCCTCCGGAGGTCCCCAGCATCACTGATGCCAGCCTTCAGCCAATTTGATTCACTGCACATGACATCAAGAAATAGCTGAAGGCACTGTATACTGCAAAGGCTATGGGCCCTGACAATATTTCGGCAATAGCACTGAAGACTTGTGCTCCAGAACTTGCTGCGCTCCGAGCTTGTGTTCCAGGACAGCTACAACACTGGCATCTACCCGGCTATGTGGAAAATTGCCCAGGTATGTCCAGTATGCAGATAGCAGGACAAATCTAACCCAGCCAATTAGTATCCCATCAGCCTACTATAAGACCATAACATGTAGGAGCATAAGTAGGCCATTTGGCACATCGAGTCTGCTCCGCCATTCAATGAGATCATGGCTGATCTGATAATCCTCAACTCCACTTTCCTACCTTTTCCCCATAACCCTTTATTCCCTTACTGATTGAAAATCTGTCTGTCTCAGCCTTGCATATACTTCACGACCCAGCCTCTACAGCCCTCTGCATTAAAGAATTCCACAGATTCACTACAGACTCAGAGAAGGAATTCCTCCTCATCTCTGTTTTAAATGGGTGACCCCTTACTCTGAGATTTTGCCCTCTGGTCCTAGGCTCTCCCACAAGGGGAAACAACCTCTCAGCATCTACCTTGTCAAATCCCCTAAGGATCTTATATGTTTCGATAAGGTCACCTCTCATTCTTCTAAACTCCAATGAGTACAGGCCGAACCTACTCAACTTCTCCTCATGAGAAAATCCCTCCATACCTGGGATCAACCAAGTGAACCTTCTCTGGGATGCCTCTAATGCCAGTATATCTTTCCTTAGATAAGGGGACCAAAACTGTTTACAGTATTCTAGGTGTGATTTAACTAGTGCCTTGTATAGTTTTAGCAAGACTTCCCTATTTTTATACTCCATTCTCTTTGAAATAAAGGCCAACATTCCATTTGCCTTACCTATTACCTGCTGAACTTGTATGCTAGCTTTTTGGGATTCATGCACGAAGACTACAAATCTCTGTGCTGCAGCTTTCTGCAGTCTTTCTCCATTTAGACAATATTCAGCTCCTCTATTCTTCCTGCCAAAATACATAACCTCACATTTTCCCACATTATATGCCACGTTTCTGCCCACTCACTTAACCTGTCTATAACCCTTTGTAGACTCTTTGTCTCATCCTCACCACTTGCCTTCCCACCTATTTTTGTGTCATCCGCAAACTTGGTGATAGTACATTCATTTCCCTCAACCAAGTCATTAATATATATTGTAAATAATTGTGGCCCCAGCACTGATCCCTGTGGCACTCCACTAGATACAGGTTGCCATTCTGAAAATGCCCCCCTGTATCCCAACTCTTTGTGTTCTATTTGTTAGCCAGTCCTCTATCCATGCTAATATACTAACCCCAACAACATGGGCTCTTATCTTATTAAGTAGCCTTATGTGTGGTACCTTATTGAACACCTTTTGGAATTCCAAGTATATTACATCTACTGGTTCCCCTTTATCTATCTTGCTTGTTAGCTCCTCAAAGAATTCTAATAAATTTGTCAGAAGTGATTTCCCCTTCATGAAGCCATGCTGACTCTGCTTGATTAGATTATGTATTTCTAAATGCTCTGCTATTACATCATTTATAATAGACTCTAACGTTTTCCCAATGACAGATGTTAAGCTAACTGGCCTATAGTTACCTGTTTTTTGTCTCCCTCCCTTTTTGAATAAGGGTGTTACATTGTCAGTTTTCCAATCCTCTGGGACTTCTCCAGAACCTAAGGATTATTGTAAGATTACTCTCTGCAGCTATTTCCTTTAATATTCTAGGATGCAACCCATCAGGTCCAGGGGACTTATCGGCCTTTAGCCCCATTAGTTTCCCTAGTACTTTTTCTCTAGTGACAGTTATTGTATTTATTTCCTCCCACACTTTTGCCCCATAATTGCTTAGTATTTTTGGTATGCTATTAGTGTCTTCTACCTTGAGGACTGATACAAAATATTTATTCAACTCCTCTGCCTTTTCCTGGTTCCCCATTATTATTTCCCCAGCCTCATTCTCAAAGGGGCCTTTATTGACTTTGGCCTCTCTCTTCCTTTTTATATATTTAAAGAAGTTCTTACTGTCCATTTTTATATTACTTGCTAGTTTACCCTCAAAGTTTATTTTCTCCCTCTTTATTTTTTTTTGGTCATCGTCTGTTGTTTTTAAGATTTTTAAGATTTTCCCAATCCTCTGGCTTACCACTAATCTTTGCCACATTGTATGTTTTTTCTTGCACTTTGATACTGTCCTTAACTTCCTTGATTAACCATGGTTGACTCTGCCCTCATTCCTTTGTAATTACCCTTATTTAAGTTTAGCACAGTTGTTTCCAAACTACATTTCTCACTCTCAATCTGAATGCTAAATTCTACCATGTCACTGTTTCCTAGGGCATCTTTTATTCTGAGGCAATTTATTAAACCTGCCTCATTACACATTACCAGATCCAAAATAGCCTGATCCCTGATTGGATCCACAACATCTTATTCTAGGAAACTATTCCGAATACACTCCAAGGCCAGGATTTCCCGGTCGGCAAGAGGGGGGCAGGGCCCGCTTGCCAACGTGTAAAATGATACGCGGTGATGTCAGGCGAAACTCCCGACGTCACCTTGCCTCATTTCAATTTTCAGGTGGGCGGGGGCACAGCAGAATCAGCTGTGCACCCGCCGACCTGTCAGCAGCCAACTGGGGCCATTGACAAAGTAATTAAAATACTTAATGGACCTGCCCGTCCAACCTTAAGGTTGGCGGGCAGGCCAGGAGCCCTGGCGGGCATTGGAAAAAGCATGAACCCTCATCCATGGGCGGGATGAGGTTTCATGTAGGTTTTTAAATTTTTAATAAAAGTGTTAATGCAAGTGATGGACATGTCCCAACTCATGTGGCAGTGTCACATGAGGGGACATGTCAGGGGAGTTTTTTTTTTCTATTGTTAACATTTTTAAATTTGGCAATGATCTCCCTGAGGCAGCACTTAGCCTCAGGGAGATGAGTGAGCTCTTTCGTGTGCATGCGTGAAAGAGCACGCTCTCGGTTTAGGGATTTCCCCCCCCGCCCGCACAGGGAGCGCATAGAGCTTCCTTGCAGACGTCACACTGGGCGGACCTTAATTGGCTTGCTCACGTAAAATGGCGACACGTGCCCCCAATCGTGGCGCCGATCGGAGACGCGCCCCCATGCGCCCACTCCTAAACTTCCCCCCAATGGGGGAAAAATTCTGCCCTATGAATTCTTGCTCATGGCTAACTCTGCCAATTTGATTTTCCCAATCTACATGGAGATTACAGTCACCCATGATTAATGTACTGCCTTTTCTCATGCCCTCATTATTTCCTAATTTATTCTCTGTCCGACAGCATAGCTACTGTTAGGGAGCCTATAGACTACTCCCACCACTCTCGATCATCAGAAAGTAATGGAAGGCATCATCAATAGTGCTATCAAGCAACATTTGCTAAGGAATAACCTGCTTACTGATACACAGTTTGGGTTCCGCCAGGGCCACTCAGCTCCTGACCTCATTAAAGCCTTGGTTCAAACATGAACAAAAGAGCTGAACTCCCGAGGTGAGGTGAGGTCGACTGCCCTTGACATCATGGCTAGCACTGTTGTCGCTAGAGTGTCTTGAGTTGGAAGATCATGGGCAGAATTTTACGTCCTGCGGGTGGGTGTGTGCCTGACCTGATTGAGCGTAAAATCACGGCAGATGACGTCAGGTGAGTGTCCTGACGTCATCCTGCACTCGCGTGATATTTCGCTCGGCGGGCGCTC
The DNA here is from genome assembly GCF_964194155.1 of Cetorhinus maximus. Taxonomy (NCBI): domain Eukaryota; kingdom Metazoa; phylum Chordata; class Chondrichthyes; order Lamniformes; family Cetorhinidae; genus Cetorhinus; species Cetorhinus maximus. Next base: position 27,201,754 of record NC_135885.1, on the reverse strand, counting down.
GCATAAGTCGGAAGCGCGCCCGCCGACAATTAAGAGGGCAATTAAACTCATTAACGGCGCAATTGTCTCCGATTTCTTGTGGCCCCTCTGACCTTATGATTGGCAGACAGCCGAATTGGCCAGGCGGCCTTTACATTTCTCATCAAACCTCATCCAAGGGCGGGATGAAATCTCCGTTATGAAGTAAAATAAAAATCTGTGGGCAGCATTTTTAGGAGGGATATTTTCAGGTGATTGTGATGCATGGACATTTTTTGGCAGTTTTTTAAACCTTTATTTCATCATTTTAAGGTCTGCAGCTCCCTAAGGCAGCTGTCTGTCTTCAGCGGGCTGTCTCGCATCGCGCACCCGCGCCCGCGGTGACATAATCGCCCACCCTCTCCCTGTCCCCACCCTGGCAGCACTGAGCTTTTCAGCGTGCGTTTCACGCTGGCTGGCCATTAATTGACCAGCTAGCGTGAAATCGCGGTTGGGGGCCGATCGCGGCCGGCAGTTCGTTTCCCGGCCGCTCCCGGACCCACCGATCGCGTTCACCCGCCAAAGGTAAAATTCAGGCCCATGGGTTTAATCCCTATTTCAAAGATTTGTGCTGGCAGTTTAGTGTAGTGCTGCACTGTTGGAGGCACTGCCTTTAATATATAATGCATTTAAACTGAGTCTCATTTGGTCAATATTTATTACCTAACTCATACCACCACAAAAAATATTAACTGACCGTTTACCTCATTGTGGGACCTTGGTATGCACAACTTGGCTGCTACGTTTCCTTGTGCTACAAAAGTGACCACACTTCAAAAGAACTTTGTTAGTTCTAAAGCACTTTCAGATATCCTAAGGATGTCAAAAGCTTTAAATGAATGCAATTCTTTCTGTAACATCCTCTCAAGGAGAAGCCAAAAGAGACCATAAACATCATCTATCTCTTACTCAAATCATATGCAATTTGAACGCCATGTAAAGCCTGACATTGGTACTCAACTTGTGGGATCAATGCACCAATGTCAGCTTTTGCATATCATGCTCTGTACAGACAAGAATGTATAAGAAATAAACTCTAATATTTGTACAGTGGAACAAATACTATAGATAAAGCTGAAATGATGATAAATCATACATATCAGTCCACCCCAACTGCACTAAACTTGTTGGATAAGGGTTAAAGGGTTTGCCATTGCCAATTTCTATCTAAGTACTCTTTTATGTGTAAAGTTATCAGAACTGGAAAATTCATGTCCTATATAAACATGGCATACAATGGATTGTACAGGCCTGGTTCAACCCAATTTGATTTTATATGTTTTAGCGCATATTCCCAAGGTTGAGAGAGAGAAATTTGGCTCACTACTGTCCATTTATGTTGCTACAAATTTACTTAGTGCCCCAAAATGGCATCTGTGGCAAAAGCACACACTGGTGTGGCGAGTTACACCAGACGGCGTGTTGGTGTGGACGTTAGTCCTTGTGTGGTGACTGTCTGCTGGATGCATGCAGAGCAGGCAGACCATGCAAACTGGACACCGGCTCAATGGAGCTCAATGCTCTAGCCAATGCCCTCTCTTCATCTTGCACAGGTGAATGTGCATTCAGCAAAAGGATGACCCCTCCTCCCACCAGCACTATTTAAAGGGATCATCAGCGATCACCGGCTAATTTCAGGTTTGTTGCTGATCAAATTCCTCTGGCTGTTTCGATGATTCTGGAAATGTTTGGTGATTTCTAAAGTTATTTTAAGTGGCATAAGTCTACAGGGAGCAGTGTGGCAGGTGTTGAAGAACTTTTTCCTGAATTCGAACTCCTGCACAAACCAGTTACTCCCAGATGTGTGTGTACTTAGCAGGTATTCTCCTTGGAATATCGTTTGACTTGAAGAATCAGCAGAGATGACACAGAGCAGACCAAGCTCCTGGAAGGAGGAGGAAGAGGAGAAGGGGTCTCAGCAGGAGGTCATATCCACCCAGGTTATTCAAGGGTCAATCCTCCTACCTGGAGGTCATTGCATTTATGAGACAGCTGTACTTCAGTGAGGATGTCCTCACTGAAATCTGCCAACTGCTTTCACCAAAACTGCATCCTCAGAGCAGGGAAAGAACCACGTTGTCAGTATCTGTGAAGGTGACTGTGGCAATAAACTTTTAGGCATCTGATTCCTTCCAGGCTGGAGTTGCAGGTAGTTGCAGTTTGCTGTCCATTGTTATGTAAGAGAGGTCACTGAAGCTCCCTATTCAAAGATAACTAACTACATTTAATTCTCTCTTGCCAGGGATAAATAGGTGGAACAGGCAGTTTTTCGAGGATTTCTGCTTTCTCCATGGTGCACAGCACCGTTGACTGCAGGCACACCACTTTGCAGGTGCCACATGCCAACTGTAGCATGTATCACATCAGAACTCATGTGCATCCTTGCCCTCAGGCAAACTGGCACCTGCCCTATTCTTTCCCCCCCCCGCCCTGGCTGCAGTGCCCAATGTCTCATCAGGTGAAGCTCCACCTCTAATCTATTCCCTAAGTTATGGCAAGAATTTTCCCGTCAGCGAACGGGGGTGGGGCCCGCTCGCCGACACGTAGAATGACGTTGGGCGGAACTCCCGACGTCTTCCCACATCATTTGCATTTTCAGGTCGGCGGGGGTGCAGCCGAATCAGCTGTGCGTCTGCTGACCTGTCAGCGGTTTATTGAGGCCATTGGGAAAGTAATTAACATCATTAATGGACCTGCCCGTCCAACCTTAAGGTTGGCGGGCAGGTCGGGAGTGCTGGCGGCCACCTGAAAAAGCATAAAACCTCATCCACGGGCGGGATGAGCTTGCATGACTGAATTAAAAAATTAACATTCACTTTTACTTAAAGTAATGTCCATGTCCCAATTCATGTGACATTGTCACATGAGGGGACATGGATGGCAAATGAAATTTTCGAAACAAAAGCTTTTTCCCTTTGGTAACCGATTTCCCTGAGGCAGCACTGAGTCTCGGGGAGATCGGAGCAGTCCTTCACGCGCATGTGCGAATGAGCGCACTTCCGCATTTGCCATTCCCCACTCCCCCCCCCCCCGACCATGCGCACGGAGTGCATAGTGCTTCCTGGCGGATGTCACACTAGGCGGGCCTTAATTGGTCCTCCCACATAAAATGGCAGTGCGGAGGCGCGCCTGCCCACGCCCGCTCCTGCACTTCCCCCCCAACGGGGGAAAACTTTGCCCTTATGTTTGGTATCAGTTTGTGAGTTTGTGGCTGAGTGTGAAACAAGCCTTTATCTTCATCATCACTCTCTTCTTAGTGGTCCTTCACTGCCCGGCCAGGTTGCACCTCTTGGGTGTCTGAAAAAGAAAAGGAACAAGAGTTTGTCGTGTGGGGAAGGGGGAATGTAAGTGCTGTATGCTGACACTCTCTGCAGCTTGTAAATCAGAAGAGAGGTTGGGGTGACGGATAAGTGGGATGTGGGAAAAAGGATCAGGTATGAAGATACTGTCATCTTCAATGGTTTTAGTCCCACTGCTGGCCTCGGCCTCAGCAATGGGCATCCCAAAAATAGCCAATACCATCTCCATCGGGTTTAGGATATGCAGCCATGTCTGTCCCCATCTTTTTGGCTCCTGCTGTCCCCAGTTAACCATTACTGCAAGAGAGAGGGGAAATGTATTGGCGAGGGTTGCACAATCTGTTTGGCTGAAGTGGCTATTGAGGTTGTTAACAGCTGACTGAGTACAAGCTGTGAAATGTGGGAATGAGGCTTGCAGTAATGTTAAGCATGTGAAAGTCAGTTGAAGCATTGAATGTCAGGTATGAGTCCTGATTAATAGAAATTATTGGTAGGTGAGTAACGGGGGTATGGTGATTTGAGCAGTGGCTGAGGTTAGTGGTACAGTTGGTGGATATGGCATTTGAAGATACATTCACTGACCTTGAGCACTCGTGTGAGTCATTGAAATTCTTCTGACACTGCATCCAGGTCCTCAGGGTTTGAATCCTGGCCTTGACCCCCACCTCTAACTGCTCCAACAACCTTTTGACTATATGTCTGGATGGCCTCCTTCCACCCCCACCCCCCACCACCCACTCCATGGATACAGGATATCCCATCTCCTTTCCACCTCCTCCACCAAGACCTCCAGTCTGAAAAGCTTTTGAAGCTCACGCTTTCCCCTGTTGTGCCATTCCTCATTCTTTCCCAGATCAAATTCCCTTCAACTGTGACTCCCAGCATCTGCTTCAGCCACAATGCACTGCTTTTAGCAGTGCACACTGACCTTAAGTGGTGTCCACTCATGATGTTGGCAACCTGCTGATGCAGCCAGGCAAGGTTAGCACTGGCTGGATACAGAGTTCAAATCAGCAGACAATACGAAGTTAGCATTTTGCCTGCATTGCAATCAACAGGAGCGGCACTAAAATACCTGCCTTGTCCAATTTAGCCTCCTAAGTGTTGTGGCTCCACAGGAAGCCATTGCTCATTTTAGTTGGCTGCTGTTTGTTAAAATGCAGCAAGTTAAGAGTTTGAGTTTGAACTTTAACAAGACTGCTGGGATCATGGAGCACAGTTCTGCCATCTTAGACATGTCATCAGAGGGATGCCAAGACTGGGTAATAACTCGGAGCAGCAAGAATAAACAATAGACAGACAGTCGATCCAGGATACTCGTAAGAATGTAGGAACATAAGAAATAGGGGAAGGCGAGATCATATGGCCCTTTGAGCCTGCTCCACCATTCAGTGGGATTATGGTTGTTCTCCTACCTCAACTTCTAATAGCAGAGGTAGTACAGTGGTAATGTTACTAGACTAATACTTCAGAGGCCCAGGCTGGAGACGTGGGTTTAAATCATGGCAGCTGGTGGAATTTAAGTCCAATTAAAACAAAATCTGGAATTGAAAGCTAGTATCAGTAATAGTAACCCCAAAATGATCATTGGTTGTCATAAAAAACCCATCTGATTCACAGTTGTCCTTTAGGGATGGAAATCTGCTGTCTTTACCTGACCGCAGTAATGGATGTCCCAAAAATGATTTAACACCATTATCTTAGCTACCTGTGACTCCAGACGCACAACAATGTGGTTTACTCTCAACTGCTCTGAGGGCGGAGGTGGGCAACAAATGCCAGTTGTGCCCACATCCCCATGAATGTACAAGAAAAAGAGAAGGCCCTGAGATTTAATAGATTTAAAATCATTAAGAGTTTAGATAAAGCAAATAAAGAGAAACTGTTTCCAATGGCTAAAGAGTTGATAAAGAGAGCACACAGATTTAAGACGATTGGCAAAAGATTCAGAGACAACATAAGGAAAATCCTAAACAAAAATAAAAATAAAAATACCTGGAAAAACTCAGCAGGTCTGGCAGCATCTGCGGAGAGGAACACAGTTAACGTTTCGAGTCCGTATGACTCTTCAACAGAACTAAGTAAAAATAGAAGAGAGGTGAAATATAAGCTGGTTTAAGGGGGGGTGGGACAAGTAGAGCTGGATAGAGGGCCAGTGATAGGTGGAAATAACCAAAAAATGTCATAGACAAAAGGACAAAGAGGTGTTGAAGGTGGTGATATTAGCTAAGGAATGTGCTAATTAAGGGTAGAAAGCAGGACAAGCAAGGTACAGATAGCCCTAGTGGGGGTGGGGTGGGGGGGAAGGGATCGAAATAGGCTAATAGGTAGAGATAAAACAATCTCTACCTTTTATCTCTACCTTTTAGCCTATTTCAATCCCTTCTCCCCACCCCACCCCACACTAGGGCTATCTGTACCTTGCTTGTCCTGCTTTCTACCCTTAATTTGCACATTCCTTTAGATAATATCACCACCTTCAACACCTCTTTGTCCTTTTGTCTATGACATCTTTTGGTTATCTCCACCTATCGCTGGCCCTCTATCCAGCTCTACTTGTCCCACCCCCCGTTAAACCAGCTTATATTTCACCTCTCTTCTATTTTTACTTAGTCCTGTTGAAGGGTTATTCGTGCTCGGAATGTTAACTGTGCTCCTCACCGCAGATGCTGCCAGACCTGCTGAGTTTTTCCAGGTATTTTTGTTTTTGTTTTGGATTTCCAGCATCCGTAGTTTTTTTGCTTTTGTCCTTCAGATTCTGGGCCTAGTCTGCTGATTGGCGACTTGGGGCAGGATTTTCCGCTTGGCGTGTGGGTGAGTGCCTGACACGCCCAAGTGTGAAATAGCGTGCGATGATGTCAGGCGAGCGTCCCGACGTCATTGCGCGCTCGCACGACATTTCGGTCGGCGAGCACACACAAGAATCGGCAGCGCGCCCGCCGATAATTAAGAGGCATTGTTAAGGCCATTCAAGTATTAACTAGCAGCGATTTTTTTGCTGCCCGTCCAACCTTACGGTTGGCAGGTGGGCGAATCGGCCAGGCAGTCTTTGCATCTTGGAGGAAGCCTCACCCACGGGCGGGATGAGGTTTCCAGCATTAATTTTAAAAATGATTTGACATAATTTTTATTATGTTTCCGTTCATGTGAGTGAGTCCTATGTAGGGACATTTTTTTCAGATTTTCAAAATCTTTATTTTTGATCTTAAAATTCTTCAGCTCTGCGCCTTCAGGGAGCTTTCAGTGCGGCGCTCTCCCGCGCATACGCAGACTTTTGCACTCGCCCTCCTCCCGCCCCCACATCGGCAGCGCTGAGCTTCTCAGCGCGACTTTGACGCTGGCTGGCTGTCAATCGGCCAGTCGGCGTGAAATGTGGGTCGGAGGCTGATCGCAGGCCCGCCCGCCGGGCCCACTCGACAACCCGAAAATCCTGCCCTTGGTTACAGAGAGTCAGCAACCTGGTCCCGACCCTGCTCCCTGACCAGCAACGGAACAATAAATGCTGGGAAATGCTTTTCAATTTAAAGTGCTGCCTTCAGAAGTTAAATAAATATCCTCTATGAAGTCTCCTACCTGTAAGCAATTCTTCAAATTGGTGCAGTTTAGAAAACATGTTCCCCAAGGATGTAGCAGCCTGTGAAAAATCATAGAACCCTCTCAGAGGAGATGTTTAATTTTAATAAGAAACGCGCCTCTCATAACTTCACTGCGAGAGTCGGCATGTCTGAGGCAGATTAAGTGAGCAGACAAGAACATGACAGATGGGATATAATGGGGGAAGTTTGAAGTTATCCAATTTTGAAGGAAATATATAAAAAGGCAGAATTTTTTTTTTAAATGGCGAGAGACTGGGAAATGTTGGTATTCGCAGGAAACTGGGTGTCCTGATACACAAATCACAGAAAGCTGACAAGAAGGTACAGCAAGCAATTAGGAAAGTAAATAAAAGGGATTGGAGTATAAATGTGAAGAAGTCTTAATACAATAGGTGTGAGACCACAACTGGCAGATTGTGTACAGTTTTGGTCTGCTTACCTAAAGAAGGATATACTTAGTTTAGAGGCAAGTGTCACTGGACTAACTCCTGGGATGAGGGGATTGTCCTATGGAGAGAGATTGTGTAGACTAAGCCTATGGGCAGAAATTTTCGCTCAGCGGGCGGGCGTGTGCCCGACCCGCTCGAGCGAGAAATGGCGCTTGTTGATGTCGACTGAGCGTGCCAGCGTCACCACGCAGTCGCGCGATAGTTCGGTCGGCAGGCACACGCTGGAGTTGGCAGCACGCCCGCCGACAATTAAAAGGCCTGTTAAGGCCATTAAATAATCAATGAACCTAAACACTTTTGTTGCCTGTCCAACCTAACGGTTGGCGGGCAGGTGAAAAGGCCAAGCGGCCTGCATCTTTTTGGAAACCTCATCCACGGGTGGGATGAGGTTTCCGAAAGCAAATAAAAATAAAATAGAAGTTTTGCAATCAAATTAATAACATGTTCCTGCTCATGTGACAGAGTCACATGAGGGGACATGTTTCATTACATTTTTATTTTCTTTATTGAACAACGTTTCATCTCCCTGGGATAGCTCTGTGCCTCAGGGAGATTATGAAGCGCTCACCCACGCGCATGCGTGAAGTTCATGCTCGGCCCGCTCGCATTCCCTCCCCTCCTCCGCCCACACAAGCAATGCTGAGCGTTGCCGCTCGTGTTTCACGCTGGGCGGGCCTTCATTGGCCCACCAGCATGAAGTCACGGTCCGGTGCCGATCGCGGGCGGCGGTCAGCTTCCCAACCACCCCTGCCCGCCCCCGTCGAGCCCGCCCGCCAACGGCAAAATTCTCCCCTATGTTGCTGAGAATTTAAAGGAATGAGAACTGATCTGATTGAAACGTATAAAATTTTTAAGGGACTTGACAGAGTGGATGCTGCAGGGATGCTCCCCTGGCTGGGAAGTCTAGAGCAAGCAGGTCACTGTCTCAGAATAAGGGGTCGACCATTTGTGACTGAGATGAGGAGAAATTTCTTTATCAAGAAGATTGTGAATCTTTAGAATTCTCTACCTTAGAGAGCTGTGAGAGTTTTAGTTGTTAAGTATATTCAAGACAGAGATCAATAGATTTTAGGATACAAAGCCATTAAGGGGTATGGGGATAATGTGGGAAGGTGGAGTTGAGGCAGAAGATCAGTCATGATCTTAATGAATGTTGGAGCAGGCTTGAAGAACCAAATGGCCATGTCCTGCTCCTATTTCTTATGTAGGTTCTTATGTGCCAGCTCTATCCCCACATCCCTTAAATCGTTTAGTATCCAAAAATCCATTGACCTCGGTTTTGAACATACGAACATACAAATTAGGAACAGCAGTAGGCCACTTGGTCCATTCGAGCCTGCTCTGCCATTTAATAAGATCATGGTTGATCTGATTGTAACCTCAACTCCACATTCCGCCTACCCCCGATAACCCATGTTAGTCAAGAATTTATCTACCTCTGCCTTAAAAATATTCAATGACCCCGCCTCAACCGCTCTCTGGAGAAGAAAGTTCCAAAATTCATGACCCTCTGGGAGAAAAGAGTTCTCCTCATGTCCATCTTAAATCGGCAACCCCTTTTAAAAAATTGTGTCCTCTAGTTCTAGTCTCTCCCACAAGGAGAAACATCCTTTCAGCATCCACCCTGTCAAGTCCCCTCAGGATCTTATATGTTTCAATAAGATCACCTCTCAATCATCTAAACCCTAATAGGCCAAGCCTGTCCAACCGTTCTTCATTAAGATAACCCCCGCCATCTCAGGTATCAATCAAGTGAACCTTCTCTGAACTGCCTCTAACCCATTTATAACCTTTGTTAAATAAAGAGGCCAAAACTGTGCACAGTACTCCAGATGTGGTCTCACCAATGCCCTACACAGCTGTAGCAAAGCATCCCCACTTTTATATTCCATTCCCCTTGCAATAAATGACAGCATTCCATTTGCTTTCCTAATCACTTGCTGTATCTGCACACCAATCTTTGTGTTTCATGTACCAGGACACCCAAATCCCTCTGTACCTCTGTAATCTCTCTCCATTTAAATAATGGGCCATAACTTCTGAGCTACCCAATGTCAGATTGGAGGGGGGGGGGTATCCCAAAGATGTGCTGGGGAATCCCCTTTGGAAGTTCCCAGGTAAGGCGTTGATGGCAATTGCCCAGAAGTGCAAATATCCCCTGAGCAACTGCCCTACAGAGGGAACCATTCGAAAGTGCGATTTAAATCATAAGCTTTGGATGGTTCTGACTGGGTTACACCAATAGTTACCCAGAAAAAGTTAGAAGGATTAAAACCACTTCTAACTTCTAGGTAGCTATTTTACACACCCAGACTGACCCCTCATGGGACTGACCCCGACACCCCCCAATCCCTCCCATGACTACCCCCCATCATGGGACCCACCCACCCCAACCCCCCAGGGGTCTCCCCCCCAACTTGACCACACTCCCCACGGTACTCTTGCACCCCCTGACCCTCAGGCACTCCCCGGCTACCCTCCCACCCCCAGTGGGACTACCCCACCCCCAGAGGTCTCCCGCCACCCCCTGAATACCCCCTCATGGGATTCCCCGCACCCACATGGGACTCCTGCCCCCACTCACCACCCCACTCACCACCACCGCCACCCCCACTGCCCACCCTGAGACCAGCTCTCACCTGCACCCTCTGCCTTTGAGGCCCAACCTGCCACGCCTGAGGCCTGACACCTGAGAGGCTGGGAAATAAACCAGGTAAGAAACTGGTCAATCCAACACTGACTGCCACTCCAAGGATGTTCAGGCCCAATATGCTGCTTTTCTAATGTCCCTACCCAAGTGGATAAGTTCACATTTTCCCACATTGCACTCCATTTGCCAAATTTCTGCCCACTGACCTAACCTGTCCATATCGCTTTGCAGACTCCTTATGTCCTCTTCACAACTTACTTTCCTACCCATCTATGTGTCATCGGCAAATTTAGCAACCGTTCAACTGAGCGGCCATAACTCTCCGGGGGTCGAAAATTTCGAAGCACTTGCAGACCCAAAGCAATGTGGTTGACTCTTAAATGCCCTCTGAACAATGGCAATTAGGAATGGGCAATAAATAAATAAATGCTGGCCTAGCCAGCGACACCCACATCCCATGAACGAATTTTTAAGAAACGTCTTGGAGAACAGTTCAAAATTTACATGGGCAGCCAGCTGGGAACTGGTCACCTGCTTACATTTCAGCCAAGGGAAGTGCACATGATATGAAGCGGTCATGAGAGTGGGAGAACAATCTTTAACATAGCTTAAAATGGAAAAAACAAATAAAAACTACAAAGTAAGTTTGAACTTCACCAATGAAGCTTTCTTACGAAAAGAGTAAGATTGATGATTAGCATTTCCTCCCAACGTTTATAATTTTTCCTGTTGGGAGAATTGTCCTACACCATTTTTGAGATATTATATTGGATACGATGACAAGTTTACCTGGGATATCGTGATGGCGCATATATAACACAAAGTCTAATTAAGGCCCAATAACACGATGATGCATGTCTAAGAGTGTCATCCGGAATCTGCTCTTTCAGGAGCAATTTTCAAATATAAACAGGAATTTGAAATGTCAAAAACTTGGTTTAAAAATCTGCCAGCGGACACAGTATAAATACAGAAAATTCCCCACGCGGACCTGATTACCCAGGACCTACCTGTGACTCATTTGTGGTAGATTATGCACTTGGTTCATCTGGACCTTTCTCTATGGCCAGAGTTTTACATCCCACTGGCGGGCAGGCGGGCAGATGCCCGACCCGAGCGGGTGTGAAGTAGAGCGACATGATGTTGGGCGAGCGTCCTGACATCACCGTGCACACTTGCACGACATTTCACTCGGCAGGCGCCGCGGCAATTGGAAGTACGTCCACCGACAATTAAGCGGGCAATGAAGCCCATTAACGATGCAATTAACAGCGATTTGACGTGACCTGTCCACATTTGCGGCTGGCGGACGGGCCATTCCCCCAGACGGCATTCCCATTTTTGCTCAAACCTCGATCCAGGGCGGGGTGAAATCTCCGTGGGAAAGTAAAATAAAAAGAGATATCTGGGGACTATTATTTATAAGGTATGCTTTCGGGTGCTTGACTGTGCTGGATGGATATGTTTTGCAGCATATTTGCCGTTTCCTTTATTCTGTGGAGGCCTGCAGCTTCCTGGGGCCCGCTGTTCGCCTTCAGGGAGCTCACTAGAAGCGCTCACCTGCACCCTCAGTTAGGTCGGCGCCCGCACTCTTCCCGCCCTCCCACCCCGGCAGCGCTGAGCATTTCTCAGCTCGCCTTTCACGCTGCCTGGCCATTAATTGGTCAGCCAGTGTGAAATCGTAGTCGGTGGCCGATTGTCGCCCATTTCCCGTCTGTTTCTGGGCCCACCAACCATGTGCGCCTGACGAACGAAAAATTCAGTCCTGTGTATTTCTGATTCCTACAACAACATCTCAATATACTTTGCCAATAATCTGAAAGAGTATCTTAGTCATCACAATGGAGGTAACTGAATAACAGACCTGTAAATAAGGTTGTGACCATTTGCTCTATTAAATCTCCCTTAACCTTCACTGTCCCAAGCAGAACAATCCCACCTTCTGCACTCTCTCTGTATAACTGAAGTCACTCATCTTGGTGCCATTCTGTTAAATCTGCTCTGCACATTCTCAGAGACCTTGAGAAGATGTTGTCCCAGAATTGGACGCAATGCCCAGCTGAGTAATGACTGCGAAACCTACCGCCGCCCACAATCGGGCCCTGACCGCGGTTTCATGCTGGCGAGCCAATTAAGGTCCGCCCAGCCTGAACTTCGACCCCGCACTGATTGGGAAGGGCCGGGCGGGGGTGGGGGCCCGTCGGCCGCTGGGTCGAATGGCGACCTGGTGGCCTGTTTAAAAACGGCCCAGGCAGCCCCAGAAAGGCTGCCAGGGAAGGACGTCTGTCTGCCATTGTAACGATGGAGTCAAGTGCATCTGCAAATGCCAGGCGGGAGTGTAGGTTGGGTGGGCACTCAACCCCATGGTGTGTGCCTCGCTGCCCTCCTGGAGGAGGTGGCTGCCAGGAGGGACACCCTTGTGCCCAGAAGTGGGAGGAGGAGGCCACCGCAACACACCAAGAGGGCATGGGAGGAGGTGGCAGCCCTGTTGAGCATCCATGATGCACATGGGTGCAGTGCCAGAAACGCTTCAATGACCTGCTGTGCTCAGGATGGGTGAGTACTGTGTTGGCATGGGTCAGTGTGCAGAAGTGTTAAGGTGTGGTCATCCCCTCATGTACCTCAGGGGTGTTAGAGTCTGAGTGCCAACTGTCAGTGATGCCAGAGCTGGCCAAGGGGGTGAGCCCGGGCTGCTTGGACTGAGTGCCTTGCAGCTCGAGGGCCATGACTTGGATGTGCCCTATGAGATGTTCCTCAGCTGGGGTTGGCCAGGCTGCAATGGCGCTGCAGGTACAGAGTGGACTAATCAATGATCCTCTGTCCTTTCAGGAGAAGATGAGCGATAGCCAAACCGAGAGGTCGTGGACAGGCGGAGGCCAACCCAACCTGCTGCTGCTCTCCTGGTTCAAGCAGGACACCCTGGAGCGGGAGAGCCGGCATGGTCCCAATGCAACCGGGGATAGAGAGGTGGGTGTGCCCGACAGAAGTATGAGTGCAGTGCACAAAGGTGAGACTTTCGGATTATGCAACCATTCTAGTGTAGTCTCTTAATTGATGGGAGCCTCGAACATAGAGTCCCCATTGATCATTGAAAGACGATGGCACGGTGATTGTCTCACCAGGGTGCCTGGCATGCGCGGTGACAGTGTGATGACTTTAATTAATGACATGTGCTTCTTCTCCCTTTTAGGTTCGCCAACAGGCGTCCGATCTGCAGACCCCGAAGGGCCACCCCTGACACTGGAGGACCACCGGGTGTCATTTTCACCTGTGTCACATCCGCTCTCTGAAGTAGGCACCAGCGCAGATACCAGCACCTTGGTGGGCATTAGAGTGGTGGCTAGTATCTAGGTGCACATTGGTGAGGGCACTTCTTGAGGAGCAGGTAGAGGTGGAGAGTGCCCAAGGCGCCGGCAAACAGAGGGCTGCTGGAGACTAGGACGATGCTCAGTCGAAGGCAGATGATGAGCCTCTGGAGTTGTCCAAAAGGTGGCAGATGCTGGACGTCCAGCAGTATGTGCGGGAGAATTGTGCGGAGATCCATGAGGGTGTGCGTGCCATGGTCCCATGATGGATGAGTTCATGCAGAGCGTGAGCACTGCGTTGACTGCCAAGAGTGAGCGCACTGCCTCCTCCATTGAGAAAATGGTGACTCTCATGGAGGGGCAGTTCCAGGAACAGAATCAGGGGTCCCTAGGATTGCACCCGGACCTGCAAGCCCTTACACAGGCACTAACTTCCGATAGTCAGTGTCAGTGTGGGAGATGGATGAGGCACCCAGTATCCCAGCTGGGTACCTGTCCATCAATGGCGAGCAGGGAGGTCCACAGCGACCTCATGTTGGCGCACGAGCTGCCTGTCATCTCTGTGGGCTCCTCTCAGGGCGCTCTGGATGAGGGCAGCAGCTCCTCCGCCCCTCTGCCAGTGGCTGTGGCATCTGATGAGGCTGCGGCGACAGGGGAGATGCCACCGGCCGCTCCCTCCCAGGCGGGGCCAGCACAGGGTCCACCGGCCAGAGGACGACCGCCAAAGTCATCAAGGCCAACAAGACAGCAGAGTCACAGGCTGTCTCCAATGCCGGTCCCAGCGAGGGGACAGCACCTAAATGTAGCACTCACAAGCATAAGTTAAAGGCTCCATGAGCACAAGAGGGACAGGTCACGAGTGAATTTATATTCATATATGTTTACTTTATCTATACTGGTCTGGAAATGAAGACCAGAGAAGTTTATGTAAATAGTTTGGAGTTGTCAAAATGAGATAAATTTTGTTTTTGTCGTCATGGCCTGAGTATGCTTCACATTTTTATTGGTGCAGGGTACACCAGTATGTAATGCTGGATGTGCCTCTGAACTTTATTGCACAGGCTCTGAGTGTTCTTTGTGTTCAAATGAAAGGGTCCTTTCAGACATCCAGGATGGCGGCCGTAGCCCTGACATGCGTTTGAAGCTGATCTTTGATGGCCTAGCTGAAGGATCGTTGCATTACGGCGTCCCTGGTGCCCCTGCCTCCCTGGAGGTTACTGAGGTCTGGATCTATGCCCACAGCGTTCTCCTCACCGTGCTCCTCTTTGGGCTCACTACTGGACTCATCATTTGTGGCCTGTGCAGCTGCCTCAAGATCCTCTTCCTCCAGTGGGTCCCTCCTTTCCAGCGCCTGATTGTGGAGAGCGCAGCATGCGACTACTATCAGTGATACCCGCTCTGAGGGGTATTGTAGTGCTCCCCCTGAACGGTCCAGACATTTTGAGAAGACCTATGGTCCTCTCTACCACCACACTTGTGGAGGCATGACTCATATTGTAATGCTTCTCTGCCTCTGTTTGTGGGTGGCGGAGAGGTGTCATGAGCCACCTCTTCAATGGTTAGCCCTATCACCCAGCAGCTATCCATCTAGTCGGCTATAGCACTGAAGAGCCTCGGCATCTGGGAGTGTCTGAGGATGTAGACATCATGGGAGCTGCCTGGCTACCTTGCACAGACTTATAGAATCAGCATCCTGTGATCACACACTATCTGTACGTTCATGGAGTGGAAGCCCTTCCTGTTGAGGAAGGCACCGGGCTCACCTGCTGGCGCCTTGATGGCCGCAAGTGCAGTTGATTGCACCCTGGACAGCTGCAAACTATCTCCAAAACTGCGCACTACTCACATTGGCAATACTGATGATCATTTTAATCCTGCCCTTGGATCAGGTTTGTGAAAATGTTGGCTGGCGCCTGCCCGTTTTGCCTGTGCGATGAGCATGGGCAAGATAAAGGGCCTTAAGTGGCCGCTTAACTAACGGCGGGCGCCACTCTGGCACCCGCATGTGCCCGCTGAGTGAAATATCGCGTGACTGCGTGATGACATTGGGATGCTCACCCGACATCAACGCGCGATATTTCACTCCCATTCGGGTTGGGCATGTGCCTGCCCATGGGACAAAAAATTCTGCTCCTTAACTACTACGCTTTTATACTCTGGTTGGAATTTAATGCCCTGCCCTATGGTGAGCTTGGTAGCGGGGGGCATTTCATCAGGCAGGAGTGTGGAAGGTGGGGACCCCACCGACTTCCCATCACCACCACCCCAAATAAGTCCCCCCTGTCACCCATTGAGGCTCTTACGTGGGCAATTAATGTACGACAAGCAAATCTGCTCTCCCGGGGAGTGCTCCCTCGTTCAACGGTTCTCAGTGCCTGATCGAGGGATCCGGCATTGGGAAGAGGGCCCTGCTGAAAGCCATCCCCTGACCTTGCTGCCGACCTCCCTCCCCCCACCTTCCCTGCAAACCCCATCCCGGCACCACTCACCTGTGCTCTGGGATCCAGCGACGACACTGAGCCTCGGGTGGTTGTCATGGCGGCAGCAGCCACCGCCTCCCCTCCGCGCCGCCATTGATTAGAGACGCTGGGTTCTGATTGGGTGGCAGCTCTTGGCGAACAGCTCCTGATTCCACGGAAGGCCCCTCGCTGTCCCATTAAGTGCCTGAATGGAGCTTAATACGGCAATTCAGCATGCCTTCCCTAAAAGAAGCAACACGGGGCTCTGGCCAGCTCTCCAGCCAGCAGGCAAGACCCCCATTACCAACATTAACTATTGCTCTGTACCTCTATTTATAAAGCCAAGAATACCATACTTATTAATAACATGAGGGTAAATTAATTTTAATACAGCCTCTCTCATTGTTGTAAGGATTTCTTGGCTGCTGTTTGTGGCCATTTACATAATTAGATTTTACAATTTTAGATACAAACTATTAGCTTGTGGAACTGGCTGCTTCCCTGACCTTATTGATGACACAAAGCTTAATTTTGAAGCCCCGGTCAATCTTGTAGCCACAGAAACAGTTTAAATTGGTCCAATTTTCATATTTTCTCAGACGAAAATGATCCAGGAAAAACATACAATAACAACTGGAAAACCTGTCCAAAAATTGGACCATGTAGTCAAACATGGATAGCTGCCAACCTTACTTGTGGATAAGATTAAATAGCAGACAGCACACACAAAATGGGTTCTGTTTCCTATATGTTTGATACCTCTGTTGTTTTTCAGAAGCAAATTCTGCTGAACCATAAAGTTTATATAAGCTAGACTGTTTGTTTAGGCATCTGCATTCCTATTTTGTATTATGTCCCGGATTTGATAACGAGAAACCTATCTGAGCACAAAATATTCTCCTTCTGAAAAATGTCAGACTATGGGCTGGATCTTCTGCTCCTCCGGGGGTTCAAAATCGAGGAGGGGCTTGTAAAGTCCAGTGGGTTGTTTGCCCGCCTCCTGCCTGCTGACCCGGACCTTCCTGAAACTTTACGGGGGAGGGTGTCCGGCAGCCTGCCTGCCCTTGGGCCTAATGAGGCCCAAAGGGGGCCCATTGATGGCCACTTAAGGACCTCATCCTGCCACTGCTGATGTTTTGCCTGCGGTGGGTCAAGGCCGAAGCCATGCAGGAAGCCCCGCAGCTTTAGCTGTGCAGGTTGCTGTTGGTGGGGCTCTTCCTTGGGGGAGAGTTGAGATTGCTGCAGACCAGCAGTCGGGGTCACGAGGGGGCTCCTTCATCATCCCCTCCCCCCACCGACTCCCCAACCTTTTAGCAGGTTGGCGGAGTGGGGTGGTTGTGCGGGGGTCAGGCACCCCATAACATTCAGCCTTATGTGTTTCCTTTAGGTTAAAGACAGATACTAGTATTGTCTGCTCCATTTCTGTGCCTTGGTAGTAATAGAGTAAGTTCAATTAGGATTTAACAGAGCTTGCATTAAATTGTTAACCATCAGATATTTTATTGCTGGCGTTCTAGGCATCATTAAAGCCTTAAGTACGAAAAGTCAACAATTGTGTAGCCCTTGTTCCTCTTTTACAGTGACAACCATCCCTAAAGTGCTGGTCAAACCCGAGAATTTGTCAGCATCGTTCATAATTCACGCAGGAAACATTACGGGACACTTCCACTGGAGAGTGTTTAAAACACAGCTTCATCAGCCGATAACAGGATTCCAGGTTACATGGGCAGAGGTGACCACGGAGAGCCGGCAAAACAGCTTACCGAACAGCATTATATCCCAGTCGCAAATATTGCCACCAGTAAGCCAATTACTATCGTTTGATTGTAGTCACTCAAATAACTTTTTGATACCTTTTCCCTTTTGAATGCCCCTGATGCCTGCACCTTACCTGGCCAGAGCATCAGGAAGCCACCTGCTACCAGCTTCTGCATGATCAAAGTTCGTGCAGAATGGGCCTTTTGTCATATCACATGGGCACCTTGACTGGAAACTGGACACACTCATGGCAGTGAACTTTTGGGTTGGACTTGTGAGCCTGTGGTATGGAAGTGTAGTGCTCGAAGAGTAGTAATACCAATGAGTAATATCAATGAACTTGTGAGCCTGTGGTGTGGAAGTGTAGTGCTCGAAGAGTAGTAATACCAATGAGTAATATCAATGAACTTATGAGCCTGTGGTATGGAAGTGTAGTGCTCGAAGAGTAGTAATACCAATGAGTAATATCAATGAACTTGTGAGCCTGTGGTATGGAAGTGTAGTGCCTGAAGAGTAGTAATACCAATGAGGATTTTCCCAATTGACTTTGCCATTTCTTCTTGCAAAATAATAAGGATCACGTGGAAATAAATGTGATGTGAAAGCCCCAGCATACAACATAAAATGGATGTTTCTATCTGTACCTTTGTACTTTAGCACTGTAAAAATCCACAATAAAATGGTGAATCGAAAAACAAACGCCACTATGTAAATACACCGCCACGAGTGATTTACAGTAAATATCGGCATAGCCACAGAACTGTTCCATTTTAATATATTTAGGTGCTTTATTTTAAAATATACGAAATTGTACTGATCTTTGAGGTTACTTTCTTGATTCTCCTATCAAGCTCCATTAATGATGCCACTTAGTACATCTGGTCCTGGTGTCCTCGTGTCCTAGTGGCCTCAATTAAGTTATTTTTTGTTAATCCACAATAGGGAATTCTGTATTGATCTGACTTGTTTTATATAGCCAAGTAGATTCTACATTTAGAACAAGAGTACGATAAACATTAAAATACTGAAATATTGTGTTTTTCTTATTCAGGACCACCACTCGCTCATTGTGTCTAATCTGAGGCCATCAACGTGTTACAGGTTGGAGGTACAACTGCTGACTACAGCTGGAGAGGGACCAGCAACTGTCAAAACATTCCAGACACCTAGCTTATCCTCATCCCTCTTATACAGTAAGCGGCAGTGCCTGCACCATCTTAACTGTGGTAGAGAATCATACGTCATAGATTTTAATCTTGTCAATACTTGGAATGCAGGAGGAAATGATTACAGTTGATGAAATTGTCAGAATTTATCTTAATAATAGTAACATTTATTAGTAAATTGTTTAGCACTCATAGTCCCCTGGCAACTCTGTTTCTCCAGTCTTTACCTGTTGATCTCATTGCTTGTCACTGGTAAAGTGATGTGACTTTAGTATTATGTCTGTATGGTGTTTATGCATGACTGACTCTTATCTGTTTTACTTTAGACCCCAAGCTGAAACATCATCAGCAGCAAAAACCAGTATCAGTAAAAGACTGAAACAATTATAATTACGTTACAAAAGACGATTAAGGATTGTTGATGTGACAAGAATAAAAAAAAGACTCATCTCTCCTCAATAGAAAAGAAGGCAGAAGAATGTCTCCCTTGAGCACCCCTTTTAAAATTAGATGATCAAACCAGTGCCATAAAAATTGTAATCTCTTCAGTGTTACCATCACCGTATTGTATCTTCAAAGGGTGGCTTTGAAATTGTGCTATTTATTAACCTGTTTTGTTGAATGTGCTGATCCTGATATATGCAACATTTACATATTTCCTGTGGATACCTGTGATTGACAGACAGCTAGGAAAATGTGACTAGAATCTGAATATTTTAACTGGGAATGAGAATTATGTCAGTTAATTAATCTAATGCATGTAATAAAGTTATTAAATTATAAATGTAAATGAATCTTATCAGATGTTGGCAAAATATGGTTGCATGGTAGACCTGTCAGTGTTCCATATAGGCATGAGTCCTATGTCTATCTTACCTCTGCTGAATATATTAACATGATACAGTTTACAGAATAATTAACAAAGTCTATATGTACAAATTATTTACTTTTTAATATTGGAATGATAATGTAGTGTGGAAATACCTGTACTGTTTTGTCTATTACTGAACTGGTTGTAGAAATCATGTTCCTCATTGCATTCATTTTTAGATCAATATTTATTATTGTATAACACCATTTTTGGTCCATTTAGTGTACCTCTGTCGTCTTTGAGATAATGAACCTCCTGTAAAGACATTTTGTAAAAATGGAATTGTAAATAGAGTTTGTTGTAAGTTACATTACCCCAATATTTACATGTTAGACTTTGTACATACTGTCGAAGTATTAAAGAACTCCCCTAAACATGTACATGGACAAATGTCTGTGAGTGGAACTCTGTAGTTTTTTAATCAGATTAATTCAGATACATTCTGTTCCTGGAGTACTTTGTATATTGATGTTTTATAGATATGTATTGAGTTTGTTGGCAAGATTACTGTGCCTATGAGTGAGAAGGATGGATCAGGTTTTTGGCTATGGCTCTACAGGAAGTGTTATGTTTTTCTTATCTTCGACATAAATGTACCAATCACACACAAGGATTGTGGGTTCATTATTTGAAGGTAAGTACGCAGATACTGATGGGCAGAATTTTATGTCCTGCGGGCGGGCGGGCGCGTGCCCAACCCGACCGGATGTAAAATCACACGAGATGGCTTTGGGCGAGCGTCCTGATGTCATTGCGCACTCACACGATATTTCGCTCGGCGGGCACGCACAAAAGTCAGAAGCGCGCCCACCGAGAATTCAGCAGGCAATTAAGGCCATTAACCGTGCAATTGTCTGCGATTTTTCGTGGCCCATCCAACCTTACGGTCGGTGGATGGGTGAATCGGCCAGGCGGCCTTTACATTTTCATCAAACCTCATCCAAGGGCGGGATGAAATCTCCGTTATGAAATAAAATAAATGTAAATATCTGTGGACAGCATTTTTATGAGGTATGCTTTCAGGTGCTCGATTGTGATGCATGGACATTCTTTTGCAACCTTTGGCCTGACTTTGCCCTTGACGGGCATGCGCGAGCAGCGGGCCCAGGAGCAGCTAGGAAACGGACCCCCGACCATGATTGGCCCCTGACCGCGACTTCACAGCAGACAGCCAGCGTTAAAAACGTGCTGAAAAGCTCAGCGCTGCTGGGGTGAGAGCGGGAAGAGGGTGGGTGATGACGTCACCGTGGGCAGACAGCTGCCTCAGGGAGCTGCAGACCTGCAAATGCTAAAATAAAGGTTTAAAAGCTGCAAAAAAAATGCCCATGCATCACAATCAAGCACCTGAAAGCATACCTCATAAAAAAATGCTGTCCCCAGAGATTTATTTTTATTTTATTTCGTAGCAGAGATTTCATCCCCGCCCTTGGATGAGGGTCAATGAAAAATGTAAAGGCCGCCTGGTCGATTCACCCGTCTGCCAACCATAAGGTTGGACGGGCCACGAAAAATTGGAGACAATTGCGCCGTTAATGGGCTTAATTACCCTCTTAATTGAAGGCTAGTGCGCTTCCAGCCATTGCGCGTGCCCACCAAACGAAATATCGCAAGAGTACGCAATGATGTCAGGACGCTCGCCCGACATCATCTCGTGTGGTTTTATGCCCGGCCGGTCGGGCATGCCCCCGGCTGCGGTGTGTAAAATTCTGCCTTTTATTTCATCATTTGCAGGTCTGCAGCTCCCTGAGGCAGCTGTCTGACAGCTATCTGCCTTCAGGGAGCTCTCTCGCAGCGCTCACCCGCACCCGCAGTAACGTGATCATCTGCCCTCTTCCCACCCCCACCTCGGCAGCGCTGAGCTTTTCAGCGCACGTTTCACGTTGGCTAGCCGTTAGTTGGCCAGCCGGTGTGAAATCGCGGTCAGGGGTCCTTTGCTCGGCTGGTCCCAGGCCCATCAATCACACGCACCTGCCAAGAGTAAAGTTCAGGCCGATATTTTTATAATAGTCTCCCAGTGAACACTATCTGTATATAGTCTTATCTTCAAATAAGCAATCCACTTTATCGTTTCACCAATCTTTGTGTATGATTGGTACATTTGATTTAAAGAAAAAACATAACAGAAATGTGGAATGAGGAATCTACCTTCATTATGACATCCAGAGGCAGAGTCCTCCCTCATTAGCCTAAACTCTTTGTATCCAAAGAAGAGGGGGGACCCTCATCGGGACTGCTCCTCGACACCTTGTCACTTGTGTAAGGGAGATGATGGTGTAGTGGTAATAGTGGTAATTATTAATCCATTACCTAATAATCCAGAGGCCCAGGCTTATGCCCTGGGGACACAGGTTCAATTCCTACCCCTACAGCTGGCAGAATTTAAATTCAATTAATAAATCTGGAGTTGAAAGCTAGTCTTAGTAATGGTGACCATAACAACAATCGTGATTGTTGTAAAAAAAACCATCTGACTCACTAATGTCCTTCAGGGAAGGAAATCTGCCATCCGTTCTTCAGGCCAACAGCAATGTAGTCAACTCTTAACCACCCTCTGAAATGGTCTTGCAAGCTGCTCAGTTCAAGGGCAATTAGGGATGGGCAACAAATGCTGGCCTTGTCAGCATTGCCCACACCCCATGAAAGAATAAAGAGAAAGCCTCCAGGGGAATTTTCCAGGGGCTGGCTTTGAATAAAAGTTGGTAGCTCATTGCACTGAGGTGGGCAGACAATTAACGCCCTCTTAAGGGCTATTTTCCAAAAGTGATGGAAGTTTCCTGCCATCAGACGCCCCTACCTCTCACCGGGAGGTTGACAGGCTACTGCAGGCTGCATTAAATGGCTGCATCAGGGGACCACAAGGCTCACATGGCTCTAGGAGTGGCCACAGGCATTCTTCCAGAGAGGTTATCCCTCCACCCTCAGGTTCTTCACAGAACTGTGCCTTTTATTTCAGCTGAATAAGGAGGCCTTCATGAGTGTCTCCATTTTGAGGCACCTCCTAGTCCTCCCTCCTCTTCAGGGATGCCCACCTCTCCCGGTGAGGTTGCTTGCCGCACGTTGCTGCAGGCCCTCCGACTGGGCCTCCAACTTCCCTGGTCTGCCACCATCCTTAATTGGACAGGGCTCCCAGAGGAGCCTTCTCAATCTTCCACCTCTGCAAAGATCGTAATCCATGTCCTGCCACGGTAACTTCCAGGTTCCCGAACTGGATTAGAGGCTGATTCAGGATCGCGGCCCAACTGGGAAAATTCAGCCCAATGTTTCAGGTTGATGACCTTTCATTAGCTAGACTCATCGTGCACAACTGAACTCAGGCCTGTTGGGCCTAAGCTTAGATATTCAGTGTTGACAAGCTGTTCAACAAGAATCTTCTAAAGTGAGAATGATTCAGTCCTCACACATATAACTTCTATCAAGAGTCACTGGAAAGCAAATTGCTTACTCTTCGCAAGCATATGAGGTTCAACTGTTGTATCCTTTCACCAGTTCCTGCTCTGTACAGCTCAATATTACAGCACGTGAGGTATTGTCTTTGAATTGTTGGGGAGCTCGTCACTATGACTGTTTCATCCCAATATGGTGATAATTATTCAGTTCTATTTATTATTTACTTACACCCATTTCACACTAGTTTTGATTCTTTCCTCTCTCGCTATGCTTCCCTCTCTGAAAGGTGGTAATGCCGCAGCTTAAAGGCCTGGGGAGAGCGAGGGAATGGGTGATCACCAGGCAGTCCAAGAGAAGTCGGCAGGTAGTGCAAGGGTCCCTTGTGGTCCTGCTCACAAATCGGTTTTCTGTTTTGGAAGCTGGTTCCTCAGAGGAGTGCAGTCACAGCCAAGTTTGTGGCACCATGAACAGCTTGGCTGTACAGGAGGGGAGGAAGGAGAAAGGAAGTGCTATAATGGTAGTGGATTCATTGGTTTGGGGAACAGACAGGCAGCTCTGTGGCTGTAGAACTGACTCCAGGATGGCATGTTGAATCCCCGGTACCAGGGTCAAGGATGTCGCAGAGTGACTGTAGGACATTCTCCTTGGGGAGGGTGAACAGCCAGAGGCCATGGTCCACATTGGTACCAATGACTTAGGTAGGAAGGGGGATGTGGTCCTGTAATCAGAATTTAGGGAACTAGATAGAAAATTAACAAGCAGGACCTCTAGTGTAGTAATCTCCAAATTACTCCCAGTGCCACGTACCAGTGAGTATAGAAATAGGAGGATAAGGCAGAATGATGTGTGGCTGGTAATATGGTGCAGGAGGGAGGGCTTTAGATTCCTTGGGCACTGGGACTGGCTGTGGGAAAGATGGCACCTGAACTGGACTGGTTGCACCTAAACAGAGCTGGGACTGAATTCCTTGCAGGGTGTTTTGCTAGAGCTGTTTGGAGGGCTTTAAACTAACTTGGCAGGGGTATGAGAGCCAAGAAAAAATATTGGAGAGGAATACCAGGGTGAACAAAATACTGGGAGGGACAGATAACACTAGTATAAAGAATAGTAAGTTAATAGGTGAAGTAGGGGTGAGGGAGAAAGTAACAAAATCTATATTAGGGTTACTATGCATGTATGTGAATGCATGGAGTATAGTAAATAAGATTGGGGAGTTACAGGCACAGATTGCCATGTGGAAATATGATGTTTTGGCGATAACAGAGACCTGGCTCATGGAAGGGCAGAACTGGGTGTTAAATATTCCCAGGTACAAAGTGTTCAGAAGAGATAGGAAAGGAAGGAAAGGAGGAGGGGTGACAGTATTGGTTAAGGAGAGTATTGCAGTGCTGGAGAAAGAGGAGGTCCCAGAGGGTTCAAGGGCAGAATCAATTTGGCTAGAGTCATTACATTGCTCGGTGGAGTGCATAGGACACCAAATAGTGAGAAGGACGTAGAAGAACAAACTTGCAGGGAAATTACAGAGAGATGCAGGCATTATAGAGTAGTTACAATGGGTGACTTTAATTACCCAAATGTTGACTGGGACAGTGGTAGTGTAAAGGGCGGAGAGGGGCAGAAGTTCCTAGATTGTGTTCAGGAGAATTTTCTACAGAAGTATGTGTCCAATCCAACAAGAAAAGACGTACTGTTGAACCTGGTTCTTGGAAATGAGGCGGGCCAAGTTGATCAAGTGTCAGTGGGGGGAACATTTAGGAGACAGTGATCATTGTATTGTATGTTTTAGGATGATGATAGAAAAGGATGATAGGCAATCCAGAGTAAGAATAATTAACTGGACAAGAGCCAACTTCGATGGGGCAAGAACAGAGCTGGGCCAGATAGGCTGGAATGAAAGATTAGCAGGAAAAGCTGCATCTGAACAATGGGCTATCATCAAAAAATAATTGGTTCGGGCACAGTCAAGGTATATTCCATCAAAAGGGAAAGGTAGGGCAAACAAATCCAGAGCTCCTTGAGTGAAAAAGGAGATAGAAATTAAGATAAAGAATAAAAAGTGCGCTTATGAGAGGTGTCAGGTAGAGCATACAATTGAGAACCAAGAGGAATACAGAAGGTTCAGAGGGGAGGTGAAAAAACATATTAGAGAAGCGAAGAGGGATTATGAGAAAAGATTGGCAGTCAATATAAAGGGGAATCCCAAAGTCTTCTTTAGGCATATAAATAGTAAAAGGGTGGTAAAAGGAGGAGTAGGGACGATTAGGGATTTAAAAGGGGATTTACACATGGACGAAGGGGTATTAAATGAATATTTTGCATCTGGCTTTACCAAGGAGGTAGATGCTACACAGGCCATGGTGACAGACGAGGAAACTCTGTCACTAGAAGGGTTCAAAATTGACAAGGAAGAAGTGTTTAATAGACTGTCAGTACTTAAAGTTGACAACACACCAGGACCGGATGAGATCCATCCAAGGATATTGAAGGAAGTGAGAGTAGAAATTGCAGGGGCACTGAACATAATTTCTCAGTCTTCCCTAGACTCAGGGGAGGTGCCAGAGGACTGGAGGATTGCAAACATTATGTCCTTGCTTGAAAAAGGTTATAAGGATAAGCCCAGCAATTACAGACCAGTCAGTTTAACTTCAGTGGTGGGCAAGATTCGAGAAACAATTATTTGGGATAGAATTAATAGTCACATGGAAAAATATGGGTTGATAAGGAAGAGCCAGCATAGGTTTCTAAAGGAGAAAATGTGTTTAACTAACTTGCTGGAGTTTTTTGAAGAGTTTTTTAAAGAGGTAACAGAAAAGATCAATGAGGGTAATGCTGTTGATGTGGTGTACATTGACTTTCAAAAGGCATTTGACACAGTGCCACACAACAGACTTGTGAGAAAAGTTATTGCCAATGGAATAAAAGGGACAGTAGCAACGTGGATACAAAATTGGCTGAAAAATAGGAAGCAGAGAGCAATGATAAATGGATATTTTTCGGGCTGGAGGAAGGTTTGTAATGGAGTATCCCAGGGGTTGGTATTGGGACACTTGCTTTTCCTGACATATATTAATGATCTAGATCTTGGTGTGCAGGGGGCAATTTCAAAGTTTGCAGATGATACGAAGCTTGGGAGTGTTGTGAACTGCGAGGAGGATGTTGTGGAACTTCAAGAGGACATTGACAAGTTGGTGGAGTGGGCAGATAGGTGGCAAATGAAGTTCAATGCAGAGAAGTGTGAGGTGATGCATTTTGGTAGGAAGAACATGGACAGACAATATAAAATAAGGGGTGAAATTTTGAAGGGTGTGCAGGAGCAGAAAGTCTTGTGTGTATAATTGCATTGATCATTGAAGGTGGTAGGACAGGTGGAGAGAGCAGTTAATAAAGTATCCTGGGCTTTATTAATAGGGGCATAGAGTACAAGAGCAGGGAGGTTATGCTGAATTTATGTAGGATACTGGTTAGAACTCAGCTGGAGTATTGTGTACAGTTCTGGTCGCCATATTATAGAAAGGATGTGCACACATTGGAGAGAGTGCAGAAGAGGTTTACAAGAATGGTACCAGGGATGAGAAACTTCAGCTATGAGGATAGATTGGAAAGGTTGGGACTATTCTTCTTGAAGAGAAGAAGGCTGAGAGGAGATTTGATAGAGGTGTTCAAAATCATGAGGGGCTGGGCAGGGTAGATAGGGAGAAGCTGTTCCCACTTGTAAAAGCATCAAGAACAAGAGGGCACAGATTTAAAGTGATTTGCAAAAGAAGCAAGTATGATGTCAGAAAAAACTTTTTCACACACTGAGTGGTTTGGGTCTGGAATGCACTGCCTGGAAATGTAGTGGAGGCAAGTTCAATCGAGACATTCAAGAGAACATTAGATGATTATTTGAATAGAAACAATGTGCAAGGATATGGGGAAAAGGTAGGGCAATGGCACTAGGTCAATATGCTCATTTGGAGAACCAGTACAGACACGATGGGCTTGGATGACCCCCTTCTGTGCCATTAAGATTCTGTGATTCTGTGATGAGGCATGCGAGGCTATTTACCTGTTTGTAAAGAACTAGAGGGATAGGAGCATAGCAGGTTAAAAATTAACACTGGGATTAGACGCCGTTTTTTTCTCTCAGGTTATTTGGTAAAATGAAATACATTCCCCTCAAAAATATTAATGCAGTTAAAATAATTAGATGGAAACTGATTGAAAGCAAGAAGAACAAATGTAGAAAGAAGCAAATATGATCCGAAAAGGAAGAACGTGCAGGGCTATGAGGAGAAGGCTGCGGGGAGTGACACTAGGTAAATTGCTCCTGCAGACCCAGCACAGACACGACGGGCCAAATGGCCTCCTCCTGTGCTGTAACCAGTCTGTGATTCCATGAAGTGATTAATGCTCTAAAATACAACTTTGCTGTGTTATTCAGGCTGTAGAAATGTCATTTAAGGAATGCAGCTGGGTGGAATAATACAGATTAAAATGTTAGAATCAAATAATTCAATTACATTAGATGACAAAGGAAAATTTTAACAGCTGTACTCCCTGTCATGAGGAAATGAAATAAGATGGCGTTCCCTCTTGTGAAAATTGTACATTGTCTAAAGATACAGCAGTAAGGTAGCTCCATATTTGGGAATCAGGATACATCAATTTCAGCCAATCAACTTTTTGTCTTAAAAGAATGTGTGTTAACTTTGATTGCATTCTACATGCCAATTTAAGGGGCAGTTTGACTCAAAGTGAGAGTTACAGCATTTATTGTAATGACTATATGAAGTCCCTGGGTGGAACTGTCCCAGATTTGCACAAAGTGCGGTAGTGGGCGGGAAAAATGACATTTTACCCACTGGCCACAATGGTGGCTTCTCAAGCCATATTGCCTCAATCCTGCCACATTAATTATGCATTCCTGGGGAACACGCCGTTTCGATGGCATAGCGGGTCTCATTCACCCACCATGCCATCACCCTGCCTCTTCATCACACTATGCAGCCTCATGCATACCTCTCAGTGCTTCCAGCCCAGGGCTGCTGCACAGAAGACATGGCCCCAAAAGGCAAGAAGCCTGTAGTCCCCAGGTTAAATGACACTTCCTTTGAGCATCTTTTGAATGCTGTGGAGGCCCACGGTGATGTCCTCTGCCCTCGATCTGGCTGCAGGATGTGCAGCAACATCACCAATCCAGCATGAGAGGTGGTGGCAGCGGTGGTCAGCGCCAACGCCCTACAAAAGAGGACAGCCACCCAGTGCCGAAAAAGGTCTCCTCTGTTCCACTAGGGTAAATCACTCTCCTCATCACTCTCAATTCACACACTCACAAACCCATTACACATCCACAGGGACCTCACTCACTGCCAGTTCAAAGGACATCACCATTCACTCTCTCACAAACACCTTCATTGTCCTCATCCTGTCCATGGCCTGATTCACCACCTGCACATGCCAGGCATACTTATCACCTGGCCTGGCAAGCATTCTGGTTACACTCTGTCCATCTGTCTTCATGCGTCCTGTTTGCACACAACAAAAGGGAGAGGTTACAAACTGTTGGCGGAATGCATGAAATCAAGGTCCTCACAGACTTTGAAAACAGAGCCAAGCATCTAGCCAGCGACGATATAGACCAGTCCTGTGCTGTTGGTGAGGTCGGCGGTGCTCTATCAAGTGAGGATCCAGCAGTGCAACATCCATCAGACAACCATGCTGTGAGTGATGTGTCCTGTTTCACAGGCTACTGCCATGCATTAATTATCTCCCCTTCCTTCCGCAGGCACATCTGGGAAATAGCCGAGGGATTCCACGACTCAGGTCCTCGGCTCAAGCCCGGAAGAGGAATCTGCTGAAACCCCAATTGAAGTCCCATCACAGCGCTCACCCACACTGTCCACCAGCGCACAGACACACACCTCGGTGGGGCCTAGCTTTAGAGTAGCCTCGGGGTCACAATC
Source organism: Cetorhinus maximus (assembly GCF_964194155.1). Lineage (NCBI taxonomy): Eukaryota > Metazoa > Chordata > Chondrichthyes > Lamniformes > Cetorhinidae > Cetorhinus > Cetorhinus maximus. The sequence goes on along the minus strand of NC_135885.1, from coordinate 27,172,851 downwards.
TGCTGAGCACATTGCCCTTTCTGATCCACAGCAGCTGGTGGCAGGAACTTCCCAGGCCCCCGGCACTGGGAGGACTGCTGGAGGCCAGAAATTTGCTGAGTCCGAGTCAGATGACGAGCCTCTGGACTTGGTCATGTCACAGTCAGTGGAGCTGCAAAGGCAAGCTCGGGAACATCAGGAAGGGATGTCCACTGCACTCCTCAGAGTGGGTGGAGGCTTGTGAAATCCCACAGAGGTCACTTGTGGATCCCTGAAAGGAGCCACTGGCATAAAAATTGAGCATCGCAGTCATTTTCAGGGCCAATGGCAGTGTATGCCCTCCATGTCCCCGTGGCGTCAAATCCTGCAGCAGATGGCAGACGTGATCGACCAGTTCCTTAGGCATGCGCAGTTTTTGGCGACACTGGTTCTCGGTCTGCAGGAATGACAGGCGGCATTTATAGACCCTGGGTCTGCCTAGGCACTGACCAGCAACTGCTCGCTGTGGCTCTTTAGCAGCCTGTGTGGGAGCCCCAGCCACCCCTTCTTCCTGAGGGTACTGCGCCTCCCTCTGCGCAGCCAGGCACCTCAGTCACTCTCTTCTTCGTTGTCTCTGCTCTCTGTACGCCATGAGGCACACAGCTAATTCACCAAGCCCCGTGCTCTTGAAGTACTCCCCCTGCGGGATAAAAGAGAGATACGTGGGTTAGATTGGGCGTTCTAAGAACCTTGATTGGTTAAGTCCGAAGGCCCCTTAACACATCCCAAAGAGTGCTGGCAACCACTTGGATGGCTAGAGTTTAGTGCGCTGTATGGCTGCCTGAAACTTTACCCAACTCCGCCCCACTCTACTTGATCGAATGGCAGCAGCTTTGCCCACTGGACTGCATGCTGTGCTCTCAGCTCAGGTGCAGCCATTCTCCTAACCCGCACTGCAAGGCTGCGGTGTTAGCCTGAACCATGGGGGAGAATGGTCCAAACCCGGATGATGACATTGCAAGGGGCTGTGAGCACCTCCACCAGTGACTGCTCCATGGCCAGCTTTAGCAAAGAGACTGTACAATGTGCCCAGTTATCCAGCTGTTCTGCAGTCCACTAAAATGCTCATCAGTTTGCAGCCTGTGCCTGAGGGGTGAAGAACTCTGGAGCACTTGGTGGTGCTTTCAGGCCTCTGCATTGCTTGAGTGGGCAGATATACTAGAGGCCCGTGTCCAAGCATATCAATGTGGCTGTGTCTGAACTGTCTCAGCTACGACACAATGGTCACCTTGGGTTTCCCCAATGCATGACCACTTCCATCCCCACCCCCTCCCTGCACTTGCTTGTGCACTACCATCAACCATAGGGCAGCCCTTGCCCCCCCACCACCCCCAACTCACCTCAATTACAGGGCAGCCCTTGCCCCCCCTCCATCCCACCAACATGCCTCAGCCAGCTGGGAAAAAGCGACCTGCCTGTGCCCTCGCCTGAATCCGCAACGCCTCAACCTTGAGGGCTAATAGGCAACCCTCACGAGTGTTGCGTAACGTTACTATGCACTCACCTCCGAGTTGCCCTGGAAGTGCAGCCCCCCAGCTGCACGCCTTATAAATGCTGTTGTGAAACACGTCGGCGTGCAATCACACTAACGTGCTCAAATGATCCAGTGTGGGGGTGTGATTCCGGCGAGCTGGGCTTATAATGACATGCAGATGTATTGGAATGAAGTTCCCAATGTTTGGTGGTGGGAAACATGGCCCGCCATTGATGGGTGGAGTGGACAGTTGCAAACATGTTTCACAACGGCGTGAAAGCGATTTTTGCCCTTCCCGTCACATTGTCCACTTACACATGCCATGCCGCCTGACGCCAGTGGGCATGGAAAATTCCGCCCAATAACTTGGGGGACGAGCTTAGTGGGCTGCTGTGTGAATCTGTTACCTGCATTCAAATTGAATCTCAAAGAATGTGATCTCTCTTCAATCGTTTTGCTGTAGAACTCCAATGAGAATTGTCATCAGCTTGAAATGTTTAAAACTTTGTATCTACGGTTCCCCACTAAACTTAGGAATGATATTCAGTCACAAAGTAAATATCATGAAGAAGATTTTCCTGCTCTCTCTTTCATTTGTGCCCATAGCTTCATCGATAAAGTCATATGAGAACCATGCTGTCGCTTTGAATGTAATTCAGCAGGCTCAGGCCTCCTAATTCAGGGGTCTAAGGACAATTTGGTTGAGCCGGATGTGTGACATTTGGTCAAATTGCACTATTTTGCTAATCAGAATATGTGGCATGCTTTACCTTAGTTAGATCTATGCTCTCAATAGTTGGTTTATTGCATTATTTTAGTCCACTGGTGTTAAATATTTATCACCATGTACACCTTACTGGATTTTCCAATTAAAGCTAGCAGCATGCAAACTAACCTTAATGGCCTAGATGGAGTCCATCAACGAATCCTCAAGCAGCCAAGATTCTGCTTGATATTTTTAGAATTCCCCTTAATTGAAGAACTGTGCTTAAGAGCTGCAGGATAGTGACTGTTATCCTAATATTCATGAAAGGATTGAGACAGGAATCTGGCATTTACAAACCAGTGAGTCCAACATTTATAGATGAGTGCATTCTACAGGATGCTATCAATGTTCATCTAAAGTGTTGGAGGCCAGAAGAAGCAGTCAGAATAGTTTTTTGAAGCAATAGGTCATGCTTCATGAATTTACAGGAATTCTTTGAGGAGGTAACAACATTGCGGAAGGCATTCAATTCAAAGCATTACATGTGAATCTTTTAAAGAGAGTTGCAGTTGAGGAGTTAATAATAAATTAGCTAGCAGGATTGAAAACTGGCTTGGCTATAGAATGCCTTTCATGGTAATTGATGAGAAATCTTTGGTGAGTTGTGAAATTTTGCAATTTCTGTTTTGAGTCTCCTGATGTCAGTGTTATTCATAAATTGTGCAGAGAATGTGTTTATAGTCATATAAAATGTTTTGATGATGTCAAGTTACCTGGATAAATGGACCAAGCGTAAAGACGATTGATGATATCAAGGTAAATTGAAAAGTTAAATAGAATGTTAAAAGTTATGGTAATTCTTCCAACTCACCACTTAAATAGGTAATAATAATGAGACTCCCCTTATATAGAGGCCTTGCCATCTTGATGTGAAGGACAGACTTAGCAGAGTGAGAGGAACTGCCATTCTTGTACAGCATGACATCTGTATTCACTTCAGCACTTGGCTTGCACAAGGCAGTTGTGATGTATGAGAGACCTTAATGAGATAGGGGTAGGTGTGGTTAATAGGACAGGGAGAGCCGTGAAATGGTAGAGGAAGATTTGTGTTGTGAATTTGTTAACCGAACTATATATGCATCAAAACTGACACTATCATGTCTACAGCATTCGTTGCTCCCAATGCGGTTTCCTCTACATTGGAGAGACCAAACGCAGACTGGGTGACCGCTTTGCAGAACACCTTCAGTCTGTCCGCAAGCATGACCCAGACCTCCCTGTCGCTTGCCATTTCAACACTCCACCCTGCTCTCATGCCCACATGTCCATCCTTGGCCTGCTGCATTGTTCCAGTGAAGCTCAACGCAAACTGGAGGAATAGCACTTCATCTTCCGACTAGGCACTTTACAGCCTTCCGGACTGAATATTGAGTTCAACAATTTTAGATCATGAACTCTCTCCTCCATCCCCACCCCCTTTCCAACCCCCCCCCTTTTTTTCCAATAATTTATATAGATTTTTCTTTTTCTACCTATTTCCATTATTTTTAAATGTATTTCCATCCATTGTTTTATCTCTACCTTTTAGCCTATTTCGATTCCTTCACCCACCCCACCCCCACTAGGGCTATCTGTACCTTGCTTGTCCTGCTTTCTCCCCTTATTTAGAACTTTCCTTAGATAATATTAGATAATAAACCTTCAACACCTCTTTGTCCTTTTGTCTATGACATCTTTTGGCAATCTCCACCTATCACTGGCCCTCTATCCAGCTCTACTTGTCCCCCCACCCCCCCCACCGCCTTAAACCAGCTTATATTTCACCTCTTTTCTATTTTTACTTAGTTCTGTTGAAGAGTCATACAGATTCGAAACGTTAACTGTGTTCCTCTCCGCAGATGCTGCCAGACCTGCTGAGTTTTTCCAGGTATTTTTATTTTTGTTTTGGATTTCCAGCATCCGCAGTTTTTTGCTTTTACTATCATGAGTAGCTACCTCTGAGATTGGTTTTGTTAACACTGGTGACTTATCACAAATGCATAATAAGAGTGATTTATAGAGGCAAATGAAGGTCAGATTTCAGTTGATTTTGAGAAGAATCCGATTTCTGTTTGTCACTATAAATAAGCCTTTGTATTCCTTCTGAAACAAGAGCCATGGAGCTAAGTTTGGCTCCAGCCAAGGAATCTATTGATCATAGGAACTAAAGAAAGGACAGGTGAGTTGTCCCCAGACCCCTAAATTAGCAGGACTGAACCAGAGTCCTTCTGAGTCAGCCAGTATGTTTAAGTTGATCCTCCTACACATCTTGCCTTCCTGCCAAACTTAAAGAAGAATTTAATTGAAGAAATAATAAATAATGGTAAGAACAGACCCCCAGCAAGGAAATTCCTACACTCAGCACTGCCAGGAAGGAGCATGTCGCTCTAAGAAAACATTTTTCTCACCTAATAATAAATGTGATTAATTCCATTGTTACTAATAGAACCACACCTGATAGTACAGTTCAGGCTCTCATGCTCATGCAAAAACAGCTTCATATGCAGACCAAACTTGCCATGAATTAAGACCTGCAATTTTATGTATGCCATGAGCGAAATAGTACAGGTAATAGATAATAATTACCTTACTTATGATATAGTGCACTGGAGCTTATGTGGAATTTTCACCATGTTCAACTGTCTGCTGGAAAAGATGCAAGAAAGCACCCTGTCAGAACATAATGGTTAGGCTAAAACTAGTAGTCAAATTTCTTTACAAATAAGATGATGCACTGAAGCAGTTTGACAAGGCAAGTTATTCATGATACAGATACCTAGAAAATAATAAAGGCACAATAGGTTCACAAGGTAATGAATAAAATGGAGTACTTGCATATCTATTACTTCCACCATGTATTGGGGAACCAATATGCATTAAATCACTAACATGTAAAAGGTAACCAACAGACTATGAAATACACAGGCATACAATCGATCAGTTGTGATAATTATTTAAATGTTTTGGGCTAAATTTTCACGCTGGGCTCAGGAAATGGGAATTGGGCCATTCGGGACTTTGAAAACATATGTCCGTCACCTTTGCCCGTACCCACCATATTTTTATCACCTAGAGGTATGGATGGGCAGGGTTTGGGTCTTCTGATTTCTGAGGCAGAGTCAAAGGAGAGAGATGCCAAGGTGGGCTGGTTATAAGGCCTGCCTCAGTTCGCTACGACATCAACCTAGCTCTCCAACATCCTTCTTTTCCCACTCACCCTCAGCCCCCACCCCCTACCCCCACACACCCCCATGCCCTCTCCATGCCCCCTCATGCCCCCATTTCCCTCATATTCACCGTGTCCTGTCTATGGCTCTTCATACCTACCTCATGCCCCCTTGTACACCTTCCATGCCCCTATGCTCCCTCATACACTATGCCTCCTCACATTCCCTATGCCCCCTCAAAGTCCCCTCATGTTCCCCATGCCCCCTCCATGTTCCCTCATATTTATTATGTCCCCTCTATATTCCCTATACCCCTTTTCTCCCTTATACCCTATGCTCCCTTCAAACACCCAGGTATCTTCCATCGCCAGTTATGTAGAATCAAATATACACAGTCCTCAGGAGCCATGTATTAACAATGACAATCCTTTGAAATTGAAATTTAAAAGGTACACCTCTAACAATCTAATGAGCTGTCATGGACAAACACAGCCAATCAGTTTTTAAAGAATTCATGACACAATGAAAAAATGTAAATCCCCTCAAGTGGCCATTCAGTTGTAAAAGCAAACAAACATCTATTCAGTAGCCACATCAAAGGCAGATAATCCTTTAATACTCTCTTAAAACTGCCAATCAAACTGTGAACAAAACCCCGGTGAGATAAGTCGTTCTTAAGTTTCTGAAACTCAGCCAGGCATTCATAATGGTCTCAGCTGTCAAAACAAACCATTACAGCTCCAAAATATGAAGCCAATTGAAACTACAAAATCAGATGGCTAGCTTTTTTTTCTAAGCTACTGGCTTTTTTTTCTCTTAGTGAAAATTGCAGTCCCATTTTTCTCAAATTTAAAAAAACTGTGGACATTTAAATCATTTCCGATCATGACATTAGAGTTTCTCAGCACTGTTTTCTTCAGTTTTGAAAGCGTAATAACACTTTTCCTAATATGAAAAGTACTCTAATGCATCTCAACACTTACACAATGCTGAACAATTTAATGGTTGATTACCTTTGCAGGGCAGAGACCTATGATCAATCACTTCACTAAAAACACATCTAACTTATCAGATAGCATCTAATAAAGATAGTTGAAGCTGTCAAACCATGTAACACTTTTTTTTTATTCATTCACAGGATGTGGACTTCGCTGGCTGGGCAAACATTTATTGCCCATCCCTAGTTGCCCTTGAGTAGATGGCGGTGAGCTACTTTCTTGAACCGCTGCCAGTCCATGTGGTGTAGGTACACCCACAGTGCTGTTAGGAAGGGGGTTCCAGGATTTTGAGCCAGCTACAATGAAGTAACAGCAATATATTTCCACGTCAGGATTGTGAGTGACTTGGAGGGGAACTTCCAGGTGGTGGTGTTCCATGTATCTTCTGCTTTTGTCCTTCTAGATGATAGTGGTTGTGCGTTTGGAAGGTGCTGCCTAAAAAGCCTTGGTGAATTCCTGCAGTGCTCCTTGTAGATGGTACACACTGCTGCTACTGTGCGTTGGTGGTGGAGGGAGTGAATGTTTATGGATGTGGTGCCAATCAAGCGGGCTGCTTTGTCCTGGATGGTGTCAAGCTTCTTGAGTGTTGGGGAGCTGCAGTCATCCAGGCAAGTGGGGATTATTCCATCACACTCCTGATTTGTGCCTTGTAGATGGTGAACAGGCTTTGGGGAGTCAGGAGGTGGAGTTACTCACCGCAGGATTCCTAGCCTCTGACCTGTTCTTGTAGCCACGGTATTTATATGACTAGTCCAGTTCAGTTCCTGATCAATGGTAGCCCCCAGGATGTTGATAGTGGGTGATTCAGTGATCGTAATGCCATTGAACACCATGCGGTGATGGTTAGACTCTCTCTTGTTGGACATGGTCATTGCCAAGCACTTGTGTGGCATGAATGTTACTTGCCACTTGTCAGCCCAAGCCTGGATATTGCCCAGGTCTTGCTGCATTTGGACATGGTCTGCTTCAGTATCTGAGGAGTTGTGAATGGTGCTGAACATTGTGCATTCATCAGCAAAAAAACCCACTCCTGACCTTATGATGGAAGGAAGGTCATTAATGAAGCAGCTGAAGATGGTTGGGCTGAGGACACTACCCTGAGGAACTGCTGCAGTGATGTCCTGGAGCTGAGATGATTGACCTCCAACAACCACAACCACCTTCCTTTGTGCTAGGTATGACTCCAACCAGAGGAGGGTTTTCCCTCTGATTCCCATTGACTCCAGTTTTGCTAGGGCTCCTTGATGCCACATTCAGTCAAATGCTGCCTTGATGTCAAGGGCAGTCACTCTCACCTCACCTCAGGATTTCAGCTCTTTTGTCCATGTTTGAACCAAGACTGTAATGAGGTCAAGGAGCTGAGTGGCCCTGGCGGAACCCAATTTGCGTGTTAGTAAGCAGATTATTGCTAAGCAAGTGCTTCTTGACAGCACTGTTGATGACATCTTCCATTACTTTACTGATGATCGAGACTAGACTGAAGCAGTGGTAATTGGCCGACTTGGATTTGTCCTGCTTTTTGTGTACAGGACATACTTGGGCAATTTTCCCCGTTGCCGGGTAGATGCCAATGTTGTAGCTGTACTGGAGCAGCTTGGCTCGGGGTGCGGCAAGTTCTGGAGAACAAGTCTTCAGTACAATTGCTGGAATATTGTCAGGGCCCATAGCCTTTGCAGTATCCAGTGTCTTCAACCATTTCTTGACATCATGTGGAGTTAATCGAATTGGCTGAAGACAGGCAGCTGTGATGCTAGGGAACCTCCAGAGGAGGTCGAGATGGATCATCCAGTCGTCACTTCTGCCTGAGGATTGTTGCATTGATGTGTTGAGCTCCTCCATCATTGATGATAGGGATATTTGTGGAGCCTCCCCCTCCAGTGAGTTGCTCAATTGTCCACCACTATTCACGACTTGTTGCGGCAGGACTGCAGAGCTTTGATCTGATCCATTGGTTGTGTGATCACTTAGCTCTGTCTATCCCTTGCTGCTTATGCTGTTTGGCATGCAAATAGTCCTGTATAGCTTCACCAGATTGACACCTCATTTTTAGGTATGCCTGGCATTCCCTCCTGCACTCTTTCCTCCCCCTGGCTTGATGGTAATGGTATAGTTGGGGATATGCCAGGCCATGAGATTACAGATTGTGTTCGAGTACAATTCTGCTGCTGCTGATGGTCCACTGTGCCTCATGGTTGTCCAGGCTTGAGTTGCTAGATCGGTTCAAAATCTATCCCATTTAGCACGGTGGTAGTACCATACAACACGATGGAAGGTATCCTCAATGTGAAGGCAGGACCTTGTCTCCATAAGGACTGTGCAGTGGCCACTCCTACTGCTACTGTCATGGACAGTAGGTAGGTTGGTGAGAATGAGGTCAAGTATGTTTTTCGCTCTTGTTGGTTCCCTCACCACCTGCCGCAGACCCAGTCTAGCAGCTATGTCCTTTAGGACTTGGCCAGCTCGGTCAGTAGTGGTGCTACCGAGCCACTCTTGATGATGGACATTGAAGTCCCCCACCAGTGTACATTCTGTGCCCTTGCCACTCTCAGCGCTTCCTCCAAGTGGTGTTCAACATGGAGAAGTACTGATTCATCAGCTGAGGCGGGGGTGGGGGAGGGAGTGGGAGGCGGTATGTGTTAATCAGCAGGAGGTTTCCTTGCCCATGTTTGACCTGGTTCCATAAGACTTCATGGGGTCTAAAGTCAATGTTGAGGACTCCCAGGGCAACATCCTCCTGACTATTTACCACTGTGCTGCCACCTCTGCTGGGCGGTGATGGTGATGGTGGTGTCTGGGACCTCGACTGTAAGTTGTGATTCCATTCCATGAGGATGACTATGTCAGGCTGCTTGACTTGCCTGTGAGGCAGCTCTCTCAATTTTGGCACTAGACCCAGATGTTAATAAGGGTTGATAAGGCTGAGTTTGCCATTGTCTTTTCCAGTGCCAGGTGTGGTCCAACCAGTTTCATTCCTTTTTTGAGGCTTTGTAGCGGTTTTGATACAACTGAGTTGCTTGCTAGACCATTTCAGAGTCAACCACATTGCTGTGGGTCTGGAGTCACATGTAGGCCAGACCAGGTAAGAGTGGCAGATTTCCTTCCCCTAAAGGGGAAATCGACAATTGTTTCATGGTCATCATTAGACTTTTAATTCCAGATTTATATTGGATTCAAATTCCACCATCTGCTGTTGTGGGATTTGAACCTGGATCACCTGGGTTTCTGGATTACTAGTCCAGCAACAATACCACTACGCCATTGTTTCCCCCATTTACCTGCCGGCTCCTCAGCAGGCTTCCCCCAGGGATCACAAACGGGCAAACAAGGTGGGTTTTCAGAAGCTGTGCAAAACCCACCTGACCTGAAGAAAATACTAGAGGTACAGGATAAACAAATTTCCCCTAGGGCCGTCAGTGGTGACCCCGACACCAGAGACTGTGCATCATCACTCTAAACCTGAGCATGACTTGAATCTTTTCCTGACTGTGGGAAGTTTGTCTGGGCTACTTTTCCAATAGGAAATTCAAAATTGCAGATCCACTGACTAGATTTTTGTGTAACCCGTACCCATCACGACTTAATCACGACACGAAAATCAGGGCCGAAATTTATACGCTCCAGATTAAATACTGGATGTAAATGGTGTACTTCAAATAGTCCTGGGGACAAGTAAGGAATGTAGAGATAAACTGAAGTTATAATAAATAACATATGATAAACAAAGAAACATAGAAAATAGGAGCAGGAGTAGGCCATTCGGCCCTTCGAGCCTGCTCCGCTGTTCATTATGATCATGGCTGATCATCCAACTCAATAGCCTGCTCCCGCTTTCTCCCCATATCCTTTGATCTCTTTCGCCCCAAGAGCTATATCTAACTCCTTCTTGAAAACATACAATGTTTTGGCCTCAACTGCTTTCTGTGATAACGAATTCCACATGCTCACCACTCGCTGGGTGAAGAAATTTCTCCTCATCTCAGTCCTAAATGGTCTACCCCGTACCCTCAGACTGTGACCCCCTGGTTCTGGACTCCCCCACCATCGGGAACATCCTTCCTGCATCTACCCTGTTAGAATTTTATAGGTTTCTATGAGATCCCCCCTCATTCTTCTGAACTCCAGCGAATATAATCCTAACCGACTCAATCTCTCCTTATATGTCAGTCCCGCCATCCCAGGACTCAGTTGGGTAAACCTTCGCTGCACTCCCTCTATAGCAAGTGCATCCTTCCTCAGGTAAGGAGACCAAAACTGCACACAATATTCCAGGTGTGGTCTCAGCAAGGCCTGTACAATTGCAGGAAGACATCCTTGTTTCCTGTACTCGAATCCTCCGGCTGTGAAGGCCAGCATACCATTTGCCTTCTTTACCGCCTGCTGCACCTGCATGCTTACCTTCAGTGACTGGTCTATGAGGACACCCAGGTATCGTTGCACATTCCCCTCTCTCAATTTATAGCCATTCAGATAATAATCTGCCTTCCTGTTTTTGCTACCAAAGTGGATAACCTCACATTTATCCACATTATACTGCATCTGCCATGCATTTGCCCACTCATTCAGCTTGTCTAAATCACACTGAAGCATCTCTGCATCCTCCTCACAGCTCACCCTCCCACCCAGCTTTGTGTCATCTGCAAATTTGGAGACATTACATTTAGTTCCCTCATCTAAATCATTAATATATATTGTGAATAACTGGGATCCCAGCACCGATCCCTGCAGTACCCCAATAGTCACTGCCTGCCATTTGGAAAAAGACCCATTTATTCCTACTCTTTGTTTCCTGTCTGCCAACCAGTTTTCTATCCATCTCAATACACTACCCCCAATCCCATGCGCTTTAAATTTACACGCCAATCTCTTATGTGGGACTTTGTGGAAAGCCTTCTGAAAGTCCAAATAAAACATATTCACTGGCTCCCTGTCATCAACTCTACTAGTTACATCCTCAAAAAGTTCCAGTAGATTTGTCAAGCATGATATCCCTTTCATAAATCCATGCTGACTCTGTCCAATTCTGCCACTGTTGTCCACGTGCTCAACTATTAAATCTTTTAAACTGGACTCAAAATTTTCCCCACTACCAACGTCAGGCTGACTGGTCTATAGTTCCCTGTTTTCTCTCTACCTCTCTTTTTAAATAGTGGGGTTACATTAGCTACCCTCCAATCTGTAGGAACTGTTCCAGAGTGCATAGAATCTCGGAAGATGACCACCAATGCATCCATTATTTCTAGGGCCGCTTGCGTAAATACTCTGAAATGTAAATTATCAGGCCCTGGGCATTTATCGGCCTTCAATCCCATCAATTCCCCCAACACCATTTCCCTACTAATACTGATTTCTTTCAGTTCCTCCCTCTCAATAAACCCTGTGTTCCCCAACATTTCTGGTATGTTATTTGTGTCCTCCTTTGTGAAGACAGAACCAAAGTATGTATTTAGTTGGTCAGCCATTTCTTTGTTCCCCATTATAAATTCTCCTGTTTCTGACTGTAAGGGACCTACATTTGTCTTCACCAATCTTTTTCCCTTCACATACCTATAGAAACTTTTACAATCAGTTTTTATGTTCCCCGCAAGCTTACTTTCGTACTCTATTTTCCCCTTTTTATTCAATCCCTTGGTCCTCCTTTGCTGAATTCTAAAGTGCTCTCAATCCTCAGGCCTGTTGCTTTTTCTGGTCAATTTGTATGCCTCTTCCTTGCATCTAATACTATCTCTAATTTCCCTTGTAAGCCATGGTTTGGCCACCTTTTCTCTTTTACTTTTGCACCAGACAGGAATAAACAATTGTTGCAGCTCACCCACGCACTCTTTGAAAGTTTGCCATTGCCTATCCACCGTCATCCCTTTAAGTAACGTTTCCCAATCCATCATAGCCAACTCGCCCCTCATACCATCGTAGTTTCCTTTATTAAGATTCAGGACCCTAGTCTCAGAACCAACTACGTCATTCTCCATCCTGATGAAGAATTCTATCATATTATGGTTGCTCATCCCCAAGGGGCCTTGCACAACTAGATTGCCAATTGCTCCTTTCTCATTACACAATATCCCGTCTAGGATGGCCTATTCTCTAGTTGGTTCCTCAACATGTTGGTCCAGAAAAACATCCCATATGCACTCGAGGAATTCCTCCTCTACGGTATTGTTACTAATTTGATTTGCCCAATCTACATGCATGTAAAGTCACCCATGATTACAGATGTTCCTTTATTGCATGCATCTCTAATTTCCTGTTTAATGCCATTCCCAACAACACCACTACAGTTTGGGGGTCTATATACAACCCCCAGTAATGTTTTTTGTCCCTTAGTGTTTCTCAGTTCTACCCGTGCAGATTCCACATCGTCGGAGCTAATATCTTTCCTTACTATTGTGTTAATTTCCTCTTTAACCAGCAATGCAACTCTACCGCCTTTTCCTTTTTGTCTGTCCTTCCTAAATACTGAATACCTCTGGATGTTCAGTTCCCATCCCTGGTCACCCTGCAGCCATGTCTCCGTAATCCTGGCTATATCATACCTGTTTACAGCTATTTGCGCGGTTAATTCATCCACTTTATTGCGAATGCTCCTTGCGTTAAGGCACAAAGCCTTAAGGCTTGTCTTTTTAACATTACTTGTCCCGTTCCCACTATTTTTCACTGAGGCCCTGTTTGATTCTTGCCCTTGATTTCTCTATCACTTTTCTCATTCCCATTTCTGTCTTTTGTTCTTGTCTTTGATTTCCGTTCCTCTGACTCCTTGCATAGGTTCCCATCCCCCTGCCGTTTTAGTTTAAACCCTCCCCAACCATTCTAGCAAATGTTCCCCCCAGGACATCAGTCCCGGTCCTGCCCAGGTGTAACCCGTCCAGTTTGTACTGGTTCCACCTCCCCATGGTAGATAAAGAAAAAAAACATTTGAAATATATGGGCAGAATTTTGCCCTTGTTGGGTGGGCTTGGCGGGGGTGGGTGGGCGTAGGTGCAGTCGGAAAGCTGACCACTGCCTGCGATCGAGGCCGGAAGGTGGTTTCACGCTGCTGGGCCAATTAGGGCCCACCCAGAGTGAAACGCGAGCGGCAGCGCTCAGCACTGCCTGTGCGGGCGGGGGCGGGGGTGGGGAGTGTGAGCGGTGCGAGCACGAACTTTGTGCCTGTGCTTGATAATCTCCCTGGGGCACAGGCTCTGTCACACGAGCAGAGACATGTTAATAATTAAATTTTAAATTTTTTATTTTATTTTTGCCATAAGTTTGGACTGGCAGTGATAAATTTCCTTCAATTATCTTTTTAATGGCCTTAACAGGCCTTTTAATTGTTGGTGGGCGTGCTGCTGCCTCCGGTCTGCACCCCCACCCCCCCAAGCAAAATATCACACGACTGCCCATTGACGTTGAGAAGCTCGCCCGACATTATCGCACATCATTTTTACGCTCGAGCGGGTCGGGCGCACGCCCCTCCACTGAGCTAAAAACTTTGCCCATATAAAATGTACAGAAGGTCATCAAAAGAGAGATTAGAAAGAATGTCAATATTCAGAGAAACAACAGCGCATTTTATGAACTTTAAGAAATAAGATAATCAAAAAAAGGAAAAAGACCGTTTAAAGATGAACTTGACATCTTGCAGTTGAGAATGAGGGAACGGTGCAAATGCTTTAAGTATTTCACTTCTATTTTTACAGAAGAAGGAGAAAATGAGCCTATAGATGTACCACAGGAGAATGAACTGGAGATAATATATTAAAATTTTATTTAGAAAGTTGAGTCTAAAAATAAATAAGTCATTAGATCCTTTCTTAAATTTTAATCTCAGGATATAGGCGATCTTGGCAAGGCCACATCTCCATCCTGAGTTGTCTTGAGAAGAGAATGATGAACTTTTTCCTTAAATTTCTGCAGCTTTTGTTGTGATGACAGAAATGGGAATTGTCTCAAAGGACCGCAGGGTGGTAAATGTTATACCCTTAAGGGTGAGGGATATCATTAGCCAGTGAGCCTTGCCTGGGTTGTGGATAAACCTTTAGTGGGGGTGTGGGTGGTGGTGGGGTGGGAGGGGAGGGGTGGGGAGAATGTCAGTGGCGATACTTCCATAACTTGGATGGAAAATTGGTGTAAATGGCTATTTATATTGTTTCACTGGGATTTCTGTTGAAGTTTGACTGGGAGCTCAGGAGAACTCCACAGAAATTCGGCTTGCTGCAGTTGATTAAATTGGCATGTAAGTAGTGAATAGTGAGAGGGTTGTGGACCCATAAGGTAAGTCCAGATGAATTTTTAAAGGTCACAATGTGCTTAACTAAATTGCTTTGATAAGAAATCCACAAAATTTTATAAATACAGGCAATGTGGTGAATGTACATGACAATTTTCAGAAGGGCTTTTATAGATTGTTGCATTAGATTATTATAGGTCGAGTATCCTTTATCTGAAACCCTCGGGACCGATTGCATTTTGGATTTCAGATAATTTCGGTTTTCGGGTACCACACCTAAACTTACATTACAATGGCCTAAGCCTAGGCTAGCTATAGTCTAAAGTAAATAAAATGGCTAGACCAGTGAGATGTATCATGGAATAATAAATACAGGGAACCTGTAATAAGTTTCTTTTTTGACACTTAGCCACAAAAATCGCAAGGTAAACAGTGCAGACAAACAACTAGATTTCCCCCACTAAAGGTCAATGAGATGCAAAAAAAAGTGCAGTTTTTGGATGTGGGGAAGATGTTTCCATTAGAAGGAGAGACTAGGACCCGAGGGCACAGCCTCAGAGTAAAGGGAAGACCTTTTAGAACAGAGATGAGGAGAAACTTCTTTAGCCAGAGAGTGGTGAATCTATGGAATTCATTGCCACAGAAGGCTGTGGAGGCCAGGTCATTGAGTGTATTTAAGACTGAGATAGATAGGTTCTTGATTGGTAAGGGGATCAAAGGTTACGGGGGAGAAGGCGGGAGAATAGGGTTGAGAAACTTATCAGCCATGATTGAATGGCGGAGCAGACTCGATGGGCCGAATGGCCTAATTTCTGCTCCTATGTCTTATGGTCTTATGGTCTTATGTGTGGTTTTCAGGTTTATGGATAAAGGATATTCAATCTGTATAATAAAAACTTAGTCACACAGTATTACACATGTGGAAGCAGGGAAAGCTAAGGCATGTGGTACAGTCCTGCATACAACAACAACAAAACTTATATCTATATGGTGCCTTTAAATCCCATGGTGCTTCACAGGAGCATTATAAAACTAGGTATGACATAAATTGAAAAGATTAGAGTGAAGAATGAGTAAATTAGGAACTATTGGTTAGATACTAGATATTGGTTAGAAGAAGTCTGTGATTGGTAATGTGGAAGGGGAGACTGTACGTTGGCCATTGAGTTTGGCAAAAGTCAAGATTTTGTCTTTTTACAGGTTTAGGAAGCTAAATGATACGGTCCTTCGATCCAAGATCAAAATGGTCACAACAAATCTACTGAGGGTTATTTTTTTTCATTCATTCATGTGATGTGAGCTTCGCTGGCTAGGGCAGCATTTATTGCCCATCCCCAATTGCCCTTGAGAAAGTGGTGGTTGAACCACTACAGTCCATATGGTATAGGTACATCCACAGTGCCGCTAGGGAGGAAGTTCCAGGATTTCGACCCAGCGACAGTGAAGGGATTTAAGATGAGGAGCTAGAGAAAGGAGCCAAGTCCCAGTGTAAAATATTAAAGTGCTTTGCTTTATACGCTTGCGATCATTGTATTAAACTAGTAATAAATATTTCCCACATGAGTTGTATTTTTCCCTCCCCAACAATTCTATTTGACTCATGCTGGGTATGGTTGCACAATACCAACAATCTTTCCACATGCCACCACATGTGATCTCAGACAGTCAGTAAGAGGTCAGTTATTGTCTTCTTTAACAAAGATCAGAGAAAGAACTTGGGACCTCCCTCATCTTTATGGCATTGTAAGTCACATAAGCAGAACACATAATGGGAAAAAAGTGAAGGCTCGGTACATTCCAGCAAAATGGATTTTAAAATTCACTTGTAACTTTCATCTCAATTATAAAGTCGTTCTCATGAGTGGACTCAGCTGGGCCCAACCTGTTACCCAGTGTGTGTCCAATATATACATATATATTATAAATTTGGTTCAGACTTTAACCTGAGGGTATTTTTTTGTTTACTTTTTGTCCATTTTAAAATACAAAGTTAAATAATTGAAAACATGACCGAAATAATTACTGTTACATATACAGGAACATGGAAAAGTAAAGACAGCTGCAAAAACTGAAATATTAGAATAGTGCACCATGGAGAGCATTGTGGGTTAAAGCACACATTTTTGTCATTATAAGGTAAAATAATAATTTATGAGATGATTGTAGAAGTTGGCTATAGCTCAGATATTTTCATCATCCATGTTGTGTTAATTGATGGCATTAAATATGGCATAGCGTTGTTTATTCCCAGTTAAATGGAACATTTTGAAGGTGCTAATTTAACAGTAAATTACCCCTCTTTGCCTACCTGCAAGTTTACAGTGCCTCCTTTGAAAGCTAAAAGGCAGAGGGAGACTCAGTTTATGTCACTGTGATAGTTTTATTACTGTCTTTCACAGCACCACAGTGACTGGCAGATTAATAGAACTGGCATTCACACCAGCAAGTGTCAGCAATTTTAGAATTCCATGGACCCATTTTAATGAAGGCTCTCTTTGCAGCAACCCTCCTCCTCCTTCAGGTACCCCGCCTTGAGAGGGCATTGGTAATCATGGACTTCCATTGGGTTGGCCCATGCTTGGCAAAGTACTGCAGTGGTTTGCTGTTGCCTTCTGTAGTATGGCTGACCATGAAACTCTCCTGCTCTTACCAACTGCCATCAGGCGTATTAGAAGGATTGACAGGCTGCTAAACACCCTGTTCGACCATGTTATGAACTCAGTTTCATGGCCATCAAGACCTGGAGTGGGACTTGAACCTGGACCTTCTGGCCTAGAGAAAGGGACACCACCACTCTAGGCAACGATAGTTAAATGACAAGATGCCCTGACTCAAATAAGGTTGTACATGTCGACGGTTATACAACCTTTTTAACCCAGGTGTATAAACTTCCACATGTACGTGTCCCATTTAACTGGGAATAAGTGCCTGGGTTAAAAGGATTGTATAAATTAGGTTCATACTCCTTTGCGTAAATGAGATTAAGTGTTGATCTAATTGAGATCTTTATGCTGATTAAAAGATTTGATAGGATAGATGGAGAGAAATGATTTCCTCTGGTGGGGAGTCGAGAACAAGGGGGCATAATCTTAAAAGTGGAGTTAGGCCATTCAGGGGTAATGGCAGAAACTCTTGTTTGGGTGGTGGAAATTTGGATCTCATTTCCCCCAAAAAGCTATTGAACCTCAGTGGGGAGGTTGGGGAGGGGTGGGGGGGTGGGGGTGGGGTGGTGGTGCAAATAGATTTTGTGAGGCAAGGATATTAATGATTACGGAACCAAAATAGGTAGAAGGAGTTCCAATACAGATCAATCGTGATCAAATTGAATTGCAGGACCAGCTTGACAGGCTGAATGGCCTATTCCTGTTTCTATGGTCCTGCATGGACACTACATTCTAAAGTTTCAAAATACATAATGGCAGTGAGGAATCTCATGCACTGCAAATTTTGGAAAACCATCAACACCTGAAGCTTCCAATAGGCATTGACTTTGGGTGATGTTCCTAGTTGCCACACATCTTTGGAAAGCTGCCTCCTGAATATGGGGCTGCATTTTACAGGCCTCCACTGGGTGGGTTCTCGGCTGGGGGTAGGTGCCCACCTTCCCACCCACCCCACAGTGCATCCCCTTAATAGGAAGGTTGGGCAGGTGCCAAAATTGAAATTCCACCCACCTTATATAAATAGATAATCAAGGGTCAGTTAGGCTTGTTACCAAGCCAATTGATCCTGATAATACGCTTCCCGCGCCATGAAACGTTTGGAACGGGCAGTCGGGTGGGTGTGGGCAGCTCGATTTTAAAAATAAATTCTTCAAAGGGTGGGAAAGAGTGGGGGTGGGGGGGAGGTTCTATTTTCGGGTACTGCCCTTTGTGGGGTCCCTGCTCCAAGATAGAACCCTGCCTTTCTTCCTATTCGCATGCTGCCTTAAACCCAGCACCCCCACCACCTCACCGCCTGTCTCCTGAACCTGCCCAAGCCCTTCTTGCCCAAAGTCCTGGACTTACCTATTTCCTGGGATCCATTGAGCCTTCTTCTGTTTCCTCATTGCAGTCCCAGCAGTGGCCACTAATGCCTTCTTGGCACTGCTGGGACTGATGAAGCTGCTGGCCAATTGGATTGGCTGCCAGCTCCCAAGGGCAGGACTTCATCCCAATAAGGGGGCGGGAGTCCCACGCTGGCCCTGTTTATAGCCCGCCCATAGTGCTTCATGGCTGTGGGGCTGGAGAGGCTGGAGTTCTCCCCATGGTTCTGGTGAGAGATCAATAGAATTCCTATGAAATTTCAGGACAGATTCTTGCAGATTCAATTAGCTGCTTTCAGATCTGCCCTATCTCTGTTATTCGTCTCCCAACTCCTGTTAAGTGTCCAAAGACCCCTTGATAGACACTTGGGACTTTTTACTACATTAAATGGCTGTATAAATGCAAAAGTATTGTTGTTCAAGAACCATACCAGTAAATTCAAAGCTGAAATTTCAAACTCTGTGATTGTTGAGTGATTCAAAGTAGAGAAGAGGGAAGCATTTGGAAACTTTCAAAATGAAACTGGAAATCAGAATGGAATGGAAGAAATTAGCACAGCCATTGAAAATCGCCCTTTAAAATTGTGCCTCGCTTCTTCAGATTACCAATTCAGACAGTGGGCTGCCAGTAAACCCTTCCCATCTCCAAACAAGAAAGGCTATTTTTCTAGGGTGCCAGGAAGATGTAATAATTTCCGTAATGTTATTGGAATTTATTGTAAGATAGAGTGACAGTGGGATGTGTATGTGCGTGTGTGTGTCTGTGCGTGTGTACATGTGTGAGTGAGACTTAATTGAATTAGAGGCGGCTAGTCTGGGCGCTTTGATGTAAGAAGAGAAGTTAGGTTTGAAATGTTAATTAGGTAAACATGGGAAGTTTTAAAATGTGAAGTTTAAAGGGAACATTTGCATTTTTAAATAAACCAAACTAGATTGTTTTCAAAAGAGGGAGTGAAATGTGTCACCTAGCCAGGCAAAGTTTGGAAAAAATGTGTTTATTTTTCCCAAAGCTTACTGGTAAACTTAGTGCTATGAGAGATTTTTATTATCAGAAAGATAAAGTCCAAAGACATAGTGAAACAATGGGAATTTGCATTCAAAGGGAAAAATATGTATAAAGGAGTTCAGGCTACATGTAAGGGTAGGCGATCTAAGATTCAACAAGGGTGAAAAGCCTTCAGCATCTATGCCTCAAACTGTTGTCTTCAAAGGACTGAAGTTAAGAAAACTCACTTGGAAGTAGACTTGTTCAGGGTATCATGTTTCTTTGCCTGGGTCTTAAAATCTTTTGCATTAATGAAAGTGTAACTGGGAGTTAAATTGATTAGGGGATTTAGAAGTGGTAGTAATTTGTAGATCTATGTATGTATTTAAAATCATTTCTCTTATTAATAAATGTTTAATTTAGTTTTATAAAAAATCTCTTAAGACTTGGTGGTCTTACTACTGAATTCAAAGCCTGCATCTCGAAACATATAAATTGGAAATTAGTCATGACAGTTGTTTCAAGTTTCCCTCTGGGATTTGAACAGCTCAGCATTTACCATCTGCTGTGTTATAACAAGGGTTAGCAACTGGGATCTGTAGGGTTGAAGCTTCTAAGGGCTGCAAAAATGGTTCAGGTTCCTTGTCTGATATTGACCAGATGCTCTTGAAGCGACTCTGCTGCACTTGGGACATATTGAGGACATTAATGATGTGAACCTAGAATTATTGGCTGGTTCAATTCAATTAGGGCAAAGCGTATTTATGCAATGAATATTCAAATTGTATTTCAGTGGACTGGATGAAAAACAATTGTACGATATTGAAGTACAAAAACAAGTAAATGGCTTCAACAAGTCTGTGCCCGGATTTTTCACTGGTCTGCTTGCTTCCCCATACCCTGCAAAATCCTTCTTTTTAAGGTAACTTTCTAATTTCTTTTCAAAAGCATTCATGGACTCTGCTTCCACAATCTATGGCAGAGAATTCTATACACCTTTAGTTTGGACACTTTTGGAAGTGGAGGAGTTGGGGGAGTAGAGGCAGGGAGTGATGGTAACAGAATTGGAGTGGTGAACTTAACCACTCCTTTTCCACTCTAATCAGGTTGACTAAAACCTTTAGGCAGTACGGGCACCAACTCCAAGCGACTGGGCTCCGCATTAAATATTGAATGCAGATCAGGCTCTGATTATCTGGTCGGAGATGGAGTTTTTAAAAAAGAAATTGTAACCCCTTAAGAGTGAAGTGCATGAGCCACAGGAGATTCGTATAGTCTTAAAGTTGCATCAGTTGTTGTACAGGGAGAGCGCCGTGATTGCATTTGGGATGGGAAAGGAATAGTTGGTCTAACAGCACCCATTTTTTGATCACTAATTTTTTTTTCTTCCTTCTCATGAAGCCAGTCAAAATGAAAGAGGTAGCAGTATTATCAGCAGGGGGTGAAATCACAAATGTACAGAGCTAATTTGAAAAGTGCCAGTGGGCTAAATACAGTTATAAAAGCTTTCATTCTAACTCAGCTATTGAAAGCAGTCCCAGGTCAGACATACAGCCTGAAGAAGCAAAAAATGCAGTATTTTTTTCATTTACGAGTCTTTGAAGCAATATCAAGAATGTGAAATTTTCTCGCTTAGCTGAGCGTTCACTGTAAGAGAACTTGAACCTGATACCTCTTTCACTTTATCAAGCTGTCAGTCAGTAACAATCAACGGTCTTAAGGAATAGTTAGGTTCCTAACGCAGGAACCTGTCATGGAAAATAATAATTCAGTATTGGAGGGTATCAACTAAATTTCACTTACTTTTAGATGTGTGGTTTAGTGTTTTACAAAATGTCTTACCTATCTACAGAAAAGATGACAACCCTTCATACATTTCATTACCACAGCCAATATTAAGCATTCCTAAAAGTAGTTTGTATTCCATTTCCATTAGTGTCATTTTTTACCTTGATAAATACAAAAATCACAGAATGTAAAGGAAATATAGAGATTGTTCATGCTCATTTTAACATGCTGTGGGTGTAGACTGGCAAAATCGATGCAATGCATCAGGCTATAACCTTTGATTTCAGACTTCTTCAAAAATTTATTGCACTATTTGATTAATGGTTTTATTTGAAGTGTCATTATTCAGAAATTGGTAAGTATATGCTTTAAATGCCACGGGTGTGATTCTGCCCTGGAGTGACGGCAGCCGATTTACTGCTGGTGTTGTTATCTGTAAATACATTACACATAAAAAGTTTTATTTTTCCTTCACAAGCACTCGAAAAATATTCTCATCCCCTCTTATTTTCCTTGTAGCTTCCACATTTTTATGTCTTCCTTCCTGAAGGCAGAAACTTCCAATGCAGCATGATTCTGTGGTTGTTACCTCACTTAAATGACTATATTTTACAAATGTTTGTTATGATTTTAAAGCATCAGTTCTTTCTTTCAGCGACTCCACAGCAACCTCAAAAATAGCCCACCCCTGAAATCCAGATATTATATTAACCCTGTCCTTACAAAGGTCATACAATCTGGGGCTAATGATAACACTAATTGTAATAATCTGCATGCTATACTTTATTCATGATGCATTAGATTCCCAGCATATTTTTAACCTTCACACAATGGTGGAATATCAAAGCACTGATCCGAGATTGTGCACACTGAAGTAACTTAACTGCATCGTTGGTAAACAATAAGATAGAACAATTTGTGACAATTGTTTCTCAGAGAAAAAAGTAGAAAACATACGAAAATCACCCCCCTTATGTCTCAAAATACGAAAATAAGAAAATGCCAGCTACTACTGAGAGGTAAGAGAATATTTTAAAATTATTTTGCTGTTTCTTGGAAAGTTCCTTTAATAGTGGCTGTGATTTTTTTTTCGCAATACTGTAATAGTTATAGTATCAGCCTTGGATCAGTGTTAGCGCTCTTAGATATGAGGCAGAGGGTTGTGAGTTCAAGTACCACTTCAAAGGCTTAACACATAACCTAGATTGACTCTTCATTGCAGTCCCGAGGGAGTGCTGTTCTGTCAGAGGTGCTGTCTTTCAGATGAGTGGTTAAACGAAAGCCCCGTCTGTCCACACATGTAGATATAAAAGATTGCACACTACAATTTGAAGAAAAGTTGGGAGATATTCTGGCCAATGTGCAATTCTGATCCAGTGCCACCAAAAAACAGATACTTCTTTATAAATGACTGTTTATTAGTCCTTGGTGCGTGCAATTTAGCGGCCATGTCTGGTTATATAACAATGTTAACATTTCAAAAGTACTTAATTGACTGAGAAGTGCTTTGAGGCACCCTGAGAATGCGAAAGACAATAGATTTAAATATTCTTTCTATTTTACTTGATAATGTGCAGTCTGTAGTTAGAACGTACTCCTAGGGTCTTAATGTTACATCATTCCCTTTAACTGAGAGGAGAAAAAGGTTACAGACATCTGTTAATTCTTTGCTGTTTTTATTTGTTGGGATATTTCAGTACCATTTTGTTATGCTGCCAAGAATTTGTTCCTCTCAATTTGATTTTCCTCCTCTGTGGCAGCCTATCTGCCATGGGCACTTCATTCACATTGAATCAAAATCGTGTAATTCTGTGTTCTTTCCTGACTATGCAAATGTGCATGAAATGCAAATGAAATGGTACATTGCAAGCCAGAAAGCATAACAGATTACAGCCAGCCATTTTCTACTCTGAGAATGACTGATAGCAGTCAGAAAGAACCCTCGAAAACGAATGTGATGAATTTATCCTGCGTCAATCAGCCTCCGTCTTCCCACAATCGATAGGTTGTCATAAACTCAAGATTGATGACACTTACCTATTGGTTCTTGATTTTTCTCATCATTTTGCCTACGCCTTTTCACCCAGGATTTTGCACCGCGCACTATGGGCCATGACCCTTTACCTATGTTTCTCAATAATAAGCATTTTTGAACAAGTTGTGAATTTTTTTAAAAAGTGTCTATTTTACTCCAAAAATGGTGCTTAAAATGAAACCACATAACTGAGTTGCTTTTGGATTGGTTTCAGAACACTGGGAACTTAAATGCGCAGTTTTAATTATTAAATTATACTGAACAAACTAACCATTTGAAAAATATTACATTGATCACTAAAAATGTGGGAAAATGCATTCAACAAATACTGGGATCAGATTTGGTTTCTTAAGAGATGATTTAGGGATGTTATTATGGCAACAAATTCCTTCAATACAGGCTATTAAAAACAGTACCTTCCTGGAAGAATCTTTTAAAAATGCATTTGCACCTTGCCCCAAATACAAATATATTGAAAACACAAGCATAAAGTCCAAAGTGAATTTCTAGCTCCAAACTGAAACTACAAAGATTATTTTATCACTGGCTTAAATCTGTCACACCTAAATCCTAAGCTTTCAGCATTTAAGACTCAGATTAGAGGTGTAATTGACCATATGGTGGAATTTCTAAGCCTCCTATGAACATGCTGCTATTAAGCTTCTTTTTTTCACTCAGTTCCAGTTACAACCTCCTGAGGCTAGAGCTCTGGATGCTAATCCTTTCAGAAGTTATTGTCCATCGTTTTGTTCCTGGCCATTCATCAGCCACCAGGCAACAATTCAACCTTTGGCTTCAACTTGGTTTCAGGTTGAAAAACACTTGCATGAAAGGGTCAGAGAAGGCTTAATTCCTAGCAATAAAAAGGAATGCAAGAACAGAAACGGAACATTATTGCTTTGCTTTTTAATCCACCAAGAAGATCTTCCAGGTGAGTGACGTGATCCAAATGGAAGATCAAATGATCCTACAAGAGTTTAAAGTACTTTGACGAATTGTTTTCCAAACCAGTTCTTCTGCCCAGTTTAAACTGATCCTTCACTAATTGACTTACTTATTTATGTTCTGGTCAAATGAAGAAAAAGTACCCCTTTCAGCATCAGAGTTTTCACAGCGATGCAGTGATTTTTCTCCTTTATAGATTTTGCCTCTTTACTCCAATTATTCATTTGATGACTGATGATGATGTACGGTGTCATAGGCACTGACAGTCTACTCCATATAGGTGACCATATTTCACATATAAGCCTAGGCAATAAAGGCAGGTAAAAACCCGAGCAGAATAATGACAGAGCATGAGTTGCCCCTACCCTGGAGTGAAGTGCAATAACTCAGCTCCCTTTTCAAGGTGAAATCTTGCACCTAGCTAGGAGACGCCAAGCAATATAATTATGGTCAGAATTTTCACATCAGCGTGCGGGGTCGGGCCAGACACGCCGACGCGTAAAATGACGTGCGGTGATGTCGGGCATGCATCCCGACATCACTGCGCGTCATTCAAATCTTTCACTCGGCAGGCGAGCTGGAGGTGGCTGTGTGCCCATTGAACTGTCAAAGGCCTGTTAAGGCCATTAATAAACCAATTAAAGTAATTCTCAATGCTTTAACCTTAAGGTTGGCGGCAGGCGAAGAGCCCAAGCAGCCTCCGCGTTTTTCAGGAAATCTCATCCACGGGCAGGATGAGGTTTCCTGAAGGTTTTATTAAATAAATTTAAAAATTTTCACAATTCATAAACATGCCCCAGCTCATGTGACATTGCTACATGAGGGGACATGTCTGATTAATTTTAATCTTTCTTTATTTCAAACTTTCAACCTGAACTTAATCTCCCTGAGGCAGCTCCGCGCCTCAGGGAGGTTTCTGTGCTCTTTCGCGCGCATGCCCAGATTCTCCGTGCTCCCCCCTCCCACACAGGTATCACTGAGCTATACCGGGCGAGTGTCACGCTGGGCAAGCCTTAATTGGCCCGCCCACGTAAAATGGCGTGCAGCTGCGATCAGCTCCGCACCTGCTTGCGCCCGCTCCTGACTGGCCCACCTGACAGGCAGAAAATTCTGCCCTATATTACTGATAAAATTGGTACTATGAAAGGGATTTTATTATTAGAAGAGGTGGAGTTCAAAGGGCCTGGTGATACAATGAGAATTTACATTCAAAGGGAAGGCTGGGTATTTACAGAAAAGGGTTTTGTGTGTGGGCCAGAGACATGTGAGATCTAAGTCGCCTGTAAGCCCACAACTGTCTGCAAAGGAACCAAACTGAAAGAAGCCACATTTTGAATTCATAAGATAAAATATGCTTTGCCTGGTGCCTGTTTAAGCCTATGCTTTATTGTTGCCGAGGGGAAGATTACCTTGGAATGATTAATTTGGGGATTTGTTTAATAGTTATTATGATAGTAATTTGTAGACATGTGTATGTGTTTAATAACTTGTTAAATTAATAAAGGTTTAATTTAATTTATATAAAAACCTCTGTAGGCTTGATGGTTTCGTTTCTGAATTCAAAGCTGCATCTCCAATATACCAATTGAAAATATAGGTTATGGTAGTTGTTTAAGTTTCCCATTGGGATTTTAAATAACTCAGCCTTTGCTAACTGCTGTGTCATAACAACTAGGGGCTCCTGACGGGATAATATTTGTAATTCCTTGATTAGTTTGGAATTGGTGAATTTTAAGGTTACGAGTATGAGAAGCACTTTGAATTCAGGAGGCGGTTTTTTAGAAGTGGTGAGACTGCAAGATGGCTTTGGCAATTGCTAAGACTTGTCTGGGAGTAGAAGATATAACTCTGGGTTGAAAGAAATAACCAAGAGTAAGTTAGCAGAGTTGGCAGAAAAGTTAAAATTGGGGTTACCTGCTGGGGCTAGGAAATCAAACCTAATTAAAAGTATAGCACAGCATCTACAGTTGGAAGTGATACCTGACACTTGTGAGTCACAGCTGGAGGTAGTGGGACTTCAGTTTGAAATGAAGGAGCTTGAATTTGAACAAGCAAAGGAACTGAAAAAACTTGAATTAGAAGCAAAGGAAAGAGAAATGACATTTAAAAGGGAGCAAGCCGAAAGGCAGGAGAAAGAAAAGAAGCTGGAACTGGAATTTCAGGAAAGAGAGAAAGCAAATACCTACTTAAAAGGCTGGAAGTTAAAAAATAAATCTTGGATTCTGAGGAGAGTTCCGATGATGAAGAAACCATTAACCTAAAACTCAGTGGGGCGATGTTTAGATTTGTATAAGCTCTTCTACAGTTTGAGGAAGAAGATGTTGAAGGATTCTTTGTTTCATTTGAGAAGATAGCTAAGCAGATCAAATGCCACAGGGTGAAGAAGGTAAAGATGTTAAAATTTTAAGAGATACAGGGGCTGGTCAATCTTTAATGTTGTATGATAGTGATACTTGTTGTTCAGAGGGAGTATTCCAGGAGCAGGTGATAACAAGTAGGGTTCATGGTGATACTAAATCTATTCCGTTGTGGAAGGTAAATTTAAAGAGCAAATGGAGGACAGGTGAAGTCATAGAGTCATAGAGGTCTACAGCACAGAAAAAGGCCCTTCGGCCCATCATGTCTGTGCCGGTCATACAACTACCTAACTATTCAAATCCTATTTTCCAGCACTAGGCCTATAGCCTTGTATGCTATGGCATCGCAAGTGCACATCCAAATGCTTCTTAAATGTTATGAGGGTATCTGCCTCTACCACCCTTTCAGGCATTGAGTTCCAGATTCCCACCACCCTCTGGGTGAAAAAATTCTTCCTCACATCCCCTCTAAACTTCCTGCCCCTTAACTTAAATCTATGCCCGCTGTTATTGATCCCTCTGCCAAGGGGAAATGTTCCTTCCTGTCTACCCTATCTATGCCCCTTATAATTTTATGCACCTTAATCATGTCCCCCCTCAATCTCCTCTGCTCCAGGGAAAATAAGCCCAGTCTATCCAATTTCTCCTCATAACTAAAACTCTCCAGCCCAGGCAACATCCTGATAAATCTCCTCTGCACTCTCTCTAATGCAATCACATCCTTCCTATAATGCAGATTCCAGAAATGCACGCAACACTCTAGCTGTGACCTAACCAGTGTTTTATACAGTTCCAGCATAACCTCCCTGCTCTTATATTCTATGCCTCGGCTAATAAAGGTAAGTATCCCATATGTCTTCTTAACCACCTTATCTACCTGTTCCGCTACCATAAGGGACCGATGGACATGCACACCAAGGTCCCTCTGATCCTCGGTACTTCCCAGGGTCCTATCATTCATCATGTATTCCCGTGCCTTGTTTGTCCTGCCCAAGTGCATCACCTCACACTTATCCAGGTTAAATTCTATTTGCCACTGATTAGCCCATCTGACCAGCCCATCTATATCCTCCTGTAATCTATGACTATCCGCCTCACTATTTACCACCCCACCAATTTTCATGCCATCCGCAAACTTACTGATAAACCCTCCTACATTCAAGTTTAAATCGTTTGTATATACCACAAACAGCAAGGGGCACAACACCTATCCCTGTGGACCCCCACTGGATACAGGCATCCAGTCACAAAAACACCCCCTAACCATCACTGTCTGCTTCCTGACACTCAGCCAATTCTGGATCCAATTTGCCAAATTGCCTTGGATCCCATGGGCTCTTACTTTTGTTATCAGTCTCCCATGCGGGAACTTATCAAAAGCCTTGCTGAAGTCCAAGTAGACTACATCAAATGCATTGCCCTCATCTACACACCTGGTCACCTCTTCGAAAAATTCAATCATGTTAGTTGGACATGACCTCCCCTTAACAAAACCATGCTGCCTGTCCTTGATTAATCCCTGTCTCGCCAAATGTAGATTAATTCTGTCCCTCAGAATTGCTTCCAATAGTTTCCCCACCACTGAGGTTAGACTGACTGGCCTGTAGTTCCCTGGTTTAATCCCTTCTTCCCTTCTTGAATAACCCCATTGGCTGTCCTCCAGTCCTCTGGCACCTCTCCTGTGGCCACAGCGGTATTGAAAATTATTGCCAGCGCCCCTGCTATCTCCTCCCTTGCCTCACTCAACAGCCTGGGATACATTTCACCTGAGCCTGGAGATTTATCTACTTTTAAGCCTGTCAGACCACTCAGAACCTCCTCCCTTTCTGTGCTAATTTCTTTAATTATATCATAGTCCTTCTGCCTGATTTCCATACCCACATCATCTCTCTCACTTGTGAGCACCGACACAAAGTGTTCATTTAGAACCCTACCTATGTCTTCCACCTCCACACACAAATTACCACTATGATCCTTAATGGGTCCTACTCTTTCCCTAGTTATCCTCTTACTCTCAATGTACTTGTAAAATAACTTTGGATTTTCCTTTATTTTACCTGCCAATGTTTTTACATGCCCCCTTTTTGCTCTCCTAATTTCCTTTTTAAGTTCCCCCTTACACATTCTATACTCCTCTAGGGCTTCCGCTGTTTTTAGCCCTCGGTATCTGCCATAAGCCTCCTATTTTCTCTTTATCCAGTCCTGTATATCCCTTGACATCCAGGGTTCCCTGGATTTGTTAGTCCCACCCTTTGTCTTTACTGGAATATATTGGCCCTGTACTCTCCCTATTTCCTTCTTGAATGAGTCCCATTGCTCTGACGCAGATTTACCTAAAAGTAACTGCTCCCCGTCCACTCTGGCCAAATCATATCTGATCTTATTAAAATCAGCCTTCCCCCAATTTAGAACTCTGATTTCTGGCCCATCCTTGTCCTTTTCCATAACAACCGTGAATGTAATGGAGTTATGATCACTATCTGCAAAATGCTCCCCCACTGATGCCTCTACCACTTGCCCAGCTTCATTCCCTAAAATTAAGTCCAGAACCGCCCCCTCTCTTCTAGGACCTTCTAGCTACAGGCTTAAAAAGCTCTCCTGATGCATTTTAAGAATTCCTCTCCTTCTAAACCTATCACACCATGACTAACCCAGTTAATGTTGGGGAAGTTGAAACCTCCCACTATTGCTACCCTATTATTTTTACACTTCTCTGAAATTTACCCACATATCTGCTCTTCTATTTCTGTCTGACTGTTTGGGGGCCTATAGTACACTCCCAGCAATGTGATTGCTCCTTTTTTGTTTTTAAGTTCTACCCATATGGCTTCATTTGAGGAGCCTTCTAAGATGTCATCCCTCCTTACTGCTGTAATTGATTCTTTGATCAATATTGTGATACCCCCTCCTCTTTTACCTCCTTCCCTGTCTTGCCTGATGACCCTATACCCTGGAATATTGAGCTGCCAATCCTGCCCCTCTCTCAACCATGTCTCTGTGACAGCAATGACATCATATTTCCACGTGTTAATTTGTGCCCTCAACTCATCTGCCTTATTCGTCTGACTCCTTGCATTAAAATAAATACCATCCAACCTTGCCAAACTCCCTTGTGCCTTAACTGACCTATAATTTCTATGCCTTCCAGGCTCACTTGCTCACTTTTCTAATTTTGGCTGTGCATCTCCCCCTGCTGAACCTCCTCTCAGAATCCCACCACCCTGCCAAGTTAGTTTAAACCCTCCTCAACGGCACTAGCAAACCTCCCCGTAAGGATGTTGGTCCCATTCCAGTTCAGGTGCAACCCGTCCGCCTTGTACAGGTCCAACCACCCCCAGAAACAGTCCCAATGTCCCAGAAATCTAAAGCCCTCCCTCCTGCGCCATCCCTCCAGCCACGCATTCATCTGGACTAACCTCCTATTTCTATAATCACTAGCATGTGGCACTGGAAGTAATCCAGAGATTACTACCTTTGAGGTCCTGTTTTTTAATCTGTTTCCTAGCTCCCTAAATTCTGCTTGCAGGGCCTCATCCCTTTCTACCTATGTCGTTGGTACCAATATGTACCACGATCTCTGTCTGTTTGCCCTCCCTCTTTAGAATGCCCTGCAGCCGTTCAGTGAAATCCTTGACCCTGGCACCAGGGAGGCAACATACCATCTTGGAGTCATATCTACGGCCGCAGAAACGCCTGTCTATTCCCCTTTCTATCGAGTCTCCTACAACAATTGCTCCTCCCCTCTTTTTCCTCCCCCCATGCAGCTGAGCCACTCAGTGCCATGAGCGTGGTTGCACTCCCCAGAGGAACCGTCACTCTCACCGTTTCCCAGCACAGAAAAACGGTTCTCAAGCGAGACGCACCCTGAGGATTTCCTGACTATCTGCCTGACACCTTTCTCCTGACTGATGGTCAACCATTCCCTCTCTGTCTGCACTTCTGCAAGCTGTGGGGTGGCCACGTCTAAACACGTGGCTATTCACGAAACTCTCAGCCTCGCGGATGTACCTCAGTACCTCCAGCTGCTGCTCAAGCTCCGAATTTCAGAGCTCAAGTAGCTACAGCTGGTGGCACTTCCTGCACACGTGGTCAGTCAGAGCGCAAGGAGCGTCTAGGACTTCCCACGTGTTGCAGGCGGTACATAACATGGGACTGAGCTGCCCTGCCATGCCTCTAGTTTAAAAAAACCCTTTACTTTAAATTAAATTATTTATGTACTTTAGTTAAAAACTAGAAACCTTACCTTTCATTAGCTTAATCTATTTTAAACTGGAGAAAAAAACCTTTGTGCTCATGTCACTTTTTGAAGCTTCCCCGCAATCAAGCTGGTTCTGATCTCTTCACTGCTCTCTCACGCTGTCTTGTGATGTCAACCTTGTTATTTTCAATGAGAACTGACTGCAGGACACTCTTCCCAGACTGCTTCACCACGATGCTGACTGCAGGACACTCTTCCCAGACTGCTTCACAGCGATGCCGGCTGCAGGACACTCTTCCCAGACTCAAAATTGATGCTAGTTCCATGACTATTTATATTCCAGATTTACTAAGAATTCAAATTCTACCAGCTGCCATGGTGGGATTTGAACCTGTGTTCCCAGAACATTAGCCTGGGCGTCTGGATTACTAGGCCAGTGACATTACCACTACACTACCAGCTGTCCCTTATTATTGGAAGTGGAAAAATTGCCTGTTGCAGGGGTTCAATTTATTCTGGTAATGATATAGCTGGATCACAAATGTGGGTGATGCCTAGGGTATTTGAGCAGCCTGTAGAAGTGTTTTCAACAGAGGTGTTACAGAAGGAGCATTATGGATTGTTTTCAGATTGTGTGGTAATGAGGTCACAGGCACATAGGTTGAAACAAGAAAAACAAGAAGGGCAGGCAGTTCAAAGGCAAGAAGAAGGTGTCAAAATCCAATTAGCTGGCACTTTGTTTGATAACATTGTTCAGGAAGAAAGACCACAGGACAATTTAGCTGAAGTGTTTTAACTCTAGGGGGTTAGTGGAGTTATAGAAAAATGATTTGCAATTAAAGCAGTTATATCAGAAAGCTTATTCAGAAACAGAAGCAAAATGTATTCCAGTATGTTATTAACTTCAGGGAGATATTTTGATGAGAAAATGGAGGCTGGATCATGTCTCAGAAAATGAAAGCTGGAGTGAGGTGCATCAGATTGTTATCCCATTAGGGTATAGTAGGGGGATTCTGAGGATTGCTCATGAAATTCCAATGGGGGGCATTCAGGAATTAGGAAAACACAGGAAAAGATACACAGATATTTTTTTGGCCAGGATTGCATAGGGATATAGTCAAATTCTGTGGAACCTGCCATACATGTCAAGTAACAGGGAAACCACAAACTGTGATTAAGCCAGTGCCTTTAACCCCAATACCAACATTTGAAGAACCTTTTACTAGGGTCATGACTGATTGTGTAGGACCCCTCCCTAAGACTAAAAGTGGACATCAGTACTTACTAACAATAATGGATGTGTCTACCAGGGGCAGAATTTTTCACTCGACGTGTGTGCGCGCGCCCGACTCGCTCGAGTGTGAAACAACACGCGATGACGTCAGCTGAGCTTGCTGACGTTAATGTACCCTCGCAATATTTCGCTAGGTGGGTGCGCGATTGAGAGGGAGGTGCACCCGCCATTAATTAAGAGGCCAGTTAAGGCCCTTGACACACTAACTGTCTCTGACTTTATGTAGCCCATGTGATTTTTTGGCCATTGCACAGGCAAAACGGGCAGGCAAACAGGCCACAATTAGCAAAAGCTCATCCACGGGCGGGACAAGAATGGCCAGTGGCATTATCAATATGAGTAGTGAGGAGTTTTGGACCAAACTTGCTGTTGGTTGCTTCCATGGACTGGACAGCTTCATCTCACTTCAGGGATGCATTCTGAGCATTTCTAGGCTTCATTTCAGGACTCATTGTTTTCTTCCAGGCCCCCAGAGGATTCAGACCATGTGGACCCTTCCAGGTATCAGACAGCCTTCCCTAACCCTGGTAATGGGGATTGTGGTCTCTGCTGGAGGCATCTCCTCTGAGGTGGAAGAGAGGGGCAGAAAGGAGAGGAGACCAGGTGTCCCTATTCAGCTTCCAGAGGAGCGAACTGTGGGAGGAGAGGTGCAGGCACAAGGGGCGTAAAGCCAGCAGGGAGTCCAAGGCGGAAGGGGCTGCAGAAGAAATCACTACCCTGCTGCCAGGGTTTACAGGCGGCGATGCAGCTACCTCAATATGTCCGAGCTGCAATGCGAAAGGAGGCTTCGCCTCTCAAGGGAGACAGGGACCTCCGTCTGTCAGAGGATCGGGCCTGAGATCAGCTTCAACTGTTTGGGTGGACACCCCATGCCAGTGGCGCTGAATGTCACAATGGCCCTCAACTTCTATGCCTCCGGCTCTTTCCAGGGTTCAGTGGAGGGTCTTTGTGGAGTCTCCCAATCAGCTGCCCACAGTTGCTGATGACAGAAGCTCTGTTCAGATGTGCATTGACTTTCATTCATTTCCATATGAACGAGGCCAGCCAGACAGAACGAGTCAGAGGCTTTGCAGCAATTGCTGGGTTCCCCCGTGTCCAGGGTGCTATAGACTGTACACATGTGGCTATCAAGGCGCCAGCAGGTGAGCCCGGTGCCTTCGTCAACAGGAAGGGCTTCCACTCCATGAACGTGCAGATAGTGTGTGATCGCAGGATGCTGATTCTATAAGTCTGTACAAGGCACCCAGGCAGCTCCCATGATGCTCACATCCTGAGGCACCCCCAGGTGCCAAGGCTCTTCAGTGCTCCAGCCCAACTGGATGTATGGCTGCTGGGTGACCAGGGCTATCCCCTCAAAAGGTGGCTCATGACGCCTCTCTGCCACCCAAGAACAGAAGCTGAGCAGCGTTACAACAGGAGCCATGTCTCCACAAGGGCGGTGGGAGAGAGGACCATAAGTCTTCTCAAGATGCGCTTCTGATGCCTGGACCATTCAGGGGCCGCACTGCAATACCCCCCAGATCGTGTGTCACTTACAGTGGTTGCATGTTGCGCTCACCATAATCTGGCACTGTCAAGGGGGGACCCAGTGGAGGAAGAAGGTCTTAACGCAGCTGTACAGGCAACAGATATGAGTCCAGTAGTGAGTCCGAGGATGAGCACGGTGAGAACGCTGAGGGTATGGACGCTGCCCTGGGTAACCTTCAGGGAGGCAGGGACACCCGGGATGCTTTCAGCTAGCCTACCAAATAAGAACCAACGCCACACGCCAGGACTGCAGGCTCCATACTCGATCCCTGACAGGACCAGCTCCTTGGCCAACAACATACACTTTGTGCCTTTGCAATAAAGGTTCAGGAGACACACGTCCATCATTACATAATGGCCTTCCCTGCACCTACAGAACAAATGAAGCATACAGAGGCCAATAGCACAAAATAACGTGTCATTTAATTGTGAATGTGAAGAATAGCTGAAATAAACATTAACTGGTGTTTTAATCACACCATGAAAAAATGTAATGCAAAATAGGGAAACAAAATATCACCTGTGATACATCCGTCTTGTGCTTAAGGTGCTTTACATTTACATTTGTGGGTGCTATGTTTAGGTGCTCCCCCCTCACTGGCACCAGCATTGGAGACAGCCTGTGACTCTGCTGTCTTGTTGGCCTTGATGACCTTGGCAGTCGTCCTCTGGTGCGTGGAGCCTGTGGAGATACACGTGGAGCTGGCCCTGCCTGGGAGGGAGCAGCCAGTGCCATGGCTGGCATCTCCCCAGTCGCCGTAGCCTCATCAGATACCATGGTCACTGGCAGAGGGGCGGAGGAATTGCTGCCCTCATCTGGAGAGTCCTGAGAGGAGCCCACAGAGATGACAGGCAGCTCATGGGGCAACATGGGATTGCTCTGGATCTTCCTGCTCACCCATTGATGGCCGGGCACCTAGCTGGGATACTGGGTGCCCAATCCATCTCCCACTCTGACACTGACCAGCTGAGGTCATTGCCGGTGTGTGGGCTTACAGGTCTGAGCGCATCCCCAGGGACCCCTGATTGTGTCCCTGGAGCAGCCTCCCCATGAGAGTCGCCACTCGCTCCATGGAGGGGGCATTGCGCTCAGCCATGAGGGTCAACGCAGTGGTCATGTTCCGCAGGGACTCCTCTACAACGGAGACCATGGCACTCATCCCCTCGTGTATCTCCGCCAGATCCTCCCGCACACCCCGCTGGACTTCCAGCATCTGGTGCGTAATAGACGACTCCAGAGGCCCATCATCAGCCATCGCCTGAGCATCATTCTGGTCATCAGCAGTCCTCCGACTGCCGGAGCCCTGGGCACTCTCTGCCTCTACCTGCACCTCAAGCGAGTGTAAACTGCTCTTACCAATGTGCACCAAGATACAAGACGGCGACCTTATGCCCACCGAGGTGCTGGTATCTGCGTTGATGCCTGCTTGACAGAGTGGGTGTGATGCAGGTGTGTGCTCAGCATGGTGCTCCTCCGGGGTCAGGGGTGGGCCTTCAGGCTCCTCATAGTGACTGCCTGCTGGTGAGCCTAAAAGGGACAGGAAGGACATGTGATTAGTTTAAGTTATCACACTGTCACTGTGCATGCCAGGCACGCTGGTGAGACAGGGATATGCATCATGGTGCCCTTGACTTTCCATTATCAATGGGGACTCCAGGTTCAAGGCTCACATCAATATAGAGACTACACTAGAACGATTGCAATAGCCGACATTCTCACCTCAATGCTCTGCACTCCTACCTTCGTCTGGCACCCCAAACTCACTGCGCACGCTTGACTGAGGTGCATGGCACCTCTCCAGGTCCAGAGCCTCCTGCTCATAACGTTAGTCAGATTAGGAGGTGTGGGGTTCCTCTGCCAGTCCGCAACATCTCAATATTGTTATGGGATGTTTTCTCCTGAAAGGATAGAGGAACATTGATTAGTCCACCCTGTATCTGCAGCGCCATTGCACCATGGCCAACCCCACCTGAGAAACACCTCGCAGGGCTCAGCCGATTTGTGACCCTGGAGCCGCAAGGGACTCAGTCCAAGCAGCCAGGGCTCACCCCCTTGGCCAGGGTGACATTGGCTCATTGACATTTGCCACTCACAGTCTATCCCCTCTGAGGTCCAGGTGGGGATGGCCAGCTCTTGACTGCCCTGCAAAGTGACCCATGCCAACACGGTAT
This sequence comes from Cetorhinus maximus, assembly GCF_964194155.1. Lineage (NCBI taxonomy): Eukaryota > Metazoa > Chordata > Chondrichthyes > Lamniformes > Cetorhinidae > Cetorhinus > Cetorhinus maximus. The sequence goes on along the minus strand of NC_135885.1, from coordinate 27,136,921 downwards.
TCATCCTTCCCGATTGCAGCCAATCGTTGAAGCGCTTCCAGCACTGAACCCATGTGCGTCTCACCACCTCTTGGCTGCTGATCCTGGATGCCACCTCCTCCTGGGCCTTTTGGTGAGGTGTGGGGGCCTCCTCCTGCTATCTCTGGGGACAAGGGCTTCCTCCCTGGCTGCAATCTCCTCCAGGAGGGCTACGAGGCACTCATCCGAGAAACGCGAGGCCGACTGTCCCGCCTACATACCCTCCCACCTGCCGTGTCCACCCACAACGGGATCCATGGACTTCAGCGTCCTTCTATAGCAGCCTTCCAGGGGCTGCCTGGGCCTGTTTTGAATCAGCTGCCGGGTCACTATTGGACCCAGCAGACATGGTGCCCTGCCCCTGCCCCTGCCTGCCCCTTCTCGCTGATTCCCCAGCTGCCTTTCATGCTGGGCAAGCCTTAATTGGCCCAGCAGCATGAAATCGCGGTGCACTGCCCATCGCGGGCGCCGGTCGGCTTCCTGACTGCCACCGTCTGCCCCCGCCGAGCCCGCATACCAAGGGTAAAACTCTGCCCCAGGTTTACTGAAGCAATGCCTTTAAGAAATATTACAACTAAGAAGATTGTGGAGGAGTTAATTTTTTTTTTACACGATATGGTTTATCTAAGGAAATGCAATCAGATCAGGGGTCAAATTTCATGTCACAGCTGTTTAAGGAAGTAACGAACAATTTGGGGATAAAACAGTTTAAGTCAACAACTTATCATCAGGAGTCATAAGGAGCTTTGGAAAGATGGCATCAAACTTTAAAAACTATGATGACAGCATATTGTCAGGATTATCCACAGCATTGGGATGGAGGAATTCCATTCTTGTTATCCGCTCCTAATGCATCAGCTGGTTTTAGCCATTTTGAACTAGTTAATGGTCATGAGGTAAGGGGACCACTGAAATTAATTCATGAGAAACGGGTGGATCAAAGTTCAGAAACTATTCTCTTGGATTTCAGGGAAAGATTGGACAGAGCATGTGAGTTGGCTAGGGAATATTTAAAGAAATCACAGCAAATGATGGAAGTGAGGGCAGATAAGAAAGCTAAAGCTCGCAATTTTCTTTCTGGAGAGAAAGTATAATTTTGTTACCAGTACTAGGTGATTCATTAAATGTAAGATTTAGTGAGCCTTACAGGGTTGAAAAGAAATTGAGTGAAGTAAATTATTTAATAAATACTCCAGATAGGAGAAAGAAGCAGAGGGTGCGTCATGTAAATATGCTTAAAAAGTACTTTGACAGGGAAGAGGAACAAAAAGGGTTATTAGTGATGGTGGATGATGAGAAAGAGGTAGAAGTGCAGGACTCTGAAATTGATTTTCCTCTAATCAAATTGGATAATGAGGAGGTGCTTGAAAATTTAAATGAAATATTGGGTTACCTTCCAAGCAATTGTCAAAGTGATTTGGAAAAGCTATTGCAGTCACACAAACCTATTTGTGGGAATAAATTAGGAAAGACAAGATTTAGTTATACATGGGGGAGAATTTTCTCCCCGTTAGGGGGGTTGGGCAGGAGCGGGTGTGCGCACAGTCGATCGCCGCCCGCAATTGGCTGGGTGCCGCCATTTTACATGGGCGGGCCAATTAATTCTTTCACATGCGTATGAAAGAATGCAGAAATCTCCCTGAGGCACAGAGCTGTCTCAGGGAGATTAGTTTAAGTTCCAAAAATTTTAATAGAATAAAAAAAATTTAAGACATTTCCCCTCATGCGACAGTGTCACATGAGCTGGGGCATGTCAATGAACTTTAATGAAAAATTTATTTAAGTTATAAACCCTTCATTAAACCTCATCCTGCCCTTAAGTTTGGATGGGCAGCTCAATTAATTACTTTAATTAGTTTTTAAATGGTCTTAATAGGCCTTTGACAGTTCGGCGGGTTCGCAGCCAACTCCGCTGCGTGCCCGCTGAGCTGAGGATCAGGATGAGACATGGTGATTTTGGGACGCACACCCGATCTCACCACATGTCATTGCGGGCCCCGCTTGCCGACCGGGAGATTCTGCTCATGATGTCATTGTACAGATTTCATCTTCAATAAGGCAACATCCTCATAGATTAAATCCGGCAAAGTTATCACAAATACAAAAAGAAACTGATTTCACGCTTCAAAATGATATCATTGCATCTAGCTGCAGTAACTGGAGTTCGCCTACTGTGCTGGTACCGAAACCAGATGGAACACAAAGACTGTGTGTGGACTATCGAAAGGTGAATGTGGTGACAAAAGTGCATTCATATCCTATACCACGGTTGGAAGATTGCATTGAGAAAGTGGGACAATTGAAATTTATCACAAACATTGACTTGCTAAAAGGATATTGGCAGGTACCATTGTCAGAGAGAGCAAAGGAGATATTGGCTTTTGTAACGCCAAGGGGACTATATCAGCTTAAAGTCATGCCATTTGGTTTGAAGAATGTACCTGCGACATTTCAAAGACTGACAAACAAAGTAATTGCAGGTGTAAGCAATTGAGCTGTTTATATTGATGATCTGATAGTTTTTAGTCCTGTGTGGGTGTAGCATTTAGAAGAAGCTAATTTGGTGATGAACGTGGCTAAAATTGAACTTGCAAAAGCACAAAGTTATGTATCTAGGCCATACCATTGGACATGGTAAGGTGGCTCTGAAAGATGCGAAAGTCAAGGCTATCATGGATTTCCCAGCACCTGCAACAGAACAAGAAGTTTTGAGCTTTCTGGGCATAAATGGGTTTTACGGAAATTTGTACCAAATTATAGCAGTGTAGTTCCTCCACTGACTGAACTATTAAAAAATAACAAGAAGTTTCAATGGAGACTGGAGTGTCAGAAGTCATTTGATAGTTTGAAAACTGTATTAACTACAACACCAGTTTTGGTAGCACCCAATTATGCCAAGCAATTCAGTTGGCCATTGTCACAAGCGATATAGGCATTGGGGCTGTACTGTTACAAGAAGATGACACTGGAATTGAAAAACTGATAGGGTATTTTTCGCAGAAGCTGAATGTACAACAGAGAAGGTATTCAACGATCGAAAAAGAGACCTTGGGATTGGTGTTAGCATTGCAGCATTTTGAAATTTATGTTGCCAACAAGTCATCAGAAACAATTGTTTATACAGACCACAATCCTTTGAAGTTTTTGGACAAATTTTGAGGCAAAAGTGCAAGACTTTTCAGGTGGAGTCTATTATTACAATCATTTAATCTACGGATTATACATGTTGCGGGTAGAGAAAATCTGTTCGCAGATGCATTATAAAGAGTTTGAAGCATAAAGGAAAATTGGACATTTAAAGAAAAACCTGGGACAGAATTTCATCCATGTCGGGTGGGGTTGGCGAGGGTGGGCGGGGGTGGTTGGGAAGCTGACCGCTGCCCGCAATCGGGGACGGAAGGCAATTTCACATTGGCGGGCCAATTAAGGTCCGCCCAGCGTGAAACGCAAGCGGCAGCACTCAGTGCTGCCTGGGGGGGAGTGCAAGCCAGGTGAGCATGTAAATGTGCGCTTCATAATCTCCCTGAGGCACATGATATGCAAAAAATGGTATGAGATATGAAAAATTACTTTTTAAAAATGTAATGAAACGTGACCCCTTGTGTGTCACATGAGCAAGGACATGTTAATGAAAAATTAAAGCTTTTATTTTATTTTTATTTACTTTTGGAAACCTCATCTCGCCCATGGATGAGGTTTCCAAAAAATGCAAAGGCCGCTTGGCCTTTTCGCCTGCCCATCAACCGTAAGGTTGGATGGGCAGTGAAAAATTTCTTTTAATTAACTTTCTAATGGCCTTAATAGGCCTTTTAATTGTTGGTGGGCGTGCCCGCCGACCAAAATATCGCGCGGGACGCTCGTCTGACTTCATCGCGTGTCATTTTACGCTCGGTTGAGCCAGGCGCATGTCCGCCTGCTGAGCTAAAAAATTTACCCCTGGACACTGAACTGGAGTGATTTCTGTTGATACCAAGGACTTGTGTATGTATATATATAGTTATGTTAATGCATGCATCTGATAGCATCATAAGTATAAGAGATAGTATGAAATGGGTTATTAAAAAATGAAACTGTCTTTTAGAATTATGACGATTCATTGTTCGATAGGGAGGTGGATGTCATGAAGATATCAATATATGGAGTGTTATTGGAAATGATTGGAAATTGCACTTGTAGTAGGGTCTGTGTCTGTGGGTGTGAGTGTGTTTGTCTTAATTGGATTAAAGTCAGCTTGTCTGGGTGCTTTGATGTGTAGTAGTTTTGAGATGTTAAACAGTAAGGTAAAGGGGACATTTACATTTTGTTGAATGAACCATTCATAGACTGGGGTTGAAACCTTGCGCCTAGCTTGGAGAGACCAAACAATATGTTTATATTACTTATAAAATTGGTACTATGAAAGGGGTTTTATTATTAGAAGAGGTGGAGTTCAAAGGACCTGGTGATACAATGAGAATTTACATTCAAAGGGAAGGCTAGGTAGATACAGAAGAGGGTTTTGTGTGTGGGTCAGAGGCATGTGAGATCTTAGCCACCTGTAAGCCCACAACTGTCTGCGAAGGAACCAAATTGAAAGGAACCTCATTTTGAATTTGTAAGATAAAATGTGCTTTGTCTGGTGTCTGTTTAAGTCTGTGTGTAATTGAATTAAATTTTTCACTGCCCGTGCAACCTTATGGTTGGCCTTACATGAAGGGACGCATTTTTTAACATTTTAAAATGCTTTTTTTTTAATATCTTCATCTCCCTGAGGCAGCTCTGTGCCTCAGATAGCCTTTCCTGCACAGATTTGCGCACATGCATGAAGTTCCCTGCTCACCCTCCACCTCCCCACACATAGGCAGCACTGAGCGGGCCTTAATTGGCCGGCCAGCATGAAACCTTGGTCCGACCCCAATCGTGGGCGGCGGTCAGCTTCCCGACCGATCCCACCCGCTCCCACCAAGCCCACCTGACGAGGTAAAAATTCTGGCCAAGTTTTCAGGTTGTTGACCCTTCACGGTCAAGGTGCCTGGGTCCTGATTTCTGTTATTCCTTCTCTAAACTCCCTACCCACTTTGATATTTCTCTTCTTGCCTTAAAAGTCTATGACTGTGTATCCAGTCATCTTCCTTAACTTTTCTACTGCTGCTCAGTTTCCATTTGCATCCTTCATGAAATGCCTTGGGAAGTTTCATGGCATTCAAAGATGAAATATATATTATTGTTATTGCTGTTATTCACACCCATACCATGCATTGGATCTCTATACCATAGTCAGCGCTGTCTTCTTCATTATCTTAATTACTATGGATACCAATTCTGATCTGTCATCAGAACAAAATGTTTTGGACAAAGTTGAAACATGTCCAACTAATTTAGATCCTTAGAGTAACCTGAATGAGCATGTGTTTTCATCTTGGTGCTTCTCTTGGATGACAGCGTACACTATGTAGCTTTTGAAAATTATAGTGCTTCTTCCAGATGCTTTCTCAATGGAAGGAGTAGATGAGGTGTTTTGGTGGGAGTCTCTTGGGATTCTCTGAAGACCAACAGTGAAGAGAATGCTTTAACAACAAAAATGTCCATGTATCCGCAGTCATTGTGGATTACAAATACATTTGCACGATTAACATTCTGTAATGACTCGAAGGAGTGGACAGTTTCAATAAGAAACAGATAAACTTTATTACAGAGAGCTTTTCAGGTGCCACACGCTCAATCAGGACTCTCATCAGGAAGATCCAACCCCCGGTTTCCCCATTTTTAGGGCTCATTGGTCGGAGTCCCCCAGAACATCACGTGACCCCTGATAGACAACAGGAGAGGCTATACCCTCAGTTATTACATTTCCTCCCTTTTAGTTTTTTACAATTTCTCCTTACAGGGGAACATTTGAATATCCAACAATATATACATATATACAACTTCAGGTGATTAAAGGTCATGTCTCTGAGGTGCTCTCCTTATACTGCTAGAGCAGCATAGCTCTACCACTTGTGGTTCCTCAACAGGATCTGAAACTGTAGTATGAGACACATCATTAGAAAGTGGCAGTTTTGGGTTTGGCAATTCTAGACATCGGGCATGTCTATTCTAGTTCAATCGGTCACCTCAGGAATTGACCGTTCAACGTTAATCACAGGCGGAATAGTTGGTTGTTGGAATGTCTCTCTAGCACGAATATGATCTACATGCTTATGAACGATTTTATCTTAGAACATAAGAATATAAGAAATAGGAACAGGAGTAGGCCATTCGGCCCCTCGAACCTGCTCTGCCATTCAATAAGATCACGGCTGATCTGTTTGTGTTTCGAATTCCACATTCGCATCTACCCTGATAACCTTTGAATCCCTTGCCTGACAAGAAATTATCTACCTCTGCCTTAAAAATACTCAATGACCCTACCTCCACCACCTTCTGAGGCAGAGAGTTCCAAAGTCGCATAACCCTCTGAGAGGAAAAAATTCTCCTCATCTCTGTCCTAAAGGGGCGACCCCTAATTTTAAAACAGTGCCCCCTAGTTCAGGACTCACCTACAAGAGGAAACATCCTTTCAACGTCCACCTTGTCAATACCTTTCAGGATCTTGTATACTTCAATCAAATACCTCACTCTTCTAAACTCCAGTGGAGTCAAACTGAGCCTGTCCAACCTTTCCTCATAAGACAACCCAGTCAGTAACACAGGACGCTGAGGGAGAGAGGGGTTACTGAGTGACAGTGTGAGGGAGCCAGATTAACATCAGTAGAGATACTGTCAGTAACACAGGGTGCCTGGCGGGGAGAGGGGTTACTGAGTAACAGTGTGAGGGAGCTGGATTAACATCAGCAGAGATACAGTCAGGGGTACAGGGTGCTGAGGGGGGAGAGTCGTTATCAAGTGACAGTGTAAGAGAGCTGGATTAACACCAGTAGTGATACTGTCAGTAACACAGAGCACTGTGGGGAGAGGTGTTACTGAGTGACAGTGTGAGGGAGCTGGATTAACATGAGAAAAAATGCAGTCAATAACGCAGGGCGCTGGGGGAGAGGTGTTACTGAGTGACACTGTGAGGGAGCTGGATTAACATCAGTAGACCTACAGTCAGAAGCACAAGGTGCTGTGGTGTAAAGGGATTACTGAATGGCAGTGTGAGGGAGTAGGATTAACGTCAATAGAGATACAGTCAATAACATAGGTTGCTGGGTGGAGCAAATCTCCCACTCATACTTGGGAAAGATTCTCTGAGACAATGGTTCCAGGAACCCAATAAGATTCACTTCCGAAATTTCACACAAATACCGTGCCATTTACACTGAATGTGCGGGTTTTGCTGTGTATGTCATGATTCAATTTTTGATGACTGATTCCACTTCACCTTCCCCTCTAAATTTGGAAACACCAGGCTTAACCGTGTATGTAGGCGACGTTTCATCAATAATTCAGACGTTGTTGAACCCGTAGTCAAATGTGGCGTTGCATGATAACTGAAAAGAAAGCAGGAAAGTCGAGATCCTAGAGTTCCTTCTGATAACCTCTTTATACCAGACTTGAAAGTTTGTACAGCTCTCTCAGCTAAACCATTCGATGAGGGATAGTGAGGGGCTGTTTTAATGCCTGATTCCATTCAGATCTTCAATTTCTGAAACTCTGTGCTGGTAAAGGCTGTACCATTGTCAGAAATGTCAATTTCAGGTAGGCCATGTATGCTAAAACAGGGTCGCAGCTTCATGATAGTTGCGCTCGATGTTGGTGATTTGACTTCGTACACATCCATACACTAAGAATGTGCACTTACGATCAACAAAAACATGGTACCTAAGAATGGTCCTACATAATCGATATGTAGTCTAGCCCAGGGTCGACCAGGCGGCTCCCACGGATGTAGGGGAGCTGAAACAGGCAACTTCTGTTGTTGCTAACACTTGAGCATAATATGATGCGTGTTGACGTCGGGCGAGCGTCCCGACATCAACACGCAGTCGTGAGATATTTTGGTCAGTGGGCATGCACCGGAGTTGGCAGTGAGCCTGCCAACAACTAAAAGACCTGTTAAGGCCACTAACAAGGTTTTTAAAAGAAATTTTTTGCTGCCCGTCCAACCTTATGGCTGGCGGGCAAGCAAAAAGGCCAAGTGGCCTTCGCACTTTTTAGGAAAACTCATCCACGGTTGGGATGAGGTTTCCTAAAGTAAATAAAAATAAAGTAAAAATGTTAAAATCTAATTAATAACATGTCCCTGCTCATGTGACAGAGTCACACGAGGGAACATGCTTTGTAATAATTTTAATTAATTTATTTTTAAAAAATTCTCTGTGCCTCAGGGAGGTTATCAGGCGCGTACTCACTCGCATGTGTGAATTCGCCCTCGCCCTCCTCCCCTCGCCTGCACAGGCAGCACTGCTACTCGCGTTTCATGCTGGGTGCACTGCCAGCCTAAAATCGCCTTCTGGCCTCAATCGCGGACGGAGGTCGGCTTCCCAACCAGCCCCGACTGCACCTGTCGAGCCCACCCAGCAAGGGCAAGATTCTGTCCCATGTTTTCAATGTCACTGTCAATGCCTGGCTACCAGACATAGCTTTGCACAAGCATTTTCATCTGTGATATGCCTGGATGCGCACGGTGAAGCTCTGTCAAGAGTGATTCTCTTCCTCGCGATGGGATGATAAACATTGATCCCCACAACAAAATTCCATCTTGACAGCTTAACTCTGTGTATCTGACATGGATTAGTCTCAAATCTTCAGATACAGGCGAATTTGACATCCTTGCAAAACAAAGTCTTTGACTTTCGACAATATCTGATCTATGTTCATCAAATTTCTAATTTTCTTCACACACACTGGCAAAGAATCCAAGAAGATCAATAATAGCACAACTTCTTGTGGAACAGGAGCATGTACAATGCTATTTGGTAACAGGAGATGACTGAACGCGTCCGCATTTGCAATGTGTAAGCCAGGACGCTACCTAAAAGTATACTCATATGCAGATAATTTCAGAGCCCAACATTGTATTCTATTGGTGGAATGGCCTTATCCTAACTGAATAAAAGCATTAATGCTTTATGGTCAGACACAATGGTGAAATGTCGACCATGTAGTTACTGGTAGAATTTTTGCACCCCGAATACCACCGATAAACCTTCATTTTCTATCTGGGAACAACCCTTCTCGGCTGTGGAGAGAGTTCTTGAGACATAGTCAATGGGCCTTTCTGATCCCTTTTCCATTCTATGTGATAATACGGCTCCTACACCATAAGGAGAGGCATCACATGTTAATACCAACTCTTTTGATGGGTCGTAGTGTACCAATAAACACCAATGCAACATTTTCTTTACTTTCATAAAGGCTTCTTCCTGTTGTGAATTCCATGACCAATGGTGACTCTTTTTTAACAACAATGTAATGGTGCCAACACAGTTGAAAGGTTAGGCAAGAAGCAGCTATAATAGTTGATCATACCCAGGAAGGACTTGAGTTCGGTTACATTGGATGGTGAGGATGTATCTTTTATTGCCCAAACTTTCTCTTGCACCAGATGCAACCCCATGACATCTGCCCTGTGATCCAGGTAAGTAACTCCTGGCACTTGAAATGTGCATTTTGCCTTCTTTAACCATACGCTGGCTTCCATGAACCTTCTTAACACCTTCTCCAGGTGGGCCAAGTTTTTGGCCCTGTGATCAGAACATCATCTAGGTATACTACCACTTGGGAAAGTCCTTGCAAAAGACTCTCCATTGTTCTCTGGAAGATAGTGCATGCAGACGATATTCCAAAGTGTTGGTGAGTGTACTGATAAAGAGCCTTTTGTGTGTTAATAGTCACGTATTCTCTCGACGTGCTATCCAGTTCTAAGTGTTGATAGGCGTGGCTCATATCAAATTTTGTATAGGATTTGCCTCCAGCCAGCTTTGCATATACATCGTTTATCCTTGGAATGGGTACTTGTCTAATTTTGCTGCCTTAGTTATAGTCAATTTATACAGGTCAATTTATAGTCCCCACAAATGCATATGGTTTAGTCAGGCTTAACCACTGGAACTATGGGTGCTGCCCATTCTGAGAATTGGTCGGGTTGGATGATACCCAGCTTTTCTAACAGGCACAGTTCTGCATCCGCCTTCTCCTTCAATGTATCAGGCACAGGTCTGGCCTTAAAGAAACGTGGTGTGGCTTGAGGATCCACATATATCTTGGCCTGCATGCCTTTTAACTTCCCAACTAAGACCAACAGTGAAGAGATTGTTTTAACCACAAAATTGTTCATGTATCCAGTTATTGTAGACTATAAATACATTTTCACTATTAACATTCTGTCATGATTCGACAGAGCAGACAGATTTCAATAAGAAACAGACAAACTTTATTACAGAGAGCTTTTCAGGTGCTACATGCTCGATCAGGACTTTCGTCAGGAAGCCTCAACTCCCGGATTCCCCGTGCTTAGGGCTCATTGCTCAGAGCCTCCCAGAACATTAAGTGACCCCTGATAGGCAGCAGGAGAGGCTATACCCTCAGCGACTACACATTCCCATATTCAACATGTGAAATCTCTTTTGAAAAATTCTCCATTATGAATCGTACTCATTTAAAAAACTCACTTCAATGTGACCCTGCAGTTGAGGACAGCCTCACAGAATCCTCATTAAAGATCTGTAAAAATGTCTTAACTATTTAAATTGGCCTTTTCTGCTGCACTGCTATTATTTTTGCTTTTTTCTGAAAGGTAGAAATGGCTGGAGCAGCACTAAACAGGAATAAATCTCTTTTCCCATTATCACTTGACATTTCACCGCTCTTCACTCATTTTGTTTTCATTGAAATTATTGAACACACTATTGTTGCGCCATTAGTTTCTATCACTACCGGCAACCTGCAATCTGTTATAATCTGTCAGTTAATTCAGTCCTTGCCAAGAGAATGACCAGTTGAAGTAAGCAAAACTGTTTCTGTTGGAGGACCATTAACAAAACCCAAATTTCGGATAACCAGTTGAAAACAAAGCATAACAACAATTGCCCTGATGGATTGGGTTCCAAAATTTCTTGCATGATGTATGAAGTTGGTTTTCTTTGTGTTTTGCTTTGTGCTTATTGAGGAATAACCCTGGCTCGGATAGCCTGAGGGATTGAGATCACCGAGAAACCATTAACCCTACACAAGAGCCTTCGAGTTAGCTATTGGATTCCCCTGTTCACTATTTTAATGGAGGAAGATGGGGGGGCAGTACAGTAGGCAGTAAAGAAGGGGAGGCAGCATTTTGACAGAGTTGCACCCCACAATATGTTAGGGTTAGGGTTAGGGTTAGGCCATGCTGATCTAGTGAGGACCTCAGAGTGGAACTCATTGTGAAACCAGTGACCTAGAAACTGGATCGCGGCACGCTCATTTTACAGGGACGCATCTAATTGACTGCCCGCAGATTTTGAGAGCCCAGCAACAGCTTGTATCCTGGCCCCAAGTGCCCAAGTGCCTGAACGTTTGCTGAAAGGGTTCGCTCGAAACAGCCCCCTACTGCCTCCAGGAATGCAGTGTGTGTTTTGAAAAGGAGGAGACACCGACCTGGTCCTGGGCAATGAAGCTGGTGTATGATCCAACTACCTTTCCCTCCTCTGCTGCAGTTCACCCAGGACTGACTGAGTGTCAGACCCATTATGACCCATCTTTCACACTGCCACTCCCACCACTTCCCAGCTGTAGCCCCAAGCCTTCCCCCACAATAAGGCTCCTGATGCTAATGTTTTGCCCCTGCCTGCTTGCTGGGCAGTCAATCTGGCTGGATGTTGGGCATGAGTCTACAGTTAAGATCAGGAGGGTCTCCACTTTCCTGTACTTGTTGAGTTCTTCGGCCTTGGCAGATTCCCTCAGACCATCCCTGTCTGCCCATCTGCCCTGTCTCCCCATCAGCATTGGGGCCATTGAAGTTTGGGCTCACTTTTTCTGCCTCTTTTGAAATGCCTATTCCATACTCCATAGAAAGCCTAGAAAAATGGTATTAGGCACAGTCTGATGTAAGTGTGATAGACAGGATGTGTGTGCATATGTATTACAGGTGGATCGCTGGGTACTGGAACCAAACACCTAGAATTTCCCTGGTGTTTTCCTGATTGACTGCTGTAAGTTAGTGGAAGATTAGCAGAACAACCTCTCCCTACTGGTGAAGTGATGTAAACAGCTGTTCCTAGCCACTTATGTAATTTCTCTGGGAGTTCTGCAGGTCTTCAAGCTCTTAGCACACTAAAGAAGGGGCCTATAATGCCTGTTTGAGATCACCATCGTCAGTTCTGGCAGTAGACAATAAAAAGCAGAGCTTCAGATCATCAGTTACCAACACATTACGCTTTTGAAATACCTGTATAATATTCCTCCCTGCCTCATGCTTATAGAACATGGACAGCTGGTGCTATATGCCACCACCCCAGCTCCCACCACCCCCACCACACCACAGGCCTTGTCCCGTCCCACCACAGGTGTTGGATCTCCCAAGCTCTTGGTCTCTGTTCACCCTCAGTCCAGGTCTTTAATGTCCCTACACCCCTCACCTTGACTCCAATATAACAACTCACCTTGCCTTCGATCTCCCGACACCACCCTTCCCCCACTCAGGCTGACCAACTCTTATGAAATAAAATATGGGGACACTTCAACTGTGGGACAGGGGGTGGGGGGTGGTAGGGGTGGTGATGGGGTCTGATGGCCATTAGTGCTGGAGGGCGGGGTGGGGGGGGGTGGGGTTGGTGAAGATTAGGGGGTTTCTGGTGACCATAAGAATGGGGCATGGGGTTGTTTTAAGCAACCAAGATTCACAACGTATCTTGTGGATTCACAACATCTCACTCAACTGAGACTCCCATATTCAGTCTCCCACAGGCTGTCGTAGAAATACTGGACAAAAGACTTTACAAGATGTGGCATAAACAGTTTAAATAAGGGATAATACAGGACAGTTGGTCACCTTGCCCCCACTTACCCTCCAGGCCCCCAGGTCTCCCATCTCCTGACCACCAACATCCCCATTTCCAGCTTCCCATCTCTCGACTCCTTCTGGCCTTTGATCTCCTCACTGCCTCTCTCTCATTCTGCCAATCTCCTGCACCTCACTGGCTTGGTGGAAATGAGGTCCTCGGCCTAACAATTTAAAATGGCCAAGGACAAATTTCTACCTCACAAACTGTCACTTCCTTTCCTGCCATTAGAACACAGTTAAATTAGCCCATTACAAGCCGTGTGAATCTATTTATTAGCCTGCAGAAGACCTTTACGCCCAGATGGGTCACGTATTTGTCCTTTTTGTGCTTTAGAGTGGTGGGAGAGGGTTCTTTATAATGGGCAAATTTAAACAAACATTTTCAAAAATACCATGTCCAGATGGTGCTCAAGGGAAGACACGTTTGACATTGAAATGATACTTTTATCCTTGTTTTGTGTCAAGGGGCATCATCATAATTGAAATTTAATATCATGGCTGATTAGTCAGGTGCCAGGCAGTGCCAAACAACCACACCTATCCTGAGAACCATGCCCACTGAGGTTTGACCTGTGGTTGGGTATGCAATTCAAACATAATACATGTGGCCCCAATTTTAACCCTACTTTAGTGTGGCAGGAATGGGTAAGGTCGTGAGAATCCCCTTACTATTTTATGCAGCTGTAAACTCCACACTCGCGATTTGCAGTCCAATTGACTCTGGCTAGAAATGCACCTGAAACAGGCATGTGCCTGGTGATTATCTTCAAATCCTAATGTGTCAATGGAACCCCAGCACTATTTTAACTGGACTCGACAGAAATCCTGCCCAACGTCCGACTGCTGAGTAAAACCTCGCTCTACTGGCCTCAGAAACCAACGGACATGACTGGGGCTCTGTTTAAAGGGGCAATCACCTGCGGTCATTGGATTAAGAGGATCTTGGCGCATTTTGGATTCTTTATTCTAGATGAGCAAACGGCGGGAGGAACAGGAGAGGCACTCGCCTCAGAAACCATGATTAATGGAATTTGGGCCTGTTAGAGCACCACAGGTGAGTGGGTTTGCTTGTAGATGGGGGTACCCACCCACAAGGCTCCACTTTTCTGGATATCTACATACTATAGGAGTGATACCAAAGGCGGCTGCACTTCACCAGACATGAGCTGTTACAGATCTGTGCAGCTCACTGCCTGCTGGACCATGTGGACCATGCTTTGCCAGTAGCTGTGAAAGCCACTACCATCCTGAACTTCAATGCCTCAGCCTTCGTCCAAGAAGCCAACCACCCCTATTTCCCAGTCCCTAAGTCACAAGTGCCCTAGTAGCCAGAGCTAATCACTACATTACTTTCCCAATGAATGCCCAAGGCCAGAATAAGAGCACTCATTGGGATTTGCGGCAGTGGCAAAAGCTCAGTCTCAAAAGCTCCAATTGTTCTAGTATCCACAGCCTATTGAGAGAGATGGTCCTAGGGCCACCCAGGATAATCACTGATCATACCACTGGTACTGGTATCTTGAAGCTAAGGTTCTAGTACTTTGATCAGGCTGGGAACTCCCTGCAATCTGCCCCAAAGTGGATCGAATCATCGTTTACCAGGCAGCAGTGATCCCTGCACTCCTATATGCTATGGAAAGTTAGACAACGTACAGCAGGCTCCTCAAAGCACTGGAGAAATACCATCTGCGGTGCCTTCCCAAGATCCTCTGAAACTGGTGGCAAGAAAGGTGCCCCAACATCAGCGTCCTCTCCCAAGCCAACATGCCCAGCATCGAGGCACTAATCGCTCAAAACTAGCTCCGCTGGGCATGACATGTCGTTCATATGCTTGACACCAGACTCCTGAAGCAGCTGCTCTACTCAGAACTCGGTCGCACAAGACACTCTCAGAAGGAGAGTGGAAACACTTTAGGGATGTCCTCAAAACATCCTTGAAGGGGTCAGACATTCCCATTGACTCATGGGAGACCTGGGCTTGTGGCCGACCAAAATGGAGCAGGTTCATCCAGGAAGGCAACAAACATAATGAGAGACTTCATTGAGAACTGGCAGCGGCAAAGTTGAGGTGCCAGAGGGATGACACAAACTTCCGAACAACCCATCTACCCAACCCTTCAAGCGCCACCTTTCCTGCACGTGTCAGAGTCTGTAGATCGTTCATTGGGCTTATCAGCCATTTCAGAAACTATTGAACTGAATGGAAGCAAGTCACCCTTGATCCTGAGGGGCTGCCTAAGAAAAGAGAAGAGGATCAGGTGTTAATACTGGCAGTATCTGTGGAGAGAAACCGATTTAATGTCCATATCAATGATGTTCTGCCAATGTAGGCTAATTAGCCTTCCACCAAACTCCCAAATGTATAAAAGACAATGGATGAAATTTTCCAGATCACCCCACCTCCCCCCCTCACAACCCTTCTCTTCCCCCCCACCCCCGACCCCCACCCCCCATGACGGGTTTAATTGTAGACGGGAGTCGATGGCAATGCAGCGGGAGATCAAGAATCGGCGGCATCTTCTGCTCTCGGCCGCCATGTGGATCACAATTCCCGTCAAAGGCTGCCGTGAAACTGATGGGAAGCAGATGAAGGCCCGACTGGAATCACCTGTAACCACCCCCTCCACGCCCAATCATCAGCGGGAAATCACGCCGGTCCAGAACACGCCTGGGCCAACGTGGTATGTAAACGTCGGCATTTTCCTTAAGAAAGCCTGGGGCAGTTCGTGGAAATGAGGACAATGAACATTTGAATTAGGAGCAGGAGTAGGCCACTCGGCCTCTCGAGCCTGCTCCGCCATTCAATAAGACCATGGCTGATTTGATTGTAAATCTCCCGCCTACCCCCGATAAACTTTCACCCCCTTGCTTATCAAGAATCTATCAACCTCTGCCTTAAAATATTCTTTGGGCAGAATTTTATGTTCCACGGGCGTGCGCACGCCCAACCCGATCGGGCATGAAATCGCGCGAGATGACGTCAGGCGAGCGTCCCGGCGTCATCGTGCGCTGTCACAATATTTTGCCGATATTATTGGGTAATTAAGCCCATAACGGCGCAATTGAATGCGATTTTTCTTGGCCCATTCAACCATTGGCAGATGAGCCAATCGGCCAGGCGGCCTTTATATTTTTCATGAAACCTCATCCAAGGGCGGGATGGAACCTCCGTTTGGAAATAGAATAAAAAGAAATATCTGGGGACAGTATTTTGATGAGGTATGCTTTCAGGTGCTTGATTGTGCTGCATGGACATTTTTTCAGCTTTTTTATGCTTTATTTTATTATTTGCAGGTCTGCAGCCCCCTGAGGCAGCTGTCTGCCTTCAGGAGCTCTCTTGAAGTCGCCCGCCCTCTTTCCCGCCCCACCTGGCAGCGGTGAGGTTTTCAGCGTGCGTTTCACCCTGGCTGGTTGTTAATTGGCCCATTTCCTGACCGCTCCCGGGCCAGTGGATCACACATGCCCGACAAGGGAAAAATTTAGGCCAAACACTCTCCTTCCACTGCCTTTTGAGGAACAGAGTTCCAAAGACTCACGACCCTCTGTAAGAAAAGAATTCTCCTTGTCTTTGTCTTAAATGAGCCACCCCTTAATTTTAAAGGAGATAGAAATTAAGATAATGAAGAAAAAGTGTGCTTATGACAGGCGTAAGGTAGAAAATACAATTGAGGACCAAGCTGAGTACAGAGGATCAGAGAAGAGGTGAAGAAGCAAATAAGCGAGGTGTAGAGGGATTATGAGAAAAGACTGGCAGCCAACATAAAGGGGAATCCCAAAGTTTTCTATAGGCATATAAATAGTAAAAGGGTGGTAAAAGGAGGATTTGGGCATATTAGGAACCAAAAAGGAGATTTACACATAGAGACAGGTGTGTTAAATGAATACTTTGCACCTGTCTTTACCAAGGGAGCAGATGCTACCCAGGCCATGATGACAGAGGAGGAAACCCTGGGGACAATTTTAAAGTTTGCGGATGATACAAAACTTGGAAGCATTGTAAACTGTGACAGGTTATTGGGGGTCAGCAGGATGCAGATTTGAGGTTACAATCAGATCAGCCATGATCTTATTGAATTCCAGAGCAGACTCGAGGGGCTGAATGGAAAACTGTGGGGAGGACAGTACAAAACTTCAAAAGGACATAGACAAGTTGGTGGAGTGGGCAGATGGGTGGCAGATGAAGTTCAATATGGGGAGAAGTGTGAGGTGATTCATTTTGGTAGGAAGAACATGGAGAGACAATATAAAATAAGGGATACACCTCTAAAGGGTGTGCAGGAGCAGAGGGACCTGGGTGTATATGTGCATAAGTTGCTAAAGGTGGCAGGACAGGTGGAGAGAGCAGTTAATAAAGCATACAGTATCCTGGGGTTTATTAATAGGGGCATAAAGTACAAGAACACAAGAGCAGGGAGGTTATGTTGAACTTGTATAAGACACTAGTTAGACCTCAGCTGGAGCATTGTGTATAGTTCTGGGTGCCACACTTTAGGAAGGATGTGAACGCATTGGAGACAGTGTAGAAGTTGTTTTCAAAAATGGTTCCATGGATGAGAAACTTTAGTTATGAAGATAGATTGGAGAAATTGGGACTGTTCTCCTTGGAGAGGAGAAAGCTAAGAGGAGATTTGATAGCGATGTTCAAAATCATGGGTGAGCTGGACAGAGCAGATAGGGAGAACTGTTCCTGCTCGTAAAAGGATCAAGAACGAGATGGCACAGATTTAAAGTGATTTGCAAAAGAAGAAAATGCGATATGAGAAAAAACTTTTTCACACAGCGAGTGGCTCAGGTCTGGAATGTACTGCGTGGAAGTGTAGTGGAGGCAGGTTCAATTGAGGCATTCGAGGGGGCATTAGATGATTACTTAAATAGAAACAATGTGCAGGGTTACGGAGAAAAGGCAGGAGAATGGCACTGAATCATAATGCTCATTCTGAGAGCTGGTGCAGACACAAGGGGCTGAATGGCCTCCTTCTGCACCATAACTATTCTGTGATTCTGTAAACAGTGTCCCCTAGTTGTAGTTCTCCCACAAGAGGAAACATCCTCACCACATCCACCCTGCCTAGAACCCTCAGAATCTTAAAGATTTCAATCAAGTCGCCTCTTAGTCTTCCAACCTCCAGCGGATACAAGCCTAACCTGTCCAACCTTTCCGCATAAGACAACCCACCCATTCTGGGTATTAGTCCGGATGTGGTCCCACCAGTGCCCTGTACAAATGAAGCATAATCTCCCTACTTTTGCATTCAGGATGGAGGCCTCCAGCATCCGGACCCTGGAACACCACGTGCAGCACTGGGTGGGCGGAGCATCAACCAGGTGGATCTTCTCTGTGCAGCAGCAGGCAGGAGGTCATTGTCCTCGACGCAGCAACTTCTTCCAGGGTCCGGTGGAAGGCTGCAGGAGGTACTGCTGGGTGGCGAGGGTCTGTGGGAAGGGGCGAAAGATGGGGAGGAGAGGAATGGAGAGGTGGGGTGGGTATGAAGGCCTAGAGGGGGGCGGGGAGCTTGGGGGTGGTAGGGAAAAGAGAGTCAGCGGGGGTCTTACTTGGGTGAACTTCATATGCTGGTATGTAGCGGGAGGGTGGGAAGGGCCACATTGGGTTGTGGGCAGTGCGGAGGGGCTTGTGCAAGTGTGAAGGGGCGTGGGGGTGGCGGGTGTAAAGGTATGGACGGGCATGGGGGCTTCTGAGGGGAAAGGGGTTCAGTGGGTGAGGTCAGTGGAGTCAGTGGATGATTCCTGGGGTAAAAACTGAGGATAGTGGTGGTAGGAGGGGATGGTGACGGTTAAAGGGGGCAGTGGGAGCCAATAGGATGGGAGGGTGAGGGTGAAACAATGTAACGTGAAGGGGCACCGAGGATTGTTGGAGGGGATGCAGAAAGTGATGTGGATTCAGGGGTAGGAAGGATGTAGGCGGGCATATCTATCGTTACAGGGCGAGATTTTTGGGAAGGAAAGGGATATCTACCTTTACCTGGAAAGGGGGTGGGAGTTGAAGGGTGAAGATGGGGAGATTGGGGGGATGGGAAAAGGTGTTAGACTGCACCTCGGATGTTACTACCACCATGGCTGGTCACAACCTTGCATAGCCTCATGGTGGAGATCTCGACATTGTGCATAGGAGTTGGATCATCGGGGGTGGGCGGAGATGCAGGTCAGCTCAACTGGGCAACTGAAGGGGTATTTACAATGTAGTATTTACAGTGCTAGGGCCCTGGGAAAGATGAAAGTGTGACAGGCAAAGGCTCAATGTGCGCGGGAGACTTTTTGCACATGGCTCATAAGGACCCTGACAAAGAACTTTGCTTCCCTGCACATGCCTGATTCCAGAGGACATGGGGTGTCCCAAGGAAGTGTATGGGGGTGGCGAGGTTGAGTGAAAAGGTTTAGGGACTATCACAAACAAACCACATCAGACATGATTAATGTCCAAGTGAACTATATTTACAAAAGTTTGATATCTGTGACAATCATAGTGCACCCGTTCAACCACATGTGATTTAAGATCTTCTTAACTTTTCTTCCGCTGCCACTTCTTCTAGGTTCTCCCCTGACATCCTCAGCAGGGGTGGAGGCAGCCTGCTGGCCCATTGGCCCTCTTACCTTGGATGACCTTGGCGGCCATCCTCTGGTGACCTAAGGCTTGGAGGGCACCGGCTTACTTTGGCTGTCCTGTTATGGGGCAGCTGCTCCCTCTGTGGTGACAGAGGATGAGGTTGAAGGGGTCACAGGCAAAGGGGATTTGGCAGGGCTGGATAACATCAGAGAATCCTGAATGGAGGTCCCAGGGCTGTCTAGCTGCCGCTCCTCCTCCCTTTGGTCGCCTACAGGCCCCTGCCTGACTCCTTAAGGGGAAGGGGCACCTGGAAGGAGGTTGAAGTGGCCCATCCTCCTCTCGTGTAGCCACTCTAGAAGCTGACCCATGGCTACCGCGATGGAGTGCAGGTCTGCGCGCATCTCCAGTAGAATCTGCAGGACCAGATCCTCCATGGAGTCCGCCCCCTCCCCATGGAGACCTTCATGCATGCACAGGTTGGCACCACTTCATCAGCCAACAGGCGGACGGATTTCTCCACCTCGCATGCTGCTCTGTTGAGGGTCTCCGACATATCTGCCTGCTGTTCTCCTGCCTCTTCCTGCCTCCCCATCATCTCTTGGAAGGCTGATTCCAGAGGCTCATCACCGGACTCGTGTCTCGCAGATGCCTCTTCCCCAGCACTCCTCCAAGTGCCGGTGACCTTGGCTGACCCTGCCTCCTTCTGTCTGTGTTGTGACCACCAGAACGTGAGACCTTCCTAAACTAGAACTAATACCCACTGAGGTGTGTGTCTGGGCTGTTGGAGGGTGCAGCTGTCTGCCGTGACGCTTCTACGGCCACACTTTGGTAATCAGCGATGTCCTCGCTCCTCTCCGGGCTTGTGTTAGAGCTGGACAGGGCTTGCCCTCTTCCTAGTGGCACCTGTAAGTGAGAGAGGAGAGAGTGAGTGACTGCATAGGCTGCCTCCCACCTGGATATGATGGTGGGGCGCATGCCATTCAGCCCGCACAGCCACGCAAAACATCGGGAAACCCCTAAACGCATAATTAGTCAGGCTGGGGCTGGGTGACGCTGCGCGAATTCCCAGCAGCCTCCGCGGTGGGAAACACCCCCTGTGTCTCCACCGCCGCTGTGGGACTTAGGGAGGTATCATCCCAGATTTGCACTAGGTTTGGTAGCGGGCGTGAAAAGTGACCTTTTATCCGCCGGTTGCAATGGCGGATTTTCGCGCCATACCGTGCCCTTCTGAGCGCGTCCCATCTCATTAATTATGCATTCACAAGAAACACGTTGGATCACTGGTGGGCGGGTTCGGGTTTGCCCACCATGTCATGACCTCAGCACTTCCTCGCTCCGGGTGCCATGTTTAAAGTGCACCAGAACACAGTCTACTTCACGTCTTCAGAGCAGGACTGCTCCAGGCGACAGATGGCCCCGAAAACAAAGGAGACAGCAGGCCTCAAATTTAGTGACGTCTCTCTAGGGCGCCTGCTGAATGAAGGCCATCGTGAGGTCCTCTATCCCCGCTCTGGCTGCAGGAGACCCACCAGAGTCACCAATCCAGCCTGGGAGGCGCTGGCAGCGGCAGTCAGCGCCACCGGTGCACAGAGGAGGTCAGCCATCCAGTGCCGGAAAAGGGTGAATGCTCTCATCTGCTCCGCCAGGGTAACTCACTTTTCTCATCACTCTCAACCCACACACTCACAAACCCATCACACATCCACAGGGATCTCACACCTCAAGGGACAACACCACTAACTCTCACATACGCCCTCACATCTCCATCAGGCTCATATCCTCTGGAGCTCACATCCTTATCCTGTCCATGGCTCCGCTCACCACACAATCATTCCACACAGTGCCATGTGTCCTGCTCACACTCTCACCATCTGTTTTCATGCAAGAGAAGCCTGCTTACATCAGCAGGGGGAGGTCCCAGACCGGTGGAGGGGGGGATGGGGTGGTGTGGAGTGGCCCACATTAGGCCCCTCACTCACTTTGAGGAGTGTGCCATCACGCTGACTGGTGAGGAAATGGACCCTGCTTGCAGCAATGGTGAGATCAGTGGCGAACACCCATGTGAGGATCCTGCATCATCCCTCTCTCAACGCAACTGTGAGTGCTCTCTCTCCTGCTTTTGACTCTGCTGCCATGCACTAATTATCTCTACTTTGGTTCACATGGAGCTCTGCCAAGCGACTGACACCGTCAGTCAGCCAGTCAGTCCCTCAGCTCCATCTACATCCTCACCTCCAGTGAAGAGGACACCTCCTCCATTGAACAGCTGGAAATAAGCAGCCTGGAAGACCCATCACAGCGCTTACCCACACCCTCCACCAGCACAGAGACACACCTCGGTGGGACCTAGATCTAGAGCAGGCTTGGGTTCACAATCTGGCAGTCACCGCATGGACATGTGTCTGCAGCAGGAGGAGGCAGGTTCAGCCGAGCTTCCCAGCACCCAGAGGACTACTGGGGAGGAGGCATCTGTGAGGTCCGAGTCAGATGATGGGCCTCTGGATTTGGCCTTCCAGCTCATCGTGGAGAATCAGCATTAGGTGGGGGAACATCATACAGAGTTGTTGGAAGCCCTCAACAGAGTGGCACATGAATCGGAGGAGTGCGTCCACTTGCTCTCTGGTGAAGTGGTGCCCACATGTGTGCGTATGGAGGTCTCCATGGGAAGGATGGCGGACTCCATGGAGACCCTGGTCCAGCAGAACACGGAGATGTGGCAGCCCTGCACTCCATTATGGTGGCCATGGTGAGTTCCTGGCAACACAAGAGGGAAATGGGGCACCTTGATGACCCTCCAGGTGCACCTTCCCAAGGAGTCAGGCACTCAAAGGGAGGAGGCACCCAAAGGGAGGAGGAGTGGCAGCTGGACACCCCTGGGTCATCCACCCAGGAATCGCAGAGGCTGTCCTTTCCCTCCAAGTCCCCTTTGGCTGTGACCCCCCCTCAACCTCGTCCTCTGTCACCACAGAGGGAGAAGCTGGCCCACAGGAGGACAGTCAAAGCTAGCCGGTGCCCTCAAGGCCTTAGTTCTCCAGAGGGCACGAGCAGAAGTCATCAGGGGCAATAGGGCCAACCATTGCACAGGCTGTCTCCACCCCTGCTACGGATGCCAGGGAAGTGGCACCTAGGAGAAGTGGTAGGGCTAGAAAAGTTAAGATACTCTGATCAAAACTGGTTGCATGGGTGAACACATTTTGTCACTTTATAATCTGAAAATATCTTCACTTTCACTGAATAATGCATAGTGTTGTCTTTCAGCTTCATTGACAGGCTTCACGAGTCTTCCCACTGCAAGCCTCCCCACTAGCAGTTCGACTGCACGTAGCCATCCCATAAGTGATTCTGGAGGGAGAAGTGTGTGTGTGGCAGGGCCTTTCGGAGCCTTGTCCAAGCACTCTCCCACGCATGCAGAGCCTTCATCCCTCACACTCATCTCACTGTCCTGAGCATTTTCAATGCTGCCTGCTGGGCTTCTCCTCTGAGCTGACCTGCATCTCCACCCACCCACTGATCACACTCCCATGCAGCACCTGTGCCCACCCAACATGAGTCTCCTCTCACTTTCAATTTTGACAAGCATGGTCATGGTCAACTATCCTGTCAGCTCCCCAGCCCTTTCCCCTCCCCCACTCACCCATGTCCTTTCCCAATCACCGCTGACCTCCCAGGCATCACCTTCCACCTCCCTACCTGAACCTTTGTCGTTCCAGGGTGTCCAGGTGAATGTGTACTTTCCCTACCTTCCTGATGGTGTAATGGCAAATCGGGTGTGGGGGACAATTCAGGTCGGGCCTGACTTTGCGTCCCATTAGTGGGATGCAAATTGTGTTCACGCCAGCCTCCAGCAGGATTCGCATTCCCCCATCGCGGACACTATTGGATGATCCCGCTGTGATTTCATGCTGGCGTGAAACCGATTTCTGCCCTGCACACTGAATTGTCACCCCCCCTCGCCCGCCATGTTGGCTGCCGCCAACGGGACTAGACAATTCCGCCCTTAGCCTCGAAAGGGAAAATTCCGCCCAATGAATTTATTTATAAACAGAAGATAAAATCCTTTGACATAAAAGAGTTGGATTTTAACTTTGCAATGTGCTGAAAGCATGGGTTGTGGGGGAGTGGGGGCAGCGATTGAGTTCGGTAGCGTAAGGAAAACCCTGTAAGTCAGTACAACAGGTCTGTCAGTGGCATTTTAACTCAGCCACTGCATTACTATTTTATATCTGGGTTTCCCAGCCAATTCAGGCGAGTGGGTGAGATGATGACGCACATGAAGCAATTTCAGCTAGATGATGTCACCGGCTTTTGTGATGATGTCTTCATCCATGGAAAGAGTGGCCAATTGCATAGAGTATCAAATCCAGCAATCACACGAGTGCCTTCAAACCCCTTCCAATAGCTTGCATTCTCTGGGCTGGAACTGTCACAGCAGTGGTGACCTCGATGATGGGCCAGAAAGACGGATGCAGCCTGGGAGACCCCAGTTGGATTTAAGGGACAAGATCCTGCCTCCATTTGACCAATCAGTGGTCTGGCAGCTCTTCAGTCCCAGCTGTGCCATTGGGGGTGGCGGTCACTGCTGGGACTGCACCCAGTTGAGAGAAGCAATGATGGATGCTGCCCTCGCAGCAAGATAACTGGGGCCAGGGACCCTGACTGGCCCTGGCGAGGAGGGGGTGAGGAGGTCTTGGTTGGTGAGGAGGGGGTTTGCTGCCACAAGGATGGCCATTTCCTCTGGGGGGCCTCTCCATGGGCCATAGAGCGAGTGATTATTTCCCCAAGTGGCAGAGGGTCTACTCACAATTGGTAAAATGCCAGTGGCGACAGGAAGAGGTCCTTAATTTGACATTTTAGTGGGTCAATTGGCTCTGGGTGGAAGGGCCAACTTTCAGCTTCCCTGCCACTGACAGAATGCATGGTGGTGTGAAGGCGACAGTTATTCTAACCCCCACCATCCCTTGCCATGACTCGGCACCCCCTCCCAACTCCTAACCCGTTCTTTCAGCTCCCATAAAACCTGGTACTATGAATGTAACCATGAAGAGAATGAATAGCCTTGGTGGTTCATCACTTCATTGCTTTTCAGAGAAATGCTCTTCGTCTCATTGTTAGCAGGGGAGTGCAGGTGGGCCATGACGAGGATGACGGTGAAAGGGGCATGGAAGTGGGGAATCTGCATAGCTGCTTCCACTTCTCGCCTGTTGCCCTCCCCTGCCCCAGTCACTACCCCACGTGCTGCCTCGTGTCTCGATGGCTGAGCCTGCCCCTGCACACGTGCCAGTGTAGCAGTCTTTGACAGGGCGCACCGTCTCCCTCAGAGATCTTTGGCCAAGAGCATCTCAGCAGTGAGATCAGTGATGTGAGCAGACTGCGTCTACCTCAACAGGAGTTGCACCATGTAAAAGTGTCATCAAGGGGAAGAGTAAAGATTTGTTGCAGCACAAGGGTATGCACATGGCTGTGTTGCACATGTTAGATTATTAAGCTTGTGTTCTATTTTGGAGTCACATAAATATTATTTCATTCCACCACTTTTCTGTGTTGGCCATTGTTGCTTGCTGCCTGGCCCGTTCACTGCTGATAAATGGTAAGACCTCAATTTATGCTGAGCAAAGGGGTGTTTGGTTATTTACAGGACTGCTTTGTGTTAGTTTGTTTATGGGGGTGGGGAGAGCAGAAATGGTTTTTGTATGTGGTTGCCGGATGGATGGACCAGTGGAACCTAAATGAGCCTTGCAATAATGAGGGCATCCCCGGCAGCAGTCGCTCGCGCAATGGCCGTGCATCACACTCCATCTTCTCTTCCTCCTTGGAGTTGTCTGTGCGACTTTGTGCTCTGTCTTGCTCCTCCTGCAGGTCCAAATCACACAGCGGTGCAATGTTTTGCACTGCAAAGCACACCATGACCACTCTGGAGACCCTCCCTTGTGCACACAGAAGGATGCTGCTCAGCATCAGTACTGTAAATGAAGCCTTTCACACAAGTAGGCAAGAAAGCAGCTGGGAGCTTTCAGTACTTACCGTCATATTTCCCTGCCATGTCTTCAGCCCCACAGTTGCTGCTGTGTTCTCAACTTGTTTTCACTGGCGAGTTCCAGGAAGCCTGGGAAACCCATGGACCCATAGTTAGATTGCAAAAACTATATTAATACGCTGAAATGGAGTGAGTATCATATTGAAATTGACAACCCTCCTCTCCTGAGGAGGTTGCTTGCATGCCGCCTAACACATCGCAGTTAAATATGCAGTCAGTGGATTGGAGCCAATTTCCTAATGTGCATGTATTTCTCCAGGGGTTAAACCCCACTCACATTCAAACCCATCCACTCACTCATGTTAACATACCCTCTATAGTGTTTCTCCTAGCAGTGGAATTTCTCACTCTACTACCCCTACTAGCACCCCGCCAGCGGTTTTACCAGAGCTTGTGGAAAGTTCCTGTTGCTTGTGTAGGGAGCCTTGAGATGATTGTGGCCGATGACTCCTTGGTGCTTGCACCTATGAGTTGCTGTCTGCAGGCTGATGCATTTCAGCTTCTGTTGGTCCAGCTGTCTTCCTGGCACTGCACTGGGTATCTGTGGAGGGGGCGGTGAGGGAGCAAATGTGCTGACATCACTCCACCACTGCCACTCCCATGGCATTGGGGTTCATCACTTCCACTGACCGAGTGGACAGACTGATGAAGAGGAGCGACTCCTGCAAAGACATATTTACTTAGTCCGCCAATCTAGCCCAGGCAGATGTCTGTCTATTCAAAGACAGGCACAGTTAGACGTAGGTTTAGATTCCATGATTAATTTTTCATGGCCCTAACATTGACTTTGAGAAATGAAAACAGAAAAGCCAGTGGTACAAACACGATGCACCTCCATTAAGTCTCCGCACACGATATTAAGACTCTTCTTGCACGATAAATCTTCATATTCCCCAATTGCAGCAGACTTGCAAAATTTTATTTGTTGGAAAATTCATTAGTCTTAAAGTGTGTGAAAGTGAAATAAGTCTGGAATTGATTCAACACTTACTGACAGTTGCTTAGCTAGCACTTTAAAAGTAAGTTCTTTGAGGCATTTTGACAATGTGATAAAACACTTTATAAAATCTCTTTTATTTATGCTGACAGACTATTTGATTTTCACAGCTTTGATCATTCCTCTGGTTTCCAATTGGAATATTAACTGTGCGTTGGGTGCTTGGGTTATCTGGGTGGAATAATTGGTCAGCTCGTCACTTGTAGCAACATCATTTTGAATGAATTTACAATCTTGCTGCTTATGTTCTTTCCCCCTTAATTGGTTTAAAATTGCTGATATGTGTTTGATGCTTGCCCACATTCTCTTGGTTATAACTAGCTGTGTTAATATAGAGTTTAAAGTTTTTTTCTGATCATACTGTTAGTGGAAAATAACAAGTTTCACAGGATCTGTTTGCTCCTTGAATGAAGTTCAACACTAATGGACTAACATGAAATAAAGCCACCTCGGTTTAAAAATGAGATTCTGAATTTAAATCTTGCTTATTGCATTGAAACTATTTTACTCCACCAACAACACTTATTAATATTTGTGTAATTACTAAATAACTCAGGTTATTATATATATTTTTACTGACAATATATCTAGCTGGTTATTATAGGTAACTCACCCTACTTTATGAAAATACTCATCTTCAACCCATCCCCAGGAATCCTTTGCCATTGCGAAGACACAGATGTGTCCATTCTGATAACACTGACATCTACGACAGTAGTCTGAGCATTATTGGTGAAAGCGTTAGGGGCAGAATTTAATGCCCTACCCTTAATGAGTTTGGTGGTAGGGGGGCATTTGGTCAGGTGGGACGGTGGCAGGTAGGTACCCCACCACCTTCCCGCCTTCACCCTGATTGAGTCTGTTGTGAACGGTCTTTCCGCCCTGCCGCCAATTGAAGCCCTTAAATTAATGCCCGCTTAAGAGCCTCATCCTGCCGCCGCTGGTATTAACCCAGGAGCTGGCAAGCGGCCCACCATATGGGGCGCTCCACAAGCAAACACGTGCAGGGTTACTTGCAGGCTCTCAGGGGACCCCTCGTTTAGAATTACTCAGTGCCTGATCGAAGGACACAGCAGTGGGAAGAGGGGTGAGGGAAACCTGCTGAGAGCCACCACCCTGCCTTTGTCACTGACCACCCCTGTGACCCCCACCCCATGACCCCCTCTCACCACCATCACGCACCTGTGGCCTGGGGTCCAGCAGCGATGCGAGGCCTCAGGCAGGTGTAGTAATGGCAGCAGGTGGCACTGTTGTTCAATACAGCTGCTGGCCTCTGATTGACTGGCCGCTCTCAGCAGAAGAGACATCCGCCCGAGGTCCTTGATCCCGGGGAAGGCCTGCCACTGTCCAGTTAAGTGCCTGAATGGCACTTAATTCACCAGGCCTTATCCGAAAGAGGCGATGCGGGGCTCCTGCTGGCTCTCCAACCGACGGGCTGGACCCCCCTCCACCACCATTGTCATGCCCTTTAAATCCAGTCCTAGTCTCTCTTTCTGTGCTTGATACTCTGCCAACATTGTTATTTTAAAAGGTAGACCCCTGAAATATTGATTCCCCAGGCTTATCAATGCAACCTAACCTAGCCAGCAATGCCTTCCAACAACAACAAATTGTATTTATATAGCACCTTTAACATAATAGTTCATCCCAAGCTGCTTCACAGGAGCATTATAAAACAAAACATGAAACTAAGCGCATAAGGAGATAGGTCAGATGGCCAAAAGCTTGGTCTAAGAGGTAGGTTTTAAGGAGTGTCTTAAAGGAAGAAAGAGAGGGAGAGAGGTGGAAAGGCTTCAGGAGGAAATTCTAGAGGTTAGGGCCTATGTTGAAGGCACAGCCACCAATGGTGGAGCAACTAAACCCGAGGATTCTCAAGTGGCCAGAATTAGAGTAACGCAGGTATCTCGGAGGGTTGCCAGGCTGGAGGGGATTACAGAGATAGAGAGGGGAGAAGCCATGGGGGGGATTCAAGAACAAGGATGCTGATTTTAAAATTTAGACCTTGTTTGACCAGCAACAACTGAAGGTGAGCGAGCACAGGGATGATAGGCGAATGGGGCCTGGTGTGAAATAAAACACAGGCAGCAGGGTTTTGGATGACCTCAGGTTTATGGAGGGCAGAATGTGGGAAACCAGCCAAGAGTGCATTGGAATAGTTGTGTCCAGAGCTAACAAAGGCATTGTCTTGTTTTTTGTTTCAATGATGCACACAGGCCATCAAAATTGTAAGCTGAGCTAACTTTATTGATAACACATTTTCCTAAGAAGAACACATATCTGCAGTAACTGAATTCTTTCAGACAGGTTTCAGCATGTGCTATCTGACCTTCAACCCTCCCCAGATCAGGTGACCCCATATCTAGTACAGAGTACCGTATAGTATCTAATACTGGAGTCCACAACCGCAATCAGTTATTATCATGACATTTCCCTTTTTAAAAAAAACTTTTATACAACTCAGCCACACAAAGCCTCTTGTTTATTCTTTATCACTCTGCTTTGACCAGTTTGTTTTGTTTTTTACTCATCTCTGTATCTCTGTGGTTTTTTTTCACAATTCTTCCACTGGATATTCTGAACGGTGACTGAAGTGATTTTGAAGGACAAGGGGCTTTCTCCAACTCTGTGTCACTGTCAGCCCTTGGATCGTTTTCAGGACTCTCAGGCTTTGACTGGTTATCTGTTGCTGCACTGGTGCATTCTGCTTTTCGATCTTCAGCTGCACTTTCTGGTTCAGAGCAGGGTTGCTTTCCATTTGTTTTCCGTAAAGAATTTCCGGTTTCTCCTGTACTGTTTTCCCTTTGGAGTTTTCACTAAGAAAGACCTTGATTCTCCTGTGATTCCTGTGACAACAGCAGGATTCCAGATCCCTTCATGCTGAATCCTCACTCTCTCCCATGCTCAGGTCAGGCAAGGATCGGGCGCCTCAATCAAAGTACCGTTTCTGCTTCTGCTGTCTCAGTTTGAGCAGGTCCTGCATGATTCAGCTCACTGGCTGTGGCAATAACAGTTTGGGGTGCTGTTGGAAGCTTAGCTCTTAGTCTTCTTCCCATCAGGAGCTATGCTGGAGATGATCCAATGCCCTCTAATGGAATATTCCTGAAATCCAGCAGAGCTGGATTTTCAAAAATTTTAAATTTAAAAAATCTCTTTGTCCGCCTTTGCCTTCTTCAACAGGTGTTTTAAGGTCTGCACAGTATGTTCTGCCATACCGTTGGATAGTGGATATTTGGGACTTGAAGTAGTGTGGCAAAACTCCCAGTCCTGCGCAAATTTGCGAAACTCAGTGCCTGAGATTTGTGGACCGTTATCTGAGATGAGCACTTCAGGTATGCCGTGGTAAGCAAAAATGGATTTTAAATGATTTATTACAGTGATGCTCTTACTACTATTTCTCAGCAGCACAGACTCAAAAAACTTTGACTAATCTACTGCTAGTAGGTACTCACTGTTATCAAATGCGAATGAGTTCACTCCAATTTTCTGCCAGGGCCTCTCTGGAACACTGGTTGAAGTGTTTATTTTTTGTTGTAATTTACTGTACTTTCAGCACACTGCACACACATTCACCATTTCCTCAATTTGTGCTCTTATTCCAGGCCAATACATTACATCTCGAGCTCTTCTCCTGCATGTTTCTATGCCGAGGTGACTTTCATGTACACGCTGCAGGATTTCTTTCCTCAGTGTTGCAGGAATTAAGATCTTTTCTCCCTTGAAAAGTATTCTTTCTGCTACATGAGGCTCCTCACGAAAGATCCAGTACTCTCGTACAGCAGAAGGGGGGCTCCACTCCGATGTGTGGGCCAGCCAGTTTACTCAATTTGCTGCAGTTTTATCATGGTGGCGTCCTTCTTGGTCGATTCCCTGATCTCACCCAGTTTGGTTACAGCCACAGGTAAGTTTTTTGCCAGCATGTGAACCTGTACTTCCGTTTCCTTATCCTCTTCCTCCGTGATGGGTAGGTATGCACGTGACAGAGTGTCTGTGATGTACATTTCCTTGCCTGGTTTCTATTTAACTATGACCTAGTACTTCTGCAGATGCATTAGTAATCTTTGAATTCTGGTGATGCACAGTTCATGGGCTATTTATGTATAGTTTCCAAAGGCTTATGAACAGACTCTACCTCCACATCTTTGCCATAGAAAAACAGATGGAAGCGTTCTAGGCCAAACACAATTGCTAGCATTTCTTTCTTTATTTGGGCATACCGCTGCTGTGTTTCAGTCATTGCCTTTGAATCATATGCCACTGGTGCCTCATTTTGCAAGAGGAAAGCTCCCAGGCCAGTCTGAGATCTTGACTGGCTGACTGACATTGTAATACTTTAACACTGGTGCCTGGGTCAGTGTTCTCTTCAGACTGGTCAAAGCTTCCTGGTGACTTTGTTCCCAGTGCCATTCCACATCATTTTGTAGAAGTTTTCTGAGAGGTGCTGTCAGGTCTGACACGTTTGGAATGAATTTCCCAAGATAGGTCAAGATTCCCAAAAACCTCTCCAAGTCTTTTATATTCTGGAGGTGGAATGTTCATGACTGCTTCGATTTTATTCGGGTCCAGCTTCAGTCCCTCACTTGTTAGCACATGTCCCAAGTACTTGATTTCATGAAGGCCTATTTTGCTATTTTCCTTCTTCAACTTGAGGTTCCTTTCTCTAGCTCGGGTAGCACCTGCCTCAGTCTGTGGTTGTGTTCTCCTCGTGAGGCTCCCCAGACCAGCATTTCATCGATATAGGTTTCCATGTCCTCTAACCCTTCAAACAGCTGCTTCACTGTTCTGTGGAACATCTCTGGAGCTGAATTAATGCCAAAAGGTTAGCATAAAAACCTGTATCTCCTGTATGGTGTGTTGAAGGTACAGAGATAGGAGTTGTGTTCATCCAGCTTGACCTGCCAGAAGCCTGAACTCGCATCCAAGACTGAATAGTATTTAGCATTTCTAGCTTACACATGATCTCTTCTACTGTGGGCAGCTGGTAATGCTCTCCTTGTACTGCCTGGTTTAGGTCTCTGGGATCCTGACAGACTTGCAGATTCCCATCTGATTTTTCTACAATTACAATTGGATTAACCCACTTTGTCGGTTCTTCAATTTTCTTGATGATGTGAAGTTTTTCCATTCTGTCCAACTCTGCTTTCAGTCAGTCTCTCAGCATTACTGGTGTTGTGCTGGGTGGGTGTATTTTGGGTGTCACAGTTTCGTCAATCTTGGTGTGTTCTCCTTTTAGGCAGCCAATACCCTGGGACACATCTTTATACTCGCTCAGGATGTCATCAGTGGTGACAGTCATTATTCTCTTGATTAGCTTCAGATTTTCACAAGCTTTGATTCCAAGAATAGGTTTTGCATCAGTTTTCACCACTATGAATGGAAGTGCTTGAGACTGTTTTTTGTAGTTCACTTTAATTGGGCACTTGCCTTCTACAGCAGTATAAGTAGACAGCTTCACTTTTGTTTTAGTTAACTGTTTTTCTTTGCTTATCTTACGATACAGGCTGATGGGAATGAGATTTGCTTGTGCACCTGTGTCAAGCTTGAAATTCACCCTTATGTTGGCAATTTTTAAATCAACCTTCCATTTGTCTTCTTTGGAATTTGTTGTTATTGTATCAACGAAAAGTTCAGTTTCAGTGACTGTGTCAATCGTGTGCACTTTCTTCAATTTACATATCTTAGCGAAGTGAGTTAGTTTACCAAAGTTCTTACACTGCTTTCCGTAGGCTGGACAACTACGTGGTAAAACCTCTGTTCTGCATCGGCCGCATTTAAATGTTTAATAGCCGTTTGTTCTTTTTAAGTTCAGACTGTCTATTTGTTGTTTCCCGGGGCTGTTGCTGTTTAACTGCATCTAACGGCTTGACCGTGTGCAGCTTATCATCTTCTGTCATCTGGTTAATCTGGCATTTCCTTGTCTCTGCTGCTCTGCAGATATTTATTGTTTTCTCCAGCATGAGATCAATTTCTCTCAAAAGCTGTTCTCTCAGAGAGTCATTTACGATCCTGGAAATTATTCTATAACAGATGAGTGATTCTTCAAACTCTCCAAATTCACAGGGACTAGCTCATTTTCTCAGCTCAGTTACGTACTGACTAATGTTGTCAGTGCCTTGCATGCACGTAAAAAATCGGTATCTTTCATACGTGATGTTTTTCTTAGGGCTGCAATAGGCTTTGAATTTTTCCATTATTTCTTCCAAGTCATTTTGTTTCTCGTCACTTTCAAACATGAATGTGTTATAGACTTCAAGGGCTGCTTCCCCTGCTATGTGAAGAAGGATGGAAGACTGTACCTGAGGGTCTTTTTTATCACTGCCCTTTGCTGTGAGGTACAGCTCAAATCGCTGCTGGAACCTCCTCCAGTTTTCGGCAAGACTTCCCTCCAAACTGAGCTCTGCCTGTGGTTTCAGAACCTCCTAAACTGTTGCATTTAGTTTACTTCTGCCACCATTTTCCCCCTGTTGGAGGCAACTGCAGGAGCGGGCGCGGGTGGGCGGGCTTCCGATCGGTGCCCCCAGTTGGGGGCGCACCACCATTTTATGTGGGTGGGCCAATTAAGG
Source organism: Cetorhinus maximus (assembly GCF_964194155.1). Classification (NCBI taxonomy): domain Eukaryota; kingdom Metazoa; phylum Chordata; class Chondrichthyes; order Lamniformes; family Cetorhinidae; genus Cetorhinus; species Cetorhinus maximus. Next base: position 27,103,810 of record NC_135885.1, on the reverse strand, counting down.
CCCACCCAACGTGACATCTGCCAGGAAGTGCTATGCACGCGGAGGAGCGCACAGATCTCCGTGAGGCAAAGTGCTGCCTCAGGGAGATCGGTTCACACTTTAAACTTTAAATGAAGCGGAGAAAAAAAATTCCCTGCCATGTCCCCTCAAGTGACAGTGTCACATGAGTTGGGACATGTCCATAACTTTTATTTTAAAATATTGTGAGATTTTTAGATCCTCGTGAAACCTCATCCCGCCCGTGATTGAGCTTTCATGCTTTTTCAGAAACCCGCCAGGGCTCCCGACCTGCCCGCCAACCTTAAGGTTGAATGGGCAGGTCCATTAATGACTTGAACTATTTTGTTAATGGCCCTAATAGGCCGTTGACAGGTCGGCGGTCATGCAGCCGACTCAAAGATACAGCCCCATGTCTTGTTTTTTGTTTCAATGATGCACACAGGCCGTCGACATGGTAACTGAGCTAACTTTATTGATAACTCATTTTCCTAAGATGAACACATATCTGCGGTAACCGATTTCTATCAAGACAGGTTCCAACATGTGCTATCTGACCTTCAACCCCTGGTCAGGTGACCCCCATATCTGGTACAGAGCACCGAATAGTATCTAATACTGGAGTCCACTGTCACAATCAGCTATTATCATGACAGGCATTGGTGAGGGTTTCAGCAGCTGCTGAACTGAGACAGTGGCGAGAGGTGGAAATAGGCAGTCCTGGCGATGGCATGGATGTGAAGTTGGAAGTTCCTCATTTGCCAGAAGCTGTTACCGCTGCCCCCTTGTGCCCTGTGTGCCACCTAATGCACTGCCTTCTGGTTGACACTCCAACTCCTCCAGGGTGAATGTGTTTGAACTGATGTTCTGACGGGATCAATGCCCTAAGGTATACTTGCTTCCTCAGCAATACTTAGAGGAGAAAAATAAATTGTAATAATTCCTTGATTAGCAGAGTTTACTTGTAACTTACACTGGGAGGAGAGAAATGAGGCCTTCAGGATATAGCTTGCTGGTAGTTAATGTGAAGCACAGTATTATGAGAAAGAAGAATAGATGCTCCTGATTAAATTGCAGCTTGAATATACACTCCTAGTATCCTGTATGGTTTCCCTTTTCAAGGTTTTTACCTGTTTCCTCTTCAGGGAAGTTGAATGGCATTGTGTGGGGGTTCAGCTCTCTCTGGGGTTATGTGCTGCCTTGATAATGAGTATGAAGGATGGCCAGTTTTCCCACGGAAAAGCCCAGGTTCCAAATTTGTTCTGATGAAGGGTCATTAACCTGAAACATTGGGTGGAATTTAAGCCTCACCAGAGGTAATGTTTAAGTGGGGCTATCATCTGGAAAACGCTGGCAGGTAGGTACAGGCCCTGTAGGGAGGGTCCTTCCATGGTGGGCACTTTGTGGAGGCACCTGATGGTGGGAATGGAGGGACCTGGAGTTAGACCCTGCCGTTTTTTAAAGTGACCCCCTCTTCCCCCCTTCACTGGCTCCAGCAAGCCCAACCAACTCACCTGTTTCCTGAGGCACCATCGCCAATTCCTGCTGCAGGCCACATTGCAGTGCTAGCAGTGGCCACCACCGGTGGCCAGAACTGGAGACCTGCCCTCCTTTGATTGGCTGGAAACCCTTGGAGGTGGGACATCTACCACGCATCAGGGTTCCTGGGGGAAATACACTCCCAGGAGTCAGGAAGCTGGATGGCAGTCAGGTAGGTGCCCGATTGTGATTTAATTCCATGGGGCCATGGCAGGGTTGTCACCGCTTTTCCAGCTGGTGGATGAGCCCCTCGCCACGAGCATTAAACTCCCCCCCCACCTGCACCCCGCCCCCACCATTAACTCCACAAATGCTGCTGAGTATTTCCAGCATTTTCTATTTTTATTTCAGATTTCCTGCATCTGCAGGATTTTGCTTTTGTGTTCCAAATTCATTCATTGCATTCCAAATTGGGAATGATGACGGTTGCTTGCATTGAGTGACTACATTCCAGGTGGGGATTTGTGGGTGTAAACAGAAAAGGATATGACTGAAGGAATATCTCCAACTGAAAACAAGGTATGTCAAGGCAACAGCTCAGTCTCAAAGCACTGATTATATGCATATAATTATCCAGGTATCTACAGCATTTTATGACTGCTATAGGGCAATGATGGGGCAATTCTTTTAAGTAGCAAACATACTGGGAAGTATGTTTTTTCAGAAGATGTTGATACTTTGCGTGGAATTGTTCCAGATTTGCACCAAGTGCGGTAGCGGGCGGGTAAAACGATATTTTACCCACTGACCACGATGGTGGGTTTTCACGCCATATCACCCCAAACCCACAACATTATTTATTCATTCCCAGGAAACACGCCATTTCCATGGTGGGCGGGCTCCAATTCGCCTGCCATGCCGTCACCTCGCCACTTCATCGCGCCAGGCACCACATTTAAAGTACAGCTGCGCTCAGTGCTTCCAGCCCAGGGCTGCAGCAAAGAAGACATGGAACCGAAAGGCAAGAAGGCTGCAGCCCTCGAGTGCCCTTTGGATTCAGTGGAGGCCCGCTGTGATGTCTTCTACCCTGCTCTGGCCGCAGGAGGGGCAGCAACATCTGCAACATCAGCAACATCACCACTCCAGCTTGGTAAGCGATGGCAGTGGTGATCAGTGCCAATGCTGCACAGAAGAGGTTGGCCATCCAATGCAGAAAGAGGATGAACGATCTCATCCATGCAGCCGGGGTATGGCAACCACCTCATCACTCTAAACTCACACACTCAATCTGATCACACATTCACTGGCATCTCACTCACTGCCAGCTCAAGGTACATCACCACCCATTCTCACACACATACCCTCACATGCCCATCTGGCCTCATCTCCTCTGGAGACTGCCTCCTTAGCCCTCACCACCTTGAGGCCACTTACACAGATCAACATGTGCCCCCCACACACACCCTGGGATACCCTCCTTCCCCAGTACAGCTCTCGTCCTGCAGCCACTTCCCTTCCCTGAGGCTGCTTCTCCCCATTTGCCAAGCAAACTCTAGCCCTGCAGCCGTTGAAAAGCCACCCACATATGGCTGGTCTGGTAGGTAAAGACCAGCCATGAGCCCCCCTAAAAGTGATGTGGTGCTGCCTGTGAAGCCTGGCGCTGATGACTGCGAGTGCTGACCGAAGCAAGGTAGGCAAACAAACCTTAGAAGCCCTGAGCGCAGTGCAGCCGGCCAAGTGCACGTCGCTTATATGCTGTTGTGAAACACGTCGGCATATTTTCCTGCCGACATGAGTGGATGATCCAGCTGAGGGGGATGATTCCAGCAGGCTGGCCTAACAATGATCTGTTGATGTATTATGATGAGGTTCCCGACACCTGATAGCAGAGAACTGCTATCGGTGGGCGGAGCGGACGATCACGAACTGGTTTCACGCTGTTGTGAACCTGAAAGTGCGATATTGTCCACTCACACCACCGAACACGCCCAACGCCGGTGGGCACAGGAAGCCCCCGGCTTTATTTTAACTTAGGTGACTCAGTGAGGTCATTAAAGTTCTGGTACTGCCAAATCAAGCAGAAGTTCGTGAAGCAGGCACTTACTGTCCCAGCAATTTCCTGTCAATACCCTCAGCAGTTCTTCATACTGTCCTACAGTGCTCTGTGTTAATAACTATAACTGCCTAGAACAGCATTTTCACTACCTCATCTTGAGACGGTGATTAAAGAGTCATTCTACAATCTCAGGCCTTTTTCTGATGCAAACAGTAATGATGATGTCTAGACCTTTTGAATAACTGCAAGCATTTAAATCCTGCAGAGGCACAATGTTTCCTGCCCCAACAGGTGAGCTTCCAATCAAAAGCATTTCTAATGTCTGAAGCTCACCTAAAACACTATAATCTAGGCAACCCTAGGAATTATGGTGGGCTTGGCGGCCATTTGGCTCAGCAAGCTGAATTACACTCAATGTTACTCATGTCAAAGTCTAAATGGGAAATCCATGCTACTTGGTTCTGATTGATCATTTATATAGACATATAAAGAAGTTCAATGCATGGCACCGGGGTCTGTGTTTAGCTTTCGCTGCTGCAAGCAGTAACAGTAATATCATGCCCTGTATCAGCACCAGCAACAGCTTTTGAAGCAACTTGTTTTGGTTTGCTATTTATGACTGAATCTTGACAGGACGGATACAGCTGCTGACATTGCTAACAGTAATGTCAGTGCAGCAATAATTCCATGATTTCACAAATCTCTGCTTAAAAACCTGCCAAACTATTTTAGAAGGCACTTTACCAGATGAAAATAGGAGTAAATTTGCCACGGCAAGGTGCAAAACGGGCGATATCAGATCAGCTGCCCATAAATGGCAACAGATCCAATATCGTGCCATTTAACATTATCACTCAAAATCAAAATTACTCCATAATGTCTTTTAGGAATTTGAGATCGAGGTAAGCTCAGCAATTAATAAAACTATACTTATGTTCCTTAAAGTATGAAGAAAGGTTGAACAGTTTGGGCTTTACCCATTGGAATTTAGAAGAATGAGAGGTCATTTTATTGAGGGGACTCCTTTGGAGACCCGGAAGATTTTTCCTCTTGTGGGGGTGACGAGAACTCAGGGACCACAGGTTAAGAATAAGAGGTCTCCCTTTTAAGACAGATGAAGAGAATTTTTTTTCTCTGAGGGTTGCCTGTGAAGGCAGGGTCATTATTCAAGCCTGACTTAAATAGATTTTTGATAGACAAGGGAGTCAAGAGTTATGTGGGCAGACAGGAAGGTGGAGTTAAGACCACAACCAGATCAGCCATGATCTTACTGAATGGCGGAGCCAAAAAGTCTACTCCTGTTCCTGTGGCCCTAAGTAATTTTTTTTTACAATCCGCCTGCATTTCAAATGTGAGGGTAAATATAGGTAGACATAGGTGAATCGCCGCACTGGACGATGAGTCTTGATCCACACAGATATTTGATTTAGCTTTATGAGCTGGTACCTCGCTAAAATCTTGGATGATCTAACATACAAACTTTTGGTGCTTCGGTTGCTTAAATAAGGGGTATGGTAACACAGTGGTTATGTTTCTGAACTAGTGATCCAGAGGCCTGGACTACTTACCTGGAGAAATGAGTTCAAATCCCACCATGACAGCTGGACAATTTAAATTCAATTAATTAAATTAACAGTAATGAAACGATTGGATTATTGTAAAAAAATCATCTAGTTCATTAATTTATTTTAGGAAATGAAATCTGTCATTCTTAACAGCTCCAACTTATATGTGACTCCAGACCCACAGCAATGTGGTTGACTCTGAACTGCCCTCTGAAATAGCCTTGCAAATCACTTAATTGCGTTCAAGAAGACAGCTCACCAGTACCTTCTCAAAGGCAATTAGGGATGGTCAACAAATGATGGTCTTGTTGGTGACACCAACATCCTGTAAATAAACTAAAAAATGACCAAAACTTAGTATTTCTGTTTATTGATAATTAGAGCTTAATAGCACTAGGGTTAGAGCATCTATTAGATTGTGTTAAGGATTTAACCTAGCTCATGAAAAATTTGAACCTTTGCCAAGAGCAGAGAGAGACAACATCACACATACAAATGCAAAAAAACCTTGAGAAGGCTTGGCTAGTTAGGGCCGTGAGACAATTTATAACAAGCTTAGGACACCTGCGCACACAAAAACACATTAATTGGCCCTCTAAGAATATTAAAACAAAGAACCCAGAAATATGATAGACAATGGTTATGTTATTCTTAAAGCAAAAGATTTTCTTTAAATTAGGCCCTTAGGTAAACCTCTAGGTCATCTGCACACTGACAGAAGAGAGTAGAGGTCTTATAGATATCCTATTAGCTGAGAGAAAAGACAGAAACTATGGTTTATACTTTGATTATGAGTATAAACTTAGTGGGCAGAATTTTTCAGCAGCGGGATTTTACGCTCCCGCTGAAGTCAAAGGGGTTTATAATGGCTCGCAGCATTTTACAGCCCCATCTCTGCCAAAATGGGGCTGTAAAATTCTGGCCAGTATGTTATTTGTTTGAATACCCTACATTTATTTTATGCGGATTTGTATTATTCATTTACTTCTAGGTGAATTTGTTTATTTTGCATTTATATTTTAAATGGATTAGTTTATTTTACCTACTTGACACTTTGCAATATGGCAACCATTACTATAATATAATCTAAAATTTAAGCTTATAATAAAATATTATTCAGTAACAATTATAAAATTTGTAGACTCACTTTGTATACCTCAGGGTCCTAATTTCTCAAGAATTCTTCTATGGGCAATTCTATATACAGAGGGAGGTTAACTCAGAAGAGTTATTTCTGCTATAATATACCTAGTAAGTATATTTTATTCTGAGATATCTTTGTTTAGTCTAAATACTCCTGGGGAGAGGACACTTTATTTTAGGATCAAGTCTATAGCTAGTATATCTGAGTAAGTTCTTATAATGATTTAAAATCTCTCCCCTAGTCAAGGACTAAGACTGACACTAAGTTCGACTGAATAAATTTACTTTACTGGGGGTAAAGTTAGTAGAACCCTGGCAACTGTTATTTAAATAGACTGTTACTTGCAAAGAAAGAGTGTGCAGGGCTACGGGAAGAAAGCAAGAGAATGGGAATTAGGTGAGTTGCTCATCTGGGGGGCTGGTGCAGACAGGATGAGCCAAATGGCTTCCTCCTGCACCATAATGATTCTGTGATTCTATGATTCTGTGAAGGCCTGGCAACTCTAGCAAATATATAGTACAGGCCTGGTATCTGCCGTTGTAGATGACTGGAATCCAATCACTCCAGCATTAGATTACTGAACATCTTACAGGACTTTTGGAGTTCAAATCCAATCTCTAAGTTAGTTTCACCCATTTGTTTATGCTTCTTCACTGGTACATCTCTGGTCAGCAAAAGCTAAGCATTTTGCTTGATTTGGGTGATTCCTCATTTTGAAGTATTTAATACAGTCAGCAGATAGAAAGTGGGGCAGAATCTTAATTGTTCCACATTTGGAATCCTCATTTAATGAGTGTAAAAATGAAAATGAATAATTAGACATAGAGAGAAGGATCTGCTTATTTACTTAAGATGTGTCTCCTGATATGTTAAGATAAATTGAAGTGCTTCAGATTTATTTAATCAAAAACAGATTATTTTTCTTTCAACTTCCTCAAACGTTACTGACAATATGAAGGGGAAAAGCAGTTGCTTCAGTCTCATTCTTCTGACTGAATTTATACCAAAAACACAAAGCAAAAGACATTGGTTTAAACATTGCAATGTGCACGAGGCATGGAGTTTGTTGATAAAATGTTGTCAGCATCGCTACACACACCAGCGCTGTAAAAGATTTCACACATTTAAAATAACAAACCTCCTTCATAATCAATGGTGTTATTCATTGTAGCCTTAAGTGTTATTGAAATTAATAAGAACCAGCAGGTCATTTTTCCCCATGACATCCATTGGGAAGCTGGATATGTTTAAAATACTGACTGTGGTGTTGTTATTTTAGATGAAGTACTTATGTCAGGAACAGCTGTTTAGAATTAACAGTTATTCTATTGTCTCACAGACGTGGGTTCTTTGAAATTCTTGTTTGGAACATTTTCCTCAAATAACATCCAATTATTAATGCTTTACAACTGTTACCAACTTGTTTGGTTCCTTCCCTTTCCTTTACCTACTCCCTGATACCACCTCCCGCCAGTTTTAAGCCCATTCTCCTCAGCTGCTTTGAATGTGGTGATCGATGTTGATTATAGATCCTGAAGCCTTGGATGCTCTCTTAAGTGACCACTTTTTTTCAATGTGTGGGATAACACAAGTGTTGGCAGATTGTTCAGCTTCGGGGAATTGGAGGGGGTGGAGGGTGGCTTGGGAAATATCAGCTGAGCCTGTCCTTTTCTCCATACTCTTGCAGGCACTTTCCATTAGAGCTCACTGAAGAGTGATCAGCGACAGGAATTCTAAATAGGTATTTTGTTCCTTAGCCAAGGGAAGTGGAGGCTATTTGCAGATGCCACACTGTTACTCTGGATGAGATCAGAACAGCATCGATGAGGAAGTCAAAGCTGCCCTATCAGTGCAGTACCACACACTGGGGAGCACCATTGTTATTTTGTAAGACTGATGGTTTCACAGGCTGCACAGTCCGTGCAGAAACATCAAACTGGGCTCTGTCATATGGGTTTTACATTACATTTTATGAAATAGTTCAGCTGGGAAAAATAATTGGGGTAAGAGTTTATCTTGTGCGTGAGTATAAAACAGGTGATAGTTAATTGGCAGACTATTTTACATCTCATGAAAAACCAATGGAAATAAACAATCAGGAGCAATGAAAAATAGGCTGTTGATCTGCTATCACCTGTTTTACATTATCACACCAAGTCAAAATCTACCTCATTGTATTAATATAATGGACAATTCCTTTCAAAAGAAAGTTGCTCTTATTTATTGAAGGCCTTCGGAGTGGTCTTGAAGCAGTTTATCCAACCTCAGGCGGCTACTTGTGGTGAGCCTTCTTAGTAAGATATATGACAGAGCAAATGCTATGCTCTTTGTGGTCACTGAACATCATCTGCTTTTAATATGGAGGCAGCAACGTGCAGCTGCACTGAAGGTTGTCCACTGCAGTACATAAATCTCATTGGGTCCAAACGTTTTTAAAAATTATTTTAATTTCCTCAACAAAAAACAGCTGAAGACGGCCTGTGGTTAGCCGATACTACTTACCAATAAAACCTGACCTGCCTTTACTGCAGTCAGCTGCACTCTGCTTTTATTCTTAACCCCCTCAACCCCCCTGCCACCCTCTGAAAAAAAAAATGGACTCTCAGAGCAATGCAAGCACCTGTTAGGCATTCACTCACATCTGCAAAACAAGAGTTCATTAAAAACTAATTAAACATTCCCATGGTCTATTGTTACATCTGCTTGTCAAATAGGAAACATTTGTAAATTATTGACATTAAAAATAAAGAGAAAAGCACACTTCTAAAGAATAATTAGTGCCAACCTCATGTCAGGATGATTGTGGCAATGTGATGGATGGGTACATTTTTCATGTGACAATCTCCTGGATGCGACTGCTGCAATTGTTTAGAGTAATTTGTGCACTGCTCCATCATCATGTTCTCCGGACATTGCTCTCAATAATCTATCGCTGGAGCTTTGCCCATTATTCTCTGGAAACCATTTGGATAATGTGCTTGAGGAACATGGCCCCCACTGCTCGTGGATAAATATATGCGCTCTCAATCTACAAACACACGCCATCATCTTGTATTTTGTTTGCTCTGGAAACCATCAAACCCACAGATTGAGAAAATTGGTCGCAGTTTGAAAACACTGTCACAAATGGGTCACATAAACAATAATGATTCCCTCTTCCCCCAGCTGTAAACACTGATTGCTATCGCACAAACATACCACAGGGAGGGGAGGGGGGGACACGAGAGTGACACAGTCTGTTTACTGCAGCTATCAACTACATCAGTTGTAGAGGCATAGGAGGGAACACAAGAAGAAAACAATCTTTATCCTTCGCCTCAAACATTTACACATAATGTCTCAAAATTTAGAGAGGAAGTTGAGCCTCAGATAAACAGATGGGTCACTGGAAGTGTTGGCAAGATTATCTAGATGTTTTGCTACATGCTACCATAAGGTGTGGACCGGTAGCTACAGCACAAGGACATTAGACTCTTGTCTGTAAGGCACACCAGGGACAGAATTTTTACCTTGCCAGGTGGGCGCGGTGGGCAGGCCCGGGAATGGCCGCTCACGATCGGGCCCTGACCGTGATTTCACGCTGGCTGGCCAATCAACGGCCAGTCAGCGTGAAACGCGCGCTGATAACCTCATCACTGCCGGGGTAGGGGGCGAAAGGAGCGCGGGCGCTGAAGTGAGCACATGCGCACGGGCACGCTCAGTGAAATCTCCCTGAAGGCACAGAACTGCCCCAGGGAGCGGAAGATTATTAACATTAAAGGTAAAGATTTCAAAAATAAGGAGAACACCTCCCCTCATGTGACTCTGTCATATATGCAGGGACGTATTAAAAATGAGTTTTAAATGTTTTTATTTTTTTTTAATTGTTGTTCGAAACCTCACTCCGCCTGTGGATGAGCTTTCGCAAAAAATGCAAAGGCCGCTTGGCCTATTCGTCGGCCCAACAACTGTAAGGTTGGACGGGCAGAGAAAATTTCACGTTAGTTTATTTATTAATGAGCTTAACGGCCCTCTCAATTGTCGTGGGCGCGCTGACGACTTCTGCATGTGCCCGCCGACCGCAATATCACACGAGTGCCTGATGACGCTGGGACCCTCACCCAATATCATGGCATGTTATCTCACGCTCGTGCGTCTTGGACACGGGAGCCCGCACGCTGAGCTGAAAATCCTGCCCCCGGTCTGAGTGACATTTCACAGGGCAGCCTTCCTTAAATGGTGAGTTCACCATTTTCATTTGGCCTGGTTGGGAGAAGGAGGGGATTGAGGATATGAGGCTAACATTTTTATAATGTTTTATTGCATCTTTCAGCGATGACTCAAAATACTTACAGCACAGAAACAGACCATTCGACGCAACTGACCCATGCTGATATTTATGCTTCACACTAGCTTCCTCTTACCTCTCTTTATTTAACCCTATCATCATAAACTACTATTCATTTTTCCTCATTTGTTTATCTACCTTCCCTTTAAATACAGCCACGCTATTGGGCTCATCTACTCCTTGTGACAGTGAGTTCCACATCCTCAGCACTCTCTGGGTCAAGAGGCTTCTCCTGAATTATCTGAATGGGATTTAGTGTGAGTTACGACAGGAGCAGCAGAGTTTTAGATGAGGTTAAGTTCATGGATTTATTTGTGACTATCTTATATTTGTGGCCTTTAGTTTCGGTTTCCCCCAAAGTGGAAACATGTTCTCTACATTTATGCTATCAAACCCTTTCATAATCTTATAATTATCTTATCAGGTCACCCTCAGCCTTTCTTCCCTAGAGAACTGAGCCCCAGCCTGTTCAATTTTCCCAGATAGGGTTAACTTCTTAATTCTGTTATCGTGCTCGTAAATCTTTTTTCTACCATCTCCTGTGCCCCTATATCCTTTTCGTAACATAGAGATTAGAACTGTGCACTGTGCTCTTAGTGTGGTCTAACCAAAATTCTATCCAGTTGAAAATAACACTTTACGATGAATGAGGAAAGGAACACTTAAGCATATCAAGTGGCAGATCAACAACAACAATGAAAACTTGCATTTATTTAGCACTGTTAACTTCAACGTCCATCACCAAGAGTGCCTCGGTAGCTCCACTACTGACCAAGTTAGCTGAGTCCTAAAGGTCATATCTGTCAGACTGAGCCAGTGGCAGGTGGCGAGAGAGCCAACAAGAGGGAAAAACCTACTTGACCTTGTCCTCCACCAATCTGCTTATTGCATCTTCATCTGCCTCTGACAGTATTGGTAGGAGTGATCACTGTGTAGCCCTTGAAGAGACCAAGTTCTGTCTTAAAACACCACCCTACACCATGTTATGTGGTACTTCCAGTGTGCTAAATGGAATAGATTCAGAACAGATCTAGCAGCTAAAAACTGAGCTCAAAATCCATGAGGGTCTGTGCACAATTGGCAGCTTCTCAATTGTATTCAACTACAATCTGTAACCTCCTATCCCAGCAGTCTACTATTAACATCAAGCCAGGGGCCAATCCTGGTTCAATGAGAGGTCTAGGAGAGCATGCAAAGAACAGCACCAAACGTACCTAAAATTGTAATACCAATCTGGTGAAGCTACTACTTGCATGCCATACAGCGGAAGCAGGATGCTATTGACAGAGCTGTGTGATCCCACAAGGAACAGATCAAGTCAAATCTCTATAGCTCTGCCACATCTGGTCGTGATTTGTGGTGCACATTTAAACAACGAACCAGAAGAAGAGGCTCCACAAGCATCCCCATCCTCAGTGATGAGTGAGCCCAGCATGTCAGTGCTGGATGAGAAGTTTATAGAATGCTTTCGAGTTAGTTTCTTAGAGCAACACATCCTGGAACAAACCAGGGAGCAGGTTATATTAGACTTGGTATTGTGTAATGTGACAGGATTAATCAATGACCTCAGAGTAAAGGCACCTCTAGGTAGCGGCGACCACATTATGATTGAATTTTACATCCAGTTTGAAAGGGAAAAGAGTGGACCTAAGACTAGCAGACACGATGGGCTGAATGGCCTCCTTCTGCGCCGTAACATTCTGTGATTTGTTATTGAACAGAAATGGAGGCCACTTGGCTTAATTTGCAATGAGGTGATATCAGTTCTAAAAAAATACAACGTTAAGAGACATTATGAAACACGCCATTCCAATCATGTAGCCAAGTTTCCAGTTGGCTGTGCCCAACATGCTCGATGGTTTCCAAATCTGAAGGAAGCCATGGAAACACAGAAGCAGGTACTTAGACGAGTATTAAACGACAGTGACACAGTGACTTTGGCTAGCTTTTACATTGTAAAAAATGGAAAGCCATTTTCAGATGGCGAATTAGTGAAACAATGTATCATTGAATCCTCGGATGTTTTATTTGATGGGTTTAAAAACCAAGGGCAGAATTTTCTCCCCGTCGGGCGGGCCGTTTGGGAGCGGGCACAGGCGGGCGTGGCGCCAATCGCCACCTGTGATTGGCTCCGTGCCACCATTTTACGCTGGAGGGCCAATTAAGGCCAGCCCAGCCTGAAGTGTGGCTCCCGAGGACAGCGGGAGTGGGCGGGCAGTAGCGAGAGTGCAATGATCACCGGGTCCAATGGCGACACGGCGGCCTGTTCAAATAGAGCTCTGGCAGCCTTGCAAAGGCTATTCATCATGACCAGGAGAAGGGCTCCCCAGAGCACTGCTGGTGAGCAGGCCAGGCAGGAGGGTAGGGCAGCAGAGCAGCGTGCCCCTCGGATTTCTGATCTGTGCCTAGCTGCCCTCCTGGAGGAGGTGGCAGCACAGTGAGAGGTCCTTGTTCCGAAGGATGGGAGGGGGAGGTCCCCTCGCCTGATCAAACGTGCCTGGGAGGAGGTGGCAGAGATAGTCAGCTCCCATGACGTGGTGCGATGCATGTGGGTCCAGTGCCGCAAGTGATTCAGCGACCTCTTGCGCTAGAGAAGGGTGAGTACCATGTTGGCAGAGGTCACTTAACACAGCAGGTAAGCTTTCCCCACAGGCCTCCCCCCGCAACCCCTGCCAACCACCGCCCCCTCCTCCCGCCCCCAACTCTGAGTGCAGTTACCACATTGAATCCTTCACAGCATGTTTCCCTCGCTGGGTGGGCCAGCAGATATTGCCCATGACTAGTTCACCCTGAGAGGGTAGTGCTGGTTTGGGTTCTACACCCACAGCATGTGTGACACTGACACCCAGAGTACAGTTTTGGGGGCAAACTCAAGGATCTGCACCCAGGCAGAGTGCTGGAACTGCAAAGCATGTCAAAGTCAGGGTGCTAACATGCTGGGAGGGGAGCTCCCAGGTGGTGGGGCACCAATCCATCTGCTGGTCTTTGTGTTCCACGTGCTTGTGCCTCCTTGCTTTGCAAGGTTAGACTGTGTGGTGCCACATGTGATGGAGGCAGCATGTGGGCAAGGGGGGTCAGCCCGGGCTCCTTTGAGTGAGTGTGCGGCAGCTGCAGGGTGACGAATCACTGGAGCCCTGCAATGTCCCACACTGGCTGGGGTGGCAGGGATGTGATGGGAATCCAGGTACAGGCTGGACTAATCAATGCTCTTCTCTCCTTTCCAGGAGAAGATTGAACACAATGCCGCCAAGTGGATGCGGACTGGCGGTGGCCAGGCCCAGTTGGCCATCGTGTCCAGATACGAGCAGGAGGCAATGGATCTGGAGAGGAGCCATGTGCCCGTCCTGGCAGTGAGGCTGGGGTGCAACGAGGAGGTAAGATTGCTGAGCACTGAGGGCACCATGTGTGTCCCAGCAGCCATGGCACTGCTGAATGCTCAGTGATTGAAGCTTGCAACATGGGTTGACCATTGATTATGGAAGGATGAGCGCATACTGATCCGGGGGACAGGGATACATATTGACATTGTCTCCACTTTAACTAATCAAATGTCATTGTTCTTTCTTTCAGCATCACCGGCAGAGCCGGGAGGAGGAGGCAGAGGGCCCACCTCTCACACCTGAGGGCCCTGAACGATTGGATTCACCAGCGTCACACCATTTCTGCCAGGCAGTCACCAGCGCAGATACTAGCACCTCGGTAGGAATTAGATCATCGGCTAGTGTCCCAGGACACAGCAGTGAGGGCACTTCGCACTCACTTGAGGTGTGAGCGGAGACAGAGAGTGCCCATGGCGCCAGCAGTTGGAGGACTGCAGGGGACCAGGCACATTCTCAGTCAGTGGCTGATGATGCGCCTCTGGAGTCGTCCGTGAGGCAGCAAACGCTGGAAGTGCAGCAGGATATGTGGGACGATCTAGCGGAGACACATGAGGCTATGCGTGGCATGGTGCCCGTGCTGGAGGAGTCTACGTGGAGCATCACCAATGCAATGAGCCTCATGGCCGAGCGCCATGCTTCCTCCATGGAGGGAGTGGTGACTCTCGTGGAGAGGCTCCTCCAGGAGAGCAACTGGGGCTTCCTGGGGTTGCGCTCCATCCTGCAAGCACTCATAGCGACATTGACCTCAGTTGGTCAGTGCCAGAGTGGTAAATGGTTTGGGCACCAAGTATCCTAGCTCGGTGCCCATCCACGCACGGTGAGCAGGGAGGTCCATAGCGAACTCACGTCAGCACAGGAGCTGCGTGTCGTCTCTGCGGGCTCCTCTCAGGGCACTCCGGATGAGGGCAGGACCTCCTCCGCCCCTCTGCCAGTGACCGTGGCATCCGATGAGGCTGCAGCGACTGGGGAGAAGCCAGCTGGGACTGGCCACTCCCTCCCAGGCGAGGCCATCAAATGCTCCACGGGCCAGAGAATGTCCGCCAAGGTCATCGAGGCCAACAGGACAGCACAGTGAGCAGGCTGTCTCAGATGCCAGTGCCAGCGAGGGGGGAGCACCTAGAAGTAGCACCCGCAAACATAAACTTAAGACACCTGAGGCACACCATGGGTTTCCCACTGGTGGTTTTATGTTGCCCCACTTATAGTTCATGACCACTTGGTGTGATGCGTAACACCTTTGTAATTATTTTTTTGTACTTCATTTTGTTAAATCGTTGAATTTTGATCTGTGAGCGTAGTTCAGGGTGACTCCTTACTTCCGCAGGTGGACGGGAACCCATGCTGTCATGAGTGAGCTGTTTGACATTGAGCTTTATTGACAAGGCCCTTAGTTAATGTTCCCACGCATGCAGATTTTACACTCAGGTATCGAGTATGGAGCCTACAGCCCTGGCTTGTGTTGGAGCTCCATCTGTGGTGGGCTAGCTGAAGGTTCGTTGGATTGAAGCCTCCTGGGTATCCCTGCCTCTCTGGAGTATGCCCGGGTCAGCATCTACCCCTTCAGCGTTCTCCTGTGCGTGCTCATCCTCGGACTCACTACTGGACTCATCACGTGCAGCCGGAGCAACAGCGTCTACATCTTCTTCATCCACAGCCATCCATCCAGCCGTGCTGGAGCACTGAAGAGCCCTGGCACCTGGGAGTGTCTGAGGATGTAGGCGTCATGGGAGCTGCCTGGGCACCTTGAACAGACTTGCAGTATCTGCATCCTGTGGTCACACACTATCTGTACATTCATGGAGTGGAAGCCCTTCCTGTTGACGAAGGCACCGGGCTCACCTGCTGGTGCCTTGATGGCCACATGTGTACAGTTTATTGCACCCTGGACACGGGGGAAGCCAGCAATGGCCGCGAAGCCTCTGGCTCACTGTGTCTGGCTGGTCTCGTTCCAGTGGTAGCGGATGAAAGTCAATGCATGCCTGAACAGAGTGTCTGTCACCTGCTTGACACAAGTGTACACAGCTGATTGGGAGACTCCGCAAAAGATCACCCACTGACCCCTGGAAAAAGCCAGAGGCATAGAAGTTGAGGGCAGCTGTGACTTTCAGCGCCACTGGCATGGGGTGTCCACCCACACAGTTTGCGGAGATCTCAGGCCCTATCATCTGACATATGGAGGTGACTGTCTCTCTTGAGAGTCGGAGCCTCTATCAGAACTGCACCTCAGACATATTGAGGTAGCTGCTTCGACACCTGTATACCCTGGCAGCAGTATAGTGGCGTCTTCAGTGGCCCCTTCTGCCTTGGACTTCCTTTTGGTCCGGCACCACTTGTGCCTGCACCTCTCCTCCCCTGGAGGCTGAATGTGGACTCCTGGCTTCCTCCCCCTTCTGGCCCTCCCTTCCTCCTCAGAGGAGGTGCCTCCAGTGGAGAGCACAACTCCCATTCCCAGGCTAAGGGAAGGCTTCCTGAAACCAGCAAAGCCCCAGAAATGATGTTTACTCAGAGTCCTGGCCTGAAGGCTGTTACTCCTGCCCAAGTAGCTGTGAAGAGTTTTGAGGTATTCCTGCTCACACAGGCAAGTACCAATAACTTTAAGCATTAAATGTCTGACAAATAACACTCGCGACCCCACTGGGCCCTCTTATCCCGCCTGTGGTTGAGGTTTATCCAAATGTGGCCTACCCGCCTGCCCATTACACCTGTGCGATGACCTGAAAATCGCACGGGCCCCGAATAATCCCCGGAAATTGCTGCCTCAAAGACCGTAAGTGGCCCGTTAATTAATGGCGGGCGGCATCGGATATCATTGCGCACCCGCCCACCTAAATATCGCGATGGCGCGCAGTGATGTCGGGACGCTCGCCCAACGTCACCGTGCGTCATTTTACGCGTCGGCATGCGGGGCCCGCCCTGGACGCTGACGAGAAAATTCTGGCCCAAGAGGAACTTATCAAAAGTGTTAAATGTCTGCTACTCAGCAGGCGTACTGTGAGTCACAGAGTGTGAGGTACCGCTTCCCATCTGGCAGAGCAGCTTTGCAGCACTGTACGTTCAAGTGAGGCTATCAGCATGGATGAATGCAAAGATATTAACGACGTTGCTCAGCTCTGCATGTGGGCTTGTTGTGTTGGCAATGATCTGAGCCTGACAGAAGAATTTTTAGATCTCTTGGGAATACACGAGTACAGGGCTATGTATTTTGCGAGACATTTACTGATTGTTTCAAAGTGCACGAGTTACAATCGGGAAAAAATTGTATCAGTTACAACAGATGGGTGCCCCTCCATGACAGGAACACGCTATGGATTTGTAGCTTTGTTGAAAGATTGTGTACATGACATGTATGGTGTGCATTGCATAATACACCAAGAAATGCTCTGAACTAAACTTGACAAGGGAGACAGACTGAAAGCTGTAATGGACAAAGTGGTACAGATTGTTAACTTCATACGCACTCGCCCCCTGCATCACTGTCAGTTTGTGGAGCTTGTGGACATAATTGAAACAGAATGTGGAGACCTTGTCATGCACAATGAAATGTGTTGGCTTACCCTTGGTAAAGCACTCGACTGCTTCCTGGCGCTTCTGCCAGAAATCAAGCAGGTTCTTGCTCAGAACTCTCAAATATACCCTGAGTTAGAAGGCGAAAACTGAATTTTGGATGTGGATTATCTCGCCGACATCACTGGTCACCTGAATGCGACGAATGAGTCGTTGCAGGGGAAGAATCTCCTCTTGCCCACACTAGTTGCTAGTGTCAGAAAATTCATGCTACACCTGCAGTTAATATCCAATCAGTTACCTTCATGTGATTACACTCGTTTCCCAAGTTTGAAAAAAAGGGCTGGAAAAACACTCTGATCAAGGAAATTGATATGATCCATCAGTCCACATGCAAGTTTGGGTTCCGCCAAGGCCACTCTGCTCCTGAACTCATTACAGCCTTGGTTCAAACATGGACAACAGAGCTGAACTCCACAGGTGAGGTGAGAGTGACTGCCCTTGACATCAAGGCCGCATTTGACCGAGTGTGGCATCAAGAAGCCCTAGCAAAACTGGAGTCAATGGGAATCAAGAGAAATACTCTCCCCTGGTTGGAGTCATACCTAGCACAAGGGAAGATGGTTGTGGTTGTTGGAGGTCAGTCATCTCAGCTCCAGGACATCACTGCAGGAGTTCCTCAGGGTAGTGTCCTAGGCCCAACCATCTTCAGCTGCTTCAGCAATGACCTTCCCTCCATCATAAGGTCAGAAGTGGGGATGTTCACTGATGATTGCACAATGTTTAGCACCATTCGCGACTCCTCAGATACTGAAACAGCCCTTGTCCAAATGCAGCAAGACCTAGACAACATCCAGGCTTGGGCTGACAAATGGCAAGTAACATTCACACCATACAACTACCAGGCAATGACCATCTCCAACAAGAGAGAATCTAACCATCGCACCTTGACATTCAGTGGCATTACCATCACTGAATCCCTCACTATCAACTTCCTGGGGGTTACCATTGACCAGAAACTGAACTGGACTAGCCATATAAATACTGTGCAGGTCAGAGGCTAGGAATCGTGTGACAAGTAACTCACCTCCTGACTCCCCAAAGCCTGTCCACTGTCTACAAGGCACAAGTCAGGAGTATGATGGAATACTCCCCACTTGCCTGGATGAGTGCAGCTCCCACAACACTTAAGAAGCTTGACACTGTCCAGGACAAAGCAGCCTGCTTGATTGGCACCACATCCACAAACATTCACTCCCTCCACCACCGTTGCACAGTAGTGGCAGTGTGTACCATCGACAAGGTGCACTGCAGGAATTCACCAAGGCTCCTTAGGCAGCACCTTCCAAACATACGACCACTACCATTTAGAAGGACAGGGGCAGCAGATGCATGGGAACACCACCACTTGGAAGTTCCCCTCGAAGCCACTCACCATCCTGACTTCGAAATATATCACCGTTCTTTCACTGTCACTGGGTCAAAATCCTGGAACTCCCTTCCTAACAGCACTGTGGGTGTACCTGCACCACATGGACTGCAGCGTTCAAGAAGGCAGCTCACCACCACCTTCTCAAGGGCAACTAGGGATGGACAATAAATGCTGGCCCAGCCAGTGAAGCCCACATTCCTTGTGGAATGTCTGCACCGGCAGAGCATTTTGAGAACTGCTTTTCTTCTCTGGGCGATCTGAAGCCCTTCCTCTCGTTGCTCTTAAATCCATTTGAATTTGATCGAGCAAATGTGGGGCAGTATGTTAAAGGTTTGGGGTTGATAAAAGCAAGTTTGAGGAGGAATTAATTCATGTTCATGCCCTGGCTGAAGATGAAGTTAACCAGCTAAAGAGTAAAGGTATACAAGAACTGGGGTTGAATATCCCCGGTCCACTTCTCCGGCATTGCATTGCAAAGCTGCTGTCAACCTTTGGATCAACATACATGTGCGAGCAGACTTTTTCTGCTTTAGGACACATAAAATGCAAGAATCGCAACAGACTAACGGATGGAAACCTCAGTGCTGAATTGAGAAGTGTCTGCACATCCCTAAGTCCTAATCTAAGAAAGCTTATGAAGTACAGACCCAACCAGAAGTCGCACTGAACATGATGTAAGGGAAGCGTAAATATTCATTTTGCTTTTACCATTTAAAGTTGATGATAGTTCTATTAATATATGAATGGTTAAGCATTTTCTGTAACTCGTTATGAAATATTTGGCTTGTATTAAATGTATTTAATCTTATTCATGGGGTCATGGCTAGTGCACATGCCCCATTTCAATCTTGCCGTCCACTGAGACGAAGAAGGGCTACTCATGCGGCCCATTCACTAGCCTAGGTTGCCCATCACTGCTCTAGAAAGTGACAATGGGGAGTTAATAGTAGATAATAAGGAAATGATGAATGAAATGAACAAATATTTTGACTCTGTCTTCACTATAGAGGATACAAAAACATTCCACTAATAGCTGCAAATCAGGAGGTGGAGAAGAGAGAGGAACTTGGTGAAATTACAATCAGGAGGGATACGGTACTGAGCAAACTGATAGAGCTGCAGGCTGACAAGTCTACAGGTTCTGGTGGACTTTACCCAAGGGTCTTAAGAGGTGGCTAATGAGGCAGTAGATGTGTTGGTGTTAATTTTCCAAAATTCTTTAGATTCTGGAACACTTCCATCAGACTGGAAAGTAGAAAATATAACCCCTCTATTCAAGAAGGGAGGGAAGCAAAAAACAGGAAACTAAAGGCCAATTAGCTTGACGTCTGTCATGAGGAAGCTGTTAGAATCGATCATTAAGGAGGTTATAGCTGGGCACTTAGAAAAGCTCAAGGTAATTGCGAAGAGTCAACATGGTTTTGTGAAAGGGAAATAGTGTTTAACCAATTTATTGGAGTTCTTTGAAGTAGTCACATGTGCTGTGGATAAAGGGGAGCCTGTAGACGTGCTGTACTTGGATTTCCAGACGGCATTTGATAAAGTTCCACATCAAAGCTTATTGTGGAAAATAAAAGCCCCTGATGTAGTGGGTAACATATTAGCATGGATAGACGATTGGCTGGCTGGCAGAAAACAGGGGCATGAATTTTTCCAGCGTCGTGTGGGCTTGGCGGGAGCAGGTGGGGGCAGCCGCGGAGCTGACCACCGCCCACGATTGGCTCCGCAACACCATTTTACGCGGATGGGCCAATTAAGGCCAATTAATACACGAGCGGTAACGCTACCTGTGCAGGCGGGGGGAGGAAGGGAGAGTGGGGTCCAGCGCTCTTTCATGCATGCACGTGAAAGAGCACTTTGATCTCCCTAAGGCACGGAGCTGCCTCAGGGAGATTGAAGCGCTTTTGAAAAAAATAAAATGAAAACATTAAAAATTTAATGAAACGTGTCCCTTCGTGTGACTGTGTCACATGAGATGGGACACGTTTTTATTTTTCAGAAAAACTTTTTATTTAATTCTTAAAGGCTTTAGGAAACCTCATCCCGCTTGTGGATGAGGCTTCCTAAAAAACGTAAAGGCTACTTAGGCTGTTCGCCTGTCCACCAACCGTTAGGTTGGATGGGCAGTGTAAACGTGAAATTAATTACTTTGTTAATGGCCTTAAAAGGCTTATTAATTATCGGCGGGTGCACAGCCGACTTGGGCACACGCCTTCCAAACAAAACATTGCTGGCATGTCGGGCCCGCCCCTGCACGCCAACTGAAAAATCCTGGCCAGGGAGTATGCATAAAGGGGTCTTTGTCTGGTTGGCAGGATGAGACGAGTGGAGGTTTCTGTACTCGGGCCTCAGCTTTTTACAATTTACAACAATGACACAGATGAGGGGAGTGGAGGTATGGTAGCTAAATTTGCAGACGATACAAAGATACTTTGGAAGGTATATTGTGAAGAAGACATAAGGGTTTGCAGGCAGTTATAGATTGGTTGAATGGGTGAGCAAAAATCTGGCAGATGGAGTATAATTTGGGAAAATGTGAAGTTGTTCACTTTGGCAGGAAGAATAAAAAATGCAGAGTATTACTTAAACAGAGAATGACTGCAGAATTCCGAGGTGCAGAGGGATCTAGGTGTTCTAGTGCATAGGTCACAAAAAGTTAGTATGCAGGTACAGCAAGTAGTTAAGAAGGCAAATGGAATGCTATCCTTTACTATGAGAGGAATTGAAATCAGAGTAAGGATGTTATACTTCAGTTATACAGGGCATTGGTGAGAGAATGGGCCGTAACTTTCGAGCTCCCCAAAGATGCTTTGGGAAATCCCTCTTGGAACTTCACAGGTCAGGGTTTGCAAGGCAATTGCCCAGAGGTGCAAACTTCCTCTGGGCAATTGCCCTGTGCTGGGAGCCATCCGAAAATGCGATTTAAATCGCAGACTTCAGATGGCTCTGCCTGTGTTACGAAAATAGTTACCTAGAAAAAGTTAGAAGAATTAAAACCTCTTCCAACTTCTGAGTAACTTTTGCAAAGACCCAAATCGAACCCCACCCCTACCCTGCCCATGAGATGATCACCACACTTCTGACCCCCAGGGGACTCCCCCCGACCCTGCACACTAACCATACTCCCCACGGTATTCCCCACCCTCCAAACACCCCCCATGGGATTCCCCCCAATCCCCTGACCTGATCCAATCCCAAAAACCACTACCCCCCCCACCACCCTGCACACAGGCCCAACCAGATCCGAGCCCCCACCCCATGTAGGCCCGACAGCACCCAACCTGACCTGGCTCCATCTGCATACCCAAACTGACCTGACGGCCCACCCACCCACCACAGGCAGGCCTGACCAGACCCAAGCCCCCATCCCACGCAGGCCTGATAACCCCCAACCCGACCTGACCCCATCCGCATGCCCAAACTGACCTGTTGCCACCCCCCACCCCGCTGCAGACCTGACCCGATCCCCGGTATGCAGGCCCAACTCCCCCTCTACATGACCTGACCTGACCATCCCCACCCCACCGTACTTGACCCCACCTCCGCAGGCCTGACACGAACCCCCTGCCTGACACGACCCTGTCCACAAGCCCGACCTGATCTGATCCCCCCTGCAGGCCTGTCCCCTCCCCGAGCTGACACCAACCCAGACCCCCACCGGCCTTTGACGACCCCCCCCCAGGGGGTCTCACCCTACACCCCTCCGAGGTCTGAACCCCCCATCCCCCAACCACGTGCTCCTGAGGTTCAATCCCCATACTCCCCCCATGCCCCTGAGGTCTGACCCCCCTCATGCACCCCTGAACCCCGAAGGTCTGATCCCCCACCCCCACTATGCCACACCCCTCCGAGGTGTGACCTCCCACACCTCCCAAAGTCTGAACCCCACCCTTCCAAGGTCTCCCCACCCCCCCTCCCCAAGTGCCATAAAAAAGAGGGCGCGTCCTTCTCCAATCCAACTCTGCTGGACTGCAACACTGGGCATTGAAGACAGCTGCGCTGCCTAGATCTTGCCCGGCCTGTGTCAGAAGGTCGGGCAAGACAGACACGGAAGAGATTGGTCAAGGAGTGGCAATCCAGCGCTGATTGTCACTCTGAGGAAGTTACAGCCCCACATCTCAAATACTGTGTGCAGCTTTGGCCTCCTTATTTAAGGAAGGATGTAAATGCATTGGAGGCGGTTCAAAGGAGGTTTTTACTAGATTTACTAATGTATAAGATCCTGAATGGCCTTGACAAGGTGGACGTGGAAAGGATGTTCCATCTTGTGAGTGAGTAAAGAACTAGGGGACACTTTTTTAAAATTAGTGGTCGCCCTTTTAGGACAGAGATGAGGAGAAATTCTTTCTCTCAGAGAGTTGTGCGACTTTGAAACTCTCTGCCTCAGAAGGCAGTGGAGGCGGGGTCATTGAATATTTTTAAGGTGGAGGTAGATAGATTCTTGTTAGGCAAGGGGATCAAAGGTTATTGGGGATAGATGGGAATGTGGAAATCGAAACACAAACCGATTGGCCATGATCTAATTGAATGGCAGAGCAGGCTCGAGGGGCCAATTGGTCTACTTCTGCTCCTGTTTTGGTATTTTTCAATTTTTAAATTCATTCACAGGATGTCAGCTTCACTGGCTGGACCAGCATGTATGTTTGTTTGTATTGAGAGTGCTATCAAGTAGCAATTACCCTCAATAACCTGACGCTTAGTTTGGGTTCCACCAGGCCTCAGCTCCTGACCTCATGACAGCCTTGGTCCAAACATGGACAAAAGAACTGAACTCTCGAGGTGAGGTGAGGGTGACTGCCCTTAACATCAAGGTAGCATTTAACCGATTGTGACATGTAGGAATTCTAGCAAAACTTAAGTCAAAAGGAGTCAGGGAAGATTCTCCACTGGCTGGAGTCAAACCTAGCACAAAGGAAGATGGTTGTGGTTGTTGGAGGCTCATATCTCAGCTCTTGGATATCGCTACAGGGCCTGGATTTTGCCGTCAGGGTGCGCCTGAAGTCAGCGCGGCTGGAAGCGGATGTAAAGCCCGCTCCCAGCTGAGATCACGCTCTGAATGCGATCTTATGCTGGCTGGCCTATTAACGGCCAGCTAGCCTGAAATGCACCCGGAGAAAGGCTCAGCATTGCCAGTAGGGGCAGGAAGAGGATGGGCGCGAACAACACTGTGGGTGCTGTGAGCGCTTCCACTGAGCTCCCTGAAGGCAGACAGCTGTCCCAGGGAGCTGCAGATCTCCAAGGAATCAAAGAAAGCCCAAAAAAAGCTGCAAGGAATGTCCAAGCAGCACATTCAAGCACCTGAAAGCATACCTCATCAAAATGCTGTCCCCAGATATTTCTTTTTATTTTATATCCTAACGGAGATTTCATCCCGCCCTTGGATGAGGTTTCATCAAAAATGTAAAGGCCGCCTGGCTAATTGGCCTGTCCACCAACCGTAAGGTTGGACGGGCCACAAAAGATCACTTACAATTTGGCCGTTAATGAGCTTAATTGCCCAGTTAATTGTTCGCGGGCACTCTTCCGACATTTGCGCGCGCCCGCCGAGCGAAATATCACATGGGTGCACGATGACATCGGGACACTTACCTGACGTCATCTCGCGCAATTTTACACACGTTCGGGTCGGGCACACGCCCGCGAGCGGGACATAAAATTCTGGCCCAGGTGTTCCTCAGGGAATGGTCAAGGTCCAACCATCTTCAGCTGCTTCATCAATAACCTTCCCTCCATCATAAGGTCAGAAGTGGGGAAGCTTGCTGATGATTAACCAGTGTTCACAATTACTCACATACTGAAGCAGTCTGTGAACATTTGCAGCAGGATCTGGACAACATTCAGGCTTGAAAAGTGGCAAGTAACATTTGTGCCACACAAGTGCCAGGCAATGATTATCTCCAACAAGAGAATATCTAACCATCTCAGTAGCATTAAAATCGCTGAATCCCCTATCATCAACATCCTGTGTGTTACCATTGACTAGAAACTTAACTTGTCTGGCCGCATAAATTGTGTGGCTACACGAGCAGGTCAGAGGCTGGGAATTCTCTGGTGAGTGACTTCTGACTCCCTGAGTCCTCTCCACCATTTACAAGGCACAAGTCAGGAGTTTGACGGAATGCTCTCCATTTGCCTGGATGAATGCAGCTCCAATGACACTCAAGAAGCTCAACACCATTCAGGGCAAAGCAGCCCGCTTGATTAGCACCCCATCTACCACCTTAAAAATTCACTCCCTCCACCACTGGCGCACAACAGCAACAGTTTGTATCATCTACAAGATGCATTGTAGCAACTCACCAAGGCACCTTCGACAGCACCTTCTAAACCGCTACCACCTAGAGGAACAGGGGCAGCAGATTCTTGGGAACATCATCCCCTAAGGTCCCCTCCAAGCCACACACCATCCTGACTTGGAGCTATATTGCAGTTCCTTCATTGTCTCTGGGTCAGAAATCTGAAACTCACTTCCTAACAGCACCGTGGGTGTATCTGCACTTCACAGACTACAGCAGTAAGGAGTTATTAAAGCAGAATTCCAAAAGAAATAGGTTTTAAGGAGTGTCTTAAAGGAGGAAAGAGAGGTAGCGAGCTGGAGAGGTTTAGGAAGAGAATTCCAGAGCTTAGTGTCCAGGCAGCTGAAAACATGACCATCAATTGTGTGGCGATTAAAACCGGGGATCCATAATTTGGACAAAATTGGAAAAGCTCAGGAATCTCAGAGGGTTTTAGGGCTGGATTTTAAAATGAAGGAGTTGCTTAACTGGAAACCAATGTGGGTCAGCGAGCCTAGGGGTAATGGGTGAACGGAACTTGGTGTCAGTTAGGATACGAGATGCAGAGTTTTGATGAGCTTATGGAGGCTGGTCAGGAGTGCATTGGAATAGTCAGGTATAGATGTAACAAAGGCATTGGATGAATTAATATAAAATGATGATTAACGAACCTGGAGATATTCAATGACGAGATTATGACATGGCTACCGGGGATGACTTTTGGCTTGAAAGTAGGTTTGGAAATAATGAGAGAAGTTACATTCCCAAACAAGACACCTCTTCTGGGATGTTGCATTATTATCTCATCACAATCAAATTCAGGGAATTGAAAGCTTTCAAAATTACTTGTTCATTTTCTCTCTGTTCTTGAGTTACTGAAAATCAATTACTGTGTTTTGTTGACACAAGACTTGAAAGAAAGAGAAAGGAATTATGAACCTCTCCTATTTAATGAAAACTGGCTTTCATTCTTCTATGCCATCCTGTTATTATCCAATGGATCATCTTTTTATTGATGTGGTTACCTTGGCACCTCACAAATAGTCTCAGATAAAAGCAACATAGAATACATATAGGATATCAAAACAGTGGGAGCAGAAGCATTATTACATGATCGTCAAAGAGTCATAAATTAGAAAGGTGAGCGAGTTATGAAAACTTGGCTCACTGCTCTGGGTGCTCACCCTTTGAACACCCTTTTGTCAAAGGCACTTCTCACAATTTACGATACCCCAAAGCTCATGTTAAGTGATGAAACATCACAGTGACTGATAATAATTAATGTTACTACATTGAAATTCTTTGGAACAATGAAATGATTGATGAAGCCTATGATGCCAATGAAAATAATCACCTGGTTAACAAAAAATTGAATAGGGCTGATAGCAATTGGGTAATACCAACCACGTGGTCAATCTGCTCGCATTCTCTTAAAGGTGTATTGCACCTCAGATTACCACACACCCCACTTTTTATTTGTGACTTTGGTTCACCCATCAACCCTATGCTTTCTGATCGAAATTTCCATTCCTGGGTGCCTCAGTTTAAAAACTCTTATCCTTACATCTTAACCTCCATGTCTCTGTTCCTTTCTGTTGCTGTATCCTCCTCCAGCCATACAACCCTGTGAGATCTCTGCACTACTTTAATTCTGGTCTGCTGCTCAACTCCTATTTTAACATCTCCATCATTGGTGGGTGTACGTTCACCTGCCTGGGCTCTAAACTCTGGATTCTGTCCTTAATCCTCCCTGCTTCTCTACCTCTCTCTCCTCTTTCCTGATGCTCCTGGAAACCAGCCTCATTTGTGCTAATTATGGATCAGTGGAAAATTTTTTTGGTAAGGCTCCTGTGAAGTTCCTTGGACCAATGTTCTTCATTTAAGGTGCTATATAAATGCAAGTTGTTGTTGTTATTTCCATTTGTTTCAATGCTATTGCAATGTGAAAATCTAATTGGGGAGATTCAAATATGAAGTTGCAGGAAAGGTTGTCATGGTGTTCTGAGGTGGCATCGGCCCGGATTTTGCGATCAGCGGTGAACTGGCAGCGGTATCCGCTCATCTCAAAGCAAGCTGCCCACAAAGATCTCCACGACGTGGTTTCACGGTTCCCAACTTTATTCTGAGTCGAGTCAAAGGCGTCTCCAGATGTTCAGCAACAGTGATGTCATCAAGCAAGGTAAGCAACCAAAAAAGGCCTGGCTTCAAACTGCACCATCTCGGCAACATTCTGGGCTGAATGGCTGACAGGCAACAGCAAGAGCACTAGTGGAGTGGAGGTCAAGAATGTTGGCATCCTGAGAGAGGACAGCAGATTGTTCCCCTGAGTAACCCTAGTAACCTATTGGGGGACAGGTTGCTGGGTTGCTCCAACACCTGCAGGATCCTTTGGATGACGATATCCATACGATGACAGCAGCCTGGGCTCCCATTGCAAATGTTCAGCACCATTTCTTCCATGGATATTACAGCATACAGGCATGCCTCACCTCCCCTTCCTGCTTCCTCCAGCTGTGTGCCACCTTGTCCAGCAAGAGAGACGGTCAGTGTTATGCAATCTGTTAGGGTGGTGTGGCTGTCATGGTCGAACAGCCGACAGTGTGTGCGAGATGTGTGATGTTGGTGTGAGACTTCGAACCGTGCTAAGTACTTGCTGTTCCAGACTCTGGAACAGTTCCTACAGATTGGAGGGTAGCTCATGTAACCCCGCTATTTAAAAAGGGAGGCAGAGAGAAAACAGGGAATTACAGACCAGTCAGCCTGATGTCGGTAGTGGGAAAATTCTAGAGTCTATTATAAAAGATTTAACAGCTGAGCACATGGAAAACAGTGGCAGAATCGGACAGAGTCATCGTGGATTTACGAAAGGGGAATCATGCTTGACAAATCAACTGGAATTATTTGAGGATGTAGCTAGTAGAGTTGATGAGGGGGAGCAGTGGATGTGGTTTATTTGGACTTTCAGAAGGCTTTTGACAAAATCCCTCGATCGAACCTGCCTCCACCACCCTTTCAGGAAGTTTGTTCCAGACTCCAACCACCCTCTGGGTGAAAAAGTTTTTCCTCACATCACTTATACTCCTTTTGGCAATTATTTTGAATCTGTGCCCTCTTGTTCTTGATGCTCTCTTGAGTAGGAATAGTTTCTCACTATTTACCCTGTTCATATCCCTCAGGGCCTTGAATACATCTATCAAGTCTCCTCTCAGCGTTCTTTTCACATGTTGTGTTGAAAAGGCTCTGACATCCGATGAAGAATTCTGCAGAACCCCCTCTATGCTGGAATCCTTGCAGTGAAGAGAATCTCCACAGGAGCCATGCCCTCAATTACAGCACTAGCTGCCATATTCTGGTAAGTGTTTAAAGATCCCCAAGTTTTCCAGTGTGTTAGTGAGTCAGTGTATGAGTGAATGGGTGAGTGTATGGGTGAGTATAAGCGGGTAGGTGGGTGAGCTAATTGGATAAGTGAGTCGAGTGATGGCTAGGTAGGGTGGTAGTTTGGTAGGGTAGTAGGTGGGCAGGGTGGCAGATGGGTAGGGTGGCAGATGGGTAGGATAGTCAGAGGGTATGGGAAATTGGGTGGTGGTGGCTAGGAGTCTGGGGGTCAGTGGGAGAGACAGGTAACAGATGAGGTAGTCGGGAGGTGGAGTGGGAAGTCTGTGCTGTCAGTTGTGTAGCTATGAAGGAGTTAGAGACAGAGACTTCAGATGGTTCTGACTTACTTACCTGGATACTTACCCAGGAAATGTTACACAGAAAGATCCTAGTCTAACTCAGAGTCAGAGACTTTTTCCGAGGGTCGCGGGGTGCAGGGGAATTGCCCATTCAAACTTCCTGGGCAATTCCAATAGAATCATTGCATCCAGAAGGGCCCCAAAATGCATCTTTGGGCACTATGTCCAGTCTCCGGCAATCCGGAAACTGGAAGATCTGGGACGACTGGGACTAAAGGCCGATAAGCCCCCTGGACCTGATGGGTTGCATCCTAGGATATTAAAGGAAGTAGCAGCAGAGATAGTGGATGCACTGGTAGTAATCTTCCAATAATCCTTAGATTCTGGAGAATTCCCAAAGGATTGGAAAACGGCCAATGTAATGCCCTTATTCAAAAAGGGAGGGAGGCACAAAACAGGTAACTATAGTATAGGCCAGTTAGCTTAACACTTGTCATTGGGAAAATGGTAGAGTCTATTATAAATGATGTAATAGAAGAGCATTTAGAATTATATAATCTAATCAAGCAGAGTCAGCATGGCTTCATGAAGGGGAAATCATGCCTGACAAATTTATTAGAATTCTTTGAGGAGGTAACAAGCAAGATAGATAAAGGGGAACCAGTAGATGTAATGTATTTGGAATTCCAAAAGGCAAATGATAAGGTACCACACATAAGGCTACTTAATAAGATAAGAGCCCATTGTGTTGGAGGTAGTATATTAGCATGGAAAGAGGATTGGCTAACTAATAGAAGATGGAGAGTTGGGCTAAGGGGGGAATTTTCAGGATGGCAACCTGTAACTAGTGGAATGCCACAGGGATCAGTGCTGAGGCCTCAATTATTTCCAATACATATTAATGACTTGGATGAGGGAAATGAATGTCACCATTTTTGCGGATGACACAAAAATAGGTGGGAAGGCAAGCGGTGAGGATGACACAAGGAGTCTACAGAGGGATATAGACAGGTTAAGTGAGTGGGCAAAAAGGTGGCAGATGGAATATAATGTGGGAAATGTGAGGTTATGCACTTTGGCAGGAAGAATAGAGGAGCTGAATATTACTTAAATGGAGAAAGACTGCAGAAAGCTGCAGCACAGAGGGATTTGGGAGTCCTCGTGCATGAGTCACAAAAAGCTAACATACAAGTTCAACAGGTAATAGGGAAGGCAAATGGGATGTTGGCCTTTATTTCAAAGGGAATGGAATATAAAAATAGGGAAACCTTGTTAAAACTATACAAGGCACTAGTTAGACCACAACTAGAATACTGTGAACAGTTTTGGTCCTCTTATCTAAAGAAAGATGTACTGGCGTTGGAGGCAGTTCAGAGAAGGTTCACTAGGTTGATCCTGGGTATGGAGGGATTTTCTTATGAGGAGAGGTTGAGTAGGTTGGGCCTGTACTCATTGGAGTTTAGAAGAACGAGAGGCAATCTTACTGAAACATATAAGATTCTTAGGGGGCTTGACAGGGTAGATGCTGAGAGGTTTTTTCCCCTTGTGGGAGTCTAGGACCAGAGGGCATAATCTCAGAGTAAAGGGATAGTAAGAATGACAGAGATGAGGAGGAATTTCTTCTCTCAGAGGGTAGTCAATGTGTGGAATTCTTTACCACAGAGGGCTGTCGAGGCTGGGTCATTAAGTGTATTCAAGGCTGAGGTAGACAGATTTTTAATCAGTAAGGTAATCAAGGATTATGGGGAAAAGGCAGGAAAGTGAGGTTGAGGATTATCAGATCAGCCATGATCTCATTGAATGGTGGAGTAGACTCGATGGGCCGAATGGCCTACTTCTGCTCCTACATCTTTTGGTCTTATGGACTTATTGCACTGAGGTCTGTGGGGCTGCACTCCCGGTGTTAACTTCGAGGCTATCTGCTGTTACTGCCTTCTCAGCCCTATATTTGGAGGGTCTCCTTTTCCCCTGTGGATACAGGACATCTTCCCTTCTTCCCATCACCTCCACTAAAGCCTCTGGCATCAGAAAAGGTTGATGCACACTCCGTGGCCACCCATTGTTCTTCATCACACAGCACAATTACAAGCCTCCAGCACACTGCACATCCCCTTTAAGAGGTGCAGCCTGGTGTTCAGCAGTGTTAGCAAGTAATGATATTAGGCCCCTGCTGATGTATGCAACCAATAAACAACATGGTTAATATTGGTTCCATGGAGCAATCATGATAGTAAACAGGTAGCATGAAGATACTGTGCAGTCTGCATCGCAATGAACAAGTGCAGGATAATTGTGCTATTTCCCTATGTATTTACTGTGCCTGACTGGTCCCACCCCTGCACTTAACTTGTACAGCACAAGCTATTGCTTTTTAATGTGTCTCACTGTTGTCTATTCCCTTCCATCAAGATCTATCATTTTTGGGTTGATGTATAGCCGACTTGTCAGTTGTAGGCGATACTTGTTCCAGTAATTAATCCTGTTGTACTTGTATTTTTTGTCTAGATCGTTTTGCTATCTGAAGCAGTGTCTACAGTCAATTGCTGTACACTATGCACGGAACTGCAGCTTAGCTACGTGACAACTAACAATTCCTATTTGTTGGCGTCTCTGCACAAGGTCCATTAACGTTAAGTATAAACTCCTCCACCCTTCAACCTAGCAAGAGCGAAGGCAAGATTTGTCTTGGAATCATCCAATCACTATATGCTGGAGTCCGGATTCCAAATGAAAGATTGGATCTTCGTACTCCGGGACTGCTCAGTCAGGTGGCTGAGTGTCATGCAGCTGCTACAGTTGTTACAAGTAACAACTAGTCGTACTGGATTACTGCTGCTCCAGTAGGAAACCAATTCGAATCCGCCTGGTCTCAGATGCCCCATTAGCTACAATGTCAAAAGCTTGAACTTCGGATCAAGTGATCCAAGTTCAGTTGACATTGGCTCTTAGAATTTTCCAAAGCAGCAAACTTATCATTGTTGACTGGTGGAAAAACAGGGAAACTGCCAGTTAAGGTGATTTTTGCCTCATCTTCAATCCTCAATGTACACAATGAAAGGACATTTACTCTGAATGAAATGTAATGAAATCATAAGCTTCTACTTTATAAACGGATTTACAAATACATTGCTGACCACATACGGAAGGAACCTTCCTCAACACGACTTTTTCTGCTGCACTTTGTGTTTGTAAATGACTTCACATCTACTTTTACAATCAAGCACCAGCCTCCATGTTTATGAAATAGGATCCACTTGTTCTGCTCTACAATTTCTCACATTGGAGTGAACAACGATTTTTTTTCTAAGGATTTAGAAATGGTCATTATGCCCAAATGAACCCATTCCTTTCCCATTGATCAGCTCAAATACTTGTCTCCTCACCATAACCATCGATCTTATCTCTTAGCTGTGATTCAGTTGCTAGCAGTTTTGTCTCAGAAGGTTTAAGTCCCACTCCAGGGCTTGAGTACAAAAATCACAGCTGACACTCCAGGGGGTGCTGCATTGTTGGAAGTGCAGTCTTTTGGTTGAAATGCTCAGCCAAGGCAGATACCTGCCCTCTCATGAAAGGCACTATATAAATGCAAGCCTTTATTTATTGTAATGCTTGATAATATAGCATAAAGTTTGTTGATACATAGGCACTATCAATTATGTCTATAGTAAGAGAAAGTTCACAGAACTGCTTATATTGCTTAAATAGGTTTTATTTGATCCTGTGACTGTTAAATGCTAGTTCACTCAGGTGTATATTAAAGTACCGATGGCATTATTTTGAAGAAGTGCAGGGGAGTTATCACCTGTATCCTGTCCAAAATTCATCCCTCAATCATTATCATGAAAACATGGAAACATTTTATCCAGTCATGATCACATTGCTGTTTGTGGGAGCTTTCTGTGCTCAAATGCCTTACATACATTACAACAGTGACTACACTTCAAAAATACTTCATTGGCTGGAAAGTGCTTTGGGATGTCCTGTGGTTCTAAAGGTGCTACATAAATACAAGTTCAGCATCACACCCTCCTCAAAGAAGCCACCTTTAAATACTCAGCACATGCTTGCAAATTACTACCCCAGGTCAACCTCCCTTTCCATTCCAAAGCCTCAGTGTCTTTGAAACAGTCGACCATACTATTCTCATCCAATGCCTGTCATCTACTGTCAGCTCCATTGGGATACCTTACCTAACCAGTCATAATGAGGGGATCTCCAGCAATGGCTTATTTCCCTGCTCCCACACAATTACCTCTGGAGTCCCCTCAGAATCTGTTCTTGACCCTTTCCTCTACATGCTGCCGATTACCGATTTCATCCAAAGATGTAGTGGCACCTTCCCAATATACTACTACATCCAGCTCGACCTCTTTGTCACCCCTACTGCTTTTATCGTGACAAATTGTCCAACGTTCACCTCTGGACAAACAGAAATTTCCTCCAGTTAAACACTGGAAAGACCAAAGCCATTATTTTTAGTTCCTGCCACAAACTCCTGCTGCCAATTCCATCCTCTTGCCTGGCTACTGTCTCAAGCTGAACCAGACTGCTCATGGCCTTGGTGCCCTATATTCAACTCTGAGCTGAACTTTCTGTTGGAGGGTGTTGGTTACAGAATGGTGTCTCTTAAAGAAGTCTTCGTAGTCTTCAGTAGGTTAATTGTAAGTCTTTATTCACAAGTAGAACTATTTACACATGTACAGTTAAGGGTACACTCTAGGAGGTATCACCATGTTTAGGTCTTTACACGTCTCTGCTCAACACCACACTGCCCCTTGGGTCTGGGTCATGTGCCTTCTTACATCACTGTGTGGGCAGTACTGTACTCAATCCCACATTAATCCTGTATGTGCCAGACCCTCCCCCAAAGTCTTTATCCAATGTATATGGAGTTACTAGTTTACTTCATGTTTTACATTGTTATCCATCTCATGCATTTACATTGCTGTTACCACATTATTGCCATTACTACATTATTGCTATTACTGTATTAGCATTATTACAACATTATCCCTATTACAACATTCTCTCTATCCCATCTCCCCCTTTAAGTCCTTGAACTTAAAAGTTCAGGCAGTCTGGAGACCTTGTAACCCTTCCCTATCTCATTCGCTGTCCTGTCAGAGGAGTAGTAGGCTCTGTTGTTTCTGGTTCTTCCTGTTGGCTTGGAGGTTGGACGGGCATTTGGGTATTTTTTCATTCTTTTCTTCCATTCCTTCCTGTTGAACCGCACTTGGTCGGTTCGGTGTTGCGTTGATCAGTGGCTGTTGCTACTCCAAATATTTCTTGCGGGGCGGACTAGCATTGAACTTGCCTCTGTGTCACTTCTTGCTTTTCTTCTTTCTACATGTAAGCCGTCCCGATGCCCTCTGGGGCTGAGGGAGAGCATTCCTGTGGCGAGAAGAAGGTTTGGTGGCACGCTCGCCTTTGCTTTTTGTTGTCGATGGTGGGAGACTACTATCAGGTTCCAGCATCCCTTGTGATCGTGGCATGCTGGCTGGAAGCTGCAGTGTGTGCACGGTGGTTGATGTATTCACCAACTGTTCCATTGCTGTTGTTGGAGGTAGAGGCTTCTCAGACTGCTGATCACTCTCTGAAGGGGTCATGGTTATCTTGTGGACAGTAGGGCTGGTCTGACCACTGGGGGTTTTCTGGGACCTGCAATAAAAATGGACAGGTCTGCTCTGCAAAGAGAGAAGAGTGTTCAGAGCTGAAGTCTGAGGCTGAACACTCTTTAGTATTTGAGTACTCGGAACCGTGCAGCTCTGGTTGGCTGACGACAGTGGTTGTGTTAACATCCTCTGCCGTCTGTGGGAGATCCATGGCTTCGCAGGCATCCCTGCTCAGGAGAGAGAAAAGCTGGTTATGGATGACATACATCAGCTCAAAGTTATAATTGCTGCCAGACCTCAGTGGTTCCAGGATCATGTCAATAACTGGAAGTTGGATTCCTCCTGCCCTGTAAAGTGGAGCGTTCACTGTTCAAAGCCAGAGGTCTTTGAGCCATGGCTCCTTGTCTGACAGGACTGTCACGCTGACACCTGAATCTAATTTAAAATTTGTTAGATGGCCGTTAACAAGGATGTCTGTATAGCAAAACGAGAAACCACAATCCTTGACCTCACCCAAGGAGCATGACTATGTGTCTTCTGGGTTATTGGTCTTGACCTTGTGGATTACTTTTGGGTTTTCTGTGCGTTTTTGGGGTTTTGACTTGCACGAGTTGCCATAGTGGCCCATCCTGTTACAGTGGAAGCATTGGGCTGTACTCATAGGGCACTGATCTCTCCTGCAAGGGCGCTTCACACCGCAGCGCTGGCAAGGTCCCTCTGCTGGGCAGTTCGGGAATTGCTTTCCCTGACTTGAATTGTCCCTGTGTCTTTGTGGCCTCATAAGCTGGACTGAGGATTGACTTTTGCCCCATGTTTTATTTGTTCTTTGTAAGATTGTCCTGTGCTGCCCATGGAAATTCAGACAGTCTAACTACCTGGATTGCCTTGTCCAGGTTTGGATCTCCTTTAGCTTGTAGGAAGTCAGAGAGTATCATTTGTTACATCCACCACTTTTTTATCTCTGATGAGTTCAGGCTTTAAATCTCCATATTCACGCCCCTCTTCCACCCTGTACAGATCATTTATGAAGGAATCAATGGGTTTCCCAGGCAGTTGTACTCCCTTATTGAATTTAGCTATCTGTAGTATTTTATTGCTTTGCAAGTCAAAATAAGTATCAAAAGATTTTAAAACCTCCTTGAATTTAGTGGATGACTCACTAATACCCTGTCTTACAATGATGTTGTCTGCAATTGGGCCTATAGCGTAAAGCAGTGTGTTCACCTGCTCTTCTTCTGACCTTCTATTTAAACCAGAAGCGATGCTATATCTTAAAAATCTTTTCCCCCAAAGACCCCAAATTTGTGACTGGACTGGGCCTTTGGTTAGTCCAAATTGAGTTTGAAGTGTTGAATTGTGACCTATATTAAAAATGTTTAACTTGTATGTGCAGCTTTAAGAACTTACAGGCTTTCAAGATGGTGTTGCCGTTGACTCTGGGACAAAGAGATTTTGTGTGCTTGCTGGCTTGGGCGGGCTCTGCAAAATGGTGATGGTGTGCTTCTTGAAGAAGAATCTCAGCAATGGCTGCCTGGATGTTGTGTGCCAACTTCTTTTGTTCTATGGTTTGCTATGCCGAGTAACAAGGCGTTCAAGTTTAAAGTTATGCTTTCTGTTTTCCAAGCTGGACAATTGCGACATTCGCAAGTGGCAAGTAATATTCACGCTACTCAAGTGTCAGGCAATGACCATCTCCAAACGAGAGAATCCAACCATCGCCCCTGATGTTCAATGGCATTATGATCACTGAATTCCCCATTATCAACATCCTGGGGTTACCATTGACCAGAAACTGAACTGGATTAGCCATGTAATTACTACGGCTACAAGGGCAGGTCAGAGGCTAGGAATCCTGCAACGAATAATTCACCTCCTGACTCCCCAAAGCCTGTTCACCATCTATAAGGCACAAGTCAGGAGTGTGATGGAATACTCCCCACTTACCTGGATGAGTGCAGCTGCCAAAACACTCAAGAAGCTTGACACCATCCAGAACAAAGCAACCCACTTGATTGGCACCCCATCCACAAACATTCACTCCCTCCAATGCACAGTAGCAGCAGTGTGTACCATCTACAAAATGCACTGCAGGAATTCACCAGGTCTCCTTCGACAGCATCTTCCAAACCCACAAGCACCACCATCTAGAAGGACAAGGGCAGAGGATAGTTGGAACACCACCACCTGGAAGTTCCCCTCCAAGTCACTCACCATCCTGACTTGGAAATGTATCGCCGTTCCTTCACTGTCACTGGGTCAAAATCCTGGTACTCCCTTTCTAACAGCACTGTGGGTGTACCTACATCATATGGACTGCAGTGGAAAAACACCTTTG
This sequence comes from Cetorhinus maximus, assembly GCF_964194155.1. Lineage (NCBI taxonomy): Eukaryota > Metazoa > Chordata > Chondrichthyes > Lamniformes > Cetorhinidae > Cetorhinus > Cetorhinus maximus. Next base: position 27,067,030 of record NC_135885.1, on the reverse strand, counting down.
ACCACAAGTCCATCAGGCAGTGGTCAGCACGTAACGTCCTAGAGGCCCTGAGGGAAAAGGAGAGGGTGGACCCTGTGGGATGGTTCCCCGAGCAGACTGTCAAAGTCATTTGGCAGAATGCCTCATCGCCAGAACTTTCCAACAAACACCAAGACGTAGCTTGGCTGGTGGTGAGAAAGGCCCTCCCCGTCAGATCCTTCCTACACGCCAGGAGGCTCACCCCCTCTGCACGTTGCCCTCGAGGTGGCTGTGGTGGGGAAGAGACCGTTGTTCACCTCCTTGTGGATTGTGCCTTTGCAAAGAAAGTCTGGAGAGAGATGCAGTGGTTGCTGTCGAGGTTCATCCCGAGCAGTTCTGTGACACAGGACTCTGTGCTCTACGGGCTGTTCCCAGGGACACACACCGAGACAAACATCGACTGCAGCTGGAGGATCATCAACTCGGTGAAAGACGCGCTTTGGTCTGCCCGAAACTTGTTGGTCTTCCAGCACAAAGAGTTGTCCCCGACCGATTGTTGCGGACTGGCACAATCCAAAGTCCAGGACTACGTGCTGAGGGACGCACTAAAGCTTGGGGCAGCTGCCGCAAAGGCGCAATGGGGAAGGGTCGCTGTCTAAGACCTTTCTACCACAGCGCACCGAGAGACTGGGAACTGTTTAGAGCCCCTCGGGCTGTACAGATCAAAATGAAAGGCTGTAAATGATTGTAATATTGTTTGTACTGATGCACCTGGTGATACATTTTGTAAAAGTTTAACCTGGATTGTACCCTTGTAATGTTGTTTTTGAAATGGTTTTGAATGTGATTGAAGATATTTTATGAATAAAGTATATTTTTACAAAAAAAAAAATATGGACTGCAGTGGTTCAAGAAGGCAGTTCACCAATACCTTCTCAAGGGCAACTAGGGATGGGCAATAAATGCTGGCCCAGCCAGTGAAGCTCGCATCCCATGAATGAATAAAAATAAAAGACATTTAAATAATTAATTGTTTTTTCTTATGTTACGAATTTGGAGGCCACGTGCTGGGGTAGGACTGGGGAATTAAGTTTTAGAGATGGGCTTTCCTTTAACAGTGCTTCTGACATTGAATTAGGGAAAGGCTTCTCAGGACTAGCTGCAGCCAGGAACTTTAAAAAATTTAGCTCACTTTTGCAGGCTCCGTGAACTCTGCACTCTGAAGCTAGACTGCCAAGGGAGATCCAATGCTGTCTCCCGCTGCAGTAAAAATCTCTGCCTTCAGTTTCCAGCCTTTTTCTCTGGACCATTTTCTGGAAAGTTTCTCTGTGTCTTCAGCTCCTGTTGGGAGCTTAGCTCAGGTCAGAACTTTTCTTAAAGTTTTCCTTAGTCTTCCAGAATCTCGGCTTGTTTCAACATTTCAGTGAAATTAAGGATTTTTGATCCCCAGCTGCCAACATGCTGAGAGGGTGCTGGTTACAGAACGATGAGTCTCTCAGAAGTCTTCGTAGTCTTCAATAGGTTAACTATAAGTCTTCATTAATAAGTAGAACTATTTACACGTACGGTAAAGGGCACAGGCTAGGAGCTATCTCCATATTTGGGCCTTTTCATGTTTCTGTGCAACACCACATGACCCCTTGGTCTGGGTCATGTGCCCTCTTACATCACTCTGAGGGCGATACTGTACTTAGTCCCACATTAATCCTGTATGTGTCAGGTCCTGATACTACAATTACAACTCAATATTTTCTCTATAACAAGAAACACCTACTTCTACTTTTGTGGCATGGTTAGGTTTGTGGTTTTTCTGGTTTATGTACTGTGTAGTTTATACGGGATTATTACATTACAACAGTAACTACACTTCAAAAGTATTTCATTGGCTCTAAAGTGCTTTGGGACATGCTGTGGCTATGAAAGGCTCTATATAAATGCAAACCTTTAATTACTCATAATTGGTAAAGTATATTAATACATGAGCATTATCAATTATATCTCTAGTAAGAGCAAGTTCATAGAACGCCGTTTACTGCTTATAGATTGGTTTCATTTTATTTTTTTTTGTAAAAATATACTTTATTCATAAAATATCTTCAATCACATTCAAAACCATTTCAAAAACAACATTACAAGGGTACAATCCAGGTTAAACTTTTACAAAATGTATCACCAGGTGCATCAGTACAAACAATATTACAATCATTTACAGCCTTTCATTTTGATCTGTACAGCCCGAGGGGCTCTAAACAGTTCCCAGTCTCTCGGTGCGCTGTGGTAGAAAGGTCTTAGACAGCGACCCTTCCCCATTGCGCCTTTGCGGCAGCTGCCCCAAGCTTTAGTGCGTCCCTCAGCACGTAGTCCTGGACTTTGGATTGTGCCAGTCCGCAACAATCGGTCGGGGACAACTCTTTGTGCTGGAAGACCAACAAGTTTCGGGCAGACCAAAGCGCGTCTTTCACCGAGTTGATGATCCTCCAGCTGCAGTCGATGTTTGTCTCGGTGTGTGTCCCTGGGAACAGCCCGTAGAGCACAGAGTCCTGTGTCACAGAACTGCTCGGGATGAACCTCGACAGCAACCACTGCATCTCTCTCCAGACTTTCTTTGCAAAGGCACAATCCACAAGGAGGTGAACAACGGTCTCTTCCCCACCACAGCCACCTCGAGGGCAACGTGCAGAGGGGGTGAGCCTCCTGACGTGTAGGAAGGATCTGACGGGGAGGGCCTTTCTCACCACCAGCCAAGCTACGTCTTGGTGCTTGTTGGAAAGTTCTGGCGATGAGGCATTCTGCCAAATGACTTTGACAGTCTGCTCGGGGAACCATCCCACAGGGTCCACCCTCTCCTTTTCCCTCAGGGCCTCTAGGACGTTACGTGCTGACCACTGCCTGATGGGCTTGTGGTCAAAGGTGTTTTTCTGCATAAATTTTTCCACCAGGGACAGGTGGTACGGCACGGTCCAACTACTTGGAGCGTTCCGCGGCAGCGTGGCCAGACCCATCCTTCGCAACACCGGGGACAGGTAGAACCTCAGCACGTAGTGACACTTGGTGTTTGCGTACTGAGGGTCTACGCACCGCTTGATGCAGCCACACACAAAGGTGGCCATCAGTATGAGGGCGATGTTGGGCACGTTTTTTCCCCCTTTATCTAGAGGCTTGTACATCGCGTCCCTGCGGACACGATCCATTTTCGACCTCCAGATAAAGCGGAAGATGGCTCGAGTGATCGCCATCACGCAGGAGTCTGGAATGGGCCAGACCTGCGCCACGTACAGCAACAGCGAGAGTACCTCACACCTGATGACCAGGTTCTTACCCGCAATGGAGAGGGAGCGTCGCTCCCACATGCCCAGTTTCCTTTTCACCATAGCCACTCGCTCCTTCCAGTTTCTAACGCATGCCCCGGTCCCTCCGAACCATATCCCCAGCACCTTCAGGCCGTCAGCCCTGACAGTGAAGGGGACAAAGGATCGGTCAGCCCAGTTCCCAAAGAACATGGCCTCGCTCTTCCCACGATTTACCTTGGCTCCCGAGGCCAGTTCGAACTGGTCGCAGATGTGCATCAGTCTGCGCACCGACAGCGGATCCGAGCAGAAGACGGCGACGTCGTCCATGTACAGGGAGGCTTTTACCTGAGTGCCTCCACTGCCTGGGATCGTCACTCCTCTTATGCCCGGATCCTTCCTGATGGACTCGGCAAAGGGTTCTATGCAACACACGAAAAGGACAGGCGAGAGAGGACAGCCGTGCCTGACTCCAGATTTAATCGGGAAGCTATCTGTTTCCCACCCATTGATTGAGACTGCGCTACTGATGTTAGTGTAGAGCAGTTGGATCCAATTTCGAATTCCCTCCCCAAACCCCATTTTGGAGAGCACATCCCCCATGTAGGTGTGCGATATTCTGTCAAAGGCCTTCTCCTGATCCAAGCTGATGAGGCAGGTATCCACACCCCTGTCCTGTACATAGGCAATCGTATCCCTGAGCAGCGCCAGGCTGTCAGAGATCTTCCTGCCTGGCACAGAGCAGGTCTGGTCAGGGTGAATCACCAATTCCAGAGCGGATTTGACCCGATTGGCGATGACCTTGGACAGAATCTTATAGTCCACATTCAACAGTGAAATGGGTCGCCAATTTCTAATTTCCTCCCTTTCCCCCTTGTGCTTGTAGATGAGGGTGATGATGCCTTTCCTCATGGATTCTGACATACTACCGGCCAGGAGCATACTCTCGTACACTCCTAGCAGGTCTGGGCTGATCAAGTCCCACAGAGCCGAATACAACTCCGCCGGCAAGCCGTCGCTTCTGGGAGTTTTACTCTTCTCGAAGGACTCGAGGGCCTTAGTCAGTTCATCAGGAGTTAGCGGTTTGTCCAGGCTCTCCCGCGTACTGTGGTCTAAGACCTCCGTGATAGAGGACAGGAAGGACTGGGAGGCCGTACTGTCCGTGGGCTTCACGTCATACAATCCGGCATAAAAGGATTTGCTGATCCTCAGAATGTCGGACCGTGATGACTTTACTGAGCCGTCTTCTTCCTTCAGGCTGCTGATCACAGAGCGCTCTCTGTGTACCTTTTGGAAGAAGAAACGTGAGCACGTCTCATCCTGCTCCACGGAGCGGACTCTGGAACGGAAGATGATCTTGGAGGCCTCCGAGGCAAAGTGCGAGGCTTGCTGGCCCTTCACCTCTTGGAGCTCCTCCTTGACATCGACCCCCATCGACTGCAGCCGGAGCAGATTCTGCATCTTTTTCTGGAGTCGGGACATTTTCCTCTGTTCCTTTCTAGCTTTCTGGGTGCCTTTGAGGATGAAAAACCTCTTGATGCTTCCCTTGATCGCTTCCCACCAGTGTGTCAGGGACTCAAAGAGGGGTTTCACGGTTCTCCAACCTTTGTAATCCCTCTTGAGCTCCTCAATGTTCTCTGGGGTCAGCAGTTGCACATTTAGCTTCCATGCCCCCCTGCCCATCCTCAGGTCCTTCTCCAAGTGGCAGTCCGCCAGTAGGAGGCAGTGGTCAGAGAAGAACACCGGCTTGACATCGGTGGATCTGACTGTGAATGCACGGGACACAAACAGGAAGTCTATCCTGGAACGAATGGACCCGTCTGGCCGCGACCAGGTGTATCTACGCTGCGCTCCGTCTGCAGGGTTGCTGAAGACGTCGTGCAGCTTGGCATCCTTAACTGTTTCCATCAGGGATCTGGACCTAGCGTCCAATCTGCTGCCGGCCCTGCCGGATCGTCCAGCCGCATCGATGATGCAGTTGAAGTCACCGCCCAGAATGACCGGCCTGGAGGTCGCCAGCAGCAGTGGGAGCTGCTGAAAAACCTCCAGCCGCTCAGCCCCTTGTGCCGGGCCATACACGTTAATTAACCGGAGTGGAGCGTTCTTGTACATTACGTCTGCTACGAGGAGTCGCCCGCCCACCACCTCCTTGACCTCGGAGACGGTGAAGTTGCCTCCCCGCAGCAGAATACCCAGGCCAGAGGAACGAGAGTCGTTTCCGCCCGACCAGATCGATGGCCCATGGGACCACCATCGTGACCATTGCCTGTAGGAGCTGAGGTGCGGTATCGCACACTCCTGCAGAAACAACAGGTCAGCTTTGACCTTGGCTAGGTAGTCCAAGGTCGCAACACATCGCGTAGTAGATTTAATGCTACGCACATTTATGGATACAATCTTTAAACCCATTTTAAAGCATTTATTCTCCTACCAAACCCACTGTCTCTGAGAGTCCCAGACCTTTAGTCTGCTCCTTCATACCCGTAGTGAGCTCAAATTCCTTCACTTTGGATGGGCTGAGGTAGATCTCCTTGGCCGTGTTCTGCTCCAGTGGCATCTGGAGGTTCACGTAGAGAGCGGGTTTTGAGATGACCTTTGCTGGAGAAGCTTCTCCAAAACTCACCCCCTCTGGGGTGTTGCTGTTCCCGGCTTCCTGGAGCTGGGGTGCGATGATTGCCTCACTGCTCCCAGATTCCAGGGGCTGTGGTGCACTGGCCTCCTCAGGTTGCAGGCAAAGTTGGGGTGCGCTGGTCTCCTTGTTGTCTCCAATTTTCTGGAGCTCGGGTGTCTCGTCCTCCAACGCCCTGGAGCTTTGCCGCCTCTTCTGTCGGTGCCGCCCTGGCACTTCATCATCCGAAGAGCTGCTGCCCTTGTCATCCGTGTCGGATGGGAGACGCCTCTTGCCGCTTCTCTGGGAAATGCCTTTGCTTCTTCTTCGCTCCTTCTTACTTTTCTTGTTCTTCACCGTCCGCCACTCCCCCTGCTGCTTTTCCACTGCTGCCTCCTCCTCCATTGATTCGCTGTCCTGAGGACTGGGAGGTTCAGGGGGTAGTGCTGTTGATTGGCTCTCTGTTGCCTCAATCTCTTTCTCCACCTTGTCTCTCTCTGTGTCCTCCTTTGTCCCGTTGAGCTCCTTGGGGGCCTTGGTGGTTGGAGTGACATGAAACATTTCTTCTGCTTCCCCCTGGTCGGCTTTGGCTGCCTGTGCGTAAGTACGGCAGCGTTTGGGGCAGGTCCTGTAGAGGTGACCTGCCTCGCCACACAGATTGCAGCACTTGGCCTGTTTGCAGTCTTTTGTCTGGTGCCCTTCCTGTTTGCAGATCTTGCAGAGGGAGGCGCTGCAGTTGGCCGCCACATGACCAGCCTTGCCGCATGAGCGACAATGCTTGGGTTGCCCAGCGTAGACCAGGTAGCCACGGTTTCCCCCGATAGCGAAACTGGAAGGAGGGTGGAAAATGGCTCCCTTACCATCGGTCTTTAGCGTGACCTTAAACAGGCGTTTGCCTGTCCAGATCCCCAAGTCGTCTCGAATCTCGGTGCCGCTCCCCACCTTATCGAAGTACCTGGTGAGGAAGGTGACCACGTCGGCGACAGGGACGAAGGGGTTGTACACATGCACCATCACCACACGTTCCCGTTGCAACGGCAGAGAAAAGTGCGGCTCTGCCGTCAGGATCTTCATCTCCGGCAGGTCTCTCTTCTCCTCGAACACCCTCAGGAGCCGGACGCAGTCTGCCACCCGCTTGAACGTCACGTCAAAATAACCACCTTTGCGGGAGTCATGCAGGGTGAAGATCTCCGGAGCTTGGAAGCCGCACGCCTTCAACAGGATCCTCCTGGTGAAGAAGCCCCGATCCATAGGTGATCCTCCTTCGCTGTGGTTCACCGTGACTCGGACGGTGATAGGTAACCCACGGTATGGATTTCGATTGCGATTGGTTATAGCCCTTCCATCCCGACCTTGCCTTGGCAGGACCATGGTGTCGCCCCTGCAACACTTGATCTTAGCCAAAAGGCAGAGAAGCCTTGGTTTCATTTTATTCTGTGACTGCTACATGCGAGTTTTTTTCCTCCTTGTTTTTTATGAAGCCTGGAAATACTTCTAGCTGCTTCTGTCTGCCTGCACATCATTGTGCCTGTAACAGCTTAAAATAACTTGCATGTCATTAAGGAACAACATAGTTTTAAAATGGTCCTCAGTGTAGATAATGTGAGGGCAGCTCTCAGTCATTTGGAACGTAATTAAAGAATAAAGGTTTGCAATTATGCAAAACAGGATGATGGGAGCAACAGCTGTGGCAAGGCCAGAATGCTGGAAGTAACTTCCAGACATCTGAACAGGTGAAGCGAGCCAAGGTTGGTAAAACAGGAATAGATGGATAATGGAAAACAAAGTTAAGCAATTGTAGAGACAGGCTCTGGAGAGAGAAGATTAGGAGCCTGAAGACACATTAAGTAGATGCACAGAAAGAAACAATAAATGAAGAAATAAACCAATGTGAGTAAACATTGAACAAGAAAAGCCACATCAAGCCTGATCCTTGCACATTCCTTGTACAATTTGCCTCATCATACACTTACTCAGTTTATTTAACCCCCAGGGAAAGTTCTGCAGAGTTGCTTCCTGTTCTCCCAAAGTCATTCAGTCAATCAAAACTCAAAATACTGACACACCATCTATTCTGTTTATCTTTGGCTCATTGATCTTCCTGGCAGGATTTGTCCATGATCACAATACCTCAAAACCACCCCGGTCCATAGAATAGCTGATCATTTTAAGCTATGCCACAATTCAGAAGAAAGATAAGAAAGACTAGCCTTTAAATGGAATCTCAAAGTTAAAATTTTGAAGAATATTGCGAATGATTGTGTGCCTCCACAACTGGGAGCACCATTGTTGTGTATTTGCTGCTGTGCTGAAATATTACTATTGCAAAATTTAGGTCTGTACTAGATATTCATTAAATTTCAATGGCCTGGACTTTTGCAATGATGGAAAGCATCTCTGTTGTTGCAAAATGGCAGAAGGAGCCAAAATCAGAAGTCTCCACCCTGAACATGGCACCTACTATTTTCAAGAGGGAGGGAAAGGGCCTGGGTCAGGATTTGCATATGAACGTTTCGCGGAGGCACCTTCCAATATAAATCAGCAGCTGCCTCCACTTGTGTCTAATTTTGGTGACTCAGGTGTGTGAAACACGCTGTGTGCAGATCAGGCCTGGTAGTAGCAGGTCTGAACTTTGTGGAGTCCTTTGGAGAGGTGGGGTACCCCTTTGGATATAGCCCCGGGAAGCCATTGGGGGAGGTCAGGTGCCCTTTGAAGGATGGTCAGGTGCCCCGTGTGAGAGGTAAGGTGTCCCTTGGGATTGTTAAAATTAGGCATGAATGTGTGTAAACAGTACATAAATTCATTAACTGTGTGGAACTGACAGAGGTGTCAAAATTAATTGTCAAAGGCAACTGTCAAACTGTGAAAGCATTTGAAATACCTGCCCTTTAAATCTTTGAAAAAAATGCCCTAAGTGTTTAAAAAAATCATTAAAGGCTATTTCCCTGTCTCTGTTGACATTAGCCTGAGGGTTACCATTACTGGATTAGTACTGCATAACTGATTTCTCAACCTTCCATTATCACAGTAGGGTGCCTTCCAGTCCACAGTTTGATTGACAGCTCCATGTGGTTATAGATTCTTTGAAGTGGGATTTAGAATTCCAATGTTCAAGGGATGTAGTTGAAGGGATGTAAATATAGTGAATGGGTTTTTATGAATGAGAGTGTTTTAAAAAAAATGAAGGGCAGAATCATCCCCGATTTGCACAAAGTGTTTTAGTGGGCTTGAGAAAAGACGTTTTACCTGTCGGCCGCAATGGTGGGTTTTCACACTGTATCGTCCCCTTCCCATTTCATTAATTATGCAGCCACAGGAAACATGCCATCTCTCTGGCAGACGGCCTCCAATTTGCCCATCATGCCGTTACCTAACCACTTCCTCATGCCAGTTGCCATATTTAAACTGCAACCACATGCACAGTTCTCAATGCTTGCAGCCCAGGACTGCTTCAGTGAAGACATGGCCCCAAAAGCCAAGAAGAGTAATGTCCCCTTGATCCAGTGACGCATCCCTGCAACGGCCTCTGGACGCCATTGAGTCCCGCCGCGATGTCCTCTACCTCCGCTCTGGCCACAGGAGGCCCGTCAGTCTTACCACTCCGGCTTGGGAGGCGCTGGCAGAGGTGGTCAGTGCCAATGCTGCACACAAGATGTCGGCCATCCAGTGCAGAAAATGGATGAATGATTTCATCTGTGCCGCCAGGGTAAGTCAACCATCTCATCAATCTCAGCTCACATACTCGCAAGCCCATCACACGTTCACTGGCATCTTAAGCTCACATACTCACTGCCAGCTTAAGAGACATCACCATTCACACTCTCACACACACCCTCACATCTCCATCTCCATCTCCTCTGGAGACTGCCTCCTCAGCCCTCACCATCTTGAGGCCACTTGCACAAGTCAACATGTGCCCCCACACACACCCTGGGGTACCCCCCTACCCCAGTACAGCCTTAGCCCTGCAGATGTTGAAAAGCCAGTCCCGCCTTATGGCTGGTCTGGTAGGTAGAGACCTGCCCGTGAGCCCCCCCTAAAAGAAATGTGGTGCTGCCTGCGAAGCCTGGCACTGATGATCGCGAGTGCTGCCCGAAGCAAGGTAGGCAAACAAACCTCGAAGTCCTGAGTGTAGTGCAGCTCACCATGTGCACGCCGATTATGTACAGTTGCGAAACACATCAGCGTGCAATCACACCAGCGTGCCCAGATGATCCAGCATGAGGGGATGATTCCAGCGAGCAGGGCTTATAAGGAGATGATAAAGTATTGAAATTAGGTTCCTGCTCTGTGGCGACATGAACCGTGACCCGCCACTGATGGGTGCAGTGGATGATCGCAAACTGATTTCACAAAGGCATAAAACTGATTTTTGGCCTGCTTTTTATATTGTCCGCTCACGCCCGCCATGATGCCCACCGCCAGTGGGACCGGATGATTCTACCCAATGTCTACAATAGTCACTTAGAACTTCATTTCATTTAATCTCAGCATGGGCTTGAACACTGCCCATGGTGGGTACTGGGTGAGTTGGCATGGTAGATGTAATGGCAAAGGGTGATGGGTGGGGGGCATGTGTTGGCATGAGTTGGCACTAAGTTGCCATAGGGGCTATAAAGTGCCATGAGGAAGTGTAGAGAGTCATAGTTTGGCATGGAAGGCCTGAAGGGTGCTGAGGCATTGGTAGAGGGGCATAGGTTGGCATGGAGGATATGAAGGGCCATGGGGGCAGGTAGAGGGCATAAGGTAGCATGGGTTGGCATGGATGCGGCATGGGCAGTATACGGTGGCTGAGGAGATGTGAGGGCTGTTCCTTGTTTTATTGCTTTTATAAAAATTTTGGACGCAATGCTGGAGTACAGATCCTCCTGTGCAGCCCATCTCCGCACCCGGCAGCCTCGCACTCATTCTCTGGGCAGCAGGCCTGAATCTCAGAGAGCTCTTTCCCATGGGTCATCCTGGGAAATGTCCTAACTCTGAGCTCCCGGCCCAGGAGCAAAAGACCAGGCCAGTGTCTCTCTTATAAGCGCCACCTGTATTTCTTACAATCAGGTTTTTTTTAATGTTATTGCCCAATATCTAATCACCATGAAAATGGCATGAAAACCCTTTGCTACCTGAACACTCCAGTGATGCGTGGCCAGATATAAACCAAGGAATTTGTCTATTTCATACAAAGTACAGGTCTGAGCAGAACTTTCTCCTCCCCCTTAGAGATTCTGATTTAGCAATCATGAAGGAAAAATAGGAACACAGCAAATCTTCATGTCAACACTTCTTTGAACATAGGGAAACACCAAGAGTAAAAGAAAGGTATGATTGTCCTCTTGTCTTAAAAGAAGACTTTGGGCTAATAACAACTTGTAGTTGGTTCCGTCTCATATCAGTCAACACAAAGGCCTATAGAAGTATTGTACTCAACAGAATAAACTCATCCAAAGGGGAATTAGGTAGATTTTCATGTAAGAAGATATTGCTTTGAACTGACACAAAACCAATGCACATCACTAAGGGAACAACAACCAACAATTGCCCTTCTTGTTTTTTGCCATTGATTTTAATAAACAATTTAACTAGAATGATCTCTTTCGTCTCACGGAAGCTGGTGCAGGTAATCATGCTACAATGTGGCAATTCAAATAGATTTGTCTTTGTAAATGGCTACCTCAAGGAAGAGTTTTAAATTATTAATGATGTATTTCAGGAAGCTCTTTCGGTCCCATTACTCATCACTGTAGCTGATGTGTAATTTTGTCTTCGGCAGTGGCTTTTACACCAACTTGTGCAAACTAAAAAGGTTTCTCAAAACCATTTCAAGCAAACAATAGAATTAATTTTCATATGTTCTACCAGGAAATGGCAAGTATAGTGTAACTAGCAACAGTGAGCGTAGATGTTCTTTGGCTGCAAAAAAGATTGTTCTGTCACAAAAGGCTATGATAAATTACAGAATCATAGAATCACACAGCACATAAGGAATAAAAACAGGAAGTGCTGGAAATACTCAGCAGGTCTGGCAGCATCTGCGAACAGAGAAATGTTTCAAGTCGAATATGACTCTTCTTCGGAAAAGAGAACAGAATGTTGGCGGACAGTCCAGGAGTCTCAGCGGGCAATAGAAAAAACAAGAAACCTCATCCACCGGTGGGATGAGGTTTTACGTGAGGTTTAGAAAAGTTTAATAAACTTATTATGTAAATTATGAACATGTCCCATCTCATGTGACATTGTCACATGAGGGGGACATGTTAGGGAATTTTTTTTTCCATTTTTAATATTTTTAAAAGTGTCAGCGATCTCTCTGAGGCTGCACTTAGCCTCAGGGAGATGTGCACTCTTTTATGTGCATGCGTGAAAGAGCGCACTCTTGCTTTTGGGGAATCCCCCCCCCCGCCTGCACAGGAAGTGCATAGCGCTTCCCGCCGGACGTCACGCTGGGCGGGCCTTAATTGGCCCGCCCACGTAAAATGGCGGTGGGGCCCGCTTCTCCGGCAGGGATCGGCTCCCCGCCCGCTGGAGATTGGGTCAGGCCCGCCCGCCCGACAGGCAGAAAATTCTGCCCTTTTAATCAAATTGCCATCAGCTCAATAGAAACCACCTGAATGACTGTATGCTCATTATTGTTATTCATTTAACACTTATGTGTTTTATTTCTACATTTTTTATCCTTTCTAAGCAGAATCTGTTTATGAAAATTCATCTCTGCCCTTTACGTTTGCTTTAACCCAATTGGGAGGCTTGACAACTTAATGAACAAATAATCACAGCAGAGTTCAAGTATCCTTTCACTAAATTTGCTTATCCAAATAGTTAGATTTTAGCTTTCGAATAAATTGCCACTTAATTAGTTTCAATGTTTCTAAAGGTCACAGATAGAAAACAATTTGGTACTCCTTCCACATTTTGAACCAGATGGCACAGAGTTCTCATGGTGACTAAGACTTTTTCAAAACATGTTTAAAAATGTATATTTATCTTTAACTAGCAGATCTCCCATGGCACTGCTCATGATGAGTTAATGATTTTTGTTGCGATCCTCTACTTGGAGGCCGATAACCTGTAAAGAAGATATCTGAATTCCATTGATCAATGGAAAGAATAACGTGACAAGGTATCAAGTGTTAAGACTTTTACTGAAACAAACAAACTAAAAGCACCATTGATTAACATTATTTCATAGGCAACTTAAACTTTAAACTACAAAAAAGATACCCCACTTAACTTTTAAAATGATTGAAAATCTCCCTCCACGATTATACTTTACTCTGTCCCTTAAGTGAACATTTCATTCTCCAGGAACCAGTCCAAAGCTATTCCCAGTTCCCAATAGCTTGCCCCCTTTTCCCTTTTCCAACCGGATTACTTCAAATTCCTGAACTGACTTTCATGGTGAGGGACACATTGGGGACTCTTTCCTCTAGCCAAGACAGGTGAATGTTCCAGTCTCAATTAAACCCTTGTGACCTCAGTCTCTTCAATCTGAGTGTGAGCTCCTACAAACATTCCACGTGGTGACTGAGAGGGTCAGCATTTTCTCTGTTTAAGGTATAGGGCTAGCTGCCTCTACCTTTCTGCTCCCTTTTTCTTGCTCTCTCAGATTCTTTCAGACTGACCTGTCTGTGAGGTTCAGGGATATCTTAAAAAAAGCTCTGTAACCCAATACTACAATGGCTTGCAATGGATTCATTCCCTGTCATAGCCCATTGCCTTGGCAGTGTAAATCACATGGGCCATGTATTCAGGCAGAAATGTTAGTTAGGTATCCTTTAGACCCCCCAACTCCATTCTATCTTGAAATTAAATAGACAATTTAAAGCATAACTGTTTACAAAACCTGATATTCCTAACTCCTCCCTGTGACTTGGAGGCTAACAGTCTACCCAGAGTCATCACAGATGGCCTTGCCATTGTCCAATGGTATGGACATCTTGCACCTTCTTCCCAGTAAAACAACCTGTGCCTCACTGTCCCCATAGCAACCAAACCACCCAGGCTTGTTGTCAAGCAGGATCTGGAGCAGATCACGGAACATCCTTCATTTTACCTTACATTAAGCAGACAGTACCAAAACATAATAAACTTATGAACTTCATGGGCAGGGTTTTCCAGTAGTCGGGCAGGCTCGGCAAGAGCGGGCGGGGGGCGGTCGCGGAGCTGACCCCGCCGATAGCGATCGGCTCCACATCGCAGTTTCACACGGGCAGGCCAATTAAGGCCCACCCTGCGTGGATCACGAGCGGTAGTGCTGAGCGCTGCCCGTGCAGGCGGGGGGAGGCGGGAGAGCCGGGAAGAGTGCGCAGATTGTGCATGCACGCAAAGGAGCGCTTCAATCTCCCTGAGGCACGAATATGTCCCAGGGAGATGAAAGCGCTTTTTAAAAAGATTAATAAATACATTAAAAATTTAATGAGACATGTCCCCTCATGTGTGTCACATGAGATGGAACATGTTTTTAAGTTCAAAGGAAACTTTTAATTTAATTTGTTACAGCTTCAGGAAACCTTATCCCGCTCGTTGATGAGATTTCCTAAAAAGCGTAAAGGCCGCTTGGCTTTTTTGCCTGCCCTCCAACCGTAAGGTTAAACAGGCAGCGTATCATTCGAGTTAATTACCTGCTTAATGGCCCTAATAGGCCTATCAATTATCAGCGGGCACGCAGCCGAATCTGGTGTGCGCCTGCCGAACAAAATATCACGCAACTTCGCGATGGCGTTGGGACGCCTGCCCAACATCATCGCGCGTCATTTTACGCTCCGGACTGTCAGGTGCGCACCCGCACGCCGAATGGAAAATTCTGCCCCATATTTGTAACATTATGTAAGAAAAATGGTGTAATTCTAAGTTGTGTAGCCAGGATCACTGAGTCATCAGCGTTAAGGATAACCTTTGGATCTAAGGACACTGAACAGGAGGCTTGCAGCCTAGCAAGACTTTGAGGGAAGATGCCTGGGGATCCTTGGTAGTGTTGGGGAATCCCAGGTCTCCAGGGGCACAAAAGAGGGAGTTTCAAGGGTTATTGGGGCAGGTGCTGGGATCCAGGATCTCTGGAAGAGTGGGTACAAAAGTCTGGGAGTATTGGGGGTAGCCATTGCATCATAAGTCGCTTGTTCTCTGTTTGGACACTGTTCCTTTAACAATACTCTTAAACATGCTCATTCCCGTTCAACCACAGGAAATGGTATGCTTTAAGATCACATCTGTTTCATAACATGTTCCCTCAGTACTCGGTCAAACACACAGCTAGGGAAATGCTGCCTTTGAATTAGGGAGGTTTTTTAGGATTTCATGTGTAAATTTTTTTTTACAGCTTCATTTGAATTGTCAATTAGTATCATAAAATATGCATCGAGATTCCAATAATGACTAACTTCTCAAAAGTATACTGTACTGTAAATGTATAATATATTGACACAGCTTGAGCATAGATGATGCTGAATATTGCATCTATGATGGTGTAGTTCCTGGTTAATGTCTTCAGTGTAAAAGACCCCAGCATACAAACACAATAGTCACATAGGAACAAAGCAGGTTTTTTTCCCAGACTGGTGAATGCAATCATTTTCAATCCAATACTGCTGGATTCAAATTATTTTTCCACTTCCAATATGTTTGAAGGGTTTAAGAAATCCAAATTATTGACTGGGCAGAATTCTTTATTTATGAGACTAAGTGCGGTGGTGGGCGAATTCGATGGCGCACACCCCCACTGCTCAGAGTGGCAGGAACACGCGCCTGTGGGAATGACCTGTTGGGTCGGGAGCGGATTCATCCACCCTGCCGTCAGCAGGCAGGGTCAAACACATACATCTCACTCTCTGTGGCCTACTTGTCTCCAGGAGCTGGTTACAGAGATGTCTTCCACGCACAACAAGAAGGCTGCACCCCGCTTCAGACAAGACGCCCTCCAGGCCTTGATCAGAAGAATGTGGGCACATAGGGGTGTGCTCTATCCCAGGGATGGTTCCCTGAAGCACACCGGCCTCACCTCTCAGGCCCGGAAGGTCATCGCCAAGGAGGTCAGCGCAGCCTCCAGCTGCACCCAGAACGAGATCCAGTGCAGGAGGAGGATGAATGACCACACCGACTCTGCCAAGGTAAGTCACCCTTCAACTCCCTCTAATATCAAACTCTCATCATGGCATCATGAGCGGGGGCGGGTGGTCTGGTTCCCAATCAGCGCCCCCAGTTGGGTACCGCGCCGCCATTTTATGCGGGCGGGCCAATTAAGGCCCGCCCAGCGTGATGTCCGCCAGGAAGCGCTGTGTGCTCCCTGTGGGGGCCGGGGAGAGGGGATTCCCTGAGCCGCGAGTGCGCTGTTTAGCACATGCGCGCGATAGAGCACACAGATCTCCCTCAGGCAAAGTGCTGCCTCAGGGAGATCGGCTCAACTGTGAAAAGCAGTTTAAACAATAGAAAAAAATTTGCTGCCATGTCCCCTCATGTGACACTGAGTTGGGACACGTCCATAACTTTTATTCTAAAATACTCTGAAATTTTTAAATACCTCGTGAAACCTCTCAACATGGATGAGGTTTCATGTTTTTTCAGAAGCCCACCAGGGCTCTCAGCCGGCCGGCCAACCTTTGCATTGGGCGAGCAGGTCCATTAATGATTTCAATTACTTTTTTAATGGCCTTAATAGGCTGTTGACAGGTTGGCGGGCGCACAGCTAAGTCAGCTGTGCGCCCGCCGACCTCAAAAGGTAAATGATGCGGGATGATGTCGGGACGCCTGCCTGACATCACCCTGCGTCATTTTACACATCGACTAGCAGGCCCCGCCCCCTGGTCGCCGACCAGAAGATGCAGCCCATTTACTCAAATAGCTAGTCTCTTCAGGGATCTCACGCACCATAACCAGGGGATACACACCAACACTGATGGACTAAAGGAACCTTTTACATCACCACCACCTCATCTATCATGCTGCGCACTCTCCATCCTCAGACCTGCTGGGAGGGCTCACCACACACATGGAGTATGAACCTTTGCTAACCCAGGCTCCATCCGTTCTCATCACATGCCTTTCTTGTGTCTTCATCCAGGACTAGCTTGCCCACAACGGGCGAGAAGGTTCCCAGACAGTGGGGGGGAGGGGTGGGGGCATGGCCAACGTCATTGACCTCACAGAGTTTGAGGAGGCTGTAGCCCAGATTGTTGGGGAGGGCAGGGATCGCTCCTGTGGGGAATGGGAGATCAGATTGTCTCAGCAACCCAGTATGGATCACTCCTCCATGCGTTCATCACGCCTTGGCAATCACAGTGAGTAACATAGTCTTATGTTCCTCATGCTCATCTACTGAAACTCCATTCTGTATCTTATAGGCACCTGCAGATCAAGGCCCACAAGGGACACCACCAGAACTTCCAGCCCCCAGACCACATCCGAGGCGGAAGATGATGAAGAACTCCTACAGCGCTCACTGACATGCTCCAGCAGCGCATGGACACGCACCGCTGTGGGGAACATCTCTACACGAGGCACAGGCTCACTTTCTGGAGAACGCTTCACTGACACGTCCCCGCAGCAGGAGGAGGCAGCGGCAGGCCAGGTCTCCAGCACTCGGAGGGCTGCTGAAGAACAGCCACCCGCTCAGCCCTAGGCAGTTGATGAGTCTCTCATGGTGGATAGTCAGCAAGAGGCAGGGGAACATCATGTAGCAGTGTCTGAAGCCCTCAAAGAGGAAGACTGCACTGTTATCAAAGGCAAGAGGGCAAACAGCTCCGCAGGCTGCCTCCACCCCTGCTGCGGATGTCAGGGCAGCACCTAGGAGTGGATGGCCTAGAAAAATCAAAAGGTTTTGATCACAGCTTGCTACACAGGTGAAGACAATAATTGTCACCATATGAACTTCTGCAAATATATTCACTTGCAATGCATATTGTCTACAGTTTTCTTTCAGCATTCTTCTAAAGGTTTTGTGAGGCACCCCACTGTCAAGCAGTCTTCCTGCACACAGCTGGCCCCCCGACTAAATCTGCAGGGAGCCGGTTCTTTGGCAGTGCCTCTCATGTGAGAACTCTCCCACGCCCATGGAGCCTTCATCCAGCTAACTCATCTCATTGGTCCCTAACATATTCAATAATGTCTGCTGTGGTTCCCTTTCTGTTGCCTAGTTGAGGCGACTTGCATTTCCATCCACGCATTGACCCAACTCCCATGCTCCTCCAACACGAGGCCTCGCTCACTTTCGATTTGAGGACTATGGTTGTAGTGACTTTCTTTTAGAGCTGCGCCACCATTTCCCCTCTCCTAGTCACCCATGTCCTTCCCACCATCACCATTGACCCTGCTGGCATCACCTTCAACCTCCCCACCATCACCCTCCAGTCCGAACCCTTCTCCTTCTAGGATGTCCAGGTGACTGTGCACGTTCCCTTTCTTCCAGAGTATCCCACCCCCATTCACATTGACCTCCCTAACCTCCTCCTGCCTACCACCCCAACCCCCATATCCGTGTCTATCTCCAATTCCCAACTAACAACCCTCGCCGCCCCTTCACCCAAGACCGTTGAACCCTCACCCTTCCACCCTACTGGCTGTTAACCATCTTATCTTAACCATCCCCTCCTATCACACCCAGCCTGAGTTCACACCCCAGGAGTCAGAAGGAGTCCACCCTCCCAGTGAGCACGTTGACCAGGACAACAGCTACCTCCTCATCTTCTTCAGACCTAGATACTCCAACCCAGCCTCTTCACCACACATCAGTGCCTCCTTCTGCCTTCCATCCCGCAGCTTGAGGCTCCCATTCCCCACACCAAAGTCCCGGTGAGATGGTCCCAAGCCTCAGCCAAGTCTCTGAAAGTCCGGAGCCTCAGCGAAGTTGAAGCTGCAGCATGGACACCTCCCACCTTCTGAAAGTGCTTCATGGAGGATGAGGCTCCACCCACCAGGCAATGCATGTGTTCCTCCAGGGTCCGGTAGCTGTAGGCCTCCATCATCTTCCTCTCATCAGATGTCCGCTAGCTGAGCAGGGCCATAAAGTCCCGACTTTTTACGCCACTCATTTTCAAACGGGTTTGAGGCCGATGTAATTTCCCGCTGGTGTGGCACAAGATTGGATGATGTGAGGAAATTCCGGCGAGCAGCTGTTCACGCAACTAATTGGCGGGATAATTGACCACCATCGGGAGAATCGCCAACTGTTTTTACGCCGGCAGGTTTCCGGCATTTTTGCTCCCGCTGGATTCTCTGCTCCCGCCCGTCTTGAAAGCCGCCACAGGATGAATGGGAAAATTCTACTCGTTGTCTTTTTGGGTGCAGAATACTGGAAGATAATGTAAGGCTTTGTCTGTTTTTGGTTGGCTCTGCCTGAGTGGCAAGACATCAGGTGAGGAATAATGGGTTGGATTTTCATCTTCAGGGCGGGTAGTGGGAATCGGGAAATTTCCCAGCTTGGCAGATTGTCCTTGGGAGAAGGTACTGTAGGAGTCAGGCCCACTACCCCTGGAAAGAGTTCTGAGGCAGCTACAGGGTGCTGCAGCGGGCTGTTTAATAGGTCCACCTTGATGATCTGGGACTTTTCCCCAGTTATAATAAAAACAGTACAGTCCTCTAGCCCTAATCCCTTGCCCCCACACACTCCTTGTGTCCCAACCATGCTGCCTCATGCCCCCCACACAGCCCCGTGGCCTCCTTCTTGGCTGAAATCCCAGACATCCATTAAAGTGTTGAAGCAGTTGCGCCCCAGGGAAAACATTGCTTGATTGAAGCTCTGGCAGCCTGATCTAGTCTGTCTATTCTGTCAATTGCACAATGTTATTTACACAAAGAGGTTTCAAGTGTTTGCAGTTTCTGCTATTCATACTTTAAAGTGTCTGGAGATTGACACTTTTATTGGGCTGTAGTGAAAGGAGGTGCCGTGAACCATGAGCCCTTTAAACGCTGGCCGGACTCTATGGGCAGGACTTTTGCCTCATTGGGCGGGTGCAGCGGGCGGGCCCGGGAGCAGTTGCGAAACCGACTGTTGCCCGCGATTGGGCTCTGACCACAGTTTCACGCTGGCTGGACAATTAACGACCAGCCAGCGTGAATCGCACGCTGCAACGCTGAGTGCTGCCTGAGTGGGAGTGGGGGGGAGGATGGCGAGTGTGGAAGTTTGCACATGCGTGTGCGTGCATGCACTGAAAGCTTCCTGAAAGCAGAGAGCTGCCTCCAGGAGCTGAAGACTTTTAAAAACATAAATAATTTAAAAATGTTGAAAGCACGTCCTCCCATGTGACTCTGTCACATAAGCAGGGACATGTTACAAATGAGATTTAAACATTTTAATTTTATTTTTAATTACTGTTGGAAACTCCATCCCTCCCATGGTGAGGTTTCATAAAAAAATCCAAAGGCCTCCTAGCTTGGCTGAACGGGCAGCACAAAAGTGCATTTAATTATTACTTTAATGGCCTTAATAGGCCGGTTAATTGTCGGCACTCGCCGACTGAAATATCGAGCGAGTGCGTGAACACGTCGGGACACTCGCTGACATCATCGCGCGCCACTTTACGTTTGGGGGGGTCGGGCGCGCACATACCTGCTCAGCGAAAAATTCTGGCCCAGGACAATTGCGGAGGACTAGAACACATTAAACCCTGCAATGGAGCAGCCAGGTCGGGAGTGCGGGCTCGAGACCCACAGCAGCCTGCATCCTTAACTCGTTACTGGCGAAAATCGGAAACCTTGGGAATGGGGTCAGGAATCCTGGAACCGGGTCCCGGCGGCCATTTTCACACCTCCACGGAGTCTCCCCAACTCCGTGAAAATCCAGCCCTTTATTTTTTATTGCAGTGAATTATCAGTGTGATTTCCACAGCAATAAAGTAACGCTGTCAGAGCTAAGAACAATTAATTGAAGACATCAATAGAATTTCATTCATGTGATGACACTGGCCCATGGATTGAATTATTGAAAGTTGGTCCTTTTGTTTTATCAGTGAATTTGATGGTTCATTAGCCATTTGATATTTTAAAAATGGTTAGAAGATTTCTTGATAACAGAGAACATAGTCCTCCCAATTTATTCTTGGAACTGCTGCTTGACTCACAAGGCAGGTTTAAAAAAGGCCATGGGCAGATGATGCCACATTCGAGTTTGGCTGTTAACTCGTTCTGCTGAGATCTCTCTTTTGTTTGACTCATGAAGCCTTGCCCACTGGGCCCCAGCAGCCGATACTAATGTAAAACAGCCCAGGTCCAGAAAAATTCTTTCTGTTGTGCACAAGACGGCAGAAATTGATACATTTCTGCCATAAACTGAACACATACCGGCAAAATTAGGCACAAACAATTTAGCAAATCAGCTTTGTCAAGATTTCTCAGACTCAGTTGGCCTCGGTCATGAATTCAAGATGACGTGTTTTTCTCTTGTTTTGTACAGGACTGATCCCCGAATGTAATCCTTTTCAAACGGTTCTAATGAATTGGCAGGGAGCAGCACAGCACACTGTCATCCAAACCCACTCCATTCCAATGAATACTTCCATCACATTAAGAAACTCATTACTAAAGAGTTATATAATTCTTTAATTGAAATAGTATTTAACTCATGTGAAAACAAACCACATATTACAAAAAAAGCTTGTGAGAAATCGGTGAAGCATTCGGGAAAACAAAAAACATTGGTTAATCTGCTAAGAGTTATATTGAGGGGTGTTGTAGGGTGTTGACTAAATGTGAGTTGACCTAAAACTTATCCAAAAAAAGATTCTTTGACGTAAACTAAAACATGTTTTACTTTGCCGCTGCATGTGACTTGCGATCAGAGAATCACTTCTACTATGTAAACTCAACCAGAGAGTATGTGAGCACCGATTAACTGGTATGGTCAAGCTCTGTTGTTTTGAAAGACAATTTGGAAGATGTACTAAACAGTTACCAAGGGACCAATTTAAACCCGACTCGCCAACACCAACTAGGTGGGCAATTAGAATTGTCCGAGTTACCTGACACGAAGCCTCCAGGAGCTGACAAGCTCCAATTTTCACCCGTTCTTCCTGAGTAGATGGCACAAATATCTAACAAAGTCACTGGGTACTCTTTAACTTATGCATGTTGGGCCCCGATGCCCTTGTTAGGACCTGATGGCAATTTTTACTGGGTAGCCTAGGGTTAGGGTTAGGGTTAGGGTTAGGGAAGTTGCAACTGGGAAGTTGCAGCGAGTTTCTGGCAGGCCAACCTACCAGTGTAGAGGATCGGGGCCTGAGGAGACCCAAAAAGGAAAGGGTTTGTAATTTTTGTTTTACTTTCCTTGAGAACATCACAAGAAGAGATTAGGCCTCTGCAGGTGTAAATCCATCCCCTGCTGATCACAGTCCCCCATGAGATGACCCGGGGGTGTCTGATCACGCCACCCACCTTCTGTCAGTGGGCAGCCTCCGAGCCTACAACTTCTCATTGCTTCCTGCCGGCTACCCACTCAGAATGGATTTAACTGAGGCCCGGGAATTAAAATACCCCAGGCCTCATTTCTGAAGCGGTGGTTGAGTTTCTAATTCCCACTGCTGATCATTTGCTGAAAACCAGTCCACAGTTATAATCAGTGCCTTAGTAACATGTGGTGAGGAAGAGTTTAGGATCAGGAATTTAGATTTCTTTTCATGCTATGGCATAGTGAGGTTAAAAACAAAACCATTTTATGGCACAGGGTCAACATTATAAACTATCTTGTAAAATACTTTATAAACATAGATTATCGCAATGCATTGGTTGCTCGGTGAGTTGGCATCATTGCAGTTATCAAGAGTAAAATACTGTCTGAAATAAAACCAGAAACAGAAAATGCTGAAAATACTCAGCGGGTCTGGCAGCATTTGCGGAGAGAGGAACAAAGTTAAAGTTTCAGGTCAATGACCTTTCATCAGAACTGACAAAATGCCTGAAACATTGGGCTGAGAT
The DNA here is from genome assembly GCF_964194155.1 of Cetorhinus maximus. NCBI lineage: Eukaryota > Metazoa > Chordata > Chondrichthyes > Lamniformes > Cetorhinidae > Cetorhinus > Cetorhinus maximus. The sequence continues at coordinate 27,044,290 of NC_135885.1, read as the reverse complement.
GCAGGCGGGTTCAGAGACAGGCATGGCGGCAATTTCATATGGTCCGTCCGCAGGTTACCACCTCTGGCCTACTTCCAGGGTGGCAGTGTCTGGAGGTGTAACAACTACCTGCCCGTCAGTAGCGGGTAGGCAATTAGGCCAATTAAAGAGCCGATTGAGAGTAGCCTCCACACCCTGCCTGTGTTTTCAAGACAATGTAATGGGCCCCCCCCAATTTTGCCGCAGCCCTTAGGTGGCATCATGGCCACCTCTCGATGTCAGGCATGGTGGGGTCCACAGACACATTCTGCAAAAGAGCCTGGCAGGAATCCACTAGGCGATGAGGGTTACAGTCATGTGGAAGGGCTCCCCCTCCACGCTGATAGCCAGGCAGCTGTAGCTACAGAATATTTTGTAACATTTACATGTCTTCAGATGGCACTTCCATCCTGAGGTGCCCTCACGGTGCTCCGCCAACACCGGCAGCACCAACAACTCAACCAACACCTCTCCCAGTGGAGGCTGCCAGCCATTCAGAGTCTCAGGCAATCCCATTGCTGCAGAGACCACCTGCCTTCCTTAACCGGATGGGGCTGCCAGAGGCGGCCTCTTAATTGGCCACCTCCTCAAAAATCTCCTCCAGCTTCCTACCACAGTCACTTCCTGGTTCCCAATCCGGAATTCAGCCCAGGATTAGGACCCTGGAACTAAGGGTTGAATCTTCCGGTTGGCGTGCGGGGGCGGGCCCGACACACTGACACGTAAACTGAAGCACGATGATGTCAGGCGTGCGTCATCTCGATATTTCCTTCGGCGGGCGCACAGCCTCCTCGTTTAAGGGCCTATGAAGGCCATTAAGAAATTAATTAAAATGCGTTACAATGCTGCCCATCCAACCTTAAGGTTGGCGGGCAGGCGAAGAGCCCAAGCAGCCTTCGCGTTTTTCCAGAAACTTCATCCACGGGCGAATGAGGCTTCCTGAAGCTTTCATAAAACAAATAAATAAATTTTCCCAACTTCACAAACATGTCCCAACTCATGTGACCCTGTCACATGAGGGGACATGTTTGGATAAATTTTTACTTCATTTATTAAAATGTTTTAGAATCTATTCAGTGTCCCCGAGGCGGCTCCATGCCTCAGGGAGATTGCTGCGCTCTCTCGCAGGCCCCGATTCTTCCTCCTCCCCCCGCCCGCACAGGTAGCGCTCTACCGGCCGTGCATGACACTGGGCGGGCCTTAATTGGCCCGCCCGCGTAAAATGGTGGCCCACAGCTGATCACGGGCGGCGGTTGGCTCTGCACCTGCTCCTGCCCAGCCCGCCTGCCATAAGTAAAATCCTGGCCTAAAATTCAACCTGTTGACCCTTTTCTGCTCTCCACCAATGCTACCAGACATCCTGACTATTTGCAGGATTTTCTGTTTTATTGCAGTTATCAAATCTGGCACTTTTACTGTTATCAGATAAATCATAAAAAATCTCAAATTACTTAAGTAAATGACTAATATCAGCCAAGCAAGACATTTTTGTGGTAAACTGAATTATAAAACATACTTATTGATGAACACCGTTATTTACTAAAGAGACCGCTAAAAGCAGAATATTAAATTCAATGCAAAAACAGTAGACTGAAATCTGTGCGTATAAAGGCTTAAATAAGCAAACCAATCAGAAGAGATGCAGAAAAAAACTTCTTGTAGAGGTTGGGATGAAACAGCTGTTCCACTAAGAGAGAGAGAGTTTGATTTCTTGATCAACGAATATAACATGGATTTATGTAAGTGTATACTTATGGGTCAAAGCATTTGATGGTGTTATGCCCTTTGCTCAGGTGCTAAATAGGCAGCTAAATCTCCATAATGGTGGACAGGAAATGAATGTTCACTACAAGCCAGAATTGCTTCTAAAATTGCAATTGGATATTAGCATATTCAAAAACAAAGTGTCCAGTGACCATGGCTAAAACAGGCACTTTGCAAGGACAACTATGGGTCCTAGATTGGCTGGCAGCACTGAGGGCAGGACTTCCTTTGATTGAGGGACGGAAGTCTGCCCCTTAGCTTGTTTAGGTAGCCTGGAGTATGTTATCACTGAGGGGCGGTATTATGGCACAGTGGATGGTAAATGCTGAGCTGCTCAAAACCCAGAGGGAAACTTGAAACAGCTGCCAAAATTGTTTTGAAATTTGTTTTTTTATTTCGAGATGCATGCCTTGAATTCAGCAGTAACAAGTCCACCAGGCCTTACAGGTTTTTCACAAAGCTCAATTAAACATTTATTAATAAAATAAATTATTTTAAGCACATACATAGGTCTACAAATTGCTACTATGATAACTCCTAAATCCCCTAATCACTCTAGCTCCCAGTTACACCTCCATTAAGGCAACAGTAAGACAACATAGATTTCAACAGACCCAGGCAAAACACACAATACCCTGGACAGTGGTGTTCAAAGTGAATGCTCTTAGCTTTGGTTTCTGTAGACAGCAGCTTGGCACATAGAGGTTGGAGGCTTTTCACACTTGTTAGATCTGAGAATGCCTTCCTCTTATACATAACCTCATCTTCTTGACACAGGTTTTTCCCTTTTTAATGTAAATCCCATTGTTCCAATATGTCTTTCCAACTTTACTTTTGCCATAATATAAATCTTTCATAGTACTCATATTATCAGTAATCTTTGGGAAAAATAAACACACTGTTTGGCTTAGCCTCTGTTGGCTAGGTGTAATACCTTACCATCTCTTTGAAATTCAAGACTCTGGTTTATCTATAAATGCAAATGTCCTTCACACCTCCCATTCTAAAACTTCAGTCATGTTTACGTGTTTAGCATTTCAAACCTAGTTTCCCTTCTGATACATCAAAACGCCCAGACTAGCTGTCTGCAATTTAATTAAAACACACACACACACACCTATACACAGAAACTAATCCAAACCCCAATATTAACTTACTTTTACAATAAATTATAATAATGTTATGAAAATTATTATATTTTCATGAAGGTGGCCTCTCTTGGTTGGTTCGGGACCGACTTTCTTTCCAGGAGGGTAGCAAGCAGTACACACCCACCACCCTGATTCACCTCCTCAACCCTGTAAAATACAGCCTGTGGAGGCAGCCTCCTGACTCGCCCTGGCTTGGTCTCTGTAGAATTGTGTGTGCAGTTTTGCAAGGCAATCTTTCTTTGAGGAATGCAACCGCAATTTAAGAGATGTATTACAGCTTCAAACAAGCCTCCGGAGACTTGCTGGAAATTGCCCGCGTGAAGTGGGTGGGCTGCCCATTTCTCAGAATAATCAGGGTGTGTAACTCATCAATCACATTGAAATGAGGCCTGGGAGTTAAAGTTGGGTCTCACATCTCTCCATCTGCACGGCAGGTTGGGGGATACAGTCCGTGTAACAGCCTGGAAAGATTTTTAGCTTGGCAGGCGGGCGCGCGCCGGACCTGACCGAGCGTAAAATGACGCGCGATGATGTCGGGCGTGCGTCCTGACGTCGTTGCGCACTCGCACGATATTTCAGTGAGCGGGCGCGCGCCAGAGTCAGCAGTGCGCCTGCCGACAATTAAAAGGCCTATTAAGGCCATTAAAAAGTGAATGAGAAGAAATGTTTCAGTGCCCATGCAACCTAACAATTGGCGGGCGGGTGAAAAGGCCGAGCGGCCTTTGCACCTTTTTGGAAACCTCATCCACGGTCGGGATGAGGCTTCCAAAAGCAAATAAAAATCAAGTAAAAACTTTATTTTTTCATTAATAACCTGTCCCTGCTCATGTGACAGAGTCACATGGGGGGACATGTTTCATAACATTTATAAAATCTTTAATTGTTTTTTTGAAATCAGTTCATCCAGGGGGGGTTAGCGAGCAGTACGTATCCATCGCCCCCCTTCTGCCCCCTCAGAGAGAGAGCTGCCACAGGGAGATTACCAAGCGCGAAGGTCATGTTCGGCCCGCTTGCCCTCCTCTCCCTGCCCGCACAGGCAGCGCTGAGCACTGCCGCTCGTGTTTCACGCTGGCCGGACCTTAATCGGCCCATCAGCGTGAAATTGCCTTCCGGCGCCAATCGCGGGCAGCGGCTGGCTTCCCGGCTGCCCCCACCAGCACCCACCGAGCCCGCATGCCAAGGGCAAAATTCTGCCCTAAGGCCAGAATTTCAAGCCTTAGTTCCAGGCACACGGCCGATCTGGAAGAATGTTAAACCGTGCGGCATACGTCCCGCATCATTGCGCACTGGCGATATAGTATGGTCGGCGGGCGAGCGAGGGAGTCGGCAGCGCGCCCGCCGACAACTAATCAGCCATTTAAGACAGTTAAAAGGACAATTGACGTGAGTTTTATGTTTCCCGTGTGATTTTTCGTTTGGCGCACGGGCAATGAGGGCAGGCGGCCATCCGTTTTTTCACTTTCCTCATCCAAGGGAGGGATAAAATGGGGCGGGAACACTGGCTGTGTGTTAGGAGTTCAGGTGAGAGTTTGCTGTTGCTTTATTGTTGACTTTTCAGAACTTTACTTCTGGTTTCTTCTGAAGTATTTGCTTTGTTAGCCTTGTTCTGTGGGCTTTTTTGTTTTGTCAGCTCTGTTGCAGCATTCCTGCCCAGTGCAGCTTTCAGTGCTCGGGGGCAGTGCCATCTGCATCTCAACAGGTGGGGGTTGTATACTTCGCTGGGAGCACCTCCTCTGAGGAGGAAGAGAGGGGTAGAAGGGGGCGGAGGCCAGGTGTCCGCAGGCAGCATTGCGGGGAGAGACCCGTGGGAGGAGAGGTGCAGGCACAGAGGGTGCAGGGTCATCAGGGACAGCAAGGCAGACGGGCCCGCAGAAGACGCCATTATATTGCTGCCAGGGTGTATTTGCAGAGATCCAGCTACCTCAACATGTCCGAGGTTCGGTGCCGCAGGAGGCTCCTCCTCTCTAGGGACACTGTGACATCATTATGCCATATGATTGGGCCGGAGATCGCCTCCAACATGTGGGTGGGCACTCAGTGCCAGTGGCTCTGAAGGTCACAGTAGCCTTCAATTTTTATACATCCGGATTTTTCCAGGGGTCAGTGGGGGATCTGTGTGGAGTGTCCCAATCAGCTGTCCATAGCTGCATCAAGCTCGTAACGGACTCTCTGTTCAGACAGGTCCCCACATTTATTCATTACCGGACAGACCAAGCCAGCTAGGCTGAGTGAGTCAGAGGCTTTGCAGCTGTTGCTGGGTTCCCGCGCATCCAGGGTGCCACTCATGTGGCCAGTAAGGAGCCAGCGGGTCAGCCGGGTGCCTTTGTGAATAGGAAGGGTTATCACTCCATGAATGTGCAGATAGTATGCGACCGCTAGACCCAGGTTCTGCAAGTCTGTGCAAGGTACCCTGGCAGCTCCCATGATGCATACAAACTGTGCCACTCCCAAGTGCCAAGGCTGTTCCTGGCTCCAGCTTGGCTGGATGGTTGGTTGCTGGGTGAGAAAGAGGGTGCGTTGAAAAGGTGGCTCATGACACCACTCCGGCATCTGAGGACAAAAGTGGAAGAGAGGTACAATTGGAGTCATGCCTCCACCAGGGCGCTGGTTGAGGAGACAATAGGGCTGCTGAAGATGAGGCTCCACTTGCCTGGACTGTTGCAATATCCTCCAGAACGGGTATCGCTTATCGTCCTGCTCTGCTGTGCTCTGCACAACCTGGCACTGGCAAGGGGGGACTCGAGGGTGAGGACACCGAGACAGTGCCCCACACCTCAGAGGAAGACTCTACAGATGAGGAGCCTGGGCAGGCACAGGGCGAGGGTGAGGAAGCAGACTTGATGCACCTTCAGGGAGGCAGGGACACCAGGGGAGCCTTGTTTCATTGTTACTTCAGTTAGGCTTCGAGGGCTTGGCTTCCATCTCAGTGCAATGGCACCATCTCCATCACACACGTTTCTAAGACAGCAATCCCATGACCCCAGTGTCACCTCACAACTTCTGTAATAAAGTTTGCTGCCCTCTGCCATCTATCACGAGGCACTGATGTGGCCTGTAGCTATGGAAAAACATAAGGGACACTCAGGGCATTGAAACAAAATCTTGCTTTAAATCTTTACCAGAGTTGCAAACAAGGAAGGAAACATAATGTGGTTGCCAAAGTCACACAAAAACAATACAAAACACAGATAAAATGAACATATGTCACCCATGAAAACCCCATCCTGTGCTCACGATGTCTTAAACTTACACGTGCGAGTGCTCCACCTTGGTGCCCCCCCACTCGCTGGCAGCGGCATTGGAGGCAGATTGCTGACTCTGCTATCGTCTCGGCCCTGATGGCCTTGGTGGTCGCCCTCTGGCTAGCAGGGCCTGAGCAGGTTCCACCTGGGAGGGTGCGTCCAGCCACATGACTGTCCTCAGTCATCGTGGCCTCACAAGATGGCACGGTCACTGGCAGAGGGGCAGAGGAGCTGCTGCCCTCATCTGGAGCGCTGTGAGAGGAGTCCACAGAGACGACAGGCAGCACGTCCGCCAGCATGAGGTATGGCTGGACCTCCCTGCTCACCATTGACGGACGGGCACCTAGCAGAGAGACTAGGTGCCTCATCCATCCCTCAGTGGGGAGGCAGTGGTGTAGTGGTATTGTCACTGGATTGGTATTCTAGAGAGCCAGGGTAATTCTCTGGGGACCTGGGTTCGAATCCCACCACAGCAGATGGTGAAATTTGAATTCAATAAAAATCTAGAATTGAAAGCCTGATGATGCCATTAAAAACCCATCTGGTTCACTAATGCCCCTTTAGGGAAGGAAATGCCTGACCTACATGTGACTCCAGACTACAGCAATGTGGTTGGCTTTAAAAATGCCCTCTGAACAAGGGTAATTAGGAATGGGGAATAAATTCTGGCCCAGCAATGCCCACATCTCATGGATGAATTAAAAAAAGCAGTGGCTTCTTTCCTGAGGTCACTGCCAGTGTGTGGGATTGCAGGTCCAAACGTGATCCCCAGAGCCCCTGATCCTGTTCCTGGAACTGCCTCTCCACGGGGCATCACTCGGCAGGACCCTCCTTGGGTAACAACGTGGGAGTCATCAGGGTCACTTGCATGTTGTGAGGATGGCGCCCCTGAGGGAGAAACAGAATATGTTAAGTCTATAATCACGAAGTCTCGGTGCAAGCGCGATGGTTGCTTGCCATTTCGTACCTCACTGAGACTGTGATTGGCCAAATGATGGGTGCGCTGGGCTTAAACTTCTTACTGGAGATGCCATGACCCTGCCCTTCTTGCACAATCCCCAGTCTCTCACCTGTTCACTGCACTCTTATCCTCCGAGACCCCTGCCTTTCCAAGATCTGTGGACCTTGCTCCTCGCTCGCATTCCATGTCCAGGGCGTCCATCTCAAACCTGGACAGGATCAGGATGTTGGGCATCCCACCACCCGTTCGTGTGCGCTCCAGTGCGTTATGGCTGCTCTTCTCCTGAACCCAAGCAAGTGCATTCATTGGTCCATCATTTACCTGCAACACTATTCCAGCCTCGTGACCCACCCGCCACTACCCGGACAGTCAGCTCGAGGAGTCCGTCAGATTGGCACTCCTCACCCTTCTATACACACAAGGTGAGCGGAAACATCTACTCTTGGCAGGCACAGGGATAAGTGCCATTTGGCACTATGCATCTCACACCCCTGAGAACCGTGACTTATGGCCACCCTCCAAAGCATCTATACTCACCTCCATGCCAAGTTGGTACCCTTCCTTGCGGAGCGCAGAAGATCATTGAACCGTTTCCGGCACTGGATCCATGTGCGGCGCACCACATCATGCCCGCTCACCTGGGCAGCCACCTCCATCCAGCCTTCTTCGTCTTGTGGGGTGGCCTCCCTTGCCATCCCATGGCATGAGCACTTCATGTCAGGCACTAACTGCCTCCACTAGAATTGTGGAGCAGAGTGCCCACCAGCATTGGCATCCTGCCTGCCATGGCCACCAGGTGTTGAGGCTATCATGTATGCCAAATTTTCCAGTCTCTCATCAACAGCTCCCTTAGACTCCCCCCAACTCCAGGCAGTGTTCAGAGAGCTGCCTGAGCTCATTTCATGCCCCCCTCCAGGCCACCATTCCGGCCAGCGCCTGCCAAGCTCCCTCCTCCACTGGCAGCGCTGCACCAATGTCCGGGCATGTTTCACACTGGCTGGTCCATAATTGACCAGCCAGCGTGAAATCGCGTCGTTCCAAAGCTCGCGGGCAGAAACGGGCACTGTGGCTGATTCCGGGCCCACCGATCACACGTGCCCAATGAACGCATGGTTCAGGCCCAAGGGCATTGATGACTTTCACAGCTTTTGGTAAGACATGGCCTTCTGCTCCAGCAGTTAGCAACTCCTGCTACAATGGCGCAGCAGCATGCCTGGTGAAGTGCACCACCCTCCTGCACTGCTCCTCACAATATCTGAAGGAAGTAAAGCTCAGCCTATCCCTGTGGGCTGGGGTAAGCCTCCTACAAGAAGCTCCCCTTACCGACTGTCTTCTAACAGGTCCAGTTGCTGCTTTTTCTCTTACAACTGCTCATCCATTCAAAGGAGTGAAGTTAAAACAGCACATGTGATAAGCAGTGAGAGTTCAATGAAGGTTGATGTGAGGAATTAGGGGGAGATGGTAGCATAGTGGTAATGTCACTGGACTAGCAATTCAGAGAGCCAGGCTAAATCTCTGGGGGCATGGGTTCAAATCTCCCCATAGCAGATCATGGAATTTAAATTCAATTCATAAATCTGGAGTTATAATGCTAGTCTCAGTAATGGTGACTGTAAATCTAAAATCAATTGCCATAAAATCCTGTCTGTTTCACTAATGTCCTTTTAGGGAAGGAAACCTGCCATCCTTACCTGGTCTGGCTGACATGTGACTCCAGACCCACAGAAGTGTGGTTGACTCTTAACTCCACGGAGTTGCCTCAGGGAGATGAAGAGATACAAAAAAATAAAGAAAATAAAAATGTAATAAAACATGTTATTAATGAAAGATTAAAGTTTTAATTTTATTTTTATTTGCTTTTGGAAACCTCATCCCGCCCATGGATTAATTACTTAATGAATTAATTAATTACTTAATGACCTTAACAGGCCTTTTAATTGTCGGCGGGCGCGCTGCTGGCTTTGATGCGTGCCCGCCGACCGAACTATCGTGTGACTGTGCGTTGAGGTCAGCACGCTCGGCCGACGTCAACACGCGTCACTTCACGCTGGAGCGGTTCGGGCGCATGCCCGCCCACCCGCCGAGCGAAAATTTCTGCCCATGTGAACCTCATTAGTTTCTAGTCATCATCAGTCAGTTTTTGAAACCACTGCTGCTAGGTATTACTCAATGGGTTTAACCACTGGGCGACACCTCTCACCTGCCCAGATAAAATTGCGCCAGGGTCCAAACGATATCATCAGACCCATGTTTCAATTTACTTATGAGGCACCTGCCCGTTTCTGGTTTGGTGATTTTCGGATCCGAGTCGACTCTGGAGTTAAAATGGCAGTCGGTGGCTTTCTGGCAGAAACAGTTGATTTTTGTCATTGTGACAGTTCACACGCTCTGCACCCACTGGGCAGGGTTGGTTAAAATCAGGGCTGAATTTGGGACATCATTCAGGATAAAGATGATGTACAATCCTTTCTGGCTCCCCTTCCTTCTCAAACAAAGGCAACATTTCGCAAAAGAAATAATCTTTTTCTTCAGATGTGCCCCATTGAACTTGCTACCTCCATTTTAGGACACCTGTCTTCTTTCAGCTCAGTGATCAACCAATCACATAAATGCATGCCCCCCTGTCGTCTTCGTAGAGTTCAAGAGTTCAACTGAATCATCCTGTACCTTGCTTGACTCTGGAAGCACCCCCATTTAATACTTACAGTGCATTCTTCTGTTAATGGAACAAAAACATTCTTTCCTGATCAGGTCATGTTTTCTGAATTGCTATTAATCTGTGTAGTTTTTGTATTTCCCTGTCAGTTCCTGTCCCAGACTGACAATTAAATTTACCAGTCATGTGTGTAAAGGGTTACTCTGACATTCCTTAGACAGTCTACTGGGTAAGGATGTCTAGTTACATATTTACTGGGGACCAACTGGGATATTTGTCCTAGGCCCATATGAAACACATGAGATATCCCTGCGAAATATCCTCTGATCCTGAGCAGCAGAATAATACTGAGTATGGAATGTGTAACCCTATTTTGATCCCTCAGACTTCCTGTAGCTTAGCAAAGAGCAGCTTTGCAATCGAAAATGTTGAGGCAGCCTATAGAGCCGCAACCTACCTTCAATGTTGGAGGATACACATCAGGGAAAGAAAAGAAATGCATCGAACCTAAAGAGGGAATTATATTGCCTTGTCTTTGCGATTTTACACTATAAGAAACTTCCTTTGCAAACACCACAGAAAGAAGCCCAACAAGAACCAGTTAGGTTTTAGTCAGCAAACAACTTCTCAGCAGCTGTGGAAAACTGCAGGAGCACCAGAAACAGTTGTAAATGATTAACAATTGATAACAAATCATCGTGGGAATGCAATTTAAATCCAGATGGGGCCAATGAGGCAATGACAACTCCAAATAAATAAAATTGCATTGTTTCAATTCGAGGGTTAGTTTGATAACCCATCTGCGCCTTTGTGTTCTCTCACGACAATAACTTCTTCCTATAAACTTAATTCGATTTTTGTTTTGTTATTATTGTTTGTACCTGGTATAAACGTCACTTTGCCGTTTGCTTGATCAGCTTCTCCTTTCCATGTTTGGAGAGTGGGGAGTGCTGATGACATATGCTGCTGATTCACCAACAGCAACTTGCATTTACCTAGCACCTCTACAGGGAAAACCTTCGCAATCATTGTGTGTGCTTTAGTGAAGTGCAAATGGGTAGATTTAAATGATATTGCTGGCTCCATGCAACTCTAATCAGGATAAGAGAAGTTCTACCCATGTGTGCTCACCTGCATGTGATATCTCTGTCACTTCGTTCTAACCCTGGTTACACTTGTAACCTTAGTAAAGAGTTGCTGAGCCAATCAGTTGTTTAGTTAGAAAACATTTTTAAAAGTTTGCTTTTCACAGGTTGCATATTGCAGTAATCTAATTAAACTGAGTCTAGGCTGAATTTGCAGTAGTCGAAAACAACAACAATATTCATATAGCACCTTTAACATAGCGAAATGCACCAAGGCACTTCACAGGAGCATTATAAAACAAAGTGTAACGCCAGTAGTCACATGAGGAGATAGTAGGCCAGATCACCAAAAGCTTGATCAAAGAGGTAGGTTTTAAGAGGTGTCTTAAAGGGGGAAAGAGAGGTGGAAAGGTGGAGAAAGGTGCAGGGAGGGAATTCCTAAGCTAGGGGTCTGGGCAACTGCAGGCATCATCAAGAATGGTGGAACAATTAAAATTGGGGATGCTGAAGAGGCCAGAATTAGAGGAGCATAGATATCCTGGAGGGTTTGGGAGGCTGGAGGAGATTACAGAGATAGGGCGGGGCGAGTCCATGCAGTGATTCAAAAACAAGGATGACAATTTTAAAATCCAGGTGTTGCTTGACCTGGGCCTAATGTCAACAAGCATAGGGGTGATAGGTGAACCAGGTTTGATGTGAGTTAAGAGACAGGCAGCAGAGTTTAGGGTGACCTACAGTTTACAGAGGGTAAAATGTGGAAGACCAGGCATTGGAGTAATCGAGTCAAGAATTTCGCAACAGTGGAAGAGTTGACAGAGCGGTGAGATAGAGTTGAGTGTCGTCAGCGTGTATGTATCAACTGATGCCGAGGCACAGCAAGTAGATGAGAAATAAAAGGCGGCCAAGGATAGATCCCTGGAGGACAGCAGAGGTAAGGGTACAGGATCAGGAAGAGAAGCTATTGCAAGTGATTCTCCCACTATGGTTAAATAGATAAAAATGGAATCAGTTGAGAGCAGTCTCACCCAGTTGGATGAAAGTGGAGAAGCACTGGAGGAGGATGGATAGTTAACCATGCCAAAGGCTGCAGAGGGTTCGAGAAGTACAAAGCGTTCCTCTGCCACAGTCACAGAGGATGTCATTTGTGACTTTGATGAGAGCTATATCAGTACTGTGGCACAGTTCACCTGATTGAGGGGAATCAAACATAGAATTCAGGGAAAAATGGGAATGGTTTTGGGAAGCGACAGCACGTTCAAGGAATTTGGAGAGGAAAGGGAGGTTGGATATGGGATGGTAAATTGGAAGGATAGTGGGGTCAAGGGTTGCTTTTTTGAAGAGAGGGGATGGCAGCAAGTTTAAAGGAGAGAGGGACAACACCAGAAGAGAGTGGACCATTTACAATACCGGGGGCCAGGAGGGGAAGTTAAGTGAAATTCTCAAGAGCATCGTGGGTGAAACTTCCTACCTGGTCCAATAGAATAAGAGCTCCACCATCAGCTCCCAGGAGATCCAAAGCAGTTTATGCCTCCTGCTGTCAGACATTGATACCACATTAAAAGGGGCAAAGGCTATGACCAAGTGACAGCTTCAAATGGAACTCCACAATGTACTGACAAAACGTACTGTGATATGCAGAATATAGAAATACAAGGAGGCTGTAGAACAATATGTAAGTAAGTTGGGCATATCTGCTGAACCACATCACAATTGACACAGAATGGACAATATAAGGGTTCCATTAGAGCGGATAACAAACCACTAAAACGATTTTACATTCATAGGCAGAAGAATATTTTTTCAATAATGACACAAATGTGTTTCAAGGCACAATGTGTTGTTTTTATATGCGGCTGACATGGAGCTCATGTATATTATTCACTTTTTTATTACTGTGACGCTGGGACATGCCAAATGGTGACTTCAGCATTTTATTCCAAGATCAGCAGTGTTCAGCAGGTCTCAGATTAAAACCTCTTTTTTGTAACTGTATTAAAAATAAACGTGTATCAGTGGAATGGCAGAGGAAGGGTGCTGGACTCAGTCATGCAGTTCATGTTCATTCTGAGCACAATTGTAAGAGTTGCATGTCTTGAAAATGAATGGAAATTGCAACACAATGTAGCACAAATTTATACAACCTTCTGCCAAGACATTGAATCATGGAACTTTACAACACATAAGGAAAATTTTCAACTCAATATATTAGCTCTTTGAAAGATTTATCTGTTTCGTTCCATTTCCTAGCTCTTTCCCCATATCCTGTTTTTATATTTGTGTCCTTTTTAAAAGCAGTCATGGAATTTGTTCCAACTCTTGCCTTTTGGAGGGGACTCCATGTCCTGCTCTTTCTCTGCATATAACATTCTGCCTTTGGTGATTTTAAATTTGTGTTGTCTAGTTATCAACTCACTGACCAGAGGAAATAATTTCTCCCAATTTACCTGATCAAAACTTCTCATCATTTTGAATGACTCCATTAGATAATATCTTAAACCACTTTATTCTGGTGAAAGGTCCCAGTTTCTCTCTTCTTTATCCCTGGTATCATTTTAGTGGGTTGCTTTTGCACTCTCTCCATCATTTTCATATGATTCCTAAAATAAGGCCTCCATAATTGGATACAATGTTCTAACTGCAGCCTAACCACTGAATTGTATAAGAGGAACAAGTAAGCCTTACATTTATATAGCCCCTTTCACAACCTCAGGACATCTCAAAGCCTGAAGTATAGTCACTGTTGCAATGTAAGAAACATGGCAGCCAATTTACACACAGCAAGATTCCACAAACAGCAATATGATACTGATAATCTGTTGCAATGATATTGGTTGAAAGATAAACATTGATCATAATGCTGGGAAGAACTCCACCATACTTCTTTGAATAGTGTTGTAGAATATTTTCTATCCAACTAAGACAGCAGATGATATAACATATCACCTGACAGATAGCACACCCAGCAGTGTAACACTCCTCCAGTACTGAGCTGGATGTCAACCGAGATTTTCTGCTTGACTCTCTGGAGTGAACCCACAACCTTTTGCCTCAGAGGTGAGAGTGCAACCAACTGACCCACAGCTGACGCTACAATTTTATCATTTGAAACATCCTCACTTTGCTTTAAGTGCTCTATGCCCCATTACAAATGTGGGTCTGCCAAAGGTAGTGGAGACAGTGGCGTCAGTCACTCCAGAAAAAAAATGTGTTTTATCTTCATATGAGCTGGGTTGCACTGTGTGATAACCACTTATATGACATTGTTAGTTGGAAGTATAAAATAGAACCCCTTTGTAACCTGAATCGGATATTTTTGTCTTTCAAAAGTAAACTGCTTCATTGGGAGAATTTTGATGTGGGTGAGGGGGTGGGTTTGGGTGCTGGTGCGGGTTGGGGTGAAAATGAATGAAGTGTGAGTGCATTGGGAAGCCATGTCTAACCTGTTGAGTTCAGAATTTAACTGCAGTGCGTTTCGCTGTGTGTGAGCAACCCCCTTGAGAGAGGCAATTTGTCACCTTCAATATGTTAATAGGTCAACTGGAGCGATATTAATGTGGGTTTTGGAGTTTAACTTTTGCTCCATGGGTTTTCCCGGTTTTCTGAAAACTCACCAACAGAAGCAAGAAGAAAGTGGCAACTGAGGGAGCTGAAGCCATGACAGGGAAATATGTCAATAATTACTGAGTACTCAGAGCTGCTTTCTTACCTGCTTCTGTGAAAGGGTCTATTCACAGTGCCTGTGCTGGGAGGTTAACATTACAGCCTTTGGAGGTGTCATCTACACTTTGGAGGTTCAGAATTCTGATATACACTTTTAAGCCCTTGAAAGTTGCTTATGTTGTGTTATTATGGGCTTCAGGTGAGGACCAAGATGACCAACAGCAGCATTAGGAGCAGCAGGACCTGCACCAGTTCCACGTGAGCGATGGAATCAGCAGAGAGGTGCAGATCACAGGGGGCCATTCCTGGCTTACAGGGTCTACAGGAGACAGGTCAGAGCACCCAGTGTCTCAGGAGGCTCAGGGTGTCACCAGACTTTTTAAAAATTCATTCGTGGGATGCAGGTGTCACTGGCCAGGCCAGCATTTATTGCCCATCCCTAATTGCCCTTGTTCAGAGTGCATTTTAAGAATAAACCACATTGCCATGGGTCTGGAGTCACATGTAGACCAGACCAGGTCAGGATGGCAGATTTCCTTCCCTAAAGGGCATTAGTGAACCAGATGGGTTTTTACAACAATCGACAATGGTTTCATGGTCATCATTAGATAAGCACGTCAGAGTTGGCAGCATGCCCGCCAACAATTAAAAGGCCTATTAAGGCCATTAAGTTATCAATTAAATTAAACATTTCGCTGCCCGTCCAACCTAATGGTTGGCGGGCACGCGAAAAGGCCAAGCGGCCTTTGCATTTTTTTTGGAAACCTCATCCACAGGCGGAATGAGGTTTCGAAAAGCAAATAATAATAAAATTAAAACTTTAATTTTTCATTAATAACATGTCCCTGCTCATGTGACAGACACATGAGGCAGCATGTTTTATTTCATTTTTATTTACATTTTTTTTTAATATCTCTTCATCTCCCTGAGGCAGCTCTGTGCCTCGGGGAGATTATGCAGTGCTCACTCGCACGCATGCGTGAAGTTCGTGCTCGGTCTGCTCACTATCCCTGTACAGACAGCGCTCAGTGCTGCCGCTCGCATTTCACGCTGGGCAGGCCTTAATTGACTCACCAGTGTGAAATCGTGGTGCAGTGCCAATCACGGGCAGCGGTCAGCTTCCTGGCCGCCTCCACCTCCCCCCACTGAGCCTGCACGCTAGGGGCAAAATTCTGCCCTTGCTAGTAGAAAAACTGCCATTCATAAAAAGATTTTAAATCCCCTTGAGTAGTTGATCTCTCACAAAGGAAAATTTCTATTCAGACCCCACATCAAAGAAAGGTAATCCTTAAATAGCCTCTTTAAGCTGTCAATCAAATAATGAACTCAGAATCCCTTGCTGAGATAATTGTAGCTTTTGAAACTAGTCCAAGCATTCATAATGAAAGCCCTTGGAGAAATGTCAACAAAGAGCTCTATTGAAACTGTATGATCAGATGTTACTTTTTTTTTCAAACTTGTGTTTGTCAATTAAAGTAGTCCAGCCAAGGGATTGTTTAACTCTCACTAACAGCAGCAGAGTGTTTTTATTTAAAGTTTAAAGAGCAGGCATTTAAAAAAATACTTCAGATAATGTCAGTTATACAGTCCAGATGCACCCATCAAGAGTGTTTACGTCTACTCTATCAATTTGTGACTCCCACATTGCAGGCTAAGTCTTTTGGAACAACCAAAAGGGGGTCTGTCTGAACTCAGCATTGAGTTGAAATGGCCCTGCTGGGTTCAGGTTTCCTGCCTGTGCATCACGCTGTTTCTCCTTTCCCCAGCTGGGAAAAAATGGATCTTTTGGAAATGGGGAGTTCTGCATCCGGGTCCTGCCTGCCATTTTTAAAGGTCCGTGGAGTCTTCTGAACTACGTGAAAACCGAGCGTCAGGAGTGTCATTGAACGAGCCACCGACATCCTAAAGATGCACTTCAGTTGCCTGGACAGACCTGGAGGCAGCCTTCAGTACACAACATGCAGGTTCTCCAGCATGTTCATGTTGTGCGGTGCTCTGCACCACATTGTAGGCTTGGACCTGCAGGAGGAACGAGGTGCAATCTTCAGAGCCCCCGCACATGATTCCAAGGAGGAGGAGGAAAATGAGGAGGAGGGGGAGGAGGGCGATGTGGAGGAAGTGGAAGGTGCTGTGGGCAATACAACACTAGCTTTGTAAACTGTTTCAAGGAATGCTTGGATGCTCTCAGGATTATAAAGTTCACTCATGTTCCCCCCATCCAATACTCATATACAAAACTTACTTTTATTGTCCCACCACCACAACTAATACAACCAATGTAAAACAGCCCTGAAAATGACAAGCCTCCCTTTCACAGCCCTAATTCCATGATGCCAATTCATATCTTTCCATTCATTAGCACACAACTCGAAAAGGCCTCTTGCCAGCCAATAACCAAGAACAGGAAAGTGGTGCAAAAAAGTAATAAAAACAGTCATTTCTAGGTGGCTCACACATGCAATAGAAACTTAACATTTTAACATTGTGTAACACAGCCCATGTGCAGACTCTTGTGTGACTACAAATCATTACTCTTCCTCTTCCTAGTACTTCTACATGGTGTAACATGTGTGGCTTCAGCAGAGGTAGAGGCAGACTGCTCAGGCCCCTGCTGTGACTGGTGAGAATCTCTTGGCCAATGACCTCTGGGTTCAGGAGACTGTGATCCTTGCCACAGACTGCTCCACTGGCACCTGTGCAGGGGCCAACTCTGCCACTGGGACATGAGGCAACATGCGGATCTCTAACTGGGGAATGGGTGGACAATGGCCGAGAATTGGAAGTGCTTTGATCAGATCCCCACTTCCAGATCCCCTTTCCCTATCATCCCTCTCATGGTCCAGCCGCATTTCCTTGGGCTGGTGAGCTGAGGATCAGTGGGGCAATGAACAGCTAAGGCTAGGGTATCATTCATCCTATTTAAGGTAGCATTCATATTGTGCAAGGCTTTGGTGAGGGCCTACATGCACTCATTCTGATTGCTGCATATGATGGTCCATGCAGTTGGTCACTCTTTCCATTGAAGAAGATCTCATCACAAAGGCCTGTGGCATCATGTCACTCATGCTTGAGATGGACTCCTCTAATTGCTCTGTCTTCACCATCTGCTCATGCTGACTTGTGATTTGTGAGTCACCAGGTGAAAACCCAACTATCTGTCTTGCTGAAGTGGCAGTATCTGAGCTGGTGGATGACTGCATAACTCCTATGACTGTGCATCCTGTTAGGCTCCCTGTAGAGACGGATAACATTAAAAAAAATGCAATTTGAGCTTGCAGTTGATAGCTGAAAGGATGTATTGACGAGATTTCATGTTGAAAGACTTTTTCTGTACCAGCCAGTCCAAAAGCACTATTGATTAAACAGTATTTTTGTTTTCAACTTATACTTTAAA
Source organism: Cetorhinus maximus (assembly GCF_964194155.1). Taxonomy (NCBI): domain Eukaryota; kingdom Metazoa; phylum Chordata; class Chondrichthyes; order Lamniformes; family Cetorhinidae; genus Cetorhinus; species Cetorhinus maximus. The sequence continues at coordinate 27,026,359 of NC_135885.1, read as the reverse complement.
CTACAGAACAGAACTTTCCCTTTTTACTTTTAATACAACCGAAAAACTCACTTTACCTTAAGTATCACAGTAGCTTTACAGTGCAGAGGAGGCCAGTCGGCCCATGGAGTCTGTACTGGCTCTCTGAAAGAGCATTCCACTTAGTCCCACTCGCCTGCCTTATCCCTGTAACCTTGCACATTCTCTCTTTTCAGATAGGAAACCAATTCTCTTTTGAATACCTCAATTGAACCTGCCTCCATCATCCTTTCAGGAAGTTTGTTCCAGACTCCAACCACCCTTTGGATGAAAATCTTTTCCTGACATCACATTTACTCCTTTTGCCAATTATTTTGAATCTGTGCCCTCCAGTTCTTGATGTTCTCTTGAGTGGGAAAAGTTTCTCACTATTTACTTGTCCACACCCCTCAGGATCTTGAATACCTCTATCAACTCTCCTCTCAGCCTTCTTTTCTCCAAGGAAAACAGTCCCAACTTCTCCAATCTATCCTTATAGCTACAGTTCTTCATCCCAGGAATCATTCTTGTGAATCTCCTCTGTACTCGCTCCAATGCCTTCACAACCTTACTCAAGTATGGCGCCCAGAACTGGATGCAGCACTCCAGATGAGGCCTAACTAGTGTCTTATACAAGTTCAACATGGCCTCTTTACTCTTGTACTCAATGCCCCTATTAATAAAGCCTAAGATACTATATATTCTTTATTAACTGCTCTCTCAACATGCCCTGCCATCATCAATGACCTATGTACGTATACACCAAGGTCCTTCTGTTCCTGCACCTCCTTTAGAGGCTCTCCCTTTATTTTATACTGTCTCACCATATCTTTCCTGTCAAAAGGAATCACCTCACATTTCTCTGCAGTGAACTTCATCTGTCACTTCTCTGCCCAATCCACCAACATGTCCTTTTGAAGTTCAGGGCTATCCCCATCACAGTTGACAACATTTCCAATCTTTGTATCATCTGTAAATTTTGAAATCATGCCCTGCACACCACAGTCTAAATCGTTAATATGTGTCAAGAAGAGCAAGGGACCCAACACTGACTCCTGGGGAACTCCAATACAAACCTTCATCCAATCTGAAAAGCAACCATTTATCACTACTCTCTGTTTCCTGTTTCAGCCAATTACTCATCCAAATGCCTTTTATCCCATGACCTAGCATTTTGTTGACAAGTCTGTTGTGTGGCATTCTATCAAATGCCTTTAGAAAATCCATATACATCACATCATCAGTGTTTCCCTTATCAACCTTCTCTGTTAGCTCCTCAAAAAACTCCAGAAAGTTAGTTAGACATGATTTTCCCTTGATGAATTCATCCTGCACTTGTCTAAGTGATTATTGATTTATCACATACTATAGTTTCCAGAAGTTTCCCTACCACTGAGTTCAAACTAGCTGACCTATAGTTGCCAGCTTTATCCTTGCATCCTTTTTGAACAAGGGTGTGACATTCGCAGTTCTCCAGTCCTCTGGCACCTCCCCTGTGTCTAAGGAAGACTGGAAGATTATCACTCATGCCTCTGCAATTTCCACTCTCACTTCCCTCTGTACCCTTGGAAGCCTCTCATCTGGTCCTAGTACCTTATCTATTTTAAGTAATGATAGCATTTCCAACACCTCCTTCCTCTCGATTGTAAGTTCTGCTAGTGTACCAGTTACCCCCTCTCTCACCGCAGCCTGGGTGGCAAGTTCTTCCTTTGTAAAGACAGGTGCAAAGTATTCATTCAACACCTCCGCTATTTCTCCAGCCTCCACATGCTAGTCCCTTTTTTTATCCCTAATCAGCCCTACTCTTTCTTTTACTGCCCTTTTATTATTTATATGCTTATGGAAGACCTTGGGATTCCCTTTTATATTAGCTGCCAGTCTCTTTTCATGCTCTCTCCTTGCTTTTCTAATTAGTTTTTTCACTTCCCCTCTGGTCCTTATATATTCAGTCTGACTCTCCATCTTATTTTCTACCTGACATCTGTCGTAGGCGCACTTCTTCCTTTTCACATCCTTTACCTCTATCTCTCTTGTCATTCAATTGTCCCGGACCCAGTCCAAAGTAATTCTTAGCTGCTGAAGGTTTACTTCTGCTCCATTTCTTTCCCAGCCGGGTAACTTTTAATCCCAGGACTGTCTTTTACAGTAATGGTTTCTCCTGGTGACCCTCCCTCTAGTGCAAGCTACAAAATCTTCCAGCTTTGTTTCAAACCCTCACAAATTTGGGGCAGGATTTTTAGGTCAGCGATCGGCGGGCCCGGGATATGCCAAGGAACGGACTGCTGACCGCGATTGGCCCCCGACTGCGATTTCACGTTGGCTGGCCAATTAACGGCCAGCTAGTGTGAAGCACGTACTGAAATGCTCAGCACTGCCGGGGTGGGGGCCAGAAGAGGGCGGGCATGGGCGAATGCTGAATGAAAGCTCCCTGAAGGTGGAGAGCTGCCTCAGGGGGCTGAAGGCTTGAAAACAATTAAATAAAGTTTTTAAAAGCAGGAAAAAAATGTCCAAGAATTACAATCAGTCACCTGAACATTATAAAAATGCTGTCTAAGAGATTTTTTAATTTAATAATGAAAACCTCATCCCACCCTTGGATCAGGTTTCATGAAAAATGCATAGTCCAGAATCACAGTGCAGAAGAGGCCCTTCGGCCCATCGAGTCTGCACTGACACATGAGAAACACCTGACCTACCTACCTAACTCCATTTACCAGCACTTGGCCCATAGCCTTGAATGTTATGACGTGCCAAGTGCTCATCTAGGTACTTTTTAAAGGATGTGAGGCAACCCGCCTCCACCACCCTCCCAGGCAGTGCATTCCAGACCGTCACCACCCTCTGGGTAAAAAAGTTTTTCCTCACATCCCCCCTAAACCTTCTGCCCTCACCTTGAACTTGTGTCCCCTCGTGACTGACCCTTCAACTAAGGGGAACAGCTGCTCCCTATCCCCCATGTCCATGTCCCTCATAATCCTCACAGGTCCATCTGGCTGATTCACCCGTCCGCCAACAGTACGGTTGGATGGACCACGAAAAGTTGGAGACAAGTGCAACTTTAATTGCACTAATTAGCTCCTTAGTTGTCGGTGGACTTTTGCGGGTGCCTGCCGACCGAAATATTGCGTGAGCGCGGGATGACATTGCGACGCTCGCCTGACATCATCTCGGGCGATTTCGTGTCCGATCAGGTTGGGCGCGTGCCTGCAAGCCAACCTAAAAATTCGCCGACCTGCCTTTGGTCTTTTCAATCTAAGCACGAGCTCCCGTTTGCATTCCTGCGCATCGAGCCATTTTGGCTTTTGGCGTCTCGCTGCTCCATCTCTCCTGGACCCTGACAGGCTAACTTGTCTGTGAGTTGTCAGGGGTATCTTAGAAGAACTTCTCCCTCTTAAAGACTATCTCCATGGCAACATGAATCATATGGGCCTTGTATCCAGTTAGAAATGCAGTTAGAGACACCAACTCTATTCGATCCAGGAAGTAAATAGACAGTTGAAAGCATAACTGTTTACAACCTGCAACACCTTCCTGGGGCTTTGGGGACTAACAGTCTCACCATTGAAAACACAGATGTTGCTGCTATTGTCTCCAAATGTGAACAACTTCTTTCCAGCGAAGCAACTTCAGCCTCCCTTTAATCCTTAGCAGCCATGTCACCCAGACCTGTTGTTAGGCAGACTTCAGAACAGGAAGCATGACCCCCTTCATCTTATCCTAAATTAAAGACACAATCCCAAAACATAACAATCTTATAAACCTCATATTCCCAACAGCTCTCAAAGGGAGTGACCTCCTCTGAAGTGTGGTCAATGGCAGCAGCCAAGTAGACCACCTGATGTGGGATACATATAGGCCCTATGGGCAGATAAAAGACAGGAATGTGCCAAGCTGAGAATGATAAGAAAGTATGACATTATCATTATCTGCATGAATTTCACATGCTGCTAACATGAAGTCAATATGAGTGAATAAGCGTTGCATGTCATGTGGTTGACTGATATGTACTTCTGTCACTATCTGGCAGGCCCTCAACCCCCTGTGTTCTCTTCTATAAGGAGGGAAAGAAGAGACCAATGGGTCAGGCTCATGGGATGTATTCACCTGATGCATTTGTTGAGGGTAACTATGAGGAAGAGACATGACACTGCATAAAGGTGAGGATGAGTGTCAGTGGTGGTTGGACACAGAGATGTGAGGAAGTGCAGACAGAGAGGGATGGGTGTGCCTATGAGGTAAGTTGGTGTGTGGAGTGATTTTTCTATTTTATTCCTTCACGGGTTTTGAACATCACTAACACAGTCAGCATTTATTCCTCATCCCTAACTGAACTTGAGAAAGTAGAGCCATCTTCTTGAACTGCTACAGTCCATCTGGCATGGGAATTGCGAAGGAATCCATGGTTTGTGGGATCAGTGGGGGAGCATGTGGGAACTGATGAATGGATGACTTGTTGAATGTTCTGAGGGATCGGATAAAAAGTGTTACTTCATCCATGCCATCAAGGCTGCTGTAAGCAGAGCAAAGAAGGTCCTGGAGAAGTCTGCTATTTTGGTGAAGATCATGCCTGTAGAACTTGTGGAGATGCTGTTGGAAGAGAATTGGTGGGTAAATCTTCAAAGAAAAGGAGCTGGGATTTTACCTGAGGGAGTTCAGAGTTTTGAAGAAGAGTCATACGGACTTGAAGCGTTGGCTCTGTTTCTTTCTCCACAGATGCTGCTGGACCTGCTGAGTTTTTCCAGCATTTTCTGTTTTTGTTTCAGAGTTTTGAAGGATTTTGTGGCTGAAGTTGGTGTCATATATGCTGAGTGGACTACCCAGTAAATCTGTGAGCTCTGTTTTTGTTTTATCTGCTATTTAATGTGTAATTTGTAATATTGTAAGTGATTTACCTGTTAATTCATGTTTAGTTTATATTTTTTATTCATTCATGGGATGTAGGAATCACTGGCTGGGCCAGCATTTAATGCCCATCCCTAATTGCCTTAGAGAAGGTGGTGGTGAGTTGCCTTCCTGAACCGCTGCAGTCCAAGTGGTGTAGGTACACCCACTGTGCTGTTAGGGAAGGAGCTCTAGGGTTTTGACCCAGCGACAGTGAAGGAACGGCAATATATTTTCAAGTCAGGATGACGAGTGGCTTGGAGGGGAACTTCCTGTTGGTGATGTTCCCATGTGTCTGCTGCCCTTGTCCTTCTAGATGGTAGCGGTCGTGGATTTGGAAGGTGCTGTCGAGGGAGCCTTGGTGAGTTCCTGCAGTGTATCTTGTGACTAAAGTCACTGTGCATCGGTCGTGGAGGGAGTGAATGTTTGTGAATAGGGTGCAAATCAAGCAGGCTGCTTTGTCCTGGATGGTGTCTAGCTTCTGGAGTGTTGTGGGAGCTGCACTCATCCAGGCAAGTGGAAAGTATTCCATCATATTCCTGGCTTGTGCCTTGTAGATGGTGGACAGGCTTTGGGGAGTCAGGAGGTGAGTTACTTGCCACAGGATCCCTAGACTCTGACTTGCTCTTGTAGCCAAATCAGGTTTTATAAATAAGGCAGTGACATTTCCTGACCACTTTTTCACAGAAAGCATTTGGGGAAAAAAATGTTACTTTTAATGTAAAGTTTTTAAAAGCAGAGTGGTTGATTTTGAGTGCCCTCACCTGGCATCAACAGGGGTAATAATGGCTTCAAAATAGGATCCGTAGCCCTGTCACCCTGTAAACATCGGCATTGTCACTGCCTTATTTATAAAACCTGGGGTCCCAGGGCTGCAAAAGTCATCTCTGCAGCACCAGTCACTTTGGCGCTGCGGGTACAAATTTACTGAAAAGTGCTTGCATCATTCTCGCCCATGTACAGCCCAGCCAGCACTAAATGCCATGTTGTTACAGGCTATAACGCAGGCGTTACACACATCCACCAGATGTATGCAGGGAAGGAAGTTCCTGAAACCAGCCAGCCCTAGCACCAGACCTCGCATTTTTGACTTTGCTGCTCTAGTTAATGCCCTCTCGTGACTGCACATCGCAAAAGCCTTGCCTGATTTCAGGGGAGGGTTATCCAATTTAGCCCGCCATATATTTTGTCAATAGCTCTGTCTTCCTCCTTTTAAAAAGTATGCAATAGAACCCATGAACCTTGCTCCTCTAACTCCTTATAAAGTTTTGCCTTGCTGTAATAGCAGTAATGAATTTCAGTTTCAATTTTAAACTGGGCGTGCTTGACTAGTCCTTGAAGCAACTGCAAATACAATGCCTCTGCCACAAAAAGCTCACAAAAGGGAACCTAGTCGAACAAATTACATTCTGTGCCTCAGTTTATTCTTTGTGACCGTTTGATTTCAAAGATTTAAAAAATGTTCCTGTTGTTGCTGCTATTTGTTACAGGAGCAAAGGTGGCTGTTTTGTTTTCCAATGCTGCCTCGGTTGTATTACACATGGAAAATCTATGCATCGCGCTTGAGCTATTTTTGATTAATACCCTGTGCACAGAAATCTGTTATCTGTTGAATTGTGGGAATGGGAACAATTCAAAAGAGACAAATTGGGAACATACATTCAGAGTGCAATGACTCATAGCACTGAAAGTGACAGAAGAATGCCACCAGATTTGTTTTCATTTACAAGGAAGCTCTGCAGACATAATTCCCTAGCAACGCCCGAATGGAACTTTTATTCTGAGTGCCAAGCGCATCATTAGAGAGGCTTTCAAAAGCCACCCCAGTGAGTGCATAACATGAGCAGGGCAACTGTACTCATTGTGCACCTCTGAAGCCAGGGTAAAAAAGACTTTTAGCAAACAACGTTAACATTTTTAATAACAGAAACGTGTCCCTCAACTGCTGCTCAATATGCTACAGTTATTCCCTCTAGAAGAAACCTGATTACATTGCACATGTTGGTGAAAAGGGTTCAATCCTAGCCAAAGGAGCAGGGACCCAAATCCCAAGCGCGACCAACAATTTTTACTCTTCCCTCAGTTGGCTGAGTTTGGTCAGCTCCTGGGTTGTCTGCTCATAGTGAGGCACTGTACTGAAGTGGAATAATAATTCCATTTGTGAAGATTGGAAACCGAAGGAATTGCGAATGTTGTCCAACATCGTTACAAGGCTTTGTCTCTGGGTGGAATGTACAGTAGAGGCAAAGGCGGTAAAGGTCTCGGTAAAGGCAGTGCTAAACAGCACCGGAAAACCTCCTGAGATAATAGCCAGGGAATCACTAAACCCGCCATTCTCTGCCTCACTCAACGTGGAGGCGTTAAACACATCTCCAGCCTCATTTACAAGGAAACTCACAGGGTTCTGAAGCTCTCCTTGGAACATATCATCACCCTACTTGAATTTCAATTTCTGATGGACAATCATAAACTGACATTGACTGCAGCTGGAGGGGTGGGGATGGGAGTTGTTGGGGGTGGTGGTGGGTGCGAAGCTTGTTGCCAAGATTATCCAGCTCTCCACAAGGTAGCGAAGGTCCAGCAGGGTACTTTTCTGCAGGAAGAGAAAGCACATAAGATAACATTAATGGCTAGTTTTTTCTTTTCAGGCAATTGTTCCTGACTCTGTTCAGAAATAAAAAGCGCAGACTGCAGCCTCTTATAACATGACCTAACGCAGTATGGTGTGGCAAGCAATGAGCTACTATTCAAAGGATTTTGGTAAATAACATACAGAATGTTGGTTGTACAATGGATAGCATGACTCAAAAGCTTAGTGGCCTGGTTTTGCAAAATAAAGACTATTTAAGAGAGTATCACTGAGCATGGAAAACATTCAGGCAGTAATCTCCTATGTTTTTTATGCTTATTCCAGTGATATGAGTAACGTTGCTAAAGCTGATTGCCCATCCCTAGTTGCCCTTGAGAAGTGGGCCTCTTAAACTTCTACAGCTCTTGTGCTGTCAGTGCTTCTGAATGGAGCTCCAAGATTTAGGCCCAGTGACAATGATGGAACAGCAATATGCAGCCAAGTGAGAACAATGACTTGGAGGGAAATTTGCAGGTGTTGTCGTTTCCTTGCGTCTGGTGCCCTTGTTCTTTTAGGTGGTAGAGGTCGCGGGGTTGGAAGGTGCTGTCAAAGGATCCTTGGCGAGTTTTGCTGCTGTGCATCTTGTATATGGGGGTACACACTGCTGCCCATGTATGCTGGTGGTGAAGGGAGTGAACGTTTAAGATGGTGGATACCGGCTGAGCGACACTTGGGAGGGTGTTGAACTTCTTGAGTGTTGTTGCAGCTGCACTCATTAAGTGCAGAGTATTCCATCACACTCCTGACTTGTGCCTTCACTTTAATTATGCACTTACAGCCTATTTCAGTAACTCTCAAATTATATTTTCCACTCATTTTGTAAATACTGTATTCATACTATCATTTTGGCATTGCTCCCACATCCCTTAGGGCATCAACCCAATGTCAGGAGTAAAACTCACAAAAGAGTTTGTGTCACACCAGAAATGGCGACCAATCTAAATCCAGTGGAAAACAAGACACAAATCGTTTTTTCTACACAATTCTGCCAGCACAGACCGGGGATTGAACCTGTAGTGGTCTGTATACATCAGTGCAACACCATTTTTGTATTGAGGACCACTGAATGAGTAAAATTTAACAGCCAAATACCCATTTTGAATAGTAAGTCAAATCAGGCGAGTGATGAATAGAACAGTGACACCTCTTGTCCACCAACAAGAGTGAGAGGCCTGAACCACTTCCATGATTGGCCTTGTTTGAGTCATTCCCTCTTTAAATTAGGGAATGTGATCCTTAGGGTGACAGAAGTGATGACTGCTGAGGCTGAAGGGAGAAGTAGAGGGCACCCCTGGTGCCTTCGTAGGCCAGATAAGCTTTTTATTACTGTGCCAGGGCCAGGCATGCATGACCTGGTGATCAGAGGGGTGAACCCGCCAGTAGTAGTGTGGAGTCACAGGGCTGGCTGTTGCCCCCCATGGGCCATTGAGTGGCCTTAAAGGAAGGTGCCCTCCAACCCTCACCCCCTGGAAACCCACTAGAAGGCAGCCAGGGTTCAGCTGGTAGCCTGCCCATGCTTCAGGGCCAACCCCAGCACCTGTAAGATGCCACTGGGCGCAGGGCAGGAAATGGCTGCCAATTGGACAATTATTGGTTTACCTGGCTGCCCCCCTCTGGGCAATGAACAGTCCTGCCGATGGTGCCCCACCGCTAAGAATATCCCATTGCAGCTGGAAGATGCCAGGCTCTCCTCCCGATACCTTCCATCACCATTTTCCGAGGCCTCCCAACTCCCAGTCTGTTTCCAAAGGACCGGGAAAATTCAGCACTAGGATTCCAAATCCCTCCATTTTGACTTTGTGTCCTACATTGGGTAAAAGAATTAACAAGCCTGCAGGATATGATGAAGGACTGCTGAAAATGCCCACCTTATAGATTCAACTTAGAAACATCATAAATTGAAAGTGTTGGAATCTGCTGTTTTATATATCCTAATATGGCTCTGTGACAATCACGTGGTTCAAATAAATTAGTTTATTTCTGAACAGCTTTAATCACAAAGGGCAGAATTATCTGCCTCTGGAAGCAGCAGGAACAGTGGTGGGTGGGGGCACAAGATTTGGCGGGAGGCAAAAAACCCATTTCCCAACATGAGGATTAACTGTTGGAATTCTGTTCTCCCAACTTCAAGGTGGGTTAAAGGTGGATCGAACTTCCCGAAGGACAATGTCGGGAACCCCATTTGCATGCATTAGCATCTCATGCCTGCACAATAAAAGGCCACCTCACTGGAAATAATTTTGCCCTCCAAATTAAGTTCCGCACCAGCGGGAAATTAGAACATTCAGGGCAGAATGTTAAGCTTGGCGGGTGGGCGTGGGCCCAACCTAGCTGAGCATAAAATGACGCGCGATGACGTCGGGCAAGCGCCCCGATGTCATTGCGCAGTCCCTCGATATTTCGTTTGGAGGACTCAGGGTACTAGTGACAGGAGGGAACAGTCACAGTCAGTCGGGGAGGGGCATATGGTAGGGTGGCAGGTACAGGGTGAGAGTCTGGTAGGTGAAGGTGTCATCAGGGGGGTCCCGGTGGGGGACAAGACAGGTGGCTTGGACAAAGGGATTGGGCAGTCATTTGGGCATGGGGACAGTAATGGGGGTCAGCTCTGAGGGGAGGAAAGGCACGTTATAGAGTCCAGGGTAACTGGGGGAGGTTCAAGTTTGACAGGAGGGAAGAGGATTTTTTAAAAATTTGTTCATGGGATGTGGGTGTTGCTGGCTAAGGCAGCATTTATTGCCCATCCCTAGTTGCCCTTGAGAAGGTGGTGGTGAGCTGCCTTCTTGAACCGCTGCAGTCCATGTGGTGTAGGTAAACCCACAGTACTGTTAGGGAGGGAGATCCAGGATTTTGACCCAGCGACAGTGAAGGAACGGTGATATATTTCTAAGTCAGGATAGGGAGTGACTTGGAGGGGAACGTCCAGGTGGTTGTGTTCCCATGTGTCTTCTGCCCTAATCCTCCTAGATGATAGTGGTTGTGTGTTTGGAAGGCAATGTCGAAAGAGCCTTGGTGACTTCCTGCAGTGCATCTTGTAGATGGTACACACTGCTGCTACTGTGCGTCAGTGGTGTAGGGAGTGAATGTTTGTGGATGTGGTGCCGATCAAGCGGGCTGCTTTGTCCTGGATGGTGTCAAGCTCTTTGAGTATTGTGGGAGCTGCATTCATCTGCAAATGGGGAGTATTCTATCACACTCCTGATTTGTTCCTTGTAGATGGTGGACAAACTTTGGGGAGTCAAGAGGTGAATGTCAAGGGGTAATGGTTAGATTCTCCCTTGTTGGAAATGGTCATTGCTTGGCACTTGTGTGGCACAAATGTTACTTGCCACTTGTCAGCCCAAGCCTGGATGTTGTCCAGGTCTTGCTGCAGTTGGACATGGACTGCTTCTGTATCTGAGGAGTCACGAATGGTGCTGAACATTGTGCAATCATCAGCGAACATCCTCACTTCTGACCTTATGATAGAAGGAAGGTCATTGATGAAACAGCTGAAGATGGTTGGGCCTAGGACAATGTTGATATGGGTGGGTCTATGGTGATGGGGGAAAGGGTGGCAGGAGGTAGAAGGTGTTCGAGCGAGTTTGAAAGGTGATGTGCGCTACTTTCCCAAGCTGACCTTGACCACGCAGTTAGTCAGTCAGTCAGTGAGACCCCTCGAGGTGAGTGGAGGGTCTTTTCAGGTGGGTGGAGTTCAATGTTAGCGCAAGTGGCCAAGTAAAGGAACACCCTAATAATTATGAGGCAACTGGATGTCAAAGGTTCTCACTTGTGTTCTCCTCTCCATGGTGAAACCCACATTGCAGCAGGTTTGTTCCTGACTCATGGGTCTCATAACATCGAGATCTCAGGAAGTTGTAGAGCTGCCGTTCATTCTGTGCCTTTTGTCATTGGCTGCAGTCAGAGGCAAAGGTGAGGCAGGGTGGGAGGGATGTGGATGCTTCCAAGTGACGCGGCTGGTGGAGGGCAGCCAGCTCACATCTCCGAATCTCCATCCTATCAGGTGAATGGTCATGGCTAACAAGGGATCATGCGGTTCGTCTTTCTATGCTGCCAAGTGAATGGTCTCTCTATAGAGCTTTGAGGGTGGTGGAGACAAGCTGAAAAGTGTCCGCGTGAGGCTTCTTGCACACGCCTCACATTACCCTGGTCAAAGAGCAACGTCTCGATGTGAATTCATGGATGAACAGGAGGAACATCCATCTCTGGTCCTCCATGGAAGGGGTGGGGTGGGGGATGCCATGTCTAGACAGAGGCCAGGTGAAAGACTTAGCGCTTGCCTGTTGGCTTTGAGATGGAGGGAAACCTGTAAAGGACATGCCCACTTCAATTCGTTCACACGCCCAATGAGGCGTTGATGATGTAGGCTGCAGGTAATGGCTCTCATGCAGGCAGCCGTTGCATTTTTTGGGAAACCTCATCCATGGGCGGGATGAGGTTTTGATCCGTCATTAAAAAAAAAATAATTTTCATACTAATTTCTAACATGTCCCTGCTCATGTGATAGCGGCACATGAGGGGGCATTTTTTTTTTAACATTTGACAATTCTTTCTTTTTAACTTTCAGAACTCTTCATCTCCCTGAGGCAGCTCTGTGCCTCAGAGAGCTTTCCCTGCGCAAAGTTCCCCGCTCACCCTCCTCCCACCCCGCCCCAGGCAGCGCTGAGGGCTGTAGCGCGCACATTTCACACTGGGCGGGCCTTAATTGGCCGGCCAGCGTGAAATCGCGGTCGGGCCCGATCGCGGGCGGTGGTCGGCTTCCCGACCACTCATGCTCACCCCCACCGAGCCCGCCTGACGAGGGCGAAATCCTGGCCCAAGTGTTTGCAAGTACGGAAGTGGGGAAGGTGCAGTCTTGGAATTGAACTTCTCCCAAAATGTCCATTTTAATTCTATGTCCTCTATGGAACAAGCTGTTGTACTTACCTTTCTCCGACCATCCCATTTAAATGCCATGCATGATGCACAAAGTGAGAGGAAATTTGGTTTCATTGTTTTCCGAGCAGTTCAACAAGGCCATGATCACACAGATACCTTGTAATTGCCTCATTAGTTTTGTCCTTGGCCTCTCTGACAAGGTGTCTGCCTGCAGTTCTACAGAGCACTGCAGGTTTTAAACAAATGCCCATACAGTGCAGAGGTCTGCAGGTGACAGGACATAAACATGAAGATGTATGTGATGATCGCCTGCAGTTATTTCTACTTACAGTCACCCGGGGAAGAGGGGGAATAAAAATCTGGTGACACTGCAAACCAACGCGTTTTCTCTAACACTGTAGATTATGATTTATCTCCGCCATTTTTATCGACTTCATCCTTTTAAAAACCGGCTTGCGCCTCTGGATATGATTTTCTGTTGCTGTGCGGAATATAATTGAATGCTCACTGTAAAATTTCAGTGCTTGCTGGTGCAAAGCCGATGGTCTGACAATCTCTTATTCCTTAGGTTGAGTTACGTGAAGTTATTAATGTGAATTTGGCCCTGGTCCAAACTCAGCTTTTAATTTGCCCCTATTGTACTTCTCTCTGGCATAATCATTTATTTAGGACACTCTCTGCCTGATCCTTCAAATCCTTCTCTTCATTAAATTGCAATTTTCTATCAATTCAAAACATGTTCTGGTGGAAGCTTAATGTATTTAAGCAGTGGAACATTATAAGCAATGAGCTGGGCGGAATTTGATTAATTCTCACACATTAAGGATTATTTTTCCAATTGAAATTTCATCAGCGTTTGTTAACATTGTTTTGCTTTTCATTAAACTAATAAGGATATTAAAGGTCATGCATTTTAAAGAAGGGGAAGAAAAGCACAAAGACCATTTCAGCCCTAATATAACATGACCATGACCTAAATCAGTCAAACTACAAAGTGAACTGAATGAGGTTATAGGAAACATCTTGGCAGAGTGTGGAGAAAATGGGGAATGGTAAATTAAAAATAATTGATGTACCTGGGAAAGACAACTCCTAAAATGGTTTTTGATAGCACCTGGGCCTTCAGTTTATAACGCAGCTTGGAAGCCTCTCCCTGTTGCTGGTTATAATATTCCAGTGGGTCTCCCATGGTTTTTTCCTCAGTCAGATGCTATTGTAATGCGGAAGTTGCATTTTAACTCCCAAAAATGTGTGGGCTTCGGTTGGTTGGGATATGCAAAACAAAGTGGGCGGAATTGTCCCAGATTTGGACTAAGTGCGGTAGTGGGCAGGAAATAGAACGTTTTACCCGCTGGTCGCAATGGCAGCTTTTCATGCTGTATTGTCCCAATCTGGCCTCATTACTCATGCCGAGTCTCTGGCGGGTAGCCGCTCAGTCGCCTGCCACGCCATCACCTGATCGCTTCTTCACATCAGGCGCCATATTTAAAGTGCAGCCATGCGCACACCTCCCAGTGCTTCCAGCCCAGGACAGCTGCACAGAAGACAGGGCTCTGAAAGGCAAAAAGACTGCAGCCCCCCAATTCAGCGAAGCGTCCCTGGAATGCCTTTTGGATGCAGTGGAGGACCGCCGTGATGTCCTCTACTCCCACTCTGGCAGCAGGAAGGGCAGCAACATCACCAATCTAGCTTGAGAGACATTGGCAACAGTGGTCAGTGCTAACGCCCTGCAAAAGAAAACAGCCACCCAGTGCTGCAAGAGGCTGAATGATCTCCTCCATTCCGCCAGAGTAAGTCACTCTTCTCATGAACTCGCACACTCACAAACCCATCACACATCCACAGGGATCTCACTCACTGCCAGTTCAAGGGACATCACCATTCACTCTCTCACACACACCTTCATTGTCCTCACCCCATCCATGGCACCGCTCGCCACCCACACATGCCTGGCATACTTATCATCTGACCAGACAGATGTCCTGCTTACACTCTCTCCAATGTATTCACACAGGACAAGTTGGAACCCAACAAAAAGAAGAGGCCACAAACTGGCGGAGGAATGTCTGATGTCAAGGTCCTAACAGACTTTGAAAGCAGAGTCATCCAGCTGGTCAGCGAAGGTCTAGACAGTTCCTGTGCTGATGGTGAGGTCGGCGGTGCTGAACCAAGTGAGGATCCAGCAGTGCAACATCCATCAGACAACCATGCTGTGAGTGATGTGTCCTGTTTCACAGGCCACTGCCATGCATTACTTATAGCTCCTTGCCTTCGCAGGCACATCTGGGAAATAGCCGAGGGGGTCCACAAGATCCTTGACTCAAGCCCCAAAGACACTTCATAAGAGGAATCTGCTGAAACCCTAATTGAAGACCTGTCACAGTGTTCACCCACACCCTCCACCAGCGCAGAGACATACACTCGGTGGGACCTAGTTCTAGAGTAGCCTTGGGGTCGCAAACTGGTGAGCACTGTCTGATCCACAGCAGGGAGTGGCAGGGACTACCTAGCACTCAGAGGATGGCTGGAGGCCAGAAATCTGCTGAGTCCAAGTCAGATGATGAGCCTCTAGACCCAGTCATACCTCAGTTGCTGGAGCTGCAAAGCCAAGTTCAGGAAAATCAGGAAGGGATGTCCGCTGCACTCTTCAGATTGCAAGGCACAATGGAGGAGTCCGTCCGCCTTCAGTCTAAGGTGACAGCACCGGCATGCCAATGCACTGGTAGGACGGCAGCTGCCATCGAGACCTTGGTCCAAGACATCGTTCCTGCACTGCTGCACAGGTTCAACTCCATCACTGATGCCACTTGTGCAAATGGGCAACTTGAGATCTGGGAAAATCCCAGCACTCTTGCTTCGTGGCTTTCCTGGTCCCGGATGAAATGAACAAAGTTGTGTGCCTTCGCGAAGATGGCATCCATGACCTTATGGATGCATTTGTGGGTGGCGGCTTGTGTTATCCCACAGAGGTCACCTGTGGAGCTCTGAAAGGAGCCACTGGCATAAAAATTGAGTGCCACGGTCACTTTCATGGCCACTGGCAGTGGATTCCCTCCATGTCCCACGGCACCAAATCCTGCAGCATGTGGCAGATGTGACCGATAAGTTCCCTGGACATGCACAGTCTTTGGCGACATTGGTTCTTGGTCATCTGCAGGAATGACAAGCACCACCTATAGCCCCTGGGTCTAGCTATGCACTGACAAGTGACAGCTTGCTGTGGCTCTTCAGCGGCGTGCGCGGGAGACCCAGCACCCTTTCTCCCTGAGGATGCTGCTCCTTCCTCTGTCCATCCAGGGCACCTCTGTCACTCTCTTCTTCTTCGTCTCCACTCCCTCTAAGCCATGAGGCAAACAGCTGGGTCACCAGGCTCCACGCTCCTGATGTATTCCTCCTGTAGGATGAGAGAGATGCATGGGTTAGCTTGGATGTACTAAGAACCTCTCTTGGTTAAGCCTGAGTGTCCCTTAACGCGTCCCAGAGAATGCTGGCTGCTACTTGGATGGCCAGAGTTTAGCGCGCTGTGTGGCTGCCCGAAACCCCCCCTCCTCTGCCTCACTCCACCTGACCAATTGACAGCAGCTTCGGCCACTGGACTGCATGCTGTGCTCTCAGCTCAGGTGCAGGAATTCTCCTAACCCACACTGCAAGGCTGCACTGTTAGCTTCAACCATGGGGGAGGCTGGTCCAAACCGGGATGCTGACATTGCAAGGGGCTGTGAGCACCTCCACCAGTGACAGCTCCATGGCCAGCTTTAGCAAGGAGATTGTACAACGTGCCCAGTCATCCAATTGTTCTACAGTTCATCAAAATGCTCATTAGTTTGCAGTCTGTGCCCAAGGGGTGAAGGGCTCTGGAGCACTAGGTGGTACTTTGATGCCTCTGCGTTGCTTGAGTGGGCAGAGAATCTTGAGGCTTGACTCCAAGCATCTCAATGCAGTGTCTGAACTGTCTCAGTGGCAGAGGAATGGTCACTTTATACAAGGTTTCCCTAATGCGGGTTCACTTTGCTCCCCACACGTGCCTGTGCACTACCTTCAACTGCAGGCCTGCTTTATCCCCCCACCCCCCGACAACTCACCTCAACTGCAGGGCAGCACTTGCCACCCACCAACTTGCTTCAACCGCGGTGCACCCCTTGCCCCAGCACCGCACTGTCAGCCAGCCAGGAAAAAGCGACCTGCCTGTGCCCTTGCCTGAATGCACGGTGCCTCAACTCGAAGTTCAGCAGGTGACCCTCGCGAGTGCTGCGCAATGTTATTGTGCACTCACCGCTGAGTTCCCCTCAAAGTGCAGCTCGCCAGGTGCACACCTTATAAATGCCGTTGAGAAACACGTCCTGGATGATCCGGTATAGGGGGAAGATTCCTGTGAGCTGGGCTTATGATGATATGCAGACATATTACAATGAAATTCCCAACATGCGGCGGCGGGAAATGCGGCCCGCCATTGACGGGTGGAGTGGACGATTGATAACTGGTTTCGCGACATTATGAAACCAAGTTTTGGTCTTCCAGCCATGTTTCCCACCATGACGCCCAACTCCAGAGGGCATGGAAAATTTCACCCGGTATCTCAAGCCCAAACTCAAGTTGCCCCCTTTAGTTTTAACAGAGAACAAAGAACAAAGAAAAGTACAGCACAGGAACAGGCCCTTCAGCCCTCCAAGCCTGCGCTGATCATATTGCCCATTAACTAAAACATTTTGCACTTCCGGGGTCCGTATTCCTCTATTCCCATCCTATTCATGTATTTGTCAAGCTGCCTCTTAAACACCACTATCGTACCTGCTTCCACCACCTCCTCTGGCAGCGAATTCCAGACACTCACTACCCTCTGCGTAAAAAACTCGCCCCACACATCTCCTCTAAAGTTTTCTCCTCTCACTTAAATCTATGTCCCCGAGTAATTGACTCTTGCACCCTGGGAAAAAGCTTCTGACTATCTACTCTATCCATGCCACTCATAATTTTGTAAACTTCTATCAAGTCGCCCCTCAATCTCCATCACTCTAGTGAGAACAATCCAAGTTTCTCCAACCTCTCCTCATAGCTAATAACCTCCAGACCAGGCAGCATTCTGGTAAACCTCCTCTGCGCCCTCTCCAATGCCTCCATATCCTTCTGGTAATGTGGCGACCAGAATTGCACGCAATATTCCAAGTGTGGCCTAACCAAGGTTCTATACAGCTGCAGCATGACTTCCCAGCTTTTATGCTCAATACCCCTGCCAATGAAGGCAAGCATGCCACATGCCTTCCTGACTACCTTATCCACCTGCGTTGCCACTTTCAGTGACCTGTGGACCTGTACACCGAGATCCCTCTGCCCGTCGATGCACTTAAGGGTTCTGACATTTACTGTATAATTCCTACCTGTATTAGACCTTCCAAAATGCATTACCTCGCAATTGTCCGGATTAAACTCCATCTGCCATTTCTCCGCCCAAGTCTCCAACCGATCTATATACCGTTGTATCCTTTGACAATCTTCTTCACCATGTGCAACTCCTCCAACTTTAGTGTCGTCTGCAAACTTACTAATTAGCCCAGTTACATTTTCCTCCAAATCTTTTACGTATACTACAAACAGCAAAGGTCCCAGCATTGATCCCTGCGGAACATCACTAGTCACAGCTCTCCATTCAGAAAAGCACCCTTCCACTGCTACCCTCTGCCATCTATGACCAAGCCAATTCTGTATCCATCTTGCCAGCTCACCTCTGATCCCGTGCGACTTTACCTTCTGTACCAGTCTGCCAGGAGGGACCTTGTCAAAGGCCTTCCTGAAATCCATGTAGATAACATCCACTGCCCTTCCATCGTCGATCATCTTTGTCACTTCCTCGAAAAACTTGATCAAGTTAGTGAGACACGACCTCCCCTTCACAAAACCATGCTGCCTTTCACTAATACGCCCATTTGCTTCCAAATGGCAGTAAATCCTGTCACGAAGAATCTTCTCCAATAATTTCCCTACCACTGACGTGAGGCTCACCGGCCTGTAATTTCCTGGATTATACCTGCTTCCCTTCTTAAACAATGGAACAACATTGGCCATTCTCAGTCCTCTGGGATCTCATCCGTAGCCAGTGAGGATACAAAGATTTCTGTCAAGGCCCCAGCAATCTCCTCCCTTGCCTCCCTCAATACTCTGGGGTAGATCCCATCTAGCCCTGGGGACTTATCTACCTTAATATTCTTCAAGATGCCTAACACCTCCTCTTTTTTGATCTCAACATGATCCAGGCTATCTACACACTCTTCCCTAGACAAATTGACCGCTAAGTCCTTCTCTTTGGTGAATACTGATGAAAAGTACTCATTTAGTATCTCTCCCATTTCTTCTGGCTCCACACAGATTCCCACCTCTGTCCCTGAGTGGGCCTACCCTTTCCCTGGCTACCCTCTTGCTTTTTACATATGTATAAAAGGCCTTGGGATTTTCCTTAATCCTGGTTGCCAATGACCCTTCATGACCCCTTTTAGCCCTCCTGACTCCTTGCTTAAGCTTCTTCCTACTTTCTTTATATTCTCCACAGGCTTCATCTGTTCCCAGCCTTATAGCCCTTACGAATGCTTCCCTTTTCTTTTTGACTAATCTCACAATATCCTTCGTTACCCAAGGTTCCTGAAACTTGCCATGCTTATCCTTCATCCTAGCAGGAACATGCCGGTCCTGAATTCTTACCAACTGACGTTTGAAAGCCCCCATATGTCAGTTGTTGATTTGCCCTCAAACATCCGCCTCCAGTCTAGATTCCTCAGTTCCTGCCTAATATTGTTATAATTAGCCTTCCCCCAATTAAGCACCTTAACCCGAGGACTCCCGTTATCCTTATCCACCAGTACCTTGAAACTTACTGAATTATGGTCACTTTTCCTGAAATGCTCCCCACTGAAACTTTGACCACCTGGCGGGGTTCATTCCCTAATGCAGAACCAGTATTGCCCCTTCCCTGGTTGGGCTATCTACATATTGTCTCAGGAAGCCCTCCTGGATGCACCTTACAAATTCTGCACCATCCAAACCCCTAGCAGTAAGTGATTCCCAGTCAATATAGGGAAAGTTAAAATCACCCACCACAACAACCCTATTGCTATTACATCTTTCCAAAATCTGCCTACATAACTGTTCCTCAATCTCCCGCCAGCAATTGGGAGGCCTATAGTAAACCCCCAACATTGTGACTGCACCCTTCCTATTCCGGAGCTCTACCCATATTGCCTTGCTGCATGAGCCCACCGAGGTGTCCTCCTGTCATACCAGAGGTGGGATAGTGTGGCAATGGGGGCTGGGAGAAAAGGGGCAGCAGGCAATGAACCCACTCCCAGGAGGCAGATCATTCATTTTGATATTTTAATGAGGCTGTCTGCATCCTGACCACCAGGTATCTCAAAGCTGATATTGTACTATTGCAATGTAATCACTGGTGTAATGTAGGAATCATGGCAACCTATTTGTGCATAGCAAACTCTCACAAACAGCAATGTGATTACGACCAAGACAATGGCCAGGATCTTTAGGTTGGCGAGTGGGGAGGCCGGGCCTGCTCGCTGACGTGTAAAATGACGTGGGATGACAAGTTTCAGGTTGATGAGGCCGCAGCCTAATTAGCTGTGCGCCTGCCAACCTGTCAATGGCCTATTGAGGCCATTTAAAAAGTAATTGACTTTATTAATGGACCTGCCCATCCAACCTTAAGGTTGGAGGACAGGCTGGGAGCCCTGGCGGGCTTCAGAAAAAGCATTAAACCTCATCCACGGGCGGGATGAGGTTTCATGAGGGTTTTTAAAAATTTAATTGATTTAAAGTGATGGACATGTCCCAACTCATGTGACAGTGTCACATGAGGGGACATGTCAGGGAAATTGTGTTTGTGCACCTTTACCATTTTTAAATTTGGCACCGATCTCCTTGAAGCAGCACTTAGCCTCAGGGAGATGAGTGCGCTCTTTCGCCTGGCGGACGTCACGCTGGGCGGGCCTTAATTGGCCTACCCACGTAAAATGGCGGCATGCCCCCGATTGGGGATGCCAATCGGAGGTGCGCCTGCTTGTGCCCACTCCTGCACTTCCACCTGGATAGGGGGAAGATTCTTCCCAATGTGTTTTTGTGATACTAATTTAGGAATAAATATTGGCCAGGACACCGAGGATAACACCTCTGTTCTGCTTCAAAGTGGTGTCATGGTTTAATGTCTCATTTGAAAGAGAGCATCTCCAATAGTGCAGCACTCCTTCAATACTGCACTGGAGTTTCAGTGTTGATACATGTGCTCAAATTGGAATTGAACCTTCTGACTCAGAGGCCAGAGTGCTACCAAATTGAGCCACAGCTGAAATTTTACTAGCAGTGCTTGTGGATCAGGAGGTGTAGGAGTTCTTGCCTCCTGTGCCCCTGATCACATCACATCACTGACCAAGCCAATTCCTCAGCAGCAAGACTCATCTTCACTCCTTTAAGTCCAAGAGCCATAAACTCAACAACACCTGACTCCTGACTGGTCTAGTCATTCATCACTTGTCTACTATGTTTCACTGTCCTCAGTCAAATCCTCATCATACTTTAGATCATCGCGATGAAAAAGAACAAGCTAAGGCTTCTCTTATTCATGATGAATCTCTGTCTCAAACACATTTACCTTGATCGTTCTACAAACCACTCTACACCAACCTCCCCTTTTTACCCCCACACACGCAAACCTGTCAGATATCAAATGCGGGAGTTAATGGATTTCTTCCCTGAACAGCCTCCTCTGCTGTGACCTTCCTTTCCTTTCCCCCACCACTCCTGACATACCTCTGGTGCCTCATCCATTTTACCTCCAACCTCCCATCAAGCTGAAATTTCCCTCCAGTCTAGAAGTTCATCTCTTCCATGAAGTCCAACTCCTGTCATTTTGAGTGCCATCTCACCCCCTGGTCACTTAGCTCCCACCCTTGGCTTCCATGCTTGTAGCCTTGTAAACGTCTCTTGTGCTAAGTTTCAGCAGCAATAAATCCATCCTTTGGCGTTTGCAAATATCTGTCCTGATCCACCATCTGACTATATCAACCTACTTCCCTGCTGTGACAGGTTAAGCCCTGTCATACAGACCTGGGACTTCCTGTTCAATTTAAGCTCAGCTCCCTCACCCCAAATCCCGCAACTGATGCCTCACTAATCCGCATTCTTTCACCTCTAAAACATCACCTGCCTACCTCTTCACTCTCTACCCCTGATGACATAACGCACGCTGTTATTGTCTTGAGGCTGCAACTCTCTGATATTCACCCAGTTGTCTCCTCATTTCTTCCTTCCATAAATTACAAGTTATCCAAAGCTCACATTCTCAATCACACTAAAAATAAATCTGAGAACCAACTCAGCTGGAGTTCCAGCACATTTGCAAATCAGGTGCTGGCCGTTGCACTGCTAAATTCATCATTGATTCGACTATTTCATGTCTAAAAAATGAATGCAATGATGTGGAGTTTAATCCCTGCTGTGTCCCAAAACTGACTGCCATGTTTACCTGCACAACAACAGTGAATACATTTCAAAAAAGTAATACATTGCCTCGGGATGGTTCTGAGTGCCATGTTAAGGCTTTACATAAATGTACGCTTTATTTTTGAGTTTCTAATACATTTGCAGGAAAGCCACAAAGTAAGAGTGTTATTTGAGGCCACCTTTCCACAGTACAACTGCTATAGAAATCTCCTTTGCTTTTTATTATTTCTGTTGGCCGGCAGGTAATAAATCCAGCTCCTATCTCTGTCACTTCTACTGCCCCCAATGAACAAGTAATTTAATAGTTTGCTCCTGGTGCTCCTCATCCCCATCGCATTGCATCGATAAACCATAACAACGCCTATTATGGATTTAACTGCCGGAAGACCAAATCAAAATATTCTGGTCTTCTCATAAATTGAAAGTCAATTTGTCTAATCCGAAGCGAGTGACTGCAAAGATATTTTTATGTGTAATTTGAAATGATCTTGGTTTACAGTAGTGACCTCCTAATGATTAAAATAACTAATTTAAAAGAGAAAAACAAAATCACTGTTCATCTACTGACGTTTCTTACACATTTGGCTCAAATGTTGTGCCTCTACTTTGGTTTGTTTGGCTTTAATCATTGTGATCCTTATGTCCAAGAAAACAATAATAGCAACAATTGTAAAATGAATAGCCAAGAATTTCTGCTTTGGAGGCAATCAGGGCACAAATTGGGGTTAAAATTGCACTAGCTTTAAAAAGTGTTTTTTTTGTTCTTGCTCTAACTTATTTGCTTATCACCAAATGTAAAATCTTCTATGAAACAAACGTGTTAGTTTGTAATTAAAAGAAACTGCTTTAAAATATATTCCTTGATATGTTTAGGAGCATTAACCGAATGCAGTTTCATTAATTGAAAAGTAAGCATTTTCACCACCCATGAGTAACCTTCTTTCAAATGACTGAAAATGACTTTTAAAAATCTGCACATGACCATTGTATTAATTAAGAACATTAAGCAGCCTTTATAATGTGTCTATTAGTGGTCCTCACCCTTTGAAAAAGCTTAATTTTTATCAGGTGCAATTAGCAAAAACGTACAAGGGTGTTTAAATTGACCTCAGGGGTATGACCAGTTTGGTGTCTTCTAGGGTAATGCTTTTTTTATTTATTCTTTCAGGGATGTGGGCATCACTGCCTAGACTAACAGTTATTTCCCTTCCTTAACTGCCCTTGAGAGGGTAGTGGTGAGCTGCATTCTTGAACCACTGCAGGGCATGGGCAAAATTTTTACCTCAGCGGGCGGGCGCATGCCCGACCCACGCGAGTGTGAAATGGCACGTGTTGATGTCAGACGAGCGTCCCAATGTCAACATGCACTCGCGCGATATTTTGTTTGGCGGGCGTGTGCCGGAGTTGGCCTGTTAAGGCCATTAAAAAGGTAACTGAACAAAATTTTTCGCTGCCCATCCAGCCTTACGGTTGGCGGGCAGGCAAAAAGGCCAAGCGGCCTTTGCACTTTATAGGAAACCTCATCCGCTGGCAGGTTGATGAGGTTTCCTAAAGCAATTAAAATTAAAATTAAAAATTTAAAATTTAATAAATAACATGTCCTCACTCATGTGACAGGGTCACATGAGGGGACATGTTTTATGGCATTTTTCATATCTTTATTAATTTAAAAAAAAACTCTTCATCTCTCTGAGGCAGCTCTGTGCCTCAGGGAGATTCCCTTGCGCACACTCACCTGCATGTGCGAAGTCTGCACTCGCCCCACTCGCACTCCCCACTGCCCCCCAACCCTGCCACCCTCCCCCACCTGCACAGGTAGCGCTGAGCGGGCCGTGAAATCGCCTTCCAGCCTCAATCATGGGCATCGGCCTGTTTCCCGACTGCCCCGCCCACCCCCGCCGAGCCAACAAGGGCAAAATTCTGCCCCATATGTCGTAGGTACACCTACAGTGCTGTTAGGAAGGGAACTAATGCAGAAGATTGGGGAAACTTGATTTGCACTGGGTATAATTTGTGTTTGAAATTTCTTAGTCTTTTGCACTGGTTTGGTGAATATTGGGTGAATTATGCTGAGCGCAACTAATGGAAACTCCATGCCATTAAAACTATGTTCAATGTATCACTGTCACAGTATGTTGTTTTATTTCAACAGTGCTCATTCATCACTGGCATCTTTACTGCATACAGATTAATGTAACGATTCCACAAGGTGCAAGTCATATTTATTTGACTGTAGTTAAATTATAAATGTCCTCTAGCTGCAGTTGGTTGCACTCTCACTGCTGTCTTGGATATTTGAAATTCAAGCACCACCAAGGACTTGAGCACATAATCTAGGCTGATACTTCAGTGAAATGGGAGTGCTTTGTTGTCGGGAGTGTCATGTTTTGGAGGAGATATTAACCTTATCTATTTATGTGGATACAAGAGATTTCTTGGAGCTACTGGAATAGGGGGGAATTCTCCTGATAACCTGGAAAACAGACTCCCCTCAACCAAAATCACCATCAGATGCAGACTGCTATTCATTCATTTTGTTGTTTGTGGGACATGGCCATGCACTAATTGACTGTCATGTTTCCCTACTTATTAACAGTAATAGAATGGGTGTAAAATTTTTGGATATCCCGACGACATGGTAAGGTGTTGTATAAATGCACATTCTTCCTTAGTGGAACCACATTTTAAGTCATCTATACGTGAGTCTAAAAAATATGAGATGATCTTCAAGGAAAGTCCAATGTCCGGGGTTGTTATAATTCCACAACTTGAGCACTTTCATTCCAATACAGACTTTTCTATTTTACATATTGAAACAAGACTATACACACTGCATGTTAACACATGCACAATCATACACTTTTTGGTGAATTGTGCAAAATCCACATTTATATGGTAATTCCTTTATCTTTTACCTGATATGACCTTTAGCACTTCTATTTTTGAATCTGAGGTTCAGCAAAAGGACTTTTAAGAATTGAGGGTCTACACTAGACATTTTCTTAGGGTCAATGTCACCTGCCATAAGCGGATGAAGCCCAGATCTTCCATTTTCCGGATTGTCAGAGACCGGACTTACGACCCAAAATGCATGTTGGGACACTGTGGAAATCCTGACTCTGCGGGAATTGCCTGGGAAGGTTGAACTTCCGATGGGCAATTCCCATGCTCCCCAAGATCCTCCAAAAATGTCTCCGACTCTGAGCTAAAGTTGGAGATTCGGACAGTTTCATAGTATTTACCTGAATAGTTAGCAGGAAATATTAGACAGAAAAATCCAAGTCTAAATCCTGGGTAACTGTAAAACAGACATCCCACCACCCCTCTGACCCCCACCTCCCACTGAATCTCCCCAGCAACCTGACACCCTGACCTGACCTGGAAAGCTCCCAGGACCCAACTAACCTCATGACCTGACCTGACTAGCTCCCCAACCTGACAACCCCTCCCAACCTGACCCGACTACCACCGACCCACCTACCCGTACACCCACCTCACCCACCTGCCACCTTACCACCTTGGGGGGTTGCAGGGGGAGTTGGGGGGAGTTCTTGCCATGAGGGGACCATGACAAGCAAACATGTGTGGGGTTACTCACGGGCTTCAAGGGGGTGGTCCTTTATTCAAAGGCACTGAGTGCCTGATTGAGGGGCCCGGCATCAAGACAGCGTGCCTGCTTAGAGTCACCCCTCGACCTTGCTGCCGAACTCTCTCCCCTCCTCTGCTGTGGCCCCAACCCCACAACCCTCCCCTCCCACCACCACTCCCCTATGACCTGGAATTCAGCAATGATATTGGGTGGGTATCATACTGGTAGCAGCCATCACCACCCTGGTGACACTGCTGACTGACAGCTCTCGGTGGGTGGGAACTCCACCCCTGGGGTCCTTGATCCCATGGAAGGCCTGCCGCTCACTAGGTAAGTGCCTGAATCACATCTTATTTGGTGTACCTTCCCTAAAAGGAGTGAAGCGGGCCTCTCACCAGCTCTCCAGCCGGCAGGCGAGACCCACATCGCCTCTGTTAAGTATCACCCAAGCGTTGGCTGCTGGGCAGTAAGGGATACTCACTACCGACTTGGCCAATGACATCTACCAGAAACTCTAACACTGAAGCCCAACAGCACTGCAATGAATGTCATATCACCACCAGATGTGTGAAAAGTTTGCTGAAGATGTGCTTCAGGTGCCTGGAAAAATTTGGAGGCACCCTTCAGTGCACAGTACTCAGTGTCACCAGAATAGTCTTGGTTTACTGTGCTCTGCACAACATTGCACAGCAATGAGAATTCGACTTGCAGGAGGAACAAGATGAAGAGCTCAATGCTTGTTGGGTTGGTCAGAGGAGGAGGAGGATAAGGAAGAGGAGGATGAAGAGGGGACAGATGACAAGGGCAATGCAGCATCATGCTCACACTTCTGTCTGGTATGCCTGTATTAATGAAAGGTTCACTTAGATTGCAGCCGTGGACTCAAGCCAGTGGAAAATGGGACAATTACTCTTACCCCTCCCCCAACTATGCCACTCACACAAAGCAGTCTTACAACCAGTCAACATCCACATGATCACCCCGCCATTGGTCCCCATCAATTCTTGTCTTCACATTCATCATCAAACAAGTTTGAATGTCACTTGCCACGCAGCACCTAAGAATGAACAGGAAAGTGTTGACAATAAAATTTACGTGGGCTTAATAAAGAATAAAAACTTCTCAAAATAACATTCTCCCAGACACCGATGTGCAAACTCGTGTGCAACTACAAAGCCTTATTCTTCCTTTTTCTGTTACTCCTATATGGTGGAACCTGTGTGACTTCAGCAGATCGAGACAGACTGCTCTCACTGCTGAGATCCTCTTCACTGATAACCTCTGGGCTTCAGAGCCAATATAGGCCTCAGTGAAGACTGCCCCACCTGTATCTGTGCAGGGGCAGACTTGGCCATTAGGAGATGAGGTAGCAGGCGGGGTACTAACTGAGAGGGTGGGCTGTGGGTGAGAAGCTAAAGAACACTGAGCCCCTATTTCCTTGTCACTGCCCAGCCATATTTCACTGCTACCACTGTGCCGGAGAACATATTGGTTCAGATCAGTGTGGCTCGCTATGGCTAAGGTATCTATCAAATATTAATGGTGGCAGACATGTTGACATCCAGAATCTGGACTTTGGGGTTGAAGGACTTATTTGATCAGAGCATATGATGGTCCCTGGCACTGGCTACTCTATCCATGGAAGAAAAGTGGGCCAGAATCTTCGGGTTGGTGTGTGGAGGCAGGCCCCACTCGCCGACGCGTAAAATGATGCACAGTGATGTAGGGAGTGCGTCCTGACATCACCGTGCGTCATTCAGATCTTCAGTTCGGTGGGCGCGCACCGCAGTTGGCTGCGCGCCCACCGAACTATCAAAGGCCTATTAAGGCCATTTAAAAACTAAAATAATTAACGGAGCTGCCCATCCAACCTTAAGGTTGCACAGGGAGCGCTCAGCGTTTCTGGGTATATGTCACGCTGGGCGGGCCAATTACGTAAAATGGCGGTGCGCACTGCCCGCACCCGCTCCCGCTTAGCCCCCCTGACGGGGAGAAGATTCTCCCCATGATCTCAATGGCCTTTGACATCATTTAAGGGAGGTATTGGAATTGAACAATTCAGAGGCTCAGGCTAATGGTCTGGGAGCGTGAGTTCAAATCCCACCATGACAGCTGATAGTGCTTAAATTCAATTAATTAATAAATCTGGAATTAAAAGCTAGTCTCAGTAAAGGTGACCATGATTTTCATCAAAACCCATCTGGTTCACTAATGTTCTTTAGAAGAGGAAACCTGCCATCCTTACCTGGTCTGGCTGACATGTGACTCCAGACTCACAGTAGTGCTGTTGACTCTTAAATGCCCTCTGAAATGCCTAGCTAGCCACTCAGTTGTACGGAAGTGCTACAAAGTTAAAAAGGACTGAAACCGGATGAACCAAACGGCGTTGAGCTGGGTACTAGAAATGACAATGGCACACCCAGCCCTGTCAACCCTGCAAAGTCTTCTTTACTATGGAGGCTTGTGCCAAAATTGGGAGAACTGTTCCACAGACACATCAAACAACAGCCTACTCGACCTCATCCTCACCAGTAACCCTGTCGCAGATGCTTCTGTCCATGACAGTATTGTTAGGAGTGGGCACTGCACAGTCATTGTGAAGAAGAAGACACATCTTCACATTGAGGATGCCCTCCATCGTGTTATGTGGCACTACCACTGTGCTAAATGGGATGGATTTCAAACAGACCTAGCTACTCAAAACTGGCCATCCATGAGGCGATGTGGGCCTTCAGCAGCAGCAGAATTGTGCTCAACCGCAAGCTCTAACCTCATGGCTCAGCATATCCCCCACTCTATCATTACCACCAAGCCAGCGGATCAACCCTGGCTCAATGAAGAGTGCAGGCGGGCATCCCAGGAGCAGCGCCAGGCACACCTAAAAATGAGGTGTCAACCTGGTGAAGATACAACATAGGACTACTTGTGTGATATGCAGCAGAAGCATATGATAGACAGAGCGAAGTGATCCCACAACCAATGGATCAGATCTAACTCTGCAGACCTGCCACATCTAGTCGTGAATGGTGGTGGACAATCAAACAAATAATTGAAGGAGGAGGCTCCACAAAATTCCCCATCCTCAGTGATGGGAGAGCCCAGCACATCAGTGCAAAGACATTTGCAGCCACCTTCAGCCAGAAGTGCCAAGTTGATGATTCATCTCAGCCTCCTTGCATCACAGATGCCACCCTTCAGCCAATTCTATTCACTCCGCATGATATCAAGAAACGGCTGAAGGCACTGGATACTGCAAAGGCTATGGGCCCTGACAACATTCTGGCAATAGTACTGAAAACTTGTGCTCCATAACTTGCTTCACCCCCAGACAAGTGTTCCTGTACAACTATGACACTGACATCTACCTGACAATGTGGAAAATTGCACAGGTATGTCCTTTCCAAAAAAGCAAGACAAATTCAATCCGGTCATTTAATGCCCCATCAGTCAACTCTCGAGCATCATCAAAATGATGGAGGGCGTCATTGACAATACTATCAAGCAGTACTTACTCAACAATAACCTGATCACCAATGCTCAATTTGGGTTCTGCCAAGGTCACTTCACCTTCATTACAGCTTTGGTCCAAACATGGATAAAAGAGCTATACTCAAGAGGTGAGGTGAGAGTGACTGCCCTTGACATCAAGGCAGCATTTGACTCGGTGTGGCATCAAGGAGCCCGAGCAAAACTGGAGTCAGTGGGAATCAGGGGGAAAACTCTTCGCTGGTTGGATTCATACCTAGCACAAAGGAAGATGGTTGTAGTTGTTGCAGGTC
This sequence comes from Cetorhinus maximus, assembly GCF_964194155.1. Classification (NCBI taxonomy): domain Eukaryota; kingdom Metazoa; phylum Chordata; class Chondrichthyes; order Lamniformes; family Cetorhinidae; genus Cetorhinus; species Cetorhinus maximus. The sequence goes on along the minus strand of NC_135885.1, from coordinate 26,997,114 downwards.
AGTCATCTCAGCTCCAGGACATCACTGGAGGAATTCCTCAGGGTAGTGTCCTTGGCCCAACCATCTTCACCTGCTTCATCAATGACCTTCCTTCCATCAAAAGGTCAGAATTGGAGATATTCACTGTGTTCAGCAGCATTTGTGACCCCATGGATATTATAGTCTGTGTCCATGTGCAGCAAGACCTGGACAATTTTCAGGCTTAGGTTAATAAGTGGCAAGTGAAGTTTGTGCCACACAACTGCCAATGACTATCTCCAACAAGACAGAATCTAACCATCTTCCCTTGACATTCAATAGTATTACCATTGCTCAATCACTCACTATCAACATCCTGGGGCTTACCATTGACCAGAATCTGAACTGGACTAGCCATATAAATACTGTGGCTACAAGAGCAGGTCAAAGGCTGGGAATTCTGTGGAGAGTAACTCACCTCCTGGCTCTCCAAAGCCTGTCCACCATCTACAAGACATAAGTCAGGGGTGTGTTGGAATACTCTCCACTTGCCTGGATGAGAGCAGCTCCAACAATATTCAAGAAGCTCAACACCATCCAGGACATAACAGCTCACTTGATTGGCACCCTTTAAACTTTAAACATTCACTCCCTCCACCACCAGTACACAATGCAGTAGTGTATGCCATATACAAAATTCTCTGCAGCAACTTGTCAATGCTCCTTCGACAGCACCTTCCGTACCCGCGACCTCTACCACTTAGAAGGACAAGGATAGCAGATTCATGGGAACATCACCGCCTGTAAATTCCCCTCCAAATCACACGCTATCCTGATTTGGAAATATATCGCCATTCCTTCACTGTCGCTGGGTCAAGATCCTGGAACTCCCTCCCTGACATCACATGGCCTGCAGTTCAAGAAGCTGGCTCACCACAACCTTCTCAAGGGCAATGAGTGATGGGCAACAAATATTGGCCTCGGCAGCAAAGCCCACATCCCATGAAAGAATGAATTATAATAAGAACCCTCCTCAGTGCTTGCTGCAGTCTACTCTGTCCTTCTTGTAATTTTGGTGACTCTACAATGAAGACCTGTGAGTGCATCGCACATTGTCTGCTGCTCAATGATTCACCTCTTTATTGACAACCCCTGAGGCTGTCCCAGCTGAGCAGAGCTTGGAAAGCTGATGTAAACTCTCAATTGATGCCCACCTCCATTATCTGCTCTCGCTCATTTGTGAAGTGTGAGTCACCTGACTCACTGGTCCCACCAAAGTGTGAGTACCTGAGTTGCATGTGACCTGTAATGTTGCACCCTCATAAGGACTGAGCTCCTCCAAGGAATTGAGGTCAGCCACCTCACTAATATCCGCTGCATGTGTTAAAATCCTATGGGAGATAAAAGTTATTAATTACTCCTTGCTGGGTAGGAATATATTGCAAGCCTTCATTATGATGATGATCATATTTTACTTGCAGTTGAAATCAAGTCAACACGACTGAGACTATGACTTGGGTGGCTTAGATTTCATTGTGTTACCAAATAGCTGGGAGCTTCCTATCTCCCTATCTCCAACAACCAAGGACACCAAATCTCCACTTACCTCCTGCAAATCCTTGTCTGCGTTGATCAGTTGTGAGATGCTTGGAGTGCCCCTTCCTGTTTTCTCCCTCTCTCTTGTGTTTTGTGCTCTCTTCTCCTGCAAGGAGTGAAAGAAGAGACACATGAGTGAGAATTATGGCATGTGCACAATCTGATAAATGGAGTGCATTTGGTGAAGGTGACTGAGGGAGAGGCATGACAATTGCATAAGGATGAAGGTGAGTTAGAGTGGTAGATGGATAGATGGGAACATGAGGAAGTGCAGAGGGGAAAAAGGATGGGTGGACCTGTGAAATAAGTGAACGTGGAGAGTGATGGGCTTAACAAGGCAGAGTGAGGGGGTGGTGTGATGCACCTACAGGATTTGGTGCATGTGTCATTGTGCTCGCCTTGCACAGAATCACAGAATTGTTAAGTTGCAGATGGAGGTTATTCAGCCCATCATGTCTGCACCGGCTCTCCAAATGGGCATTATGACTCAGTGCCATTTTCCTGCCTTTTCCCCATACCCTTGCACATTGTTTCTATTCAAATAATCATCTAATGCCCTCTTGAATACCTCGACTGAACCTGCCTTCACTGCATTTCCAGGCAGTGCATTCCAGACCTGAACCACTCGTGTGAAAAAGTTTTTTCTCACATCATATTTGCTTCTTTTGCAAATCACTTTAAATCTGTGCCCTCTCGTTCTTGATCCTTTTACGAGCAGGAACAGTTTCTCCATATCTACTCTATCCAGCCTCCTCATGATTTTGAACACCTCTATCAAATCTCCTCTTTGCCTTCTCCTCTCCAATGAGAACAGTCCCAACCTCTCCAATCTATCTTCATAACTGAAGTTTGTCATCCCTGGAACCATTCCTGCAAACCTCTTCTGCACAATCTCTAATGCTTTCACATCCTTCCTGTAGTGTGCTGACCAGAACTGTACACAATACTCCAGCTGAGGTCTAACTAGTGTCTTAAATAAGCTCAGCATAACCTCCTTGCTCTTGTACTCTATGCCCCTATTAATAAAGCCCAGGATACTGAATGCTTTATTAACTGCTCTCTCCACCTGTCCTGCCACCTTCAATGATCTATGCACATATACACCCAGGTCCCTCTGCTCCTGCACCACCTTAAGAATTTTACCCTTTATTTTTTATTGTCTTTCCATGTTCCTCCTACCAAAATGCATCAACTTGCACTTCTCCATATTGAACTTCATCTACCACCTATCTGCCCACTGCAGCAACTGGCCTATGTCCTTTTGAAGTTCTATAATGTTCTCCTTGCAGTTTACAATGCTTCCAAGTTTCGTGTTATCTGCAAACAATGAAATTGTGCCCTGTACACCAAGATCTAGATCATTAATATATATCAGGAAAAGCAAGGGTCCCAATAATCCCTGGAGAACTCCACTATAAACCTTCCTCCAGCACGAAAAATATCCATTGAACATTACCCTCTGTTTCCTATTACTCAGCCAATTTTGTATCTATGTTACTGCTGTCCCTTTTATTCTATGAGCTATAACTTTTCTCACAGGTCTGTTGTGTGACACTGTACCGAGTGCCTTTTGAAAGTCTATGTACACCACATCAACAGCACTACCCTCATCAACCCTCTCTGCTAACCCTTCAAAAAACTCCAGCTGGTTAAACACCATTTCCCCTTTAGGAATCCATGCTGGCTCTACCTAATAAACCCACATTTTTCCAATTGACATACGAACAAGGAGCAGGAGTAGGCCATTCGGCCTCTGGAGCCTGCTCCGCCATTTAATAAAATCATGGTTGATCTAATAGTAACCTCAAATCTGCATCCCGCCTACCGATAACCCATCACCCCCTTGCTTACCAAGAATCTATCCACCTCTGCCTTAAAAATATTCAAAAACTCTGCTTCCACCGCCTTTTCAGGAAGAGAGTTCCAAAGACTCACAACCCCTGAGAGAAAAAAATTCACCTAATCTCCATTTTAAATGGGCGACCCCTTATTTTTAAACAGTGACCCCTGGTTGTAGATTCTCCCACAAGCGGAAATATCCTCTCCACATCCACCCTGTCAAGACCCCTCAGGATCTTAATATGTTTCATTAAAGTTGCCTCTTACTCTTCTGAACTCCAGTGGATACAAGCCTAGCCTGTCCAATCTTTCCTCATAAGACAACCTGCCCATTCCAGGTATTAGTCTGGTAAACCTTCCCTGAACTGCTTCCAATGCCTTTACATCCTTTCTTAAATAAGGTGATCAATACCATACACAGTACACCAGCTGTGGCCTCACTAGTGCTCTGTGTAACTGAAGCATAACCTCCCTACTTTTGTTTTCAATTCTCCTCGCAATAAATGATAACGTTCTATTAGCTTTCCTAATTACTTGCAGTACTTGCGTACTCGCCTTTAGCGACTCATGCACTAAGACACTCAGATCCCTCTTTATCTCACTGTTCTGCAATCTCTCATCATTTACCTAATATGCCTCTATTATTCCTCCTGCCAAAATGGACAATTTCATATTTTCCCACATTATACTTCATTTGCCAGATCTTAATCACTCACTTAAACTATTTATATCTTTTTGTAGCCTCCTTATGCCCTCTTCACAAATTACTTTCCTACCTATCTTTGTGTCATCAGCAATTCTGGCAACCATCCCATCCATCCCTTCATCTAAGTCATGTATATAAATTGCAAACAGTTGAGGTCCCAGCACTGGGACACCAGTGACAGTGACGCACCACTCGTTATATCTTGCCAACCTGAAAAACACCCATTCATGCCTACTCTCTGCTTCCTGCCAATATTCTATCCATGCCAATATGTTATCCCCTACACCATGAGCTTTTATTTTCTGCAATAATCTTTGATGTAGCATTTTATCAAACACCTTCTGAAAATCTAAGTATAGTACATCCACCAGTTATCCACAGCACATGTTACGTCCTCAAAGAACTCCAATAAGTTGGTTAAACATGATTTCCCTTTCACAAAACTATACTGACTCTGCCTGATTTCCTTGAACTTATCCAAGTGCCCTGCTATAGCTTCTTTAATAATAGCTTTTAACATTTTCCCTATGCCAGGCGTTAAGCTAACTGGCCTGTAGTTTCCCACTTTCTGTCTCCCTCCCTTTTTGAATGATGGAGATACATTGGACTATCAGTTCTATCCCAAATAATTGTTTCAAGAAGTTTCACCACCAGTGAAGTTAAACTGACTGGTCTGTAATTGCTGGGCTTATCCTTACGACCTTTTTTGAACAAGGGCTCAATGTTTGCAATTCTCCCGTCCTCTGGATCTGAATCTAGGGAAGACTGAAAGATTATGGCCAATGCCCCTGCAATTTCTACTCTCACTTCCTTCAATATCCTTCGATGCACCTCATCTGGTCCCCATGCCTTGTCAAATTTATGTACTGACAGTTTATCCAACACTTCCTCCTTATCAATTTTGAACCCTTCTAGTGATAGAATTTCCCCCTCTGTCACCATGGCCTCAGTAGCATCTGCTTCCTTGGTAAAGACAGATGCAAAGTATGAATTTGCCTGTCCGCTTAGATCATTAAACTGCTGTCTACACTGTACCCTATGTTGCTGATTCTGACCTCCTTCCCTGCCTTCAGCTATGTCTTCTTGGTGCCAGCTACAGACTTTTTGGTAGGGGAGACTATAGCTCTTTGACTCCTCACAGGCCTCAGCAACTGCACATTCAGGGAGACAACACTGAAATGAGGCACAAACTTTGCCTGTGCCCATTCTGACACTTGCTCTTTTTTTCTTCCACACTCTAAATGCCGTCAGCTTGATTGCTAGTGGTCCTTTAAATGCCCAAGGTGAGATTTCATCATACAGATTATATCACACTTCACAACTACTAGCACTGATTGGAGAGGAAACCCGGAAGGAACGTTATAATTAAGTGGCTGAGTTAAAAAGCCAGTGACAGATGTATTGCTGATAATTCTGGGTTTCCCACACATTGGCAGAATTTTTATGGCCCCATTGTGCGGCAGGGTGGGGCCATAAAATGCGGCGAGGCATTCAAAATTCCATTGACTTCAATGGGACCGTGAAATCCCGTCAGCATAAAATTCCACCCATTATCAGAATCTCCCTATATCCTGCTCTCAGTGCTTCGTAAAATTATGATTCAGTAATGATTCTATGATTCAGTAATGCCACATTAGTCATTCTGCCATCAACAATGGTAACTGAAGCTAGTTTTAAAAGGTAACCATTTCTTTGCCGGAAGCTAAAGAACTTGTTAGGATTTAACTTGGGAATTTTAAGAATCAGTGTAAATTCTGAACTGTCTTTTCACAATGTCTCCAGTCCCTATTCAACTGCTCTTTTCGTTTGTTGAACCCTTTTCCTTAGAGTATAATCGTCCTAAACTGTTGCATTATCATCTGTGGGAAGCAACCAACCAAGGTTCAATACTGGAAATGCAATGAGTGACAGATATTTATGGTGCATCTCTTCATTGGCTTTACGGTTTGGGGGACTATTTTGCAAAGCCTCTCTTCAGGAGATTGAATAAGTGGATCGAGCTGCTGAGAAGGTAGAAATTACATGGTCAGTGGAAAGAGCAGCTCCTGTTGGGCCCAATGCCTGATTTTTCATTCCCAGTTTTCTTAGGTACTCTTGTTCCAAAACAGCTGATTAAATAAAAGGCAAAAGGCTTAAATGTCAAAGATTTCAATTGCTTATGTCAAAGCGATGCCGTGATAAGAGAACAGCAATCGAATCAAATAGCAAAATTAGCGAAGTATCAGATGGGGCTAAGTTGCGTGGATTTCCTTTGTGGTTCTAAGCATGCCTCATTGGCATGGAGATTTCCCATCAAAATAACCTCTGTGCAGTAAAACAATACAGCATTCTGGACCATTAAAGCATATAACATTAACCCTCTGAATTTGGACCTGGATAACTATTTTTCATTTACTGATTCTAGCCACAAACTCCCATGGGTTATTTCTTGATTTCCTATAGCTCTAAAATCAACAGATATATCCATGATAAACTAACTTTAAATTCAGCTCAGTAAACTAAGTTAAATCACTTTACCCTGATAGGATTCTGCATCCATACAACTATCTGTGGTGCCATTTGTACAGTAAACTTTCATTCCATAGAAAACTTAAATGACAATCTGAGTGAAAATCGTTTTCAATTTGTAATCAATAAAATAGCTAAAAAGCAGCAGGTTGGCATGGATGGCTTTGAGGTCACGTTTTTATTTTTGTGGGAGAAATGTCTGATTCCATCCCAGAAAAAGCAGCCAGTTTGCAAGAGGTTTAGCTGATTCCTTGTGCCAAGTAATCATTGTTCGTCATCAAGTCCAATTGAGGGAGTTTAGCAGGAGATTGACACCAATCATCTCCCACTGAGCATCCATAACCTTCGCCAGAATAGAGTTATTCTGGAACACTGCCATAAAATGTTGTTTTTTTTTATCTTCAGTCTTCAGGGAAGCATCCCATTTTGATCCATCTGTGCCCTGCCAAATGGGCTTGATGCAGAATTAGGCAAGATTTTGAAACTTTACCTGGTCATTCACCCACATTCGCCCAATTTTAACTTCTCCCAAACACCATTCCTGCCTGATGGGGTGAAAATGAATTCCATTTTGTTTACTTTAAGAAGAACATCATGGAGAGGATTCAGAAGCAATTCACTAATATGATACCAGAGATAAGATATAGTAATATTAGTGCTCTTTCCATTAAAACAAAGAAGGTTAATCATCAAAGCTGGGAAGGAGAGGTTGTGGAATTTATTTTTTAATGCGGAAATTGTTGCAACATGAAATAGTGGTGGAAGCAGAATCCATAACGCCATCCACATGTTAATATACAGAGCTCCTTGTCACTAAAATCAGTGTGATACGTAACAACTCACAGTATCACAGTACTCAAGTCTACCATTTGAACACGGTAAATTAACTTGAACTCTCCAGGTTCTTCGCTGTATATCTAGCATTAAATCTTTCTCTTTCACCAAAAGGAAAAATTATTTCAAAACTACAATTATTTTACACCACTTTGCGTGGCATGCAGTTCCACATATTTGCAAGGAAAATAAACTGAAGCCCAGCTTTTTGCCACCTGGTAAAGAAGTTTGCTTGTGTTTGGTGTGCAGTTGTGTTGTGTAATCTCTTACTGTTGGGCTTTATTATATTGGGTCTATTGAAAGCTTCAAATGAAGATGGAGTAAAAGGAAACTGCAGATCTGCCCTTTCCAAGGAGTTTCTTCGGTGTGACACGTTGGCAGATTTCTTGCTTTCTTCGCCTGTATTATGATGTTGCTCTTTGAATCCCGTATCATTCCCCAAAAAACAGACTGAAAAAAATATGCTGTTGGCACTTTTAGGAGGATCCAACCTTGTAATGCCTTTTTATTCACAGCATCAAAGGAATTCTTCATTAAACCAGAGCTTCCTCAAAATGTGTAGAAAAATGTGGAGGCTAAAGTAAAATTAGTGGATCAGGAATGCACACCCAATCCCATTAAGGAGTTCTCAGATACAATGCCACTTCTCCCACAAAGCTTTCAGATCTACCTTTTCTCACATTATCCAATATCTCCAGGTTATCACCATTAACACAGTTATAAACACACAGGAGCCATTAATGAACCCCCAAGGTTGCATGCATCTGCAAAACTCTTGAGTTTACCTTGTGCTAAAATGCAAGATCAGCTCGGTTGCATTCCAGGACTGTGCATGAAATGAAGGGACAAACTATCTCTTAAAGGGTGGCCAGTTGCCTTAAAAAGGCATTGATAGTGTTAGGAATGCATGCAACTGGCCATTGTCACCTCTCTCCATTAGAAAGAAGCATTTTAGCTACTTGCAGCTTGAAGGCATCACTCCACAAGCAAGGCCTCCATGAGTATGGGGCTTGAACCCACACTATTGGTAGTATTCTGCATCACACTCTGGTCACCTAGCCAGCAGTGCTAACTGGCTACACAAAGCAAGGATGACAAAATGGTACCTTTCAAGAATGCAATTTTCAAGGCCTTGCTGTAGGAGGTGCTGAAGATAAAGGTGGCCCTTTTTTAACAGGGGTAGGGAATTCATTTCTGAAATGTAGCACAAGAGCAGCCCAGATAGGAAGAAATGCAGCACAAGATTAGTACGGGTAGCAGAAAGTGTGGCCCAATCCTGGAAACAGATGAGGAGGGGATTTGCAGATCCCTGAAAGTTTGCCAAATTAAGTGTGCCGACAGGTGGCTTAATTTTACTATATTGCCTCACAATGCATCTTAACAGCACTATGGCGCTTGATAGAGCATCACAGATGGAGAATGCACAGCACTTTGCAACAGTTCACTTACTTTCTAAATGCACAGGCGTACCCATGTTTTAACACTGCACTCTGCGTTACTGACATGTCAATGTGTCGGGCCTGTAGTCCATGAATTGCGACAAGGGACAAAACCCAAGTAGATATTCAGAAAAGACATGCATAATTTTCACATTCACATACTCACATGAAGCAAAAAGTAAAATTCTGTAAAACTGAAAGACAAATAGGACAAGATGGAAACACACAGCATGCCAATCAGAATATAGAAAACAGATATTTGTTTCAAGTGCATGCCCTTCTTCAGAACTGAAAAATAAGAAGGAAAAAGATATTAGCATAGTCAGAAAAAGGAGGGAGATATAATTATATATATTCTAACCTGGAGGAGTGTGTGGATCTGGGGTGGGTGGGAGTTAAAACCAGCAAAAAATAAATTCGACCAGGTGAGGAAGCCAATTCCAATCCACCAACTTCCTCTTTCACATGAGCCTGTTAGACTGTTTACATATAACCCCCTTGAGAGAGAGGCAGGTTGCCATGAACATATGATAATCACTCAATTGGAATAATATTTCAAAGCAGTTTTAATTTTAAGGTCGCAACCACAGGTTTGTTGGGTTTCCTGAAACTCACCAGTGAAAGTAATGGCAACTGAGGGGATGATTAATACTACTGCGATAAATACTCAGTACCAACAGCTTTTTTTTACCTGCTAGTGGCAAAGGGTTTGTTCACAATACTTTTGCTGAGAGGTTACATTTACAGGTTTTCTGAATCGCATCACAATAGCGACTAGAGTGCCCTAGATTGGACCTCAGATGAGGAGCAATATGATCAGCACCACCAGCAGCATCAGTATCAACAGCACCAGCAGCACCAGCACCATCAGCATCAGCACCATCAGCAGCTGCATCAGCAGCTACATCAGCACCATCAGCAGCTGCATCAGCAGCTACATCAGCACCATCAGCAGCTACATCAGGACCATCAGCAGCTACATCAGCAGCTACATCAGCACCATCAGCACCAGCACTATCAGCACCAACACCATCAGCACCAACACCAGCAGCACCAGCACCATCAGCAGCACCATCATCAGCACCATCAGCACCATCAGCAGCAGCATCAGCACCATCAGCAGCTGCATCAGCAGCTACATCAGCACCATCAGCAGCAGCATCAGCACCATCAGCAGCACCATCAGCAGCTACATCAGCACCAGCAGCATCATCAGCAGCACGCCAGCACCATCATCAGCACCAGCAGCATCATTAGCACCGTCAGGACCTGAATCAGCAGCTACATCAGCAGCACCATCAGCACCAGTTGCACCATCAGCACTATCAGCAGCTGCATCAGCACCATCAACAGCACCATCAGCGGCAGCACCATCAACAGCACCATCAGCACCAGCAGTGCCATCAGCAGCTGCATCAGCACCATCAGCACCACCAGCAGCAACATCAGCACCACCAGCAGCAACGTCAGCACCAGCATCAGCAGCACCATCAACAGCACCATCACCACCACCAGCACCATCGGCAGAACCATTGGCACCAGCATCAGCACCATCAGCACCACCAGTAGCACCATCAGCAAGAGCATCAGCACCATCAGCACAAGCATCAGCACCATCAGCACCAGCAGCACCATCAGCACCATCAGCACGAGCATCGGCACCATCAGCACCATCAGCACTACCAGCAGCACCATCAGCACGAGCATCAGCACCATCTGCACCAGCAGCACCATCAGCACGAGCATCAGCACCAGCAGCACCATCAGCACCAGCAGCACCATCAGCACGAGCATCAGCACAATCAGCATTAGCAGCACCATCAGCAGCAGCACCATCAGCATGAGCATCAGCACCATCAGCACCAGCAGCACGAGCATCAGCACCACCAGCACCATCATCAGCACCAGCAGTGCCATCAGCAGCTGCATCAGCACCATCAGCACCACCAGCAGCACCAGCAGCACCATCAGCACGAGCATCAGCACCATCAACATCATCAACTGCATCAGCAGCACCATCAGCACAGCAGCACCATCAGCAGCACCATCAGCACAGCAGCACCATCAGTAGCACCAGAATCAGTATCAGCCCCATGAGCACCAGCAGCAGGCACATGCAGCCAGCTGTTGAGAAACCTGCAGGTACACAGCAGAGAGGGATGCAAAAGAGTGTTTCAGATCACAGGAGGCATTACAACACAGGTTGTGCAGACATAGGCTGAGTTTCCTAGATATGTCATGCAGCAGTGCTTCAGGGGGCTTTGGTTGTTGCATCAGGTGATGGCGGACACCTCCAACCTCCTTGAAGCTTTCCTGTCTCCTGCTGGACCAGGAGGTCCCATTACCAGTGGCTGTTAAAATCACCACTGCCCTGAACCTTTTGCCTCCAGATTTTTCCAGGGCTCTGCCAGAGACATGTCCAGGATTTCCTTGTTTGCAGTCCACAAATGCAACTGATGGGTTGTTTGTCAGTTATGTGAACTTCATCTGCGATGATGTCAGTCAGAATGACCAAGTGCTCGGGTTTACATCTCAGGTTGGCTTCCCACAGGGCAGGGTGTCATCGTCAGCATGCTTGTGGCACACAAGGTTACCCAGGGGGATTTGTGAACTGCGAGGACTTCCTCTCCATCAATGTGCAACTGATGTGCAATCCCATAATGATGTTTCTGCAGGCGTGCAGAAGGTTCCCAGCTGGGAGTTCCATGGTGTTTTCATCCTGAGGCAGCCCAGTTCTCTGATGTCTTTGGACATACAAACAGACTTAAAGGGTGGTTGCTAGATGACAACAGGTCCAGGGAGAGAGTCATGGTCTTTGGTGCTTCTCCTGTTTCCAGACCCTTATCTCTCCCCCTCCTTTAACGGTCCCCTTCACATCCTTTGGGTACCCAGAATTAGGAACCATAGTTAGAGTGGGGTTGGACTGTTTAATATAGGTTTAGCAAAACCTCTTGGCTTTGGTGCTCTATGCCTCTCTTTATAAAGCCCATTGAAAGCTCAGATTTCAGTATGATACACTTTTCAACCACAACTTTGTCAGAGAATTACCCATAACCTGGTCATTCGTGTTATGAACCAGCTCCACTTCTTTGAACCTGGCCCCATGCAATAACGGAACAGCAACATCCAAAAGACTTGAACCTCACAAGCACCTCAAACAACAATCCCATGCATAAATGAGAATATCTTGAAATAACAGTGATTTATTCTATTGGTGCATGACTCCTGGTTATACTTCCAAGTTTAAAAATGTCAAACCCTTTCAATAAATTAGCATTGACCAATTCACCTGCAATAATGTACTGTTTCTATCCACACAAGTGGAATTTGTTAACAAAAAAAATCCACTTTGCATAGAGTGATAAATATTTTCTCATTTTAAATTGAAACTAACCACACTCACAAATGCCCAGCATGGAGAGTAAAGTACTGTAGACACTGGAAATCTGAAGTATAAACAGAAAATGCTGGAAATACTCAGCAGGCCAGGCAGCATCTGTGGAGAGATAAAGAGAGTCAGTCTATGCTTCAGGTTCACAACCTGCACTAGTTCTGATGGAGGGTCACTGACCTCTGTTTCTCTCTGCACAGATGCTGCCAGACGTGCTGATCATTTCCAACACTTCTCGTTTCCTTTGGAGCAAACATAACCCCATTTGCCAGCTCACCAAAAAGCATTCAGACTTCTTATGAGTCTCTCATTCCCCTTCAGCATGAAACCCCAGCAGCAGCTGCCTGTGATCTGGTTTGGCATGACATTAAACATGAACTTTAAAAAAAAGTTAAGGGATAAAGAAAACATATACAACTTGCTGAGAAAAACAAATCAATGTCAAAGCAATAAACTGATTATTTAGAAAATGAGTAATTAATAAAAATGGCTATTAACAAGTGCCAAGCAGCAGAGCTAAGTAATAAAATCTTTTATGACTTTTTGCTTAAGAAGCAGAGCTGGAGAGAGACAGACTATCACCCAAGTCCTGCTCACCAGGGAGGGGGCAGAGGAGCAGTGATGAGCTATGGAGTTGGGTTTAGCTTACACGGACCTTGCGTCTGCCTCTGGTGACTCACACTCTGAGCTCATATGAAAGTGGGTGTCGGAGGTGGGTTGCCTTGGTTTCCCTCCTCTCCTGGCCTGTGGACAAGTTTTTGGGAGGGAGGAGGAGGAGGAGGGGAAGGGGGTGTGCGTGTGTTTGTGTTTGTGTGTCCGGCTCACTCCCAGCCTCTCTCTCTCTCTCACGCACACAAGAACACTCACTCACTTCACTCGCTCTCACACTCAACTCACACTCACTCGCTCCCACACTCACTTGCTCTCACACTCGCTCGCTCCCACACTCGCTCGCTCCCACACTCGCTCGCTCTCACACTCGCTCGTTCCCACACTTACTCGCTCTCACACTCGCTCGTTCCCACACTTACTTGCTCTCACACTCAATCACTCAACCCTGGGCCTGGATGGTTTGGAAATTAATATCGCTGAAGAGGAGTTTTGGGATGGCTGTAAAGGTGGCAAGATGCGCTTCCTCTCAGCTCTGTCTAACATTTCAGCTTCTCTGGGCCTTGCTGCTGTTGCAACTACCACTCCTCTTGGCTTCACCATTTTGCCTCCTGTAGTCCATTAGTGGGCTGGTGCGTGCGCTGGAGAGCTAGAACATGGCCAAGGGCAGACTACATCACCCAGAATGTACTCTGGCTGTCAAAACAAATGGCTGCACAGACTCAGGCTCTTACTCCAGGACAATCAGGTCTCGAGTGCTGGAACTTAGTCTTGGAGCAAAGCGTCACTCTGTGCTTGTGTACATGCACATTGAGGAGTGAGGTGGCCACTTGAGATGGGGAGGGCTTGTGCTGCCAGTAAAAGCAAAGGCAAAAGCTGTGACTTGAGCGCAGAGCCCCGAAGGCATGGAGACAAGTGTTTTGCACCTTGCACACTCTCTTCTCCCTGGGTTTGGATGACAAGGGTTACCCACTTAAAATGTGGCTGATGGCTCCCAATCAATGAAGCCCAACAGGGCTACAATGAACTCCATATGTCCAACCAATGTGTGATCAAACAAGCCTTTGGCATGCTGACAACACACTTCAGCTGCCTAGGCAAGTGCTCTTCAGTGCACAAGAATGTAGCCAGAATGTCCGTCAGGTGCAATGCGCTGCGCAACTTTGCACAGTCGCATGGTTTGGAGATCCCACTTCCTTGTCCCCTTTCCCTATCATCCCTCTCATGGGCCAACTGCATTTCACTGCTGCCACCCTGGAAAGCAGCATGGTGCAGGTCAATGTGGCACCTGTAAGACCAAAGCTAAGGGTATGTGTCATTCTGTTTAAGGTGGTGGACATGCTGACCATGGTCAAGGTGTGCATGGGTGCATTTTATAGCCATGGTTAATGTTCCACAGAGATGGCCACTTTATTCATATGAAAAGATATCATTGCAATGCACTCACATGAACTCACTCATACTTGAAGCGTATTCCTCCATTTTATCTGAAATCATGGCGATGATTACCTCTACCCACTGGAGAAGTTGAATAATGCCAGTGCCAGTAACATTTGCTGCTCTTGGATTCCAAATGAGGTCTAACAAAATCCACTCTCATGGAATCATAGGCGTAATGGTCATTAGCTTTGTTGGAAACTTATTATGTTGGTTATGAAACTTGGCAAAAAGAAGCCTTTATGGAGTCAACTTTCTATGAAACTAATGATGCTCTCCTGCCATAACTCCAGACTGGGTGTGAGGATGTCCAAAGCTAGGGGCTCCCAAATCCCTGGATCTCAAGAGGACCCAGTGTAGAATTGGTGGCTTTGCAGTTGGAGAGATCAAGCATGCCATGCTGTCATAGGGCAGGATTGGCACACCTGGGCTGTGACCTTGGCCTGAACTCCCCAAAAACAAGTTTTATTTTTTAACTTGGACTGCCGGGAAGAATTTATGGTCTTTTCTGTCGGGGAGAGTTATAAAATTAGATTTTAATTCTGAAAATAGGGTGGATTGGAGCCGGATCTTAGGTTAAAATTTTAAAAATCTTAAACTCGACCCAACTTGCACCTGCCCACTTCTGGCTTTAACGGAGACAAGTCAATGAACAAACAGCCAACCCATTCCCAGAGAATAGTTTGACAATTTAGATATTTGAATGAGGCAGGTGGCCTCTGGTTTAACCTGTTTTACAGATTAAACTGTGGTCAGTCGGGTTTCCCAGGTCTCGAGGACCTGGTAGCTGGAAGCTTCAAGGAGAACTTTACAGCACGTCATGTGGGTCAGGAGGAAACAGGAGTACTTTCCCCCCTTTCTGGCCCCTCCAAGCTAATTTCTCCCATCAGGCCTCATCCAATACAAAGACCCCTGGAGTCCACAGTTGCACTCCCCTGGGGGTTGGGGATTACTCCCTGCCCCCACCCATATCCTGGGTTTTGAAATTGGAAACCCCTTCTCCCATGATTGGACTCCTCTTGGGGCTGTGGATCTGACTAACCAATTCCAGTGTCCTCCATGTCCGATGGGAAGCTAAGCCTGTCAATATGATCTAAAAGTCCACAACATGTTAGGAAACTTGGGACTTTATATCCAAAACTCAGCTCCCTACTTCCCCCCATCCTCGCCACTTAAGTGACCGATGTCTATTCATATCCAGGCCATATAACCTGAACCCACACTACTGGAGTTACGAACATACGAATTAAGAGTAGGAGTAGGCTATTCGGCTCCTTGAGCCTGCTCCGCCATTCAGTAAGATCATGGCTGATCTGAATGTAACCTCAACACCACATTCCTGCCTACCCCTGATAACCTTGTTGCCTCCTTGTTAATCAAGAATCTATCTAGATCTGCGTTAAAAATATTCAAAGACTCTGCTTCCACCACCTTTTAAGGAAGAGAGTTCCAAAGACTCACAACCCTTAGAGAAAAAAATTCTCCTCATCTCTGTCTTAAATGAGCGACCCCTTATTTTTAAACAATGATCCCTAGTTCTAGATTCTCCCACAAGAGGAAACATCCTCTCCACATCCACCCTGTCAAAACCCCACAGGATCTTAAAGGTTTCAATTAAGTCATCTCTTACTCCTCTAACTTCCAGTGGATACAAGTCTAACCTGTCCAGCCTTTCCTCATAAGACAACCCGCCCATTCCTGGTATTAGTATAGTAAACCTTCTCTGAACTGCTTCTAACACATTTACATTTTTCTTTAAATAAGGAGGCCAGTACTGTACACAATACTCCAGATGTGGTCTCACCAATGCCCTGTACAACTGAAGCATAACCTCCCTACTTTTGTAATCAGTTCCCTCATAATAAAGGATAACATTCTATTAGCTTTCCTAATTACCTGCTGTACCTGCATACTAACCTTTTGTGATTCATGCACTAGGACACCCAGATCCCTCTGAATCTCAGAGCTCTGCAACCTTTCACCAGTTAGATAATAAGCTTCTTTTTCCTTCTTCCTGCCAAAATGAATGATTTCACATTTGCCCAAGTTATACTCCATTTGCCAGATCTTTGCCTACTCACTTAGCCTATCTATGTCACTTTGTAGCCTCCTTATGTCCTCTTCACAATTTACTTTCCCACCCATTTATGTGTCGTCAGCAAATTGAGCAACCATTCCTTCCGTCCCTTTATCCAATATATAAATTGTAAAAGGTTGAGGCCCCAGCACTGATCCCTGTGGCACACCACTCATCATATCCTGCCAACCAGAAAAAGACCCATTTATGCCAATTCTCTGCTTCCTGTTAGCTAGCCAATCTTCTATCCATGCCAATGTGTTACCCCCTACACCATGAGCTTTTATTTTCTGCATTAACCTTTGATGTGGCACTTCATCAAATGCCTTCTGGAAATCTAAGTACAGTACATCCACTGGTTCACCTTTATCCATAGCACATGTGACTCCTTCAAAGAATTCCAATAAATTGGTTAAACGTGATTTCCCTTTTACTAAACCATGTTGACTCTGCCTGATTGCCTTGAATTTTTCTAAGTGTCCTGCTATAACATCTTTAATAATAGCTTCTGATATTTTCCCTATGACAGATATTCGGCTAACTGGCCTATAGTTTCCCGCTTTCTATCTCTCTCACTTTTTGACAGTTGTGCTAAGGGTTTTGACATATGGAGGGACCCTTGATTCAGCCACAGGTCAGCAAGAATGCTCACTATTCCAATGAAAAACAAGGAACTTTCTTCTGATTCCATGGCCTTTGGTGGGGTCAGCAGTGCAGGTTTCAGACTGTTGCTCTCCTCTCATAGACTTCTGACCTCTATATAACAAAAGACATCTGTTCTCCTGCACAAAATTCTGTTCACTGGTTCAGTCATTGCATTGTTTTTGTTATATCCGGGTGTCCACTTCTGGAATAATCATGGAATTCTTCCAACAACAACAGTTTGAATTTATACAGTGCCTTTTGTGTTGCAATACTTCCCAAGGCACTTCACAGGTGCTTTATTGGAAAGAAGTGTGAGACCTACCCACAGATAGAGATGTTAGGGCGAGTGACCAAATGCTTTTAAATGGTTTAAAGGAGTATCTTAACGGAGGAGAACACGGTAGAGATTTAGGGAGACAGATGTTTAGGGAGAAAATTCCAGAGTTTAAAGCTGAGGCAGTAAAACACATGGCCTCAATTTTGGGACAAAGGAAATCGAGGTTGCACAAAAGACCAGAATTGGTTGGGGGGAAAGATCTCGAAGGGCTGAATGGTTGCAGGAGGTTACAGAGAAAGAGAGGAACGAAGCCAAGATGTGATTTGAACACAAAGGTTCAAATATTACTTCAGGGTTGCCTTCAGAATCATACTGTCCTGCTCAGCTTGGTAATACACATGCTCTCCCTGACCATCTGAGCTGTATTTTTCTTGTTACATGGTGGCCTGCCGCCAATGCTCTTCCAACTGTTCCAGCCACAGGATCTTCATCTTTCTACATAAGATCGGTTTCAGATTTTCCTTAATACATCCCTTGCCAGTTTCACCCCACCCTCAGGAAGAATCTGCCCATGGTGGGAACAGTAAGATTCCGCCCAAAGTGTTCTACTGTCCAAAAGATTGTCAGTCGCTCTGTTTCAGTTGCAGTGTATTAATGCTCCATCTTTGTCAGACTTCAACTTGCAAAGATTATTGTCTTAGCTGTTGAACCAGAGCTGTTCCTAAGCTTAAGTCTAACACATCAGTGTGTACTTCAATTTGCAGTGTGCAACCAATAAGTTGGTGAAGATAGGTTTCTATTTAGTAGACAGAGCAAATGCAATAATGAGACAGGTCGAGACCTTCAGTTCCACGGCGGCGGGGGGAGGGCATGGGGTGGGGGGGGAGCGGGTGCGGCGGACATACCTCAGAGATACCCTGGAAAATGCGCTGGGGGCTCCTCCCTAAGTCCCCATGCAAGGGCTGCACGGGAAGTTTAAACTTCCAATGGACATATACCTTGCGCCTGGAAGCATATACTCCGATTTAAATTGAAGACTTTCGATGGTTCCAGCTCTTAGCAGAATAGTTGCCCAGTTAAAGTTATAAGGATTAAAACCACTTCTGACTCCTGAGTAACTATGGTACTGACCCCACCGAACCCACTCCCCACCACGCACTGGAGCACCACCTCCCCCCCCCACCCCCGACTACCCTCAGGCTAACCTCCCCACGCCTCGACCACCCCTCCTCCCCCTCCCAGCTACACCCCCAGGCCAGACGTCCGGACAAGAAATATGCAGCTCCAGACTTGGGTGAGTATAAAGGAGCGGAGTGGCAATCTGATGATGATTGCCACTCCATGGAAGTTCTGGGCCACTGCATCTAATAAACTCACTACAGTAACCAAGAAATTACAAAGCAGTTCCAGCACGGAAGTAGACCATTCAGCCCATCATGTCCATGTTGGTATTTATGCTCCATCCGGTCTCTTCCCACTGATTGTCAACTAATTCCATCAATACATCCATTCTTCCCCCTCACGTGTTTATCTAGCTTTCTGCTGAATGCACCTATTCTATTTGCCTCAACTATTCCTTGTGGCAGGGAGTTCCACATTCTAACTAATCTCTGGGTAAAGAAGAGATTTATTAATGACGATTTTATAATTATGAACTATTCTTCTGGTCTCACCTGCAAACGGATACAACTGGCTGGATTTTCGTTACTGAGGTGGGTCATAACTTCCTGACTCATTGGGTGATGCTGTGCTTCCTGGGCAAAAAGCTGATAATGCAAGATCAGTAAATTTAAAAGAAATTCTGTATGCTTCTAACACTTAGCATACGCCACACTGAGAGTTTATTGTGGAGGGAGGACCATAAAAGGATACGCTCACTGAAAGGGGCAGCATCGGAAGGAAAAATTTACCTTTTTAAAAATGTTTTAAATCTTTTAACTTTTTAAGTATATCATTACTTACGGGTGTTTTTCAACATTTGTGAGGCTACATGAAGGATGGAGACAAAATAGTGGCAGCTCAATACTGACTCAATTTGAAAGTGTGAAATGTCGTGTGGGTTAGTAACTGAGTGCCAAAATGTCGCGATGGCGAATGAGCCGCAAGTTCTTCTCTATAGAATGAATGTAAGGAAGGCAGTTCAGAGCATATTCCCTACAAGATGGAAGTACAATACGCCTGACAGAGGTTGGCAGGTGGGCTGAAGACTGAATGCAGGCACCTACAGGACCTGGAACTGCACTTTTAAAAAATTCTTTCATGAGATGTACAAGTCGTTGGCAAGGCCAACATTTATTGCCCATCCCTGCATTGCCCATGAGAAGGCTTTCTTGAACTACTGCAGTCCATGTGGTGTAGGTACACCCATAGTGCTATTAGAAAGGGAGTTCCAGGATTTTGATCCACTGACAGTGAAGGAACAGTGATACATTTCCAAGTCAGGATGGTGAGCGGCTTGGTGGGGAACTTGCAGGTGGTGGTGTTCCCATACATCTGCTGCCCTTGTCCTTCTCGGTGGTAGAGGTCTCAGGTTTAGACAGTGCTATTGGTGAGTTTCTGCGGTGAATCTTGTATATATTAAAGATAGGAACATATGAGTAAAGATGAAATATTATAAGGAAATTTGTCAAGACAAGACTATCCAACTAGGTACAAGATTACATCCTATGCCAAACCTTCACACAATCTTAAAATGTTTTCATTGCATTGCATGTATACCCATACCTCAGCAAGTCACATATCAGGCTACAACTCACAATAGAAATACTTGTCACACTCATATCTGCCATGGGCTTCACAACAAAACCTTTGTAATAGAATGAAAAATAAGCCAAATACTGCAGATGCTGGAAATTTGAAATAAGTACTGCTAGAAACACTTAGCAGGTATGGTAGCATCTCTGGAGAGAGAAACAGAGTTAACATTTCAAGTTGATGACCTGGCTTCAGATCTAGAGTACATTTTGACATCCAGGATGAGTTCCAGCTTGGGAATGTAGGGTAGGCAACTTTTGTGCTTACAGCAGTGTGGTAACATTGGGCAGCTGTGCCATGCTACCCAGTGGGGAAGGAAATAAAAGGGTTAGGGATACTGACCAGTATTTCACCCATGTTTTTGATCCGTGAGCAGCAACTTATCTGATATCTTAGTACCAGCCATCAATGAGTTGCAGGAGTAACAGTGGAGGGCACTGCTGCCCCTATCTTTCAGTTTGCCTGCAGATGTGCTTGCTGCAGATGGCAAAGCTTGGCAACTGGCACCCTGCTGGCCCACGGGAAGACCAGGCAGCTGTCCTCAGTCATTGACAGATTACTGTGCCAAGGCCTGTACATATGGCCTGGGGCCCATGCTGATCTCCACTCCTTTCTTTCACCTTCTACCACTTCACCTGTTTTTGAAAACAATTTTAACCCTGAAGTAGGAGACAATACTGCCCACCCAAACATCTTCTGAAGTAAATATTAAAACCTGAAATCTCATCTATTGGGAGAAATAACAGAAACATTACACTAAAAATGGACTGTAAGCATTGAAAGCAATTTTTTAAAAATACAAAAGTTTTTTCACTTTAAGAACTCTTATACCCATGAATGCTTGATGGCCAAGGAAGGTGCATGCGCAATGCAGCCAAACAGGTTGAGTATCAAATCCTTCCAACACACGCCAATAGCAGGCAGTAATACTGGGAGAGGTTCCTGGTCAGCCATGTGATGGAAAGAATGTTGGGGGCTCTACAGCTCTAGACTACAACATGCATGTAAAAGTGCATGTTGCCACAGCAACTCAGAATCTCTCAGTGAATTGTAACCCTACCCATGGACCTTCCTTGCTCCTGTTTCAAATGGACGTTGAAGGGAAAACGAGCAAGGTAAGCAAATAGTAGATTGTGATGCTATGTCCCCATTTAAATATTATTACTTAATGAGGTTTGCTCATATCTTGTGCCTTCAGCACAGTGAAGCCTATAGTGTGACAGCAGGCACCTGATACCTTCCATATGTTAAGGTTGGCAGGAGGCTGATGCCTGCCATGTTAACAAAGGAGGTGTCCAGCATGTCTCAATGGGGATGTCCAGCACAAAGTACTTACTTGTTCTCTCAACAGAAGTGCTGCTTGACCTGATAAGTATTTTCGTAATTTGGTTCACCTTTGTTTCACACTCTGTACAGTTGGCCTGGCACAGAGTGGGGAGTGGAGGCAAAAAAGTTGGGATGAATTAATACTTTGAAAGAGCACTTCCCAGTATTTACTGACCAGTTTGCACTAGGTATTCAAGAGCTGCTGCAGCATGAGAGCCTTGTTAGAGTACTTCAAGGGTGTTAATGAGGCCAGGGCTTCTGTCCACCACAACTTCTACAGTTTCTTATTGAAGTTGATATACATGTACCTTTAAGGGGTGGACCTTAAACTGCTGCCCATCACTATCCACCACAAGATGGGATGTGATTCGTAATCTCTGAAGACACAACAAAGCCACAGTCCTAGAGGCCAGATGTGTTTGCATAACCTCCCAGTTACCATTATCTGTCTGTAGTCTTATCCTCAAATAAAGAACCCACCTTATTGTTTTACCAATCCTTGTCATATGATTACTACATTTGTGATAAACAGAAGAACTCAACAGAAATGTAACCTAAATGCCGAGTATAAATCAGGCTCCTTCTAAACTTTCTACATTCTTGAGGTTTTTAAAGGTGTGCAGAAAGGGTTACTTAATGACAAGTTTCACTCATGTTTGCCTTCTTGGCTTGCTTTGTTCATTCCTTTAATTGGAGAGTAGGAATAAATGGGTCTTGTTTGGAGTGGCAGGTGGTGACCAGTGGGGTGCCACAGGGATCAATGCTCGGGCACGGCTATTCACAATATATTTCAATGATTTGGATGACGGGACCAAATGTCTTATTTCCAAGTTTGCTGATTACACAAAACTTGGTGCAAATGTGAGCGATGAGGAGGGTGTTAAGAGGCTTCAGGGTGATTTAGACAGGTTGTGTGAGTGGGAAAATACATGGCAGATGCAACATAACATGGATAAATGTGAAGTTATCCACGTTGGTAGGAAAAACAGAATGGCAGAGTATTATTTAAATGAGCGATATATTGGGAAATGTTGTTATACAAAGGGACCTGGATGTTCTTGTACACCAATCACTGAAAGCAAGCATGTGGGTGTACCAAGCAGTTAAGAAGGCAAATGGTATGTTGGCCTTCATTGCGAGAGGACTTGAGTACAGGAGCAAGGATATCTTAGTGTAGCTGTACAGGGCCTTGGTGACACCACACCTGGAGTATTCTGTGCAGTTTTGGTCTCCTTACCTAAGAAAAGATATACTTGCCATAGAGAGAGTGCAGCGAAGGTTCATCAGACTTAATCCTGGGGTAGCAGGATTGTCGTATGAGGAGAGATTGGGCCGACTAGGCCTGTGTTCACTGGAGTTTAGAAGAATGAGATGAGATCTCATTGAAAGCTATAAAATTCAGATAGGGATATACAGACTGGATGCTGGAATGATATTTCCTCTGGCTGGGGGGGTCTAGGACAAGGGGTCACATTCTCAGGATATGGGGTAGGCCATTTAGGATTGAGATGAGGAGAAACTTCTTCACTCAGAGGATGGTGAACCTGTGGAATTCTACCACAGAAGGCTGTGGAGGTCAAGTTACTGAATATATTTAAGAAGGAAATAGATAGATTACTGGACTCGAAAGACATCAAGGAGTTTGGGGAGAGCACAGGAGCACAGTGTTGAGATAGAGGATCAGCCGTGATCATATTGAATGGCGGAGCAGGCTCAAAGGGCCGAATGACCCACTACTGTTCCTATTTTCTATGTCTCTATGTTTGTGGTAAAGTGGAGTACCATGTACCTTTAAGAGAATGCAAGTGGACTAACCATGTGACAGTACTGACCAATCACTGTACAGCGCGGGCTACTGGTCAACTGTAAGTCGAGAGCTGGAGATGGTTGTGGCAGCATGCAAGGATTTAGTGCTCTGCCCTCTGTTGCAATAAGCAATCACAGTTTGTTCTTATATCGGTCTCTCTCCGTTATTGATAGTGAGCATCAACTAACAAGTGTATATGAAGGCGTGCAATTTGAGTTTACTTGACTAGTGAACTCATGGACTAAAGACATAAAAATGTTTCTATTCCCTATTTTCATCACCCCACCACTGGTGGTCATGCCTTCAGCTGCCTAAGGTATTAAATCTGTTCAGCTCCCTACATCTCTCTCCTCTTATAACATGCTCCTTAAACCCCCATGACCAAACTTTTGATCACCTGTCCTAACATTTCCTTATGTGACTTGGTGTCAAATTTTGTTTGATAATTCTCCAGAGAAGAAACTTGGAAGGTTTAATTACCTTAACAGCAACATATAAATGCAAGTTGTCATTAAATTTTTAAGACCTGTGACATCTGTGAGCAGGCCAAGATACAATGAGGCCCTCCAGCGACTCAGATTGAAAAATGCTCACTGAGACACACAGAATCTAAACCAGGAAGCATAAGCAGGAAATATAAATTTGATTTAAATCATGTACAGAAAGAGAATTAAGATTGGGAAAGGTAGATAGAATTGAAAGAGAGATAGATAGAGAGACAAAATTTCCAACACTAATTAACTCCTGAAAGAATGAGAATGCACATTTGGTAAAATTAAATATTCAGGGCCAGGAAGGTTGTTCATTAATAATTACTGATCACACCATTAAAAGTCCACTTACTCCTGAATGCATCAGCCCTAACTTTTTCTGGAATCTTTAGTGGGGACCTAGTGGGCCAGCACAGCAATTTTGTGCCATTACAGTGATTTTAGTGCCGAGTCTGCAAGGGCTTCAATAGCACATTGTCTGAAGGAGCAGACAATCCATGACAGCAAATTCAGGATTTCTGCACTTAACTGTGCATAAGTGCATCTCCAGGAATTGCTGTCAGATTTTTTTCTGCCAACTGCCACTTGAAGGATAACAGCTCCAGCTGGTACGTTACACATTCCTACAGGAATTGTCCTCACCTTAAGGGAACTGAAGGGTGAAGTTGAGTTCTAGATGAACGACCACCGATTTACCACAGAACAACAACAATAACTTGTATTTATATAAGGCCTTTAACACAATAAAACATTCTAAGTTGCTGCACAGGAGCAGAAATCATTCAAAGCAAATTGGCACCCAGCGAAAGAAGGAGATGCTAGGGCATGTGACCAAAAGCTTGGTGAAAGTGGTAGGTTTTAAGGAGTCTCTTAAAGGAGGAGAGAGGCATTCAGAGAAAGAAAGGTTTAGGGAGAGCATTCCAGAGATTGGGACCTCGACAGCTAAAGGCATGACAACTAATGGCGGGACATAGAAATTCTTCTTTCCAGGACATTTATAGACAGGGAGCGGCTGAGTTGGACTAATATTTTTGTAAATTTCAACACCATAGCATGCAGGTGGATGGCAGGTAAACTGGAAACGTCAATGCTGTATGTATACCATGGCATTACTTAATGAAAATTTTCAAGTCTATATAAATGAACCCTGGCAAAGCAGCAATGCTCTCTTGAAACATACCAGTCCTAAATCCATGAATCACAGCTAAAAAAAATGAGGTGCACATTTCTACAACGGTATACATAGAGCTTCCCTCAAGCACACTGTAAATATTCTGCTGCTGGGATTATCAAATTTATTATCATTTAAAAGGTTTAGTGAATGATTGAAGAGTAGTGTACCCTGCATAATTACATTCTCAACAGAGAAGTGACCATTCAGAAGATGGGAGAAAAGCCAGCAAGGAAAGGAAAATGGAATTTGCATTTATTCAGGACCTTTCAGAGCCTTAAGATATCCCAAAGTGCTCTGTCAATAAAATTTTTTGGAGTGTATTTACTGTTGTAATGTAGTGAAACCTCATGTCCGATTTGTGCACAGGATGCTTCCCTAAACAGCAGTGAGTTTAAGGACCAGAAAATCTGTATTTCATTGAACATGGCAGATAAATTTTGGCACAAGAAACCAGGAAAATTCTTCAGTTCCATGGGAAGGCAGACAGGGCTTGATTCAGAATCATATGAGAAATATAGTACCTCAAACAGCGCATTACTTCTTCAAGGATGCACTGAAGAGTCAGCCACAATTATATTCACAGCCACAATTCTCTAGAGTGGGTTTGAACTTCTGACCCAGAGGCACGGGTGCTACCACTCAGGCAATGTTTACGCTGGAAGAGAATCATAATGAATCTCAGGGTAAAAAGTTGCTGCCTCTACCTGAGCTGCAACAAGGAAGGCAAATTTGATAAAATATAATGGACAACCATTTCAATTAAATGTCAGATTCATCCTGCTACAAAATTATCTGAATATGAGCGACCAATGAACTGATGTGACAAAACCCAATGGCATCATGAACTCTGCTTGACTTTAACTACCATCTGTTCATCTCCTGTTACAGAAAAGTGCCCTAGAATTACACATGACAGTCATTTAAACCTAGTTTCACCATGATCATGCTAGGGATAGGAAATTATAGTTTTGAGCAGAGTCTGGAGATACTAGGGCTATTTTCACTAGAGTACAGAAATCCGAGAGGACAATTGAGAGAAGATTAATTTAAAATCATGAAGGATTTTGGGAGAGCAAATAAGGAAAGACTATTACTTCTGGTTTGGGAATCAGTGATGGTGCAGTGGGGGCATCATTTTAAATTGATTACCAAGAAAATGAAGAGACAAATTAGTGGACATCTCTTTAATCAAACGATTGCTGAAACATTGATCTCTTTTTTACCACACTTCAGCATTTGAGTCAGAAGCACATTTTAAGGGAAAATTGGTTAAATGTTTAAGCAGATAGGTACAGGGCAATGGGGGAGGGGTAAGAAACATAGAATGGTTATGACACAGGAGGACATTTGGCCCATCGTGTCCATGCTTGCTCTCTGTAAGAGCAACTCACCTAGCCCTACTTCAATGCCTATTATTCTGTTCAGGGAGTCACCCAATTTGCATTTAAAAGCTAAGGTTAAATCTACATCCATCACACAAGCAGTGCCTTCCAAATCCTGAACACTCGTTGTGTAAAAAGGTTTTTCCTCATTTTGCCTCTGGTTCATTTGACAATCATATTAAATTAGTGTCCTCTGGTTCTCAGCCCTTCCACCAATGGGAACAGTTCCTCCCTATCTGCCCTGTCCAGACCCATCATGATTTTGAACACCTCTATAAAATCTTCCCTCAACTTTTTCTTCTCTAAGGAGAACAGCCCAAGTTTCACCAATTTATCAACCTAACTGAAGTCTCTCATTCCCAAGCCATTCTCATAAATGTTTTCTGCACCTTCTCCAATGCCTTTAGAACCTTCCTAAATCTTGGGGCCCAAAATTGTACATAATTCTCCAGTTGAGGCTGAACCAGAGCTTTAGAAAGGTTCCCTGTAACTTCCATGCCTCTATTTATAAAGCCCAGGATCCCAGATATTAACAGCTTATTAACAGCTTTCACAATCTCCTCTGGCACTTTCAATGATTTGCATGCACATACACCAGATTCCTTTGCTCCTGCACCCACTTTATATTTTGTGCTTTATTTTATATTGTCTTTCCTCATTCTTCTTACCAAAATGTATCACATTTCTCTGCATTGAATTTCATAGGCCCATTCCACCAGCTTGTCTATGAACTCTTGAAGTCCATTATTATCCTCCTCACAGTTCACAATACTTCCAGATTTTCTCATCTTTTATGTCCAGTGGACTCAGTTTTGGATTGTTCTTGCCAAGTTGGTAAAAAAGAACAGCAGGCTGATGTGAAGTTCTTGAGCCAGAAACAATTTTATATTCAGCCAGAGATGTTTAAAATTAGAATTGGACAAGCTGTTAAACATGGATCCTTTATTATCTCTTCCTAGCCGACTCCCTCTGCTGGTATATGTGTGCATGGTAGCCTCAAGTGGACAAAATGCACAAGGCAATTTTCTATACACGACATCTGAACGGCCTTCTTTTGCTCTGTAAGCTTCTATAGTATTTGCTTTCCCCAATGATAAAAACCAATTAACAATCCTTTAATTGCTTTTAATAAGCAGTGGATTGAGATTGAACCCTCTGAGCTTTAGTGCAAGATATATTGTTCACCATATTGGAAAGCTGGGAATATCAGTAAAAGAATCTCCGAAGTTTGTTTTTTCGGTCTTTCACCCAATTATTACCCATTTCCAAAAACACAAGAAGCAGAAATTATGCTATCAATCATATAAAAGCACTGAGAATCACAGCTAAGCATTGCAATGAGCCATAGCATTGACTGAGCACTACAAATATATATATGGAAGTTCTTCATCAGCAACATGAACTTAAAACCTGTCACAAACAATGCAGATAACAAATTTTTACAGAAAGGGAATCATGTAAGATAAAGGTGATGTCCAGAAGGTCAACACTAACTTCCTTTTGTGCAGTTTCTTGACTTCAATCAACAATATGTCATGTTCCCGTATATTATGAACTTTCTGGCAATACTTTAAATTTCTGAACAAAAACAGACTGTTACATTGGCTGCTGCAAATTATGTGACCTTTGAAAGTATCAACTCCAGACCATCTTGAGACTCAAGCAAATACCTAATTACATATGGGGCTGAATTTTACCCCCTTTGGGGGGGTTGTGCGGGGGTGGGCAGGAGCTAGCGTGGTCAGCGCCCCCAATCGGGTGCGCGCCGTCATTTTACGTGGGTGGGCCAATTAAGGCCTGTCCAGAATGACGCTCGCCCAGAAGCGCTGAGGGCTCCCTGTGCGGGCGGGGGGTGGGGATTCCCTGAGTCCGGGCCTGCGCTCTTTCACACATGCGCGCGAAGGTGCATAGAAATCTGTGTCTCAGGGAGATTTGTTTAAGGTTCAAACATTTAAATAAAGAATTGAAAATATTTTAAGACATGTCCCCTCATGTGACAGTGTCACATGAGCTGGGACATGTCAAGGAACGTTAAATAAAAAATTTATTTAATTTATAAACACTTCATGAAACCTCATCCTGCCTGTGGATGAGGTTCCATGAAAAATGCAAAGACTGCCTGGGCTCTTCGCCTGCCCGCCAACCTTAAGGTTGAATGGACAGCTCAGCTAATTGATTTAATTAGTTTTAAACAGGCCTTAATAGGCCTTTGACAGTTCGGCGGGCACATAGCCGACTCGGCTGCGTGCCTGCCGAACTGAAAATTGAAATGACGCGCGGTGACGTTGGCACGCCCGCCTGACGCCACCCCGCGTCGATTTACGTGTTGGTGAGCGGGCCCGGCCCCCGCTTGCCAACCGTAAAATTCTCCCCATGGATATTCACAGCCAACCAGGAAATCACTTTGTTTAAGGATGGAACATCAATAATAGAACGATAGCATTCCAACCAACTTGTCTTTCTGCTTTAACCATGGGCAAAAGACAGATCAAAACTCCATGTGTGTTAGACAAATGTGAAGAGGTCCCCATTGACCACCACCTCCCCCCCTCCTCCCCCCACACCCACATTGTATTATGATGGCCCTCCTCTGAACCCAGACTGGGTAAATCTCAAAGTGTCAAATAACAAACACAGGATGTTTATGACCTGACCACCCACCTTACTTGGAAAAGGACTTTGGGCTTGTAACAGGTTATATGGGTGAGTCAGCCATGTTTGTTGCCTATTTTCAAAACATCAAGAATCAGCTCAGCAGAGACAGACAGACCATCAGAAAACTATTGAACCAGTTACAGTCAACTATATGCAGCCAAGGTAATAAACAGCAATTGAAAGTGGGAGAAGGACTCTCCCCAACATGTTCTGACTTCAAGTTCTCCTAAGAACCAACCTCCTGGAAACTCAACTGTAAGAAGTATTGCAACTTACTGAGAAACCTCAGCTTACAAGACCTTCACTTCAACTAAAAGTATCAACTCATCTAAGAAACTACAGGGCTGCCACAAAAGAGATACTGAGGCAATTATACTTTGTGATTGTATCTTTTTTCTTCACCTGTATCTAATCTTAGTATGAGTGATAGTGTGTGTGAAGTGAGTGAGTGAGATGTCACATTTTTTTAAACCTCCGGGACAAATGTCTGATAATAAATAACCTTTATTTTAGACTTCGCAGAAAGGTTGCTGCCAGAATTATTTTAATTGGGACAACCACTCTGAGAGTAAGAAAATATATAACTCTCACTTACAAAACATGTTGATCACTGACAGTAAGAATACAAATAAAACTCTGTCTGTGAAAACTACAATATTCAATAATGATAATCAGTTCCTACGTGCAAAATAATCCTCCATTACATAATTGAATAGGTCTCTTGTCAATACCAGTTACTTTCTTACTTAATAAGTGAAATAAGAATTCTGGTGTCCCACTGACTGAACATAACCTGTAAAATGCTACTGACTTCATATCTACCAGGGAATAAAAACAATTGAGTTCATCAACCAACAAGCAACTGCTTGTTGTCTTATCATTTGAGACTAATTGTTGAATTACTGCCTTTCACTTTGTCCTTGGATCCAGTGTCACTCCTGGTTTTCTTTTCTCGTCAGAAGTTACTGACTAAATAGTTTCCAGATGGTGATTTGTCCTCCCCATCCCACATTCCAAACTGCTCTCACACACAAAAAAATATGATTTCATGCAACACTAGTGTAGAAATGGCTCATGAAGCCATCTGTGCCAGGGCTCCGGGGTGAAGTATTATCTCCGTAGATCATGAATTATTGACTGTGGATATTTCTATACCTTTCACCCCTCATAATACCTCAACATGATTTTACTGTTTGGCTAAGGGCCACATGTCAAAAGTTCATAAAAACTCGCACTTGTTTAAAAGTTACAATGCTTAAGTTGAAATACTCCCCAGCAATACCTCAGCTGCAAATGCAGCAATTGTCTTGTCTATGGCTTTCCAATCATCATAATACTGCAGTGGCAGTTTTTCAATCACACCTTCACCTCTGCCTTTGATGTCCTTGTCTACAATTAAAATGCTGACTCTCTCCTGCTCTCATCATAGGAACACCACCACCTGGAAGCTCCCCTCCAAGCCACTCACCAACCTGACTTGGAACTAAATCGCCATTCCTTCACTGTTGCTGGGTCAAAATCCTGGAACTCCCTCCCCAACAGCACTGTGGGTGTACCTACACCACATGGACTGCAACTGTTCAAGAAGGCAGCTCACCACCACCTTCTCAAGAGCAATTAGGGATGGGCAATAAATGCTGGCCAACCAGCGACACCCACATCCCATGAATTAATAAAATAAAACATACCCCTTGGCTTGGCACAGGTGTTTGCTTCCTCAAATTCGAGGAGCTGAGACTTGAACATACCCTGTGTCTGGCTCTTGTCATGAAAATATAATAATTTTCATAATATTATTGTGATTTATTGTAAAAGTAGGTTAAGAGTGGGGTTTGGATTAGTTTCTCTGTGTGAGGTTGTGTGTGTGGGAGTTTTAGTTGAATTGCAGACAGCTAGTCTGGAGTTTTTGAGTTATCAAAAGAGAAGCTAGGTTTGAAATGCTAAATATGTAAACATGGCTGAAGTTTTAGTATGTAACGTGTGAAGAACATTTACATTTTTAGATAAACCAGAATGTGAATTTCAAAGAGATGGTAAAGTGTCACGCCTAGCTAATGGAGGCTAAACCAAACAGTGTGTTTATTTTTCCCAAAGATTACTGATAATATGATTACTATGGAAGATTTATATCATGGAAAAAGTAAAGTTGCAGAGACATATCGGGAAAATGGAATTTACAATAAAAAAGGAGAAACTTGTATAAAGGAGATAAGGTTATGTGTAAAAGGAAGGCATTCTAAGACCTAACAAGTGTGAAAAACCTCCAGCTTCTATGCATCAAGCTGCTATCTACAGGAACCAAAGGTAAGAAAACTCATTGTGAATATCCCTGTCCAGGGTATTATGTGCTTTGCCTGGGTCTGTTGAAATCTATCTTGTTTTACTGTTGCCTTAATGGAGGTGCTAGATTAATTAGAGGATTTAGCAGTTATTATAGTAGTAATTTGTAGACCTAGATATGTGCTTAAAATCTTTTCTTCTATTAATAAATGGTTAATTTAGTTTTGTAAAGAACCTCTAACGCTCAGTGGTCTTATTACTACTGAATTCAAGGCACGCATCTTGAAATAAAAATACAAATTGCAAATAGTTGTGGCAGCTGTTTCAAGTTTCTGTCTGGGATTTGAGCAGCTCAGCATTTATCATCCACTGTACCATAACACTCTCCTCTGCCAAAACTGATCACAACTCCAGGCTGATCCTGGAATGCAGATGTAACCCTTGTCTTATTTTCTCTGCTACTAACCATTTCCTTAAACTCCTGTTCCCTTCAGCCTCACCTCCAACAAAAGCACAAAAAGCTCATGTCATTACTATCAAGACCGACTGTTCCTTTGCTTTGCTGCAATCCCCTGTTAATTGTATGTTAGTTATATTGCCAAGCTACACAAGTGAAGGGCATTATTTAATTCAGTACTTAGAGCATTTATAAAGAGAGATTGCTGAGATACTGGGTTGGTAGGTAGGATACAGACATATGTAACGCTACATTTTGTAAATAAATGAGCTATCAAGAAAAGGATCTGCATCTAATTTCATACTTCGCCATAAGGCTTTGGATACATTTATTACCACCAACCTCCCCTCCCCCACCATCTCACCAACTTCCAATTCCCCATTAGGCCAGACATCCTCCAAGGGCTACCCCTGCACTAGCCTTGAACTCATGTCATTCCCTTGTCTCTCTCCTATCTCTCATCATGTCTTCTCTGAGCTCACCTTGCTCATGAGCTCCAACTCCTGCCCTTCTGGTCGCATTTGCACTAAACTGCTTCCTTTTCTGGCCCCATGTTAGCGAACATTGTAAATGGAACTCTCTCCTCAGTTACTGCCACCCTCCCTTACAAAACTGCCATCACTGCCCTTGTAGACTACTGCCCTTTCGTCTTTAAAGTCGTTGTTGGCTCTCAAATCTCTGCCCATCTTTTCTGTAACTCAGTCTTTCAATCAACATTGGAATGAACCTAATAAAAGTCATATGGTCCGTTATCTCACCTGATATTTCTTGCCCACTCTGCAGCCTTTTACATGATCAATAGCATCATTCTCTTCCAACACCTTTTTTCCATTGTCCAGCAGAATGGGTCTGAGTGGGATTTCCTTTGTTTGGCTCTAGACTTGCCTTTCAAATCATAGCTAGCCCAACATCAGCAATAATTTCTCTTCCCACTTGTGTTGCATCATCCCAGGTCCCTTCTTGGTCCTTTCCTCTTCCTCATCTGCATGGTGCCCCTCAGCAACATCATCCAAAGAGATGCCATCAGATTTCACATGTATGCTGATGACACTCAGATCTACTCTTTCATAATCTCTCATGGCCTTTCCACTGCCTCTGCATTGTCAGCCTGCTTGTCCAACATCCAGTCCTGGATGAGCTACAGGATACTCCAGTTAATTACAGGGATTTTAGGCACCTCTCCCAATAATTATTTTTGGCTTTGTATCAATTTGCATCTGATCACATTACTGTAAAGCAGGCTTAGACCATCTTTCTATGTTAGAAGTGCTATATAAATTCAAGTTGTTACACTTCCAAGGTTTATTGTTAATGTTTCAGACTTCTAACATCGGCAGTATTTCTTTTAATCTTGTTTGTTTCAGGCTTGAATTGAAAGATATTCTGTAAGGTTGTTCCGAAGTTGTTGCCTTATTCAAGCTGTAGTTCTATAATTAGTT
Organism: Cetorhinus maximus; assembly: GCF_964194155.1. Taxonomy (NCBI): domain Eukaryota; kingdom Metazoa; phylum Chordata; class Chondrichthyes; order Lamniformes; family Cetorhinidae; genus Cetorhinus; species Cetorhinus maximus. The sequence goes on along the minus strand of NC_135885.1, from coordinate 26,964,033 downwards.
TCCCCATTGACTTAAGTGTTAATCATCATACGGAATAGCGGTCATTTGGGGTGTGAAATTCACTTCTATAATGACTTCTACTTGGTACTGGAGAACGTAGATTCAAGGTCTGATAGCAGTTCATTTGAGTTGTTTACCAAAAAAATCAATTCTACAATTTCTCTCAAGTGTTTGGGATGGTAATTCTCATCAGTAGCAAATATGGCTTTATTAAAGTCTTTCATGAGCTAAAACACACCGTTTAATGTGTATGGGCTGAAACTAGAAAAATGAGAGTAAATTTTGCAACCCTTTTCTGGCACAAGATTATTGCGAACTTTTGTGTAAACATGACTCATCCCAAAAACACACTGGAGGTAATTTTAACCCCTCCCTCCATGACAGGTAGGAATGGTGGTGTAGGATTAAATTGGCAAATTTGAAAAACCTGACCCCAGCCTACCTCGACAGTGCCAGCGTTTTAACATGGTGGGTTTCATGATGTCTGAGTAATCCACTCTGGAGAGGTGGGTTCATTATTATATTTTTCAAATGAGGTCCTACTCCCGATATTTTCGCAGTCAAACTGAATTTAATGTCTCCCACATGGGCTTTCCACAGTTTGGGAAACCTTGCAGTTAAAGGGAGAGGAGACAAGCCACATTTGTAGGTCCAAGTTTTTTCCAGCACAGTTTAATGGGCTAGTAGGAGCAGGAGTGCTGCCCTAGACTCTTCAAACAAATCTTTCAGCCAGCCCCCACCCCTACAACCCGTGATATCTTCCACTCACCCCTCCCTGCCAGTCTGGCTGGTTGGTGGGTGGGAAAGGGAGTAAAAAGATTATATTGAGGTCCTGCTGTTAAATTTGGCAGGCCCCTGCAACCTTGCCTTTCTAGGTTTCCTATTTGCCACACTCCCTCCATTCTCATGTTAAACATTGTGGCCACTGTTTTCTTGGATTTTTAATTTACTTGTGGGTTGAATTATTTATTGAAGGACAGAAGTTTATGTTCAGCTTCCAAACAGATAATGCCCCTTCTAATCAATGCACCTTAGGCTACACGAAGGTATATGTTCTAATTCTAGCCATATATATACATGTAATATGTGTGCACACAAGCACATGCATAAACATGACATCCAATTTTTAAGAAGGAGAACTCATTTGTTGAAATTGGATGTTATAATATTATAGAGTGCAGTGAAATTCTTGTAATTTATTGCAAGTGATCTTCTAATAATCTTTTAAATGTCCCAAAGACATTTAATATCCTTCTGTGAATGTCACTCGGCACTGGATTGAGACTGGAATGTTCCTGAGATTGCCAAAAATAAAGTCCAAACAGGAGCACTTGTAATAATTGGTCAAACCACAAATTCAGTACTCTTTGCAAGCTTGTGCCTTTTGCAGTCAGTTGCAATCCTATAATGGAAAGAGCCCTGAATGAGGCACTAGGCACCCCCCAATCTGCAGAGGCAATGGGTTTAATGCCTGTTTCAGGCAGGCACCCTTACCAATATGGTGTCAAAGACAGGCAAGTAGGAACACATGGAGAAATGGGTGATCTTTAAAGTGGAGCTGGTTCATGTACAAAACAGGTATATTCATACAGAGCAGAACCAGAGGTCAAATAAGATCAGAGCTCCCTGGAAGATGAAGGATTTAAAGGGTAGAATGGAACAAAAAAAAGGGGATGCCTGGCAGATGTCAGCTTGTTAATACAAGGCAGAATCAGACAGAATATAAAAAGTACAGACAAGTGCAAAAGGAAATAAGAGAGGCAAAGAGACAATAGGAGAATAGATTGGTGGCTAAGAGCGAATCCAAAGGTCTTCGAAAAGCACGTTAGCAGTAAAAGGTTTGTCAAAGGAGTGGTGGGGCATTTAGGGGCAAAAATGGAGATCTATAGGTGGAAAGGGAATGAGGTACTAAATAAATACTTTGCATCGATATTTACCAAGACAGAGGACTTTGCTAAGGCTATGGTGATAAGGAGGGTGTCAGAATAATGGATGAGATAAAATAGATGAAGAGGAGGCAGTGGAAAGGGTGACAGCATTGAAAGTGGGTAAGTCACTCAGACCCGATGGGATTCATCCTAAATTTCTGAGGGAAGTGTGGGTGGAAGTTGCAGAGCCACAACCATCCAATCCTCATTAGATACATGGCACAGTACCAGAGGACTGGAGGATTGCAAATATAATACTCTTGTTTAATAAAAGGGAGAAGGATAAACCTGACAATTACAGGCCAGTCAGTTTAACATTTGTTAGAAACAATAATCTGGGAGAAAATTAACAGCTGCTTGGACAAGCATGGACTAACAAAGCAGAGTCAATCTAAATTTATTAAGGAAAAATTGTGTTTGACTAACTTGATTGAATTTTTTGATGAGGTAACAGATGAGGGCAATGCAATTGATTTCACCTGAATGGGCTTCCAAAGGGTAAAATACCATATGTTAGGCTTATTGACAAAATGAAGCCCATTGGATAAATGGGACAATAACAGCATGGGTATGAAATTGGTTAAGGGATAGAAAACAGAAAGTTGTGATGAATGACTGGTTATCAAAGTAGAGTGCTGTATATATTGGTGCTCCCCAAAGCCCACTGCAGCTTTTGATCTATACTATTAATTGGACATGGGGTACATGGCATTTGAAATTTGCAGATGACACAAAACTTGAGAGTGGAGTAAATAGTGAGGAAGAAAATACTAGATTTTAAAAGTTTGTCAGCAGGCTGGTGGAATGAGCGGACATATGGCAGATACAAGTCAATGTAGGTGATACATTTTGGTAGGAAGAGTGAGGAATGACAATACAAGCTAACTGGTACAACTTAAAAGGAGTGTAAGAACAAAGAGACCTAAATGTGTTTGTACACAATCTCCAGAAGTAGCAGGATGAGTTAACAACGTTATTAAGGAAGCATGTGGGATTCAGGCCTTATAAATACAGGCACAGAGTACAAAAAGCCAGGAAGTTATGCCAAACCAATTTAAAACATTACTTCAGCCCCAGCTGGAGTACAGAGTCCAACTCTGGGCACCACATTTTTAGGAAGGACGTGGAAACTTTGGGAAGGGTATGGAAGAGATTTACTAGAATAGTTCCAGGACAAAGGATTACAGTTTTGTGGATAGATTGGAGAAGCTAGGGGTGTCTCCTGAGACCAGGGAAGGTAAGAGAATATTTGATAGAGGTTTAAAATCATGAAGAGTTTAGATAGGTTAAATAAAGAGAAATTGCTTCCAGTGGTCGAAGGGTACAGGTTTAAGATAAAAGAGCTAGAGACAACATGAGGAAATGCTTCATTGTGCACCAGTGATTAGGATTTGGGATACTGTGCCTAAAAGGGTGGTAAATATGGATTCAATAGTAATCTTCAAAGGGGAATTGGATAAATATTTGAAGAAGAAAAAAATACAGCTATTTTGGAGTGAGACTAATTGGATTGCTCTTTCAAAGATGTTGCTCAATGGCCTCCTTCTGTGCTGTAATATTCTATGATTCTATGGTGTGCAGTGCACACCCAGTGCAGAATGAGCAGCACATTCCATATTGGGCCCTTCACAGGTTTTTGCCTATGTGATCCAATTTCTAGGACCTGGGTTAGGTAACGCCCTTGTAATTTGAATCCTACTAAGTCTCATGTATTCAGAATAAGATCATTTTATCTTTAAAAATTTGACCTATATTCATGTGCTTCACTTTTAAAGATAAATTGCTCGGCAGTATTCAGCTCAGTTCCTTCGATGACGTTGTTTGGCGGTCTATATTCTTCTTGGGGTGCAGGACTTCAGTTTTCTTTAATCTTATTTTTAGCCCAAAGAGTTGCCTCAGAAAAACATGTGATCATACGATGCAGGTCTGACTGGCTATGGGCTAGGAGAGCACTGTCATCAGCGAAAAGAAGTTCACAGATGCGTTTTTCTTCTGTTTCTGTTTTGAGCTTGTGTGAACCGCATCACAAACATTGAAGTCCTAGAAACAGCCAACATCACCAGCATCGAGGCCATCCTCCTGCAAAGCCAACTGCGTTGGGCGGCTCATATCCCCGGATGGATGACAATCACCCACCCAAGATCGTGTTGTATGGAGTGCTGGCCACTGGTAAATGGAACAGAGGTGCCCCACGCCAATGTTTCATGGACTCCCTGAAGAAGTTGCTCACTGTGTGCCACATCGACCATTGCCTGTGGGAAGCCCAGGCCCTAGACCGTGATGCCTGGAGATGCCACATCGGGAGTGCTACAGACATGTTTGAAATTGAGCGAAGAGCCAGCATGAAAGAGAAAAGGAGGAGAAGGGTAGATCCAAATGCCCCTAGCTGCAACTACACCTGCACTTGCACCCGCTGTGGGAGAATCTGCCGGTCAGGGATTGGCCTAACTAGCCACCAGTGGGCCTGCAACCGATGCTAAGAAAAATACAATCTTGCAAAAAATCTTCGTCCGTGAAGAAATGCCAAGAGAGAGACTCTGAAAGATAAACACAGCTCCATCTATTTTAATGAGTTTTTTATTTGTCTCATTCTTTTTAATTATGAACCTCACTCCAGCAGTTCCTGGATTTTGAAAGCTACTTACCTTCTAGTTATTTATAGTTCTTTCAGAACTGTTATATCGTAACAAATCCAAAGTAGTTCACCTGTGGCATCAGCTCACAATAGAAACATAAATGTGTTTGAAAGCTGTACATTGTGTTACATGGACTGTAGGGGCTGGATAAATGCTCCCACTTTAGTTCTCTCTCTTAATTTAGTTTCCTTTGTCTATTCTTTTCACACTGCTTCAAAGTTTATCATTTCATTTCCCTTAATTTCTCCTTCTTTCTTTACAGACTGCCTGACTGGAGAGCAAGTAAAAGCATTCAGATTGCTAGAGTAGGATTCTTGTGCCCCAATGGAGGTGCGAATTGGGTTGCGAAATGCTGAACTCCTTTCTCCTTTGCTGGAAAGATGATTTATTTGTGTTTCCCAACCCCACCACAGCTTTGTTTGGCCGTTTCAAGGATCAGGAAGGCCTTGGGTGAAAAATACACATGCACCTCTTCTGAAATCGGGGTTCTCATTGTGAGGGCCACAGGAAAATTGTATTTCTCCCCACATACTATTTTCATGTGCTGGTGTGGGTTTTGGAAGCTCTAAAAAACACTTCTTGGAGAGTTCATGACCACTGGGGAAAGCCTACTGAGGAGTAGGGCACATTCTGAAAGGTCAGTGTAAAATGTTTTGACACCTTCAAATGGCACTATTAGATGCTGTATTATAATGTAGATGTGCATTTAATGCAGCGATTGATCATAGGGCTCTGTCCTGCAAAACTAGGTTGACCATGATGTTGATCACCATAGTATTTTTGGTTGACTTTTTTCATTGGAGTAAGTGCCATGATGCATTAAAATGTAGAAAAATGTGTTGGTAAACTCTTCCTGTCATGTTTGGTACCAGGATCTAAATGTACAGATGGGTCTGACTGTAAAAGAAACATCCTCTGCTTTTGAAAGGCTAAATAAAATCTAAGCACCCACTCCCCCCCATTGATTGACATGCAATATGTTTTGAAATGGACAGTACACCATCTGTTCATTCAGTTTCAGACTTTTGTAATTGCAATAATGTTTTGATAACTGTAGCAATTATGAATGCTTGGCTGAGTTTCAAAAAACTAATGGAGTACTCAGTTGTGTTGAAATAGCTGTTCAAGGTAATGAGGTTGTACTGATATACTTTGCCTTTGTTGTCATTTCAGAGTACATGGTTATTTGTTTCAACAACTTAATGGACACTTAATCCTTTAAGTTTTTTTCCAGTGGAGAACATGTTTTTGCGGAATCAATGACAGACCTTTGAATGAAAGTTTTATTACATTGTCACTGGGTTAATTTTTTTTACACCTGCATTCCAAATAATTCCTTTTGCTACTGCATGATTTCTGAGGGCTGTACATCGTGGATACTGGGTGAGTAGCTATGGAGGATATATGGGGGGCATTGACTGGGCACAAATGATCTGAGGGGGCATGGGATGGCATGGGGATCTAAGGGGGCATGGGGATCTGAGGGGGCATAGAGGTGAGGGGAGGTGCGGGGGGGTGCGCATGAGGCCTGAGGTTCAGTTGCCCTTTAAACAGCGTTGAGAGCTGGGCTGCTGTATCCAAGTACCGAGGCCGGCCTTCTAATCTGCCTGCCTCTGCACCCACACTCCTCCCGCACTCCATCGCAGCTCACAAACTGCACAGCAAACCTGAACACTGCAAGAGAAAACAAAAATCATGGGCAGGATTTTCCCCCCGTCGGGGGCGAAGTTGAATTGTGGGCGCGCATAGGCGTGCCTCCAATCGGCGCCCCCTATCAGGGCCGTGGCACCATTTTACGTGGGCGGACCAATTAAGGCCCACCCAGCGTGACATCTGCATATGCACTCCCCGTGCGGGCAGGGGGGGATATCCCTAAACTCGAGAGTGTGCTCTTTCACGCATGCGCACAAAAGAACGCACTCATCTCCCTGAGGCTAAGTGCTGCCTCAGGGAGATTGGCTGTTCTGTCAAAAATATTAAAAATAGAAAAAATAATTCCTGACATGTCCCCTCATGTGACACTGTCACATGAGTTGGGACATGTCCATAATTTTTTTTTAAAACTTTAATAAAATTTTTTAAAACCTATATGAAACCTCATCCCGCCCGTGGATGAGGTTTCATGCTTTTTCTAATTCCCGCCGGGGCTCCTGGCCTGCCTGCCAACATTAAGGTTGGACGGGTATGTCCATTAATCAGTTAAATGACTCTGTCAATGGCCTCAATTGGCCATTGACAGGTCTGCGGGCGCACAGCTGATTTTGCTGTGCTCCCGCCTACCTGAAAATTTAAATGGGGCGCGGTGACGTCGGGAGTTCCGCCTGACATCACCGCGCGTCATTTTACGCGTCGGCAAGTGGGCCCCGCCCCCCGCTCGCTGACGGAAAAATCCTGCCCCATGGGTTGAGTATGCAGTCAGGAAGACACAAAAGCACATAAGTCATTTTCCCCTGCACCTACATGAAAATCCGGGACCTTATATCAGCATTGGTATTGCTAGTGAAAGTTCTCTGTTCAAAAGACTTGCATAGCGCCTTTCATGACCACAGGACATCACAAAGCAATTTACAGCCAATGAAGCACTTTTGAAGTGTACCCAAGTTGTCCTGTAGGAAATGCAGCAGGCAATCAGTGTACAGCAAAGCCCCACAAACAGCAATGAGATAATGACCAAATCACCTGTTTTAGTAATGTTGGTTGAGGACCAAAAATTGGCCAACATACCAGGGAAAACCAGCATGCTTGTCCAGAAAATAGTGCAATGGAATCTTTTACATCTACCTGAGGGAACAGACAGGCTTCCGTTTAAATCCCATCAGAGAGATGACACCTACAACAGCACAGCACTCCCTCAACACTACACTGAAGTGCTTCCCAGATTTTGGAGATAGCCCTGGAGTGGGTCTTGAATCCATAGCCTTCTTACTCACAGGTGAGAATGTTACCACGGAGTCACACCTATCACCTATTAAAAGTGTAGGACTTTTAACTTTGCTCAAGATTTTTAGTATCAAGACTTTCAATAGCGAAAACAAGAAAAAATGCCCAGAATTACCAACACTATCTACTTATTTGAGTCAGCAACTCCAAAGTGCGGGGGCATGAGATCATGATATTACATGAAGTTTGGTAGATCTGGGTTCTTTGTTTAATTCCCCGTACGTATTGAATACATTCGCATCTCTGTAAACTGTATGGGCTTGATTTTCAATTCAGTGTCAGGAACCTGGCGTCTAGATAATTTCCATGTCCCAAACCTATGCTACATCTGTGTCACTCACACAATGCTATCTTCAAATGTAAGTGGCCTAATTAGGCTGTTGATGAACCAGTTAGTGGTTCCAAGCTTTTCGAGGAGCTGCCTGCAGAACATGAGCTGGAAAGATAGACGGCAGCCATGATGAGGCCTGCCACTGCCTTGTAGAAGAGAGAACGCAGCACCCTGAAAGGTCAGCAACATAAACACACCCAAAAAATGCCCAAAATGGCTAAATGAGAGATATTGTGCTCGATCAGGTGTAAGAACCCCATATTCCAAAATTTTTCAACATGTAAAAAAAATCTTTAACTTCTACCTGCGTTGAACCCAACAGCTGTGCATAATGTGCATCAGACTTTTTAGATTCGGTGATTTACAAATTTAAAAGCGCCTCCTTGTCCTCCCTGGCCTGTTAACAAGCTCCACAAGAAGCTTCATGGGCCTTTGGAAGGGAGCGGGTTCCCAACTTCCTCGCTGCGGCCTTGGCTTTGAAAATTCGAGTGCTTCCTTGAGGCTTTGGGTCACTGACATGCCATCCAAGAACGCTATTTTCAAAGTGCAGTCACTCTTGTTCCAGACGGGCAATTGAAATCCCAGCCTATATGCCTGAAAGTCCAAATTATTTTGCACATTCATCATCAGCATTCCTTTTACATTACACACCTATCCGATGCTTAGGCAGTTATAAAGTGACCCAGTTAGATCACAGGTTTCAGAAATAGAAGGGTCTCATTCTGCATTCAGAATTGAGGTTGATAGGATGCTACTCAATATTATCAGAGCAACAAAACGAGAACAAATTGATCAATCTCCAACAAGGCATAAGTTTCTTAAACATTGCGTCTTAATTTCCTGGAGGGGATAATATTTTAGGCGGAAGATATTCCCAGGAGACCAACCTAAGAAACAAGGGAAGACCCATTTTTAAAATTATTCTTTCATGGGATGTAGGCATCACTGGCTGGACCAGCATTAAGTGTCCATCCATAATTGCCTTTGAGAAGGTGGTGGTGGGCTGCCTTCTTAAACCACTGCAGTCCATGTGGTGTAGGTACACCCACAGTGCTGTTAGGGAGAGAGTTCCAGGATTTTGACCCAGTGACAGTGAATGAACGATGATATAGTTTCAAGTCAGGATGGTGAGTGGCTTGGAGGGAAACCTCCAGATGGTGGTGTTGCCATCTATCTGCTGCCTTGTCCTTCTAGATGGCAGTGGTCGTGGGTTTGAAAGGTGCTGTCTTGGTGAGTTCCTGCAGTTCATCTTGTAGGTGACACACACTGTTGCCATTGTGTGTCAGTGGTGGAGGAAGTGAATATTTGTGAATGTGGTGCCAATCAAGGGGGCTGCTTTGCCCTGGATGGTGACCAGCTTCTTGAGTGTCGTTAGAGCTGCACTCATCCAGGCAAGTGGGGAGCATTCCATCACACTACTGACTTGTGCCTTGTCTTGGTGCCTTGGTGGGCAGGTTTTGGGGAATCAGGAGGTAAGTTACTCACCACAAGATTCCTGGTCTTTGACCAGCTCTTGTAGCCAGAATATTTATGTGGCTAGTCCAGTTCAGTTTCTGGTCAATGGTAGTCCCCAGGTTGTTGTTAATGGGGGACTCAATGATGGTAATGCAATCGTTAGATTCTCTTGTGTTGGAGATAGTCATTGCCTGACACTTGTGTAGTGTGAATGTTACTTACCACTTGTGAGCCCAAGCCTGGATATTGTCCAGGTCTTGCTGCATTTGGGTATTGACCTCTTCAGTATCTGAGGAATCGCAAATGGAGTTGAACCTTGTGCAATCATCAGCAAACATACCCACTTCTGACCTTATGATGGAAGGAAGGTCATTAATGAAGCAGCTGAAGATGGTTGAGCTGAGGAACTCCTGAGTGATGTCCTAGAACTGAGATGTTTGACCTTCAACAACCACCTTTCTTTGTGCTAGGTATGACTCCAACCAGCAGAGAGTTTTCACCCTGATTCCCATTGACTCCAGAAATAAAAACAGAAAAAGTATGGCTCTTATCCAGAGCTAAAGAGAAGTAGAAATGTGACTGAATTTATACTGTTAAAGAGTGGGTGAGCAGGTGGAAAGAGATAGAAAGTCAGGAGAAGGTGACAGCTAAGGAGAGATTGTCATGGACACAAGACAAAGGGAGTCTTAATCGTAGTGGTAAAGAATAAAGAATGTGCTGATAGTATCATAACGGTAAGATTGCAGAAGGTGTTAATAGCAGAACAAGGGTCAGCACTCTGTGAAAGCAAAACATAAAAACAAATGGCAGATGCCCTGTGGGGGGAGGGGGGATGTTGGGGAAAAAGGATTAAAAAAATGAACAAATAAAAAATAAAAGAATAAAATAGAATTTTTTTAAAATTAAAAATAAATAAATAAAAAAGGGATCAAGATGGAGGAGCGAGTTCGTGGTCTGAAGTTGTTGAGCCCAATGTTAAGTCCAGAGGGCTGTAAAGGGCTTAGTCGGAAGATGAGGTGCTGTTCCTCCAGTTTGCGTTGGGCTTCACTGGAACATTGCAGCAGGCCAAGAACAGACGTGTGGGCAAGAGAGCAGGGTGAAGTGTTGAAATGGCAAGCGACAGGGAGGTCTGGGTCAATCTTGTGGACTGAGCGAAGGTCACCAAGCCTGCGTTTAATCTCCCCAGTGTAGAGGAGACGGCTTGAAATGTTCACTCTGTTTCTCTCTACACAGAGGCTGCCAGACCTGCTGAGATTTCCAGCATTTCCTGTTTTTATTTCAGATTTCCAGAATCCACAGTATTTTGCTTTTATTCCATTGACTCCAGTCTTGTTAGGGGTCCTTGATGCCACATTCAGTCAAAGGCTGCCTTGATGATAGGGCAGTCAATCTCACATCATCTCTGGAGTTCAGCCCTTTTGTCCATGTTTGAACCAAGGCTGTAATGAGGTGTTATGTTCGACCTTTGCTATTTCTGGGAGTTTCCTTGTGGTATATGTGGATGAGCTTCCTTCTGCCCTTCCAAGGGAAATGATGGGGCATGGCTATGGCTGTGAACAGAGTCGGAAACAGGGACCTTCTGATCCAAAGTTTCTACCCCTGGGGCTCACAGGTGATATGGTGCAGCAGTGGTGGTCAGTATGCCAAGAGAGATGAGAAATATCAGCCTCCACGAGAGTGTATGCTGGTCCTACCACTGGGGTCCAGCGCTAACAAGTAGTCTGGACTCCCCACCAATAACATACCCAAAGAAGAAAGAAGAAGAAAGGTTATCCCAGGTTGGTCCCATTGGGGTTGGAAGGTGAGGGGAATGTGGGGAAATTTCTGCAGGCATGGGAAACGTGGCCAATGGCCAATGATGTGCCCTAAGTGCTACTTAAGCCCATTATCCCCAAGCAAACAATGTGCCCTACCAATAAACACCGGGGATATCAGGGGCCACAGGCGGGCCTGATCTTGGTGCAACCAATAGGATCACTATCAGGGTCATTCAGTCACACAAAATTAGTCTTGGTAGGTAGACCGTTACCATTTTCAGCTTAACTGTGGCGGTAGATTGTCACTGTAGCATTGTGAAAAGATTGCATTGCTGAGGCTATATTTTCAGGCCTTTCAAACTCTCATACCTCATTTGACATCAGCTTGGTCTACTTTAGGTGTAGGTTTTCCTTTTCTTCCTTCTAACGCTTTTGAAATAAATACCCTACAAATGTACAGAAGCACAAAACTGAATGTTATCGTAGAAAAGATCAGATCTGAGTAACTGAAGGCAGCCTTTGTTTGGGTGGTGGAGGGGGAATAGGGAGCGACAGAATTTGAAGAAGTACTATATTGTCGAACAGATGGAGAACAGAACATTTTTTTCCCCTTCCAACTTGCATCTGGTATCAGTACTAGAGACTCATTCATCACTTGTAAGCTATAATAAATTTTACTTGTCCCCAGCACTGATTCAAGATCAAGCAAAATAAATCCCAGCCTCAGAAACGCACCCTCGCTTAAACCAGGTGAAACTTTCATTCATCATATGTCAGGACCCTTAGAACTTGGTGGTCTGAAAAATTAGACATATTGATAATTGAACTGCAGACATGTGCATTGTACTGGAAGCATACGGCCCTCATTCCTGGCCTTTATTTAATTTCTGAGGGAGAGACAGCAAACTATTAACATTGTAAGTAGTTTCCTCTCCTCAGGGACTATCTCTCTTCCTTTTCCTCACCTTCACTCTCCCATCCTGAAGAAACCCACCATTAATTTCTCTCTCTCTCTCTCCTTGCAAATTACCATCACCTCTCCAGCCTCCCTATCCTCTTCAAAGTCCTTGAACATATTGTCAGCACCCAGATCCATAACACCTTCCTCAACCCCCTTTCTGAGCTCTGCCAGGCAGGTTTCCATCTCTCCCGCACCACAAAACAACCAAAACACCAAAGTCATGAACAATATTTCCTGTGGGCAGAATCGTCCCAGATTTGTACTAAGTGCGGTAGTGGGCAGGCCAAACGGCGTTTCACCTGCCAGCCACGATGGCGGCTTCTTGCGCCGTATCGTCCCAAACCCGCCGCATTAATTATGCATTCCCAGGAATGGCGGGCGGGCTCTCATTCGCCCGACACGCCATCACCTCGCCACTTCATCTCGCCAGGCGCCATATTTAAAATGCAGCCGCATGCACACTTGTCAGTGTTTCCAGCCCAGGGCTGCTGCATGGAAGACAGGATGGCCCCGAAAGGCAAAAAGACTGCAGCCCTCAGGTTCAATGATCCATCCCTCAAGCGCCTTTTGGATGCAGTGGACATCCACCACAAAGTCCCCCACCCCCACTCTGGCCACAGGTGGGGCAGCAACGTCACCAATCCGGCTTGGGAGGCGGTGGCAGAGGTGCTCAGTGCCATTGCCCTGCAAAAGAGGACAGCCACGCAGTGCCGAGAAAGGATGAAGGATCTCCTCCATTCCGCCAGGGTAAGCCACTCTCCTCATCACTCCCAGCTCACACACTCACAAACCCATCACACATCCACAGGGCCCTCACTCACTGCCAGTTCAAGGGACACCACCATTCACTCTCTCACACACACCCTCATTGTTCTCATCCCATCCATGTGACTGCTCACCACCCCACACATGCCAGGCATACTTATCATCTGGCCTGGCAGGCACCCTGCTTACACTCTCTCCATTTGTATTCATGCAGGACAAACTGGCACACAACAAGAGGGATAGATCGCAGACTGGTGGAGGAATGCCTGAAATCAAGGTCCTCACGGACATTGAAAACAGAGCCATCCTGCTGGCCGGCGATGATCTGGACCATTCTTGTGCTGATGGTGAGGTTGGCGATGCTCTACCAAGTGAGGATCCAGCAGTACAATATTCATCAGACAACCATGCTGTGAGTGATGTGTCCTGTTTCACAGGCCACTGCCATGCACTAATTATCTCTCCTTGCTTTCACAGGCACATCTGGGAAACAGACGAGAGAGTCCATGACCCAGGGCCTCAATCAAGCTCCGAGGAAAGCTCAGAAGAGGAATCTGCTGAAACCCTCCCTGAAGACCCATCACAGCGCTCACTCACACCCTCCACCAGCACAGAGACACACACTGCTGTGGGACCTAGTTCTAGAGCAGCCTCGGGATCACAACCTGGTGAACGTATTGCACTGTCTGATCCACAGCAGGTGGAAGGAGGGACTCTCCAGGTCCCCGGCACTCGGAGGACTGCTGGAGGCCAGAAATTTGCTGAGTCCAAGTCAGACGGCAATCCTCTGGACTGGATTATGTCACAGTTGCTGGAGCTGCAAAGGCAAGCTCGGGAACATCAGGAAAAGATGTCTGCTGCACTCCTCAGATTGCAAGGCACGATGTCTGCCTTCAGGCTAAGGTGATAGCACCAGAATGCCAATGCACCGAGGTCAACACTGGTAGGGTGGCGGCCGCTATGGAGACCTTGGTCCAGAACATCACTCCTGCACTGCTGTGCAGGCTGAACTCCATCGCCGACGACATAGCTGGCCTCCAACAATGTGTGCGCGAGAGGGGTGCAGGCACAAGATGTCAGTCACAGGCCCTCAGGCACCCATAGGGAGGAGGGTCACCAGGTGTAACCCCCGGGGCCATGCATCCAGATGACTCCAGGAGTGTTCTGCCCATCCAAATCCCCTCCTCCTGTGACCTCAGCGGCTCCAGCTTCACAGGCCAAGGAGGGTGCCACTGCCACACAGCAGGACCCCGAAAGCAGGCCGGGGCTCTCCAGGCCTTGGCCCCGCTAGGAGAACGCCCACCAAGGTCATCACAGACAGGAGTAGCAGTCAGCAGGCTGCCTCCACCTCCATTGTGGATGTTGGGGGAGCACCAAGACATAGTGGCAGGGTTAGGAAAGTCAAGAAGATGTAACTCTTTTAGAGTCAACCAATTAAACCAAATTAACAAAATAAGGGATAAATCAAGCACAGCCCCTAAGTCAGGTCAGCTATAAAACCAAGGAAAAACTTTAAAGGAAACTTACAAACATTAAACCAAAATGTGATTAAAGGGGTCAACAAACCACCCCAGTCCCCACGGCGCCCACCGGGCAAGGAAGGCCTCGAGAGTGCCGGCAGACACCGCGTGCTCCCTCTCCAGGGACACCCGGCTGCGAACGTAGCCGCGGAAGAGGGACAAACAATCGGGCGGGACTCCCCCCTCGATCGCCCGCTGCCTGGACCTGTTAATGGCCAACTTGGCCAGGCCCAGGAGCAGATTCACGAGGAGGTCCTCCTCCTTCCCGACCCCCTTCCGCACTGGGTGTCCGTAGATCAGGAGCGTGGGACTGAAGTGCAAACAAAACAGCAATAAAAGGTTCTTTAAATAACTAAAAAGGGAGTGCAACCCATGATACCCTATATAAACGTGGTCCATGGACTCCACAAGACCACAAAAAGGGCAGGTGTCTTGGGAGTCCGAGAACCTACACATCCTTCGATTGTGGGGGACTGCTGTGTGCAACAGGTCCCCGATAGAAAGCGGGAGGACACCTCCGTAGAGGGCCTCCCATCGGGGGCCTCCGCCGCCGGACGGCAACAAGGCACGCTAGGGCATGCAAGAAGATGTAACTCTTATTGAGGTTGCACAGCCTGGGCACAGGTGTTAATCACTTGTACATAATGTTCACTATTGTAAATAAACTCCCAAGAACGTCTCCCTCCCTATGGCACCTTGTTTTGATGAGCAGTGTTTGTGTCACTCAGATGTGAAACATTTCTACACAAGACAAAGGCAAGTGTCTCAGTCCAGGGCCTCTTCCCTGAATTTTGTGCAGCTTTCAGACCAAAGTGATGGTCCGGCCTCACACTCCCTGCACACATTACTGATGCCTGCACCTCGATGGTGCTTGTCATTGCTGCCAGAATGTTGTGGGCAGGCTTCACCGAATTCCATCATTCTCTCTGTGTGCTCTCAGCACCTTTAAGGAGGGGCTGGTCCCCATATCTTCAGCACCTGTGACCAGTGACGCTGTGCTCCTGAAGGTATCAAATGCAGAAAGTGGACAAAAGATCAGGTTGTTTTAAAGCTTCATGGCTGCGTCTCCATGATATGATCCTGATCACAAAGCGCAAGCGAGCTGCCCTCTGGCAGACAGGAGTCAGACATTCTCAGCGACCATGTGAAGATCTATGGAGTGCCCTCATTGCATGTCATCATCATCATTCTCCTGTAATTGAGCGACTATTAGGGTCTCCACTGCGTCTCAATGACAGGAGCATTTTCACAGAGAGTATGTGCGCTGCCAAGAGCCAGACTGGAGTCAAACGTTCACAGATGTAATGTGAGGATCTATGGTGTCTCCTCACTGCATGTCGCCATCATCCTCCACAAATATAGCAGTTATGAGGGCCTCCCAAGTGCACTTGCCTTGTCTGGCCAGAGTGAGTGCCTCATCGCCTTCATCATTGCCTATGAGGGCTTCCTCACCCTCATCACCGTCGACATCCTCCTCATCAGAGAAGACCTCCAGCTCCTTCATCTCCTCCTCAGTCAGCTCCTCTCCCCATTGCAGCGCCAGGTTGTAAAGGGCGCAGCAGGCTAAAATGATGCATGACACCCTCTGTGGGCTATATTGCTAGGTTCCACCAGACCGGTCCAGGCACCAGAATCTCATTTTCAGCATCCCGATGGTTTGCTTCACCAAGTTGCGAGTTGCAGCTTGAGCCTCGTTATACTGTCGCTCTGCTGCAGTCTGTGGCCGCTGCACGGGTGTCATCAGCCACATCCTCTGCAGGTAGACCTTGTCCCCGAGGAGACATCCCTGCAGCCTCTGTGGACCCTGGAAGACGTCAGGGATCTGTGGCCGATGAGAATATAGGAGTCATGGACACTCCCTGGAAACCATGTGCAGACCTGCAGGATGCAGTTGTGATAGTCGCACACCAGCTGCACATTCAACGAATGGAAGCCCTTATGGTTGACATAGTTGACTCCTTGTTGCAAAGGAAATCTGAACATAAGTGCAATTGATCACAATCTGCACCTGTGGATAACCCGAGATCTGGGCAAATCAAACGCTCTTGCATCCTGGCTCTCCTGGTCCTGGGCGAAATGCACAAAGTTGTTGCCCTTGTGAAGATGGCATCCGTGACCTCATGGTGACATTTGTGGGTGGTGGATTGTGAAATCCCACAGAGGTCACCTGTGGAGCCCCAAAAGGAGTCACTGGCATAGAAATTGAGTGCCATGGTCACTTTCACGGCCACTGGCAGTGGATGCCCTCCATGCCCCCATGGCGCCAAATCCTGCAGTCTCTGGCAGATGTGACCAACCAGTTCGCTATACCTGTGCAGTCTTCGGTGACACTGGTTCTCAGTCAGGAATGAAAAGTGGCGTCTATAGACCCTGGGTCTAGCTAGGCACCAACCAACAACGGCTCGCTGTGGTTCTTCAGCAGCATGTGTACGAGCCCCAACCACCCCTTCTTCCTGAGGGTGCTGGTCCTCTATCTGTGCAGCCAGGTACCTCCATCGCTCTCTTCTCCGTCGTCTCCACTCTCTGTACACCATGAGGCAAACAGCTAGTTCACCAGGCTCCAAGCTCCTGATGAACTCCTCCTGCAGGAAGAAAGAGAGAGATGCATGGGTTAGCTTCGGTAGTCTAAGAACCTCTCTTGGTTAAGTCTGAAGGTCCCTTAACACATCCCAAAGAGTGCTGGCCACCAGTTGGATGGCCAGAGTTTATGCGCTGCACGGCTGCCCGAAACTCCACCCACCTCCGCCCTACTCCATCTGACCAGTTGATGGCAGGCTTGCCAATGGACTGCATGTTGTGCTCTCAGCTCAGGCGCAGCCATTCTCCTAACCCACACTGCAAAGCTGCACTGTTAGCTTGAAATATGGGGGAGACTGATCCAAACCAGGATGATGACATTGCAAAGGGGCTGTGAGCGCCTCCACCAATGACTGCTCCACGACCAGCTTTAGCAAGGAGATTGTACAACGTGCTCAGTCATCCAACTGTTCTGCAGTTCACTAAAATGCTCATTGGCTTACAGTCTGTGCCCGAGGGGTGAAAGCTCTGGAGCACTTGACTGCACTTTCATGACTCTGCATTGCTTGAGTAGGCAGATAGGCTAGAGGCCCGACTCCACGCATGTCGATGTGGCTGGGTCTGAACTGTCACAGCTGCAGAGGAATGGTCACTTTATACAAGGTGTCCCTAATGCCTGGCCACTTCCCTCCCCCCCACTCTGCACGTGCTTGTGCACTACCTTCAACCGCAGGGCAGCCCTTCCCTCCATTCTCAAGTCGCCTCAACCACAGGGCAGCCCTTGCCTCCACCCCCAAGTCGCCTCAACCACAGGGCAGCCCTTGCCCCCCCCCACCCACAATGAACCTCAACCTTGAGGTCCAACAGGCATCCCCGGCGAGCACTGCACAACGTTACTGTGCACTCACCTCCGGGTTCCCCAAAATGCAGCCTGTCAAGTGTACACCTTATATATGCTGTTGTGAAACACATTGGCATACAATCACAACGACGTGGGCAGACAATCCAGCACAGGGGGTGGGGGGGGGATGGTTTCGGCAGGCTGGGCATATAATGATATGCAGATGTATTACAATGAGGTTCCTGATGCCTGATGGTGGGAAACACAGCCCACCATCGACGGGCTGAGCGGACGATCACAAACTGGTTTCATAACGTTTTCTGGCCTTCTCGCCATATTGTCTACTCACGCCGCCGAGCACGCCTGACGTCAGCAGGCGCCGAAAATTCCGCCCTGTGCCTATGATCATTGCGCATTATCCCTCCTTGGACCTCCACAACTGCCCTGCAACTTTTGACGTGGCTGACCACACCATCCTCCTCCAACACCTCTCCTCACACTGTTGGTCAGCTGGGATAGCCCTTGCGTGGTTCTCCTTTTAACCCCCACAAATTCCTCATTCCTTGGACTTCTGTGCATCCCCCTTTTTACTCCCCATCAACACTAGCACCTTCAATCACCTTGGCTCTTTTACCTGGAATTTATTCCCTAAACCCTATCTATTTCTCCACCTCTGCACTTCCTTCTCATCCTTTTAGATCCTCCTTAAAACCCAACTCCTTAATGAAAGATTTGATCGCCACCCTAATATTTGCTCCTGCTGCTCAATATTCATGTTTTTTCTTACACCTGAAATAATTTTATCAATTAAAATATGCTATGTAAATGCAATTGTTGCATTGTCTTCATCTGCAGGTTTCGGTAAATTTACCTTATTAAGCACCTACTGACTTGATGTACAGCACATCATCATAAAGCAGTTTTTTTCTATTTCTCTTTCAGTAAAATGCAACCCCTTGAACAAGAAGTGAGAGACACAATAGGGTTGTTTCATTGATTTTACACTCTCCGCGTCAGGAGCTGTCTTGAAAGCAGTGTAGATGGAGATCAACATTAACATTATAGGTTCAACTATAACTTATGACTTATGATATTATGGTACACTTCTCAGAATAGTGTCATGCAAATTGAAAAATACAATTACATTAAAGGGAACACATTTACTCCACATCCTGTTTACTCCTCATTGAACTTACGAGCGCCCAGTTTAAATTGAGTGAGTATTAAACTGTGCATCATCAATAGGTTCAATTTTATGAGAAAGGTTTGCGGGACAAATGCATTCCTGACTTTATTAAGAATGAGCCACAGCCATTGACCCCATGAACAAAGACTTGAATGATGATCTCTTGAGAATGATTTATTTATGACTTTTTTTTACCTCATCTGTAATTGCACATAATTTAAAAATGAAGTTTGCTTCAGTCCAGAAGTATGATTTATATGAGTCCAAACTTAAGGCTCTGTGGGCTTGTTTTTGTCAGTGGATTGGGGTGGGGGTTGGGGAGGGTATGGGTGCATTTACGCTTCCGATAGGAAGCTGCAAATACAAAGGATAGAAGAAATTGGAATCTGCCTTTATGATTTTCTATTTCAAATAGTACTTCCCTGTGGTTTCTCAAGAGCTGCACAATGCTTACTTGGGCAGATTCAACCCAGGTTCTTGGATTGTTAGCTCTTTGCAACAAAACGTGTTTGTTCGACCACGTGTGCTGCCTCTTCTTTCCACGTGCCCACTAAAACAGGAAACCTGCATTGACAAAGAGGTAAAGTCACCCAATCAGGAAGTTAAACTAACATAAAACATATGCTTTCTCAATTTATTCACCATTTAAAATATCGACCTATGTATTGTTAACGTCAGACTTGCTATGTTGTATTGGGTATTAAATATAGTAATTAGAAAAATCACATGCTTATTTATCTTTATTCCAACCAAGACTTATTTATAACTGGCTGGCTGAGAATTTAGCTGACACCGCTTCTCCTTTGCAGGCACAAAGCGAATACCTGAGCATCTGATAGGGTAGGTGGGCCACGGCCTGAAACTGGGGTTAGGCTCTTTACATGTGCAAATAAATGGCCTTATGCCTGTGTGATGTTCCCTTTCCAAAAAAATAAGTGGCCTGTTTGACGCCCGCCTTGCCAAATTGGAAGCCCTGAACATAGTTGGCCCAATGCCTGCCAACATTGTTCAGAAAAACCTGATCCACATCCACAAAAAGGTAAGCTTTTTTAACAAATTGCTTACCTGAATATGGTGATGGGAAGTGCAGGAGTGCCCTTCCCGGTTCAAATACAAGATTGTTTCAAGGCCTCTTTCAATTCCCTCCCGCATCTCCTGTAGGTTCTACTTGCATCCCTTCCCTTCCCTCCCAATCTCTCACCCTCTCTCCAAGGATCTTTTCCTCCCAATCCATTCCCTCTCCCTTGTTCTTCCCCTCACTCTCAATCCCATCTCTCCGTCTCCTGATTCTCTCCTCCTTCCAAAACTAATGCCTCCTTTTCCTGACCATCCCTCTCCCATCTTATAGCTTTCACCCATCTTCAAGGAGGTAGCGGCCCAAAAGTATAATCTTCGATGCCAGTCTGGGCACATCCAGCTGGCCCTAGTTGAGCTGCACACCCCCTTCATCCTGGAGGGTTGGCACCATCCAATACCTGGGCTGCTGTCTTTAGTTTGCAACTGGATTTAATAGTTAATATTTTCATAACCAACTAAAAGCCAACAAGTCTGTCACATTATGTTATTTTAACTAGAAATGAAGCATCATTATACACCATGTATTCATTATACTTTTCTCAATGTGAAGAGATTGGTTTCTCATGTCATTCAGATCTGAAGTCATTCGAATCCAGGCAAGCAATGAAAACTGTATCAAGGAGGTGGACTGACATCACTTTGGCTTCCTGCCAATCACCCATTAACTGCTACTGGTCCAAAGCAAAGTTATTATTTTTTAAGCTAACAAAAACAATGTCTACAGGTGAATATTGCCAGGAAACCTTTCTTAATTTTAGTAACAGTCCATCTTGTCAGATGGCTATTTGTTAACATTAAAAATGCGGCCACATTCAGGTTTTAATCAGCAAAGCTCTGCGCACCCGTGGCAGTATAACTCAGGTTTCCATTCATTTGAACAAGTATTGGTCACAAACATTCCTTGCAATATATCAATGCTTTCACAGGCAGAGAGTCATGAAATCCTACAAACAAAACCTCTACACAATTCCAGGAGTTTAGATTTTGCAGATACTAGGTCATGACAATTTTTCACAATAGTTTCAGCTAACTAAGTTTGGAACCTCTTATATTTTTTACTGAGTTTAAGAAAGGTAGACAAACTTTAATTAGCAAAGATCAGACAATACCTCGCAATGTTTTAAAATCCAGAAGGTTTTTTGAGTCTCCGAAAATGAACAAACTTTTTAGAATGTGGTTGCAGCCAAACTGATTATTATTAATGAGTGAAATATTTAACTATAACAAGGGAATGATGTATTGCAGTATCTATCTGCTGATACCTTTAACTCTTAACCTTCTGAATAAAGAGATGTTTTACTAGAAATGAGTAGCATTGTAATTAGTATAAATCTGATTCTTTGGAGACTGAGATTTCCTGCTTTAGTGGAATCCTGGCACATCTTTCGTGGGTTGAGGTCTCTGCCCACCATTAGGAGGACCCCCTGGCCCAGACTATTTTGCTGGAGCCAGAGTCACTTGAATTTTCAGGAGGGATCTCGAGTATCCTTTGGGGTCCCCTTTAAATGGTGCTAGTCGGTGGGGTGGGGTAGGGGGGCTGGTGTGGAGGTCTCTCTTGTAGCCAAGCACATGTTGGGCTGCAAGTGTTTCAGAAAGGGCATTAACAGGACCTGCAAACTGTGCGACCATTGAATATGGCAATAAGGAAATATTGCTGCGCGTATATTGAGCGTAGCTCTGACCTTTTCTGAAGTATTAAGTTCCACGTATCTAGTTTTTGAGGAGACAATCCAATAATTCACTGGGATGATACTTGTCATGAAAGTACTCAGCTATGAGAAACTGGGTAAACTTGGGTTACAGTCTCTGGCAATGTGAATGTTAAGAATTTATCTGAATGGGGAATTTGAGGTTACGCTGGAAATTTAGAAGATAGATAATAACAAACGGCGGGGGACCTTCAGTAGGGGAATCTAGAATAAGGGACCATGTTAAAATCAAGCCAAGAAGAAAATTAGAGGCATTTAAAATGATCTACTGGTATTAAGGATAAGAGAAAGGGTGGGGAATTAAAATTAAAAAAATGTCTTGGCTAACAAAATGTTGGATCAGACTTAATGGGCCAAAAGACATAAACAAGTTCAAACATTTATTGACATTTTTCATGTTTATTGAATTTCTTCCAGCCAACATTTGTTTCTAACTGTGCACGAAAAACACAAAAGCTCAATGCAGCATTAGTCACGGTGATTGTTGACCAAACTTGTGCATTAAGCCATGTTTATGGCTTTGGTCTTGACAGCATAAAAAATAAAACGCTAAAAGATCATTCAGCCACTTCTCCCCACACACAACATGCTGGGTGATGGGCTCTGTTTCATTTATTCAAGCTCTGTCAGGGTAAACATTGAAGAAATTAAAGTTCTGTGAAGTTACTCCCTTAAATACCAAGGAAAACTCCAAATAGCAGAAATCTTTTGAATGTCAAAGGCATTGCACAAGTCTTTAAAAATCTTTCTCAATCCAGTTTTCTGCTAACCTTTGTCTGCGAGCCTCAGGGCAGTGTTGCTTTTTGAGATTAACTCCCGTTTTCAAGCATCAGAATTATTCTGTCATGGTACATATCAACAATTATATTACAAAGATGAATTCAGTCACAGAACCACTCATCTGTGCAATGAGTAGCAGCTAACGTTGCCACTAAGTCTGTTTATTTAACAAACCCTTATTTTCAGGACTAGGCAACTATTTTTTTGAAATCACTTTGAAATATTTTGTTAAAAGCTGTGGTAATAAATTGTGACAGAAATGTATCAATGTCAAGTGGGCGAGATGCACGAATGGATGAATGAATGAAAATTGAACATTCATCTAATCAAATAGTGGATCATTCAGTATAAAATCACAAAGTCCTGAAAAACTAAAAGGTCACATTCACGAATACACAAACCTAAGTAAATTGTGGATAGGTAAAGAGCAGCCATTCATCGAGCCTGACCCATGTCTTAATGTAGCAATTAAGCATCATGAACCCTTATGCTACCTATCCAACAGCAGCCTTGGAACCTCCTGGGAGAGGTGAAAGGAGCAGAAAAACTCAAGGTCAATTCAACAAAAAAAGGAGTCCTGGAAGCTTCCTGTCTAACCTGCAAAGGTGATTAAGGCAAGTTCCAGGACACCACAGTGGCCATGAAGGACATCACCCAAAATCCCATTTATTCATGAACATAATGATTCCAGTTCCAGCCAGGGATTCATCCAGCTCCCATCTACAAGCTTGTGGTGAATCCGCATTGACTGCACAAGCTGGCAGCTATATATTTGTTTATTTATTATTCGTTCATAGGGTGTGGGTATGGCCAGGCCGGCATTTATTACCCATCCCTAGTTGCCCTTGTTCAGAAGGCGTTTAAGAGTCAACCACATTGCTGTGGGTCTGGAGTCACATGTAGACCAGACCAAGTAAGGACAGCAGATTTACTTCCCTAAAAGGCAATAGTGAACCAGATGGGTGTTCACAACAACCGACAATAGTTTCATGGTCATCATTAAACCTTTAATTCCAGATTTTTGTTGAATTCAAATTCCACCATCTGCTATGGTGGCATTCAAACACGGGTCCTCAGAGCATTACCCTGTGTCTCTGGATTACTAGTCCAGCGACAATACCACTACTCCATTGCCTCCCCTTTATCTTTTAGATATTTATTGCTCTGTAAATTTGTAGGCCCCAGATATCAACAGAGGCATAACCCCAGCAAAGTTTATGTGGTCAAGAAAGGGGTCTCCATGAATAGTTCGTTTATGTTCTGTAGATACATCTATCACAGCGCACAACCCTGCTGCCCTCACCTAAGGCCTCAGAAGTTCAGAGGGAAGTGGGTTGATTGTAGAGCAGCAACAAGCAGCCTCAACTCCAGCACCCA
The DNA here is from genome assembly GCF_964194155.1 of Cetorhinus maximus. Classification (NCBI taxonomy): domain Eukaryota; kingdom Metazoa; phylum Chordata; class Chondrichthyes; order Lamniformes; family Cetorhinidae; genus Cetorhinus; species Cetorhinus maximus. The sequence continues at coordinate 26,940,253 of NC_135885.1, read as the reverse complement.
CCCCCCCCACTGCACCCCCCAACACCATCCCCCCCACCAACCCCGCCACCATCCCACTAACCAACCACACACCAGAAAGCAAAGGATCATGGCCGCCACTGGTCTCTGTTAGTGTTCAAAATTACAATGTTGAAGGCATTTGTAGACATGAGGAGGAACTTGTGATGGATGCACAAGGGTGAGAGTTTTAAATTTGAAGTTCTGGGGGAATGGGAGCCAACGCAGGTCAGTGAGGTAAGGGATTTTGTTTAGAATAGGATTTGCACTTCTCTTGTGGATAAGATTTGCAGAGGGGGAAATCAGGACAAGAGAGCATTGGAGTAGTCAAGACTGGAGCTGGCAAAAACATGGATGATGATTTCAGTGTCAAACGGGGTAAGGCAGCAACAGGAGTGAACAATATTACAGGAGATGGAAGTAGGTAGTGTTTGAAATAGGGCGGATATGGAGAAAAATTCAACACAAAGCTCTCTGATCCTCCAGCTTGCTAATCGTCTTCGGAATTTCGTGTCATGGACCGCTGTGCCATAAATGTGCAAATGCCATGAAACAAGTGTAAAGCAGCATAATAATGTAAATCGAGGTCCAACCCTGGATGTGTGATTCTGATTGTGAAATTCAGGTTTGTGGTACCAATGCTCTGCCTAGATGTACCAGGCACCGAGTGGCCTAACCAGTAAAGGGAGGCCACTCAAAAAAAGACCCAGAATCTTTTGGGTTTGTCTTTGAGGAACAAGCCTGAAACTCTAGGGTTCATGTTAAAATTCCAGTCCATAGTTGGTGGGTTTTAGACTCCCTTCCAGGATCTCACTCCTTTACTATCCCCATGCCTGACCAGCCCCTGGTTCACTGTTAAGAGTTGGTCACACTGTTCCTTACAAGCAAACTGCAACAGGGTGTCCATATGCCACTTCCAGCTCACCAGATTAACTGAGGTCTGAAGTCAACATTAACTCTGGTGAAATGAATCAGTGCCTAGAGCCTTCTTTTTGCTAATATTGCACCCGTTCCAAGTGTAATCCAAATTTCTTGGTCATGAGGTTAGAAGTTCAACATGGTTTGAACTGAACACTGAGGGCCAGAATTTACATGCCCCCACCAGGCATGTTTTCGGCAAGGTTGGGGGTTGAGTAGTGGGGGTCATGTAAAATAGGTCGGTTGGCTAGCCCACCACCTTCTCACCCACCCTGAGCTCACACCCATAATATGCTAGGCTGGCAGGCGCTGAAATTGGCAGCCCACCCACCATTTGTAAACAAATAATTAAGGGTCATTTAGGCTTGTTAACAAGCCTATTGACTTGAATAATACACTGCACACGCCGTAACATGGTTTGCGGAGGTAGTGGGGTGGGGGGCAGTCAGGCGAGAGTGGGCAGGCCGTTTTTAAAAGCCATTATGAATAACGGCGGGAAGGTCTGGAGGGCACCTCATTCGGTGGGTGACCTGCATGCATTGGGGGCACCCCCCCCACAAGATGTGCCCGCCCTCCCCTCTCTGATCACCATCTTCCGTGCTGTTGGTCTGACAGAACATGGCCCCCTCACTCCCTTTTCCCTTTCCCCTGGCTCTGGGATCCATCACCACTCTAAAACCCCGGGACTTACCTTTATGAGTAGCCACATTCCTCTTCAGCCTTCTTCCTGGAAACCCAGCTATGCCCAATACTCAGCTCTGGCACTGCCAGGGGTGATGGTGGCCGGGCATGGAGCAAATCGGCTTCTGACCCACTATACTTCCACGGTGGGGGAGGGATGGTACACCACTGCCAAAGTAACAAATAGCACCCTTGACTTTGATAATGGTTGTATCAGTGCCTTTAAGGACAGGAACCTGACTCAAACCTGATGGAAACAATAAGACGGATAACTAATAATGTTCAATTTGTCAACAATAGCTTCAACTGAACCCAGCTGTCATGGTCTCCTATTGTTTGACCTAATTGTAATCATAAAAACAGATGTAATATATCCCATTGTGTTACAGGAGATAAATTTACAACATTCAGTTTCCAATAACTGTTTATGAAACCATGTGTTTCAAAGGGGGACTTCAAAGCCCCTGATATTAGTCACAATAGCTTGAGGGCTGATTTAATCTTGGAAATAAACACTGATAAACTTTGACTGATTCACCATGAATCCACTCTGTGAAATATGTCTAGACATATGAGTCTTGACATACAAACAGTGCCATTTTTAAAGCCTATTAATTGAGATATAAGATACAGAATTCAAAGCACTTACCAATGCTTTATTTTATTTGAATAATTACTGAAGTTATTAGAAAAATGGATACTTGGGACTGAGCTACAAGGCTGAGCAACTTGTATAATCATAATAATGTCGTAACCATGGAAATGAATCTCATATGAGTTTACAAGACATCATTTAATTTGAGATAAGTACACATCCTTATTAAATCATAAACTTTGCATTTAAATCTACTTCATAAAATTTCAGGATTTCTTAACATTCACAGTAGACCCAATGGGTGGAGGAGAGTGTGAGAGGAGGACCCTGGGACAGGCAGTCAGCAGCACCTAGAGGAGAGTGTGAGAGGAGGACCCAGCAACAGGCAGTCAGCAGCACCTAAAGGATCTAGTCTATCCAGAGGATCTAGCATCTAGTCTATACTCAAGTAGGAGAAGGGTAAAATAAAAGCAAGGGTCCATATTCTATTTAGTTAAGATATGTCTGGGAGCTCAGTCCTGTGATTTGCACACCCTGAGCTATGTGGGAAATCTTAGACCCTCCTGGCGGTCTGGGTGCCCATGTGTGCAGGAGGTGCCTCCGACTGGAGCAACTCGAGCTCCGGGTTTTGGAGCTTGAGCGGCAGCTGGGGGCACTATGGTGCATTCATGAGGTGGAGAGGTTCGTGGATAGCACGTTTCAGGACATGGTCACCTCACAGCTTAAGGAAGTGCAAACAGAGAGGGAATGGGTGACCACCAGACAGAAGAAGGGGACCAGGCAGGAAGTGACAGGATCCCCCGAGTGCATCTCGCTCGCAAACCATTTTTTGGCCTTGGAAAATGGCGAAAGTGACGATTCCTCTGCAGAGGCCAACCAGAGCCAAGGCCATGGCACTGTGTGTGGTCCAGCTGCTTGGCAGGGGTGGGGTGAGGGGGTGGAGGAAGAAGCGTGGAAGGGTAATAGAGGTAGGGGATTCATTAGTGAGGCTAGTAGACAGGTGCTTCTGTGGCCATAGACATGACTCCAGGATGTATGTTGCCTCCCGGGTGCCAGGGTTAAGGATGTCACAGAACGGCTGCAGGGCATTCTGAAGGGGGAGGGTGAACAGCCAGAGGTCGTGGTCCATGTTGGGACCAATGGCATAGGAAGAAAGAGAAATGAGGTCCTGCAAGCAGACTTTAGGGAGTTAGGTAGGAAATTGAAAAGCAGGACTTAGAAGGTAGTAATCTCCAGATTACTCCCGGTGCCATGCAGTAGTGAGTATAGAAATGGAGGGATAGAGCAGATGAATGCTTGGCTGGAGAAATGGTGCAGGAGGGAGGGCTTTAGATTCTTGGGGCATTTCTGGGGGAGGTGGGACCTGTACAAGTTGGACGAGTTACATCTGAACAGGAACGGGACTGACATCCTCGCGGGGAGGTTTGCTAATGCTGTTGGGGGTGGATTTAAACTAAATTGGCAAGGGGATAGGATCCTCAAAAGTAGTTCACAGGGGAGAGAAGCTAAGATGGAATTAGAAGTTAAAACACTAGTAAATGAGTCTAGAAGGCAGAGGAAACATAGGCTAAATAAGAAAGAAGTGAGTTTAGCAAGGCTATATGGAATAAATTTAAAGCAAGGGGCTTGAGGAATAAGACAGACGAGCTGAGGGCACAGATCGGCACGTGTGAGTATGATATCATAGCTATGACTGAGACTTGGCTAAAAGAAGAGCAGAATTGGCAGCTTAACATTCCTGGTTATAGGGTATTCAAGCGGGATAGAGGGGGCGATAGAAGAGGAGAGGGGTTCACAATATTGATCAAGGAATCAATTATAGCAGTGAGGAGGGATGATATCTTGGAAGGATCATCAAATGAAGCCATATGGGTGGAAGTAAAAAACACAAAAGGGGCAAACATGCTGTCGGGTGTGTACTATAGACCCACGAACAGACAGGGAGAGATAGAGGGTCAAATATGTAATCAAATTTCAGAGAAGTGTAAGAACAATAAGGCACGGGGATTTTAACTACCCAAATATTAACTGGGATAGTTTTAGTGTGCAAGGTAGGGAGGGAGCAAAATTCTTAAGTTGCTTCCAGGAGAACCTTTTTAGCCAGTGCGTAGAAAGCCCAACAAGGGAGGGGGTGGTTTGGACCTAAGATTTGGAAATGAGCCCAGGCAGGTGGAAGGCACATCAGTAGGGGGGCGTTTTGGAGATAGTGATCATAACTCAGTTAGATTTAGGATAGTTATGGAAAAGGATAAGGTTGGGCCAGGAATAAAAGTTCTAAACTGGGGAAAGGCTAATTTTACTAAGATGAGATACGATTTGGCCCAAGTGGACTGGGAGCAGCTACTTGCAGATAAAACTGTGTCAGAGCAGTGGGAGGCATTCAAGAAGGAAATAGTGAGAGTACAGGGCAAATATGTTCCCATAAAGACAAAGGGCCAAGTCCGGAGAACCCTGGATGTCAAGGGACATAAAGGTTAGGATTAAGGAAAAAAGAGAAGCTTATGGCAGATACCAAGGGAGAGTCCCTAGAGCAGTATAAAAAGTGCAGTGGGGACCATAAAAAGGAAATTAGGAAAGCTAAGAGAGTGCATGAGAAAGCATTGGTGGGTAGAATAAAGGAAAACCCAAAGGGTTTTTTTAAAATATATAAAGAGCAAGAGAATAACTAGGGAAAGAGTAGGGCCAATTAGGGACCATAGAGGTAATGTGTGTGTGGGCCAGGAAGATGTGGGTGCAGTTCTCAATGAATACATTGCATCGGTCTTCACAATGGAAAAGGACAATGCAGATATTGACATTAGGGTGGACGTCTGTGAAATATTAGAGGAAATTAACAAAGAGAGAGAGGAGGTATTAGCAGGTTTAAAAGCCTTAAAAGTGGATAAATCCACAGGTCCGGATGAGATGTATCCCAGGCTGTTGAGGGAAGCAAGGTAAGAGGTGTCGGGGTCCTGATGGAAATTTTCAAATCCTCTCTGGCCACAGGTGAGGTGCCAGAGGACTGGAGGACTGCTAACATTGTCCCATTATTAATAAAGGGAGGAAGGGATAGAGCAGGAAATTAGAGGCCAGTCAGTCTAATCTCGGTGGTGGGGAAGTTACTAGAAAGAGTTCTGAGAGACAGAATATGTCTGCACTTAGAGAGACATGGAATAATCAGGGATAGTCAGCATGGATTTGTTAAGGGAAGGTCGTGTTTGACAAATTTGATCGAATTTTTTGAGGAAGTAACAAGGAGTGTTGATGAGGGTAATGCATTTGATGTGGTTTACATGGACTTTAGCAAGGTTTTTGATAAGGTCCCTCATGGCAGACTGATCAAAAAAGTAAGAGCCCATGGGATCCAAGGCAAAGTGGCACGTTGGATCCAAAATTGGCTGAGAGGCAGGAAGCAGAGGTGATGGTAGAGGGATGTTTCTGTGACTGGAAATCTGTTTCCAGTGGGGTTCCACAGGTTTCGGTGTTGGGGCTCTTTCTGTGTGTGGTGTACATAAATGATTTGGACTTAAATGTAGGGGGTATGATCAAGAAGTTCGTGGATGACACAAAAATTGGTAGGATGGTAAATAGTGAAGAGGATAGCTGTAAACTGCAGGAGGATATCAATGGACTGGTCAGGTGGGCAGAGCAGTGGCAAATGGAATTCAGCCTGGAAAAGTGTGAGGTAATGTACTTAGGGAGGGCTAACAAGGCAAGGGATTACACCATGAATGGTAGGACCCTGGAAAGTACTGAAGATCAGAGGGACCTTGGTGTGCATATCCACAGATCCCTGAAGGTAGCAGGGTAGGTGGATAAGGTGGTTAGGAAGACATATGGGATACTTGCCTTTATTAATTGAGGCATAGAATACAAGAGCAGGGAAGGTTATGCTGGAATTGTATAAAACGCTGGTTAGGCCACAACTGGAGTACTGCATGCAATTCTAGTCACCACATTATAGGAAGGATGTGATTGCACTGGAGAGGGTGCAGAGGAGATTTACCAGGATGCTGCCTGGGCTGGAGCGTCTGAGCTATGAGGAAAGATTGGATAGGCTGGGGTTGTTTTCCTTGGAGCAGCGAAGGTTGAGAATGGACTTGTTGGAGGTGTACAAGATTATGAGGGGTATAGATAGGGTGGATAGGAAAGCACTTTTTCCATTAGCAGAGGGGTCAATAACCAGGGGGCATAGATTTAAGGTAAGAGGTAGAAGGCTAAGAGGGAGTTGAGGAGAAATCTTTTCACCCGGAGGATAGTGGGAGTCTGGAATTCACTGCCTGAAAGGGTGGTTGAGTCGGAAACTCTCATAACATTTAAGAAGTATTTATATATTCAGTTGCATTGCATAGCCTCCAGGGCTATGAGCCAAGCGCTGAAAAATGGGATTAGTGTAGTCAGATCTTTGTTGACCAGCGCAGACTCGATGGGCCGAAAGGCCTCCTTCTATGCTGTAAACGTCTATGAGCCTATGAGGGTGGCATTTAATGCAGCCAGGGAGCAAGACCTCCGCCACCAATACTGCCTAATATTTTGACGCTGTTTTATTTGAGTGATAGGCCTGGGCACAGGGCGTAGAGGAGGGACGCAAAGTGAGACAATAGCAATTGGTACTTTTTATAGCAGCAGGGAAAATTGAGGGAGGTGAAGATTTTTGAGGTGCTATGAAAGAATGAGTTAAAACAATCACCTCAATTTCAATATGACAAGGACCCAGAGCAATGAAGAGAGAGCTGGATGATGAATTTGGAGCTTGGTGGTATTAAAGGAGAGGCAATGACCTGAGTGTTGAACACAAAATATATTAAAGGCATTTAGTAACACTAGCTAAAGAGCATTATTACTGGAAGTGTATTAGAAATTACACTGCATGAAATGAGCTTTAGCTGATCAGAAACCTTTAAAATTGATGACGATAAAGTCAGAGTTGGTTTTATCACAATAATCTCAGCTCAAGCACGTCATTGTTAGAACATGGGTCACTAACGAAACTTTCAAAGCAATCCTGATCTAACACATCTGACCCAATCAAAATACACATTTGTCTCAGATATCCAAATCCTGCTGAAAAAGCACAGTCTAGCAGCACCTGGTGTGACGGCATCATTACTGTAACTGTAGAGTGACATACAAGTAGATTTATACACGCCTCCTTTGAAGAGCAAGAAAAAGCAGTTCCTTTGAAGTAATAACTAATTGGTGTCAATTTTTATGGGAGCTCATTAAACGGCCGTGTATTCTGTCATTCTACTTATCAACCGCTCCCCCACCACCCACCCTACACGACAAATTGCATAGCGGATGCAATGAACAAAAAAAAGCAAATATTGGTGATGTTTATGGGGAGGGGGACGGCGTGGAGGAGGGCAAAAGTCAGCTGGAGAATGCATTGAGGCCAGAACTGACCACACTTTAATGGCAGGAGGCCTGAATCGTGCCTGAATATGGGCATGTACTGCCCATGGCTGTTTGCATTGTGCAGGGTAACACGTAAAATTCATGCTGGGACCTCATTAAAAGGATTCAGGCAGGCAGCCAGCGTTACCTGCACAATTCATTGGCCATCGGCCTGTTTGAAGGGGTGGGGAACCAGGCAGCTCTGATGCCACCCAAAGGCAGGCATCACCATGGTGGCTACTGGCGGAGGTCAAGAATACCGGACACCAGAACAGCAGCATTGTGATGCTGTGGGGGGGAAAAGACATCATTGCTGCCACGCTGCGTGTGGAGATGCTGTCATCATAGGTTCCCCATCCACAAGCCTGTGTGTAGCCCTCAATTAAATAATAACAATGTAAATAACAACAAGGAAAAGAATGAGCACAGGCCTCGGCCAGTGCTTCACTCAGCAGTGTGAAGTACAAGAATGACCCTGTCCAGGGAAGTGACCATTTGCATTGTTAAGTGACCCCAAAATAAAAAAAAACAGATCTAAAGGCGTCCAGTACCAGACAGTGGACAGACCAGCTATCCGGTATAAAAGAAGATGAGTGGCCACCCTAGGCAACACCTCTTAAAGGGGACTGTATACAACAGTGAAACTGGCCAGCTTCATAAATATGTCTGGTGTCCTGACAATAGTTCTCCATTGCCATGTTGGAGAACCTGATACATGTGCTGGTCAGGGGGCAGCTGATCACATTCTTCCCAGGGGTCATAAATCCCCCAGAAAACAACTCTGTCCTCACTGGAAGGTCGATGCCAGGATCCGAGCACTCAGGACATGGCTGCAACACCAAAAGACTTCACTAGAGTTGCCAAGGTAAGAATACTTTACTCTCCGCTCAAAGCTCCAACACCTTCAGATTCACTATCCACAATATTTTCCTCAGTAAAAGGAATGGAAATTGAGCAACGGATTAGCTCTGGTTGGAGTAATTGGGAGAAGTGCAGTGGAGTGTTGACTGATTGAAAAGCACCACTGAAACAGAAAGGAAGAATCTACAAGAGGGTTGTGAGACCAGTCATGTTATATAGTGCGGAAATGTGGGCAACATCAAGAAGAGAGGAACAGTGACTAGATACTAACGATATGTGAATGTTGAGATGGAAGTGTGGAGTAATGAGGAAGGACAAGATCAGTAACCAGTACACCAGGGGGGTCAGTGAAGATTAAGGAATCATTAAAGAAAGCAGCCAAGAAGAGACTGAAATGGTACTGTCGTCTGTTGCAGAGAGAGAGAGAGAGAGAGACGAAATGTGGTGAGGCGAGTGATGGAGGTGGGACTGCCAGGAAGAAGAGGAGGAAGGCCTAATTTCAGATGGAAGGATGTGGTTTCGATTGACTTAAACACGATGGGACTGGAAGAAGAATGGGTGACTGACATTAGGAGGTGGAGAAGGGTGGTCAACCAGCATTGTGGCGACCACAAGTAAAATGGGAGAAGCTGAAAGAAGAAAGCACAGATGTCATGCCTAAATATTTTAAAATCATGTTCCTTCTTAATAAATTTCCCTAGCAGCTTTAGGGAGGGTGACAGGGCAGCAGAAAAAGGCCAGTGTGTTCCGAATGGCCTTAACATCTCCAAATCAAGAAAGAGGAAAAAATAACTAGGGCTCCTGATAATCATGCTAGATGTCAGGCATTAATGCCTCCACAGTCAAACAGCATGTCGCAATTCATTATGCAGGCTCACACACTTTAAAGAGAAGTTAGAGAAAAAGGGGAGCACAGTAGTGGGAAAAATCATTTTATAAACCTAGCAAAGGCTTATTGTCTTATGTCAATATTAGCGTCTGGAGCAATGTTCAGCTGAGCTGGTGCCAGTCAAGGAGCAGATACGCTGTAGTGTGACATGAGTGTCAGATTATAGACTGAGAGGAATCACTAATAGCTCGACCTGACAATAGGCTGTCATCTTCATAGAGCTGAGGCACCATTATTGTTAAGTCTTCAGGCGGGGAACTATACTAATTGCTTAAGAAATGAGTGGATTCAGAGAATGTAACTGGCGCCGCTTCACACCACAGACTATCGAGAGCTGGCTGATGCGACGAGGTGTCACAGAGTTTGTATTGTACTGAACCAGTCTTTATAGAGCACAGCACTTCATGTCCTGCAGCACTGGAGACTTAACTTTGAAAACAGAATGTTACCTTGTGATTTCCAGCATGAATGTCAGGCTGATTCCTGGGAAGGCAGGATTGACGTATGAGGCAGTCTCATCATCCAGCAGTTCTGTTACAGGTCAGACTTTCTCCCAACACCTTTTCTTGTTTAAGTGACTTGACAATAGTTTCACTAAGCAGTCCAGGTCACTATAACCCAAAACCTGTGTTTTTATTCACTGCCTTATTGAGCTATAAAGGGGCCATTTGTAGATCCGCATTCCATGATTATACAGCATTATGCCTGGGAAATTAAGGGATGCATCTCTGCAATTTCCTGAGATGCGCTCTGAGAGCATCTCTCCCTATTAGATTCACCAGATCGTAGAATCATCCCAAAGTATAGGCTTTCTTTATTTGTTCATGGGATGTGGGCATTGCTGGCTAGGCCAGCATTTATTGCCCATCTTCTCCAGAGATGATCCACGTGTCATCTAACTATTCAACCGTTTACCGAGACATTATGGGAGAGAGGTCCTGTCGCAGCACTCACTTCGCCTAACAGCCAATTGGGCCCATCTCCAAAGTTCTTCGCGAGAACTGTGTCTCCTACCATGAAATTTCTTTCATGATTATGGCCATCATGTCTAGCCTTCTGGGCCTCTTGGCTTCTCTCCAACTTCCCCCCTAAATTCGGCCTGATAAGAGTTAGATGGGTGTGGAGACGTCTCTTCATTAATAATTCAGCAGGGGCAAATACGTGGTCGTGTGTGGCGTCGTCCGGTATGTGAACAGAACCGTGAGAATCTGGAGCTGATGGAATTCCCGTCCAGCTTTTTCATCCTGGACTTAAAAGTTTGGTCTGCCCGCCTAGCCAAATCATTAGAGGCAGAGTGGTAAGGCGAGGTTTCGATATGTGTCATTCCGTTGAGGGTTGCAAACCTGTGGAACTCCTCGCTGGTAAATGCAGTTCCGTTGTCTGACTTGAGCACCTCTGGTAACCCGTGCACTGCAAAACTTTATTACAAATGGCCTACGGTGGCAGCAGATGTGGGTGGCTGGACTTTGTAGACATCCATCCACTTGGAGTGGGTGTCAATTAGTAAAAGGAACATTGTGTCCAAGAAGGGCCCCATGCAGTCGATGTGGAGGCACACCCATGGCAGCCCCGGCCATTCCCAGGGGTGCAATGGAGCTAAAGGGGGTAGCTTTTGTACCTGTTGGCATTGAAGACAACTTTTCACTAGGGTTTCGATATCTACATCCATCCCTGGCCACCGCAAGTAGCTGCGCATGAGCACCTTCATCCTACTAATGCCAGGGTGAGCGCTATGTAATTCGGCCTTCGCCCTCTCAGGAGCATGATAACCCTTGCTCCCGAGAGCAATATGCCGCCCTGGCAGGTGAGCTCATATCTGCAAATGAAATAAGGCTTCATGTCATCAGACTTTGGCTCGCCTGACCATCCACTGAAGACCTGATCCTGGACGTGAGGTAAAAGTGGATCTCGGCTTGTCCACTCATGGATTTGTTTGGCCTGGACAGGGGAGGAATCCAAAAAATTTAGTACTAGGACAAGGTCCTGGGGAATTGGAACCTTTATGTTGTTATCTGGCAGGGGGAGGCGGCTCAGCACATCATCATGTGTGATCTGGCTTCCTGACTGGTGGGTAAAAGTGTATTCATAAGCAGCCAATATTAATGCCCACCTCTGGATGTGAGCAGATGCGATGGGGGGTATCACCTTATCCTCTCCAAATAATTCCAGCAGAGGCTTGTGGTTGGATATAATGTGAAAATGGCAACTGTGGAAGTATTGATGTAATTTCCAAACACCAAACACAACAGACAAGCCCTCCTCCTCAATTTGAGAATATCATCGCTCTGCAGCACTGAGCTTGTGAGATGTGTAACCAATGGGTTGTTCGGAGCCATCTGCCATCCGAGGTGAAAGTACAGCTCCTACTCCGTAAGGGGATGTGTCGCAAGTTAAGATCAACTCTTTTTTTGGGTCAAAGTGGACCAGTAGGGCCTATGATCTTAACAATTGCTTTACCTTTAGAAACACCTCCTGGTGCGGAGCTTGCCAAATCCATTTATGGTTTTTCTTAAGCAATGCATATAACGGAGTCAGTATGTTGATCGATTTTGGAAAAATGGCCCATAGTGGTTTATTGTGCCTAAGAATACCTTTAGTTCTGTAGTGTTTCTCGGTGCAGGTGCCTCGTGAATAACCTTGACCTTTTCTTCCACGGGATGCAGGCCCTGCGCGCTGACCTTACGGCCCAAGTAAACTACCTCTTTGGCTTGAAAAGGCATTTCTCTCATTTCAAGCGCATCCCTGCTTGTGAGAAGCATTTCAGTACCTTCTCCAAATTAGTTAAGTGTTTTTCGTCAGTTCGCCCAGTGACTAAGACATCATCCAGATAAACAACGACATGGTGCAGTCCCTGAAGCAGATTTTCAATGGTACGCTGGAAAATAGCACATGCCGAGGAGACCCCAAAGAGTAGTCGAGCATATTGATACAACCCTGGATGTGTATTGATGGTCACAAATTCCCTAGAGCCTTCTTCCAACTCTACCTGCTGGTAGGCGTGGCTCATGTCGAGTTTTGAATATTTGATGCCTCCTGCCAATTTCGAATATAATTTGTCAATCTTTGGTATCGGGTGCCTATCAAGTTTGGGCACTCTGTTTACAGTTAACTGACAGTCACTGCGTAAGTGAACACTTTGTTCTAGCTTTAGTGCGGGTACTATGGGTGTCGCCCACTCAGAAAATTGCACTGGTTGTAAGACACTCAACTTTTTCAGCCTGTTTATCTCGGTCTCGACCTTGTCCCGTAGAGCATAAGGGACTGGTCTGGCTCTGATAAATCTGGGCTGTGCATTAGGGTCTATGTGGATTTTGGCTTGTAGCCCACGAATCCTTCCTAGCACGTCACTGAAAATGGAAGCGTACTTTTGTAACAATTCCTGTAAGTTTCTAGTTCTGATTTGAAAATCTCAGCCCATTGCAGTTTAATCTTTTTGAGCCAGTTGCGACCAATTAAACTGGGGTCTGCCCCAGCTACTACTGAAAGGGGTAAATTTGCAGACTGATCCCCATACTGCACCAGGACTTGACATATCCCTTTCGCTCTTATTCTTCACCCATTTATGTTTTTAATTTAGTGTCTGATTCTTCCAAACTTAAAGGATGGACTCCTTTATTAAGTGTCTGAACGTATGTTTTCCTATGACAGACATTGATGCCCCAGTATCGACCTCCATCTTGATGGGTTGTTCATTGATTCTAATGACTACCTGGGTTGGCTCAGTTCTACCCATTTTCAGATTGTATAATGAATAGATGTCAGATTCTGCTTCCTCTGGTTCTTCAACGAGACAAATTTCATGATTTCTACTTCTGTTTTTAAAATGCTGTCTCAGCCGATCTTCACAGTGCCACATTATGTGACCATTGCAGTGGCACAAAAAGCATTCGATATTTATGAACTGTCGATCACCTGCAGGCTGTCTGGATGCATTTCTCTCATTAATGTGGTGGGTTTTCACTGTAGTCCTGTTGTTCTTCAATGGTCTGTACATAGTGTGCGTTCCCCGCCTTTCAGCGGAGTCCGACTTTTTCGGGCCTTCTGTTACCGGCCCTTCCCACCTTTCAAGATGGACGGCACCATTTTATGTAACTTTTATTGCCTCCGAGTCTCTAACAGCGCTCTCCATGGCTGTTGCCAATTCTAATCCCTTAGTGAAGTCTAGATTAGTCTCAGATAGCAATCGCTGTTGAATTACATCGTCCCTGATTCCACATATCAATCGGTCCCTCAACATGTCGTTAATTGAAGTTCCAAACTCACAATATTCCCTTAATTCCTTTAAAGCAGCTACATGGCCAGCGATTGTCTCTCCTGGAAGCCCATTCCCCGAATTGAATTTAAAACACTGCAGAGTGACTGAGGGCTTTGGCTTCAGGTGGTTTTTACAATGTTTAATAACTCGTCGAAAGTCTTTGTATTGGGGGTGTTAGGTGACGTGAGGCTGCGGATCAGCCCATACATTTTGCTCCCACATGTGGACAAAAGAATCGCCCTCTTCTTGTCCTCCCCTACGATGTCGTCAGTGGTAAAGAAGAACGCTAGGTGTCCAACGTGATGAGACCAGCCATCGGAAATGGGGCCAAATGGTTCAAGTTGCCCAAACCGCAGCACATTCGATGACTAAGGAGACTGCACTTTCAAACAGCTTTCAATGTAGTGGCGAAGAAACGTAGCTGGCTTACCGTGGCTTTCTTGATTGCTGTCAATTGCCGGTTTATCCTCAATGCCAGTTTTATGTTTTTGGTTATCAGGTTTGCTTTGTCCGGCGAACGCTAGCTGCACCCTTGATATTAACACATTAGTTGGTGCTTGAAACAATATAGGCAGAGAGACTGATTAATTGAACAAACGCTGGTGGTTTATTGGAAATAAGAACATAGCACTAACACCATGCATGCGTTTTCAATCACCTCCAGCCCTCGTGCTGTGTAGCGATTGGTCAATACAGTCACATGGTCAACTAACTACATTCTCTTGGAGGCAAATAGCACTCCACTTTACCACACCATCCCTAATTGCCCTTAAGAGGGTGGAAATTGCATAGCACAGGTCTGTCACCAGAGGGAGAGATTCCTTCACTGCAATAGGTAGGCACATCTCAAAATTAGGCCTCAGGCCTCTTTTAAATCAGATTGGTGAGTCTTGTAGGGAAGGCAAGATCGGGAGGGTGGGGAGCAATCAGGAGATGGGGAGGCAAACAGGAAAGGTTATGGGCAATCAGAAAAGATGGGAGGCGGTGGGGGAAAGCAAGGAAGAGGACTGATGCAATGAAGTGAGGGGGGTGGATGAATGGGAGAGGCGGGGAAGTAAATAGAAGAGGGCTGAGCACTGCCCTAACAGACTGCTGTGGAGTTGTGAGGAACAGTCCTGCTCCCCCAGAATGAATATTAAGTTTTTACTATCTCACCTTTTGTTGTTGACTGCAGGAACCACTGAAGAATCTTCACTGACCAATCTTCAAAAGGGTCCTTTAACAAGAGTTAGTGGTCTATCTTACATTTCAAAAATTCCAAACACCTGCTTTTGGTGTCCATCTAGGATGCCAAGAACTGCGCACCAAGGATTTAGAAGTGGGACCAATGCCTGCACAGATTGGTGCAGCCATTCCAGTGGTATACTTGTTTGTTTTGTGTCCATTTTATGCTGGAGGAAACACAATATATAGTTTAAAATTTCTGTTATCTGACACTAAGCCAACCGGAATTCCCTATTAATCAGAATTCTGGGATTGGGTCAGCTTTTTGATTGGAGATGTCAAACTCACTATTATGACGCAGCAGTTGATAAAGGCTGAGCTGCTCAATTCCCAGAGGGAAACTTGAAACAACTGTCATAATCCATTTTTGCAATTTGTATGTTTCGAGATGTAGGCTTAGAATTCAGTAGTAATAAGATTACCGAGTCTCAAGAGGTTTTTTATAAAACTAAATTAAACATTTATTAATACAAGAAAAATTGTAAGCACATACATATGTCTATAAAATTACTACTATAATAACTACAAAAATCCTCTAATTAATCTGACTCTCAGTTACACCCCTGTTAAGGCAACAGTAAAACTCATGGATTTAATAAGACCCCAGACAAAGCACATTTGACCTTACGAATTCAAAATGAGGTTCCTTGCAAGTTGGTTCCTTGCAGACACAGTTGCAGGCATACAGGCTGGTTAGATCTTAAATGCCTCTGCCTTACACACACGAACTTCTTTCTGTTTACACTTAGTTTTTCCTTCGAATGTGAATTTCCCATTGTATCACTAGGTTTTTGATTTTTACCTCTTCTAACAGTAACGCCCTTTGATTCAACCAATTTTATTAGTAAGCTAAAAAAAATTAACACATTGTTTCGTGTCTCCCAGCTAGGTGCAAGATTTTACTCCCACTCCTGAATGCTTTATTAAACAAAATGCAAATGTGCACTTAACCTTTTTAACTCCCTTACTGTTTACCTAATTACCTTTTGAAACCTACTTCTTTCTATATATCAAAGCACCCAGACTAGCTGGCTTTAATCCAATTAAGACACCCACGCATACATACCCATAGACACAGACACCACTAAGCTCTATTTTAAAAAATAATTTCCAATAACAATATCGATCTCTTCATGACGCTCACCAATAGTAGTTACTGGCCTGCCCTTGCTCTGGTCTCAGCACTCTGCAGCACCATGTTCCCTTGGCGACGCTCACTAGATTCACGTGCTCCTGCACCTCTCTCGCGACTTTAACACCCACGTGATCACCCTGGAGCTTTCTGATTGGATGAAAACATGGAACTCACTTTTAGTTACCCAGCATATTTGATTAATTGGCAACCCCCCCAGTCTCGGAGTATGCTGGATGACAGAGATTTTCCTGTATTTGTTTAATATTGTCCTACATTTACTGTTAGGCAGTGACAATCTGTCACACATTGATGTTGTTCTTTTATTACATTAGATTAATATCCATATTTTCATGGCACACACAATCAAGCTGTAACTTGCACATCTCGACCTTTCATACATCAAACTCACTGCAACACAAATGTAGTCACTTATTGGCAGCCAGAATGGGCTCCAGGTTGGGTATATGGCAGTCCTCTTTGACCTCTTGTACCTTGGAAAATGCAGTGCCACAGACATTTGTCACCTGTGCCCTGATATCAATGGAGAAGGAAATGAAAAGGTAAATCTGTGCTGACCCATGGTTCAAGCACCTGTTTGACCTGCAAGTGGCAGATTAACAGCTTTTTGCAGTACTAACCAACAATAAACCACAACAATGAGCTGCAGGAGTAACAGTGGAGGGCACTGCTGTCCCTATCTTTCAGTTTGCCTGCAGGTGTGCTTGCTGCAGATGGCAAAGCTTGGCAACTGGCACTCTGCTGACCCATGGGAAGACTAGGCAGCTGTCCTCAATCTTTGACAGATTAGTGTGCCAAGGCCTGCATGTTAGGCTTGGGGCCTGTTGATCTCGCTGGCTTCCTTCTTTCATCTTGTACCACTTAATCAATGAAATACTGCATTTCAGGCATTTTAGAAAAAACTACTTACCTTAAGGCATATAAAATACGCACCACCCCACCTCCCCCCACCCACTGAAAAATTAAAAACTGAAACTTCTTTAGTAGAGAGAAAAAATTGGCAACAACAATAATTATGCATTTAAAATGTACTGCAAGCATTAGGGGGGAGAAAAGCTTTTACCGTGTAACTCATGCGTCTCGTCTAAATAGGTGCAAGTGGCAAAAGGTTAAACTTGGCACAATATCCACAGTGATGCTTGTGTTTTTCTAAACGCTGTTACATGAAACCTGGGGCTTTGATGAGTTTTAACCATAGCTGGTGCATTGACACTCAGTAAGACAGGTACTTCCCCATAGCATTACCCTGCTGAATTAATCAGGGCACAGTATTCCTTTGGCTTCTCCCTCAGGTAATGTAACCATTAAAGAATATGGAGAAAAAGCAGAAAAATGGGATTAGTGGATAACTCAGATTTGGAAATAGCATTGGCACAACCATGAATAATCAAGTGTGTTAGAATTTTTGTATTTCTTATGATTCTTCGTGGTCTATATCAGGTCAGATGTTTTCCCATTATATGGTGGCATGAATGGTACACGTTATTCTGACTGAGGCTGAAACTTTACCTGTACTCACTATTACTCCTTGGAAATTATACTTATTATGCATTTAGGAATTGTGTCCATTGTTATATCTTGGGAGTTATGTTTTACCATAAAATACTACTTCTTGGGATTTTTTAATGTAAGATCTTAGTTCCCTTCCTTAATTGCTGTTGCATGTTACATTTTTAGTGTGACATTTGTCAGGAAGATATAATAATTCTCATAATGTTATTGTAATTTATTATAAAATAGTGGTATCTGTTTGTGTGTGTGTGAGTGAGACTTATTTGGATTAAAGGCAGCTGGTACGAAGGCTTTGATCTAAACATGATAAACCTGGGGGAGGTTTAGAATGTAAGGTGTAAAATAACATTTGCATTTTTAAATAAAGCAGACTAGATTGTTTTCAAAGGAGGGGTGAAATGTGTCACCTAGCCAGGTGAAGTTTAGAAATATTTCCCAAAGATTACTGGTAAAACTTAGTGCTATGAGAGATTTTTATTATTAGAAAAGTAAAGTCCAAAGACATAGTGAAACAATGGGAATTTGTGTTCAAAGGAGAAAATGTGTATAAAGCAGTGAAGACTGTGAATAAGGGTAAGCATTTTTAAGATCTAACAAGTATGAAAAGCCGTCAGCATCTATGCCACAAGCTGCTGCTTTCAAAGAACTGAAGTTAAGAAAACTCACTTTGAATTCGACTGGTTTGGGGTATTGTCTGGGTCTTTTAAAATCTTTGTGTCTCACTGTTGCCTTAACGAAAGTGTAACTGGGTGTCAGATTAAGTAGGGGATTTACAAGTTATCAAAGTAATAATTTGTATAACTATGTATATGTTTAAAATCATTTCTCTTATTAATAAATGTTTAATCTAGTTTTGTAAAAACCTATAAGACTTGGTGGTCTTATTACTACTGAATGCAAGGCACGCATCTCGAAATTTATACAAATTGCAAAACAAATTGTGGCAGTTGTTTCAAGTTTTCCTGTGGAATTTGAACAACTCAGCATTTACCATCGGCTGTGCCATAACGTATCTTTCACTTCTCCCAATCTTCCAATTTAGAACTGATCCCTCTGTATTTGGTCTTGCTTGCTCTGGGTTATAAACAGCCCACTGCCCTCCTCACAGCAAAAGCCCCTGCTGCATTTATAATTCTCATCAAAGAACTATGGTTGATCTACCATAGCTTTCAAGATCAGAAAAAGTCAAGTGGCTTCAGAGTAGCGAGACCATTGTTATCGTCTTTGGAGAAATAGCAGGGAGAGGAATGACACATAAATGTATTAATGGATTCATAATTAATATTGCACAGTATCACTTTAATCTTAAACTTTTCTCTACTTTACCAGCCATATTCACAAACTACATCGGAAAACCTCAGTTAGAATAATGTTTGGGTTTTGAAATGCAATCACAACTATGTGTCCCACCTGACTTGCCAAGTCATGTGACTTCTGCCATCAGGGAATGTCTGGGGGTAGCCATGATACATTCAGTTCAATAAAGACACTACACTAGATACACTGTAGTCTGTGAGCTCATAACACGGGCCTGAATCTTCTGGTCAGTGTGCGGGGGCGGGCCCCGCTCACCGACACGCAAAATGATGCGCGATGATGTCGGGCATGCGGCCCGACATCACCATGCGTCATTCCAATCTTCAGTTCAGCGGAAACGCACTGGAGTCGGCTGCGCGCCCGCTGAACTGTCAAAGGCCTGTTAGGGCTATTTAAAAACTAATTAAAAGAATTAACAGAGCTGCCTGTCTAACCTTAAGGTTGGCGGGCAGGCGAAGAGCCCAGGCGGCCTTCGCATTCATCATGAAAGGTGCTGTCGAAGGAACCTTGCTGAATTCCTGCAGTGCATCTTGTAGATGGTACACACTGCTGCTACTGTGTGTCAGTGTTGGAGGGAGTGAATGTTTGTGGATGTGGTGCCAATCAAGCGGGCTCTGTCCTGGATGGTGTCAAACTTCTTAAGTGTTGTGGGAGCTGCTCTTATCCAGGCAAGTGGGGAGTATTCCATCACACTCCTGACTCGTGCATCGTAGATGGTGGACAGGCATTGCGGAGTCAAGAGGTCAATTATTCATCGCACGATTGCTAACCTCTGACCTGCTCTTGTAGCCACAGTATTTATATGGCTAGTCCAGTTCAGTTTCTGGTCAAAGGTAATCCCCAGGGTGTAGATAGTGGGGGATTCAGTGATGGTAATGCCATTGAACATCAAGGGGTGATGGTTGGTTTCTCTCTTGTTGGAGATGGTCATTGCCTGACACTTGTGTGGCGCGAATTTAACTTGCCACTTGTCAGCTCAAGCCTGGATATTGTCCAGGTCTTGCTGCATTTGGACATGGTATTTGAGTGTCTTCAGTATCTGAGGAGTCACGAATGGTGCTGAACATTGTGCAATCATCAGCGAACATCCCCACTTCTGTCCTTATGATGGAAGGAAGGTCATTGATGAAGCAGCTGAAGATGGTTGGGCCTAGGACACTACCCTGAGGAACTCCTGAAGCAATGTGCTGAAGCTGAGATAACTGACCTCAAACAACCACAACCATCGTCCTTTCTGCTAGGTGTGACTCCAACCAGCAGAGAGTTTTCCCCCTGATTCCCATTGACTCCAGTTTTGCTAGGGCTCCTTGATGCCACACTCAGTCAAATGCTGCCTTGATGTCAAGGGCAGTCACTCTCACCTCGCCTCGGGAGTTCAGCTCTTTTGTCCATGTTTGAACCAAAGCTTTAACGAGGTCAGGAGCTGAGTGGCCCTGGAAGAAGCTAAACTGAGTGTCAGTGAGCAGGATAGTGCTAAGCAAGCGCCGCTTGATAGCACTGTCAATGACCCCTCCCATACTTTACTGATGATCGGGTGTAGACTGATGGGGCGGTAATTGTCCGGTTGGATTTGTCCTGCTTTTTGTGTACAGGACCTAGCTGGGCAATTTTCCACATAGCTGGGTAGATGCCAGTTTTGTAGTTGTACTGGAACAGCTTGACTAGGGACATGGGATGTTCTGGAGCACAAGTCTTCAGTACTATTGCCAGAATATTGTCAGGGCCCAGAGCCTTTGCAGTATCCAATGCCTTCAAGCTGTTTCTTGATATCACGTGGAGTGAATCGAATTGGCTGAAGACTGGCATCTGTGATGCTGGGGATCTCCGGAGGAGGCTGAGATGGATCATCCACTCGGCACATCTGGCTGAAGATCGTTGTGATTGCTTCAGCCTTATCTTTTGCACTGATGTGCTGGGCTCCTGCATCATTGAGCGTAGCGATATTTGTGGAGTCTTCTCCTCCAGTGAGTTGTTTAATTATGGTTGATCTGGTAGGTAGAGACCTGCCTGCGAGTCCCCCTAAATGTGATGTGGTGCTGTCTGTGAAGCCTGGGGCTGATGACCGTGAGTGCTGCCCGAAGCCAAGTAGGCAAACAAACATGGAAGCCCCAAGTAAAGTGCAGCTTGTCAGGTGCACATCACTTATGTACAGTTTTGAAACACATCGGCATAGAATCACACCAACGTGCTCGAATGATCCAGCGTGAGGGAATGATTCCGGCAAACAGGGCTTATAATGGTATGCAGATGTGTTACAATGAAATTCTCAATGCCTGATGGCCGGAAACACGGCCCACTGTTGACGGGTAGAGCGGACAAGTGCAAACTGCTTTCACGATGTCGTGAAACCGATTTTTGACCTTCTTGCCATATTGTCTGCCCATGCCACCAAACACGCCAGACGCCAACAGGCATGAAAAATTCCCCCCTAAGGAGTCATAATAGAAGGGTGTATAGAGAGAAACTACATCCTTTGGTGGGAACGTCCAGTAAAAAGGGGCAAATAACTTTAAAATTCGAGCTGGCTCATTTAGATGTGATATTTGGAAGCACTTTTTCACAGAAAGGGTAGTGGAAATCTGCATGGCACTCTCTCCCCCAAGAAGCACTCGAGGCGAGGTCAATTGTAAACTTCGAAACTAAGATTGATAGATTTTTGCGAGACAAGGGTATTAAGGGTTACGGAACAATGGCAAGTGGATCTAATTGAATGGGGCTGAATGGTTTACCCCTGTTCCTGTGTTCATACGCTGATGTAACCCATTACATTCTCTACAACATTTTCTTTTAGGATAAAAAGTGGAATCCTCATCTGTTTAAGCAGCCTGTAATCCATGGTCAAAAAGATCCTATCAGTCACTTCAAAGAGCTACTGGTAGGAGCACTGGTGGTTTCCCCCTAAGCCGTTGATG